>NC_139153.1:103504847-104704847 GCF_964270905.1 Leucopleurus acutus
TACCCTTCCCCCCATCAGTCCTCAAGTCCCTTCTCTAGTAGGTCTGTGTCTTTATTCCTGGCCTGCCCCTAGGTTCATCAGTACTGCTTTTTTAGATTCCATACATATGCCTTAGCGTACGGTATTTGTTTTTCTCTTTCTGACTTACTTCACTCTGTATGATAGACTCTAGGTCCATCCGCCTCATTACACATAACTCAGTTTCGTTCCTTTTTATGGAAGGCCCACATTTAAATGTTCAGCTACTATCGGTGCACAATGTAGCGGGAACATCTAAGGTACAGACCGAGTGGAACGCTGGCCAGTGGCAGCTCGTGGAGACTCCCTTAGATGAGCTTTGGAGGACCGTGCCATAAATGGGGACTGTTTCATTAAAACAATTTTTTAAAATGAAAAACCCTCGACCATTATAGTTTCGCCATGTGCTGTAAAATCTGGTCATGCTCACCTCAGTTCACGTAGGTTGTGCATTAAATGTCCAACTGCTACATGACAGGAAAAGATCCATGTGGCCCGTTAGTCTGAGAGAGAAGCCCGCTGCCTAACCTGAACTTTGTCTGCGGTCTCTCTTATCGTAATTCAAAGGCAATCGCATCTCTTGCCAGGGCGAGGAAGAGGCAAAACTGTGAAGAGTGAGGTTTTGCTTCAGTGTCTCTGGCCTGTTGTGTGGTTTTCCCCTCCCCCATCCCTGACCAAACTTGCTGTTGGATGGCGTTTAATATTAGCCATTTGCAGCTCTAGAGCATAAGTTAAAACCACTGTGTTCCTTCTTTCAATTGTATTTCCATATTTGTCCGTTCCTGATTATCAAAAAGAAAGTCTGGAATGGCCAGCACCAGTAGAAAAGTGGAAAGTGCGTCTGTTCCAGTGCAGTAGCAGTGATAATAGTAATGACAGTAGCTGACCTTACGCAGCACTTGTACAGGGTGACTCATTCAGCACTTACAGTGCTCCAAGTATGTGCTACTGTTATCCCATTTTAGATGAGGAACTAGGGCCATTTCTGTGTTTACCAATGGGCTACATCTATCAGAGATAACTTCAGCTGTGTGAGGTTCCCAGATGAACACAGTGATCACTGGGGTTCAGAATAAACAGAATGAAATAATGGAAGAAAGCTTTAAAACACCCTCTTGCATCACGCGACCAATTAGGGCAATTTTAGCCAGGACGGCCCGTGACCCATGTGGCAGGGGCCTGGTGAGTCCTGGGTGGATGGGCCCCTGGTGGCTGGGAACGCAGCTCTGTTCATTATCACCAATAGCCAGAAAGAAATGAAATGCTCCAAATGGAATCTGTGTTGGTACAAAACATGAAGGAAGCTAGGGAGCCCGTTCATTCAAACAATGCTTCAGTAACTTCCTTCTATAAAATGATTTCAGCTCTTGTTTTTGCCCATTCCGAATCCAGATTGAGCAACAGCTGACCTTGGAGAAGCTGCGTGAGTGGACCAGACCCGAGAATCTGGATCTCCTTGAGGTCAATGTCCAGCTGCCCAGGTTTAAGCTGGAGGAGAGCTGCGAGCTCAGCACTCTGCTGGCCTCCCTGGGTATGCAGGACCTCTTCAGTGGCAAGGCTGACCTGTCCGGCATATCAGGAGCCGGAGGCCTCTCTGTATCGAAGGTGGTCCACAAGTCCTTCGTGGAGGTGAACGAGGAGGGCACAGAGGCGGCGGCTGCCACCGCGGTCGCCGTCTGCTACGCCATGCCGTTGACAGAGGAGTATTTCACCGCCGACCACCCGTTCATTTTCTTCATTCGGCACAACCCCTCCACGAGCATCCTGTTCCTCGGCAGACTTTCCTCCCCGTAGAGACGAGAGATACAAGGTCAGGCTTGCAGCATGTTACCTGCCCTTTCAATGGTGACCATGTTCATAGACCTTTACCAGTATAACTGCTATCCAAACATGAATCTTTAATCTCCTGTGTAGCTCAGTCCTGTTGGCTGCTTACACCCATTAACTTGGCGTGGGTATCTGTTCTTCTTTGTTTTTTTTTTTTGTGGTACGCAGGCCTCTCACTGCTGTGGCCTCTCCTGTTGCGGAGCACAGACTCCGGACGCGCAGGCTCAGCAGCCATGGCTCACGGGCCCAGCCGCTCCGCAGCATGTGGGATTCTCCCGGACCGGGGCACAAACCTGTGTCCCCTGTATCGGCAGATGGACTCTCAACAACTGCGCCACCAGGGAAGCCCAATCCCTCCTTTTTTAAAGCTTAATTTAACGAACACTTTGAATGTTGACTTTGGCCCAGATGCTGGGGATGTAAAAATGAAAATAAATAAATAAATAAAAGAAACTTGCCCCAGTATGATCTGGCATTACGAGTGGCAATGACTCCTGCTTCTAACACTCCTTCCGTAGGGGCTGTGAGAAGCTTCCTTACTCTGTGTCCTGTGGGGATCAAGGTAGGACCCTCCTCCCACGGGTCCTGTAGAGAAGATTAACTACGTCTATGCATCTCTATCCCTGAGGGCAATGCCTGGGACAGGATAGGTCCCGGTGAGTCTAAGCCCAGACACCCTGTCTTCCACGAGGGTCCTCACTGCCACCCCAGTCCCACACGAGTGCCTTTTCCTCCCAATCCTGCTGTATTCCTCTACACCTGCCGTGGCACAGTTCTCATCATTCTGTCCCGAAAAGCTTTCTTCCTAAAGCCAGGTGCAGGGACTCTCTCACCGTCCCCAACCTGCCCGTTTATTTTATAGACATTTCTCTATTTCATGAACTATTTAATGTGGTTCTTCTGTTCATCCCTAACTTCTTTTTAAAAGGATTACAATTTGCCTCTTGCAGAGACAACGGCCCAAACTCCAACTTGTTAATACTTTCAAACACCCTGTGAAAATGTAGGTATCAGGGTTTCATGGCAGCGGCCAACGTATGTTAATTTGGCTTCCAGGCATAGCGACCATGACACAGTTTGAGAAGGTGGCCCTCAGCTCATGGTGTGTTCCTCTGTGTATTATCCCAGCATGTGTGGTTTAATATTACTTAGACCTATTCTCTTTCTTTTTTTAAAAAAAGACAAAATGTAGAGGTATTGCCTGCCAAGTCAGTTGATTTATTGACAAAACGGGTCCTCAGTAATGCTATATACTTCAAAGGAAAGCAGTTCAAGCAGTTTGATACAAAGTATATTGGGGAACAGCTTTTTAAGTTAGCAAGACAAGGCTATGCCTACCTGTGTAGGAACTGTCTTGAGACATTGGGATCCTGTTACGGGCTGAATGGTGTCCCTTCCAATCCTGTGGGGATCAAGGTAGGTGCCCTGGTTTCTGATTGCGGTGGCTTCCCTTGTTGCGGAGCACGTGCTGTAGGCGCGTGGGCTCAGAAGTTGTGGCCCATGGGGTTAGTTGCTCTGCGGCATGTGGGATCTCCCCAGACCAGGGCTCGAACCTGTGTCTCCTGCGTTGGCAGGCGGATTATTAACCACTGCACCACCAGGGAAGCACCCACATTTCTCTTTTAACTATAGTAAATACACCACCTGGTATACAAAATTTACTTTTTAAGTTTAAAATGTTTCCATGCTCATGGACTATCATAAATTTTGTTTATGTTTAGAGACTGAATCTCTAAAATAAAAGAGCTTGTTATCTACAGTGCACTCCAACATGGAGATAATGTGCTCCTAATAATCCCATTGAACATATTTACAAAACACCACTGTGAGACCTCAACCCCACCAAGCTTCAAGTTGATCAAAAGTATAATAATTCACTTATTTAATTTCTTAAACTGAATCGGAAAACAAGCGAATTCAAAATTACTTTTGAAGAGAGGAAAAAAAATCAAGATTTTTGTGGATGTTCTGGGTGTGCAATAATCAGCAATTTGAAGGGGGGACAAGTCTGAGAGGAGCTCACGTCCACTTTCAGGCTGTGTGAGCAGGATGAATAATTCGGTCATGAGGAAACCCCTTAGAGACCGACCGTCCCCTTATGCTTGTAGGGCGAGCCAGCCAGGAGGACTAGGAGGGAAGCAGTGTTGGTGGCATGCACACATTCCCCTGAGGGGAGGGGGTGAAGAGGTGGTGCCTCTAGGACATCATGTTGGAAGAAAGAGGTGCACGCTGTGTGTTCCCAGGGTGACACTCTCCTTGTGGCCCTAGACTGGTCCGCTGACGAGGGACGGGGTGTGTGTGCTCACTCTCACGTGTGTCCTATTTAGAATCAATTCACCTTCAACGACTCTGTCCTTATAGCTCCTTCTTTCGTTAATTCACCTTGTTTTGAGCATCTGAGTTTTGCTTTTTCCAGTTCCTTTTCTAGAAGTCTATTTTGCTCTGGGGAGCACAGCCGGGGGTGCTCAGCTTTTCACATGGCGACCTGGTGTTTCAGACGACCCGGACTCAAGGCTGGCAGTTCTTCAAGACGAGTCTAGGTCTTCATACTCTTATAAGAATGCTAAATTCATTAGTCTGTACCATCACTGAATGCAACAAGTGCGTGGCAAGCTTGTCTCCCCTCTAACCTGTTTTATCCGACTAGAAACTTCTGAACAAAATCAAGAGGACTGTAAAATTCCAGCTACTACTGCACAGCACTCCCAACCCTGGGGGACACTCAGGGGACAGGGTCTGTCCTCACGTCTTCAGGCCACCCTGCCAGGGCTGGCCAAGCCCCTTAAGGACCAGCCTTCACCCCGATTCCTGCACGCTGTATTCATGGCTGCATCTGCCACACAGCATTCCGGCCGGGGACCAGCCTCCTGTATGTCACAGGAGGTCGTGGAGAGGACGTGACCACTGGTTGACCATCGAGCTGGACCTGGGCAATGGGAGGCTCCTCGCTCCCTCCCGTCCTTGGGATGTACGTCTGCCCACAGTTCCTGCACTAGGAGCCTCTTCAAGGACTTCTCAACTTGACTTTGCAACTATAATTACAACAACTTACCAGGCATTTTGAGCTATGTTAATCTGGCAGATGACTTGACATTACTTCTTTTGCTTTATTGTGAAATACAATGCACAGGTCATAAGGTTAATTGAACACTTAATTATAAAGCATGCACCGTGGGACCCAGGTCAAGAAAGCAAGTCTGCCGTGCACAGGAAGCTGCCTCTGCTCCATGTGACTCCCCCTGGTCACAGCCCCTTCCTCTTGTCTCCCCACAGGTAACAACTCTTCTAACTTTGCGAAAATTTCCTTGCTTTCCTCTGTGGTTTTACCCTTCTGCTCTATTCCTAAGCAGTACAGTTTGCTTCAGCCTGATTTTGAGATTTCCATAAATGAACTAATGTTGAAACGTCGTCTTCTGAATCCGGCTTCTCTTGCTCAACTTATGTTTTGTAGCTTCATCCATGCTGTGAATGCAGCAACAACGTGTCCATGTTCGTTACTATATAGTATTCCATTGGATGGATATATCACGATTTATGTCCCCATTCTGCTGTCGCTGATTTTTGGGGCTCACCGAGAAAGGTACCTCCAGCATTCCTATAGATGTCAGGATGTAAAATGGGAATACGCTTCTCTAGGAGAAGGTTGCTGGGTCAACATTCTTAAACAACTGAACTTGAATAATGATCACCAAACTATTTTGCAAAGTAGTTTTCCCAGTTTGTAATCCCCCCAGGGGTGAGAGAAGCCCAGTGGGTCTACGTTCTTGGCAACACTTTGAATTGCAGAATTTTCAAAGTTTTTGGCAATGTGAGTGGGAGAGATCTCATTATGTTTTAAGCTTGTAAGTTTGTATTTAACACCTTTTTATGCATGTATAAGCCATTTCGATTTCTTCTTTTAAAGTGTTTATTCAAATTGTTTGCTTGGGTTTTTTTAATGTGCTTTTAATGTGCTTTGTAAAAGTTATACACAAACACGATAACCGTCTGTCCATTGTATGCCTTTCAATTCTCTTTCGGTTGTGTGGCTTGTCTTTTTAACTGTCTTAATGTTGTCTTGGTAATAAAGAGAAATTATTATTTTTAAAGTAGTAGATTTATTAGTCACTCCCTTTATAGTAAATGCTTTCTTTTTCTTCTTTAAAAAGTTCTTCCCTACCCCAAACTCATGGAAAATTCTCCTACATTTTCTTCTAAAATTTATTTCATTTTATTTTTCATATTGCTTTCATAGATCTTAAATACACTTGGCCTTGATTTTTTGGTATAGTGTGAGGTAAGGAATATTTTCCTTCCTTTCTTCCTTTCCCTCTTTCTTCCTTCCTTCTTTCCTTTCTTTTTCCTTCTTTCTTTCTTTTTTTCTGTCTTTCTTTCCTCCCTCCATCCCTCCTTCCCTCCCTCCCTCCCTCCTTCCTTTTCTCTCTATCCTCATCTTTCTTTCTTTTTTTTTCATATATTCAATTGCTGCTACCTTTTTAAAGTATTCTATCATCTCCCCACTGATGCCTTGTCACCTGTCATACGTCAAATGTCAGTACCTGCAAAGATCTGTTTCAGCCTGCCTAGCTTCACACACACGCAAGTGCATACACACACACAAACGCACACCCTTTCTTTGGAATAGTTATTGGGATTGGGATTGATTTAAAAAATCAGTCAGAGAAAAAGGACTATCATTACAATATTGAGTTCCACTCAATGAACGTGATATATTCATTCCATTAGATTTTTTTTTTTAAATAAATTTATTTATTTATTTATTTTTGGCTGCGTTGGGTCTTCGTTTCTGTCCGAGGGCTTTCTCTAGTTGTGGTGAGCGGGGGGCCACTCCTCATCGCGGTGCGCGGGCCTCTCACTGTCGCGGCCTCTCTTGTTGCGGAGCACGGGCTCCAGACGCGCAGGCTCAGTAGCTGTGGCTCACGGGCCCAGTTGCTCCGCGGCATGTGGGATCTTCCCAGACCAGGGCTCGAACCCGCGTCCCCTGCATTGGCAGGCAGGTTCTCAACCACTGCGCCACCAGGGAAGCCCTCATTCCATTAGATTTTTAAACATTTCTGTTAATAATGTTAAATTTTTTTTTGTATAGAGGTTTTGCATATATTTTATTAGCTATATTTCCAGGTACTTGATTTTTTTTGATGCTATTTTAAGTGGTACTTTTCTTTTAATTTCATTTTCTGTTTGTTGCTAGAAATACTGGTATATAGTCATTATCTTGCTAAACATGACTAGTGAATCTAAGTACAGAGTTGGATAAAGTGATTAGTGCACTCATGCCAATGGTCATATAGAGAACACCGCCCGTAATGGATTTAGGATGTATCTGAACACAAGGGGTATTTACACAAATTGACCATATACTGGGTCATTAAGCAAGTGTCAAAACACTTCTCACCATTGAAGTAATATAGAGATCATGTTCCCTAACCACAATACAATTACCCTTGAGGTCAGTAACAGAAGGACGATTAGTTCTCAAACATCTGTTGGTGCCGGTCTGGCGTTTTCTCCTTGCCATGGATTCTACGAACCTACCTGTGGATCTTTGAAAAATTTATTCGACACCACCTTTGCCATTGGGCGCCTTGAACCAAGGACTGACGTGTCCCCACATGAGAGAGTAGACAGGACGCTTCTTACCTGGACTGGGGGGTTTGAGTGTGGCTGGGTGTAGGAGAACAGGATGGGCAGGGGCTCACAAGGTCCTCTGAGTCCCTCGGGCACACCCAGCACAGTTAGGGGAGTGGAGATGCTGGGTGGCAGAGGGCCCCGACCAGCTTCAAGCTGACTAATCCTGGTCGGAGGGTAGGGGTGGGAGGGGAAAGACAGGAAATGATTACCGATGCTCAGTGTGTTTTCTTGCTACTTTGTACTGATTTCTGTTAAAGTATAACATACATGCAGCAAAGCACACAAGTTATGTGTACAAGTCAGTGCATTATCCCCAAATCCATACCCCTGCGTAACCACCCGTCAAGACATGGCAGGTAGGCAGCATCCCAGAAGCCCTCCTCTGCCCAAGCCAGTCCCACTCACAACCCTTGTGTTAAAAATGAACTGGGGATTTGCTCTAATCCGGCCTCCCAAGTCAGCTGACGTGGACGTGAGTGTCATGAAGGAGGTTTATAGGCACAGATCTCCAGCGACAGGAGGCACACGATGACACGCCACATTGCGTGGGACCTGGGAAGCACCCAGGTGGGCCAGCAAGCAGAGGAGGAGAGGGCAGAGGTGGTGGGGCCTTTACCGGGGCCTTTATTTGGGCTCTTGCAGGAAGGAACAGGCAGGACCCGGCAGGTGCACTAGGTAAGCTTGGGGCTGGACTGCATAGTTTGGGTCATTTTGGCGGGCTCGGGCTGCGCAGGTGGGCTCTAGCTGCCTGTTGCTGGGGTGGGTTAGGGCCGGTGGGACTTTGATGAAGGGGAGAATTGAGAGTGAGGGCACTGAGCTGCTTGGTTTGTGTGTCAAGGTGCGCTTGCAGCAGAGTCGTTCCCCATCTCTGGGAACCCACCGGCCCTGGGCCCGCAGTCTCTCCAAGATCAAGGTCCCAAATGCCAAGCATCAAGGACAATGTAGTCAGCGCAATCCGCCTTCCTCCCAAGGGTCCCCTTCTCTCCTGACCTCTAAGCCCACGGGCTGGTTCTGCGCTTCTGAACTCTGTGTAACTCACACCGCTGCGTGCGCGTTTTCCTTTCACGGTGCGCTTGGAGATGCAGCCAAGTTGCTGTGCGTTGCCGCGGTTTGTTCATTTCTGCTGTTGTACGCTGTTCTGCTGTATGATTTCTCCATTCTTCTGCTTGGACCTGACTCAAATCCCGCTGTGATGAACATGCTCGCGCATGTCTCTGGGCGCCCGCCCTCACGAGCATTCATTCTGTTGGGTTTGTCCCAGGGGACGAAATCGCTGATCTAGCCAGGGTACCAACACCTTCGAGCTGAGCAGATACGCCCAACATTGCCCACACGGGCCGTGCCATCCTGCATGTCCGAGAATCTCTGTGTGACCTCGGTCAGGGGCCTTTACACTCTTAAGCCGCAAGAGCGCACAGAGTGGCTACTCTGCCTCGACCTTGCACAGCACGCGGATTGATGGATGATTGGTGTATAAAGTCCCTTCTGTCCGAACCTTATACAGTACATGTATTGACTTAGGAAGCGGTTTCATTTCATATTTGACTCAGGTTACTAACTCCAGGTGAGTACAAATACAAAATGTCAGGAGCAAGAAAGAAAATTCAGAACCCGTGTTTCCTTGGTTTACATGTCTGGGATTTTAATTTAACAGCTTTACAGCGCAGCCTCTTTCTCTCGGCTTCCTCACACAGACCTCTTGCTAGAAGCTGATGAGGGGTCTCTAGCTCTCTGAAACATGGTGGAGACGTTAGAAGTTTTATCAAACCACTCAACTTAACTATGACTGGCTTTCAATAAATGTTGGTTTCTTTATTCCAATCAGCTGTGAAGCACTCTACAATCTTAGTTATTAAAAAACTATAGAGAGTATTTTTATCTCTCATTACTGGGTCTTCTCTGGCCCTTATAAACAAATTCTCAGAGTCAAAAAGATCTACAAACCCATTTACATTGTATTATCCATACTAATTGAAAAATAGGATTTTTCCTTTGTCCCCTTTTCATGCTGAGATTTGCAAAAAAGCACGGGAGAAGTTTCAAGAATGCAGAATTATTACATACCCTCAAGTACTATCAATTTTGATGACATTCCATATGCAAACATTTAAAGGGGGGAAGAAAAGACCTCACAGAAACAGCTACTGCTTTTCTTCTTCATCGATAGTCATTCTACTTTAACATTACGTATAGGGGAAAAAGTGGTCAGTTTACCTTTTAGTATAATGGGTGAGAGATACTTATTCGCACGGATGGGCGTTCTCATGGTGTGCCTCGGGTATGTGAGTTGACCCAGCCTGCTGGGCTCATCACTTGCCAGGGGAGTCTTGGGGCTGGACTCATGGCTTCCTGAGGGACAGAGACATCAAGGATGCTGTTTGGAACTGATTCTATCTCACCCTAGAGGCCCCTCCTCACACACACCCTTCACCCCCAGTAACCCGGAGTTTGGAGTGTTTGGATAAGATTCCAAAGAGGCTGGTTTGCCCTCTAAGAGCCGGCACCTTGTCATCTCAGTCATTCACACCTTAGTAGGAAATAGCCCATCAGGTCCTTTCCGGAGAGCTGAGTTTGCCTGGAACTCAGAGAGGTACTGGGCCCCCAGGAGCGCGCTGCCTGGAGCCGCGCTGGCCCGCCCTGTGCCCCGCCCAGCCGCAGCCCCAAATCCTAGGCGGTGCATCATCCTGGGGCGGGGCCGCCCCGCCTTCCGGGGACACTCCCTTCTGCCTATAAGGGCCGCGCTCTGCGCTCTGCCCAGACCACGCACCTCGCCCAGACAGCCCAGCAGCGGGTAAGGCCGGGCAGCGATCTGGGCCGGGCGGGAGAGGCTCCGATCCGCGAGCACCCCTCGGGGTCCTGCGTCCGGTGGTCACCCCGCGCCGCCGTGCGCCCCGCGGGATCTCCGCGTCCGGTAGTCACCCCGCCCCGCCGTGCGCCCCGCGTGGTTCCCGCCTCCGGTGGTCACCCCGCCCCGCCGTGCGCCCCGCGGGGTCCCGCGTCCGGTGGTCTCCCCGCCCCGCCGTGCGCCTCGCGGGGTCCCTGAGTCCGGTGGTTACCGCCACCTGCCCTGCGCCCCACCCGGGGTCCCCGACTCTGCGTCCCGCGAGACCAAACCGGGCGGCCTGCGGCAGACAGAGGTCGCTCCCTGGGGCCTGAAGGCGGAAGCGGAAGCCGAAGCCGGAGTCCAGAATGTTTCTCTCTCTGTGACGGTTTCCAGGCAGCCCCGGCGGAGCGGCTTCTCCTTTCTGCGGCTGGAGGCAGGGAAGGGAGGCCAGTGCGATCCTAGAGACTATTTATCAGCAGCAACAGTAATAAGTCAACTTAGCACTTACACGCTGGGCAGCCAGCACGACTGTTCCTCTTCCTCGATTGTATGTGGGCTGAGAGTCGAGGTCAGGTGGGGAGAGTGCTTGGCTGAGCTGAGCGCAAGGCCAGGTGCTTCACCTGCAGCCCCTCCGTGCCCGCGGGAGTGACAGAGGATACTTGTCACCTTCTCCTTGTCGGGCTGCCCTACCTGACCCCGGGGCCTGTGTTGGCTTCCCACTCTCAGATCCTTCACCAGCTGTGAGACTGCGGACCTCTCTAAACACCAGCAAGTGAACCTCAAAAACGAGGATACTTCTGTCTCTTTTGCGGGAATTTGCTTTAATGAGTAGCAGGTAGCTATGATTTTCTAATAGAAACATTCTTTTTCAGGTAAAAGTGGGCAGTGGATTCATGGCTCAAATGAATCAGAGACTTGAACGGAGGGTGGGAAGTGTGCGCTCCCACGTGTGGTAGGGAAGGGCCCAGATGCACCTGTCTGCACGGCCAGGGCCCTTTAGGACACGGAGTCCTGATCCCATGTCACTGCTGAATCCTTGGCCAGTCGCCCCAAGCTCCCTCAGTTGTGCACATGGAGTGTTCTTGCCTTCCGCGAGAGAGAGAGACAGAGAGGGAGAGAGAAAGTACAAGTTCGTTGCAGGGTATTTCAAGGTGGCTGGCGTGAGTTGAGGAGGAGATGGGGAAGTGGCGTTGTCGATTGGCTGGTGTGGCAGGGGGCAGCTCAGGGCTCCGCTCTGTGTTGCAGCCTCACCATGGAGCAGTTGAGTGCGGCAAACACCCGCTTCGCCTTGGACCTGTTCCGCGCCCTGAACAAGAGCGATCCTGCCGGCAACATCTTCATCTCCCCCTTCAGCATTTCATCAGCGCTGGCCATGGTCTTTCTGGGGACCAGAGGCAATACCGCAGCGCAGATGTCCAAGGTGAGCAGAAACTAGCTTTCCCAGCTGGTGCCTACAGCACAGACCGTACCAGAAAGTTGTGCCTTTGAGCTCTTGCAGCGCGTTTGTAGAAAACTGTGTTTCGGTGTTCAGCATTGTGTTATATTATACATTATACTTCATGAAGTCAGACTTTCAGAAAAAGCCCCAGGAAAAATCCACTGGGATGCAGGCTGTCATTCATGACCCAGTCTTTACTGAGCACCTGCGATGTGCCAGGCTCTGCTTTTGTGGGACTGAGGACGGAGCAGGAAGAAAGCCGACAACCCCGTGCCCTGCGCTGCTTCCGCTCCGCAAGGAGTCAGCAGGGCTTTCCTGTAAGCCACGCCCTCCCCCGCCCAGGACTGTCCAGTTTCCGCTTTGCCTGTGATGCTCAGCGACTCCCGTAATGTCGGCTGTGTCTTGGTACTTTTGAGCACAATGACACCTAGTCGAGAAGTCAAGGGGACACGAGGGCCTGTGAGTCCGTGTTCCTACCCCTGGGCCTGGCACCAGGTGTGCCCTGGTGGGCTGTGACCCCCGTTCCCGTGTGAGCAGTAGGGCCCTGCAGGGAGAGGGGGCGGGGATGCTGAGGGTCCTGCCTGTCCTTGGTGGGTGTGGAGGGCACCTGTGTGCGGGGCTCGCTTTATGCTGAGTGGGGAACTCTGGCTTTCTTTGAAAAGAGGGGTGAAAGTGAAGGTCTTTCTAACACACGGGTCACAGATTGCGCTGCACTTAGAGCCAGGGAAGGTCCAGCCCGGATTCACGTTTATGGGCCTGTTCCAGCTGCAAAGCTTCTATTTCTGTACTTTAGGAAAAACCAACCTTTTTCATCACTGCAGATACAAAAGCGTTTGAAAGTTTTTTAGAATCCACTTTAAAAAGAACCCCGGTACTAGTCATTGTTAGTCGACCCTGCAAGGTAATCTGAGCTTGTGTTTTGAGGCTTTCCAGGTACTTTATAAGCTCAGTAAAGAACAGTCTTAAGTTTTTACCCCCATTTCCAGTAAAGAGATCCGTCACAGCACCCCCACACACATTTCACATCTCAGTGAGTAAGTGGCCTTTGTACACGGTGGCAGTTCTTCCTTGTGACTTAAAAGCAAGGAACCAGCCCAGGCCTCATAAAACCAGAAAGGGACTCTAGATGTAACTGATATATGGGAATTAAACTTTGCCCCATGTTAAGTTTAAGGAAATTGTTTTTAAGTAAGTGAGTTACTGATGCCAGTACTGCAAGGAAAAAAAATAAAAACCTCTCAATCTGTACCATCTCTGTGTTCTTACATAGCTGATGATTCTTATCTTTACTGTTTATTTCTGAGAACTTTCAGTAAAATTATATTTGTATAGAATATACATATGAACTTACCACTTCTGATTTTGGGGAAAAAAGCGACTTGTGTAAATATTTAGCTTGTTAACCACTCCTATTTGTGGAACTCTAATTATACCAAAAAAGGGATGGGAAAACAGTTTCCAATGTCCTTATTATGTTTCACCAAGCGATACATTTTGGATTTTCTATTACTTGTTCTCCAATGAAAAATGGAAAATGAAGATGGCTGGGGATCATCAATAATTAGTAATATTAATTTCAATTGATGGAAGCAAATGCCAAGGAACCAGCTTATAATTTCAAAAGAAATGGTTATAGAAATAATGTGTTCTTTCTTTTAGGCTCTCTATTTCAAAGAGGTTGAGGAGATTCATTCGGGATTTCGGACTTTGAATGCTGATATCAACAAACATGGAGCTCCCTACATTCTGAAACTTGCTAACAGGTTATATGGAGAGAAAAGCTATGATTTCCTCCCTGTAAGTACTTTGCTCTTCATGTTCCAAAACTCACTAGACAATGCAGACTCTTTTCCAGCACAATCAAGTCACAGAAGTCAGCTTTAAGTTTTATAAACATTCAGCAAAATCATCCAGAATGAAAACACGACAGACAGTTTTCCCGGAAATGGATGTGATTTCATTTTCTAGTCTCCACAGTGAAAAGATTGACCCTGGCTGTTTTGCTAAAGCAAGAGTGAATTCCATGATTCACTTTCAAGTACAATCAGCATTTGCTTGTTTATGAAAATGTTAGTCAAGGGGTAGAAAAGAATAAATAAATTTTGTTTTATTTTATTTGGGCTGTGCCGCGTGGCATGTGGGATCTTAGTTCCCTGACCAGGGGTTGAACCCCTGCCCCCTGCAGTGGAAGCACAGAGTCTTAACCACTGGAGCGCCAGGGAAGTCCCCAGGAGTTGGTAAATTTTATACAACACTGAAACTACTCAACTGTACACTTAAAAGTGCTTAAGGTCGTCAGTTGAATGCTGTGTGTTTTTCACTATACTAAAAAATGTAGAAGGGTTAGAATTTTTTTTGTTACAATGAAATATGCCTTTTGGGACAATTTCTGTTGCTTTTAAGGATTTTACAAAAGCATTTCTGTATGGAGTAGGAGTTACTCACATTTCCTATTTTTTTCCTTAAACAGGAGTTCTTAGCTTCAACTCAGAAAATGTACGGTGCTGAACTGGCCAGTGTGGATTTTCTGCAGGCTGCCGAAGACGCAAGGAAGACCATAAATGAGTGGGTCAAAGGGCAGACGGAAGGTGAGTAAGGGCAGCCCTGATCGTACACACTGATGCTTCCTTTCGTCCACCCGCCTGCCCGTTGCAGGTGACTCCCTCTCCCCTTCCCTAGCCCCTCAGCCTGACCCTGGGGTCCACCTTGCACTGCCCAACTGCCCAGGGCCAGACAGGGCCAGGCCTTCCTTTCTTCTTTCTTCCTTCTTTCCTTCCTTCCTTCCTTTCTTTTTTCTTTCTTTCCTTCCTTCCTTCCGTTTTAAATAAATTTGTTTATTTTATATATTTATTTTTGGCTGCGTTGGGTCTTCGTTTCTGCGCGCAGGCTTTCTCTACTTGAGGTGAGTGGGGGCTACTCTTCGTTGAGGTGCATGGGCTTCTCATTGCGGTGGCTTCTCTTGTTGCAGAGCACGGGCTCTAGGCGGGCGAGCTCAGTAGTTGTGGCGCACGGGCTTAGTTGCTCCATGGCATGTGGGATCTTTCCGGACCAGGGCTCGAACCCTTAGTCCCCTGCATTGGCAGGTGGATTCTTAACCACTGCACCACGGGGGGATGTCCCCAGAGAGCTTTCAAATGTAGGAATTCCTCAAAGTGGAAATGTAAACATGATTTAACTGAAGATGCTAAATGTTTTCTACCCATAAGTTCCCCAAACTACATTTTAAAATGAAAACTAACATTGAACGAGACTAAAAGAGATGAAAATCTTGTGAATCAATATTTACAAGCTGCTGTGGTCATAAATACTTTTCGCCAACATCTTGTCTAAGACACCAGGGTCGGGAGGTGGGGCTGCGTCTCCTCAGGCTCTCTTTCTGGTTTGTGTTACTGTCGTAGTCACGGAACGGTTGAGGCACCCACAGGACACCTGTGTTCCTTCCATCAGGGACTGTCACGGCCATGCCACATCATGAGTGGGGCCTGTGTTTCAGGGGAGGAACTGTCCTACCTTTTGGATATTTGTTAAAAGCTTTCCTGTGAGAGTCAGGCATCTAACTTGGAAGATTTGAAAAAGGGAGTTATTTATTAGTGACAAAACATTTTGGTTAAGAAATTGTTCTTTTCCTGAAAAAGAATGGCCAGTCACAAAATGAGGCCACTACGTATCCCACGTTCCAGAAAAGAAGAGTTTTCCTGGTTTTAGCCTTTAAACAATTGACTTGTTTTGAAGCATCGGCCCTTTGGGGGCAGATTGTGTCCCCCTGATCTGCCCCTCGAGCTGGTTTATTTAAAGTAGAAGCACCCCGGGGGCTTGGCTGACTTAGTACCATGTTAAAGGAAATTAAATAGAAGGAAGAATTTGAGTGGCATTTCATTGCTAATCAAAGGTCAGTTCAAATGTGGAATTCTGATAGGTGGATTTTTAAAAAGCTAACTTTGTCTTTTTAGGGAAAATTCCAGAGCTGTTGGCCTCAGGTGTGGTTGATAGCACGACTAAGCTGGTGCTGGTGAATGCCATCTATTTCAAAGGAAACTGGCAGGAGAAATTCATGATGGAGGCCACAAAAGATGCAGCTTTCAGACTGAATAAGGTGAGGGCAGGTGACCTTCTAGATGACTGTGCGCTCTAAAGCCACGCTGAGAACAATGTTAGTGATCTGTGTTTTAATTGTTCAGAAAGACACAAAACTAGTGAAAATGATGTATCAGAAGAAGAGGTTTCCGCTTGGCTACATCGAGGACCTTAAGTGCCGGGTGCTGGAACTGCCCTACGAGGGAAAGGACCTCAGCATGGTCATCCTGCTGCCGGATGACATCCTGGACGAGTCCACGGGGCTGAGGAAGGTGCGCCTCCCCACCCCGAGTGATGCGCGGACCCTGTGTGTGTGTGTGTGTGTGTTGGGTATAGGTGCTTGTACTTTGTCTAGTGAGGTGACCCGGTGTTCCTTCCCAGTTTCCCATCACTCCTTTGTAAAGTAGCCCATCCACATGTGCCAGTGCGAAGCTCCACATTTATTTATTTATGTTTATAGAGACTTTTATTATTGAGGTATAATGACATGTAACATTATGTTAGTTTCAGGAGTACAACATAATGATTCTATAACTGCATATTATGTGAAAGGGTTACCATAATAAGTCTAGTTAACATCCATCACCACACTGTTATAATTTTTTTTCTTGTGATGAGAACATTTTTTTTCCTGTGCATATAATTTTATTTTATTTATTTTTTATTGTACGTTTTTTAATATCATTATTGCAGTATAATTGCTTCATGTTGTGTTAGTTGCTGCTGTATAACAAAGTGAATCAGCTATACGTATACATATATCCCCATATCTCCTCCCTCTTGCGTCTCCCTTCCACCCTCCGTATCCCACCCCTCTACGTGGTCACAAAGCACCGAGCTGATCTCCCTGTGCTATGCAGCTGCTTCCCACTAGCTATCTAGTTTACGTTTGGTAGCATATACGCCACGCTACCAAATGCCACTCTCTCACTTCATCCCAGCTTACCCTTCCCCCTCCCCGTGTCCTCATGTCCCTTCTCTAGTAGGTCTGCGTCTTTATTCCTGGCCTGCCCCTAGGTTCATCAGTACTGCTTTTTTTAGATTCCATACATATGCCTTAGCATACGGTATCTGTTTTTCTCTCTCTGACTTACTTCACTCTGTATGACAGACTCTAGGTCCATCCACCTCATTACACATAACTCAGTTTCGTTCCTTTTTATGGAAGGCCCACATTTAAATGTTCAGCTACTATCGGTGCACAACGTGGCGGGAACATCTAAGGTACAGACCGAGTGGAACGCTGGCCAGTGGCAGCTCGTGGAGACTCCCTTAGATGAGCTTTGGAGGACCGTGCCATAAATGGGGACTGTTTCATTAAAACAATTTTTTAAAATGAAAAACCCTCGACCATCATAGTTTCGCCACGTGCTGTAAAATCTGGTCGTGCTCACCCCAGTTCACGTAGGTTGTGCATTAAATGTCCAACTGCTACATGACGGGAAAGGATCCACGTGGCCCGTTAGTCTGAGAGAGAAGCCCGCTGCCTAACCTGAACTTTGTCTGCGGTCTCTCTTATCGTAATTCAAAGGCAATCGCATCTCTTGCCAGGGCCAGGGAGAGGCAAAACTGTGAAGAGTGAGGTTTTGCTTCAGTGTCTCTGGCCTGTTGTGGGCTTTTCCCCTCCCCCACCCCTGACCAAACTTGCTGTTGGATGGCGTTTATATTAGCCATTTGCAGCTCTAGAGCATAAGTTAAAACCACTGTGTTCCTTCTTTCAATTGTATTTGCATACTTGTTCGTTCCTGATTATCAAAAAGAAAGTCTGGAATGACCAGCACCAGTAGAAAAGTGGAATGTGCGTCTGTTCCAGTGCAGTAGCAGTGATAATAGTAATGACAGTAGCTGACCTTACACAGCACTTGCGTAGGGTGACTCATTCAGCACTTACAGCGCTCCAAGTATGTGCTACTGTTATCCCATTTTAGATGAGGAACTAGGGCCATTTCTGTGTTTACCAATGGGCTACATCTATCAGAGATAACTTCAGCTGTGTGAGGTTCCCAGATAAACACAGTGATCACTGGGGTTCAGAATAAACAGAATGAAATAATGGAAGAAAGCTTTAAAACACCCTCTTGCATCACGCGACCAATTAGGGCAATTTTAGCCAGGACGGCCCGTGACCCATGTGGCAGGGGCCTGGTGAGTCCTGGGTGGATGGGCCCCTGGTGGCTGGGAACGCAGCTCTGTTCATTATCACCAATAGCCAGAAAGAAATGAAATGCTCCAAATGGAATCTGTGTTGGTACAAAACATGAAGGAAGCTAGGGAGCCCGTTCATTCAAACAATGCTTCAGTAACTTCCTTCTATAAAATGATTTCAGCTCTTGTTTTTGCCCATTCCGAATCCAGATTGAGCAACAGCTGACCTTGGAGAAGCTGCGTGAGTGGACCAGACCTGAGAATCTGGATCTCCTTGAGGTCAATGTCCAGCTGCCCAGGTTTAAGCTGGAGGAGAGCTGCGAGCTCAGCACTCTGCTGGCCTCCCTGGGTATGCAGGACCTCTTCAGTGGCAAGGCTGACCTGTCCGGCATATCAGGAGCCGGAGGCCTCTCTGTATCGAAGGTGGTCCACAAGTCCTTCGTGGAGGTGAACGAGGAGGGCACAGAGGCGGCGGCTGCCACCGCGGTCGCCGTCAGCTACTGCATGCTGTTGACAGAGGAGTACTTCACCGCCGACCATCCGTTCATTTTCTTCATTCGGCACAATCCGTCCACTAGCATCCTGTTCCTCGGCAGACTTTCCTCCCCGTAGAGACTAGAGATACAAGGTCAGGCTTGCAGCATGTTACCTGCCCTTTCAATGGTGGCCATGTTCATAGACCTTTACCAGTATAACTGCTATCCAAACATGAATCTTTAATCTCCTGTGTAGCTCAGTCCTGTTGGCTGCTTACACCCATTAACTTGGCGTGGGTATCTGTTCTTCTTTGTTTTTTTTTTTTTGTGGTACGCGGGCCTCTCGCTGTTGTGGCCTCTCCTGTTGCGGAGCACAGGCTCCGGACGCGCAGGCTCAGCGGCCATGGCTCACGGGCCCAGCCGCTCCGCGGCATGTGGGATCCTCCCGGACCGGGGCACGAACCCACGTCCCCTGCATCGGCAGGCGGACCCCCAACCACTGCGCCACCAGGGAAGCCCTCTTCTTTTTTTATGCTAAAAATATCCAGTGATTTCTTTTGAATGCATCAAGTTAAAAAAGGAAAGAAAAAATCAGATGTGTAGATTCTTGACAACGTAGAAATCTATGAAGTTGCTATACTTTCTTGAGAGCTGGGGGGAACACGGTCACTCTGTCATCTGTTTTATAGATTGACCTTTGGAAGCCGTAATATAGAGATACCCTGATTGTTGAAGGGAGGCTTAAAAACAGATATTCAATTGAAATACCGAGGAGCGCAGCAATTAAGGGTCCGCGTTATGAAGACAGACTTGCCTTGGCAATGTCTCTGAGCCTGTGTTCTGCAGGATTTGTATCCCATTACAGCCCTCCAGGTTTCAAACTATCAAAGAGCCACCTGGTGATAACCTAACCCCTCCTGTTTTTCTGTTCTCCCTTTTCCTTCCTGATATGAGTTGGTGTGGGATCACAAGGAATCAAGCAGTAGGTGTCTCACCATGAAAGATGCCAAGAAATGACAAAAAGAAAAATGTCATAGGAGATACTATTAAGCAAAGAGGTGGTGCAGAGATCTCATCGTTAACCGGCTTCTGCCGTGTTTTCTGATAAAGGCTCTTGACGTCCATAGTATGGTACAGGTTTTTATGGTAATGGTACAGCTTTATGCAACACTGTGGTGGGAGATGGGGTGAGGATGCACTCTGATTAATATAACCCTTTGTTAATGCACTCCTTGGAAGGGGGCGTGAAATGCTGCACCTCTGTGCTCCCATAAAGCTGGTGGGCTGGTTAATAAAGTTTCCTAAGATTCTGCAAACCAGACTGACCTCAGTTGTCTTCTTGTTTCTCCCTGATCTCAGACAAGCCAAGACTGCAAAAGGGGGTTCTTGGCCTGACCAACGATCATGTCTGTCCTGATAGGGAGTGACTCCACAGCACAAAACAAAATTTCAGCAAATCTCATGTTGGCAAGCATTTCTTCCTTCTTTTTTCCTTAAGATACTTACTAGCACCTGCCATGTCCCAGGTCGTTTTAGCTACAGGGACAACAAGAAAAGCCACAGTCACTGCCTTCTGCTACGCTTTTTTTGTTGTTGTTTGTTTTGTTTGCAGCACGCGGGCCTCTCACCGTTGTGGCCTCTCCCATTGCGGAGCACAGGCTCCAGACACGCAGGCTCAGCGGCCATGGCTCACGGGCCCAGCCGCTCCGCGGCACGTGGGATCTTCCCGGACCGGGGCACGAACCTGTGTCCCCTGCATCGGCAGGCGGACTCTCAACCACTGCACCACCAGGGAAGCCCTCCTCATCCTAAAATCTACTCAGTGATTTAGACTAAATCGTGTTAATCGAGTTACATGGGCTCCAAGCCCATCTGCTCAATCCTCCTTCTTGTATTTGAGGGAAGAGGCCCATGGACTACCAGTCAGTTGTTGAAATCAGAAAAACTAGTAAATTCAAGAGCAGAGACTAGATGCAATTCTTTCTTTCTTTCTTTTTTTTGGCCTCCCTGCATGCGTCACATGGAATCTTGGCTCTCCACGCAGGGATTGAACCTGGGCCCTCAGCCGTGAGCGTGCGGAGGCCAAACCACTGGGCCACCAGGGAAGTCCCCCAGTTCATACTTTACGTGGAAAACGTCTGCTTCTCATAATGGTGAAGTAGGTAACTCAAACCTCTTAAGACCAACTGAAAAAGCAACCAAACAAAATTAGCATCAGCCCATAGGAGGAAGGTTGACATGATCATGACAAATTACTGGGCCAAGATCCAGGAGAAACGGGTGCAGTTGGAAATCACTTTTGCCCCATGTGCATTTCCCAATCCAAAAGAGATAAATGAGGTGTGAAGCAGGGATTCTGGCAATGTTCTAGGCTAGGCAGGCTGAGTTTGGATCTGTCAGGAGCAGGGGCCCAGTTAAACTTCCTGTGCTTTCGTTTGACACCCTACAGGTATGAGTGAACCGTCTCGGAATTCAGCCCTGCTATAAGTTGTCGGACAGCCTGGAAAATTCCAGCCCCTAGAATTGGATTACATTCATCCTGGTTTGCTAAAACCCAGAGGCATATGGCAGAAGCAAACAAAAATCATCTCTGGGGAAAGATTACCCATAAACCTCAAATTATTTTTTATAATCAGCTTTTCTTATACAACACCCAGCATACAATCAAAGATAACTGAATGGGTGAAGAGCCATGACAATGTATATTAAAACCAGCAAAAAAAGATAAAAAGCAAAAAAACAGTCCCCCCCCCAAAAAAAAACCCCCAGATAATAGAAACAGAAGTACTGGGGGCTCCAAATATTAGAATCATCACACACAAATTATAAAACAACACGGTTTTCTATGATCAAGATGACAAAAGACAAGGTTAAACATTTCAGCAGAAAACTGGAAACCTAAAAGAGACACTGCCATCTTTGAATAAAAATGAAATAGAAATTCCAGGGCTCAAATAGACAGTAATGGATGAAGAACTAAATAGATAAGATTTATTAGCAAATTAGATATAGCAAAAGAGAGAAACTGAATTGTCATGGTCAGGAGAAATCATAATTTCTTCCGGAAAGAAAAAATAAATAAAATCCAGAAAGACGAAAGGATGGAAAAATACAAAAGGGAAGATAAAAAACTCCAATGAGTCAGTAAGAAGACACCCCACAGGAAAAGAGAAAAAAAGAGACAGCGTGGGGCAGAATAATGGTCAAAGAGCTAACAATCAACATGAGGGTTCCAAACTGATACGACATCAATTCACAGATTCTCCAAGTCCCGCTCGAGCCCCAAGCAGGATACTATAGAGAAACACATCTCTAGATGCATCCAGTAAAACAGCAGAAATCCAAAGACTAAGAGATGATCAGAAAACATAAAACAACCAAAGGAAAAGGACAAAGTACCATCACAGGAGCAGTGGTTAGAAAGATAACGCATGTATCAACAGAAATGATGAAAGCCAGAAGATCACAGAATGATTCTTTTAATATGTTGGGGAAAATAGCACCAGAAAACCCTGCCAACCTAGAATTATTCCACACCCAGTAAAAATATCCCTCAAGATTTTTTCAGACAAACAAAAACTGAGACTTCACCACCAGCAGACTCAAAAACAATTCTAGAGTATATTCTTTATGGAGAAGGAATGTCAGAGTTATAGGAAAGAATAAAGAGGAAGGAAAAAGTGTAAATATGGTAAATTTAAACAAATATTGACAATATTGAACAACAGTAATAGTGTCTATAGACCTTCAAATATATACAGAATTAAAATATAGCATAGCAGTTGGGGAAGAAAATGGATGTAAAAGTCCAAATGTCCTTGCAGAGTCTGGGAAGAGAATAAAAGTATAAGTACAATTACATTAGATTTTGATAAGTCAAGGGTGCATGTTGTGCTGTCTAAGGTCACCACTAGAAGAACAGCAAACGGGTTTATAATTTCCCAAATAAACCAGAGAGGAAACAAGGAATAACAACAAATACACAATCAATCCAGAAGGAGGAAAGAAAACAGAGAAAGAGATACACAGAACAGGCATGACAAAGAGCAAGATGGTATATTAAACTCCAAATAATTAAAAATGGAAGTTGACTAAATGTTCTAGTTAAAAGACACAGATGGTTAGGCAGGGTTGAAAACATACTAGATGGTGTCTGCAGGACATATATCTATAACATAAAAATAGGATTTGAAAGGAAAAGAATGGAAAAGAATATCACGCAAATGCTAACCATAAAAGTAGAGGCAGCTAAAAATACTAGGCAAAGTAGTTTCTCTTATTCCAGAGATAAAGACAGACGTTTCATAATGGTAAAAAGATTCAGCTCACTAGGGGAACATAACAATTCTAAATTTGCATGCACCCAACACCACGCCCTCAAAGTGAAACTAGCAAAAATAGAAAGAAATAAATGAGAAATCGGTCTGCAATTTGAGAAGAATGTATGTTGCCACCATTTATACAATAATTTAATGAAGATTCTCGCTGATACAGTAACTCAAGAAAAATAAATAAAATATATAATGATTTGAAGGGAGAAAATAGTATTTTAGATCTTTTTTTAAACTTATTTATTTACTTATTTATTTTTTGGCCCGTGCCTCGTGGCTTATGGGATTCTAGTTCCCCAAACAGGGATCGAACCTGCGCCCTTGGCAGTGAAAGTGCAGGGTCCTGACCACTGGACGGCTAGGGAATTCCCTATTTTAGATTATTATTTTCATAAAAAGTCTAAATTATTAGAATTTAAAAGTGAGTTAAGTAAGATGTCGCTGGTTACAAGTGCAATTTAAAGTTGATTTGTATTTCTATGTAACATCAACAGTTAAAAAAAATTTTTTTTAACAGCATTTACAAAACTGTCAAAAAATGTTCAAGTGACTGGTAATAAAACCAACAAAAGATGTTCAGGACCTCTATAGTACAGAAAGCTATCAACAGCATTGAGAGAAAATAAAGATTTAAATAAATGGAGAGCTATACCATGGTCATGATTCATTATTTCAAAGTGTTGACTGACCTACAAAATCAGTGCAAGCCCAATAAAAACCCCAGCTTTTGTTTTCTTTCGCTTTTGGTGAAACATGACAGTTCCTTCTAATATTTATACAGCAATGTAAAGGGCCAAGAATAACAAAGGCAATCTTGAAGAAGAACCAGAAAGGCAGACATACTTAATCGAATCAAGACTTACCTACAGCTGCATAAATAACATAGGGCGGGTTTTGGTGCAAAGATGGTCAGAAATAGAACAGATCAGAGAGCCCAGAAACAGCTTCACTCAGCATGAGCCCTGCTTTATGATGTGTGCCTCTCGTCCCAGCTCAAAACAGCATGTGTCTGACTCTATTGGAACTATTAGCAATGCCCTTTTTACTCTCAAAATCGTGGCACAAATCCAGCACCCTGTCCCCCTCCAGGGTCACTGCCAAGAGCCGAGATCTCGGCACAAAACTGTACATCGGTTGGGGATAAGAAATATACTGGAGGATGAATCTGTCATTTAAAAAACCACTCGGGACTAAGGAAGGATCTGTTGTACTTCGACCTTGGAGAGGTCGATGGCTCGTAGACATGTACAGGTTACAAAGTGTGAAAGCATTTCTTGCAGGGTTCTAATCACATGTACAGAATTGCGACACCAGATCCTTTCTACCTGAATAAATAGTCAGTAGCTGGTGTGACGGGAGCCCAGCCTACAGGGTGTGGACAGAGCGTGTGGAGTGAATGAATCTGTCAAGTTACTCTGCCAAAAAGGATAATTTGTAGTGTGAAATCCCACAAGTGTCATGGAACACAGGTGATTTTCTAGCACACAGGAGAGAGCATTTAAAAAACCGGCCTGCATAGCAAGAGGAAGTTACTGAAAGAGTTTTTTCCGGAACTTCTGACGACAACCCTTCCTTTATTTTGTAAATCTGTTATAATAAATTCCGGTAGTAAGAACTTTTGCTTCAGCAGATACCTAAGAGTTTCCCGTCAATTAGAAATGTAAATGTTTTATTATTGCACAATATTTTAAAAAGTCAGTTTTCAAAGAATAAATGCATCGCAAATTTTAGCCTTCTGTGAAAATCTGATACATTAGCTGAACTATTTAGGAAACTGGATAAAAATTTTCCCATTTTTAAGTAAACCCAGATGTTTTCTATAAAGGCAAAACAGTAGATACTTAAAATTTTCGATTGCTTTCATATGACCTAAATATATTAAAAGGTAAGGACTTACGTGCCTTTTAAACTTATTAATTTCTTACTATATTTTATGTCCTACACTACTTGCTGTTGTTGCCTGCTGAACTAATTTTCAAAAATCGATGATCTTTTCATCATTGTGGGTTTTTTTAATTAACATACGTTAACTCCAGAAATACTGTTAATCTGGAACAAGATTCACAGTCTTCCCCTGAACAACAGCATGAGGCACCTCTTCCGATTGTTCAAATGAATTCTCTTTGCTCTGATTTCAAAGTCATTCACTGGTTTAATTTGCGTTCTCTTAGCGTATACTGTGCGCTAAGCTCCGAACCAGGCCCTAAGGATGCCACAATGAACCAGCCAAACAAGATCCCCGCTCTAGGGTAGCTTATGTCCAGTTCATAACGCTGGTAAACTGACCCCAGTGGTAGCTGCAGTACCGATCTTTTAATGTCACTATAGATTACTTTTGTTTGTTCTAGAATTTTATATAAATAGAATCATAAAATATGTGCTTTCTTGTGTCTGACTCTTTTCACTTAGCATGTTTTTGGGGTTCATCCACGTGGTCCTATGATTCCACAGGACCCACAGGGAAAGCGCACCCAACCATTCGTAAGGTGGAACATGAGAGCCCAGCGTGTGCCTCTCCTTGCCCTGGTTGCTGAAGATAGAGGATAAACAAGGCAGAGTGATTCTCTTGGAGGTGGCCATCCACTTAGGAAGACAATTACCACAAGGAAATCGGCGCCACAAAGCCTGAGAGCTGAGGACAGAGGCAGAGGCACAGTGTCGTCAGAGGGGGAGGTGATCAGTGACGCCCCGGGGGTGGGGGTCAGGTAATCCTGGAACGGGGTGACTGTCCACGCAGTACCATCCATTCTCTTCATTGCTTCTGGATAATGTTTGTTTTGTTTAATCATTGCAACCATCTATTTTCCTAACTAGGGATCACCTTTATTTGACTTTAGAAAGCTTATTAAGCTTTTGAAAAATGTCTGTATTTTGATAAATGCCATTTGCTAGGAATTAACCAGCGTAAGTAGGACAGCTCAAAAATGTTTCACGAGATGAGCTCACCCATGTATTCAGCACCCAGAACAAGAAGGAGAATTCTCCCAGCCCTCTGGGTGTCACAGCCCTGCCAAGGTACCCTCTCCTCTACTTCCTAAAGACCTAGAGGAGTTCTGTCTGTATACTCTGAGTTTCCTTACTTTTACATTTTGTGGATATATGGACATTGTGTGTGGAGCCTGTGATGAATCTGTTTTGAATGACAACTTGCCTTGTGGAGAAAGCACCACCCTGGAGGAATGAGGCTCTGCAGGCTTTGTGTGCACATGTGATGATAAAATATGCCCCCAATAAACAAGGTCCTAGCACAGGGAGCTATTCAATATCCTGCGATAAACCATACTGGAGAGGAATATGGAAAAGAATATATGTATGTATAACGGAGCCACTTCACTGTACAGCAGACATTAACACATTGTAAACCAACTAGACTTCAATAAAAATTTAAAAATCTATTCATCACATGAAGTATTTGGCTTTTCTATCCCTAGCTGGCTCTTCTCTGTTGGGTGGTAAGAAAAAGCCTCTAATCTTGAGCAAGGCTGTGACCAGTTACACAGGAAACCGCTGTCTTTCTGAGCGGTTCCACCACAGTTTTGTTATGACAACGAATAAAACTCTTGGTAAGGCCTCTTTGCGTGCTGCTTTTTAGAAGAAATAAAAGTCAATCAAAATCAGCATGGACATGGAAAATCCCAGTGAGGGAAAGCCGAACGATGGCTTAATTTATATTGCTAAGAACCACCGACCCAGCGATCAAGCGTTTCACGTGGGAAAACCTCAAAGAAGAGGGAGGGGGCCTGTCCTCCTCCACCACGTCCCCACGCACCCACCCTGCCCACTGGCACAGTCCTGCCGAGTTCCAACCGGTGACCTGGGGAGATCCTGCTTTGACGTGATTCCCGCAAGGGCCAAACTGTAAGAGGAAGGTAGTGTCTCACTTTACAGAGTCACGGTGCTCATGGGACGGGAACTTCTCCAAACTTGCCATGAGCTTGCTTAGTCCCCTAGACGATCTGATGAGTTGGGTATAACCGGTATCCTCATTTTACAGACGACAAGACCGAGAGACAGAGACATCAGGCAAGTCAAGGGTCGCAGAGAGCCAGGGTTCAGGCTGGAGTCTGGCCTGCAGGGCCCTTAGCCCCTGTACTGCACTCGGGATAACGCAGGGCTGGGATGTGCTGACCACGACTCACTGCTTGTCTTGAAGGTCACTGGTCAGGCGGAGGTATTAGTGCTCCTGTGTAGCGACGTTTGAATGTACTGGGCCGGCGGCCGGGGACCAGGAAGGAGCACGGCAGAGTCCTTGCTGTCAAGGAGTCCTTTTACGGAGGAAAATAGGAGCACGAGGTCAGCTGCAGAGGACTCAGCACAGAGACCGGGTTCTGCTTCGAAGGGCTGACCCAGAGAGCAAGAGGAGGTGGGCAATGGTACATCCATCATAGGAGTCACATCTCTCACCTGGAAAAGTGACGAAGGAGGCCCCTGTTCCATAAATTTCCCCCAAACCCTAACGTCCTGCCGTCTTCATGCCTGGTCACCATCCTGCTCAGGAATGGGCCCCACTGGCCACATGCTGGTGATCAAGTCAGCAAGACTGTGCCAGGCTTGCAAGGCAAGATACTGGGGACAACTGGGTGCTTCCTGTGACTGCAGTTCACTGTGCTGAGTAAAAATATAATGTGCAGACAGGGCTACGACCATAAGAAAAACAAAAGCCACAAAATGTTCCAGGTAGCAGGGACACTACCCTCCTCAGATGTGCAGACCCCTGGGGCCTGTGTTTACAGCATGGTCCATATTCATGGAATGGAACGAGGGAGCCGTATGCCTTCGTTCTCTGGAGGAGTATCTGCTGTCACCCACTCCTGACATCGACGCTTTCTAGCTCAGAGCTTTACGGGCTGTTATCCAAGATTGCTTGTGGGTTATTATTGAAGATGGCTCTGTCGCTCTGACAACCAAGCATGTTGCCTGGCAACCGTTTTCTTGTTGATTTCATATGTCCTCTTATCATGGTTTCTATATCTTCAGCAAATCTATCCCTATTCTGCTCCCTCCTACTCAGAATAAAGTCTCTTTACATTCCTGGATTACCAGGCACAGAAACAGAGTGACAGACTCACCAGGCTTCATCCTAAGAGGCTGAGTGAGCTTCACTGCTATGACTGCGTCTCAACTTTGAGTTTGAAGCATTGCGGGAAAAATCCCTGCTGACTTTTAAAATGTGACCTGTGAGGCTGGTGGTGGAGCGCACAGCTGTTCTGGGGAAGACGAAGGTGAAGTTCGCGTTGGGGCTCAGGGTCACGCGCTGTAAGGAATTTGGTCAGAGCTGGATTTTCCTGGGGAATAGGAGGAATGTGGTGCTTTGAGTTTTCAACACAAAGCAACAAGGCATGTTTCCTTTTTCTAGTGGTGAAAACGTTGGCAGATTCTTAAGCAGTTGTCATTCAAACTTGGAGGGCGCTGAGCATGTACTGTACCTGAAAGAGGGCCGGTCTGAGCCAGGGAGACATGTGACCATCTGCAGCTGCTCCTGGGGGGCTCCACGTCCTCTGCCCCCACAGACCCTCTCACTAGTGCCTGAGATTCCACGGCTAAGTTACATCCTGTTGCCTTAAAGAATCAGGCGTGCTTTAAAATAAAAATGCTTGCTACAGGAATAACTGTCTTCAGGCACCACTGATGTCCTAGTGAAGATCAGTCATCACATTTTGTAGGGCTGAGGGTCTGAGAACAAGCTTGATGGGAGAGAGACCACGAGAACACTGGGCTCTGGGGAAAATGACAAAATAATGGGCCCCAGTGGGTCTCTGTCTGCAAGGACTATGAAAGTCTGGGGGCAACATCGTCCTCCTCCGTCGCTTTTTGAGATCTCAATCAAATGCAGCCAGGGTCGTCAGCTGCTTCTCTCCTGCATCTGTCCTCAGTGATGTAAACACACCTCCTCATACACCTGCCTCTCTGTGTCTGTGTATGTTCTCCATCAGGGGTCTTGACCGAGGCGGTCTTGCCCCCAGCCCCAGGGGCATGTGGCAACATCTGGAGACATCTTCTCGGGGGAGGTGCCGGGGCATCTAGCGGGGAGGTGGGAATGGCCTCCAGTGCACAGGACGGCCCCTCGCAGAGAATGATCTGACCGCAAATGTCAACAGTGCCGCACGCGGTTGAGAAACCCTTCTCCACGTGGAAGCAGAGCTGTGCCCTTCCTCGTTCCAGAATGCTGGTTTCTACACCCGTACCTGTGGAAATACCACTCAACCTTCAAGCCCCCTGTCGATACGCCTCTCCCTCACGAGCCTTCTCCTGATACACTGACGTTCTCACCCGCACGCTTAACCTCTGCGGCTTCCTTTAACACTTACCAGATACTTCTCTGAATCATCACTTGTGACCCCGGCTTAAAGCTGCTAGTAGACTGTAAGCTCCTTGAAGGCAAAGACCCATTTCTTTCTTATTTCTGTTCCTTCTTCAGATCCTAATAATACAACTAAAATACAAAACAGACCATGAACGGTACTATAGTACCGAAGATGCTGTATGAGCCCTGCTGGAGTGTGAAGGAGAGAAAGATGGATTCTGATGGTAGGAGACGGCACTGAACCAAGCCTGCCTATTACTAGCAGATTTACTCTCTGACGTAAAGCGCCAACTCTTTCCCAGTTACATGAAGTATTTTAATTACGAGTACATTTGGCCTCTGCCGTTAACTTAGCTTGGAAGTTCTCTCACTGATTTTGATATTCCCAGAACTTACACGTTCAATCTCTTAATGAATAAATGAGTGAATACAACTAGGTAACCAGGTCCAGTGATCACAAGGGGTGTAAGTCGAGACGTGATGCCACGAGGTCTCTGAAGGGCAGGCTGGTCCCCACTCCTTCCTTCTCCACTCTGGACCTTTCTCCAGCGAACCCGGAACACCTGTAGAAACTCGGACGGAACTAGCTGGTATTGTAGGAATTTGATTCAGTGAATCACACACTTACTGGGCGGAGGCCGGTCTCAGGCTAAACCCTCCATGACCATAACCTACTGTTATTTATTTTAATGCGTTTTTTTGTTTGTTTCAAGCGGCGGTATTATCAGGATGACTGAATTAGGAAATGGTGTTTGTTAGGCGTATTGATGGAGACAGTTATGACAGAACAAACGATCCATCAGAATAACTGACTTTGCTCTGTTCTTTCCCCTCCACAGCTGAGCCTCTGTCACGCAGGCAGAGTGACAGCTGGTGATGCACGATTACTGCAGGAAGTGGATTAAATAACTCAGAAGGACTTCCCTGGTGGCGCAGTGGTTAAGAATCCTCCTGCCAATGCAGGGGACACGGGTTCGAGCCCTGGTCCGGGAAGATCCCACATGCCACGGAGCAACTAAGCCCGTGCACCACAACTACTGAGCCCGCGAGCCACAACTACTGAAGCCCGTGTGCCTAGAGCCCGTGCTCCGCAACAAGAGAGGCCACCGCAGTGAGAAGCCCGCGCACTGCAACGAAGAGTAGCCCCCGCTCACTGCAACTAGAGAAAGCGCACACGCAGCAACGAAGACCCAACGCAGTCAAAAATAAATAAATAAACGTATTTAAAACAAACAAAAACTCAGAAATTCCTTTCCTGTCCTACGATGCCTGTGAGACAGCACTGATTATCTACAAGTGATCTGATCTTAGGGCTGAAACAGACTGTCACCCGGCTCTACGTATTTATGTGTTTTAACCACACAAGGAAAAGGATCTCCAGCACTAAGTCGTAAGAAGGAACGTTTGGCACACCTGGCTTCCCAGGTGGAAGGAAAAATCACACCTGGACTGGTCCCAGCAAACAAACAACACTGGCCACTTCTGAAAACAGCCAGAATCAGAAAGAAAAATCTGTACTTTCAGTAGAAAGGGGTATTACACGGGGGTCTTTCGAGAGCTCTAACGAAACACCTTCTATGTGCCAGGCGTTTCAGAGTTACTATTCTCACTCCTCTCTGCCTTCTAAGTGGGACCCCTCAGCTCAGCTTCACCGGTGAACAGACCAAGGTGTAGAGTGTACACTTAGGGCACCTGAGTCCACCCCCAAGCTCCCCTCACTGGCCCTCTGCACCTCTGGGTGAGCGGTGGGGTGTCGGGGCTCGGGGCAGGGCTGGGTGGACAGGCCCTGGGGGAACAGGGACCGATGCCACAGGGGTGCGTCAGCCAGCCCCGGCTGCTGTTGACACATCTCAAAAAATGACAGAGAAAGAGGTTCCCAGCAGATATTATAGTTCTTGGAGACAAAGACCCTCTTTTCGGCCCCCATTTCAAAATAAATTTGGAGCCTTTTCAATAGGAAACTGGAAACCCAAGTTACCAGTGAAGGACGGGTGTGAGGTCTCGAGAGCCACCGTGCCCCCTGCCCTCTGCCCCCCGCACCCTGAAGGCCTGCGTCAGGCCCGAGCCTCCATCCTGCCCACATCCCAGCCGCTCGGCTTCCGGCCCTCCTTAGCCCTACTGGCCATCGTCACAACTCTTGCTGCAGGTTGTTGAAACCCAGCTTCACCTGGTTAAGAGGAAAGAAGAGGGGTGTCTCCTGGCAGCTTGAAGAGATGGCCAGGGTGTGTCCGGGGACGCAGCTGGACCAGGAAACACCTGCACTGCGGCCCGGAACGCGCCCAGGCTGCTGTCCTCGGGGTCAGCCATTTCCTCACCCTGCTTTCCACACTGGCACACCTGGGCGTCACGACCAGAGGGGCGCCCAGGCCTGTTCTCTCTGGCCCGAGGAGGAGCTGGGCCTGGAGGAGAGGCGCCCACCAGGCCACTGGATGGAGTCTCGCTCCCAGCAACCCTGCCATCACACGCTTAGAGTTGAGGCAGCAGGACGTTCCCACAGGGAGGGGTGGGCGGGTCGAGCACACAGGATTCTAGGTGTCCACCCAGTGTCACGACACCAGAGTGTCCCCGAATAACTTAGAACGTCATTTCTCCATATGCAGTGCGTGCAGAAATCCCGAGAGACCTTGTTACAACCCAGATTCCTGGGCCCAGCCCTTAGAGATGCTGCTTCACTGGGCTGGATTCTCTGCTTCCTGCACTTCTCACGGGCCCCGGGGAGGCTGTGCCGGCCGGGAGGCTCACCCGAGTGGCCCTGACGTAGAAGGCAGAGCTGGGTCTGCAGAATCCCAGATGACGCGCCATCCGCCCAGGGTGAGACGCCGCCTCTGGGCAGGCCTGGCTTGGGAGAAGGGCTGCAGGGAGCTCTGAGCCTCTGTGCCGGACGGTGTCTCCCCAGTTCTGCCTTCGTACGGCTGTGACGGTTACCTGGCAGAGGGGCTGGAGGAGGTTCCTGGTAGCAACCGGCCTCTGGCCTTCCGCGGTTTCAACACGCTCGCAGCGTCTTATCCCAGGAGCGGTGGGGTGTGGGCAGACGGGCGAGGAGAGACTGGCTGTGGCTGCTAAGAGGGCAGATGAAACAACAGCAGAACTCCGTCCAGCCTGTGCCCTCAGGGCTGTCCTCCCTCGAGAAAGAAGCAGCCGGCTCTGCAGAGAGAAAGAGGCTAAGAACCGGAGGACGGTTTACCAGCTGGGGTTCCGTCCATTCCTGCGTGAATGTCCAGCGAGTGAATGAAAATCATCTGTCTTCCAATCGTCAGGCCTCTGAAAACTTGTCGATGATCCCTGACCCTTTCCTATATAAATGGCAAGAAGGGTCCCTCACTTTTAGACAGCACCTATGTCACCTCACCTGATTTTCATAAGAAACTTCCAAAGTAAAAGAGAGCCCAGCGGCCTCTCTTATCCTCACTTTATTTACTTATTTATTTTCGGTACGCGGGCCTCTCACTGCCGTGGCCTCTCCCGTTGCGGAGCACAGGCTCCGGACGCGCAGGCTCAGCGGCCATGGCTCACGGGCCCAGCCGCTCCGCGGCACGTGGGATCCTCCCGGACCGGGGCACGAACCCGTGTCCCCTGCATCGGCAGGCGGACTCTCAACCACTGCGCCACCAGGGAAGCCCCTGTCCTCACTTTAAAGCTGGGAAAATTGAGGCCCAAGGGAGTGAAGTGACCTGCCACCGGCTGGACAATGGCTTTGTCTCAAATCTAGTTTTCCCATCGTGGACGGAGGCTGGAATTGTGAACGGCTCACCAGCAAAATGCGGAGTTTCCTTTAGGTGGTTTTGTGATGTGAACACAAACCACGCATCCTCAAACTGCGCGTGTTTTTAGAGGTTGTTGTAACCCATCCCCCTTCGAGGAATGAGGAGCCTGAGGCTGGGAGAGACTAAATGATACCCTGAGATTCCAGAAGCCGTGCAGCTCTGTCTCACGATTACGACCTTGAGCATGTTCATTATATCCTTTTTATTTCACTTCATTAGAACATGGAGAGGTAAGGAAGCACTGGCTTTGCAATCAGTTTATTGCTTCAATAAAGATACTGCAAAAGGGACCTGGGTGGTCCTGCTTTTAGTGCAGAAGTAGAAAATTCGTACCATATCCTACACGGTCACTACCAGCCGTTCCCCAGCTCAGCGAGGTGGCCGGGAGAACGCCCCCGACACGGTGATCCACTCCCCGAACCAGGGAGAGTTCGCACCTGCCCGGCTGAGACCGAACCACGTCTCCTAAATGTGTCCAGTACACAAGCGCTTGCTGAAAACCTCCGAGGAGCCAGGCGTCGTGAGGTTACCACCGTCACTCCTACAGCTGCCCTCAGGAGGCTTAGCATCCGAAGCCGAAAGGCCAGAACCTCTGCAGCGCCAGCTGCCAGGCGTGATGTCGGCACAGGGGGAGCAGAGTCTGTTCTAACTGGATGGTTCAGTGAAGCCTTCACATTTTTGCTGGCTTGAGGCAAGACTTCAAAAAACAGATAATGGAAGAAAGGTAGGATTCCAACTCAAATACTTTCTACTCCAGGAAACGGCTGAACAGTTAGAAGGTGGCCGGTTATGTAACTTCCCTCAGTAACGAATTACCAGCCGGGACTCTGCCGTTGCTGAAGCAGAGGCTGCCCGGACCCGGGCGCCCCAGGCGTAACCCTTGGGGAGCAACCAGGCATCTTCCTCCACACACTTGGACTCAGGCTTTCGATGCCCATGGGCAAGTGTGCGGTCTTCTGAGCCCTCGGCCCGAGAAGAGACTTCTTGTTTTCACAATACTGGTTTCCACGGTGTGACACGGAGGAAGTGTGGCAGCGAGGAAGTGGCAGGGCGGGCGGGGGCCTGAGGGCCGCAGGCTCCTATTCCTCCGTGAGAAGCCAGGTGAACAAAACCCGCGCTCTACAGTGGGAGTGAAAAGTTAATCAAAGTCGGCAAGCAGCACAGAAATCGAGTTACTTGAAAATCTCCGTCTTCCCGAGGGCCCAGCTGGCCACCGTGGCGCCTCCGTGAGCAGCAGAAAGGTGCTGTTTCCTCTGGCGTCAGCCGACCCTCCCCTGCCTGGGGGGGCCTCGCCAGCACAACACACGCGAGTCCATTTCAAGGTGGATGATTTAAACCAGCCCCGCTGGGGAAAGCCAGCAGCCGCGGTTTGACGGGTCCGACAGAAGGGAGGTGGGCAGGCCCAGGTGACACGGGGACTTATCCTCCCGAGTCACCGAAGTGGTTGGAACCAGAAAGGAAAGATAAATGAGTGTCCAGGTAGGAGGCAGGTGGGGGCAAAGGCAACAGTGCAGTTGTACCCACATCTAGGGGAGCCCGCTGGCTACTGGAAACTTCCTCCTGGGCACTGATGGCGGTGGCGCGGGGGCTCTCCAGGTGTGGTCTGCACGCACCGGCAGCACCGGCCTCACGGGGAACCTACTAGAAACACATTCTCAGCCCCACCGCAGACAGACTGAACCAGCATTCTGGGCTCTGACGCGCACAGGAGGCCGAGAACCAGGGGCAAGGTGGCTGAGCACTCAGGCTGCCTGGGTTTCAACCCACTCTGTGGCCCCGGGACGGTCACTCAGCCTCTCTGAGTCCCAAGTCCTCTTCTAGATACAACACAGACGAGGCTCAGGTGGTCATTTGGGAAACTGAGATGATAAATGTAAAACACTTCCAACAGGGCCTGATGTACAGCAGGCAGCACACACGTCAGGTGTCCCTGGAAGACTGCAACCCTCCCCATCCCCGGGCTGGCCTCCTGGGCTCAGCCCGGCTCCTCAGGGAAGGAGATGAAAGGAGCTGCAGGCCGGGCGCTGGCCTCGTACCCTGCGCGGTCCAGAGGGAGAGCAGTCAACATCCAGCAAGGGGAGCAGCGCTCCCTGAGCTCTGAGCACGAGGGCACGGGCTGTGCGAGCACATCCGGGTGGGTGTGCAACTGGGGTGGGGCCTGACCTGGCCTGAGGGGTCACAGGCCTCCCGAAGGAAGTGACGTTTGAGGTGAGATCAGGAGAACGAGAAACGCTCATAACTTACCCTTCTTGAGCAGATGGTTCTCAGCAGGTCATTCCCGCTGCGATTAGGTAGTATTTTGATCCCCATCCTACAGATGAGGAGAGTGAAAACAAAGATGACGACCCTGACCGAGGTCACCCAGGGGAGAAGTGGCACAGACAGGACTCGCACCCAAGCAGACAGATCTGAGCCCTGGCTCTTCACCACCTGGGGGCAGGGGCTGAGGGCAGGGAGGGAGGGAGCGAGGTGGGAACGCTGCTGCACGGGTGGCGGGACCCGATGGGGGAGACCAGGTGGCGGATGCGGTCTTGGGGACTAAAGCATGGACTCCGTCTTTATACTGAGAGTGTGGGGAGTTTAGGTGGGCGCGGGGTGGGGCGGGGAGGGGTTGGTGGTATGTGATCAGACCCCTCCCTGGGTGGGCTTGAGGGCAGGGGCGAGGGCGGGGCAGTCCAGGCCTGGAGAAAGCAGCCCGAGGCCCAGACCACATCTTCCTGGTTCTTAGGAGCCCGACGCCACAGCCCGTGCTCTGCGCCACACAGAACAAGTGGCCCCTCGGGGTTCTGTGCAGCCACTGAGGGTCACCCGCTGAGGCCAATGCCAGGACGTGACAAGCCACACGGCGAGGCGAGAAAAGGCAGGCAGGCTAGGAGACGGGTGATGCTGCTTCCAATTCTCCCACACACGTGGGAAGAGATACCCCAGAGACGCATACTAAAAAGCTAGCAGTGGTTACTGTTGAGAAAAAAAATTGAAGTTGACTTTTATTATGTTTTCTCCGTGTGCTTTCTTCTGGTTTTGGCTGCATCTCCTCTCGTACCTTCTTGGCCACGGTCACGTTGCCAAGTGTGACGGTACAGATAAACAGTAAGCTTTTTAAAAACCTGGTGATTGGCCCAGGAGGTCAGCTACAAACGCTGAACCAGTCAGCTGAGTGTGGTCACGGGCACCAGGCGGCCGCTGTGCTGAGACGGGCCGTCGCGGTGGAGCCCGCCTCCTGGTGGACACACACGTCGAGCGAGGGCAGCCTCCCCCCCACCCCCTGTCAGACACCGACATAAATGTCTCAGTGACAGTTTATTCACTCATTTTGTCAGTCAACAAATACACACTGACCACCTTTTAAATACACACTGACCACCTCGCCCGTGTTTATATTCCCAAGCATGGTGGGAATATAAAACCGCATTTAAATACTGTTTATACTAATGATGTTTGTAATAAAATCATGTTTAGGAATACAGCTTACGCCTGCTTCTGTTCGAGGCTTTTGTCTCCACCTTGGTCCTATTCCTCGGAAACTAGTACGTTTACCTCCATGCTGTTACTGAGAAGGGCAGATTTTTCTTGGTACATTTCCTGATTACAATTATAGTCCAGAAGCTACTGATTTTCATAAATGGTTTACATCTGACAATTTTCCCGGTCCTATTATTAGTTTTCTCAAGGTACACAATCAGGCGGAACTTTGGTTCGTCTAAGATGTAGTCGCTACGCGTCTGGGCTCAGAGATCTGTCCATTCTAGGTGTGCCCGCCCCGCCGTCCCTCCAGGCCCACGCTCCACCCTTTCCGTCCTGTTTTACCAGGGAGCATCTGGCAGGTTCTGCAACGGGGGCACCAGCGAGTCAGGCGGTAGGGGGCGGGGTCAGGCACTCACCTCCTTCTCCCACCCTCCCCCCACTCCTGCCAGGACGTGCAGCGGAGGCTGAGTCCCCCCTGACCCCACCCCGTCTACGTACGGCCTGCCCACTCTGGTCAGAGGCCAGGCCTTGAGTCCCGACGGTTGTGAGCTGCAAACCTTAACTATCCTGAATATTAGTCACGGCGATGGACTGACCCCATGTCTCACTTCAAGTCCTCCCAGCCCACCGTGCAGTAAAGGGGTCGTACGCTGGACACACAGCAGCACAGTGCCGAGCCCGCGGACAGGATGGGCACCTGGCAACGCACTTGGCAGGTCCCGGCGGGGACAAGAACCCACCTCGCTTACGCGGCAGGCGTCTGCAGGGCTCCAACGGCAGTGGTCATCCTCTCCCACTCCAGGAGGATCTCCGAACTGGACCCCAGTAGAGCTGGGGGCCTGGGTCCCACGTCACACGCAGAGACCAAGGGGACACACACACACACACACTGCTCGCTGGGAGACGCCTGCCCACGTGGCACCTAGAACGCAGGGAGCAGACTTTTCCCCACCTGGCGAGAGAACAGAAGAGGTTCTCTGGGGCTCTAACCAGCCCAAGAGGAATAGCCCTGAAGACCCTGGCTTCCAGCGTTTCCAACAAATGGCTCCTTGAGGATCAAAGCCACACCCCGTGCCCCGTCCCTGACCCATGCTCCGAGCTTTCAATCTGCTCTCGAGCTGAACGCAAGCACACCTAATCCGGGGCTGCTGGACATCTGAGGAAAAAGTGCTGCGAAAGAGGCCAAAACGAACAGAAAAAACCGTGGAAGCAAAGAGAACATACAGGGAGAAAATTAAAAACAAACTTGATATCCTCACGGAGATAAGTAATCACCAAACACACACAGGCTACAACAAAAAAAGACATTACCAGAAAAGTGAGCTCTCGGAAATTTATAGCACGATGATGGCAAAGAGGAAAAATAAAGTTGAGGAACTCAGGGAGAAGGGCAAAAAGACAAACGATGGAAAATGAGGAAAGAAACATATACAACGTCCAAAGAGCAAAGCTCCAGCGGCTATTCCAGAAAAGACGGGCCAGAGAGGGTGGAGGTGAGAAGAATTCACAGGTGAGAGCGGGCCTCTGCGTCCGAGGCCCCCCCATGAGCTGGGGGACCCAGGGCAAGTTAGCCTCCTTACCCCGAAAATGTGAATAAGGGTAGTTTACCGGGTTATTACGAGGATTCAAATGAGCAGTCCCTGCAAAGCGCTAAGAACCAAGCTGGTGCCTATCATGACCTCAGTAAACGAAAGCCACCGCCAGCTCCTCTTCCACACATACACGCCACACACGACCTGTCACCAGATTTTATTGGCTCGTCCTTCAAGCGCCCTCATCACCAGACCAGCCGCACCATCTCCGCCACCACTGCTTGCGCACCAGCACCGCCCAGGCTTCACAGACGCCGCCTGGCCCTTGGCCGCCCCTCCTCCCTTCCGTCCTCTCTCCGGGCCACAGCACAGGTGACCCTCACGACACCTAAGTCCCACCACATCACTCCTTTGCTAGAAACCCTGAGTAGAAGCCAAGTCTCCCACGACCAAGAAGCCTCCACACCGCCATCTCCCGGCGACGCCACTATCTCTGCTCACGTGCTGGACTGGCCTCACCGGACACCGAGCCGGCCAGGCACCTTCCCGCTCAGGGCCTGTGGACTCGCCCCTCCGTCAGCCTGGCAGGCCCTCCTCCGGGGCACACTCCCCCTCTCGTTCTCGCGGAGGTCTGCTTGGCCACCCGAACATCTGGACCACACCCGCTCCTGTCTTCGTCCATCCTGGGGCAGCACTTCTTCCTTAGCACTTATCCCGCTGCCATACTGAAATGCTCTTTTCCACGCTGTTTCACGAGCACAGGATTGTCGTCTGTTGCTGTTGTTGTTCACTTATGTTCCCAACGAGAGCCCAGTGTGAGGCAGGCACTCAGTGTTCACTGAATGAAAAGAAAAGAAACTTTCCCAGGACTCAAAGACCTGAGCTTCCAGACTGAAAGGCTCCACCTAACGCCCAGGAAAATCATCGCAAACTTTCCGACCCCGGGAACAGAGAGAGACTCGCTCGGCCTGCAGAGGTCAAACTTCTCGACAGCAGCGTGGGCAAGAGGGAGGCAACTGGCAAACGCTGCCCACCGAGAGCTTGTTCCCAAACCACCAGGCGAGTCTGAAGGTAGAGTAAGAGCACTTCCAGACTCTCAAGGTCTAAAATCATGTTGCCTTCCAGGCATCCACGCTCCTTAAAGCGACTGCAGGATCTGCACCATCGGAGCAGAAGGGAGAGCACAGGATCCCGAGGTCAGATGTGACACACGGATGGAGCAAAGGTGCCCAGGAGGGGTCACAGCGAGGGGGAGACCACCGACAGACGAGTAGATGGTAGTGTCCTTGGGAAAATGGGTGTCAAAGGAGTTGGAGAAGAATCAGTGAAACGGAGCAGGGCCCTACGGTCCTTCAGGCACGTCCTCAGCCTGCCTTTTGTCTGTGGAAAAACTTTAGGCAAAGAATAAGCTTAATCAGAGAAGTGAGAAAACGCAGAAACAAAGAAAAGCGGCCAAACAGGACAAGACAATAGTTGAGTCGTTAAGCACAGTCAAGGCCCTGTAGTTCCTCCTCAGGGGCCACAGATGATATTCTGAGCCACATCCTGTGAGCCATCTTGCAGATACTGAAACCCCACCAGGTGGAAGAAGTGAACTGCATGATGACCAGACTGTAGCCGTGACACAAGCTGCCACAATTCTGAGAACTGGCCTCAAGGAAATGGGAACCAACCGACCTTGGAACTGAAGACTAACTGCACTTAATCAAGATGACGCCGGTCAGAGCACCGCGTGGCCAATATCAAGACGCCTGTCAGAGCTGCCTGTGCTGTTTCTGCGTGTAGCCCCCTCCCTCCACCTATAGAAGCCCTTGCCCCCTGACTGTCAGGGGGGAGTCAGCCTTTGGACACGAGTTCACCCTCCCCCAACCCTGGCTGCCGGCATCGAAAATAAAGCAAACTTTCCTTTCCACCAACCTGGCCTCTTTATTGGCTTCTGCACAGTGAGCTGCTGGACCCCCCTTTTGGTTACATCAGCAGTAGATACAAAGGAAACGAAGCTCTGTATGTGTGTGTGTGGTGTGTGTGTGTGTGTGTGTGCGTGTGTGCGCGTGTGCGCGTGCAGGGGCATATTTAGCTTTAGCAAACACTGAGGCAAAACCGGATATATCATTTAGAAACACGGGGCTTCAAGAGTCTGGAGAAGTGGGGAGGCCCGGGACGGGAGGCTGCTGATTCTTTCAGAAGCCATTTACAATCCTTCAAAATGGTTAAAAGTTAATTTTCGAAAGATACACGGACTTCCAAACTTTCCAACGTCACCTATGAAAATTTTTCTTTCACAGCGTTTACCTACCAAACTGTGATGGTGACAGATGTTGGTACCTTGGATCCCAGGTGGAAAAACAGGCAAAAACTGAAGTACTTTGAAATAGTTTTATTGGCTCATAAGACCTCTGCATATAAAAAAAATACCCAAAACACTATGCAGTATTAAATCACAATTACATTTCTTTGCCAATTGAAACTACCCAGAATATACATTTTTTAAAAGAAAAAAACCCTACAGAACTGAATTCTGAAATGACATTATGACTTAAATACTATGACAAAATAGATAATCCCTCCTAACGTTAATTAATTGCACAAAGCTGCCAGACCGTTTCATGAGCATAATGTCGCACAGGGTGCAAACGAACACAATTTCGACGCCACACGTTCGGCTGAAGGAAGCTTCCCCCCCTCCAGGAACGCTTACACCTCTGGCACGAAAGGTCGGCCTGTTGTAACGCCCGCCAGGCCACCCACCGGCGATCCAGGGCCTCCCCTCCCTGGCCCAGCCTCCGAGTCAGCACCGCCGCTGCTTAAAGAAATCCACGCCCCTCAGTTCTTCGGGCAGGTAGTCCTGGTCTGCGGGCTCGCTGTACATGGGGGTGTACTTGTAGCCCTGGCCGTAGCCCAGATCCTTCATGAGCCTGGTGGGCGCGTTGCGCAGGTGCAGGGGGACGGGGGGCAGGGGCCCCTGGTGGCTCCGCAGGCAGGCCTTGACGTTGTTGTAGGCGCTGTACACCTCGATCGACTTCGGGGCTCGGGCCAAATAGACGACGCACTGGGCCAGGAGCACCTGGGCGAGAGGGCACCACTGTCACAGAGGCGCCGCCCCCGGTTAGTTCTGAGAAGACCCCCCCCGCCCCATCCCCGCCCCAGGCTTTTACGCCCCCGCTTTGCCCACAGTCTGGATCACCTAGGACAGAAAGAAGACATTCCTGCTTGAGGCGAGAGGCTGAACCAGACCACTGGTTTTCTTTTCTTTTTTTTTTTAAACTGAAGGAACATTTTATTACATGAAATTTTTCTTGAAACCCGAATATATAGAGCTAAGCAGGAGCGGCCCTGTTTGTGGGTGAACCTGCGGAGATTTCCTGTTTGGCCCCTCTGACACTTCTGTCCCCAGGAAACCCCGGGCACCTCCTCGGCACTCAGGACTCCCCCAGTTTGAACACATGACCCTGCTGACACCCGAGGTCCCCTCTCTAGAGTCTTAAGCTTCTAAGATGCGAGTGAGAAAGCCAAGCAGCTTCTTCAGTGTCCCAGGCACCCACGGTGAGGGACCACGAAGGGACACAGCGTGAGAGCAAGGGACTGATCTGCAAAGAACGGAGCGGGTTCCCTTACCTCGCACTCGGGCATGCCTATAAAGTGACAGCCTTGGTAGGCGGCGACTGCTTGTGTTAATGCAGACGGGTCGGCCAGACCTGCCACACACACAGAGACAAAGGCACGTGTAAGTCGTAACGCACACCCCCATCCTGACCCATCACTGCCTGCAGACTTTGACCAAGAGAATCCACTCAGCAAAATCTGATCTCACTAGCGTACTGGAGACATTTACTGAGTGGGTACTGTGCAGCGTCAAGAATTGTCTCCTCATGGGTAAAAACTCTACAGCTAGTAGGAAAAACAGGAGACTACGTACAACCCACATAAGGAGCAGAGGCCGTGAAGACAGCCACAAGGACGGACGCATTAAAAGCAGAACATTTACTAAACCAAAGCAAGGTAGAGCTTTCTGGTCGTTTTCTCTAAATAGTGTCCAGAATCTTCCATCTCCTTCTCAGGAGCTGTCTGATGGAACCAGAACACCTGACTGCAAAGCAAATTTAAAATGTTTCTTTTATTTCAACACAGGCACCTCAGAGAGACTGTGGGTTTGGTTCCAGACCACTGCAATAAAGGGAATACCGCAATAAAGCAAGTCGCATGAAATTTTTGGTTTCCCAGTGCGTATGACGGTTACGTTTACACGCTACCGTCACCAACGGCATTATGTCTAAAAATACTTTATTGCTAAAAAAATGCTAACCATCATCTGAGGCTTCAGTGAGCCAATCTTTCTGCAGTAGTGGCATCAAAGATGACTTGTCACACATCGCCGTAACAAAAATGTAACGGAGATGAAGAAGTGTGAAATACCGCGAGAATTACCGAAGTGCGACAGACGCCACGGGAGCAGCTGCTGTGGGAAAAAGCGCGGGGTGCCACAGACCTTCGCTTCGTAGAAACGCACTATCTGTGGCGCGCAGCAAAGCGCAGGTGAGGGGGGGGCGCCCTCCTGCGTGGCCCGCACCCCAGAGGAAGCAGGAAACGGTGACTCTGGGAGACGAACGCCCCGAGCACAGCCCCCGCCCCCGGAAAGAAGCGGCTGTGCTCACACTGACTCTCCCCCTCCCCACCTGCCCCACACGGAGCCAAGGGATTCCCAGGCCGAAAGGCAGCAGCACCGCTGGCCGGGCGCCCCGTCACTCACCCACGTCCTCGCTGGCAAATCTCACGAGCCGCCGGGCCACGTACAGCGGGTCCTCGCCCCCCTCCAGCATGCGCCCCAGCCAGTAGAGGGAGGCGCTCGGGTCCGAGCCCCGCATGGACTTGTGCAGCGCGGAGATGCAGTTGCAATGCTCCTCTCCTGGACACCAGAGAGCACCGCTCAGCCGTGGCGGGACGTGGGGTCCGCGCCCGCACGCCATCCGAGCCACGCGCTGCTCTCGCTCGGCTGACTTCAAGGAAGCCTGAACTAGCGCGGGGCCCAGGAAGGCCTGAGGAGAGCGAGGTGGGACAGCCGCGCTCAAGCTGCCCGGTGGCCGCTGTGGGACGCTGAGCCTGGATGTGGGCGCGAGGCCCGGCAGTGCGGGCCCGGCCCACCGCGGACACGGAGCACGCAGGACAGCTCTCCTCCGCCCGCCTCGCCGACTGTGAGCGAGGAGGCGGCCCCGACTCTCCCCCGCTGCAGAGGTCCTCGGGTCTCACACTTCTACTAGGTCCACGATGAAGGTAACACGGTCGAGGCCACGGGCTCTGGAGCCAGGCGGCCTGGGTTTAAATGCCAAGCGCACCGGCCACGTGACCGTGGGCAAGTCTGACCCCGTCTGTGTCTTGGTCCCTCACCTGCAGGATGGGTGCAACACCAGCTAGCTCACGGGGCTGTATTCGTAACGGCCGCCAGGCACAGAGCAAGCGCTGTAGGCACGTGTGTGAGTTGGACGTTCTACGCTAGCTTCTATTTCTGCTTTTCCCATACACCACTTTATAGCCTAGAATTCCACACTATCTGTGTAGAACCTCAACCTCAACGCAAGGCAGAGAACCTGTTCTCATTTGGAAATCTCTTCACTCTGACACAGAAATATCGGAGCTAGCTACCAAATCCCATATATGCTAGATGACATGAAAAGAAATAATTAAAATCCTGGGGGTGGCGGTCTTTGTCTCAGCAGAGTTACAAAAAAGGCCAAGAGTACCAGCGAGCAGGTTCCAGGGCGAGGCCGCTATCATCCGTATTTATGGAACAAAGCCTGTGAGAGGATGATTCTCTAGGTTCTGAAGTGTATTTGTGTCTGCCGACCCACTGTGGGTGGGGATGTGACAGCGGGGGCGGCACGAAGGGGAAGGCTTCTAGAATGCGCAGGTTCTCAAGGCCTGGCCCAGGCGGGCAGCACAGAGCTGTGGAGAACGGGGGTCCCCGTTATGCGTGGCTCCCCGTGATGGAACGTGACCCCGAGAAACAGGAACCCCCGGCTGGGATGTGTCTGACAGCGCGCGTGCGTGTGTGTGTGCACGTGCGTAGGTATGTGCTGCAGGGGTGAGGCTGGTGACCGTGGGGCGGGCTGGCGTGCAGGCAGCACTGACACGGGGGAAGGTCCTGTCCTCACAATCTGTCAGACTTGGATTTGAGGATGAGTTTTAGCACTTGCTTTGTGAACTCAGGCTTTGCCATCTGTAAAGTGGGGTAACATTAATAGTTACCTAACTGCCTAAGGTTGTTTTGAAAACTAAAAGACAAACTTCCACGTTAGCTACCGTTACACTAGATGGCAGCTCTCTGGTTTTTAGCTGACAGTCTGATGACACACGAGAGCAGTTCCACGGGGTCCCGTCAGAATGAAGTATCACCTTAGTACAACCACAAAGGAGGAGGACCAGAGCCCCCAGAAACAACGGGAGTCCAGCACGTGGGCGTATTTCTACCTCTGGAAATTTTACATTTCATTCACATCTCCAATCCTTGCACCTGGCCAAAGCGAAGCAATGCTCTACACCCGGAATGGCTTACTGTCCAGATTTTCTGAGCATTCATACTACTTCGGGGCACAAAGTGCTGGGGGCTGAGATGCCTGGGCTGCATCGGGACGGAGACGGGAGCGGCCATGACAGGCCTCCAGCATGTCCTGAGTGCCCCCAGTCGGCCGAGGCGCTTCCCAGAGGCCGCATGGCCCGCTCGGTGCTCTTATCGGGAGGCCATGCCCGGAACCAGTCATTGCCAAGCTTCCCCCATGCCCCGCCCCGGACAGCTGAAGGAGCTTCCATCACCAAGAAGCATCTGGAAGCACTGCAGACACGGCACGCAGTGACAGCTCGAGCCATCAGCTTCCTTTCAAAGGTGTAGAAGGCTACTCCAGTTCCTGCCGTGTGACTGCCGAGAATCACACAGACCCAGGTCTACCCTACAGCCTCGCCTGCAGGAGACTCTCTTCAGCACCCGTGTCTTTTATAAAAAGACACAAACAGGCTGTGCTTACGACATTTAATATTGCCAGGTCAGGAATTTAATAAGAGCCGGGATCATATTTGGTACCTGTAAATACGGTTCTATGAAAACAGATAAATACACACGTCAACTTTAATTTTTTAAAAAGCTATTATGAAATGAAAGCACCAAGTTCTGTGTAAACTTAATTTTGCGTGAAGACTCTAAGAATTAAGGATTCTAACTCTCATTTAGCTAACTCTAACTGAACTGAGCTTCTGAAATTAGAGGCGCACCCAACTTCCCGCAGTCTCATCCCCGCTCTCAGGGCCGCCCTGCTCTGCACCCGAGGAACCGGGAAGCAGGTCTGTGACACGGGGCTCTGGGCGGGAGGCGCCTCTATGACCGACACGGAGCTGCCCGGGGGCCGCACAGCTCGGGCGGTCACTCACCTGCTCGGTCGTACAGGATGTGAGAGCGCTGGAGGCCTTCCTTCACGTCGCTCTCGGTGACCAGCACGCGGCTGGGAGGGTAGCTCTGCCCGCTCTTCTTCCCGAACGCCTTCCTGGCGCTCAGTCTGGCCAGCACCGCCAGCTGCAGCCCGTTCAGTCCGGCCCGCGCGTCCCCGTCGCTCAGGCGGGCCAGCGTGTCCACTGCCTTGTCCTCTATGAACACGGAGGGCCTGCAACACCACCGAGAGCGCGTCACACGTGGGGGACACGCTCACCCCACAGCACTCTGTGACCTTTTGTCCCTGCAAGGCCACTAACGAGGCACCCGAGGTTCAAGCCTCTGCCCTGGATCCCAAACCACTGTGTTAAAGCAGGTCCACGGTGTCACATAGGTTGGCATCAAGACTGAGAACTGCCTCGCCCTGGAGTCGCGAGGTGATTTCACTGGACGCTCTGCTCTCTGCATCTGTGGGTTCCGCAGCCACGGATTCAACAGCCTTGGATGGAAAACGTCAGGGGGAAAGATTCCAGATGGTTCCAAAAGGCACAGCTTGAATCTGCTGCATACCAACAACTATTTACAACAATCTACGTGTCACTTACATTGCGCTGGGTATCACAAGTCCTCTGGAGATGATCTGAAGTTTATGGATGTGCTCAGGCCCTATGCAAACACTACGCCATCTTGCGGAAGGGACCTGAGCATCCGCCACCCTCGGCCTTTGGTATCTGCTGGGGCAGGGCCCCTGGAACCGTTCCCCCGCAGATACTGAGTGACAACTACATAGGCCTACACGTGTTCCTTATTTTACAAACGACCCACCAGGTCCCCAGCCCCTCTGGGCACAGCAGGACCCAGAAGCAGGGCTCTGGGATTTAGGCCTGGGGCGTATCGCTGCCATGGGGGTACTAAGCACACGCGGACCTTCGTAAAGGAGGTCTAACCACGACTCCTTTTCGACTCTAACTGAACTACTTTTCCTATTCCCAGTCTAGTCACACAAGATGTGTGACACATCTAGTTACCTAGAGGGGTCTTACTCTTCCCGGCTAGGTGTCAGCTGCGCGTGCGCAAAGCAAAAAGTAACCGTTCAAAGTGACGGCTCACCCGTGTCGTCCGCAACCTTCATCAGCTGCTTGGAAAACAGCTCCTAGGCAGCCACTGGGCTGGGCCAAGGCGGGGAGTGGGAGGTGGCCACAAGAGGGGCCCAGCTTGTCTACGAGGTCCATGCAGAGTTCCTGACCACACACCCACCCTCCCTCGCTCTGGTGAACAGCCTGAACGACCCCCATCTGCACCTCACTCCCTGACGACCCCAAGCCCCTGCCCCCTCACCAAAGCCAAGCCTTCCGGGGAACGCCTCCCACCCCAGGGGTTAGCTGCGCTGTGAGTGACTCTCCCAGGACCCCTCACAGCTGCCGGGGCCCCAGAGCTGTGCGAACCGCCTGCAGGGCCCCCTCTTCCCTTCCTCACCTGACACTCACCACACACACCAAGGCCACCTCACTGGCTCTTTGTAAAGCTGACGGCCCGCTCCTGAAGCAGATTATTATTTTTTTTTTTTTGCAGACCTCTCACTGCTGTGGCGTCTCCCGTTGCGGAGCACAGGCTCCAGATGCGCAGGCTCAGCGGCCACGGCTCACAGGCCCAGCCGCTCCGTGGCATGTGGGATCTTCCCGGACCGGGGCACGAACCCGTGTCCCCTGCATCGGCAGGCGGACTCTCAACCACTGCGCCACCAGGGAAGCCCTGAAGCAGATTTTTGATGATTTGGAAAAAACTAGACAACCCACACTAAAGAGAATGTGTTGCACAGGCCCACACCAGAGGGGGCGTGGCAGCCCAGGTATGCCTGAGAGGGAGAGCAGTCGGGGCTCGGTGACGGCACATCATCTGTGTGTGTGTATACATGTGTGCATGTGTGTATACATGTGTGCGTGTATATATGTGTGTACCTGTATACACGTATGTGTACGTGTGTGTATATGCGTCTGTGTGTGTTTGGGGGGGGCAGGGAGACCCAAACGGCCTGAACATCTCATTTCAGAACTAATAAAAGCAACGCATTCCATCTCCTTGGAAGGCTTCCTAGCAACAAAGAGCCCGCAGGGCCATCTGCAGGAGGAAAGGGATCGAGCCGCAGCCTGAGCGAGCGTCACCTGGAGCCGGGCCATTTGGTGGTGACACGCCATCTCTCCACCCCCGCCACCGCCGGGCCGCGAGGACGGAAATCATGTTTCATTCTTTATGAATGTGCACTCCACATCTGCACAACGAACGGACTAACTTCAATCTTCCCACAATCTCAGAGTGAAACATGTATTTTTAAACATGGTGACACATGGAAAGTACAAAAACACCAAAGCCATAAAAACCCCTTATCCGTACCACCTAGACAATGACAGCTACCAGGTCATTTGCTGGATCTGCTCTATGGGCCGTCCACCCACATCTCTGTCAACCTCGCTGGACCTGGGTGGTGTGACTTGCAGCTCCGGACACACCGGGTGGCAGAGAGAGCCTTCTGAACACCTTGTGAATTTCTATCCTATAAATATCCAGTCTCGTTTTTAAAACAAAATTGGGGCCATACCATATAGCGCTTACAATCTTACTAAAAAAATTATTATTTTGAAATACAAGCAAGCTACTCAGAACTCTGAATATTACTTGTTTACCAAATGGGATTATAAAAAATGTAAACACCAGCAACAAAGGGGTAAAGTCACTGTTGCTCTGCCACCTTCAGGTCAGGGCTCTGGTGCACGTACCTCCCGCCTGTGCGACTGTCCACCAGATGCACCAAGAGGCATGAAGGGCTTTGGGGCAGAGAACAGGCAGACGGGTGGCCTCACACCCCGGCCCTCCCGCTGCTCCCGCGTTTCCACCCCTCCGCACGGGCCTCGCTAACTATGAGAGAAGCCGACTAGCAGACTGTGAGCTAGCCTTTAAAAATGGGGACGAGTTTTACGTGGGTGGAAAAGGAAATCCTTCCTTCGCTGTTTAGACTCTTAACCAAAGTCCACACTGTTCCACTGTCACCCTGTCCATCAGGTCTGGAGTCAGGGGACGGGAGGGCACCCCCCCGGCCGCCAGTGCGCCACAGCCCCTCTTCCATGTGAGCCACACCCCAATTTCAGCCCCACCCAAAATGAGTCTTTGTAAACACAAACGAATCTGTCAGCACCTGGGCTCCACTAACCAAGGTGCCACTTGGGACAGTCACGCGCCGAGTCTCTGATGGGAACCGCTGCCAAGAAAGCCGCACAGGACGGCCAGAGGTCCCTGCCGCCACCAGTCCGTCCCAACCCCCGCCGACTCCAGCCAGCTTCTGAAGAGGAATAAATGCGCCAGAACACCTTGAGATCTCAGGAGAGGGAACGGAGGAGGGTCACGCGAGAACAGAGGCAGGGACGCGTGCACCGCCCTTGGCAAAACCCCTCAACAAACAGCCACTACTGCACAGATCGCGGGGACCGTGCTCCGGCTCGAGAGTTTAAGGCTATTGTAAAACGGAAGCGTACACTTCTACAATGTTTTTCATTTGGAAGTAACTTTCCAAAGTCATAAAAGAATTAAAGGAGGCGCAGTCTACCTTGGGTAGATTGCCTGAAATTGCACAGCATCCCACAGAGAAATAAGCAGTAGACCATAAACTATATCGTTATAATGTGATTCAAAAAACGGTTCCATAATAAGGGAAAAAATGGTTTAAGTGCACTGGGAAAGATCACATTCCAAAGTAATGAGACCCAGAGAGGAAGGAAGTGACAGCCTCGTCCTCTAGCTGGAGAGCAGCATGGGGTCTGAGCCGGAACCTGGGCGCGAGCGGCAAGGCCAGCGCCATCCTTCCCCCTTTCCTTCCAAGGCCTGCATCTTTGTGCACCTTGTTTTCCTGCGACCTGGAGGATTCTACAGCTGGATGTCTAAGCTGCAGGAGGAGTGAAGTAAGTGAAAAGACGCCTGTTATTTCATGCAGAAGCACATACGTGGCTCAGTTACCCGCTCCCTGAATGACAAGACAATGCTCTGTGACTCTCTAAGGAAAAGGAACACTCCACGGTCAGGGTGACAAGAGCGACGTGTGTCATGTTACAGAGAACTTTCCTAAAATCCAGGTGTGTGGATCTCAGCACAGATTTACTGACTCCACAGCCTCCAGGGCCTGACCCCGGGCACATGCCTTTTCAGACTGTATCCCTGGTAAGCGTGATGTGCAGATCTGGTCAAAAGACACAACTGCTAAATTACACATGGAAGCCTTTGGTTCCTAATCCTTTACAAGTTAATACAGTCTGCCTGGACACGAAGAAGCACAGAGAAAGGTTAGAATGTTAATACTCACCAGTAGCACTTTCACTCAGTACCAAGGAGGTACTAAGTAACTCCTTGAACTTCAGGTTCCTTCTTCCAACTGGGTTAGAAGCATACTTTCAAAATCCAGCTCCTTCATTCAAGCTGTGTAATCTGGGGCACATGACTCGGCCTTTTTGCGTCTCAGCCTCCTGAGCCAATGACCTATGACGTCTCCCAACTTAACTTCTTGTCACAACTTCTAACGAGTAGACCCACGAATTAAGCCTGATCGTCTGCACCCTGCCTGCTGCTCTGGTCCTCGTTTCACTTAAACTACGGCACGGCCGTGATGGGGGAGGGGATAACCTGACGGTCATCCCGTGAAGTACAGATGTGAATAAATAAATAAACGATCCTAGATAAACACAAACGTGGCACAGAAAGTTGCAGACACATAACGACAGCCAGTACACGCACAAAACACACACACACAAAGGTCAGGATTGTTTCCCTCTCAATTTCCCTTTATCACTCGGTTCCGCGAGTCTGCAGTGGACGTGCTGCTTGGAGGAAAGCTGGACTGGACGCACAGAGCGGGCAGCAGCCCTGCAGACCCCGGCGCACGCCCCGCACGCAGAGGCCCCTCCTGGAGCTCCCACCGTGGGTGGCGGTCCCGCCTCGGCTCTACCCTAAAGCCACGCAGCCTGGGTGCTGATGGGGTCCTCGGCCGCGTCCAGGGCTCTCACGAGGCACTACATGGCTCCTCCGGCATCCAAGACAGGAGCGAGCGGCGGAGGCCGGACACACGGGGAGGGGCAGCTGAAACCCACGCCCCGAGCCTGAAATTCGGTCTTGTGCTTTAATCGCCACAGAGGAGCAGCCCCAGAGCAGCGGGGGTGAGGGTGCAGGCGCCAGCCCCAGGCAGATGGGCCGCGCCCCCCAGCGCTATGGCCGCTGACGCGGGACCCCGGGGCGGCTGAGGAATGCGCCCTAATGCAAAGAAGGCAACCTCTGCCCCCGGCGCCCGGCCGGCCACCCATGGCACACACCCCGCGCGCCGCGCCGCGGCCCTCACAGCACAGAGGAGCCCGCCGCCCGGCCGGCCACCCATGGCACACACCCCGCGCGCCGCGCCGCGGCCCTCACAGCACAGAGGAGCCCGCCGCCCGGCCGGCCACCCATGGCACACAGCCCGCGCGCCGCGCCGCACAGCTCACCCACGGCACACAGCCCGCGCGCCGCGGCTCTCACAGCACAGAGGAGCCCGCCAGGAGAAAAGGGGCAGCCTTTAAGGCATCATTTTCAGCTAAAATTTCCTTACTTTCACGGAACTGAGTTTGACTTCTAGAGTGCTCAAACCTCATCCTAAAAAGACTTCAGAAGATTTATGGTAATGTTTATACTAATTCTTAGTGTCTTAAAAAGAAGAAAAACTGCAAGAACAGGAAATTGGGATCTGAGCATAAACCTCAAAAGATTCGTAAGCTAAGTCTATCCTGTGAAGAAAATAATCAATGAGGCTTCTCATGGTCGGTCTTCCAAACCTTAAAAAAGAAGTGTGCTAGGAAAAGACCCAAATCTGTCAGCACAAAAGCAAACACCCAAGAACTAAAGCAAGGGGCTAAGCAGTTAAAGCTGGAAGAACTACAGATGAGCCCGCGATGGGCTCTAACGCGCATGTGAAAAGCCAGGAGCCCTTTGCAGAGACAGAGCCGCACCCGTCTGCCCGTCTGTAACCCAGCGCTTCCCTCCTCCACTCCCGTCTCCCCTAGGAGGCCATTTCTCCACCCCGCCCCTCAGCCCCAGCCGGGGATTCTCCGGGAGGAGTCACCCCAGGGCCCTGCCGGAGCCGGAGTCACTTACTCAGAGCCGCTGTTGCTGCCGTGGCCCAGAGGGTCGGCAGGGCGGCTGGAGTCCAGGACGTGGATCCCCAGGGAGTTGATCGCCCGCATCAAGACAGTCACCACAGCCTCCACCGGAAGCTTCTCGAGAACGATAACCCGGCAGCGGCTCAGAAGAGCAGCGTTGACCTGGAAGGAGGGGTTCTCCGTGGTCGCCCCAATCAGCGTGATGGTTCCACACTCCACGTGAGGAAGGAACGTGTCCTGATCGTGGAGGAAAACAAAAGAAATTGACCCCAGTTGACACCCTGCAGGATCCTGGGTAAGTCGGCTGTTCCTTCCTTTTCCTAATTCTGCGCTCAGGATTAGGTTAGGAACTTAGACTCACCGTGAGTCCTGACGTTTAAACACTTACGAAAATTGGAAGCCTGACCCAAAGTGGTGTTTCCGATATGTATAGCTCAGAGGTATACCAACAATTTCATTTATCAGATAGAGGAAGCATTTTTTTGGTCACCAAAAAAAAAATCGCTAAGAAAAAGTGAGGGGACACAGGCAAAGGAGAAGGGGCTGAGGATCTAGGCTTCTGCGGACGGAGAGTTATCATCACCCCCAGCCCCGAGCATTTATGCAGTGACCTCATGGGCTTTACACTCAAGTCAGCATTCACAAGGACCACAAGAAAGTAAAAAGAAGTGAACATACCTGCTGGGACTTATTGAACCGATGAATCTCGTCAATAAAAAGGATGGTTTTCCTCTTGAAAAAGCGCTTCTCGTTCTGAGCTTGTTTGATGACGTCGCGCACGTCGGTTGTCTTGGCGCTGGTCGCCGACAACGTCACGAACCTCACGCTGTGTTTCTTGCTGTTGTTAGCTATGATGTGGGCCAGCGTGGTCTGCGACAGAGGGCAGAGCGTGGAAGCTGGTGAGATGGAGGGACGTGCACCCAGGCTGCCAGAGCAGCGGCGGCAGCGTTCACCCGCGGCCTGAACGCTGAGGCGCGCTCGGCAGCAGATACGCTCGGAAGCAGCGCAGCGCGCTTCCAAGTGGAAAAGAATGTTACAAAGAAAACAGGAAAGCAGCTGAAAGTTCGCCGATCCTGATCTCCTCTCCTTGGTGTCTAACCCCATCTGATGCCTTCCTGGGGACGCTAAGATCTCTGGAACCCCCGGAAAGAGCGGCCACCTTGAGGCGGCAGAGCCTGGCGACAGCCGTGACCTCTCCCAGCCAAGGACACAGCACCACGGACGGCTGAGGCGCAGACCCACGGGGCTGGCGGGGCCACGTCCGAAAGCTCCGCAGGGCAGCTCAGAAGAGGAGAGCCAGCCCTTGAACTGAGAGCCCAATGATGACCCCCAGCGCTCAGGGCGACCCCCGCCCCGTGGGACTGTCCACTGAGGACAGAGACGGAACAGCAGCACCGCGACCCTGTCAGCGCTTCCCGGGTAGCGACGCCCGGCGCCTGGCATTTAGTGGGTGCTTGATAAACACACACACGCTGTTATTAACTTTATTATTACTGTCAGCAGTGAAGTATAGCAGTTAAGGACGGAGGTAAAGAAAAACGGAAGACCGTGTCACGAGAGGCAAATGTGCTCCTGAACGAGTGGGAAGGGGGCGTTCTGTTTTCTGAAAGTCGCAGGGCACCATCATGCGCTGCGGCTGCTCCTCTGCAAGCCCGGCCCCAGGCCACATCTGCCTCACTGTGACCGGCGACCAACCACTACTCTGAACGGCTCGGCCCACTGGCTCTCTTGCCAGGCATGCGCTCTGAGCGCCCCTCCGCAGGGGCGTTTTTCTTGCCATCTGCCTCTACGCCCGCCACCTGATTAGCTGTTCTGACCGTCTTAAGAGCTCTAGGGAATCACTAAGAATGCCACCGCGTGCTGCCATGCTTCCTGGGTCAACTCCGATTGTTCCCGGCTTCAGAAGCTCCAGTGCAAACAAGAAGGCACACCACGAGCAGGACGCACTCTAGGAACTGGAATAAACGGAGATGCGGTTAAGCTGTGGGAGACGAAGCTGGAAAGAACAACTGGAGGAAATCCGTAAAAGCCCTTGTGCGCTGAGGGCTCTGGGCCCGCTCACAGCTCTGAGCCCCTTCGTGCCTCGTCCTGGGCTTTGCTTTTCGCTCCCTCGTGCTCCTCTCCTCCCTTTCCCTGAAGACAGGAAAATATGTATTTCAGCACCTCCTCGCTCTCTTTTTTCCGTCTAGCTCCTGTCTCCTTAGGGCTCCTTCCCAGTCTCCCCAGCGCTTTTCCAGTGACGTGTTCTCTGGACCCCAACATCCTAAGTGCCCTCCTCTGGGCTTGTGCCCGCCCCTAAGAAAACACTGGCCACCAAGATGCACCGATGTTGCTTCTTTAAAGGATAAGCCATCCTAAGGACAGTTATGGAAACGGCGGATGAAGGCGGCTCGCAGGGGCAAGGAGTTCTCCTGTCAGTCCTGTTAAGCGAGCACAGTCTCAAGTTTTAACGAACACCCGTCTGCTGAAAAAACCAACGGCTACAAGGAGCCGGAAGCAGCACAACAGAAATTCTACAATTCCCGGCTGCTGGCTGCACACCTGACTCCACCCGCCCCCGGAACAGGATGGACCACGGCTCTGGGCGGCCCGCCACGGGAGTCCCCCGATTCCCGCGCACCCCCCGCATTCAGACACCTTCACTCTGTTAACGCCCGGAGAACGCGCCTGCGGCCCGGGGGCGCTGCGGGGCGGGCGGACGCGCTCACCTTGCCGCAGCCCGGCGGCCCCCACAGGATGAGCGAGGGCACCTCGTTGGCCTCGAGCAGTGAGCGCAGCAGCGTCTCGGGCCCCACGGCGCGGCCCTGCCCCACGAAGTCCTGCAGCGCGTCGGGCCGCATCGTGTCGGCCAGCGGCTTCCCCTGCAGCAGCTGCCGCACTTCCTCGGCCGCGGGGACCCGGGCGTGCGGGCGGCCCCCCGGGGCCTCGAAGGTGGCGGCGGCGTCCGCGTCCCAGCGGCCCGCGTCGTCCTCGCCATCTGCGTCGCCCGCCGCCTCCTCCTCCTCCGGCGCCTCCGCCTCGTCCCAGCTCCGCGGGGACGCGCTGCCCGCCGCCGCCGCCGGCCGCTGCCCCGCGCCCTTCCCGCCGGGGCTGCCGGGCCGCGCCACCGGGAAGTCGGGGATGAGCCGCGCGCCGCTGGGCGTGGGCGGCGCGTCGTAGCTCTCTCGGCTCTCGGTCTCGCCGCCGTCGTCCGGCTCCTCGGCCTCGCCCTCGCTGCTCTCGGCCGCCGTCGGCGTGGCCGGCTGCTTGAGCGCGGAGCTCTCGGACGGCCGGCGCCGCTTGGCGCGGGGCGGCGCGGGCTCCGCGTGGCCCGCCGGGTGCAGCAGCAGGCAGCGATCCAGGTGCGAGTTGATGTGCGCGGCGGGCATGGTCTGCTGGCACACGGGGCACTGCACCCGGTGCAGCTGCGCCAGGAAAGGGTCGTCCTCGGGCCCGCTCACCTCCATGGCGGCCGCCGCGCTAGGCCCAGCGCCGCGCGACCCTCGCTCGGGGAGGCGGCAGGACGCGAGCGGGCCGGCGGAGGGCGCCGCTCATGCCTCACGTCCGGGCTGCCCGCGTCGGCCCGCCCTCGGCCGGCAGCCCCGGCGCCTCGCGCGGCGCGCCGGGAAGCGGAGTCCGCGGCCGCTCGCAACGGTTCGAGCGGCCTGTCGGGAAATGTAGTCCACGGAGGTTCGCCTGGCCGCCGGGGGCAACGGCTCGCGTGGCCTGTCGGGAAGTGTAGTCCGTGGACGTTCTCCCGGCTGCAGTGCGTTCCCTTCCGGCCGGCCTCGCGAGAGGCCAGCGGGTTGCGCGTGCGCAGGCCTATCCTCCGTGGACGGGGCGCCGGCGGAGCCGTGGAAACGCGCCGCGGCTGCGCGAGGGGAGTGGCTTTCCGCACGTGGCGGAGGTCAGGGGGCGAAGGGCAGGGGGCGGAGAAATAGGAGAGACGCTGGACGCGACGGCGGGGAGCAGGGGAGTTACGGAGCAAAGGGAACACGATGGCCCTCCGGGTGGGAGTGTTCGCCTGGGCGGCGGCGGCTGCCGCCAGAGACAAGGAAAGGGAACCGTCCGACCCAGATTGTTGGCCTTTTACCCGGAACGCGCGCTCGCACACGTGGTGTCTCACGGCCGTTTTCTAGTTAAATGTTAGAAATGATCGGGCATCTCGAGGCGGCGTCAGGCTCCGCCGCGCGCGCCGCCCCCGGGCCGAGCGACGTCGGGTTGAGTCCCGCTAGGGGTCTGGCCTGGGGCGACGGGATGACCGTCTCTGACACGCGTTCCTGCTTTTCTCTAAACTTCTTCAGAAATGTGACACAGACCTGCATTTTTGGTATTTAGAAGAAGAAAATAGAAGGGGAATGAAAACAGAAGTGAGACAATTTTAGAAAAGAAAGGACTTTCCTAAAAGTTGACAAAACTGGGATGTTTATTTAATCTGCACAAGAACATCTCCTTGGAACTTACCCAAACGCAGACCCCTAAGGGCTAAATGAGCCTCTTCATATGAGATGATTTTACAAAAAGGAATGCCTCACAAAGAACTAGAATTAGGTAAAAGATAGTATAAAAGGAAAGGGCAAAGGAAGTGTTTTTTTTTCAGTTGATACTGGGTGTGAAGCATGTGTCCCAACCTGATGGCAAGTGTTGAGAGGACTGAAATCTGACTTTCTGATAGTTTTTCCAACTACGTATGTTAGGCTCAAAAGTAGTATTAGTAGGGGCTTCCCTAGTGGCGCAGCGGTTGAGAGTCCGCCTGCCGATGCAGGGCGCGCGGGTTCGTGCCCCGGTCCGGGAGGATCCCTACATGCCGCGGAGCGGCTGGGCCCGTGAGCCATGGCCGCTGAGCCTGCGCGTCCGGAGCCTGTGCTCCGCAACGGGAGAGGCCACAGCAGTGAGAGGCCCGAGTACTGCAAAAAAAAAAAAAAAAAAAAAAAAAAAAAAAGGTAGCATTAGTAGAAAAGGTAAGTAAGAATGAGTTGTGGAGTCTTTTATTGTTTGGCCATCATACAATTTGAAATGTAGGATCATGAGCTTTTTATATAGCCTTTTACTTATCGCCCAGAGCATCCAGCCCCCGAACTTCACAAAAGCAAGTACTTTGCGAAGAGGTTTGCGGGCGGGGAAAGAAATCTTCTCTCCTTGTCTTAGGGTTATTAGCTCGGGCCCTGTGAATGTAACCGACAAAAGACAGATTAAAAAGAAAAACAGACTGTTAACATTTGCAGCGCCCCTACACACGGAGTAACTGGTGATGGGCGGGCTTACGTAGCAATTTATCAAAAGAACAAAACATTTGTAGAGAAGCCACAAGACAAAAGAAAAGGACCTTGAGTTTCTAGGGCGGCCAATTGTGGGAAGGCAAATATATGGGAAACTGATGGGAGACAAGAACTAGTTAGTAAAGTTGGTTATGCAGATTCCTCCAGTGCCACCTCTGGGCTGATGAGGGTCTAGAGTTTTCTCCTGTGATTGACTGCTGCCCTTTCTGGTAGATGGGGGAGGGGGGGGGACACACCTTTGCAAACTTATGTCCTGCTCTTAGGAAGTAGGGAGAGAGCAGCGAGCTTTTCTTGTATCAGCTTAATTGCCTTTAGCTCAATATAATCCTTATGCCAAACTGGCACGGTTTGGTGCAGCGTATTCTGCTGCCCATCAGGTTCTAGGGCTGTCCTCAAAATGAGTTGTGAAGGAAAGTGTTACTAAGTATGGAAATGTACACTACGTATAGAAATAGATGGACATGTGGTCTCCTCTAACACAAGCAAAATATTTTAAAATAATGACAACAAACTGGGCAACAACTCTGAAGCTTCCTGAGTCTTTTAATAAATGTAAAGCTTAAAACTTATTTTTTTTTAGAAATGATATATGCTTATTATGGAAAATCTCAGAGATTCTCATTGTTAATATTTCAGCACCTTATTCCAGTCTTTTAAAATGTATTTCAAAAAGAAAAATATATCTCAAGACTACACTGTGTATTTACATATAAATGTAAACCTAATATATATTTTCAAAAGTTTTTACTGTAATGGGAAAATATTCATTGCATAGTATGGAGTAAAAGAAGATACAAAGCTATATAGTATAATCACATTTTTATACAAGTGTTCTGCTCGTATATATAATATATAAAAGAAAAAATAAGAAAAAGGAAACAGATGAAGAAAAGACACAACTCTCCATATACGTATATGTACTTTACTCCCATGGGGTCATACATGAATAAAATCGCACCATTTGGATAGACTGTGAGGTGAAAGTGCACTGGACTTGCCCTAGAATCTGGGCTTGAGTTGGACATGCTGTGACCTTGGGCGAGCTCCTTCCCCTCCCAGACTCAGCTTCCAAATCTAAGAGGGGAACAGTAATGCCTCCCTCTCAATCTGTTGTGAGAATTAAGTGATCTTATGAATGTAAAGGTGTTTAGTACCGTGCCGAGCACAGAGTAAGCCCTCTATTACTGTTTTCCTGAACCCCAGCTCATCCTGCCTGAAGTTCAAAGTTTTCTCCACTAGATGGTGATGGTAGAAAAATAAAATGAGTAAACCATGCCCGCCTCTAACCAGATTTAAACTTCCTTTTTAAAGCAGCATAAATACAAATAAGTGTAAACTCTGTTATAAGGTTGCAGGAAATGAGTTCAATGTAAAGCAGTAAGCCCTCGGCTTAAGTGTCCTGCGCTAATCCCTCACTGCTTTCTTGTCTTCAGCCGGACTTGGCGCTCTCTTTGAGCAGTGTAACCATGTCTGTTCTCTGCCCCAGAATCGCAATGGGGATGACAGATGCCGTGTGTGGCTCAACTCTCAGATCAGCCATCTATTCAGTGGCCACCGGGAAAGTCTCAGCCTCGTGCAGGTCCCGCGTGCTGCCGTGTAATACGCCTCCTAGTGTTATCGAACCTCAGGCGTCATCTTGGCCCTCGTAATGATACCCAAGGTATGTTGGACATTTTGAGTTCAGTTAATCCCACCATGATGCACATCCCTGCCATCTTTAGTCACCATCCTAAAAGTCAGCCCCACGGCCGTCTGTTCCCCTTCCTGCTTTGGGAGTCCTCTTGCCTAGCCTAACCTCATATGCCTTTCTTTTCCTGACTTTCCCTTGTGTCCCCTGGAATCTATGCCACGTTTCTATTAACTTTAGTAAATTGAATACATTTTCTTGCTACTGTAGTAAGACTGCCGGATTGTTCTATTTTATTACTGGTCTTACTGGTATAAAAGAAGTACTTTGACTTTTATAATTTATTTCATATTTGGCTTTTTTGGGGGAAACTCTTTTATTAGTTTTAAGTGATTTTCAATTGATACTCTTTGTACAAAAAGAATACATCTGAACTTTGTCATCAGTTCTTGGCACTGAGCTTCAAAAATCCTTGGAATTTCCTGAGTGACTGGAGAGCCAATGAGGCGACTCCTGGTGGGTCCCCGGAGAGCTTCAGGATGGGAACTGCTCACCAGAAACACCAAGCACACAATTAGAGGTTGGAACTTCAGGCCAGCCATCACTGGGGAGGGGAGGGATGTTGGAGATTGCCTTCAGGCACATGGCCGGTGATTTAATCAGTCGTGCCTGCGTAGTAGAACCCCAGTAAAACCTCCGGACACCTACGCTGGTGGAGCTTCCTGGTTGGTGAATATGGCAGTGGGGGTGGGAGGAGCCCTGTCGCCATGCAGAGGGCATGGAAGCTGCGTCCGGGATCCTCCAGACCTCGTGTTACGTGCATCCTTTGTTAAAAAACTGAAATGTTTTTCAGTGAGTTCTGTGATTTCTTCCAGGGAATTATCAGACCTGAGGCGGGGGGGTTGTGGGACCCCCATCTTTGTAGCCGGTTGGTAGGAGTGCTGGTCCCTGAGCCTTGAGGCTGGAGTCTGAAATGGGTCATTACTGTGAGGACTCTGCCCTGATCCGTGGGCTCTGATGCTAACTCTGGTAGGTGGGCGTCAGAGCAGAATCAAATTGCAGGACACCCAGCTGGCGTTGGAGAGTTGGTATCAGAACGGTGCTTTTCCTCTTTCCAACACATTTATCTATTATTTTGTTTTCTTTCTGAATTTCATTGGCCAGTACTAGTTATTATTACATTGTTGGAGAAAGCAGGTCTCTTTACCTTATAAAGTGAACAGTGAAGCGACAGAGCCAAAGTTCTACTTCAATCCCTGACTTTAAAAAACTTCTAGTAAAATGGAGAAAGGTACCTCCTTAACATGATGGTTTTTGTTTTGTTTTTCCTCAAACTGGCAGCCACCGTCATATTTAATGATGAAAACACCAAAGATATTCGTCGTTTCTTCCCACACTTCTCACCCTGGAGAGCTTTCCAGTCCTTTGCTGCGTCTGGGTTACTACTTACTCTTCAGTTTAGAGAAGTCCTGTTAATTGTCCCTGACCCTCCAGGCTGGTTTGGTCCCTTTGCTCATTTGACACCTTGTCTGTCCCTTATGACAGTTGCCTCATAATATTATAACTGCCCATTGCATGTCTGTTTCCACTCCTGCCCAGCTTCCATTATAGGACAGTGCAGGCCCCATGCCTGACACGTAGGGAGCGCTGGGCTGGGCTTGAACGGGACCCGTGACTGGCAGGTGTCAAGTGCAGGCTTCACCCTTTCCCCTGAGGTTCACAGCAGGAGCATTCTGTTTCTTCCAGAAAGACCACCTGAATGGGGCTTTTAGTTACGGAAAGATGAGATGAAGACTTTCTGCCGACATAGAGATATTTAGAGAACCCTTCCATAAAGAGAAAGGGCACTTTTTGGGAGGCGAGACTAAGATGGTCTCCTAGGAACAGTGGAGAATTGCCACTGGGAGGAAAGACTGGGTTGCTCTGGGGAGAGATGGATTTTTCATAGAAGGAAGAAGAGAAAGTGGAGGGTGAGCCGTGACATCCGTTTCCTTCTTGTCCATCAAACTGAATTTGAAACCCTACGGGGAGAGGGCTGAAGACCAGAAGATGAGCTGATGTTCTGGGCAGGAATCTAGATCTGGAGGACCCAGCAGCGCTGCGTTGGAGGGGAGGCGACATTCCCTAGTTCTGCCCTCCCCTGCTCAGACCCTGGTGCTCGCACCGAGGCCTCATCATCAGTGCTGGTGCCCAGGCTTCTTCCAGGAGGGTCTTGACCATGGTCTTCACCTGGCAGGGCAGGGGGACCCTGCAGACACACGTGAGGACTGCAGCCCACAGAACAGCTTGCAGCACATTTCAGCAACTCTTCGAGGAATTTCCAGAAATGAGTCGGGGATACGCTGGGAGCTGCTAAGCGACTGGGTAGTAGAATGAGGCAAGGGTAAAGAGGATCTCAGAGATGTTGTTGAAGAAGCGTATTAAAAGTTAACGTGGAGTTCAACAGGTGATCCGCCCGAACTGAATAAGTGAAAGAGAAAAAGCGAACCTTGGTTTCTACCTTACACCACAGGCAAAAACTAATTCAAGATGGCTCATAGGCCTTGACGTAAAAGCTAAAAGTATGAAGCTTCTACAGGGAAACGTGGAAGAATATCTTCATGGCTTTGGGGTACGTGAAGATTTCTTAGTGAGGGCATAAACAGCACTGATCATTAAAAATATACATATGAATATATATATATAAATTGAACTTAATTAAAATTTTAAAAACATCTGCTCTTCAGGAGACATCTGTGGGGATGGAATATTACTCAGCCATAAAAAGAAACGAAACTGAGTTATTTGTAGTGAGGTGAATGGACCTAGAGTCTGTCATACAGAGTGAAGTAAGTCAGAAAGAGAAAGACAAATACCGTATGCTAACACATATATATGGAATCTAAAAAAAAAAATGTCATGAAGAACCTAGGGGCAGGACAGGAACAAAGACACAGATGTAGAGAATGGACTTGAGGACATGGGGAGGGGGAAGGGTAAGCTGTGACAAAGCGAGAGAGTGGCATTGACATATATACACTAGCTAGTGGGAAGCAGCTGCATAGCACAGGGAGATCAGCTCAGTGCTTTGTGACCACCTAGAGGGGTGAGATAGGGACGGTGGGAGGGAGACGCAAGAGGGAAGAGATATGGGGACGTATGTATATGTATAGCTGATTCACTTTGTTATAAAGCAGAAACTAACACACCATTGTAAAGCAATTATACTCCAATAAAGATGTTTAAAAAAAAAAAGACATCTGTGGGAAAATGAAAACACAAGCCATAGTCTGAGAGAAAATATTTGTAATACATATATCCGCACAGGACTCATTTCCGGAGTATATAAAGAATTATTGCAACTCAATAAGAAGAAAAAATACCTCCATTTTTAATCTTTTTTTTAACATCTTTATTGGAGTATAATTGCTTTACAATGGTGTGTTTATTTCTGCTTTATAACAAAGTGAATCAGCTATACGTATACATATATCCGCATATCCCCTCCCTCTTGTGTCTCCCACCCTCCCTATCCCACCCCCTAGGTGGTCACAAAGCACCGAGCTGATCTCTCTGTGCTATGCGGCTGCTTCCCACTAGCTATCTATTTTAAATTTGGTAGTATATATTAGTCCATGCCACTCTCTCACTTCGTCCCAGCTTCCCCTTCCCCTTCCCAACACCTCCATTTTTAAATGGGCAAAAGGTATAAAAGAATACTTCACAAAAGAAGATATATGGAAAGAAAAACACATGAAACAGGCACAGTGAAATGCACATTAAAACCACGGTGAGATGCCACTACACTCCCTCTGGAATGACTGAAAGTAAAAAGACTGACAACATTACATGTTGGCAAAGACAAGGCACAGTTGGAACTCAAAGCATTGCTTGTGAGAACATAAAATGGGAAAATCATTTTGGAAAATCAGTTGGCAGTTTTCTTAAACAGGGAGACACACCCTTGCCATGTCATCCAGTAATTCTGTTCCCAGAGAATTGACCCGGGAGAGATGAAAACATGTTCAAAGTGTGTCCACAAAACGGGTTGTATGCAAATGGTTAGCGCAGGCCTATTCATAATAACCCCAGACTGGAAACACTGCAAACGCCCATCAACAGCGAATGGAAAAACAAAGTTTGGTTTACTCATACAGTGGAATTCTACTTGGTAAAAAAATTAAACTGCCGACACACAGAGCAATGATAAATCTTAGAAACATTGTGCTGAATAAAGGAAGTCAGACACAAAACAGTATATGTGTTGTATGATTCCAGTTATGCGAAATTCTAGACCAGGCAAAGCTAATCTGTAGTGTAGAAATTATATCAGTGGGTGAAGGGATGGGGATTTGGTGGCCAGGGCATGAGGGAGTTTTTGCCTAGTGATAGAAATGTGGTATAAATTGAGGAGATGGTTACACCATTATATGCATTTATCAAAACTCATCAAACTGTACCTTTAAAATGAGTGCAGTTTATTTATGTAAATTATATCTCAATAAGATTGATTTTAAAAACCACAGCAAGATCCTATTTCCTGCCCATAAGAATGACCAAAATTCACATGACTGTCAATGCCAAATGTTAACAAGGGTGCAGAGCAGCTGGAACGCTCACGCATTGCCGGTGCATTGCTGGTGCAAGCCTAAAATGGGCTCTTTGAAAAACTTGTTGATTTCTTATAAAATTAAATATACACCTGCCCTATGACCCATCAATTGTACTCTTAGGTATTTACCCCAAAGATATGAGACCATATGTATGAAAAGTCTTGTAGAAGAATGTTTATAGAAGCTTTATTTGTAATAGCAAAACAAACAAACAAAAAAACCTGGAAACAATGTAAATCTGCAGGTGATAGATAAACAGATTGTGGTCTGTGACATGCTACATTAAATTAGAAGAGGATGAACTGGAGATACATGCAAAACCACACATGATTCTCATAAATATTATGTTGAGTGAATGAAACCAGACACAAAGAGCACAGATGGTGAGTCCGTTGGAAGGAAGTTCAAGAGCAGGCACGTCTAAGGAAACGGGAGTGTTAGAAATCGGTGTTGCTGAGACAAGGGCATTGACTGAACGGGGGGCATAACGGAGATGTTCTGCATCCTGGCTGCGATGTTGGTTAATTAGGGACACACATTTCTCAACACCATCGAACTGTAGATCCGAGCTCTGTGCATTTCACTGTTAGCAAATTTCACCTCAATTAAAAAAAAATTAATTCAAGGGGTTTCCATTTCCAATAATGGCAGCTAGGAACTTAAGATCAACACAAGTAACTGATGAAAACAAGTAAAAATGCTGAAGCAAATGGTTTAGAAATCTTAAAAGTATCAGAGACCTGATAAAATAGGAACTACCTGGCAAAAATCCAAGGGAATCCAAATCCAAACAGGCCAGAGGGACCTGAGCGCAAGAGTTCCTTTTGCCCCGAGGGCTTTTGCTAATTCTGCGCACCGTGGGCCTGGCCTTGGGTGGCCTCTGCCGGCGAGGGTGACAGTCATGAGCCCAGGGTCTACCTGAGCCAGGGGTCTGACCTCAAGCGGAGGGGCCTAATAGACGTCCCTTCGTGAAGCTGGTACCCGGGGGGGGGGCGGGGGGGGCGGCGCCTCCTGGCAAGGCTACCCAGAAGTAAACCTACCCCAACAACTACTTCCCTGAGCTACCACACTCATTTTTTTTCTGACATTGTTAAATATTCTTCTGCACACGACTTAATGGAAGCATAACGTTCTTTCTTATGGGAGAACCACAGCTATTCAATCAACTTGGACTTAGGCTTTATTTCAATGTTTTAAATGTAGTAAATACTGTCATCGTGTATTACTTCAAAGATAATATTTTACAATTCTATTTCTTAGGGGCAAAAGTCTTAGAAATGCAAATGGGGTCAAAGAGAATGGCCAACTTGCCCTCCCTAAAGATGAGGACATTTACATTCCAACCAGAAGTGTAGGAGCGTGCCACCCTGTGCCCTCCCAGGCTTCATTTATGCTGGAAGTGTTTCCCATATACGAGCTGGGACTTACAATGCCCTGTTACCATTTTACCAGCTGCCATGGTCCTTTTGTAGCAAGAAACATCAATACTTTTGAATATGTAGCATAAAACCTAAAAACCTATTATGAACCATTACATAATAGCCAAATTTATCTTCTACCTAAAGATACAACTTTTACCTTTAATAAGAAATAACCCAAACTTGAGAGTATGTGGAGTTTTCACCCACCTCCCCTTCAGCCACTATTACCCTCTCTGCTGTAGCATTTCCCCATGGAAAATTTCTCTACTGAACCTTACCCTCTTGGGAAAAGCAGGCCAACATTTGGTCAGAATAGCATGTCTTGGGCTTTGCACTTCTGTAATTTCATGCCTTGTTCCTGTCATAAGCTTCTTCTAGCTCCTAAAATTCACTTCCAGTTTAGAAGGTAGAAAAGCATTCTCAAGAATGGAAACATAAATATACCCTTCCTCAAATTCCAACTGGAAAAAAAAATGATGATTCATGCTGTAGAATGGAATGTTTTAAATTTGGGCATGAATGCTCTCACTTTTCCCAATTGTTTAGAACAATCTCAACAGAAGCATGAAGTTTACCTTACAGCAGGCATTTTATTTTGTTCTTACATTTTCAGACTTAATGAATTAATGGGAGGGAGGTACATTTGTGTAATGGGGGAAGGATCAGAGAGAATCCTATGGTGCTGGGTTGGAATTAGGAAACTATAAGAATGAACTCAGGATTTAAAAAAATTATATTTCCAGCTCTGTCCACTGCAAGGACTAGAAGCAATGACACCCCAGCAGCAAAGAGCACTCCCGTTGCCCTGGTCTTGGTTTCTAAATACCATTCTTCCCTAAGAGGAGCCAGGGCTTCTCTGAGAAATGGCAGATTCTAGAAACAGGGCAGGAAAATTACATGGTGAGCTTTGAACATCTCATTATGCCAGAAAGCAAGGAAGTGCCCCCCCAAACAATAGTGATATGTCAGAAGTACAGAGGCTCCCATTGACCAAATCTGGGACAGTTTGAGCATCCACATGACTGACACGGGGAATGTGTGTCACGTTTAGAAATGATACTAAACAGGGACGGGGATCCGGATGGGCTGGAGAGCTCTTCTTAATAGAATATGATACCACTTAACTAAATGCAGAAAATCATAGAATTAGAAAATCACCACTGAACAATCACTGTGGTAATAACTGATTCATGCAAGAATGGATACTAAAGTCATGGAGTGATAGACTGTGGAACAGGATACCCATAAAAATCTCATGGGTTACTTATTAATTACAAAAGAAATAAGGGTAACTTTACTGTGGGTAAATCTGGCAGACACCATCTGAATCAGGATACCAAATTATATGAATCGTGACACAAGCTATATCACGTACCACCTACTGAGACATTCCCAGAAAGACGCACCATCACTGATGTGGTTTTCATGATTAGAGGTTTACCTGGTTCCAAATATGAAGAAACAATCAGGCAATTCAAATTGAGGGATATTTTATGAAGAAATTGGTCTGAAGTCTTCAAAAATATCAATGTCATGAAAGGTTAAAAAAAAAAAAGAGGGCTTCCCTGGTGGCGCAGTGGTTGGGGGTCCGCCTGCCGATGCAGGGGGCGCGGGTTCGTGCCCCGGTCCGGGAGGATCCCACGTGCCGCGGAGCGGCTGGGCGCGTGAGCCATGGCCGCTGGGCCTGCGCGTCCGGAGCCTGTGCTCCGCAACGGGAGAGGCCGCGGCAGCGAGAGGCCCGCGTACCTCAAAAAAAAAAAAAAAAAAAAAGACTGGGTTATAGCTCCTTGAATAGATAAAAAGAGACTAAAAAGACATCTCACCGAAATGTGCTTGTGTGATTTTTGGTTGGCTCCTGTCTTTGTTCCCAAGGAGACATATGTCAATGTATTTAGGGATAAAGTTTCACAAGGTCTGTAACTTACTCTCAGAAAAGAGAGAGACAGCAAATATTGAAAACATAAGCATTTAGTGAGTCCACGTGCAGGGTGTATCGATATTCATTGTACTGTTCATGCAGATTCTCTGCAGGTTTTAAGTTCTAAAAAAATAATTCAGAGAAAAGGAAGCATATCTAACAAAAATTATATAGAAGTCGTATGAGCTTTGGAAACGTATTTATGAATTTATGAATAGGATTGCACCGTGTACTTTGTTCCTATTGAATATCACACATGGTTTCTAAGCAGTATATTAACTCAGTGACGTGTATTTACATTTTACAAGAAAGTAAAAAAGGCTATAATTAGATGAACAAATTGTGCAACCATTACAGAAGTAATGAACAGAAAACACTGTTTAGTACTTCTGAGGAGACTCATTTTTAAATGGCCGCAGCTATATTTTTATCTAATTGTTTTCAATCCTCCTATTTTATTTTCATTTTTTATTACACAAAATTTAGCTACTTACTCACTGTCACTTGGACATTCTACGGGTCTAATATCAGCTAGGTTGTAAGCAAGTCTGAATGTTCCGTAACGTCACTGTCCTGCCTTGGAGTTTCCTATCTCCAAATAGAAAGTAAGAGGTAGAAATTAGTTTTAAATTTCTGTTCATTTTCTACTAATTACAAAATCATACACTATGTGGTATTCCTACCCAGAGAAGGGAAGAGTGAGAGTCTTAACTCTTTCCCACTCACCGTTTCCTCTTCCTTTTCTCTGGCCCCAGGTGACCCGGCAAGCGTCGGGTATGATTTATGACTGCTTGGATCCAGCCTGGGTCACCTGGAACAGCCGGCCATAAACTGTTCACTGGTGCTTTTCTTTCTTCTTTTAACAAGTTTACCTTTCATTATTCATATTATTGGGTTTTCTGCTTTCTTAATTACTTTATTGAAATGTAATTTACGTATCATAAAATTCACCCATCGTAAGTGTACAATTCAACTACGTGTTTGGAAACTTAATGAGTTGTTCAAAATGTTTTTGAACCTTTCCATCACCCGAATACGATTCTGTTTACAGTTAATGCCTGTTCCTGCTCTCAGCCTCAGGCAACCTAAATCTACTTCCTGTGTCTATAGATGTGCCTTTTCTGGACATTCCACGCAAATGGAACTTTACAGTATACGGTCTTTGTTTCTGGCTTTTTTCTCTTAGCACAATGTTTTTGTTTATCCAGCTTGTAGCAGGGATTAGTGCTTCATTCCTTTTTATCGTTGAGTAGTATTGCATTTGAGTGGATGTATCAATTACCTTTCTCCATTCACTGAATCCATTGCTGGACATTTGGGTGATTTCCAGTTTGGGGCTGTTGTGAATAATGCAGCTGTGAACATTTGCATGGGAGGCTTTGTGTGTTCAAATGTTTTCATTTCTCTTGGGAAGATACCTGGGAGAAGAATTGTTAGGTCATATGGGGAATAACTTTTTAAGGAACTATTTCCCAAGGCAGCTGCACCATTTTACACTCCCTCCGACCTTTGTGCTGAGAGTTCCCGTGACTCCACACCCTTACCAGCATTTCCCTTCTGCTGCCTTTTTATTATAGCTCTTCTGGCGGGTGTGAAATGTTATTTAATTGTGATTTTAACTTTCATCTCTCTAATGACAGATTTCGGAGCATTTTTTATGTGCATATTAACTTCTTTTATTTATCTTCCTTGGTAAGCTAGCCTTCAGATCTCCTGTCCATTTGTAAAATTGGGTTGTCATCATATTGTTGATTTGTAAGAGTTTGCTTCAGGATATGAGTCGTTTATCAAATATCAAAGTCGTTTATCAAAATGATTTCACAGTATTTTCTCCAAGTCTGTAGCTTGTCTTTCCATTTTCCTATGGTGTCTTTTGAAGAGCAGATTTTGAATTTTGGTGAAGTGCAGTGTATCAGTTTTTGCTCTCACCAATCATACTCAGTGGTGCTTTTTGAAAGGAAGAAAATTCAGTAGCTATGTGGATAACAGGGATGCCTTTCACCTGCATTTTGGTGTTCGTGAAGATTGCTCCACTTGTGTGTGTAGACGTTTAAGAACCCTTGTTCTGAGACATTCCGAATGCTGTGCACACGCAGAAACCATTAGCATTGTCCAGGCTGCTTTGGACGCCGACCAGCACACAGAGGCACTGGCAATGCCTGCCTCGCCCGCTCCTGTGACAGCACGGTCTCTTGCTGGTCAATGTCCCTTGAAAAGCATCACAATTTCTATGGCTCTGTGGAATGCTGTCTTCCTGAGGTTAGTTTTTTTTTTTTTTTTTTTTTTTTGCGGTACACGGGCCTCTCACTGATGTGGCCTCTCCGGTTGCGGAGCACAGGCTCCGGACGCGCAGGCTCAGCGGCCATGGCTCACGGGCCCAGCCGCTCCGCGGTACGTGGGATCCTCCCGGACCGGGGCACGAACCCATATCCCCTGCATCGGCAGGCAGACTCTCAACCACTGCGCCACTGGGGAAGCCCCTGAGGTGAGTATTTTTAAAAAAGGTTTGCAATTCCAGAATATGAGGGCAATCCAGGAAGAGTACCGCTGGGGCTGCTTCTAGCCTCACTGTGAATTTTTCCACGCCTTAGAGCGGGGGCCCCCGTTAGGAACGGGGCCGCACAGCAGGAGGTGAGTGGCGGGCGAGCGAGCGAAGCTTCATCTGCCACTCCCCATGGCTCCCCCTCGCTCGCGTTTCTGCCTGAACCCTCCCCCACTACCCGGGTCCCTGGAAAAATTGTCTTCCACGAAACCCATCCCTGGTGCCAAAACAGGTTGGGGACCGCTGCCTTAGAGCATCTTTAAAGATGTTCCAGTGATTTTATGGATATGGACAGAGGGTGCTGAGGCTAGGTGGGTAGACCACAGTGGGTATGCATGCACTACCTGTTCTTCTTGGTGGTCAGTATTGTACCAGGCTGCTTGTCCTCTGTGCCACCAGAAGCTAGAAATAGTGTGACACAGCAGAACTGCACTTCTGTCGTTTAATATTAGAAGACAAGTAGCATGGGTTCTTTTAATTGACTTTTCCTTTAGGACAAATAGACATAATTAAAAACCTTCTCTCTAGTAATCAGTTGACAGATGCTTATTGAATACATATTGTGCTTGAAACTTATCTGCGTGTGATGACTTCCAACCTGGACCTCTCCCCTGAAGCCTAGATTTCTATATCACAACCTGTTCAACTCGGACGTCTAATAGACCTGTCAAACACTGAGGGCCTGACTTTTCCCCCCAGAGTTACTCCTCCCATGACCTTCTCCATCCCAGTCAATGTCAACTCTCCTTCACGTGCTCAGGAAAAGAGATGGAAAGTCATCCTTGCCTACCATCTTTCCTTCACTCCCTGTATCCAATCCATCATAAATCCTAGAGTTTCTAAATGGAATGTGAAATCCTGGATGAGATTCCAACAGAGAAAAGGGACATTAGGGAAGAACTCATTAAGTCTGAATAAAGTATGGAGTTTAGTTCATAATAATGTATCAGCATTGATTCATTCATTGTGACAAGTGTACTATACCCATGTAAGAGGTTAAAAATCCGGGAAATTGGGTGCAGAGCATAGGGGGACTCTCTGCTATCCTTTCACTTTTTACCTTTTCTGTAGATCTTAAACTACTCTAATATAAAAAAAAATTATTAAGGAAATATGCAAAGGAGCAGTTTCTGCTGACTTCTAGCTGATTAGAGCCTGCGGCTGGTTTGCTGGAGCCGAGGGGACAGAAAGTCTGCTTCCACTGATTGGATGGTCTGGGTAGAGGGTACTGTCAAATTAGCCAAAGGCCATACACATGGTTTTCTTTGGGTGTGGGGATTGGTCACCTTATCAGTACTTTTTCACAGTTTAATTACTCCGAGGAAAATTGATAACCTCAAATAAGTTCAGTCTTTTCATAACAATTGTGTCACATAATTTATCTTTCACAAATACATAATATTGTTTAGGTGTTCTTCCTGAAGAGCAAAGTTCTCTAATCCTAGAAAAATACCTAACGTTTGGCTTTTTAAAGATCTTGCTATAATTCTTTATATGCTACTCAAAATGAAAACGTATTTTTATTTTATATGGAATACATTGATCTGAATTAAAAATAAGGACTTTTTTTGGAAAAGCAAGAGGGCACTAGAGACTGGTGTTGGGTTAGGGAGTGGAGGGGTTGGCAAAGGCTCTGAAGAGGTGAAAGCTAAAGAATTGCAGGATCGCTTGTATTATTAGTTTGATTTTCTGGGGAATCAAGGCTTTATGCAACTTCAGGAAATCCAGGCATCCGCTGCTGTTGGGATCAGGCAGGTGGTTTGCCGGCACTGGATTCTCTTTCCTTGGCCCGTGATGGAAGGCAGGGGAAGGCAGAGTGCCGCTTGTAGGGAGAGTTTATTATTGTTCTTGTGACTCCCCTTCATGCCTGTGCCTTTGAACTTTCCCTGCAGCTGTAAACAGCTGGAGATGTTGCAAATAATTTTAAGGACTTGCAGAGTGCTTTGGCCATCAGAAGCTCTCTCCCACTGTAGTTGGATGTGTTCAAAGTGTAAGGTGGGCAAAAAAGGTGGCTGTGCGGTTCCCTCACCTAAACCCTCTGGCTGGAAGCGTGCCCTAAATGCCGAGTCTGAAACGGGCAGGAGAGCGGGGCGTCTGATGGCAAAGACAAATGCAGCGTTGTAGTCCTGAGTGTGTTGCCACCCTGACGGAACAAGAAGGTGAAGGTGATATTTCATCCACTGTTACGGTCTGTCCTCTCCTTACCTGACCTCTGAAATGGAGCCGTCAGCTTTGAAAAGCCTGGTGTCTAAAATTAATATTCTTCCCCATCTGACTAAGAAGGCAACAGCTGAGCAACATGAGATCAAGGACCATCTGAGTTTAAACAGGGGCTCAAAGTGGCATTTGAGAGAGAGGATACTTCCTCTCAGAGTGGACACTTGTCTTTTCAGAAGACTTACTCTGACAGTGAGTCAAGACTTTTACCAGGGAATTGCACAGTTGTTTTGAACTCTGCAAACTCCCTTTTATCTGCTGGAACTTATACTCTGCACTTGGAATGGTCTGGACCCCAGCATGTCCTCCTATAAATGGTAATTACTCTTATTTTCTGTCTTTCTGCATCACCTTAAACAACAAGTTGTACCAAACTCCAGGTAGAGCTTAACGTTTAATATTTTCTCTGCAAAATTTTTATATCTTGGACCCAAGCTTTTGTTTTAATATGTTAATTTTATGTGGCTTCCTGAGCCAACTTGAATACCATCTACAATTACATATTAGATTTTAGTTGTAGTTTGTCTTAGACGTAGTCATGAAATCCTTATTTTAATAATAACTGTTTTCAGGGCAACTTGTAAGAACACTGATGACGGTCTATGGTGTATTTTACAGAGCTCTGGCTGACCCTGCTTACATTTGGGTGTGTTTAAATGTAAGGTCTTTGTGTGGTTCAGTAGAAGTTTGTAGAGCACTGGATTTTAACTAATTTGTAACTCAAGGGATTATTTTTACTAGCTGAGTTGAGAAAATGAAAGGCGGCGTTTTGTGGAGCTAATTACAGATGATTTCAAGTTGAGAAAAGGCTGGAAGAAGCAATCTCCAGAAACTCTCCAGCAGGGCTCAGGAGGGCGCCGGCCACAGGCTCTCATCAGTCTCCCCTGACGATCAGGAGACGCACAGGCACATGCGCCGCGTGGGTCTTCAGTATCAGAGCAGTAGAACATGTATCACCTACATTCGTAAGGGAAGTATTTCAAGGAAAGCACAAGGGTGTGAAATCTTTGGTACTTAGCTGCTAATGAGGATGCAAAGAAGGGTATCTGGGAATCTTAATATATGTGAGAGGATTATTAGGAAACAAAGTTCTTTTTAAAATAAGCACCAAACATTTTAAGATGTAGGCAGAGAGGGGCTCTGGAAATGGCTCATTTGGTGGAGAGCACTCCTCCGAGGGCGCAGAATTCCCGGGGGGAGCGCCAGAGAGCCCCTTGCTTACACAGCAAGCCCTTCCCACCAGGGCCAGGAGGAGCAAAACCAGCAAATCCAGTTAAACCCAGAGAAACTTTGTATCCCATACTTGTACCAGCCACTTAACATAAACTTAACATAAACACTTATTTTAGGTGATGAGGGAAAATTGTAGTTGCCCAGTGAAACTTAAGGTGGCATCTTACTGTTTGCTTTTGTAGAAAAAAGTGGGGAAAGAAACCTTTTTCCTTTCAGAGTTCCAGCATTTGAAACTCAGTATTGATATTTGCATTTCTCTTCCTAATTTTGGGTCCCTTCTGTTTAAATAGAAGCGACTTCTAAATTCCCAGTGGTCATTTTCCCACAGAGTCAGATGTGTGAGTCGGTGATGAGAACTCTGTTTCTCCTCCTTGCAGTCAAGGGGAAGGCAGACTCCGAAGTCACGACTGCGTCCTGATTTACAAATCGGAGGCGGAGGGGCACGAACACCACACACCAGACAGGAACTTAGTCGGACTCACCACCAAGATGCTGAAAGTGAAGCGGCTGGAAGAAATCAGCACGTGTTACCACGGTGACCAGCTGGAGAAAATGGCCTTTTTTCAGTGCATGGAAGAGGTGGAGACAGTGAAGTGTGTTCTGGAAGAAAGTTCTAGCGAGCAGGATGCGAGATCTGGGAGGAGCGAGGTAACTGTGCTCATTCAGTCTCCTGAAAAATGTCAGTTCTACTTTATCTTTTCTCACATAAAGCAATACCTGTCGCCATTTATACGACCGTTTTCTGACTCTGTTTGGTCACTTGTGTAGAGTTAAGGAAGCTTCATGAACAGGCAAACTTCCATTTGTTTCATGGCGGTTTGCGTATCGGCGGGTGTCGGAAGTCATTCGGAGGCCTTTGAACGTGCACCTCTCCCTTGCAGGCAGCTCCTCAGCCCGGTGGCTGGTCTACAGGTTACGATGGTGAACGTATGGAAACACACATTTCTTAGGAAGGATGGTTTAAAAGGATGGGTTTGGGCATGAAATCCAGAGAAGCACTGCGAGGGCCACAATTGCCCTGCAGAAGTTTCTAATTTCTTCAGGACCCTGAGGTCCTCGCTGTTGACAGTGGCGGTCAGAGTCAGGGACAAGCCCTTGCCGACGGCACAGCTCGTGCAGAGCCCCATTCTGGCCACTTGCTCTTTGGGGCAGTTACTAAACCAGCCCGGGGGCTGCGTGTCTGAATAGTGGGGCCGTAGCTGTTGGAACATTGCATGTATGCAAAGCACTCAGCACAGGCTCTGTCACCAGGGTAGGCGTTCAGTAGGTGTCGGCCAGCAGCACCCTGTCCCCTGTCTGAGCTTGCTGGGTCTCCCTCACCATCCACGGAGCACCCTTCCTGCCCGCCTGGCATGGGCCTTGCTCTAGCACCTGCAGTTGTTTGGAACTTGTTTGTCACCCTTCTCTGGATGCCCTCCTCAACGTCAGGACTTCACCTCACTCCACCTTGCATTCTTGGCTGCTTTCCTGGTCACGGCACCGAATAGGCCCCAAGAATGTTTGCGGAACAAACAGGTCTATTTACGTGAGTCCTGCATTCTGGTTGAGGGCTGGGGGTCATTATGTTCAATAATCAGAGCAAGTGATTCTTAGGTCGGTTTGGGATACGTCCCTCTTTGTCTGGCTACTGTTCTGAAAACCCCTGTCCAGGTAGGAAGGGCATTTCTAACGATGCAGTAGACAATGAACTAAAGCTGTTAGATGTAAGGGGCGGAGGACTCTTTTCATCGTGAGTGTGTAAAACGTACTGGATAGAAGAAACGAGTCAGGTGGAAACGTGGGTATTTTGAGACTCCACTTTCCTGATGAGCTAACATCTTGTTCAGCAAACACCAAGAAGAAACTTCCATGGGCAAAATTTAAGTCAGATATGAGGGCTTCCTCATTAGAGCTGCTTACAATACAAATGAATACAAATGAATGAAATCTTCTGTTCACTGATTTCTGTAGAACAGAGGAGACACAATATTCTTACAGGATAACTGTGAAATAACCAACTACTGGCAATAGTTTCTACGAATTTGATTATGTTTCCAGGACTGTTTTTCTTCAGGTTCCGTGATATAATTTTTGTAAGTAGAGGCCGTATCTTTAAAGAGCGAAATGGTGCTTAGCAGAAACATGAACATTCTTAGGAAGAATTGTTTTTGTGATGAACCGCTCCAGAATATTAGAAATCAAATGACTGGGAAGTTAAATATTTTAGGATATTTTTGAGGGAAACACTGAGAATGTTGTTCCTCAGAGACCCTAGAAGAACGTCCTTTGTGATTGGTCTGATGTCCCCTGTGTCACCTGGGCCCTGGTGTGGACCCTGCGGTCACTGCTGTGTGGAAGGTGGGGAGGAATGACCGTGTGTCCCATTCAGTTTCTTCTTGGTAAATGGCTCAAGGCCCAGAGATGTCGGCAATCTCCCCGGCTCTCTGTCTCGCCTTGTGGAGGACGGATGGGCACATGGTCGGGAGGTGCGGAGCTCTTCTCTCTGTGTCTGCCAAGGCCCAGGCCCCGGCCCCAGAGGCCCTCGCTCGCCCAGTGGGTGGATGCACGGGCGGCCAGCAGGCCTCGCAGGGGTGGGCAAGGAGGGCCTTCCAGCGGCTCGGATGTCCTCCGGAATGCAGACGGAGCTGGACTGACTCGGCTCAATCTCCTGCTGGGCCACGGGAGATCTTCCCAACACCACACCCTCCTCCCAGGAACCATAAAAATGCTCGCATCATTTTCCCACCTGGCCCCCTTTCTCTTTACCCCTCCTCTCCTTGAGAAGCTTAGCTCAGCTAACCGTAGTCGAGACCCTCCCTGCAGTGCACTGACAAGAATTTACACTGAATTTCAGACACTCGAATGACACGCAAACTGTTCTGAAGGCTTGAGGCTCAATTTCTTTCTAGAAGAGTCTTTTCTCTCCTAAGAGGAAAAAATTATCTATGCATCCAACAACTTATGTTTGTTAACATAGTTTGGTGAAGCCCAGAGTCTTCTTTTCCTGCTCTTAACCAGGTTTTTCTATTTCACTCATTTTTCTTCCTCTGGGTTTATTTTGAACTCCCTTCTTTTTCTCTGCTTTATTTTTTGTTGAATTGATTAAATTCCACATACTCCACTTTTCTACTATGTTTTGTTCCTTTTGTTTTCCAACTTTCCTTTTGATTCTGTTTTCAGTTGACTTTTCTCATTCTTTTATATTCCAAAGGCTGTTCAAAATCACCTAAATAGTGTAGAATTTTAAAGGCTTTTAGCAGATACACTATAATAAACTAGATCTAAAGCCACATAATATGGTGTTGAAATAAAGTAAAACTTAAATAACTAATGTGGCACATATGAGTGATGAGTTTAATAGCTACTGTGTGTGTACCATTAACTTGTAGATGATAACGGCTCTCATAACTATAATTAGTATTACTTTTACACAGTCAAATCCAGGTTTTCCTCTTTTGTTCATTCTCTATTAGCTATATAAATAAGCCCTGTGCTGCATTTCCCTCAGAACTAATTTGCTGTTTTGATACACACACACACACACACACACACACATTCTCTTTGCTTAATGGAAGGCCAAGGAGCTTCCGTTCTCAGACAACCTGAGGCCAAATCCCCGCGGTTCCGTCCGCCTTCCTCGGCCGCCCCCATTTGCTGTATGCATCCCTGCTTTGTGCCCGGGGTTATCTGTGCTCATCTCCTGTCCTCTGGTTTCCCCCGCTCTCCTGAGACCCCTAGCCCCCTACCCTCCACCCCCAGGCATGGTCCCGAGGGGAGGGTAGAAGTGAGGACGGTCCCAAGGGGGCGGGATCACAGCCCCTGGAATGTTTAACCGCTCCAAATGCTCCAAAGACCAAACAGAACAAGATAGCCCTCAACAGGATGTGAACAGACTAGAGTGGGTTGGGGCAAAGCGTGACGGCAGTTGGCACATTTGATCGCAGGTGGCCTTTCCTGCCTAACCGCTATGAAATTGGACCCTCAGCGGCAGCCACGGTGACTATAACTTAGGTCTCAGAATAGCGTAGCTGCGGGTGGAGGGGTTGTGATGTTTGGGGCTGCGTGTCCCCACCCCGTCTCTGTGCTCCTCACCGGACCGCAAGGGCAGGAGAAAGCTCCCTGGCGGCGGCCCAGTTTCCGTGGTGCTAATTGTCCTTGAACTGGAGACGAGCACATTCTCGGGGGTGTCACTTGTCGCCAGCCCGTCTCCCTCTGCCGTTGCACCTGTTTCAGATCTGTCACACGGGCCATCCTATTTTCTCCTTTTAAAGAGGCAGATTGCCCGCTGATGGCGTAACTGGAAGAGTCTCCCTTGGGGCCCTGCAGAGCCCTGCGGCTGGGCAACGTCTCCTGCTCAGAGCAGAGTTTTGCTTGGGAACGTGCTCGCGCTGGGTCGGGGAGGGAAGGCGGGGATGGACTTCTCACTTAGAAGAAAAGACGTCTGGATCGTAGGCAGCGTGTGCCTTCTCTCGTCTCCCATCCTCTGGCGTGTGCTCCGGTCCGTGATGACACGGGGAGGTCGCAGACAGGCGCCTGCCCTTGAGGACACACAGGTAGTAACGTCGTCACTTTTAACTGTGGCGGATCTGTGTTACTGTCCTATTTGAGTGTTTCCAGCCAGGGATTGGGCTTGCCCTGCAGAGGGGAGGCATGTCCCGTCTCAGTCCTCGCCCAGGACGGCCGCCTTGGGGGTTGGGATGAGGAGAGGCAGGTGGCACACTTCATATGTCAACCTCTCCACCAACTTTCGGGGAATCTGGAGACAGCCATCCCTGACGTGCACTATTTTTGTCTGTGAGAGCTAAGAATAATGTCAGCATCTCTTCTTCTCTTACCTGTTATGTGACTTAGGAAAACAAAATAGCACAAAAGCAAAGCATCGTTTCCCCTTACAAAGAAGCCTTTGCAAAAGCAGTGTCTGAAGAGTGATCACCTCTTCTGACAAAGCTACCGAGCACGGCCTTCCGTGATTTTTCCTTTGAACCGTTGCCCCATGATGCCTTTCCTGTGATGCCGTAGCTGTTCTAGGAATGGAATTCTGTCAGGAAAACAGTGGAATTCTGTAAGAATTCAGATTCTAAGGATTTTAGCTCTTCCCAGTAGAGGGTATTCATATCTGGGAAATCAGTTCTTTCTACATATTTAACTCTTTTATCAATTAACATAGATGAATTATTTTTAAGACGATATAAGGCAGTTTAGCAAATACTACAGGGAGTGTGTTGGATCCTTGTTCCCACAGGAAGTGGACTGACAACAGCATCCCCCATCTTTCTCATCACCATCTCCCCCATTCCAGGGACCCCTCCCATGAAACCTTAATACCACAGATGCACTGTATTCATGTTCGTGTATTATAGGTGTATCTGTGCTTTGCACATAAGAAGAGTAAGATTTTTTTCACCCCTCCTAAAGAATTAATTTTTACCTCCTTGGATATTCCCTGTATTGAAAATGCCTTAATTTATGGTTAAAAAATTTCTGCAGGGGAGTTGGGTGATATATCCCTATACCCGCATATAAACGCCTGATTTATATCTTATTCAACAAGAAACCACCATGGGGACTTCCCTGGCGGTCCAGTGGTTAAGCCTCCGTGCTTCCAACGCAGGGGGCCCAGGTTCGATCCCTGGTCAGGGAACTAGGATCCCACGTGCCACGTGGCATGGCCAAAGCCAAAACAAAACCAAACAAAAGCAAACAAGAAACTACGAGCTCTTCGTCCTGGTGGTGCGCAGAGGACCCAGAACTCAAGGAGTCAGGCTTTCGTGGTGGCCCTGCGCCTGTCCGTGCACCTGACACGATATGTGTCGCTGTTGCCCAAGCGTCAATCATTTTTGGCTGTTGAACACACCTCCAATGGGAAACACTGTGCGCTTTCATCATGCACGTGGAAAAGAATGGGTTACTCCCCCGGCTATGAGACGTGGCCTCCAAGTGTTTCCCAGAGGAGAGGCTGACAGATAGCTGGGCTAATTAGGAGTGCTTTGGGTGTGTTTTTTTTTTTAAGTTTTTTTTTTAATTAATTAATTTATTTATTTATTTTTGGCCGGGTTGGGTCTTCGTTGCTGCGCGTGGACTTTCTCTAGTTGCAGCGAGTGGGGGATACTCTTTGTTGTGGTGCGCGGGCTTTTCACTGTGGTGGCTTCTCTTGCTGTGGAGCATGGGCTCTAGGCACACAGGCTTCAGTAGTTGTGGCACGTGGGCTCAGTAGTTGTGGCTCACGGGCTTAGTTGCTCTGTGGCATGTGGGATCTTCCCGGACCAGGGCTCAAACCCATGTCCCCTGCATTGGCAGGAGCATTCTTAACCACTGCGCCACCAGGGAAGTCCCTGGAATCATGTTTTTGATGTGCTTATTCTAGATTTTCAAATACACAATAACATACACATATATAAATTTTAAAAAGGGTTTGTTAGTTCACAACCGAAAATCACCCCAAACCCCTAGTAAGGAGGTGATGCCACGTCAGCCGCTGGACGCTGGCCTCGGGGCGCTGTGTCCAGGTCTTTGTCCTGGGCCACTGGACACTTTGGGCTTTATTTCTCACTTTCTGCCCCAAACATAGAGACGATAACAAAGATGGGGGGGTGATAAGCAGACAGCAGTGGAGAGAAGAGAGGCCCAAAGTCTCCGCTCTGGACACAGACACATAGAAAACCCCTAACAGGTCAAATTCAGCCAGTGCCCCTCGCGTGCTGGCCCCGGTTCTCCCTGCCATCGCTCCTGAGGTCCCAGCGGAAAGCGGCGCCGAGTCAGGAGCTCGAGTGCAGATGCTGGGATTGTCCTGGGAATCGACTTCAGGCAGTGGGGGTGGGAGCGGGGGCGGGGCCTGGGGGTGTGGAACAAGGGAGCCCCGAAGGCTGCATAGCCCCCTGCCACTCCAAGGGCCGTCCGCAGGGTGACAAACCCCCAGCATTTTCAGTTGTGTGCGGGTGAACGGCACCCGTCATTTACAACTTTTGATCAGGGAAAGACATCTGATTGGCTAGTCCACTGACTGTGTGCAGACGACAGGCTGCCAGCCCAGACCTGCGGCGAGAGCGTGGCTCCTGGCTCCGTGCACCCGGATTCCAAGGAGCGCAGGCCACTGTGGCGTTTCCATGATGGATGGGATATTAAAGGAGGTCAGGGGCCTGGGAAGCATAGCTCCCGAGAGACCTTGGAGGCCAGCTGACCCAGGTCCTTCTCTGAGGGAACTCAAAGCCCAGGAGAGGTAAAGGGGGCCTGTCCCAGGGTTGCTGCATCGAGACTGTCCTTTCCCCACATCCAGCCACGTCCAGGTCAGAGGCCGCCTTCTTCACAGGGGCCTGGGCCACACTAGGCGAGGTCGCTGTCAAGTTCCTGCTGGCCATTCCCACGCGGACCTGGCACGGCAGCCACGGGGCAGCCCCTGGATCAGCGGGCAGAGGTCCTGCAGGCCCCTCGCAGGGTGGCTGCCCGTCAGCCGGGCCCTGGCCTCTGGCCTCGGTGCCACCCCTTCCTGACTTCCCTGCTCTCCAGCTGCTGCACTGGGAACAACACCCCAGGCCTCAAGCTGGGAGCTGGGCTCTGTGTGACAAGGAGCCCGTTAGAAGCTCAGGTCGTGACGGGGTAGACTGATGCCCGGTCCGTGGTCAGCAGTCAGGAAATTCTGAAAAGAGGCAGAGACCAGGCTGCAAGTGAGGGGTGTGTGAGCCCAACCTCTGGTTTGTCTAGTGGACCTTTAGCTTGCAGGGTTTGCATTCCAAATGTGAGCAGTGAACACGGATGTCACCTTTCCTTTCCTTATGTTTGTTACACCGTTTAGGGCTTATCCAGCCTAAATTAGGATAGGAGTAAGTGTAGAAATGAGTTATAAAGATAAGATTTTAATTCTTTTTTTTTTTTTTCTGTGTCCCAAAGAAAGTTCTCTACCTTCTGTACAACGTAGACGCTTTATGATGGTGCATCCCCTTCCAGCCATACGATTCTAAGTTGAGTTGTGCTGTGTTTGGGGTGTGGCAGGGCACAGGCGGAGCCCTGGGATGTTGACCGTGGAGATCTGACAGGCAGACTGTAACCCCTGCCAGGTGCTGCTCTACCCTGGACCTGTCCCAGGCAACCTGTCAGTTCTGGGGCCCACGTCCAGCTTGGGTGTCTTTGAGTCCAATGTATATATGGTTTGCAGGATGTTTCCCCAACCTGAAAGGGGTTTGAGCTCCCTCGGATGCCAGGGGACAGGAGGGGAGGTAGCAGGAAGTGAAGAGTTTACGCGGAGCGTCCAAGTCTCCCAGAATCTGCCGAAGAACCTGGCCCTCCCCTGAATCTCTCAGGCCTCTACAGTTCTCTGGAGAGAGCTTTAGAAAGCACCACGGGTGTGGCCTCAGAAGACACTTATCACGCTGTCCAGCCTGAGCCCTAAGGAGGGTCCCAACAGCCCCGAGGGTTTTCACAAATGGTCCAGAGAAGGAGAGGCTGGGCCAGCCAAGGGGCACACGTGATGAATCTACGCTGTCCAGCTCTGTCTTTCCCTGGGACCAGCAGTTCTCAGAGTGAGGTCCCTGAACCCACCAGGGGACCCTAAGACTCTTCTAGAGGTCTGCACGGTCAAAACTATTTTCTGTTCTATTCTAATATTTTTGCGTTTTGCACTGCCTTGACATCTGCACTAGTGACAAAAAGGCAGTGGTGGGTAAAACTGTTGGCACCTCCACACAAAATCAGGCCGTGGCACCACAGTGTACTAGTAACCACAGCACTTTTCACTGCCAGACACTCAAAGCTTTAGTTTTCGTTTTTTAAAGAGCCAGGTTTCCTTAAGAATGTACTTGGTGAAGCAGGAACATAAACGCGTTTAATCAGCCTGTAGCGGAGTCAGCCTGTAGCGGAGTCAGCCTGTAGCGGAGTCAGCCTGTAGCGGAGTCTAAGCCTGTAGCGGAGTCAGCCTGTAGTGGAGTCTAAGCCTGTAGCGGAGTCTAAGCCTGTAGCGGAGTCAGCCTGTAGCGGAGTCTAAGCCTGTAGCGGAGTCAGCCTGTAGCGGAGTCAGCCTGTAGCGGAGTCTAAGCCTGTAGCGGAGTCAGCCTGTAGCGGAGTCAGCCTGTAGCGGAGTCTAAGCCTGTAGCGGAGTCGAAGAATTCATGCAAATCTTTGTGCCTAGATTCTGTATTAATTTACTCAGGGAAGACTCACTGAGCTCCCACTGAATGAAGGATTTCCTGTAATCGTTGCCGAATGCAACTCCGTTTGGAGGGCAGACGCTTGAGCCCCAAGGACCAGGGCAGTTTCCCTTACTGATGGTCACTGATGGTCTCAAAAAGAGGCAGAATCTGATGAAACGAGACCATTTATTTAAAGGGTACACATGGTCTGCAGCTCAACACGCCTACACAGAGATGTTTATGTCAGGGTCTTCCTTTAGACTCCTTGGCAATCTCTACTTATTTCAAAATTTAAAAATGGATAACGACAAGCGTAAGGTCTCATTTCTTCCTAACCTTCCGGAATGAGCATGTTTAATTGATGGGATAATATAAGTAAGTTTCTATATTCTTAAGGCTGTGTTTGCACTTTACCTGCTTAGGATTTATGCTTTAAACTAGGGTCTGTGTATTTACCTATTTTATTTAACAAACATGTAAATGGCCCTCACTGTGCGCCAGACCCTGTTTCAGGCACTTTACGGATATGAACTCATGTAAACCTTGTGGGCACTGCTTCGATCAGCTCTAAGGATGGTAGGATCACTAGCACTTATGTTGTGTTTGTCATGTTCCCGGCACTGCGCTGAGCACTTTTCATTCCAGTTAGTCCTCACAGTGATCCATGAATTTGGTATAATTATCATCTCTGTTTTGCAGATGAGTAAACTGAGGTCAGGAACTTGCCCAAAGTTATGCAACTATATACCACGATCCCTCTTTTTGAATGGATTAGTTAGCCCAGCACACGAAACAGAGAGCTAGGTTTATTTGTAGACCATTTAACTGGAATTTATTTTTCAGAAATTAAACATTAAGTATTTGAAAACCACCTCTGATGAATTTTCTAAGGACAGTTTGTGTTATCTTCACATTATCTGAAATACATTTCACCTTTGGTGATTGTTTTGTTTGGTTGTTCTATTCCTTAATGCAGGGGTCCCCAACCCCCGGGCCTTGGCCCGGTGCCAGTCAGTGGCCTGTTAGGAACCAGGCCGCACAGGAGGAGATGGGGGGAGGGGCGGGCGAGCGAAGCTCCATCTGTATTTACAGCCGCTCCCCATCCTCGCTTTACCACCTGAGCTCCATCTCCTGTCAGCATTATGGTGAGTTGTATAATTATTTCATTATATATTACAATGCAATAGCAATAGAAATGAAGTGCACAGTAAATGTCATGCGCTTGAATCATCCCGAAACCATCCCCCCTCCCCCACCCACATCTGTGGAAAAATTATCTTCCACGAAACTGGTCCCTGGTGCCAAAGAGGTTGGCCACTGCCTTAATGCAAACGCAGCCAGACTGGGTAGATAGACAAAAACGGGCTAGTTTCTTTTTCTCAGCCAATTGAGGCTCTTCTCTGGAACCAATGTAACAGTGACCTCCAGTGGGAAGAAGTCACAAAAGTTACTGCAGCCCTGCCATGAGGCCAGGGCAGCTCTGGGTAATCCAGGTGGTTTTTAAAAATTGTTGAAGTAATTAATGATTTAACTGAAGTACAGTTTGGTTTACAATATTAACTTCAGATGTACAACATAGTGATTCAATGTTTTTATAGGTTATACTCCATTTAAAGTTATTACAAAATAGTGGCTATATTTCTCTGTGCTGTACAATATATCCTTGTTGCTTACCTGTTTTATACATAGTAGTTTGTTAATTCCATACCCCTTATTTGCCCCTCCCCCTTCTCCCTCCCCTTTCATAACCACTAGTTTGTTTTCTATGTCTGAGAGTCTGTTTCTGTTTTGCATATCCATTCATTTGTATTATTTTTTTAGATCCCACATATAAGTGATATCATACGGCATTTGTCATTCTCTGACTTATTTCACTAAACATAATACTCTCTAGGTCCATCCATGTTGTTTCAAATGGCATTATTTCATTCTTTTTTAAGGCTGAGTGATACTCCATCGCATATATATACTACATCCTCTTTACCCATTCATCTCTTGAGGGACACTTGGCTTGCTTCCATATCTTGGCTATTGTAAAAATAATGCAATTATGAACATTGGGGTGCATGTATCTTTTCAAATTAGTGTTTTTGTTTTCTTTGGCTATATACCCAGGAGTGGGATTACAGGATCATATGGTAGCTATATTTTTAGCTTTTTGAGGAATCTCCATACTGTTTCCCACAGTGGCTGCACCAGTTTACATTCTCACCCTTCCAATTGTTGAAACCAATGTCTTGAGGCTGCCATCAGCCTGTTCTCAGCCTGTGATTCCTGGACAGAGGAGAAGCCAGGAAACAAAACATTGGAACTAATGATTTTCTCAAACATATAACAAGGCTGAAAAATTATACACTAAATGCTGTTTGTCAGCATGCCATGAGATACTTAATTTGTTTGTTGTACAATACATGACAGTTTCTATACTCTCTGTACTTTATTAATCATAGTTAAGTCCTGACTATTGAATGGAATTGAGTTTCCACTGAAGATAGTGGATGACAGATCAGGAAGGTGGATAATCCGGGCTATCTTGTTTAGCTTTTACAGTCGAATTGATACGTGGTATCTTTGCAGGTGCTCGTACTTAATAGTGAGGCACTACAAGGTGAGCCGTTTTTGCTGTGCACATAGTTTAGTGTAAGACCACAAGCTTGGATTTCATTTCTGCCTTGTGCTGCCTTTGTGACACCGAGCATATTATTCAGCCTCTCTCACCTACTTCCTCTTCTGGGGTTAACAATACCGACCCCACAGGGTTGTTGTGTAAAGTAGTTAACACAGTGCTTGGCATAGAGAGAGGGCACCACAGACAAAGCAGTAAATGTTTATCGTTAGCAGCAGCTGAGCCTTTGCACAGCACTGGCGTCTCTTCTGCGGCCTGTGACCTCTTTCCTGCTGAGAGCCCCGCACTCCAGGTCCCGAGGGACTTTTCCCCTCTACTGTCTTTCCACCCAGAATTTCCTTTCAGGTTTCCTGGTGTCTCTGGGTTGGAAACCTCAGTGATCTTGACCTCACTGTCTTGTACTATTGACCCTTCCTTCCATTGTCACATCCTGTCCAACACCAAATTCTGGACGTGACTTCTTGAAAGGTTTCTTACATCTGGGATGATGGCAGAATGGGTTGGTATTTCTCTCACTGTCATCCAAGGATGTGTACAGATAAGATGCGTGATCTTCGGAGCTCGCAAGGCAGAGAACAGCACTCCATCCAGGCTGCACGAATCCCCTCTCAAGAGGCCCAGCTAGTCACAGGACTAGTTGGGAACGTGACTTGGAAAATCACCAAATGCTTAATGGTGGGGTTGTGTTATTTGAAAAACACAGAAAGATTTAGCAACATGGGCTTAATAGAACGTGAGAGAAAGCAGGACTATTTATTTTACTGAACATGTTTTCCAGCATGACATGGGAGCGGGGCAGTGCACAGGTAGTTCAAGCCTGACATAGCTAGAGTTTACAAAGATTTATAAACCCTCAGATTAGAACAATTATGATCACCGGTGTGATAAAAGGGCAGGAGGGATTCCATTGGTGTCCTGTCAGGAACCCTTGTCTCTTGATATTTCAAATGGTGATTGACCAGACCCCACTGAGCCAGCTGTTGCACACCCTGGGGGAAGCTGCGCTCTCCGCCTCCCCACCCTCTGTCCCTTGGCCAAGCTCAGTGGGCCACACTAATCTAATCTGGGGATTAGAGGGAAGAGTGGATAGTCACCTGTCATGATGTCTGAAGCGTCAGCTTGTCCACCAGCAGATGATGACTTAAACTGAAGCCCATTTCCAGTTATTCTATTTTAATATTATGCATTTGCACGATCAACATCATCTTACGTGGGATTATTAATATTATTCCCAACACATAATACTGGAAATTATCAATGCACGTTAGCACATTAAAGGCTCTGAGAGGTCCCGCTGATAAAACAACAGCAACAAAGCCGTTTTTAACCAGGCACATGGGAAGCATTCAATAACCGTTAACTCATATCTGAAATGTTGTTAGTATTATTTATCCTAAGAGCTTTCAAAGTTTATTTGACCACTGAAGTCTCTGTTTCCTGACTCATAACCATATCGCAGGGTGCCACCAGGTGCACCTGTGGGAAGGCTGGTTTAGAGAAAACCGATTAATGACTTGGGTATCAGAGACCCAGATTCAAATTCCCGTGGGAGCCCTTACCAGCTGTGTGACCTGAGTCTCCATCCGTGGTTCCCCAAAGTGGTGTAATGATGCCAACCTCGCAGGAGAAGTTGGAGGATGAAATGAGCTAATCCACCTGTTAGCAAGTGGCTTGGTGCCTGGCACAGAGATGTGACCCAAATGTAACTTCTGTTCCCTCTTTTTTACCTTTCACCACACCTTTCCTCATTCTCTCTCCTCTCCTGTGCCTTTTGGGATCCTTCTGTCCTTCAAGGTCAGATTCAAATTCCAGCACAGTTGATTCTAATCCGACCTCCCCAGTTTGCACTGACTACATCATCCTTTAAGTACACCGTTTAAGTACCCTGTGCCATTTGTGTGGGTAGCTTTTATGCCCTTTCTGGTAGTTACTCAGGTTTGGCCTCTGCTCCTAAAAAGCTGGGGCTCCTTCCCCATGGGGATCGTCCCCTGTATTTCTTTGTAACCTTCACAGCACCTGTATTACGCATGTCCATTTTCATTTGTGTTCTAGTTATTACCAGTGCAGTTTAGGGACAGTTTCATATTTTAAGGCTTTGAAGTGAGGATAATTATTAGTATACTTATTTCAACTATTCAAACAAAGTAATGAGTAGGGCAAAGCTCCAAATAGCAGAATATTTGGAATAATACTGGGGCTGGAATTTTCCCCACGAGTTCCAAGAGGATGCGCTTGAATGAAACTTGAATCATTTCTAGACTGGCAGAGTCGACTTTGAGAGGTCGGTGTGATCTGATACACCCGGGCTTTCTTCATTCACCCACGGTTCAGAGTGTCCGTAGGAGCAGGACACCTGTAGCTCTGGCTGCCTTTTGCCTCTTTCTCTCAAGTCAAAATTTGTCTATCAGCTTTGTTCTCTGAAGTGGCTCTCATCAAACTGAGTGAAACGTGTTTACAGTTATGGCCAAGAGGCCTTGTGTGGATCCTGAATTCCATTTTGAGATTATCCAAGAAAGAGTAAGTTAATCTGAACAGTTTTTGTTTGTTTCTTTTATGTATTGTAATCTTTGACAGTTGCTGCTTTCCATGTTATGAAGATGGTCATGCACCACAAACTGGACTTCTTTTTACTCAAAGAGTGGTCCATGGCTCTCCAGCATCACCTGGGAGCTGGTTAGAGGTGCAGACTATCAGGTCCCACCCAGACCTGCTGGGTAGGAATCTGCATTTGAATAAGGTTCCTGCTCATGTGCGCATTAAAGCATAAGAAACAGTAGAATGTTTGTTATCTTCTGCAATTGAAAAATGAAGGGTTAATTAAAGTTTAGTGTAAAAACATGCTGAAAGAAAAACATTTACTACCACAGTTGTGAATAATGCTTACATATTATATACATACATATACACACAAACATATCCAGAATGCCTGTGTATATATGTGTGTGCATGTGTGTGTATATAGTGTATATATTCTTCCAGGAGTCTGTCAGGCTGTTTCTTGGGAACCAGGCAAAATCCTTTCTTGAACATTTTAAGAGCATATTTTCCTTGATAAAATAAATATGTCTAATAATAGTTCTTTCCATTAGATTTCCCAGCAGACAAAATACAAAACTTGTACTGTGGCCAGTTAGATAAGCTGGGGTGAGGGACGTGTGAGGTGCTGAGCATGGCCTATCTCCCTGTGAAGGTCACTGGGCCCCTCAGATGGGTCTGGACCCCGAGCTCCTCACCCGTTGGAAAGGTGGGGGCCCGTGATGAGCCACCGCGTCATGGAAAGTCCTTGGTCTGCCCTTGTCTGCGAAGCAGCAGGTGGTCTAATTGAAAGTGTGCTGAGTAAAGGGGTAATCCGTGAGATTCATCTTGTGACTGAGTCCGTTTTGCGGGCTTTCTAGTGTGTAGACGTGAGCGCGTGTGTGCGGAGCGGCTGGATCCATCGCATCTACTTAGGACGGCACTGCTTCCGAAGCTCCCGGCCTCAAGATCGCTGTGTCTGGGGCTCGTGGGTCCATCTGGGCTGGGCTCCTCACACTGGGCAAGGGGTCTTGACTTTGAGCGAGCTGTGTGACTCTCTGATGTTTGTTTATCCAGGACAGCGTCTCTCAACCTCTCCTGCGGGTGAGCAGCAGTTGGATGCTTGGCAAACTCCGATCCCAGGTCCCTAAAGCCACTGCAGCAGAATCCCCATGAGGGAATCTGTGCTTCTAACGGCCATCCCGGGGATCCTTGGGAGAAGTGTGGTTGGCTGGGCCCCTTCTGGGGACCCCATCTGACTCCTGTCCAGCTCACTCTCCTCTCTCGGAACTTGTTATAACTGGCAACTAAAAAGATGCTAATGTGTCTTTGCTGGGGGTTGGTTAGGCCATAAAAAATATATTAAACTTGAAATATTTGATCTCTTTGTGCAATGAGTACTCATCACCCACCTCTTATAACTAAGTTAGTCTTGTGACCACTCGAGTTTCCTCATCTGTGGAATAAGGAATAAATCTGTGTTGCTGATCACAACACACGTGTTAGATGGCTCTTGGTTCTGAGGATTGCATGAATGTTGGCTGATATCACCAAGTTTCTTGCCCCTCCAGTGCTCGTTTGGTCTCCGGGGATTATGAATTCACGGGAAACTGTGGCAACGCTAGTTTAGGTATTCATTTCCGTTCCCACCATAACTCTTTTATCTTTGAGTCAGTTGTATCAATAAATGTTTTGTGGGATTCGCTGGGGTAGCAAAAGAGGTTTCACGAGGGTAAAACCAACAGATTAAAAATCATCTTAACAGAAGGAAGATGTTACACAAGGTTTGAAGAAGAAATGACAGTCCTGTTGCCATGTGTCCAAGCAGGAAGGGCCCATTTCTGTGAAGAATTGCAATAAAGTGGACCTTCCTTGAATCGACTTGAGAACGTGAATGAAATCCAACCCGAGAGTTCTTACTAAACGTGTCCACAAATAGATGGAGAGAGCACATGGGGACAGAGGGTCAAGGGAGGGTGTGAGTGAAGGAATGTTTGGGAGGAACATGTTTGGGAGAGAAGGCCAAGCTTTCTGCAGCCCGAGGTCACTTTGAGAAGAAATGAAGCACCAGTGCTGTCCCTTTGGCCATTCTTGCAAAACCCGCTCGATTTCCAGTTTTAGGGCCTTAGCTAGCAGCAGACTCTGCTCCCCTCCCAGAATGCTGGCCCACACCTGCCCTAGGTGCTGGTGGCCTCGGGGTTCCCTCAGCACGGCTGGCACAGAACAGCAGTCCCAGGGTGCTTTGGAGCTGGCAGCAAACTCTGTCAAGGCCAGGGCCCGGCTCAGATGGTTGCTCAGAATGTGGGACCCAGCTGGGAACTTCTGTGACCAGAAATGCAAGGACTTGTACCGTTCTGCTCAGGCGAAGTGGAAGAATTTATTAAATGCCTCCCAAGTGCCCAGATACCCCTAGGATCTACAGAGGAGGACAAAGAAATGCCCATCATGCTTAGCTGTCAGACCTACAGCGATTCCCGCGGCTTGCTGAGCGCGTGGCACAGGGAGTTAGTGACGTTGCTCTCCTGAGGGCTGCTGGGCAGATACACCCAGACTGTTTAGGAAACGCTTAGCACTGTGCCCGGTACACAGCAAGTGCTCAGTAAATGGCGATGACACTACTGTTCCTGTCACTCTAGAAGCTCATCATCTAGTTGAGGGTGAAATGTTGGATTATATGAATCAGGAAGAAAACAAGATAGGCAGTTCAAGCATGGTCCTTGGGGACAGTAATTCTCCAAGAATGGAAATTCGGGCTGACTTCCTGGGACAGTCCTACAGATGGGCCCGTTTAGGGCTTTCTCTGCTGTCACTTAGGTGAGCAGAGTGGGTCACTCCAGGCTGTCCGGTGGGTGCCTGCTGACCCCTCACTGCTGTAGGAGGGTTATGTCACGGCCAGCTACCTCGACGGTCACCCAGTCTTTGCTGACACTTTTCTTGGCCAGTCCCCTTAAAAGGCTAACTTCAGAGCCGCATTTCCAGGTCCTTTTGGAATGAAAGATAAAATAGGTACACAGAACTGAACTCACAGAGTCTGGCATTTATCCATCTCACTAATATTCCCTGAGCACCCAGTGGGTGTGTGGAGGGGGGGGCGGTGAGGCCCGACACCGTGGTGAGAAGCACGGGGCTCCCCTCTCCCCCGCAGTCTTACAGAGAAGCCAGGCGATGGAAGGGGTGCAGAGGGCTGAGAGCAGAGCAGATGCAGGGGGTTTCCCTAATCTGTGGGGAGTAGGGAAGGCCTCTTAAGCTCACACCTGAAGCGTGGGCAGGAACAGAGCCAGGGCAGCATACAGGAGGAGCCCAAAAAAGGCTCAGAGTGAAGGAGGGAGGAAGGCGGTGGGAGATGGAATAGACGCCCTTGCAGACTGACTGGCCCGAGCCGAGGCGGGGGTACCTCTGGGCTGGCTGCAGAGCCCATACCAAGGGGGCCCGTTTCCACCCCTTGGTCAGGCCCACTTCCTGCTAATACCCCTGCCATTATTTTATCACCCCCGAAAGCTAATTCTGGTAGTTCTAGGCCTCGTTCCTAGGACTTCTTAGAAATGAGGTTATGCTTGTTGCCATTTCCCTTCCTTCTGAAGTTACTGTTGCTATATTTTTAGCATGTTTTAGGGGAGTAAAAAGAATTACTTACCTCTAGTTTTCCATATAACCACTTCTGATGACTACCCCTTAAACACTCTTTTTCCAGGCGCTCCAGACCGAATTATCTTTTCTGTGAGAAAAGGTCTTTCGTGGTTTATAAATTTTAATGCAGGCCGCTAACTGCCAGGATATTTCTGGACCACGACCAGGGGTTTAACCAGCCTCCCTTAACGATGAAACGAGTCAGGCCTGCGCGGCACCTGGACACAGTGGCTCTTTCATCATCCACGTTCAAAGTCATGACACCTCCTGGCTTAACCTCAGGATGTCAAGAATTTTCTTTTAAAACCTGTTTCCTGGAAATAGGTCTTTGCTGTGCCAGTGGATAATTTTTCACTTCATATTTTTTTAAGGTGCAAAAATTCTATTTTTTTCCCCTTGCAAAAAAACCCAAAACAAAACAGGGTATGTGGGGGGCACGGTAAGAGCCTCCTTTGTATGAAATAGTACAGGCCATCCCTGTCCTGGATTTTTAAATATTTCATTAGCAGCTGGGGACTCTTACACTGCCCCATTCATTCCCTGTTCCTCCTCAGACACTGGACTGATTATTTTGATGAAAAGTGCTGAGTAAGAGAATGTGGCCTGAGAATTAGCTTCTTAAGTAGATGCCAGAGCCTTCAACCATGGAGGGACCTGCTTCTGTGGCTGTTTGGAGTTCTCTAGTCGATGGGCAGTCAGGGAAAGCTGGGTGTTTGAGACTTGACCCCTTCCTCTGTGTTCTCAGCCTTTCTCCGCCCACCCTCCCAGGAGGATCTCCAGTCCAGATCCTCCTGGACTAGAGGGTCACACCAGGCTGGCAAAGTTCTTTGGTACAAAGTTTTCAAAACTGCTCCCCCCAGGGCAGTAGATTTGTGGGGACATCCCTCTATGTGCCCGGTGGCCTGACATCCTGGTCAGCCGACGACGCTTACGGGAGAAGAAGTCCCTTTCGTGGGCTCAGCCCCGAGGCGGAGAGCTCAACCACAGCTGGCTCTCGGCCCACCTTCCTCCCCCAACCCCGGCAGCTCTGCTCCGCGCGCGAACCACACACCGTGGATGTCTCGCTGGCACGACGAGCTTTGTTCTTAGCCAGCTGTCCACTCATTCCTGTTGAACTGCTGAGAGTTTATTCCTAAGACTCCAAATAAAATAACGCATTTGCGAAACCCACTGTGGTGGGTTTCCTGGGAAGGCGGTACTCGAGAGGGGAGGAGAGGAAGCATCTGAAGGTTGCCGACCGCGTCCCCACCTGGACGAGGTAAAGCTGCTTGGCCCGGAGTTCCTGCTAGGAGCAGTTGCTCCAGTGACCCTTCTGGGTTGTGTCAATGAAAAATCACAGAGCCCACTGCCCCGGGCTGGGCTTTAATAGGCTCCTTTGTAGTTTGTCAAAAACTGCTTTCCCAGGGGTCTTGGTGCATAAACGCTGAAAAATGCCCTGGAGGAGGGACAAAATGAGGCCTTCAGCGTCTCCCCAGGAGGTTCAGAGTCACTGAAACACATCAGATGAACTGAGCCCACAGTCCAGAAAGTGTCCCAAGAGGCCTAACGAGGGCGTCTGGCCCAGGGCTGCAGGCGGGGGCTCGGGCAGGGCTGCCAAATAAAGTTCAGGACCTCAGTGAAATTTGAATTTCAGAGAAATAATGCATCATTTTTAGCGTAAGTATGTCCATGTAATATTTGGGACATACTTATACTCAGAAGCTACTGGTTGCTTCTCTGAAATTCACATTTCACGGGGCCTCCTGTCTTTTCAGTTGCATTGTAACAGGGCACAGCCTGTGAGCAGGCTGCCCACAAGGTACTTTGCCCCTGTGGCCGTGAGCTGACCCTGGAATCTGGGAGCCAGGTGTGGGCACAGCTGGTGGGCTGGAAACGGAGGGAGTGGAGGCGCCCATGCCCACTGCTGGGACACCGGTGTCCTTCCAGTTCTGGGGGCTGTCACAGCCCAGCAGAAGGCAGGGGCAGGGGCGGAGCTCAGGCACCGGAGGCCTGTGGGCACCATGGGTGGTCTCTCGCCTGGGTTGGCGGGGGCAGAGAGTGGCTGACTGGGAGGCGGGGGCCTGACAGATTGATTTGAAGGTCTAGAAGAAGGAGATGTGACTGTCCTGGGTTTCCACGTTGGTGAAGAGAAGCCGGCGGGGTACAGAGGACTTTTGGTCACCGTGATAACCAGAATGGAAGAGAAATGCATTGGAGTGCCCCCCGCTTGGTTCTGGAGTCCCAGCCTAACCTGGTGAGAAAGTCACAGGTAGAAGAAGGGGCCCAGCAGGCTGGGTAAGACGAGAGGTGGCAGGAGGTGAGGATGGAAAGGCAGGCGGGCTCAAGGCCCCAAGGGCCTGATAAAGGGCTTAAATTCCTCAAGGCTGCGATTGCCAAACTTTCTTATTTTTAAGCCCTTTCTTCAAACAATACAGGATGAGTTAAATTAAAGAGGTAGAAGTGGCCCCTCCAGAGTGGTGGGGTGCAAACATCCCTTCTGCAGAGAGCAGTAAGGTTTCACTGACTCCCCACGCCCTACGTACGAAGACCGCCTTCCCACGGCCTAGGACCGCTGCCTGGTGTCCGATGCCCCTTGTGGGGACCTTGTTGTTCAAACTGCGGTACCTGGTTACCTTTAGAAACAGAGATCTGGGCTCTGCTACTTACTACCCAAGTGACGTCGGAGTCACCGCAGAACCTTTCTGAGCCTCAGTTTACCTGTGTAGAAGGGAGGGGGGATGTGAGCGCTTAGCGGACTAAACAAGGGCAGCCAGGCCGTGGTGAGTCCTCAGAAAGTGGTTGCTATTAATGATAATAATGATGAGATGTGACCCAATCACTCCAGACCTATGAAATCAAATATCTAATATGCCTGCTTCAGTGATTCTTAGGATTCTAAAACTTTGGAAACACAGATTTTGTTTTCGGTGAAAGAATGCCTGACCTCTGAGGGTTTCCCGCCCACCGATGCGGGGGGTTGTGCTCTGAGGCTCTGGGGGAGAAGGGGGAGCTCTCCAGCGGCCCCGCCCCCAGAACTTGGGCAGCCCCTTTCCTGGCATGTCCCCCATCTTAGTTTCCATTTTTACCCCAAAAGCCTTGTAGGGCTTTCCAGTGTCTTGCTTCTTCCTTGGGGCCAGAATCGTAGGGAAACAGAATCCAAATGCCTGTGTTTGAGCTTGTGTTGGATCCATTTCGTTTTAAAGGGCAGCAGCCTTTGACTTTGATTTAGTTAATGGAGCCAGTTCTTCAAGATTCGTGAAGGTTGACCAGAAAGAGCAAATTCTCCAAGTTCTTGGGCTGCCACCCATCTGCCTACATCTATGTTCTCTGAAGCCCCACAGGGACTCTACAAGGACCCCATTTCAGAGGACAATAGCCTGTGACATGTTTACAATTCAAAGTATCATGAAAGTGGTCTCTCCTGCCACAAGGTAAAAATCCAGTTTTAAGATGTGTACATAGAAGTCTGTTTTAGCCTGAATTACCATTTGGTTAATTACATAGTAATTACATGGTAAGGTCTGAGTCTCCTCTGAGCCTCTCCTGCACTTCACTGTGTCTCCTGTAGTCACCTGACAACCCTGGGCACGGCTTTTTTCTCCTCTGAGTTGGTGTGAACGGCCACAGGGAGAGCACATCAGGATGGAATTTACTTAAGCGGACGCCTGACACTGAGACCTGGTTTCCCACAAACCACTTAAACCATTTCCTGGCAAATGGCAATGGCTTTGTGTGCCCGGACCCCCTTCCTCTTTCTCACCTACTACATCTGCTCTGCTTTTTATTACATCTGTCTGTAACCTGAAACATTTTATGGTTTTTTTTGCAATTCTGCAGCTACAGTGTCTCAATACCAGTTGTGGACTTTCACAAGCAGTGTACATTTCCTAAGTACATTGGAGATGCTGATTTCTTCCTAGCCTTTTCAGAAATGTCCCAGTGCCCTTAACTCCAGGTTAATGTGTGCAGCTGACAGTGAGAGAAGCCCTACTTGCTCCTGGGTGGACCCTTGAGGCCAGTGTCTTGAAGATAAGACACCAGGAGTTCTAACCTTGGTGGACAAGAAGGACCTTCCAAATACTGAGATCATGCCCTCCCAGAACAGGCTGGTGAAGTCGTGGGCTCGAAGCTGGAACCATGTGTCAGGATGTTATAAAAGGAGCTTGGATGAGATACACTTAATGCCACTCCCAACTGTAGGAGTCTTTTATTTTGTTTTAGTACTGAATCCTGACGTATGTTGAGTTCTGATGTATATTCCCTCAGTACACATGAGGTTAGCAACTGACCACAGAGGTCTAAAGGATGAGTTTCTGTAGTGTGATTTTTTTTTTACTTGCTACCCCCCACCCCCCCAAAAAGCTATCTTCTTTCCTCCACGATTTCTCAGAAGGCTCTCACTGACCCTTTGCGTTTTTGTTCCTCAGCCGGGGTCTCTAAATGCCGTTCTGCTTGAGGTAGGTGTTTGTTTCTCCTCAGCTGGATCAACGTTGAAGCACTTTTTTCAGAGCCCCTTTGGATGTGAACCCTCTGGGATTCCTGTTGTTTTTCCTTAGTATATCCCTGCCCAGAGCAAGCCCCTGCTGGACCTTGAGGAGCAGGGACACCAGGATCCATGGCTTTGGTGGTGATGACTAGGAAGTCGCCACCTTGCCCCTTGTGAGTCTAGCCCATTGGCACAGGTGCTGGGTGAGGAGTAGAAATGCTGTTCTTGGCTGCAGGGCACTGAAGGGGGGCAAGGCCGTCTTCAAAGTGATCCACCAGAGAGCCAGGGTGACGGGTGTGGAAACAGACAAAATCACTTTGTGGAGAAGAGCCCAGAAATAGCAAAGCTCCGACGAGTGCTAACAGCCTCATGAAGGGCAGCTGTCTAGCCAGGGATGGCTGGAGCCAGAGGCACCCACAGCCCGACCACTTCCACCTGAGCTCTTATTGAAGATGCGAAAAGCCAAAACCCTAACTTTATGAGGTGCTTTGGCTGGGCCACGATGAAGAGGAAATATGGAAAATTGATTCTAAATGAAAGAGCAAACACAGCCCCTGGGGTGCCAGTGAGGGCAGGAGAGCCTCAGGAGCGCCCAGGCCAAGGGCGGTCCCCCAGCATTTCTGAGCACCTCTGTGCCTCCCAGTGTTTGAGTGTTGGATTGCTTGAGCAAATCTGTTCCAACTTCAAGCTTTACAATAGACTCTTTCCAATGCTCTGCAGGGATGGGCCCTACCTGATCAGCCTGATAATTATCAGAGCTCACGTAACTTTTCTGTTTTTAATTAAAGAAGTGAAAATATGAGAGGTTGATGTATCATTGAAAAAAAGGTGAATTATTCAGTATAAAAACAAATTATTAAGGTGATATAATAGGATTTCAATTGTCATGCTAAAAATTGGGACAGCCCACTCATAAGTAAACATTTTTTATACAAAACACATAAAATATTTTTACATAAAAATCTTTAGATTTTTCATATAAATTTTTTGTATTCATTATACATTCACATACTCTAAAGATCCGTAAAGTTCCTCACAGCTTTTCATAGACGTAGTATTTCTACTACTGCTGTGCCCATGTCCCCCCTCACCAGAGGTAAATATTTTCATTTGTTTTAGCTAATTCTTTCAATATCTCCATATATCTAAACAATATGGTATGTTCTTTTTCCTTTCTCATATTTAAGCTTTTCAAATCAAATGGTATGGAGAGAAAGGTAAGGATTGTGTCTCTTTCATCTCTACCTTCACCCCACACACACACACCTTTTATGTTTTGCTCCTTTTCCCCATTCTCCCAACACAGTTATATTATAATTTTTGGTTAAATAAAAATTCAGTGTTTCAATTATTGTGATTTTGAAAATTCTATTCATGACTGCGAGCAATGTAGAGCGTTATTATGGATTTTCATTTTTTGCTCAGCCCTTCTTTTCCCTGGAGTTATTGGTCACCTTGATTTTTAAAATTTGCTTAGCTTTTAAAAGTACGTATCATGAATTCAAAACGAAACCATCTTTTTTTTTGCGGTACGCAGGCCTCTCACTGCTGTGGCCTCTCCCGTTGCGGAGCACAGGCTCTGGATGCGCAGGCTCAGCGGCCATGGCTCACGGGCCCAGCCGCTCCGCGGCACGTGGGATCTTCCCGGACCGGGGCACGAACCCGTGTCCCCTGCATCGGCAGGCGGACTCTCAACCACTGTGCCACCAGGGAAGCCCCAAGCCATCTATTAATTGTCCAAATCTTTTCTACATACCTTTAGATACATTAGGTATCCTATCAAATTTATCTTCTTGAAGAAATTCCTCCCAGAGACTTCTGACCAATCTGAATTTTATTCTACTCTACAGTGATTGCCCTCTAAGCCTGAAGCAGAGCTGATGTCCTAGCATTTCTACTGGAGAAGCCCTGTCTCCTATCCTCTGTTGGAAAGGGCATCCCCTGTTGTGTATCCTTTGCTTCTCCTTCTTGTTTTACTCCTTTGTTTAGATGGAATACACCTTCCAGTAGTTTCCTAATGTGATATTTTTGAGATCTTACACATCTGAAAATGTCTTTAGTTTACACATGCACTTGGATAATAGTTTATCTGGCTGGGTTCAAAATAGTTTCTTTTCAGAATTTGGTAGGCATTGTACCGTCGTTTTCTAGCTTCCGTGTTGCTGTTGAGAAGTCCAAATGAGTTCAGAATCCTGACCCTTTGTAAGTGACAGATATTCTTCTCTCTGGCAGCTTGTGGCACCCTCTATTTGTCCCTGATATTGTGAAATTTCACAATGACAGGCCTTGTATGGGTGTTTTGTCCATTGTGCAGGATGTTTACTGGCCTCTCACATCCTTCCATCTGGCAAACTGTCTTGGTCAATTTCATGTTCTCTTGTTTTTGTTCTGGAACTCCTAGTATTTGAGTGTTAGATCTCCTCGCCTGGTCTGGAAATTTCTTATCCTTTCACTTCAATTTTCCTCCTCTGCTCTGCTTTAAGGGAGATTCCTTTATTGTGGAAGCTCCTTTAAGTTCTCTTGTCAACTATCAGAGTCAATTCCAGGAACTCTTTCCTATTCTCTGAGTGTTTCTTTTATGCGAATCCTGTTCTTGTAACTGAGACTTAATATGTTTTATGAGGATATTGATGAGTTTTTAAAACAGTTTTCTTTTCTCGGCATCACCTCTGCTTCCTCCAACTTGCTTTGCTTCATTAGTTTTAGCCTCTGTTTTTCATATTAGGGCAGAAGTCCCAAAATTTGTCTGCATATTATGATCACATAGGAAATCTTTAAAAATGCCAACATCCAGACCACATGGCAGACCAATGAAATCGTAATCTCAGGGTCTAAGATGAAGGGATTCGTAGTTTTTGAAGTTTCCAGTGTTTTGCGGGACAATTCAAGCTGCTTTTCAATGTTCCTCCTCTGTTGTCTTAAGATCCAGCTTTCCTGGCTGTGCCCAGTCGATGACCACTTATCCATCTGCCTCCAGTTTCCAAAATTCTATTACTGCCTTGTCTTCTCCTGTTATTTTTTGACCTTGTGCGTGTGCGTGTGTGTGTGTGTTTGCCGTTTCACAGATCCCTTTACTGCTATTTCAATAGGGTCTGAAGAAGGAGCAGAGCACAGAGTAAGATAGGGAGGAAAGGACACTTTGAGGGGGTCAGTTTTCAGCCGGAAGGGGCCTTCTATTTCAGTTCTAGTGTATATTGACATACGTACAAATATATCAGCAGATAGATAGGGAGGAAAGGACACTTTGAGGGGGTCAGTTTTCAGCCGGAAGGGGCCTTCTATTTCAGTTCTAGTGTATATTGACATACGTACAAATATATCAGCAGATATTTTTATTTTTATTTTTTTGCGGTACGCGGGCCTCTCACCGCTGTGGCCTCTCCCACCGCGGAGCACAGGCTCCGGACGCGCTGGCTCTGCGGCCATGGCTCACGGGCCCAGCCGCTCCGCGGCACGTAGGATCCTCCCGGACCGGGGCACGAACCCGTGTCCCCTGCATCGGCAGGCGGACTCTCAGCCACTGCGCCACCAGGGAAGCCCCATCAGCAGAAATTTTAACTTCACTTCATTTATTCAGAAGGGGCTACAAGCTCAAAATCAACCCAAGTTTTCTTTAAATATGAGAGCACTGGCACCACAGTCAGCTATACAGTTAAAACCTCACGTAGTCAAACTTCACTAATTTATAATTCGTGATAATGGACTTGGATGAAGTTTGCCTTTCTCCATTTTTTTTAATTAAAAAAATTAGTGTAAATGACACTGCAGATTGGTAAACTGGTTAAGAGAAAAAATATTCAAGGATATTATTAGAACTTATGCAGAAAGACAGAAAGTTCCTCTGATTACAAATGCTGCTACTGATGTGAATCTGATTTGCTATGCCCTGAACTGCACTTTATTAGCTATTAATCTGTATGACTGAATTAACAGAACTGAAATAAAATCCTTGCTTCTCTTTAAGCAAATTTCATAAATTTTTCTTTTTACAGGCTTTTCGTCTACCTGAACTTGGAATTGTGGAGGGTTTACTCTGATGAAAAGAACAGAAAGACATGAACTGTAACATGTCATTTACAATTAAAAAACCACTAAACACAGGCAAGGAATTCAAGGGCTATAAAATGCCATGCATTTTCACAGTCAATTAATACAAAATTATTTGGCGCGTTCAATTCTGTAGCTAGATGGGAAGTTACTATATTTAATTGCTTTCAAACTCACAAATTCACCTGTGAGACTGGCCCTCTTTTCGTGCTCTCAGGGGGAAATGGTGCCTCAGCCTTCCAGTCCCCGGAAGTGCCATTGGTTTGTCTCTTTTTATGATGACCCATTGCTCGGTCCTCCCTCCCACCCTCCCTCCCTCTTTCCTTCTTTCCTTCCATCCTTCCTTCCTTCCTTCCTCACTGATAAACATCCAGTGTGCTGGTCTTTATGCCTGAAGCTGACTGGAGTGCTTTCTCCCATGTGTGGGTGGATGTGACTCAAGGATGTAAGCCCAGATTTAGCTGCACATCCTGCCCTTTGAAGAGCGTGTGTGTGTGTAGAGCACCGGCTTTCCCTTAGAAGCCCTGGGACTCTGCTTGCGCCTTGCTGGCCTGTCTACAACAGCAGTCCTAAGTGATGTCAGTGGAGTAAAAGAGAATGCAGAGAACTGGCCTTCAAAAGTCACTTTAAGGCTCCAATGAGACTAGTGACATTCAGCCTTATGAATGTAAAATCTGAAAGTTCACAGACTCCCTAATAATAGCAGCTATACCTCTGTTACTTTCTCTTGAGAAAATACATGACTAAAAGCTATCTTTATTCACTGATTCTTTCAAATAGGTCTGACTTTTACTAACCACGCCAGTGTAAACATTTGAACAATGGTAAGAGTTAGTACGTGCCCATGTTTAGTCAGTGTATCACTTAGGAATTGTATGTGACTTCTAGAAACAGAATTCTAACTCTGGTGAATTAAATACCTGAAGGTTTAGACCCTGACAGGCAAGAGGTCCAGGGGTGTTGGTTTAAAGCCAAGGTCTCTGAAATCCTCTGGCCTTTTCTTCATGGTCCCAAGGAGGTTGCTGGAGCTCCTGCCACACACAACATCTGCTTTTGCTGCAGCTTGAGGAATGAAGGGCAAAAAGTTTTCCTTTGAAAGCCTTTTGCTCTTTCATGCTTACGTCTCAGTGGTCACCCCCTCTGCAATGGAGGCTGAAGAATGTAGTTTTTCAGCCGAGCACATTATCCAGGGGTCTCTTAGAAGGGAAGATGGGAGAAGGACATTGGATAGGCTGCTGGCAACCTATGACGTGGTCAGTCCAGACACGAGGCTGAGAGTGTGTCTGGAACCATGGGCAGCGAGGGGGTTCTTGGTGTGTGGGTGGAGACCACAGGTCAGACGTCCCTAACACTCTATTCTACGGGGCTGGCATCTCGGTGTGCTGGGTTTAAGCATTTCTCAGAGGAGGTAACTCATAGCAGTCAAAGGAGCACCGAGTGTGGAGGCAGAAGAGGTGGACACAATCCTGAGCTATGGGTCAGAAACTTGGACAAATGGCTTCACCTCTCAGAAGTGCAGCTTTCCCTGTACAAGGAGGAAATAGTAACAGCTGCTTCTGGGAGGGGGATGGAGACGAGGTCTGTGAAAGCTTCTCGGCGTGGAGTCTCCCACACAGAGATGCTTACTCAATGTGGCTTTAAACTGAGGAGCCCAGGGTCACAGGCCAACCTCGGACTTGGGGACAAGCAGGCAGGTGTGAGGTGCTGGACCTTCACCTGGAGTCCCACGTGGTGGATGCTGGGGTGAACGGCCACAAGGTCATCTCCAGTGCCAAACGGCATCTTGTAAACTGCTCGACCCCAGAAGCAGGTGCAAATTGGATTTCGAAAAGTGCAAGTTCCCTCCCCGCTGCCCGTCCGCTCTGGAGGTCTGCGTGTGTGTCTGCTTTGTATTTCAGGATTTTCATTTTTTATACTGGCTCATTTACAGATGTTTGATCAGGTGTGAACGTCTACCAAGAAGACTATAAAAAAGCAATTTAACAAGTGAGTCTGAAATGCCATACCAAGGGTGGGACTTTACACAAATTACGTACTGGACTTTAAAAATGAACAAAGTTTCTCTTTCTTTTTTATTTCCTTGAGAAGCTCCTGGAAGGAAAGTTCAGGAGTTCACTTTGCCTGTTTGGGGTGGCTGTCCAGACGCCCACATCGCCCTGCGTTTCCTCAGACTGTTCTCTTTCCCTGAGATGGCCTTTCCCTCCTATTCACCTGGCAAAAACCGGCTCAAGCAGCAACTCTTCTTCAAATCCTTGATAACCCAGGACCCAGGCAGGAGGAATCCCTCTTTCCCCTGTGCTGGTGTAATTCCTGTCTGTATCTTCACTGTAATAGCATCGGGCGTTTGTTGAGAGCTTACTGTGTGCCAGGCACTGGTCTAAGTGCTTTATATATGTTCACTTAATGCTCATGAAAACTCTGTAGAGTAAGAACTGTTATTATCCTCATTTTACAGAAGAAAATTGAGGCATGGAAAGATTAAGCGGCTTGCCCAAGATCATACAGCTAGGAAACGGCCAAGTCAGGATGGGAATCCAGTTTCTTAAGCAACTATAACACATACATGATAATTATTTTAATAATGTACTTATCAGTTTTTCTCACTAGATTATAAGAATTTTCTGTCAGGGGCTCTGTCTTATTCCTCTGAGCATACCCAGCATTCTATCCTGAATGAATGAATGAATATGTGTACACACACCATGGGGTAACAAATTTTAACTGTACAGGAAACTCTAAAATGATGAGAAATTACTGTATGCCCCCAATTCAAGTTTCTTTTCACAGTGAGCCCTGTTAATCATTTCCTGTGATTTCTTTTAGAAATACCAGCATATATGTATGTGATTTAAAGAATTTACCCAAACAGGATCACTCTTAAACATTCTGCTCATTGCTTAGTACATACAGGGCTATTTTCAACTTATCAAAAATGAAAAGTGATTCTGATATTTTGATTAACTGTGATACCTTGAAAATTCCGTCGATTTTGTGTCCGTAAAAATTGTTGATCATTTAAAAGTATTGATCATAGCCCCAAATCCAGTTTTTAAAATGTTCTAACCACATAGTAGCAACCTCAACTACTTTGGGGAACAGAGGAAGAAATGAGATAATTATGTCTCTTAGCCAGTGTGCTCTCAGCAGTGCTCACTCAGAATCCTTTCATTTCTGTTATTCGTCTACATTTACAAAGAAGCATTCACTGGAGTGTTTTTCTAAAGGAGCAGAGGAGGGGTGCTGATGGGGGGGCATGGGGGGCTTCGAGCAGAGCCCAAAGGCTCTAAAGCCCTTGGCGGCCTCGGTCTTGGGAGCCTGGGAGGTGGGTATAACAACCCATGGACCCCGGGCTAGCACAGAAGAGGGTCCATACATCTTGGACTTTCCAAGGGACTTCAGTGCGCTGAGTTCTTCTACTGTGTGGACATTTCATCTCCTCCTCTGGCAGGGAAAATGCCTTTATTTTCCACATGGTACAAAGATGTACCTCTCTCCGAAGCAGAGCTGAACCTGAGCAGAACATGTTTGTTTGTGATTTCGATCCTACAGGCTGGACACTGGATGCAGGCCTAGTTCACTCTTAGTAGTCAGCAGAAGGCCTTGATTCAGATGCCCTTGAGGGTGTGCTCTTTCCCCTTGGTCACTACGAGCTCCTGTGCTCAGACCTTGGACGCTGCAGGAGAACCGTCACCCGGTGCTGTTCTCAGCCCACGATTGTCTGGATCAGCCTACTTTCTCCTAAGAAAGTTCCCAAACAGTGAAACATATGAAATTAGCTTCTATTACTTTTTTAAAAATCGCAGTAAAATATACATAACATAAAACATAAAAATATACATAACATAAAAAAAAAAGGCTCCAGGTCGCAGCCTGTATCAGAATTTCCTTCCTTTCTAAGGCTGAACAATACTTCATTGTATGGATGGACCACATCAACAGACACTGGGGCTGCTTCCACATCTTGGCCATTGTCCATAGCGCTGCTGTGGACGTGGGTGTGCAAATGTCTCTTTGGATCCTGGCTTTTAACTCTTTTGGGTGTGTACCCAGAGGAGGGATTGCTGGGTCATGTGGCAGCTCCACGTTAAATTTTTGGAGAAACTGCCACACTGTCTTCCCCAGTGGCTGCGCCATTTTACGTTTCCGCCAGCAGAGCACAGGTTCCAATTTCTCCACATCCTCAGCAACACTTACTTTTTGTTTCTTTGATGGGCTCCGTGGTGTGATGGGTGTGGGGTGGTATCTCGCTGTGGTTTTGGCGTGTGTTACTTTTCACTCAAGAAAAAGCATTCTTCATTCCGGGTTTGGTGGGAGTGTTTTGAGGAGGAACCATAAAAGCAAAGTTCTCCACCGAATGGTAGCTCAGGGCACATTCATCAACCTACGCCTGGGCCCAAAGACGGGATCTGACCTTTAGAAGGAGCTGGCTGGGAAGCCCTGCATCACCCGGCCGTGCTGAGCCCCAGAGACGTCCCCAGGGATTCCTGACCATTAAATCGTGCCCTGACTCTGGGGTGGGAACAGCCCTCTCTAACGTAACACTGCTGACAGCTTTGTGCTGGCCCTTATGTAAATGGGGGAGTGCTCTTCCAAGTGTCAGGGTCAGGCACGGACACTCCTCCTATTTCAGCGTTGGAGGTGGACTTGACCGAGGCAGCGGAGGAATCCGAGCAGACACCGTTTGTGCAGACAGCTGAACAGGCTTGTTCCAGGAGACCACGCCAACTTAGTGTCTTTGTTGCTTTTCTTTTTCCAAAAACACGTCCACGTCTGTCACCGTACCTTAGCCTCTCAGTAATCTTTGGAACTAGCGGAGATCAGCCCATTTGACAGCGAGAACCATAGTCTCTGAGACGTGAAGTACCTTCTGCAGGGGACGCAGCTGGTTAACAGAAACGTCACTAGAACCCAGCATTCTGGCTATGGACCAGTGATGCATTTCACAGAGATGATCCCCGCTGGGAGTTAAGATTTCGTGCATCTGAATAGCCTGCTTTCTTCAGGACTTTTTACGGCTCGAAGCAAAGTATTGCGTGGAGCAGCGGCAGAGGCGCAGCTTTGCGTCTGGCCCTTTCTCCATAGATCCTGGTGGTAAAGCCCAGCTCCGTGAAGATGGGCGCACCGCCCCCACCCTCGGGCCTCCCTAACCTCAGCGGGTACCACCCAGGGCTCCTCACAAGACTTCGAGACTCAGTCTGGTTAACTGTGCTTAGCTTCAGGTTAGAAACCACTGCTGATGACTCTCATGATCATTAAAATCAGCTTCTCAAAACATGAATGTCATAGACTAAAGAACTTCCCGGGCCTCTTGTTGTTGCCCTGCTTAGCTCAGGTGAGAGATCATGTGAAGTTCTGTGCCACTGGCGGTGGTCTCTGAGTGACTGGTGTTTTCCTTCTGGAGTTTAAGTGGCCTGAAGTAGACACACAGGTCTGGGCAGCCCTCACCAGGCTATTTGCAAATGTGCAAGCCCACACATAAGTGGTCCGTCTTCTGGAATTTACTAGCTGGAGACCTGAGTGGCCAAGAGCACAGGGGCTTGTGGACACGGCATGTGGATGTCACTGATAGACAAAGGCAACCAGCTGACTCTTATGGCTTCTCTCCACGGAGGTCATTCCTCAGCTCAGGTGGCCTGCGCCGAGTATGAGCCCAGAGCGTGATGAAGCTGTCGCTACGGGGACGGCAGAGTCAGTGCCTGAGGGTTTTAGGTTACGGTGAGTATTAGTGGGAACATGGTGACGGTTTCCTTAAATAAACCAGTGAACAGCAGGCCCTTTTCTGCTTGAAAACAAAAGATGAGAAAAAGCTACCTCACGTGCCAACTCTGATATGTATTCTATTGTATATTTACCAGAAAATGTATAACTTTGATTTATTATTTATGTCTTTACAGAAGCACCTTTTGTCAAGGATACCATGACTGGAGGAAAGAGCTTTTGTTATCATGAAAAACAATGATCAGTCTTATGTTGCTCTTTGGAACGAAATCCTCAGAGCCTGCTTTAAAATTATAGACCTTAAAAGTTGCCTATTTCATTTAAACCAAAGATACCCAACGTTAGCATTACTTAAAAATAGTTTTTAACTAGTGGATAATGTTACGTATGAGATGCCCTTCCAAAGCATCTTTGCACTTTACAGCTTCTCAGATGATACCACCCTGTTAAAGCCTGTTCATGAACCATGGGGCTGACACCCCACAGAAAAGCTCATGCAGGATAGCCAGAAATCTCCTTCCCGTGTCATACTCAAAGTTTGAAAATAAAAAGTCTTTCCCTCATTTCATTCCATCTCTACTGAGGCACAGGTAAGAGAATTTAATGAGAAAATTTGGAAGTAACTGGTGGCCAAGAGCATGTAGGACATGGACCATCTCGGGGTAAAGGTAGGGGCCGCTATCACCAAAAATTTTGTAACTTGCATTCATCAAGGAAATGTCGTGCTAAATTCATCTTATTCCTTTTTCTTCTGGGTTACTAAACTGGCTGATGTGAGAGTGCCATGATTTAGATTAATTTCTGCAATTAAGTTTCTTACCATGTCTTGTGGGAAATTCAGAGGCATGTAAACTGGATAACAGAAGAGCCGGGTGAAGTTGTGGTTAATTAGAGAACCATCCTCAATACATGTTAACTGTGCATTGATATGAACCTGGAGCCATGGTCCTCAGTTGCTTTCTGTTGTGGCACATGTGGAGGACGGCTGTGCCCCTCCTGGACTTGTGTCCATGGTTGTGTGCGGGGTACGTACAGTCCAGCAGACTGGCCACAGGTCCACCCTGTCCCTCCCACTCAAGAAAACACACCTGGAAACTGGTTAGTGCAAGAGACATTATTCTGAGAATAAACTTACCACTCTGATCTGGAAAATGAAAGGCTGGCAGATTTCAGTACCTGGGACGTTATTAGTAGCAAAGTATTTGTGCTACTATGAGCTATTGTAAGACAGTCTGTGCTATGACTTGGCCCCTTGTCCCTTGCGTCATCCTGTTGAACATTTTAAACTCCATCTTTAAAGAACACTGAGAGGTGTGCTTCGAATCGCCTAAGGAACCCCATGGCTTGGGAGCTTCCACCTCCACAGCTGAGAGCAGCCTGCAGGAGTGAGGCATCCTTCGAACCTGGAGGTGGCTTTCGGTGCCAGAAAACCTATAGACGGCAGAAGCTTTAAATCAGTATTTCAAAGTGGTTAATTTTTTTCTTTTTGTGGTACGTGGGCCTCTCACTGTTGCGGCCTCTCCCATTGTGGAGCACAGGGTCTGGATGCGCAGGCTCAGCGGCCATGGCTCACGGGCCCAGCCGCTCCGCGGCATGTGGGATCTTCCCGAACCGGGTCACGAATCCGTGTCCCCTGCTTCGGCAGGCGGACTCTCAACCACTGCGCCACCAGGGAAGCCCCAAAGTGGTTAATTTTTAAGAATGAAGTTTTGATGCTCCATCTAAAAGGTTCCAAAAAGGTTTTATTTCTGTAAGTCTTGCTCCAAATAGACTTCTCTCATAAACAGAGATGTCAACATGATCAGTTACTAATTGGGTAAATATTTTAAAGAAATTATTTCCTATTTTAATAAGAAATAATGTATTATTTTATTTCACCTCTGGATGGCTAGTCCCTGGAGGACAGCAATACTGTCTTGCTTACTTCCCTGCTGTTGACCCTGGCTGTCTCCTACACACACCACTGAAGTCTGGTGAATTAAACCCTAGTTCATAAACCTCACAGGGGAGTCTCGTCTGTGACAGAACTCACTTTCCACTTAAGACAAACTTTGCAAATTAGAGGGCAACCAACCCCAGGGCAACTGTCCCCAAGCCTTGACTGTACCTTACTCAACATGAGTTGCCCCAGAAAATATACAGGGCGCCACTTAAAATGGAATTTCAGGTAAACAATGAATGATTTTTTTAGTATGGGACATACTTATATTAAAAAATTATTTGTTGTTCATCTGAATTTGAATTTAACTGGGCATCCTATGTTTTCATTTGCTAGGTCTGACAAGTCTAAGCCTTTAGAAAATGTGAAGTGAGGGTCCCACTCCAGAGACTTGGATACAGTTGGCCTGGAATGGGATGCCAGGGCTGGTATTTTTCAGAGGCTCTCCAGGTGATTCTATGGTGCAGCTGGGGTTGCAGGTCACTGCCCTGTAATGTGCATTTCGACCTGGAACCTGTTCTCAGGGCCTTCAGTTGTAAGCATCCGCCTCCTTTCCAAGGTATCCTGGCCCTTAGCTTCCCACAGGCTGACCTCAGGGATCAGTGGACCCACAGGCTTGGGGTGAAGCAGGAAATGCTAGGCAGCCTTGACGTCTCTGCCCTTCCTTAGACAGAGGAGCTTTATTCTAGGAAATTCTCCCTATTAGAATTCTTGTAAAATGAAGTGTCTCTGCCCAGCCACTGGGCTCCTTTCTGTACATCAGGCCATTGCGTGAAGCTGCTCCTGACCTCTACATGGTTCTCAGATGTGTAGCTCCCCCCGTGGGCACCCTGAGTTCTCATGTGAGCCTCCTACGCCTGAGTCGCCATCTCCCAAGGAGACCCCAGATATTAGGACCAGGCTTTGCTGGTCCCCATTTCAAGTTGTGTTGTGTGTGTCAGAGCCGAGTCTAGATCTTGACCTTGTTGGGCTCCCCCCAGAGACTATTGCTGCACCCTGGGACCCAAGCTTAGCATCGGGGCCCTATTCACCATGAGCAGACCTTTCAGGATTTGTTTTCCCGTTTGGAATTCCCATTTGGTTTTCTGTGCTCACTTGTTGGGGTCCTGGTACTAGTCGCATGCCTGAACGGTGGAGCTTGCCGTGGCCTTGGGTCTAAGGTTGGTGAGCCTCCTCTGAGGGCTGCACCCGGTGGGAGGATGGGGGAGTTTAGTGCAAGGCTCAGGCCTGGCCCTGGCTTGTTTTCAGCCGGACCCTGTGGCCCCCTGGCAGATCTACACTTAAGACTGTCACAGCACTGTTGACAGAGGCTGGAATCACTGAAGGCAAGCCAATGCAGGTGTAAGATGTTGGGTTTTATTTTAGATTTGTACCGTTCGAAAGCCTTATAGCATGGCAAAATGTTGAGATCTAGCAGTCATTGGGATTATGGGATTAGAGACAGAATTCTGAGATCATTTGTATAGAGTTTAGCTGAAAGTGTCGGTGAGTTCTCCAAGGAGAATAAACCAGGGCTCAGTGCTCATAGATGTCAAATACACCAGTGGACGGAGAAGCCTGGTAGATGAAGGCCAAAGCAGGAAGAAATGCCAAACACCTCTCAGTTCCTGGTCACGCGTGAGTCATGAGGACCACTAAAGGGATGAGATGAAAACGTATCGTCTAAGAGAAAGGGCGTCATCTGAACCCTGAGAGGCACATGGCTTACACAGGGAGGGTTTAGATTTTAACTTTTAGATATTTTTACAAGTGCCCTACCAGAGGTGCTCATTTAGAAAGAAACCAGATAATGTTTTCAAGGATGTGAGCTGTGTAGGGAAAATACCGCAGTCAGAAGGCAAACCCAGTCTTAATAAAGACTTCTGATAGAAAGCCCAGAGATAAACCCACGCACATATGGTCACCTTATCTTTGACAAAGGAGGCAGAAATGTACAGTGGAGAAAGGACAGCCTATTCAATAAGTGGTGCTGGGAAAACTGGACAGCTACATGTAAAAGTATGAAATTAGATCACTCCCTAACACCGTACACAAAAATAAGCTCAAAATGGATTAAAGACCTAAATGTAAGGCCAGAAACTATCAAACTCTTAGAGGAAAACATAGGCAGAACACTCTATGACATAAATCACAGCAAGGTCCTTTTTGACCCACCTCCTAGAGAAATGGAAATAAAAACAAGAGTAAACAAATGGGACCTAATGAAACTTAAAAGCTTTTGTGCAGCAAAGGAAACCATAAAGAAGACCAAAAGACAACCCTCAGAATGGGAGAAAATATTTGCAAATGAAGCAACTGACAAAGGATTGATCTCCAAAATTTATAAGCAGCTCATGCAGCTTAATAACAAAAAAACAAACAACCCAATCCAAAAATGGGCAGAAGACCTAAATAGACATTTCTCCAAAGAAGATATACAGACTGCCAAGAAACACATGAAAGAATGCTCAACATCATTAATCATTAGGGAAATGCAAATCAAAACTACAATGAGATATCATCTCACACCAGTCAGAATGGCCATCATCAAAAAATCTAGAAACAATAAATGCTGGAGAGGGTGTGGAGAAAAGGGAACCCTCTTACATTGTTGGTGGGAATGTAAATTGATACAGCCACTGTGGAGAACAGTATGGAGGTTCCTTAAAAAGCTACAAATAGAACTACCATATGACCCAGCAATCCCACTACTGGGCATATACCCTGAGAAAACCATAATTCAAAAAGAGTCATGTACCAAAATGTTCATTGCAGCTCTATTTACAATAGCCCAGAGATGGAAACAACCTAAGTGTCCATCATCGGATGAATGGATAAAGAAGATGTGGCACATATATACAATGGAATATTACTCAGCCATAAAAAGAGACGAAATTGAGCTATTTGTAATGAGGTGGATAGACCTAGAGTCTGTCATACAGAGTGAAGTAAGTCAGAAAGAGAGAGACAAATACCGTATGCTAACACATATATATGGAATTAAAAAAAAAAAAATGTCATGAAAAACCTAGGGGTGAAACAGGAATAAAGACACAGACTTACTAGAGAATGGACTTGAGGCTATGGGGAGGGGGAAGGGTAAACGGTGACAAAGCGATAAAGAGGCATGGACATATATACACTACCAAACGTAGGGTAGATAGCTGGTGGGAAGCAGCCGCATAGCACAGGGAGATCAGCTCGGTGGTTTGTGACCGCCTGGAGGGGTGGGATAGGGAGGGTGGGAGGGAGGGAGACGCAAGCGGGAAGAGATATGGGAATATATGTATATATATAACTGTTTCATTTTGTTGTGAAGCTGAAACTAACATACCATTGTGAAGCAATTATACTCCAATAAAGATGTTAAAAAAAAAAAAAAAGAATAAGAAACAAAATAGGTTAGGAATAACATAATCCATTTGTTGTATGTGTTCACATGATACTAGTATGATGTATGTGTATTATGTGAGAGAGACTAATATACAGAGAAGTATATATGAAACTGTTAAGAACTATAAATCCCAAGATAACCTGTTAAAAAAAAAAAAAAAAGACTTCTGCACTGAGGGAGCCGGGTGGGGAGGAGACCAGAACTTTTCACTGGAGTTGGAGTACAAAGTAAGCAGCCAAAATATTAAGTGGAAGGAACATATAGTCCTGAATATAAACGAGACACAGCCTGTGAGAAGCTGAGAGCTGGTATAGTCCCTGAGCATCTTAGTACCTAATTAACTCCTGGGCTACCTGAGGCTAATGAGACTGATGGCTTAGGCCACAGCACATCTGAGAGTGGACAACTCCTTCTGTGCTGTCACTGGAGGGAACGGGAAGGTGAGACGTGATTTATTTTCCTTTTTTCACAGCCAAAAGTCATGGTGACAAAGGCTACGTTGTATGGTAAATCAGTGACGTTAAACTTTGATTAAGAAAAGATCAACTCTTTGGTAACCTCTGAAAAAGTGGTTTGAAAAACTATTGAAAGAGAAGGTAACAAAATGTAATGCTTGAAGGCAAATTTAAAAAACAGAGTTTTCATCAAAGAATATCACTCGTAAGAACACATTTCTATTATCTCCAAGCACAAGTATGTTTATAGATTCAGTCAACTTTCCCAAGTTTTGTTTTTAGTTTGGAGTTGGTGTTCTTTGATTAGTACTTGAATTTAGTAAGGAAACTTATTTTAACATTATTAATTATTAAAATAAAACATTGTTTAGAGGAAGTATATTTACATATAGGGTTAGGATAATTCTATCAAAATTCTTATTTTTACATTTTAATAAAGATATTAGATCATCTAGGGGGAAAAGGTTATGTACACTTTGAAGCTGTGAATTTGGTTAAATCAGTGTTGATGGGACCAAGATTTAATAAAAATATAGATGATTATGAAATGCATATAAATGGTATGCTATTTCATTAAAAATTATATATCCGTATTATAAAATAAACTAGTCTTAGTTATTTAATCACTTGAAAAAACCCCTAGATTTTAGGATTTTGAGTTGAGGAAGTTTTTGCAGCTGGAGTCCTCGTTTTATAGAATGTGGATTTTTATAGGAGTTGTAATCCTCATCTGGTTAATTTTCTTTAAAATTAAAAAGAAAAAACCCCTGCATTTGACTTTGACATTAATTGTCATAACTTTTAGTAGAGAAAAAATTTTGAGGTGATACTAAGACTAGAAGTCATAAAAAGTACTTAATATTTTTTATAACATCTACCTGGAAACTGAACTTATTTATTTTTAAATAATGCTACTTCTCTATTGAATAGGAAAATTTGGTGCCAATACGAGTAATTTTGTGGGAGTGAATAGAAAATGAACAGTAAAGTAATAGCATGTAAAGAAATTTTCATGTTCAGATTTGACCGATGTTGCTATAGTAAGTTATGTATTTGTGTAAATGTACTCCACCAATAATGAGGTCAGTTTGGAAAATATATTGCTTATAACTGAACTAAATCAAAATGAAAAATTTTACAGTGATTGTTAAATGCCAAATTGAACTGGTCTCGTTAAATGTGAAATTCAAGTATATTTAGACTATTGCCTAAATTTTAATACATAAAAATAATGAGATGTGACCAGAATAGATGGAAAAAGTTACTTCTATTTTTTTTTTCTTTTCTCTTAGCGGCTTCTCATTTCACAGTTTAGATGTATTTTCTGGAATTTGATGAGATAGCCTAGCCTGTGGGCATGAAGCATGCCGTGCCTCTCAGTGAACAGAGGAAAAGAACAAATGCGTATCGGCCCCTGTGGTTTTATATGAGCATTTTACTCATGACTTTTACCTAAGGGGGTTACCTTTGTGTGTCAGTCAGGTTCACAAAGAAGAAAGAGTTCATTAAGCACGTTGAGGGGGGCACAGCTGAATGGAGGGAATGTAGATGGAGTACGGTTTTATACGAGGTTCCTAACTGAAAACAGACTGCAATCCTACTCTTGGAATACCCACGACTGCACTTTGCAGCTGTGATTGTGCAGCGCTGCGGCCGAGGTCAGCTGTCACCTCATCGGAGCCATTCAGTTATTTACTGCTATTCTGGGCGTAGTCTAGCAAACGGTCTCCAGGAAGGTGGGCAAGCAAGTGTGCGCTGTTTTTGCTTCCTACGGCAGGACACGACACAGGGTTTTGCTCTCCCCGAAACCCACAGAGAATTCCATGCGGGGCCCCAGCAAGCCGAGGAAGGCAGGTCCTCAGCCTTCCCCTTCTGGTCCTCAGGCCCTTCTGGTCCTCAGGCCCTGTACGCTGCAAGCCTAGAGACTCTCTTGAGATGCCTCCTGCAGGTGCTGATCGAGCTTCCTCAATCCTGTCCATTATTGTGTCTTATTTGAGAAGAAGTTTTCCCTCCAAACAGAAATAGGCACTTTAAAGTTTACTTGACCTAACTATGTCCTTCTCACTCTGGCAAACCAATACCATAACACAGGTTAATGCTTATGCTTATACCAATTCCTAACATAAATTCATCTATAGTTGCCTATTGTTCTAAAAGTCACGGAAAACTGCTGTGTAATAACAAATGGGATATTGAGAACTGTGCGTACATTTGGAATATGTACTGTGGTGGGTGGATGTTTAGTGAGAGAAAACGAGGACAGAGTCCGTACTCCATGGAGCCCTGTTAACACTTTTAAGGATGAAGGTGTTGTAGGAAGAACCACCAGTATTATCCAGAGCCACCCCTTTAAGCAGAAACGTTTCAAATATTATTAAAATCGCCTGTATTTGGGTGGAATTGGGAAGACTCTCATTTTCCTCATTTTCAGTTGAGCTGCTTGAGTTACATGCCCTTCAGAGTCTCTTCAAATGCTAAATAGATTTTATGATTTAGTAAGTTTTCTATTTCTTTGTCTTATTTTGAACTGTTAAAATACTGGGTTCTTTTGTGGTAAATTGTGTGGTTGGGAATACAGAACAGTTATGTATCTCACCCGCCTGACTGTGCAGCAAACTACTTCCATTATCTTAATTTCTTTTTAAAATCTAATTTAAACCTGTGATGTTTCGTCTAAGCTGATTTTTCCTATTTCTCCTGGTTCTGCCTTCAGCCATTGTGGAAAGTAAAGAGCTGATTTCCATAATGAAAAATGCTACCTTTTCGCTTGTATTGGTTTTGTTCATTGACGCAGCAATCTCTCACCTTGGCAAACAAGCGAATGTTATTCTTATTTGAATCAGTGATCGAAGCTCCCTGTTTAAACAAGGAGGACAGGCTCACTGCCAAGGCTGCCCGAGACTGCAGATTTGCAAAGGAGCTGACGATGTGCGCGTCTTACAAGCCCATCCCCGCATCACTGCCTCTGAGCGATGCTGGGGAAGAAACAGGACTAACCCACCACACTCCCTTCCCCTTGGAGAGGGGGAAACGGGCCTCTGTTGGTAAAGTTCCCAAGAGACCGCCCCCTCCTCGTGTTGACAGGGCCTAATGCAGTGGGGAGGAGCCAACGCCATTGAAGCAATGCCCCGCCAGCTGAGAAATGGAAAATTAATATCACGCAGCCAAACAGACAAGCACACTGCTTTCCACGATCTGCCCTAAAGACATTTCCGCGCAGGCATCTGATTACTGCTAAACCATCATCGCAACAGGAGATAGATTCCAAGGGTGAAGGTACTTGACAAAGCCCCCAAGAAGCGTCTTCGTGCCAGCAGACAAAGATTCGGAGTGTGCTCTCTAACTCTACCGAGTTGCCGTCTAGATCCCGTGGCATCGTAGACTTTGAGAGCTGAGGGAGCATTAGAATAACGTACAGGCTGGCTCCTTAATCCCAGGACAGACACAGTGAAGGACGGCAGTGGCAAAGGCAAAGGCATTGAGCTAGCACCTATTTTAGTGTTGGGCTACGTGATGTACAAAGAGATTTAATCAGACTTTTCAAAGGAAATAGCTGCTGCTTACTAGGCAAAATTGCTCCATAATCCTACTGAAGTAAAATGTAGCAGTGCTGACACCCTAACCTCTTCTCGTTTCCGTCGTTGGAAGTGTTCATTAAGTGTCTCTGAAGCATGTTAAGGAAGTTATGGGCAATACAGAGGTATGAATAATAGGTCTGAAATATATACGTAAAGCAAATGATTTTTATGAGGTATGAGACGTTTGTTGGGAAAGTGGTAAAATGATACATAACTGGTGACACAGCGGTGTGAGCAGAGCACGGGCGCTCTGTCAGAGGTGCAGGCCCGCAAAGCCCACTGCGTGAGCGTGGGGACTTCTAGGTGGCCCGGGAGCTGGACGTCTAGCCTCATACTGAGGAGGATGTACTAAAGGATATAATAACTAGCTCATCCCTCAAGATAACGTTTTATACAGGTGACTGAGGTGCTCAGCACATACTGTCTGGCATCAGCACCCCCCCACTTACTAATCGATCGATCGAATCAATTGATCAAGCACAGAGTTAGATGCTAAGGATACCGAGGTGTCTAGGCAGGGTCGCCATGATAAATGCATGATAGATGCACAGCCAACCACATGGAAGAAAGACTGATTCCTCTTTCAGTAAAAGGCTGAGGGAAGGAGTGTTTCAAGGCCGAATTCACAACGGGAAACCTTCTTGGGTACAGTGTTGAATAATGAGTAGGAATTCCGTATGGTTCCTCAAAGTATGGCCCCTGGACCATTTACATCAGAATCACTTACAGAGTTCGTGAAGAGTGTTCTCGGGCTCCAGCCCAGAGCTACTGTTAAGGCTGTCTGGGGCAGGAGCTTAGTAAACTGCAGAACCACTGCCCCAAGGCCTAAGGCAGCAAAGGAGGTGCCGGTAGAAACACCCACGTCCTCTTCACTCACCACACACGGCTCTCCCCTTGACTGTCAAGGCACTTTCCAATCTCCCACTAATGATAACTCGTAGGGGTAGCAAAAATAAAATTACAGGCCTTCATTCAAATACTGAAAATTGTGTAGCCAGGAGTCTGCCCTTGTGTCCAGGGGCACTCATATGTTATCCCTGTTCCCTGTGCAGGACTGAGTTGAATAACTGGGAGTTCAGTCACTCGCCCATCCGAGCAGGGACACAGAGGTCCCCACCCCGCCAGGTACGGACTCCCGAGTTGTTGGGTCTTAGGAAGGTCCAGAGGCTGGCAGGGCGGCTGGGTCAGGAGCTGGGGGTGACCCCTGGAGGTCGCAAGACACCCACTATTTACCCACCAGTATTGAAGCTTTTCCCTATTTTAATGACTGGTATAAGTGCTCGCTGAATAGTTTCCCGTACGTCCACGATAAGACAAAAGACAGTGAGGTAAAAACACCAAGGGTTCGATAAGGTATTTATGTTCTCCGTAAATTGAGGGTTTAAGGCTACCTTAGGAGTAAGAGCACAGACAGCTAGACCGTATCAGAGGCCACGTACTGTCTGTGCGCTTCTAAATTTTTGTTTCATAAGAACTGGGCTAAATAAGATAACTTTTGTTCCTTTTAAAGTTGACAGTCAGCTTGCTATAACCAAGTTAGAGCACTTGTGTTAATACTAACTGTTCTTTGCAGGTTGGAGCTGAGCAGAACATATCCCTAATTCTCTAGAGTTTCCACTGTGACAGTTTTCATTTTCCCTGTAACAAAATGGTGGCTGTAACAAAATGCCGTGGCCTGGACGGCCTGGACAACATTTGTCTGTCACGGTTCTGGAAGCTGAAGGCCTGAGGTTGGGGGCCAGCACGGTCAGGCTCCGCTGAGGGCCCTCTCTCGGGCTGCAGACAGCCGCCTTCTCCGTGTCCCCACGTGGCAGAGGGACAGAGGAAGACCCTGATACCTTCCTCCTCTTATAAAAACACTGATCTCATTGTCCGACCCCGCCCTCAGGACCTCATCTAAGCCTGATCACTTCCCAAAGGTCCCGCCTCCTAATACATTCATCCTGGGAGTTAGGGCTTCGGTATATGAATTTTGTAGGGATGCAAAGGTTCAGTCCGTAGCAGGACCTTTACACCTCAATGCTGCTTTTGTCTGTGGCCAGAGCTCCCACCATCAGTGGAGACCCCAGAGGTGAGTGGCCGGTTCTCGGCACGTGGTATCAAGGCTGGCATTCTCTTCTGAGTCCCTGTGAGGACCCCTGGGTCGGTGTCAAGATTCTGGACATTCTGCGGAAGTCACTAGTGTTCAACACGGTGCTGGATTCCCCCGCCTACGCCCCTCAAGGCCACTGGTTTCCAGACCAGCTGAGCAGTGTCCTGGCTCCGCCCCCTTTCCCTCCCGCCCCCCTCTGAGCTTCCCCAAGCGTGACATTCGCTCATCGTGGATGGAGGCAAGATTCAAATCAATACAAGAGGCCGTGATGAATATTTTGTGAAAAGTTTCTTCACACCAAGTCCTTACGTGTGTTACCTAGGCCAGCGCTTCTCAAACGTTAGCGTTCACGGGAGCCTTGCGGGATTGGTGAAGGCACAGATTCTGATCCAGTGGGTGTGGTGGGGCTGACCGTCTGCATTTCTAACAAGCTCCCAGGTGGTGGTGCTGGCCCGGACCTACTTTGAGTAGAAGGGACCAGGCAACTAAACGTTTGGGGATAGTCATAACAGATGGGTTTATACTTACAGAGTCTGTATTACATTCCACATTCAGAGACTTTTTGAGAGCTTTGCGGCTTCTCACTGTTTTTCAGAGATAGCCTTTGAAAGCCACTTCGCTTTGCAGTGTGCTTTCAAAATCTGCTGCCCTGGGGAAGCTGTGGAAAGGCGAAGCGCGAGGTTAAATATTTCGTTCAGTGAATCTAAGTTCAGACCTCCGAACTTCCCTTACCGCCAAGGGCCCACACAGCCCCTCCCTTGGGGAACACTGGGCCCCCCGGCGGGTGCCCGCCTCCAAGAAGGCCGGTGGGGGGCGTGGGCTGAGCCGCCCACCGCTTACTCGGAGCAGGAGACAGGGGACGGGGTGATAAAAGCGAACCTAAAATAAAAATTAACAAGCAGCCTGAGAATACCATGTGAAATGAATCCTTACAAAACTGTCTGCAGCGCGGAGAAGTCAGGGAGTTTTATTAGGTGATGATAAAACGAAGTAAACTTCATGTGAAAACATTCCAAGGTCGGGTCTTGTGTGGAATAAGAGAGGAATTTTACTAAGTAAGGCTCATTTAAATCAAATGAACATCAAGGAGCTCTAATCCCATTTATACCTGCGTTTGAAACTGGTTACACACACACACACACCCGCCGTTCCTCAGTGACTTTGCCGCCCGGTCTGAAGTGCAGGTTCTGTTCTGGGAACAGAATCCCAAGAAGGCAGAGGCCTGCGCTGATTCGGGCTGTTCAGACACGCTTCTGCGTGCAGTGTGTCAATAGTTCCACGCCCTGGAAGGTAGTGTTCTTCCACTTCAGCCCGAGTCTCCCCTCTTTTGCTCACCTCCATTTTGGTGGAGGAATTAAATCACTTGCCATGACTACATTTTGACCGCCAGGGTCCAGGCGGAGGGTCCCGGGCGGAGGGTCCCAGGCGGAAGATCCGGGCGGAGGGTCCAGGCAGAGGACCCCGGGTGGAGAGTCCTGGTCGGAGGGTCCCGGGCGGAGGGTCCAGGCGGAGGGTCCCGGGCGGAGGGTCCCGGGCGGAGGGTCCCAGGCGGAAGATCCGGGCGGAGGGTCCCAGGCGGAGGATCCGGGCGGAGGATCCGGGCAGAGGACCCCGGGCGGAGAGTCCTGGTCGGAGGGTCCCGGGTGGAGGGTCCCGGACGGAGGGTCCCGAGGGGCGCTTGGCAGCGCGGGCTTTTTCTTGGCTCCCCCCACCCCAATCCTCCCGAGGTCAGCCTGGGGGGGCTGTGGTCTTCGGGGCTGTGCCCCAGACCCATTTCCACACGTGCCCCTGGGAGGCAGTGGTCTGCTGGGTAATCGTGCACCCTGGGGAGGGTCTGACTCTTGAAGGTGGGTGGGAGGCGGCAGGGGTAAAGGGAAACACGAGCAACATGGCCTCCCCGGGGTATTGCTGGCCTCCGCACTCTGGTGGGGCCGCCCGGGCGGGGAGGGACCAAAGCGCCTCCAAAGCCAGAGGGGCGGGGCCGGCGCCGGGGAGCCGTGGCCCCCAAACCCGGCAGAGCCTGACGGTCCGTGCGGGCCTCAGAGCCTCCGCGTCCGGGCTCCACCCGCGCGGGGTCGTGAGATTCCCTGGTGCGCCCCGGGCGCTGATGGCTGCCGGACGTTCCGCCACCCCGGGTGGCCGAGAAGCACCAGGTCGAGCGCGGGAGAGTCTGGGCAGGTGGGAAGCGGGGTGGCGCGGGGCCGCCAGGCCGGCAGCTTGTGGGAGAAGAGCAGGTAGGCGTCGGAGGGCTGAGCGGGGAGACGGCGGTGGCTAGGAAGTCAGAAAATACGGGTCTGGTATGAGATGTCTCAGGTGAGCTCATCCGTCAGCAGCGAGACAGGGAAAGTCAAATCCTTACGACCCAAGTACCCGATGTGACTGGATCTTTAGGAGAAGACTTTTAATTCGTTCCAGGTTCATTCTCACCAGTTCTTTTGAATCGACAAAGCCAGGCTGGAGAGGAGGGTGGAGGAGGCCTATATTGTCAGTAGTCTGCGGCTCTGGTCCACAGCTGGCCCCCAGGCGGCAGGGCAGACCAAGGGCCGGCCTCTCCCGTAACCCTGGGTCTGCACAGCCCGGCTCAGCACCCCCGTGTGGCCACGGGGCCTTGGCCGCAGCAGGGGTTGTGGAGCTAAGAAAACTCAAAAGTGTGTTTAGCTTAAGGAAAACCTGTGGTCAGTGAGGAGTAGCCTGACAGCACCTCTGAGCAGTGCGGGCCCCCATCCGTCTTCTCTGGCTGGAGGGGCTGTTCCCTGTGCAGTGTGCCGCCTTTTTGTGGAACTGTCCGTGCATCTTATAATCAAATGAAAGCAGGATTGCCCGCGTCTCTTCCCTTGACAGAGCCTCCGATTAGACTTTCCTGAACCAATGCCTTTGATTCCGGGCTCTTTCTTGACATACACCCGTGAGGAGTCCTATTTCCTTGGTTTCTGGATGAAGCCTGTCCCTGGAATTGTGGACACTCCAAGAGGCTTTAGTCTTCTGTCCGATTATCCCCGATGTTTTCCGCAGCCTGGGGAGGGTCCACTCGCTGGGCTCTGAGGTCAGGGTCAGCACTTGCCTTCCTGCCAACGTCAGGTCCTGTCCTACCAGACCCTGCACATCACAAAGGGGGTTGTATCAGCCAGGGACTTTCGGGGCCTTCGCCTTAATGCCCAGGGAATCTGAGTGTGCCCTGAGGATGAAGAGAAATAGATTGCTCTCACAAGTGATCTCTACAATCATCTGTGCTCAGGCGAGGAAACAGTTTTAATACTTCTTCTGAAAATTCCTCTCTTTGTCTGCTTTTAGCCTCTGTTTTTCTCTCTCCCCCACGAGGATTCTAATCAGAGTTTAACAAGGTCATTACAGCTGTTGTAATTTTGCTTTTGTATTTCTAAGGCATAATGTTAAAATTACCAAACATGTTCATCTTGGCACCTCCATAAGCAGTAATATACCCTCAGCTCAGGATTTATGCGGTTAGTTTAGTCGTGGCCCATTGTGATGTTAAGAAAACAGTTTTCTGAAGCAACTGTAGTCCCCAAATGCAGGGCTGTGGGTGTCACTTAACATCGGCTAAGTGATGCGAAGGATGTGAGAGTTAGTGGCAGGGTGCACGTCAGGTTGTGCCTGGGGGGTCCGGCTTTTCAGTGATGCAGCCTGACACACGGATGTTCTCGCCATGAGACCACCGTTCCGGAAAGCACTTCTTCCTTCGTGCACACGGGCTCACCAGGCACTTCTAGAACCCTGACCCTTCGTGTGGTGCTGGGGAAGAAGAGGTGTAGGGAAAGGTCCATACCCCCGGGGCGGGGACAGTACCATAACCCAGGAAAGGATCGTCCAGAGAAGGCAGCAACCTTCTCTGTCTCAGTCTTTCTGTTATTTCAAAGTTAAAGCCATTTCAGGCCTGCTTTCTAAAATAGATTTTTATTGAATGGGAATGAAAGAGGGATTGGGCAAAGTTGTTCAATCGAATTAATTTCGCTTTTGGTTATCCCACCACTCAGGAAAAGTAGGGTTTTAGTGTTGGGCTGGTGAGGCTGGTGGTACACGGCACACACCTGTGCACCCGTGTTGCTTCCTCTAAGGGTCTCGATGCCACGGCAATAAGCGAAACTACAATAGAGACAGGAGTATGAAGGGCATGCAGTCGGTTTACTCTGTCACAAAGGTCATTTGGAGAACGAATCCTGACCTCTTAAAAGCAGTACTTTGTAGAAGGTGGAGAAGAGTTTGCAAGAATTGAGCTGATAGCTCTCATTAGGTACTTGCCCTTGAACCTGCTAATTAGAATGATTCTTCTCTAAAGCACATATTGCAGGAAAGCAGAATGTGAGAAATAGTGTTACCTAGAGGGATGGTCTCCGAAGTAGTTTGATTGTTCACTGCTATCGGCAAAATATTTTAAAGCATGTGGCAATATTTTACTCTATTTATAAATGATATAAATGGATAAGCAATACATGTATACATATTTTTATAAACATTTCATATATTACAGACATAAATTATATGTGCTCAATATTACTAATACATATTTTAAAACGTAAGTAAAATATACATTTGAAAAGAATGGAGAAAGAATAGAAATTAGTTCTAACATTTCCTCCATGCCCCTCAAAGACTAGCTGGACAAGCTTGGGAACACAGGTCCACTCAGGACACCAGCCCAGGAAATGGGACAGAGTAGAGAGAGCAAAACTGTGTTTTGAATACTTGGGTATTCAGGCCAAATCCCCTTTCTTTCCCGAGTCATTCTACATCCACTGATATTATAAAAGGAATGGGGAAATGGTTACAAAAGGAATCCATGGGGCTTCCCTGGTGACGCAGTGGTTGAGAGTCCGCCTGCCGATGCAGGGGACACGGGTTCGTGCCCCGGTCCGGGAAGATCCCACGTGCCGCGGAGCGGCTGGGCCCGTGAGCCATGGCCGCTGAGCCTGCGCGTCCGGAGCCTGTGCTCCGCAACGGGAGAGGCCACAGCAGTGAGAGGCCCGCGTACCGCAAAAAAAAAAAAACAAAAAAAAGGAATCCATGTGCAAATATATGAGTAATGATTAAGTGAACAAATTAATGAGTGACTGTGAGTGAAATGGGGCCCTCGTGCTCGTCTGGTCCGTCAGCATGAATTCAGCAAAGGACACAGTGTCTGGCCTGATTTTTTTATTCCTTAGCAGACCGTGATCATAATCCTTCCAGCACTGACCAGTCCTCTTTAATCAGTACAGAATACGTTTGTTTTTTGAAAACAAACAAGATGTGCTTACACACCTGTACTTCCTATTTTAGCAACTTCTACATATAACTTGGAAACATTAAGAACGAACTTCATACTGAAGTCGCTGCCCAGAAACAGAAGAGGAGAAATACGTCTTCTGTTTTTCGGGAACTCTTCAGTTCAAAGTTCCTCTAGATGTCAGTATGACCTAGGGAAATGAAAACATAATAGCCTGTGGCAATGAATAAAGACCTTCTTACTTATCTAAATGGTGAATCATATCTGATCTATAATTAAAGGAAAACATGGTCTGGTTTGGAAGCTTGTCTCTTACCTTCCTCAGAATTGACAGTTCTCCTGTTGGTCACATCAGAACACTGCACCCAGCGCGCCAGCGCATCCTGTGGGCACCCACCACTGACACTGAGACGCCCCTGGAGGCAAACGCCTGGAGGCTTACAGCCAAATTCTCAATTTTACATATTTTGATAGATTGAATTTAACTGACACACCAGTTTTTTTGTTTGTCTTTTTGGGTTTTTTTTGGCGGTACGCAAAAAATTGGGAAAAGTGGGAAATTGATGAGAAAAAATGTTTAAGAAGGGCTTCCCTGGTGGCGCAGTGGCTGAGAGTCCGCCTGCCGATGCAGGGGACGCGGGTTCGTGTCCCGGTCTGGGAGGATGCCGCGTGCCACAGAGCAGCTAGGCCCGTGAGCCATGGCCGCTGAGCCTGCGCGTCCGGAGCCTGTGCGTCCGGAGCCTGTGCTCCTCAAAGGGAGAGGTCACAACAGTGAGAGGCCCGCGTACCGCAAAAGAAAAAAAAAGAAAGAAAAAAAATGTTTAAGAAAATGTTGCAAGCTATACTGGGGTGGGAGTATGTGCTGATTGCTGTGCAAGTATAGAGCAGGGAAACTAAAGGACATTTTCCTGCCCTTTCACTTAAAAGAGAAAGTTCCAAAGTCCTGGGCTCTAATCTCTAGCTTTGGTTTTCTGCAGAGTTACTAAACATGCCTCTGTGTTTGAAGGTCCTTATCTGAAAACTGGAAAGGCTCTGAACCTATGGGACTGCCCTTTGGATTGTTTAAAAGCACATTTATAATTTGTCTTGATATCTATGACCTGCACTTACATGGTGTTTCATGCTTGCAAGTCACCCTCAGGCAAATTTTACTCTCTTTCCAAAGAAAAAAAGACTGATTCTCTGGACATCCATACAATTTCATTAACTTATAACGTATAACTTCAGAACTTATGATAATTTGGGTGGATTTATGTGGTATTTGAAAAGGGTTTGCTTAGCTAATTCAGAGAAACCAGGACTGTGAAAAGAATGTTTATCTCCTTAGAAAGGGGCCATCTGTTCTAAGCAATGTAGAAGCCCCTTTTATAAAAGCTTGCTTTACTCTCCTACTTTCTGGTTTACAAAACCCACTGACGTATAGCCTCTCATTTTTATTTGATTTATATGTGAACTATATCAAGACAATGCAAACAGAGGTCAAAGGTGACAATCCCGTTACAATATCCTTTATCTATCCATGAAGATGGGCCTTCTTCTACAAACAATGCCAGAGTTTTGCAAAATTTCTTTGAAAATAATGAGGTCATTTGCTTTCAAATACTCTAGTCTGTACAGGGCTTCATTAATTCAGACTGTTCTGCCCTCTAAATTACTATTTATTTTGGTATTTTTTTCTGTGTTTGAATTGTGTAATATAATGGTTCTCAATATGGGGTGAGTTTGCCCACCGGAGACATTTAGCAATTTCTGGAGGCATTTTTTTGGCTATTACACCTGGATGGGGGAGAGTACTGTGGGCTTCGGGTGGGCAGAGGCCAGAGATGTTGCGAAACATCCTATAATCCTTGTGACATTCCCCATAACAAGGAATTCTCCAGCCCCAAGTGTCAGAAGTGCTGAGGTCGAGAGAGCCTGGTGTGATGTGTAACTCACATTACTCAATCGTGTGCCCACAGGCTAAGGAGCAGGTGTGCTCACACCCTGGCCTGAAGGAAGCAGCACCAGACAAAGGCAAAAGGACGGCACCTCCCACAGGTAACCTTTCTATAAGACTAGATATTTGTGGGTCAAGCTCTGTTATACAAGTCGCGAGGTTGTTCTTGTTCAGAGGAAGTTACATGTTCGTGATGCCCTGTGTCAGGTGAAGTGCTGTTTGAATACCTTTGTTTGATTGGCTTTGGGTCCTACTAGTTACAAACTAGAAATTCTTTGGAGGCCCAGCTGTCAGTCCACTGGTCACGTTTTCTCCTACTTGCTTCCCCAAAGCTTTTATCTGCCAATAAAGAGAAGCCTGTATAGAGATGCCATTCTGTGAAGCCAAAATTACACCGATCACATGCGTCCTCCATTAAGACACTGTGTCCTATGGTGGCTTTTAGAGAGCTCTTCCCCGAAGAACAATCTGAGAAAGAAACGTTTAATAAAGCTCAACACGAAATAGGCTTAGAAGACCCCTGCCTCTAGTTCAGAGACGTTTCGCCGCATTTCATACAGAAAGCCCACAGGATGAAATAGAAGATTTTGCTGTAAGAAATTCCACAGAGCCAAGAGAAAGTGAAGACGGGAGAGACATTTCATGCCCAGAGAGACTGAGCTGACAAGAAAATAATAGCTCTGGGGATGATAAGCAAGGCTCTGCAGATAAAAATAAATGGCCAGTGTTCAAAGAAGAGAAAAATGGGCTTCGTTCTAAGGAAAAGCCTGGTGACCGAGAAGCTAAGGAAAAAGGAGAATCCGAAATTCCAGATGAAACAGGGCTGGACAAGAGTTCAAATAAAGAGCAGTGTGTTTATAGAACTAACAGTGGTCAATCCTATGAAAGGCAGGGTGTAAAGCATTTGCTTCCACAGCTGACGTTTTCTGCAGATCTATGTGCCGTTGCAATTTGAGTCCATATCGAAGGATAACTGACGTGACTCTGCTTTAAAGCAGGGGTTGAGAAGCCACTTTCCCAGCTGTGTGGAGTTTTCTTGGCCATGTTTTCTTGCCGTTATTTTTTCTTCTTGCCTGTGACATTTTCAGGCATTTTATGGTTTTCTAAGTCTTCTACCAAATGATAGATGGATATACTGATTAGTAGTAATCACATCCAGTACTTTTAAAATATCAAGTAAAAGTTTCCTATTTTTAGCAGTATAGAGCACATCCTTCCTGAGATCGATAACTGAGCAATGACCAGATTGATCAGATGTATAAATTGGCTGCTTCCCAAATATTGTGAGGATTGAGTACACAGTAGGTCATTGAATGATTCTTCCTCAACCGTGAAGTTTCACATATAAATTCAGGCAATTATGTAGCCAACTCAAATGAATTACTCTACGTTATGATGAGCCACAGGATGTCTGGAACAAAGACCATCCCAGTTCAAACATCTGTGGTATTTTTTAGGGATTTAAGACATAATTCTTATTTCTTTTTTTTCTTTTTTTGGCCGCCCCGCGCAGCTTGTGGAATTTTAGTTCCCTGACCAGGGATTGAACCCAGGCCCTCAGCAGTGAGAGCTCGGAGTCCTAACAACTGGAGCGCCAGGGAATTCCCCTTATTTCATTCTTAACTAATGTATTTTGGAAACTAATTGTAGAGAAGTCTAAGTTTCCAAGAATTAAATGTAACACTAATGTTTACTAAGAAAGTCCATCACTGCAGAGATGTTTTTAGTAAGGTCTGGAGCTGTTGGGAAACTTGTTAGTTGGGAAACTGAAAACAAAGAACTTGTTTTCAGTTCTTTCACCAGTAAAGGCTGACTCTCTGCTGTTACCACTCAGAGACCACTGCTCCTTTCATTTTGCTTTAACGTGGTCACTTCTATCGTCTTTAAGGAAAGGAAGTGAAAAATGGAGGTCAGACTAGTTAGGCAGTCATAAAATGACTGCCTTTGTAAAGGGTCAGTGGACTAACTTGGGGTCATGAGGTTGTTAGGACAGTCCCCGGGATGCTGGTCATCTCCGCCTGTAACCGTGCTGCTTGGGATGACGGGGATGATCCTGCTTCATCTCACCCCGAACACTGACATCGCCAACTCTCCATCGCGAAGCTTACCTCCCTTCAACAAAGCATCATCTTGAGGATGCTTTAGTGCTCAGAAACTTGGCCATCTGGAAGTTTTCTCCCGGAAACTTTGAGAGCTGTGGCTGGATTTTATATTCCAGGTAAAATAATGGCAGCAGAAAAGCCATTTTCACATCACGAACCACAGGAAAGTCAGCGACAGGACCTGTTTTGCAGAACTCTCATCCAACAGAGCCCTCGGGCAGCAGTAAGCGGAGAGGGGCAGAGGTGAGCTTGGTCCAGGAGGAGAACAAGAAGAGCAGAATAGATGCGGCAGGTGCAGGTGACAGATGCACATGGAGGACACAGGAAGCCAGAGGCGCCGGGGGGACCAACAAGACAAAGTCCTGGGGTTCCCTGGAGCAAAGACCCCCAGGCAGCAAGATCTGGTGGCCCCCCTGGGTAGGAAACGGCTTTTCTTCCAGCCCTTTAAAGCTCCTTAACCTTTCCAGCAAACATTTCCGACTACATTTCACTTAGTCTAACAGCCTGGAGGAGACATCATGCCACATTGATGGCATTTGTGTTCATAACTCAATCACTTTTGGGGTTTTTTTGGTCTGAAGAGACGAATGCCACCAAGAGAATTCTTTCATACCTTCTTCACTTTTCAGCATATTTATGGTGTGAAGGGAGAACGTCCCCATCAAATCAACTGCCCAGAGATTTGTATTATCTGAATCTTAAAAAATATGAACACTTGGCAAAGTACCTAGCTCAAGATAAGTGCTCAAGAATTACATTTTGAATAAATGTAAATTTTTGAAAGCGAAGTTATTATCTACTCACTTCCCTTCGTACCCTTTGTATGCACGTAAGAAGCTGCACGCAGTAGATGTTTAAGTAATGAATAAATGGGGAAATGAATAGGTTCACGGCAAGTAACCGTGGAAAAGTAAAAAGGATACTGGAAGAATATTAGTGAGTAACGATGTATTTTAGAGCTGAGGTGGACTGGAGGTTAGATGCTTAGGCTGGAAGGTAGAAGGCGGGAGAAATTTGAGAGCTGTACAATATATACTTCGCCAGTTTTACTGGGTGTTGGATTTCAGCCAGGAAAAATGCACCTTTGCGCCTTAAATGTGTCTTGAATACTGGCTAAAATATTTTGGAAAGTCATATATAGTAATATCAAACCTTTCAATGACATGAAGAAATTTTTCATCTTTTTCTTCTGCCTTAAAGAAAATAATGGGCTTTATCAGTGGTGCTTTTAAAAAAATGGGTCAGTTTCTGGGGTTTATGTTCCGATATCTCCAGTTTGAAAGTACTACCTGTTTGGACTGTACGGGGCTTGGAGATTTGCAGTTGTTTGACGTTTCTGAAAGCTGCCCTGAGGGAGATAGGTGCCACGGTGCAGAGGCCTTGACAGCCTTTCTCAAAGGTGTTGCGCGTCACCTTCATGAACCGTGTATCCTAACACGAAATGAAAACTTACATTCCCTGGATCATTAGAAATCAGACAGGTGGCCCACTGTGTTTTCTTATTAAATGAGCACATTTGCACTCAGGCCCAGGCTTGGCCCTCGGGCCGCTTCTCACGCGGCCCTTCTCTCACCTCCAGACGAGGCCTGGGCACCACCTGCGCCGTTTGATCACCGCATCGTGATAGCCAAGCAGGCCGCGGTCAACAGCTTCTACACCGTGAGCAGAACTGAAATCCTAGGAGGGTGAGTAATGCTCACAGCTTCAACACTCTCGCGACAAAAGAGGAAAGAAGAGCGCTTTCAAAGAGACAGGTCCTTTTCTGTTGTTTTAATTCTTATAAGTGTTTTTATTTTTATTATTTATTTTTATTATTTTATTTTTATTATTTTATTATTTTAGCTTTCGTACTGCTTCTTCATGCTTTTAAATTTTTATTTTATATTGGAGTATAGTTAATTGATAACGTTGTGTTAGTTTCAGGCGTACAGCATAGTGATTCAGTTATACGTATACATGTATCTATTCTTTTTCAGATTCTTTTCCATTATAGGTTATTACAGAATATTGAGTAGAGTCCCCTGTGCTATACAGTGGGTCCTTGTTGTTTATCTATTTTATATATAGTAATGTGTACATGTTAATCCCAAACTCCTAATTTATCCTGCCACCTGCCCCGCCTTTCCCCTTTGGTAACCATAAGTTTGTTTTCTTTATCTGTGGGTCTGTTTCTGTTTTGTAAATAAGTTCGTTTGTATCATTTTTTTAGATTCCACATAGAAATGATATCATATGATAATTTGTCTTTGTCTGACTTACTGCACTTAGTACGACAATCTCTAGGTCCACCCATGTTGCCGCAAATGACATTATTTCTTTCTTTTTTATGGCTGAGTAGTATTCTATTGTATATATGTACCACATCTTCCTCATTCATCTGTTGATAGACATTTAGGTTGCTTCCATGTCTTGGCTACTGTAAATAGTGCTGCTATGAACAAAGAGATGGATCTTGAGAATTTCATAAGTGTTTGCCCGTCTCAACCAGAGAACCGGAAGCATCATAAGCGAACATTTTAAGAGATGAGAGATGTTAACCATTTCTGAAAATCATCACTGATGCCGGAGAGGTTGATGTGGTGACTACCCTCCACATTTAACATCTGCTTCACTTCCTGTGCTGTCGTGTCTGGAGTGAGTCCTCAGAAGGTTTAGAAGCTTGAAAACCGAGGAACAGAATGTAGAAATGAGTGAACACTGTATTTCTCATGGCACGTGTTTGTCATTGTTGGTTTCCGTTTATGCTGTTACCGTATGAATTACTATTATTACTGTATTTCAGTCGGTTACTTGCCTCCCAGAAGGACTTATTGGCAGGACATCCACACCTCCCTGAAGTAGGAAGAGTCAAGTCTATCGGGGGCGGGTCGGTCACTGGGGGAAGTTCCTTCTTCTTGTACCTCAGTCACAATAATCCCCCTGCGAGATCTTGGAACTTAAGGCTTAAATTATTCAGTTGACTCCCATCAGCATATCTATGTAAAATAGGAAGAGGAAAGCAGAACATTTATACAAATATATAGAAATTTACTTACCAACACAGGGAAAACACGCATGGCTATTACAGAGCGCGTTCCCGCCTATGGTCCTGGGGGTGAGGTTGATTTTGCAAAGCCCCTCCCCCCCTTCCAATCCCATTTACCGTTTGCCCTTTGTCACGCGGACACACATGAACTTCCCCCTCCTCCGCTGGCCAGCTGATCCATTGTGGCGAAGGCCCCTCAGGCCTGTGAGGATGGGCTGAGGGGGAAAGGGGTGCTTGGGTGGCGAGCCAGCGACTGTTTCTCTAAAGGAGAGAAGTTATTTGCAGAAGCGGCACCAGGGTTTGCGCGTGCTTCTGATCGAGGTTTGTCCGTGACTCTTAGAGTTTCCTTCCTGCCCCTTTGGGCAGCGTTGACTCTTCTTTGTCATCCTGCAGGCAGGACCAGCTGCCCATCACCCCCTGTTCTGGGCTCAGTAAGTAAGTTAGAGGAACACAGTCAGATGTGTATGTTTGCCCCAAAACACGAAGAGGTCATCAGCAGGTGGCCCTCCTTCTCAGTAGTAGGAGAGTCAACATGCAGCAAATTATCCTGCACTTTGGGCAGAGCTATTGCACCATGGCAAGGATCCCTGGACCCTGCATGCGGTGTCAGGCCCCTGAATTTTCCTGGGGTTCATCTCCCCCGTGGCCTGTAGGGGGATTAGAGTCCCTGCTCACCCCGTTCAGTTAGCATGACGTTATCAGCCTGGTGGACCAGCAGGGACCCTGTGAGGTCACCTCATCACTCAAAGCTTTGCAGAATAAACCAGGCCAGAGAGACAGACGGGGTGGCCCTAAAGCAAAACAGCGACGAGGCACCACTGCTGGTCCAGGCCGTTCTGGGGGCCGTTGCTAATTAAGAAACAAGCCTTTTCGTAATGAACAGCCACATCGGAAGCGCCTGGGGCTGTAGGTTCATGAGCTCCAGGAAAGAGACCACGCCTGGGCCGGTGGGCGGGATGGAAGTCGTGCTCGCCTGTGCTCACGGACCCACCTGCTTCTGCTCAAAGAGAGTGGCTGAGTCGGGGGGATGTGGTGCCCTCGCCTCCACTCCCACCCCTTCACGGTTGCAGCAGCCCTCCCCTCTGCTGTGGGCTTCTGGCCACGACGTTGGGGAGCTCTCCTTCCACTCCTGCATGCGGCCAGCGCGACACAGGCAGGCACGTGGGTTCCAGTTATTTCACTAAATCAGGCATCACAGCAAGCAGGTCAAATCTGAAGATTGTTCCTGAGTGTGCCCTTTGGTATGTGAGGATATTTGAAAGAAGCTGTCTTAAGAAGTATATTTAGGACTTCCCTGCTGATGCGGTGGTTAAGAATCCACCTGCCAATGCAGGGGACACGGGTGCGAGCCCTGGTCCGGGAAGACCCACATGCTGCGGAGCAACGAAGCCCGTGTGCCACAACTACTGGGCCTGCGCTCTAGAGCCCACGAGCCACAACTACTGAAGCCCACGCGCCTAGAGCCCGTGCTCCGCAACGAGAGAAGCCACCGCAGTGAGGAGCCTACTCGCCACAACTAGAGAAAGCCCGCACGCAGCAACAAGGACCCAATAGATCCAAAATTAAATAAAATAAAAATAAATAAATTTATTAAAAAAAGAAGGATATTTAAATTTATATCCAAGCTAAACTGTCAAAAAATCTCACAGGTGATTATGTAATATGTATTTTGATTAAATGTGTCTATATGCAATTTTGTTATTACTTCTTATTTATATGCAGTTTCCAAAAGTAATCTGATATGCCTGACCTACAGCCTGTATCACTCATATGCTTACGAAGCCTAGCTTGTTACATTCATATGTATTCAGAAAGATTCTATTTTTTCTGTGACGGAAGTTCTCAAATTTTAGGGTTCATATGAACCACCCAAGGGGCGTCATGAAAGTGCAGCTTCTGGGGCCTCCCCCGGCCTTCCTGTATCAGTAGGGCTGGGGTAGGGCTGGGACATCGCCCCCCAGGGAATTCTGATGCCAGTGGCCTGTATCAGAACTTGACGTGTTCTAGGAGGTATTTTTTTAAATTAATTAATTAATTAATTTTTCTCTGCATTGGGTCTTCGTTGCTGTGCGCAGGCTTTCTCTAGTTGCAGTGAGCGGGGCTCCTCATTGCGGTGGCTTCACTTGTTGCGGAGCATGAGCTCTAGGTGCGCGGGCTTCAGTAGTTGTGGCGCATGGGCCTATTGCTCCACGGCATGTGGGATCCTCCCGGACCAGAGCTCGAACCCGTCTCCGCTGCATTAGCAAGTGACTTTTTTATTTATTTATTTTTTGCGGTACGCGGGCCTCTCACTGCTGTGGCCTCTCCCACCCCGGAGCACAGGCTCCGGACACGCAGGCTCAGCGGCCATGGCTCACGGGCCCAGCCGCTCCGCGGCATGTGGGATCTTCCCGGACCGGGGCACGAACCCGTGTCCCCTGCACCGGCAGGCGGACTCTCAACCACTGCGCCACCAGGGAAGCCCCTGTTCTAGGAGATATTGGCTACAGCACGTGCATAACAGGCTTGCTCATTCAAAGTCAAAAAGAGGGGTGCCGGGCAGCTGTATTGTCCACTGGGCAGTGACTGGAGCAGGGTCCTGGTGGGGACAGACCCTCATGCTGGGCATCGTCCTCTTCTCTGGCAGGGGGCGCTTTGGCCAGGTTCACAAGTGTGAGGAGAAAGCCACAGGTCTGAAGCTGGCGGCCAAGATCATCAAGACCAGAGGCATGAAGGACAAGGTGAGGGCTGTGCTGTGTGGTCCCCACCTGGCCGTTGTCCTCACGGCGCTAAACCAGCCCTTCCCTCTCCCAGGATGAAGTGAAGAATGAGATCAACGTCATGAACCAGCTGGACCACGTGAACCTCATTCAGCTCTACGACGCCTTCGAGTCTAAGAACGACATCGTCCTGGTCATGGAGTAGTATGTCCCCTGCCGCTGCCCCAAACCTACCCACACAGCCAGGGCCCCTTTATATGCGGCTGCAGCTCTGTCCTGCCTCGGAGCTGCTGGACCATGCTGGGGCGCCCTGATTCTGACTTGCATGTGTCAGAATCTCATCCACTTCGGGAAGGAAATTACTCGGGAATTGACGCCTCCACGTGAGATTTTGTTGATAAGTAGCAGGACGACAACAGAGGTTTAGCTTTATTTCCAAGCTGTGCTGTCAAAACCCCGGCTTAACTCTTGTTCTGGGTAACCTGGAGGAACGTGATTCTTGAACTGCATCTCCCCTTTGACCTAATTGCTAATACAAAGTTCATGTCAAACTCTTACAAGTAGGGCTAAGAAGCTTCTGTTTCAAATTACTTTAATAAAAACGTAGTAAGTGTTTAGTTAGACGGTGAGTCATTCTGACACTGAATCGGTGTTTGTGATTCACATCATTTCCCCACCCCAGCCCCCATTTGGGGTTTTGTTTATCACTGTGCGATGGGGATTTTGGATGATAAAATATCCAGCATCAGCCACATAGAAGCATTTTATCAGTGAAATTAGTCTAACCTTCCCGTGGTATTTGGAATCCCTCTCCCTGCCTTCTTAGCATCCTCTTCATCCTCCATATGGTTAGGAAACAGCAGAGATGGACCCATCCCAGAGCTGTAGCCACTGGATGAGAGGGCTTTGAGACTTTCCATCTGTGAAAGTGATGGTGGCTCAAATAAGGGCCTTCAACGTAAGAGGCATCTCACTGAGAAGGTAGAGACATAGCTGCCCACACACCTGTTGGGAGAGTCAGAGAGGCTCAGACACGAGAAACACATGCTCATCAAGAGGTCGTGACTCAGGACGCCCCCCTCTTTCCCTGCAGTGTGGATGGAGGGGAGCTCTTCGACCGCATCGTTGATGACAACTACAATCTGACCGAGCTTGATACCATCCTGTTCATCAGGCAGATATGTGAGGGGGTAAGGCACATGCATCAGATGTACATCCTCCACTTAGACCTGAAGGTAGGGTGTGTTTTGCATCATCTGAAATGTAAACCCTTCCCAAACCCTCCCCTCAGTGAGTGGACTTGGATCAGGGGGCCCTGTTGGGTACTGTACACCAGCTCGGGGGATGGATCCTGTCACTAGGTACATATTCAGGAATTTGAAACTCTGGGTTCTTAGCCTCATCTCCCCATTCTCAACTTCTCTCACCTCCTAATATGTGCATGTCTCCATCTGTAGGGAACGGCTATTCAGATTCTTGTAACTTGCCTTTGTTAAAGGAATTCACATGGGAGATGGTTTCCACCACCACCACCCTCATCATCGCCACCACCATCACCATCATCACCACCACCATTGCCACCATCACCATCATCATGACCATCACCACCACCATCACCACCATCACCATCACCATCATCACCACCAACACCACCACTACCACCACCATCACCACCACCATCACCAACATCACCACCACCACCATCATGACCACCAGCACCACCACCATCACCATCATTACCACCACCACCACCACGATCATCACCACCACCATCACCATCATCACCACCAATACCACTACCACCACCATCATGACCACCACCACCATCACCACCACCATCACTACCATCACCATCATCATGACCATCACCACCACCATCACCATCATCACCACCATCACCACCACCATCACCACCATCACCACCATCACCATCATCACCATCATCCCCATCATCACCACCACCACCATCATCACTACCATCACCATCATCATGACCATCACCACCACCATCACCATCATCACCACCATCACCACCATCACCACCAACACCACCATCACCATCATCACCATCATCCCCATCATCACCACCACCACCATCATCACTACCATCACCATCATCATGACCATCACCACCACCATCACCACCACCATCACCACCACCACCATCATCACTACCATCACCATCATCATGACCATCACCACCACCACCATCACCATCATCACCACCATCATCACCACCATCACCATCATCACCACCACCACCATCATCACCACCACCACCATCACCATCACCACCATCATCACCACCACCATCACCACCACCACCACCATCATGACCATCACCACCATCATCACCATCACCACCACCATCACAGCATCCGTGTTGCATCCTCTCATTATTAGGATGAGTAGGTGGGAGAATTTTAGCTAACTCAGAATTTCCTGGTTGTAGCCAAACTTTCCAGCTCTCCAAGAATCCCCAGCACTCTCCCAAAACCTTTTAGGAAAGTGAGGACTTTAGGGATTGTTTTTCTACAGGCGTACTAGAGCACAGAGGAGAAACCTATGGCAGAATGGGATACAGGGCAGCCAGAGGGGGGTGCTAAAAGGGCGAGGGGCAGAAGTGGGTGGGTGGGGCTGGGCAGCACCCTGGGAGCAGTGGAAAGCCTGTGCCAACAGCGGGGAGCCAAGCCTTCTTTCTCCTCTTATTTAATGAGCCTTTCCTTTCGCTCTCTCGCCCATTATGAAGTCCCTAGAATTGGACGGCGCATAGTTACAACCAGGGAAGGACCAATAACTCCGACCAGCTCTAATTTCGTAAAGTGCATCTTCTTGTGTGGCTCAGTCATTTTCTCATTTCCCTGTTTGCACAGCGTGACAGGGAGATAAAATATATATTCTGTATAACATACCATCTACTGCAAGTCATCAGGGATTGCAGAGCTAAATAAATGTAACTTCCTTAAATAGGTTTCCATGGGCCGCTGCTCCTCTAACTTGGCTTCCCTTACTCTCTTGATTTATGTCTTTTGCCTCTCCCATTCACAGGCCAGAAGGAAGTGATATATAAAATGACACAGCCAGAGGTTAAAAATCATTAGCAAAGCCCGTGGCTATGAGCTGGTTTGATAATGCATGTTTTCACGGAGCATTTTCATTGAGTGTCGATATTCTACGCATATCCCTAAAGGGCTTTGACTGGCAACTGAAATGAGGACCTGACCTGTCATAAGTCAAACAACTCCATATGTGGCTTCACAATGTTGATGGAGGACTTGCAACGGGCAATTTTAGCTGTGGCTTGTATGTAAAGATCATAATAAAAGCGACAGCTGGATGAGTCATTAAGGGTCAGGCATCCCTTCCAGAAAGCTCCTTGGAAGGAAGGGGGCCCAAAGTATTGAATGCTTGTCACTATGTAGGGGAGATTATAGGTGACTTAAGAATGATCTCCTTTATATACTTTTTGTGTTTTGCAAAACTTATTCAATGAATATGCTTTAATTTCATAATTAGAAAACAAATGTAACTTTTGAAAGTGCCCTCAGAGCTGTTTCTTTACATTCTGCAAATATCTTATGTCACGGTGCTCTTTGGCAATCGGACAGCTGTATACATGATCGATCAGTTATTTAAGCATGAGGCCAAATCTTCTCGTATAGCACCCACTTTTCCATAAGTCGCCTTTTCTTACAGACTTCTGTTTTAGAGATATTTTAGAAAAAAGGCTTCCAAAGACATTATGCCCGACCAAATGGACTATTGATTATTGGCAAGGTGACACTAGGTCATTTCATGAAGTGTTTCTGAGTTTCTGATCTCATTCTAACCTCTTCTCTACCTAGACGGGCAGGGGAGGGGCAGCCATGATCCCACCTAAAGGATGGGACATGAATCCTGGGGATTTGGCAACTTGGCCAACCTCCCACTTCCCCCCAGCACTTAGGGAAGAGTTGGGGTTAATTAGAGCTTGAAAGTTTCAGGCAATTCTTCGAAATTTTTATTTCTCTTTTATGGATGACCTTGACTTTAAAACGAATCCCTTATTTTTCCCAGACCTCGGTTTTTCTATCTGAACAAAGGTAGGTACACTTGTAAGACATTCTGTAAACACTGAGCTGTAGTGCTACCTACCTTTCTCCTCGTCACCCTGAGACTGTCCGGTTGGCGGGGCAAAGTCTTTCCAGACTCAAACTCCAAGGGAACACTTAGTCAAGGGTTTTAGGCACTGAGACCAAACTCAGCAAAACTCTGGAATTGCTGAGAATGGAGAGTGAACGGGGGTGAGGGAGCCCCTCCTTTCACATATGACTTTCCCACAGACTGAGCGCGAAGGGAACGTCCGGAGGTTAGAGCCGTTCTCGTTACAGTGCATGTTCAGTGTGGCTGGTGGAATGAATCAGGCCATTTCTCCTGGAACTCATAAATCCTCAGGAAAAATATTCCTCCAAGAAGGGGAAATTCATACTTCATAATTTTAGGGGGCAGATGTCAAGGCTGAGACGGCCCCCACCAGTCCGTTTGGAAAGGCCTGAGGCAGGAGGCCTCGGCCTGAACTCAGGCGTGATCGGCGGCGGCAGAGCTGGGGGAGGGACGGGCAGGGCCAGGCGAGCGAGGCAGGGGACCTACAGCCTTGTCCACCACATAATTAAAGGAGAAAATACCCAGGCAGACAAGCCAGCCCCAGAGGGAAAGGCCCGATCTGTTTTTCCCGAGCATCGTTGTATTTTTAGTTGTGGTTCAGGGACAATTTGAGTGAAGGATGGTTGTTTTCATTGCTAATGTGTCTCTTTCTCCTGGCAGCCTGAGAACATCCTGTGTGTGAATCGGGATACTAAACAAATAAAAATTATTGACTTTGGATTGGCCAGAAGGTATGTCAGTTTGGACATAGGTGTATGAACTGAGTTAGGGAGCACGGTGGTGCTCGTTCTTTGCAAAGAAAAATCTGACGTACCCCTTGGTTTCATATCCCCATTTAGAATTAACCAAAGTTGTGTTTCAGCTTTACCGTGCTGGCTTCGGAATTTGAACGTTTAGGAGTTTGCACAGTGCACGCAAGAAAAATACGGAATATTAAAACCTAATACAGTGCAGTTATTAAACTTGAAGACATTAATTCAGGATTTGTAAGAGTTTGTCTTAGTCTTTTATATTTGTTCCATGTGTAAAGAGAATATTTACTTTAAAAAATTAATAGTGTGACCAAGATTGCAAAGGATTCTGGCTCAGACCAGCCTCTTAAGGGAGCAGAGACTCTGCATGGACCTCAGCGCATTAGTGAAAATATTAAATGGTCGTAAATTACCGCATCTTCTTTATTCATTAAAACAGGCTCATTCAAGCCATCAACATGTCACAGTCTGTATCACTGCTCCTTTTGTCGTGTTCCATAATTTGTGCTCGAAATTATTCCAAGTGGCTTTTCTCACAATTATTTCAGATTATTAAGGCTTTCTAGTGGGAAGCTTCTTTACAAGTTGTGGACACTGTCTCTTCAGTATGGGATTTCCTTTATCGTCTCTTTATTTTAAATTTGCTGTGTGGCTGCAGTTCTTTTGCTCGTAGACCGCATCCTCTCCACTTCCGTGCTTTTTGACTTCTGACTGACCCTCTCCATTCCTCTGCACTGTCTCCTAAATTTCAGATACAAACCCAGAGAGAAGCTGAAGGTGAACTTCGGAACGCCAGAATTCCTCGCCCCTGAAGTTGTGAACTATGATTTTGTTTCCTTTTCCACGGACATGTGGAGCGTGGGAGTCATCACTTACATGCTGTAAGTGGACCCCCAGCCCCTCTGACGCTTGTTCTCAATCACCCCGCATATTCTATTTGCTATTTTGAATAAAAACCCTAATTTAGGTCTTTCGAAAATAAATAACTCTGTTCCATAGTCAGATACTTCCTAGGTTCTGTTGACTCCCGTGGGTGAAAGGAATAAACTCTTTCCCTGTACATCCCCTGAAAAAGTAAAAGGATGTCTTCTTCATTAATCACCCTAACCCTAGGACAACACCTAGTGCCCCCAAAGAAACTAGAAGAACACAACTGCCCCCAAACTTGTGTCCTGATCCCTGAAATGACTCAGTAGCTTTACTCTTCAGAAGTGACGTTCCTGGCGGTTGCCGTCTGCAGATGTGACAGCACTTTGCTAGCTGTAAAGTGCTTTAAAAAGGCAGTTTTACTGTTCTCTGAGATTCATATCTGAGGGTAGCTGCTGCCTTCATTGTGACCTTGTTTAAGTTAGGAGTTGGGTGGGAGACATAGCGTTTTCTCGATTGCAAAGACATATTATAAAATTATGCTTAATTCTTGGTGATTTGCCTCCTTTCAGTTTTAAAGGACAGAAACAAGAAGGCAACTTATCTGTACAGGGTTTGAAGGTGTTTAAAGACTACTCAACCCGGACTCCGTGTCTTACAGACTCAGCGGTTTGTCCCCCTTCCTGGGAGATAACGACGCCGAGACCCTGAACAACATCCTGGCCTGCAGGTGGGATCTGGAGGATGAAGAATTTCAGGACATCTCGGAGGAGGCCCGGGGGTTCATCTCCAAGCTTCTGATCAAGGAGAAGAGGTGATCACTTCCACTCTGTGCTCAGGAAGAAGTAGGGGTAACAGAGAGGCATGCTCCACCAGGGTTGTGAGAACTCATGTCAGAGAACTACCACCCCCTCGGTGACACCTGTGTTGCACCTGCAGAGTTGTAGTTAGAATGAATTTGATGCCCTTGACCCGGTTTCCTGAGATCTGGGACTGCCGTGGTCACGAGGCTTGAATGGGGCTGCAAAAACCCATCCTTCTGCCTTTTCCAACAAGGCAGTTAGGGTCTCTTGCTGGGCCTCTGTGCACTCACCCTCCAAATGAAGGGTTCGGGACAAGTTATTCCCATGATCCCTTTCACATCTACGAGGCATATGTGGCTCCATGTAGGTGAACACTTGACGATCATTTCATCTGAGAGTCTGCTATGGACCAGACTGTGCCAACCACTTTACAGACATTATCTCTTTAACCCCACACAGCCCCATGGGTGGAAATTATCAATAATATTCTATGCGTGAGACTCCAAGATCGTACGGCTAGTTAAGTGGCAGAACCGACGACCAACACAAGGCCGTGCACTTAACTGTTATGTATTACATGGACTTTTATTTTTCTGCCCTGCTAAAATCACATAATTCAAACTTCAGTGGATGAAGAGTAGTGATACTGAAATATAGGGGCTTGCGTTTTAGAACCATGGGGGTGATGGGAGTCAGGGAACGGCAGGGGTAACGGGTCTGGTGCAGAGCCTGACATACTCCTTCATGCAGCACTTCATGACTATCTCCAAGCTGCCAGGAAATATGTCTGGGGCTTTGAGAACAGATGCATAAAGCCCAGTCCCTGCCTTTAATTAAGTCACGAGCTAATGGAAGACACGGGTATATTTTAAAAGAGGCAGTGAAATGTGGTTAACATTTATTAAAGATGGAGTATATTGACACAGGCCAGAACTGAGCCTGAAAGGTGAGGAGGGCTTAGCCCGACTGGAGTGTCAATCGGAGAGCTCTTTAGAGCCAAGAAAGATAAGGAAAGACAGCATCACTGTCTGTATATTGTACCAGCATCGCTGATGATGTAACCAGCATCGCCGTCTGTACATTGCTGAATGCCAGCAGAGAACAGATGCAAAATGTCATCTCCGTCAAATCTTTGGAGGCTGAGAAGTCCACACTTACTGAGAACCTATGTTACACACGTGCTCTTCTGCGTCAGCTGGTTTAATCCTCCAGCTGATCCTGGGGCATGTGGATGCTGTCACAGTTACTTTACAGATGAGGGAGCTGAGGCTCAGAGCAGGGAAGCAGCCGCCCAGCTGGCTCAGGGGCTCCAGCGCCCTTGCTCTGCCCACCCTCAGTCTGAGGGCTTCGTTCTTTACCTAAAGAGCAACAATTGCATGTTTGGGCAGAAAAACAACTGGCTGAGCATTCAAGTCAGTGCATGAATGAAACCAAGGCCAATGGCGACCATTATTATCATAGAATAAATTTCTGGGCTACAGAAGTAAACTTGAAATTGTATTAAATATTTAATTATTAGTACAATGTTATAGTTAACTCTTTAATAGTCAGCTCTTGAAAGTTTGACACTGGAGTGCAGGGATAATTTTTTAGCACTGTCAGCTGTTGGAATGCTTCTGAGGTCCAACATGGAAAATTTATGGTAGTCAACAGACTAACTCTTCCAACTGAAGTTGATGGAGGTCCAGAGTTGTTTTTTTAAATTATATCTATTCATTTAGGGTCCTACTGGTGATGTTGTCACCAAGTTATCCTTCATTGACTAAAGTAAAGGCTTCTCTCCTCTTCTTCTTTTTAATTGAAGTGTAGTTAATTTATAATGCTGTGTTAGTTTCAAGTATACAGCAAAGTGATTCAGTTATACATATATATTCTTTTTCAGATTCTTTTCCATTACATCCTCTTCTTATACTTAAATATTTGGTGTCTAATGAAGCAATTTTATTGAAGCAATTCTATAGACTGAACTTCATGACAGCTTGAAACTACTTTCTTGATACTGTTTCAGAAGCAGACTTCAGATTATTGCACTCACTCATAATTTTTAAGTTTGAAAGGTTATTTTGTTTAATGTGATAAACATTAGTACACAAGACAGGTTTACAAAGCTTAAAATTATGGTATATAATCTTTATGATTCTTCCTCATATATTTTTTAATTGTATGAACCTTTGTTGGCTCAAGACTTTCTAATATACTCTCTCTCAGTACTTACATTGATGTTCCATCTACTTCTCCATTTATTTGACTCTCAAAACTTAATTCAAACATTAGCAATACATATTATTCAAAAGTTTTGACACATACATTGCTTTTGCAATCATCAAGAATCATAGTAGAATTTTGTCTTATATTAATAAATATATGTTGATTCTTCAACTGACTGATAGAAGTTCAATTTATGAAGCTCAGACATTCCATCAAGAATGGTTACTTCTATCTGAAGATAAATGTTCAGTTATGAACAAGAATTCTGAATTACCTGCCTTGCTTTGTCCTGGACATTCGGCCATCTGGTCTCCCAAAGGCAGTGGTCAGAGCCGAGGTCTCTTTTGCCGCGTTTGGAGCCTGGAACCAGGCCAGCCCTAGACTATCATGTGAGAGAGAGATACATTTCTATCTCGTTCGGAGCCTTGGGTGGAAGGGGAGGATCCAAACGCAGGGGATACAATAACCCCCTGCGTTTCCCTTTAGTTGGAGGATAAGCGCGAGTGAAGCCCTCAAGCACCCTTGGCTGTCGGATCACACGCTCCGCTCCAGGCTCAGCGCGCAGGTAACCGTGGCTCCCGGCTTTCCCTCTTTTCCAGTCGGCTTCAGTCTTCTGACGAGCAGATGCTAGAGGCACCTTAGCCTTGAGTGAAGTTCTTCCTAATTAATTTCTCTTGGGCTTCGAATCTTGTGCTAAAGTGTTAAATTGCTTAAAATGTGTTTATTGAGCAATTTATGTTTTTAATGAATGCTAATTACATTGTTTAGTAGAGCATTATTTTCAGCAGAACTATTTGTTACATTTATTATTTAATTACTGTATCCATTACACAGTGAATTGTATCACGGTAACTGTGCCCATGCCCGCATATAGCCTAGGGTCTATAAACACGTAAAGCTTTGGAGAACACGTGTTAATGTACATTCAAGGTAAATATTCTCCTTCAAACACAGCTCAGAATCCCAACTTCTGTGCTTACCTGGTTTAGTCTGCTTCGGGTGGCAAAAACCTGCAATATTCAGCTTGGTCAAGAGATTAATACAAGTGCGTGTGAAGGAGACGCTTACCAAGGACTAAATGAAGGGGCCCGGGGTGTACGTCCAGAGTAACTGAGCGCTGCCCTGTGGGCAGTTCTTGAATGGAGTCCCCATTGGCTCTCTTTGCCTTAATTACTGTTTACACCCCAACTTCCTCGTCTGCCTCTTCAGCACAGATTCCTTTCCTAAGCTTCAGATCCGAACAGCCACCTGTGCGCTGGGCATTTCCACGCGGATGTTCTCAGCTCTAAACGGAACTCACCCCGCCCCGCCCCGCCCCGCCCTCACCTCATTCTCAACCATCCTCCCAGAGCGGCACCTCCCCCGAACGGCCTCAACTGGACCCCAGAGCATCTCTTTGCTTCCTTCCTCTCCCTCAATCCCCTCATCTCATCTGTAGTTTATTTCCAAGTTTCTATACGTGATTTCCCCCAATTATTTCTGGAATCTGTACAGTCCTCTCCGTCTGAGTGGTTATCTTGCCCGGGGTGCCTGTCACCTGAATTACGTCACAGCCCCCTTCAGACCATCTCCATCCAGATTCTGTGGAATACACCAATAACACAGAAGCAGATGTGTAACGTTTAAGTAACTTTGCTGAATACTCAGGGTGGTCAACGGGGCAAGAACACAGGCCGTCAGGCCTCTCTGGGGACGCGGGCCTGGCGTGAGTGGCAGCTGGGACGGCTGCTGTCGTGTCCTGGTGCCGGATGTGCCTGATACACTCTCCTTTCCTCCACCTTTGCTCCTGCACCTCCTGGGGCTTTGGAATGGAGCTTTTCCGCTGACCAGAACCCTGGGATGACTGTGCTCCCAGTACTCACTTTTTCCACATCCAGTTTTTATTGAAATTAACTTCACTTCTAAATTCAGCATGGGTAGTAAGTTTTCTTTGTGTCTGAATATACCTTTCCTTGATAATTGGTACTGATGTCAAGTAAAAATAGGCTTATTCCCTAGCAGGTGCCTCACCCAGACTGCGTAACCTGCTTATTAGGGTTACCAACCTATTCTGGGCCAATTTTCCACTGATGTATTTTTATCCAAGCTTATTGGTGTCCAAATACACTTTGACGTGGTCGACAATATGGAAACCACAGCAGATAATTAATGACATTATACAGTTTAAAAGTGTTTAAAAATATTTTTTAAACCATATAATGACAACGACAACAAAAATCCCCTTTCTGTTACTCTGTCCAACTGCCGGTGCCTAAGGTGAACAGACATTTCAAGAACAGTGAGGACTTTTGAAAAATTCCATTGTATAAATCCAGTTAGTTTCCATGAAAGTTATAATTACACAGCGCTGTGCCAGGCACCGTTCTAACTGCTTTATGAAAATTAGCTCATTTGGTCCCCAGGCCAAGCCTCCGAAACGGGCACTGTTATCATCCCCGTTATGTGGATGAGGCCGCCGAGGACAGGGTTAGGGGCTCATCCAGAATCCCACACAGGCAGCAGGCTCGGGAGTCGGACGAGGGTCCCCACTCTGCCATCCTGCTGTGATGATTCCGGAACCATCCTTGTAGGACATCGTTGCTGTTCCTGAAGGCCAACACCCAAGCTCAATATAGTTTATTCTTCAGAGAAATATTGAGACTAATTTTTCCCAGAAGACTCATTTCTGGAATCATCTTGGTTCTATGTTCTATAGAATCAGAATTCAACTCTATGTTGAAAATGTAACACTTACCCAAACTATTTAAATCTAAATTCTATTTTTAAAAGTTTTCTTAATAAACTTTTATCCCTTTTAAGTATTTCGTGCTTAAAAGCACTTCCTGTTTCGGAACTGCTGCGCCTGACTGTGGTCAGTGAATTTAGGAAGGATTTTCCTTCTTAAACGCTGAGGCCCTGGAGTTCTCTGCCTTCTCTGTTACGCTTACAAGACTGACGTTCCCACCTTTGCTCTGTGTCACCATCCACACGTAACCCATCTTCCATCAGAAACAGCTCTCACCTGGGACGGAGCAGAGCCTCACTGCAAATCTGTGGGAACTTAGCAAGCACCTCCTGTGTTCCATGCTTTGTGGCCAGAGGAAGGACAATGAACAAAGGCGACGTGATTCTTTCCTCCCAGAGCTAATGACCTGCCACCTTTCCCTTCCGCGCCCCCGTGCACCTGCCTCAGCTCTCGTCCTTCTTCCCATTCAGTGAGCTAATAAGATAACGTTGGAGCTGATATTCAACCTCCGCCCACTCTCTTCTCTAGTTCACCAAATCATCATTTCATTAATTACAGCTCCGATTATACGATTCCCTGATCAGGAACTCTTCCAGTCTTTCCCCTCGTGCACCATGAACACACACACCCAGCAGTTCGGGCCCCAGTGAATCCCAAGGCCGGGCTCCCAGCCCCATCCCCACGGCTCCTTCCGGATCAGCCCGAACCCCAGCCAGTGTCTGAGGCCCACTGTCACTGCCACCTCCTCCAGGACGGCCTTCTCAAGCCCCCAACTGGGGACGCTCTCTCCGTCCTCTCGAGACTCTGCCCTGGCACTTAAACCTTGTCAGCTGGATTTGAGAACATCCGGGACAAGCAGTGTCTGTGTCTGACTGTCCGTGTCTGGCTCATCCTTTGGTCAGTCTGTCTTGACTTCTGTGCTTTGGCGAAGTGAGCATTTGTCGACACGAGTTTTGACAAAACACACGCGTGTAGAAGTCAAGTGTCACGAGGTGCGAAGCTCTGTCTGTGACTCTGAGAGGAAGGCTGGTGATGACGGAGCTTTGGGGGACAGTGGGGACGCCCTCGGGCTGGACTCGGGGCCGGTTGGTGCGTCTGTAAGAGGCCGTCAGCCGTTCAGCCTCCAGGGGCGTCTCTGCAAGGGCAGGACATACCCGGTGACAAGTCACTGCCTCTTCAAGTGTTGTCAGATCTCAAGTCAGGAGCTGATGAAAGGTTCTAATCCTTCTCAAAACTCACTTCTTGGTTTCCCTAGAAGAGGAAGAATTGCTGCTCTGACGCCCAGGACCTGGTGGCCAAGTAGTCCCCGGAGGCGCCCTCTTGAAAGGTTGGTCTCGGGCCTTTTCCTGAAGAGGCGTTTGAGCCTAGGGAGGGGAGGGGAGGGGAGGGGAGGGCCACCTGACTGTGTGGGAAGTGGGGCAGCGTTTCCTCTGGGGAGACCCTGAAACCGGGCAGCTGTGTTTGCACCCGTCTGCCATTTTCTAGTGCAGAAACCTCCGGTTCCAGATTTGTGGTCCAGAAATAGTCTCACTTCCTATGCTTGTTGAGTGGCTCCAATGAGATCATCCAAGAAAAGCCCGGAGACCAGGGCCTGGCACACAGTAGGTGCTCAGGAAGTAACACCTGCACAGAAACGGTCCTTGGGGGTCTTTGCAACAGCCGTGTGAGATCAGGGGACATAATACCTTCTTTGTAGAGATGGGAAAACCTAGGATTAACCCCCCAAGACCACGCCCCTAGTCAGCGGTAGAGCGAGATCCTGCCCCAAAGCTCACGCTTCTTTTCCCCCCTGAGCTGCCTCCGGGTCTGGACCCACTCTGGGACCCCAAGGCCCCACCTCTTCATGCAAAGCCTCTGCCCTGCTTAGAATTTTGTCAGAATTATTCAGAGAGAGAGTTTTACATGAGAATATCTTCTGTCACATCAATAAATGGCCTGATTTATGGCCTAAAGGAGAGGCCTAGGGAAGTGTACTTATTACAGAGGACGTTTAGAAATCCCAGCGTTTGCATCCGGTGCGGGAGACATTCACCCCCAGCCAGCCAGCTCCTCGGGCAGCAGGTCCACGGCCGGCTGTGCAGCTTGGCGTCAGCATCTCTGCTGGACTCGCGCCTGTGAGGCTGCGTTCTCGCTGCCCACTCACCTTAACCTCTGATTCTGATTCATATCTACTCTGGTCCTGAGGCTTTTTTTGTCTGTTTGACTGTATGTATTCTTGTAAGCTGCCTCGAATCTGTTGTAGAATAAGATCGGGTAGAGCAGAAATCATTCAGTAAATCATCATAAAAGTCACGAGCCAGCATCAGGCAAGCATTCAGCCTTTGGTACGAGGGCCACTTACTGAGGATTCTGTCGCTTATTTAGACACTGATGAGCAGTCAGCAGGGAAGCTTTTGCCTTCTACGTACAGAGACCATTCTTGTCTGTCCAGAACAGCAAGGCCTCAGGGTTTGGGCACAGGAGGAAGTCGTTTTGTGTCTGGTGACAGTGTGGACAAGGGCGCCCCGCACCCCGGGGCCTGGGATGAGCTACAGCCCGGCCTCGCTGTGAGCCGGGAGCCCCGGTGTCCGCACACAGCTGGGCCTGGTCGGTCCTTCTCTCTCCCCCCCGTCCCTCCCAGAGGCAGCTTTGTCCCCAGCGACCACAAACCCCAAGGGTTGACCACAAACCAGCTTCCCACCATAAGCACTGGGGTGACTCTGGAGGCCTGGAGGGAAGGAATTCAGTGGGGGACAGAGAGGCAGGCCTGTTGCCAGGGTCTGGGGGGGAAGGATGAGGGGAAAAGGCGGTGGGAGATGGCTGAGTCCTTCCAAGGAGGTTGGCTCTTAAGCCCAGGGCGATGGAGGGTGGCAGCAGCCGGGCAGTGCCACAGGCATGCGGAGGACAAAGACAGAAGCGTTGATCTGGTCCCCCTGGCACAGAGAGACGGCATCCTTGTGGGAGATGCTCAGGGAGACCTCGTGAGACTTGGCCGGGTCCGCCTCGCGCCAGCCGCTCGGGCTGACTGCCTTCCTTTCCCAGGTCCCCCCATCCCTCCAGGGGCCACACAAACCCACCCGTTACCACTGCATGTCCCTGCAATGTGGGTGCTTCCTTGTTTACTTTCCCACTGTTTTTTCTTTTTCAAATGAAAATGTAAGCTTCAGATATTTACTCTGGGAGCAGACTCCTTTGAGAAGAGTGTCGTGTTAGAAAAGTAGATCATTCTTCACAACCTTTCCCGCCAGGCTAAGATACGGCTTTTGGCAACATACAATATGAGGAAAACCAATTTTGAGATAATATTGATTTTAAAAATCTGGTGGATGAAAATGATTCCTGCGGAAAAAGAAGGCTCCCGGGCCTTATGGTAGGGCCTAATCCGCAATGTAAATTGAGGCCTAGGAATCTCCTGCAGTTGGTTCGAGGTTTTTGGATGGGTTGAGGAAACGCTCTAAAATTCAACCAGGTGGCGTTTTCGTTTCTCGTTTCCGTGGCTCTGTGCCAGGCCGTGAGACATGCACTGGGGACACGCCCTCAGATCTATAGGAATGATGGATCGATAGATGCGGCCCTGGGTCACATGTGGTCGTAAAGCACATGGGAAGATTCCCACGCGCAGCCCAGCCTGACTTCGAAGCGAATCAAGCTGGCGGCAGCTTTGGCGCTAGCTGTGCTTCAGGTGAAACAAAGAGGTCTTGTCCTTCGCCACGGCAAATAGTATTAAAATAGCTTTGCGTAAACTAAATCAACAACAACGGAAAAAACCACCCAGCTCTGGTAAGCAGTGGGATCCTCCAAGGGGTTTCTTTTTATTCCCTCACAGACACACACACATGATAAAAAGTCATCTGTGGTTTTCCTAAGGGGCACAACCAACTAATTACAATTTTAAATGCCCTGCTGAATGAACAAGACTCATATTTTGTTTGCTTTGCAGGAAAACTGCTGCGGTTGCTGCTGCTTTGAGAAGATTTTTGGAAAAATCAGCAGTTCTGATGCCTTGACCCCTAAGGAGACTGGTGGCTCTGGGGGAGGGGAAGCCACCACACAGAACTCTGAGTACCTCTGCCAGGCTCGCGGGGCTGGGGACACCCAGAGCTGCGGCCCAGGGGGCAGGCAAGCCCGCTCCCTGCAGCAGTGCACACCCCAGAAGACATTTCCCTGCCACCCTGAGCTTTAGAACTTTCGAACTTTCGAACTTTCGATCTCACTGGGGCGCGGGGTGCATTATTTCTGCAATTTCTCAGATCCCTAGAGCAAAATCATACTGGAGATTTCGTTGAGATTTTAAAACATGTTGGATGCAGAGGTTAACTATCACATATAGAATGAATAAACAACAAGGTCCTACTGTAGAGCACAGGGAACTATAAACCATAACATAACAGAAAAGAATAAGAAAAAGAAACCATAACAGAAAAGAATAAACCATAACAGAAAAGAATAAGAAAAAGAAAGTATATATATGTAAAAAAACACAACCATGTTGGATACATTTAGAGGGAGAATTGCCTTTCAAAGCGGTGAGTACAATGCCAGAAAAAATTCTAAGTCTGGTGCGCCCTCGACCACTTAGTTTCTCAGACTCTATTACTTGGATTTGGTCTGAAATCGGGTGAATCCAGCTGATAAGTCATTTGCTCTCTGGAACATAAGCTTTCTTTGAATTCGGAGGCAAGAAGCATCAGACATTCTACCTTCATTTATTCTGAAATCCCCTCCAAGAGCAGCAGTGTCTTCTAAGCAGCAGATCTACTTCCAAACGAGGCACGTGTGTTGTCGCCACGCACCCTGCTCTCTTCCGAGGGAATCTTCATCCACATGGAGCACACTGGCTTTGGGAGATGGTATATGGTTAGTCTTTACAATCAGGACCTTTGGAATAACGTTAACAGTCCCGAGAGCTTCCCTCAACGTGGCTGAAACAAGAAGAGATGGGTCTGGTGGGTCCTGAGGGGGACGGTGCTGTGTTTCCTGTCAAAGTGACCCAGGTAAATGCCAGCCCGTGTGAGGACCAGTGACCTCACCCACGTGGCATCTCTGTGGCTCAGCCCCGTGCAGGGAGCCTTGGACACTGAAGGCCAGGGGCACCTCCGCTCACTTTGGGGATGTGACACTGATTTCCAGTTGGAAGCGTCTTCTTGTTCCCGAGCTCGTGTGCCATTTTGTCACAGACATTTAACAGGGGATGTGAGCCCTGCTGCAGGCTTGGGCGTTGTTTCTTTACAAAGCAGAAGCAAAGCAGAAGTGAAGCAGAGGGATTACACGCCCAGCACCACGCCCACCACTAGCATCTTAAGCCTCCCTCACATTTTCCACTTCCAAGTACCTGTTGTGTTGAGATCAGCTATAATAATGTCTTTATCTTTAGCTTAAATCGTTCTAGCCTGCAGTTGTCTCAACAGCGACAAAGACAAAACAAAATAAAGGCAGCTCGGGGCTGCCTGGGCCAGGGCGGACCTGACGTGCGTTGGCTTTTCCCAGCATCCCACCGGTGAATCCTCATGGCCTGCCCACGGATAGCGACGCGTGCAACGTCCTTTTTCTTGTGTTTCAGTTACGGGGGAAGCAGAGGCAGAAGACGAGGTGTCATTAGTTCAGGCCACAAGCCAACTTACTGGTCGTGCTGGCTGTGGAAGGTCCTCCTTTGCGGCCTCTGCTCTTGCATTAGGATGCACTCTTTCTTCCTTGGGCCTATGCATTTATCCAAGGTTGGCGTCTCCTGTTCCTGTTCTGTGACTATGTTTCCAATGTTTAGTTTCCTTCAAACACACACACACACACACACATGCACACACACACACGCACACACATGCACGCACACACGCACACGCACACACACGCACACAGCCCTGTGACTGAAGTGTTATGTTACCGCGCTATCTTTAGCTGCTGGTACTCATCGAGTCTGGAAAAATACAAGCCGGTGCAGGCTTAATACTCAGCCTGCAGAGAGCTGGCATCCACTCAAATGCTGAACAGGACACGGGGTCTCGTGTGTTCCCCTCCGGCCCGAGCAGGGGGCCTTTGCAGGGCGTGCAGATCGCACGGCCCTGCTGCACGCACATGAGGGGGACGGCTTCGGCCAAATGAAGCGGTGATTTCTTTGCCGGATTCATCCACTGATGACCCCACGGTCGGTGGGTGTGATTTTTTTTTAGGGGTTTAGAAAGGAGACTCTCCTTAGAATTTGTAGCTATGTTTCCACCTCGGATGGGGAGGTGGTCCCATGCCAGTGGGGGGCTTTTATAGGGGAGCGGGGGAGAGTCTGCACTGCAGAGCTGATTATTACAGTCTGCAGTTACGGTGAAAGGGGAGAGTTTCGGTCTCCTGCTCGGCCGGTCCCCTCCCTCCACGCCTTGCAGTACGTGGCCGCTCTGATGGGAAATGGGCTTTGCACATCGGAAGAATCAAACCAGATGCGAGCGTGGACCAGAGGAGTGGAGTCTGGCTGGACTGGGGTTATTGTGATCAACCTTTCCAAGAAGTCACGAGGACTGGAGGCTGTATTGCTTCTCCACCCTCTTAATGGACGAGACAACCTTGCTCCCTCCCCTTAGGCCGCCGCCGTTCCTCCAGTAAATGCAGGAAATTAAGCACCAGTGGGGCACTTCCTGCTGCCTGGAGAGAATTAAACTTCACAAGCTATTAAGGAAAAAGCGCGCCCCATTCGTAAGACACCAACAGTTACCCAGGATCTGCTGCTGTTTAAAAATCGGAGAAAAGAGCTCGCGCCCAATTTGTGACGTAAAACCCTCTGGAATGGATTCTCACCCGAATTAACGTGGGGAAACTATTTCTGGGTTGAAGTTGGGTGAGTCACATCTGTTGAGCACCGCAGGTTTGCTTGTAGTCGCTTTCTTTCCTCAAAAATGCAAATTGGCCTGGGGCACTGTCACGCCGAGGCAGACGCTGATGTGATGTGGTCTAAAGACGTGTGAACACCAAGGTTTTCACCGTTTTTATGGAAATTAGTGCAGCAAAATTCTTTTCTTGTTTTAGAATCAAAATATGGATTTTGTACTAGGGAAATGAGCGAGGCTCTCATTTAATTCCTCTTTTGTTCTTCTGCTCCCACTGCCCTGACGCTCCCCGCCCCCCGCTCTGGGTTGGGGTAGGGGGGCAATCTCAGACATGAGCTTCTTCAGTATGAAATGTAGGCCAGTCGAGGGGACCTCATCTGGAAACTGATGTGTGAACTGGTAATGAGGGCAGGGCGGGGACCTCAGCGGCCGAGGTCGGGGGCTCAGCTCAGCTCTGTCCCCTGGCGATTCCATAGTGGGTTCAGGGCGCTCCTCCATGTCTGCGCCCTTCTCAGCAGCCAGGATGCCGCCCGCTTTGCTTTTGCTCCACCATTTTATTTTTTTACTTCTTTCTCTTTTTCCTAAGTTAGAATCAGACTCCATCTTCTTATCCATCACCGTGCTCCTCTAGAGCCTCTTTGAGATGAAAAGTATGTTTCCAAAGGTCAAGTTGCTTCTTCTGTCCTAAAGGAAACGTGATGCGGCTCTTACAGGATGTGGCTTCCGGGATTGGGGTGCCTTCCGTGCGTGCCTTCCGTGCGTTGCGTGAAATCTACAGCTTCCCGCCTTAGAAGGTCTGTGTATTTCTCCCAGCTTCTGACGCAGTCCGGGGTGCTTTCCCTAAGTGGTCTTTGTGTGGGCAGTTTCACCTTCCGTGAAGGCTTCTAAGTCACCCCCTACTGCCCACTCGAAGGAGCGGAAGACGTGCTACCCCCGCCTGTGCCTGTGTTGCGTCCTGTGTGTTCTGTAGTTGTTCCGGCGGATAGATGCCAGCGAGCCCTTTGGATGAGGTTTTTCAGTGGCGATAAGAAATAAAAACGGAGCCAGAATGTGGTGGTTGCATATATTGTGTGTATTTTCTATTTCTGAACGTAGTTTCATTCAGCTGTACTCCTTTGCCTTACAAAGATGTGTAACAGTCATATATATGTATTCCACTGAAGAATAAACTTGGACCTGTCTAGCCCTTGGTAAATGAGCTAATTTATGCAATGACGTGGACATTGCAAATGGCATCCGAACGCTCTCCTTCGGACGAGGCTGACGTATTACGTCCCGCGATATCAAGAACCCAAGCTACACCTGCAGGGGCCCCAGGACCATCGCAGGAACCCTGGGGAAAACCGCCCCCCTTTGGAAAACATAGTGTATACGACGAACCAACACAAGGCTCAGGGCTTTTCCCCTAATTTTAACACAAAAATACTGACTGAGATATCCATATGCAGTGTCTAGTGCCAGAACAGTGGGTGACGAATTATAAAGGCGATTAGCAGCAGCTCACTCTCTAAAGTGACTTCGGGCAGGTTCTTCAGACCCAGAAAGATGTCTGCCTCAGAAGACCTACCACTGAAAGACTCAGGACGAAACGGCCCCCCAGCGGGGGACCACCGGGTCACCTTCTGGGCCAGCATCCCGGCTGGAACGCTGCTGTGACTGGTCAGCTCTGAGCCGTGTGTCTGAGGAGGACCTGGGGCCTCGCCGGTGTCCCCACTTTATCCCAGCAGGGACGGGGTCCTCCACCCGCACCACCTGGCTGAGATGGACCTGCTGGGTTTTCTGGTGTCTCCGTCAGAAGCACAAGTGGGCCCTGTTCACACAGAGCCTCCTTCCCTCTCGTTCGAGCCTCAGTCTTTCGTACCCAGCGTCCAGGCGAGGCCTTCTGACCTCCTCCCAGAGGAGAAAACCTCACAGGCCATCTTTGATGATGTTGTGACGTAAACACAGCTGTGCATTTGCTCTTGGTCCCCGGTTCCTGGCACAGGGCCCCTAAAACCCTCAGAATTTCCTGAGCAGCCGCACCTGAGCTGTTGCCCCTCAGGTGACTCTCAAAGGATGAGGCTGGCGGTCAGTGACCCAACCACGTGATCAGAGGGTTGAACCCTTCAGCCCCACCCCTGCTGCCCCCACCTCCGGGGAGGGGGAAGAAGCCAGGGATTGAGCTAGTCACCAATGGCCCCTGAGCTGACCCATCACGCCTGTGTGTTGAAACCTCTATTAAAAACCCTAAATGAAGGGGTCTGGAGGGTGACGCACCCCAGCTCCATGGGGACAGAAGCTCCTGCGCTTTGGACCCTCCTAGACCTCGCCCTGTGCACCTCTACGTCAGCCTGTTCATCTGTGTCCTTTACTATATCCTTCCTGATAGACTGCGAATAGTAAGGAAGTTATTCCCTGGGTTCTGTTAACCAGTTATAAATTCAAATTATTGAAGCTTAGGGAGTCTTGGGAAGCCTTGATGTGTGGTCAAGTTGGACAGAAGTGTGTCTGGGTTGGGGGGAGTCTGTGGGCCTGGGAGCCGGGGGTCTGCACTGACGCCAAGCAGTGAAGTGTCAGGACTGTTCCTGTGAGGAAAACCCTGCACGTTTGCTGTCAGAAATGCTCCGAGCAGAGAAGCACTTTTCCTTCAGCCTCTGGTATCGGCACAAGGCAGGTCCCGGAGTCCAGCTCCACCTTTGGCAAGAATAGTCTCACGGCTGGGGCCTGGGGCGCGGGGACAAGAACTGGTCACTGCCCTCCCGGGCCCTGTCCTCGCCTTCTCCCGGGGTAAGGGGACGGGGTGGTGTCCCTCACCTTCTCCCCAAGGGAGACACTAAACCCACATCATCACTTCGCCGACCCCTCCCTGCTCTGAAAGGCGACCACCACCTACCGTGGGATCCGGGCCCATCAGGGGAACGAGGGGCTTCTGAGCCCCCCCTTCAGTAACTTACTTCTGCTGCCCCTAACACAGGGTTTCCCGAGAGCTTGTGATCTGTGTCCCCGGACATCGCTGTGGGTACAAATAGGTTTTTGGGAAAGATACTCACCTGTGCTTAGGTGGCTCGTGGCCTCCCCTGCAGAGCTCAGTCCCCTCACAGCTCACGCAGCTGTTACTAGAGAATTCTAAAGTACCCGTACACAAGCTTAGGAGCCAGCGTGCCAGGGAGAGGCGTCCACCCGCAGCTCTGGTCCCCCGACACCTGCTGCCCTGCCTTGGGCGCTGCTTCCTGGCAGCCCTCCAGGTACGCGATGTGGTCTTTCCTGGAGCCCCCATCACTCTAAGGTTGTGTGCAGAGCCAGGCAGCCAGGGGGAAGCGCGGAGAACGCTCACCGCCTGTCCGCCTCAGTCTCTGTGCTCAGACCTGAGCACACCAGGCCACCACACCTGTTAGGCTCTCGGGAGCTGCTACCAGCAACCAGCAGGTAGAGCTGAGTGAGCCTCCCCCAGAACCTGGCTGCTGGGTGGTGTTTGGTCCAGTGACAGCAAGGTTCAGGCTGAATTCTGCCTTTCCTACAAAAGATGGCCGCAGCACAGCCAGAGTTATATAAACTGCTGTGTGAGCCGCAGAACAGTCAGAGTTATATAAACTGCTGTGTGAGCCCAGTGGAGCTCCAGCTCGCGGGCCTTGCAGGTGTCGTGACAGTGTCTTGTATGGGAGGGTCACTCAAGACAGATGTGAGTGCTTCCCTGGTGGCGCAGTGGTTGAGAGTCCGCCTGCCGATGCAGGGGACGCGGGTTCGTGCCCCGGCCTGGGAAGATCCCACATGCTGCAGAAGGGCTGGGCCCGTAAGCCATGGCCGCTGAGCCTGCGCGTCCGGAGCCTGTGCTCCACAACGGGAGAGGCCACAACAGTGAGAGGCCCGCGTACCGCAAAAAAAAAAAAGACAGATGTGAAAAAATTCTAATCGTAAGATCCAAGTTGCTGTTTAGTGACATCAGATGACAGCATCCTTGATAAAGGTCTGACATCAGCCTCAACACAGCTCTGACGCCTGGGGGCCTCTCCCAAGCGTACAGGCTCCTGAGCTTGTTGGATTCTTATCATAAAAGGATTATGACACTATTATTATTATTAATAATATTCTATTCTATTCTTATTCTTCATTTAAGAGGGGAAGTGTCTGTACAACATTTCTAGCCAATCCATACTCTAAACACTACTTATTTCACCAATCAGAAAAAGATCATTTTCTAGTATCCATTATGTCCATTTCAAACTCCTCTGGTGTTGAATGGATATGAGGATAGAAGAAGAGATTGTACAAATCAGGCTTCTTATGTTGACTTTAAATGCTACCTACTAAATCCTGGAGTGTAAATTCTTGATTAGGGTAACATCCTTCAAATGTTAACTAACTTCTCTGTCACAGTCTTTTCCAATAAATCACAGACAAAATCATACAGGTTGGCTATAGCATTTCACATGATTCTTCCTTAAAAAAGCTCTCCAGCCTCTGTGTTTGGCCCATCACTGAGCTGGTTGAGGAGCGTACAGCCCCCTCCCTCTCCCTTCTTTCTCATGAAGATCCGTCCTGCTCCAAAATGCACATCTCATAAAGCCCCCTGGCTCCCTGTGTGTTACCTTTGGTGACATCTCTGCCATACAGAACCAGCTAACGCTTAGGGGTGATTACAGGGCCATCAACCACAGCGCTTTCTGTCCCTCTTAACGGTCTAACGATGCACGTCCCTAACGTAGATGTGAAGCCCAAGGAAGAATCCCGCTGCTCTAGGAGACTCGAGGGCCACACTCATCACAGCCAGAGGGATGGCCCCTCTGAGCCCACATTCCTCTTAAAACTAAGATCCTGCAATTTTCTGTGGAGACTTGGGCTTGTGATGAGCACCTGCCCCTCTCAGGTCACCTCCTGCTTCTTCCCTCTCCATCCCTCACCTGGGGGCACCTGCCAATACACACCCCGTACTCCATAGCCCTCCCGGATTTCACAGTTAGTCTCCTGGACTCAAGTCTCTTTCTCCTCCAATCCTCCATGTTGTTAATTTTATTTCAAAAACACAAATCTAATTATTTATATCACTTTAAAGTTTAGAACTTTAGTCTCAAAAAAAAAAAAAAAATTAAACTCCTTAATGTCAGCGTTGAGACCCTCACATGCTAGTGGGATCGGCCTTACTTTTCAGCATCATTTGCTGTGTTCCCCCACTCCCACCCTAAAGACACAGGAATTATCTCCTAGGCGTCCAGCAGGGTCATAATGTGGTGTCTCTGGCCAGGTTAGGGCTTTGCATGTGTGTCCTTTGGGACACCACGGTTGCTAAAATTTTGAAAGTAACGCCTTTAGACCCTTCAGGCACCAGTAAAGGGTTCACACTATTTGTGCGCGGTTTCTCTATCACAGACAACTCGTGCTAGAAAAGACCGCGACAGGAGGAGGATCTGTTTCCCAGACGGCTGGATCGCAGAGCTGGCAAATTGATGCTGGTTTTCAGCAGAGACCACAGCTCTGAGGTGAGCCTCTCCACGGCGCGGCTCCTGTGATGCTGGCTTCTCAGAGCAAGGAATCAAGGAGAGAGAAAGATGGAAATCTCGATCTCCTTTATGACCTACGCCCTCGTGTCCACAGTGCCCTATTCCACATGGCGAGGGATGACACAAGGTGAGAATCTTGAGGTGAGAATCATGAGGGGTCGTTCTGAAGGCTAGTGACCGTTGTCTGCCCTATGGCCCCTCAGTGACTCACATCCCTCCCACATATGCAAAACACCTCACCCACTCCAAAGGCCCCTCAAGGTCTCATCCCGTGACGACAGCGGCTCATAGTCAGGCATCTCACCATGTACATCGAGTCGGGCTGTGGATGAGTCTTCCTTAGTGGAGCTCCTTAGTGAAGTTCCTTGATCCACAGTCATGTGAACGAAAGAGAAAAGCCACCCCTCCCCCACCACATACACACCTAACCCGCAATGGTGGACAGGCATAGGACAGCCACTAAAATTCCTATTCAAAATGAGGGCAAAGGGACAACGTACGAGAGTGACTGGTCCGTAGCAGTTGTGAAATCCCGCGAGCGAGTGTTGGAGCTCCTTGTTCAGGACTCAGCCTCACCCCTCCCAGGAATGACTCGCCGCTTACTCTTGGCTCCGCCCTCTGGGATCTCAGCTTCACCCTCTGAGTCCTCCTTCCTCGCCCACGAAAGCTAGTCTGTGTGCAGCTGGGTAGGTTTCTCGGCCTTCCTCCTGCCGAGAAGTTGGAGAATACAAAAGTCTCTTTCCTCGTTGTGTTCTCTCTGCCCATTTCAGTCCAAGCGGGCAGTGCACCTGGCAATAGAAAGCTCTTAAAAACTTTACAGGCCACCTGTGTATTTTATTGGGGTTTGACTCCATTAGAAAAAGGCCACACCCACAGACGTCTGCCTCATACGGGGCAGCACCCTCCCACTTCCCAGAAGCCCTATCGTTCTGCTGAATGCTTCTCTGATGGATAGTGGATATTTCTTGGATATTCTGAGGTCTTAGCAAAGGTTTCTTGGCTTCGTGGTCAGCCCACGTTTTCTTCAGAGCGCCCTGGATCTGATCTTGACTTGGAAGCCATTCCTTACCCGTAGCATCGTTTGTTGTCTGGAGGGGCTGAGTTTTAAAATTGCTTTTTATTTAAAAGTCCTTCCTGTAGTGTAGCTGTCTCTTCTCACATTTTATTACAAGCAGCAATTACAAGAAGAAACCAAGAAGTACTTTCAACAGCCCCTGGAAGTCTCCTTAGCTAGAACACACAGCTCATTTGGTAAGTTTTCCACCACCCCCATTAAAAAAAAATTTTTTTTAAGTCTTTATTGAATTTGTTACAATTGCTTCTGCTTTATTTTTATGTTTTTGTTTTTGTTTTTAAGGCCATGAGGCACGTGGGATCCTAGCTCCCTGACCAGGGATCGGACCCACAGCCCCTGCATTGGAAGACGAAGTCTCAACCTCTGGACCACCAGGGAAGTCCCCTCCACCTCCCCCATTACTGCAGGTAACAGTGTCGCTAAACTCTCTGCCTCTCTATAGCAAAGATCATTTTCTTCCAGTTTCAAATAACATTTTCTTTGCTTTCGTTCAAGCCCTCACTCTCAGCCTCTTCCAAGGGCATCAGGACTTCATGAAACACTCTTCAAGGCTCTTCACGCTTCCAAGGTCACTCTCCCCAGAGTCTTTCCAGGTTCTTCCCACGGCCTGTTTCCAGAGCCTCTCCCATCTTTTGGGTTTTCGTTGTGGTGATGCTCTACATGCTGACAGCACCGGGACAGTACACCTGCTTATGATTCGGAAGCTTTGTACATCCTCATCTCTCTGAAATGTTTTCCACTAGTCTCTCTGTCTGATAAGTACCCAAATCCCACAGTGTCTCCCAATCCAGGGCAAAGCCCTTATGTCCTTGTCACACCCTCTATATGTTTCTCGTAGCAGTTGTCACATTACTGTCTAGCTTCTGCTTTTGGGGTCTGGTTTCCCTCCTCCTGTGCGTTCCTTGAGTGTAGGATGTGGGGTCTTATTTGGGGCGTAATTACCCTTTTCTCTCCAAGTTTCAAGAGAGCTAATTTTTGAGTACATGAAGCCTTATTTTGCTGGATTTGGAATGAGAACATTTCAACACTATTAGCCATACTTATTAGAATCATAGTTTCCTTCGGTTTAGACCCTTTTTTGTTTTCCTTCTACAGCTCATTAAGTGATTGATGGCAAAAGTACAGAATATTGTGAATAAGTTAAGATTTTATTTTCCATGTGTACTCATAATTTAAAAAATGTTTCCTCTCTACATATGCTTAAAAATATGTCAACTTGAGAGAAAACAACCTAACAAGGATATTCCTAATTCTTGCTAATTAATGTCTGAACTTCTTTTCCCCTCAATTACTTCACACACCTGTTCACTGTAAATTTCCTTAGCAATTTTCATACCATATTAATGTTGTCCAGAACTTGGACCCATACCTGAGGTTTTTCTGAATTTTAATTGTTTTCAAATTAATTTTAATATTCTGAGTAATTTCAAACTTACCCACATGTTTATAAAATTGAACTTTATATTTCAAAACATTATGAAGTTTTCCTAAGGTCTGCTTTTATAAATGCTTTTAAAATCATTTTTAAAAACCTCTTTCACTGAAAATCTACCTATTTGTCTCAAATCTTACCGTTCCATAATTCACTTAGCAGCTTTTCTTGTGTGCAGTAGCTCACAGCTCTCCAAGGTGATCCGTGGTTTTCACTACTCTCTCAAGCCCACCTTCTGCTCACTCCTAGGGAGTCAGATGCCACAGTTTTGGTCGGTTTTCCTGCAACAACTTGCACTTTGCCTCCGTCTCACTCAGGAGTTCTTTTGGTCCCGGGTGTGCTCGCTTACACATTCGGCTAACATCCAGCTGTTTCTTAAAACATAAACTGTTTGGTTAGGGTACTTTGCCACATGAGGACATTACTAATAACACAAAAAAGAACAAACTGGATAATGATGGTCCCTGTTGTGACAATCTACTGGGACTTGTAACTTCAAAATAATGCTCTTTAAAGTAGAGGGTAAGCGAGGCTTTGTCCATATCAGCAAAGTAAGGGCTCCATTTTGTCACAGTAAACAGTGTTTACTGTTTAGCCTTTAAACAGGAGTTTTATTGCATAGTAACTTAATAGCCACTTTTATTAGTTATTGATAATTACTATGTGGTAACATTACAGAGGCAGCTGGGGACAAAAAAATTAGGCTTAGATGGGTGTATGAGGGAATGGACTTTCTGACCTTAAAAACAGTCTTTTCTGAATGTTCATGTATGCACGTACACACACAGCCCTAGACTTATGAACAGACTATCTATTGTCAAGACAGTGGAAAGAAATTAAGAGTAAATAAAAACTCATTTAATCAATATATACTTGACCTAGAAGATCAAACTCCTACGCCAATTCTATTCACCATTTCCAGTTTTCCTTTATTGCAACAGAGGCAGATATAATGATAATCACCTGGAAACAATGGACTACATAAAGTAATTAATGAGATACTGAGGGTACTGACTTTAGAAATATACCTAAAACGTATACATTTGAATGACCGTTGTACTCGAAATAGTCATCCTCTGTAGCTGTTTGTTTATTCCAATCATGTTTTCTTTACTTCACACATGTTAGGATTCCTGTTCAGGAACTGCTCACTGTTCTGTTTTATAACATGTACACTTTAAGTTTTGACACGTGTATGTACCTGTGAAACTATCTTCACAGTCCAGATAATGAACATAGCCGTCGCCCCCAAAATCTCTTTGTGCTTCTTGGTGAGACGTCTTCCTGTCCCTTGAAGCTCACTCCTACCTTCTGATACAAACATTGGTCTGTTTTCTAACTGATCAGGTACTTATCAGTTTGCATTTTCTAGAATTTCGTATAAACAGACTCATAGAGTATGTACTAATTTTTTGTCTGGCTCTTCTCATGCAACCCACTTATTCTGAGATCCATCCATGTTATATCAATAGTTCCTTTACTTATATTGCTCAGTATGAACCCATTTTATGCATCCATCTGCTGGTGGTCATTTGGGTTTTGTCCAAATTTGGGCCATCGCAAGTAAGGCTGCTATGAACACTCACATACAAGTCTTTGTATGGACATATGTGTTTTTGTTTGTTTGTTTTCTTTAAATACCTGAGAGTGGAATGGCTGAATCATATGGTAGATGAACACTTTAACTTCTTAAGGAAGTGCCGAGCTGTTTTCCACGTTAGCTGTGCCGTCTGACGTCCTCACCTGTTCCTCCACACCTTTGTCAGCACTTGGTGTAGTCAGCACTTTTCATTTTAGCCATTCTAAGAAATGGGTAGCGGTATCTCATTGTGCTTTTAGTTTCAATTTCCTAATGGCCATTTAATCTGAGTATCTTTTTGTGAATTTAAGTTCCATCTGTATTTCTTCTTTTGTGAAGTAACTGATCAGATTTTCCCCCCTTTTACTGGTTGTTTGTTTTCTTATTATTGAGTTTGGAGAGTTATCAATATATTTTGGAGGCAGGTCTTTTATTAGATACACAATTTGCAAATATTTTATCCCTGTCCATCCTGGCTGATCTTTTTATTCTCTTGACGATGTCTTTCAAATGGCAGAAGTTTTGTTTTTTTTAACACCTTTATAGGAGTATAATTGCTTTACAATGGTGTGTTAGTTTCTGCTTTATAACAAAGTGAATCAGCTGTAGTGTACATATATCCCCATATTCCCTCCCTCTTGAAACTCCCTCCCACCCTGCCTATCCCACCCCTCTAGGTGGTCACAAAGCACCGAGCTGATCTCCCTGTGCTATGCGGCTGCTTCCCACTAGCTATATATTTTACATTTGGTAGTGTGTATATGTCCATGCCACTCTCTCACTTTGTCCCAGCTTACCCTTCCCCCTCCCCGTGTCCTGAAGTCCATTCTCTACATCTGCATCTTTATTCCTGTCCTGGCCCTAGGTTCTTCAGAACCATTTTTTTTTTTTTTTAGATTCCATATATATGTTAGCATACGGTATTTGTTTTTCTCTTTCTGACTTACTTCACTCTGTATGACAGACTCTAGGTCCATCCACCTCACTACAAATAACTCAATTTCGTTTCTTTATATGGCTGAGTGATATTCCATTGTATATATGTGCCACATCTTCTTTATCCATTCATCTGTCGATGGACACTTAGGTTGCTTCCATGTCCTGGCTATTGTAAATAGAGCTGCAATGAACATTGTGGTACATGACTCTTTTTGAATTATGGTTTTCTCAGGGTATATGCCCAGTAGTGGGATTGCTGGGTCATACGGTAGTTCTATTTTTGGTTTTTTAGGGAATCTCCATACTGTTCTCCATAGTGGCTGTATCAATTTACATTCCCACGAACAGTGTAGGAGGGTTCCCTTTTCTCCACACCCTCTCTAGCATTTAAAGTTTGTAGATTTTTTGATGATGGCCGTTCTGACTGGTGTGAGGTGATACCTCATTGTAGTTTTGATTTGCTTTTCTCTAATGATTAGTGATGTTGAGCATCCTTTCATGTGTTTGTTGGCAATCTATATGTCTTCTTTGGAGAAATGTCTATGTAGGTCTTCTGCCCATTTTTGGATTGGGTTGTTTGTTTTTCTGATATTGAGCTGCATGAGCTGCTTGTAAATTTTGGAGATTAATCCTTTGTCAGTTGCTTCATTTGCAAATAATTTCTCTCATTCTGAGGGTTGTCTTTTCGTCTTGTTTATGGTTTCCTTTGCTGTGCAAAAGCTTGTAAGTTTCCTTAGGTCCCATTTGTTTATTTTTGGTTTTATTTCCATTTCTCTAGGAGGTGGGTCAAAAAGGATCTTGCTGTGATTTATGTCGTAGAGTGTTCTGCCTGTGTTTTCCTCTAAGAGTTTCATAGTGTCTGGCCTTACATTTAGGTCTTTAATCCTCAAATGGCAGAAGTTTTAAATTTTGAAGTTCAATTCATCAGCTTATTTTTTATGTATCATGCTTTTGATGCCATATCTAAGATACCTTTGTTTAACCAAAAGTCACAAAAATTTTCTCTTCTGTTTTCCTCTGGAACTTTTATTATTTTAAAGTTTTCATTTAGATTCATAGTACTTTTTGGGTTAATTTTGCATGTGCTACAGGTGTGGATAAATGTTTGTTTATTTGCTTGCTTATGGATATCCAATTGTTTAGGTACTATTTCTTAAAAACATGCTCTTTGCATTGCACTGACTTTTTCTAAAATCAGTTGAACATATTTGTGTAGTGTGGACTCTATTTAGTTTCACTGATCTATTTGTCTATCTTGATGCTAAGACCACACTGTCTTGATTACTAGAGTTTTATAATGTCTAAAAATTATGTATTATTTGTCCTCTAACATTTTTATTATTCAAATTGTTTTGGCTATTCTATATTCTTTACATTTCCATATGAATTTTTGAATGAGTTTGTTAATTTCTTCAAAGAAAGTCTGCTTGAAGTTTGACTGGGATTTCACTGAACCTATAAATTAATGTGAGGAGAACTGATGTCTTGAAAATACTGAGTCTTCTGACACATAAACACAGTATATTCATATATTTAATTAGACCTTCTTTAATTACTCTCATCAGTGTTTTATTGTTTTCAGTATTCCGGTCTCTTACTCTTTCTGTCAGATTTTATCACTAAGTATTTCATGTTCCTTGATGCTATGGTAAATGTATTTTTAAAGTTTTAGTTTCTGATTGTTTATTGGCTGTTATAAAAATAAAGTTGAGTTTTTCAGATTGATCTTATATCCTTTGACTTTACTGAGCTCAATAATATTCATAGATTTTTGTGTATTCCACAGAATTTTCTGAATATGTGTTTATGTCATCTGCAAATAAAGACAATTTTACTTTTTTCCTTTCCAATCTGGATGGCTTTTATTTCTTTTCTTATCTTATTGCACTGGTGATAAGTACAATATTGAAAGGCATGGTGAGAGCAGACAACCTTGTCTTGCTCCTGATCTTAGGGAACAAAGCATTCAACCCTTCAACATTAAGTATAATGTTAGCTCTCCAGTCTTCATAGATGGCTTTTATCAGGTTGAGGGACTTTCCTCCTATTCCTAGTTTTCTGAGAGTTTTCATCAGAAATGGACATTGGGTTTTCTTTTAAAAATACTTTAAAAGGGCTTCCCTGGTAGCGCAGTGGTTAAGAATCCGCCTGCCAATGCAGGGGACACAGGTTCGAGCCCTGGTCTGGGAAGATCCCACATGCCACGGAGCAACTAAGCCCATGCGCCACAACTACTGAGCCTGTGTACCACAACTACTGAAGCCCGTGTGCCTAGGGCCCGTGCTCTGCAACAAGAGAAGCCACCGCAATGAGGAGCCCATGCACCGCAATGAAGAGTAGCCCCCACTTGTCGCAACTAGAGAAAGCCCATGCGCAGAAACGAGGATCCAATGCAGCCAAAAGTAAATAAACAAAATAAATAAATTTAAACAAAATAAGTAAATTTATTTTTTAAATACTTTAAAAATGTATTTATATGATCATATGGCTTTTCTTTTCTATATTATTAACTATTTTTTTAGATTATTAATGTGTGAATTACAGTGATTTATTTGCAAATATTAAACCAACCATGCATTCCTCGGATAAACCCAACTTGGTCATAATTTATTATACTTTTGTATATTCCTGGAATCAGTTTGGTAAAACCTTATTGAGAATGTTTTCATCTATGTTCATAAGAGATATTCTGTAGTTTTATTGTAACGTCTTTTGGTTTCATGGGAATGCTGGTCTTACAGAATAAACTGGGTAGTATTTCCTTCTCCCAATTTTCTGCAAGAATTTATGAAGGATTGATGTTATTTCTTCCTTAAATGTTTGGTAGAATTCACCAGTGAAGCTATCTTACCTGGAGTTTCTTTATGGGAAGGTTTATAACTTCACATTTCATTCAAAAATATAGAAATAGTCAGAGTATTTATTTCTTCTTGAGTTGATGTTGGTAGTTAGTGCCTTTCAAAGAACTTGTCTATTTTCTAAGTTTATTGGCATAATGTTGGTTATATTTCCGTATAATCCTTTTAATATGTTTAGAATCTGTGATGATTCCACCTCTTTCATTCCCGATTTGTATCTTGTCTCTTCTTTCCTGATCAATCTGACTTGAAGTTTATCAATTTTATTGATCTTCTCAAAGAACCAGCTTTTTTCCCCCATCAGTCTTCTCTACTAATTTTCTCTTTTCTATTTAATTGATTTCTGTTCTTATCTTTATTATTTCTTTTCTTTTCTTTACTTTGGGTTCAGTTTTCTCTTTTTAAAAAGAATTTCTTGATGAGGAAGCTTAGCCCATTGATTTGAATTATTTCTTCTTTTCTACTATAGGCCCTTAGTGTGAATAATTTCCCTAAGTACTGCTTTATTTGTAACCCCAAGGAAGTCTGTGATACAAGTGGGAGGCCATCAAGGTTGCATCATGAAATAAAATACCCAGCTGTCTCCTAATGGCACTGCATATGGGATCTACTCAGTGGGGGTCCTTGTAGGCAAAACTGGATTAACCCCTTCATGGCTATACACCCTTGGATACAACCCATGGAATATCAGTGTTACTGAGTTTTATGCTCTCATGTACCATTTAAAAATGACTTTCTAATGTGCTGCCCAAAGAAGGAGCCTTGTCCCAAGGAGGCATGCAGGTGCCAGTACAGGTGGGCACTCGCCACCTGCCTCTACAAGGATTAAATGACAACCTGCTGTGACCACTGACCTTCAACACACCCTGAAAGGAGTTTGGGGTGGAGATCAGGAATGAGGCGCCCTGTGCTCTGGGAAAAACTGGCAGAACAGGCCTTTAGGTAGTTAGATATTTTCAGGAGAAGCTTTTATGAGCCCCATTCTTGCATCTCCTCGTATCCAGAAAAGCACTAAAATCCTTCATGGTGACGTCTGCTCCTCGTGACCAGCAGAAATCTTCATGAGATGAGCAGAAAACTTCTGCAAAAAATATGTGCTTGGTTGCATGTACTCCCCTTCACCAAAATCACATATACACTGACCTTCCCCCCTACCTCTTGGGAGCAGCTCCCCAGAGCTCTCTGAGATGCTGCCTCCTGGGCTGTAGTCCTCATTTTGCCCCAAATAAAGCTTAGCTCACAACTCTCTCATTGTGCATTTTTTTCAGTCAACATAAATGTTGGTGCCTCTGTGCATGAAAAGCCTTCTGGTGCACCATGTCCATAGTTATCACCATTAATTAAGCAGATAATTTGTGAGTGATCCTGTGCTAGGAGACTTACCCTCACTCTCTAGCTTCCTCTCTGTAGGAATCTGGGCTGTAACGCCACTCTCCACACCAGGGAGCTGATTCTTCTGCAGCGAGGTAACTGTGAGGTCACTTGCTTTGAATGTGGACAGGTCAGGGTTTACCCTAAGGTCCTTCTACATCCGAAAAGCCACAGTGAGACATGCTCCCCCTCTACTGTCTCCACTGTCAGTTTACAGGCTGCGCGCTGGTCTGGTAAGGATGGCCCCAGATCACGGGGCAGGGAAGAAACAAGGCCAAAGAGCCCATTCAAGAGACTCTGAAATTCTCTCCATTGTGAAAATGCATCTTCTCCCGAGGGTTTACCGAGGAGAAGCTCCTTTGACACACGTGATGGCCCAAGGGCACCAACGGCACCATAAAGAAACTCTCTTTATGCCCATGTTCACTGGTATTGTTTTCTATTCTGCGTGAAGTTGCACACACACACACACACACACACACACACACACACACACACACACACACACACACACACACAGAGGTGGGGTATGCGCTGCCTTGTAGCACCTGCCCTGAAGGGCCACAACTCTAAGTTGCAGACGTGGATGTTCCTGGGGGCTCACCTGATACCCCAGCCTTCTCAGCCAGGTCAGTGTTTACCAGGTAGTCGTTCACTGGAAACGTGCCTCTCAGCTGGACTTGTCTGGTGCACTTATCTGTCATCTCCGTGTTAGGATTTGTCTGTCGTTCAAAAGGAAGATGCTCTGTCACGTTCTCACTCTTCCTCGTACTACACAGCTTTGTTCGCATCGGTCAGCCATTCTGGAACTGTTTACACTAGTGCAGGTTGTGTTTGTTAAGTGTCAAGTATGCTCTGGGGATAGGCTGGCCTCGCAGTTACCCGAAGTGTGCAGCCAGGTCCTGGAAAGTCGTGATGCAGGGAAACACCATTGTTAACAGAACGTGTTTGTTACTAAGAGCTTATCTGGACTCCGCCTCTCGCCTCTGATTCCCCCTCTGTGAGCTGCTCGGGGGCTTTGGCTCTCCTCCTTCAAGAGGACAAGGGTTTCGTTCCAGGATGTGAGCTTCTTGGAGAATCAGAGACATTTCCTCAGAGCCCCAGGGTGGAGTGGCCTCCGCAGAGCAGGCCGGGTGCATTCAGCTGATACTTCAAAAATGGCAGAAACTGGCTGGTCATCCCTCGTCTCTAAAGAAAAGTTCAAAAAGCCCAGATGATCCGTCTGGCCTTTGGCAAAAGCGTCTGGCCGCCCGGAGCTCTTATTACTCACGTGCACACTCCATCTACCGGCCCCAGGAGTGAGGCTGGGGTATCAGGTTCTCCCCAGTGCACCTTGTGTTCCATTTAGATGTGGGGCCTTCACTGCAGGTGCAGGGCCCAGGGCAGGAAGTGTGACCCCAGCTTCCTTGGGAGGAACTGGACACCAATAAATTGAAACAGTTAAACCTTCTCCTCGTGTTTGTCTGTGCGACAGTTTAGCCTAAGTCTTAGGATGAGAGGCACGTGACAACAACCTCACACCTCTGATTCTTCCAGAGTCAGGGAGACCCACACCGTGACAGGGACACAGGACCAGAGGGCCAGTGGCGACTTGGGAAGACTTCCTGCCTTGGTGCAGCACGGAGGGGCACCCGAAGTGCCCCACGGGATGAACCCCCTGCCCCTGTAGCGTCACAGAGGGTGGGGGCTTGGGTTCTCTTTGGCCAGAAAGATTGTTGCTGTCGGTGCCCTTCTTTGAACTCTGACCTGTAGCTGGTGCCACACACCTGGGCTCAGGGCAGCTGCAGGGGCGGGTCCCAGCCCTCACCTGGCTTTCCAGGTGCAGGACCTCTTCCTGAGCCACAGAAAGTGACCTCGTCCACAGCCCTGGAGGAAAACCCCAGGGGACCCTCACTGGGAGCTGGATCAGAGAGAAATGCCCGAAGCCCGCCAGGGAGGCGGGGGCCGAGGTTCATCCTCCCCCAGCCTCAGAGCCCCCAGGCGAGCGCAGCCCGTTCCCAAGAACACGGTCTCCACAGACCCCGCTGCCTCTAGGTCCTCCTCTCTCCTCCCCTCACTCCTTCATGGGACGGCTTTCCCCGTAAACCACTGCGTCCAAAGTCACGTCTCAGGCTCTGCTTTCAAAATCGCTCAAACTAAACAGACCCTCCCCACGTCCTGAGGCAAAACGACCACTGCCCAGGTCACTTCCACCACTCGACCAAGTGCAAGAGAAGGCCAATAGACTTGAATCAACCATCCACCTGCCACTTGAATGAACAGACGGCCTTGTGTTTATTTTTGACGCAACGGGAGCACGAAGGCTCCTTCCTGCGAAGGTTTCCCTGCTGCACGTTCCCGCACTGGATTTGCGACCGGCCCCTTTGCTCAGCCCGCACCACCCCTCCCTGCAGGGCCCCACCACCCCGCGGAAGGCCCCCTGAGACAGCAAGGGGACCTGAGAGCCGCTCTGCCACCAGCCTCTGTCCCAAAGGAAAACAGTTATCACCCGAGAAAGCACAGGGACTGAGCCCTAAACTCGCCACCTGTCCCGTGAGTGTGCGATGCGGGCTGCGAGTGGGAACCAGCAGGTACCCCGCCTAGGCCGCCGCCAGGATAACGTCGCCATGACAGTACTGGAAAGGATGTCGGTGGGGGATTTAATTTTTTCTAGCCTTACTGAGGCACTATTTACACATAATAAAATTCAGGTATTTGAAATGCACACACCGTGCACCTCACACACACTGCAGAGCACGGTGTGATGAATTCTGCTAGCTTTCTCCACAGCCATTGCCACGATTACCCTAAACTCGTCCCTGACCTCTGCAGGCCATCCCCTCTCCTGACCCTAACCCTGCCCGCCATTGACTACCTTTATGTCATTACAGTCTCGCCTTTTCTGGACTTTCATATGGATGGGGTCAAGCAAGATGCCATTTTGTCGGTTTCCTTCGCTCGGCACAGCGTTTCATGCTGCGTTGCTTGTGCTAATCTTTTGTCCCTTCCTGTCACTGAGCAGGATGGCCCATCCCATGGGTATTCCAGACTCTGTTCATTCATTTAGCAGCCAAAGGGCGTCCGAGGTGTTTCCAGTTCTGAGTGTCGGTGTTGAGTCTCCTCGTGGACTCATGATTTCTTTCCCTTGGGTAAATACCCAAGCGTGGGATGCCGGGCCATAGGTGCGCACAAGTTTACCGTCCGGCCACATGGTTTTCCAAAGGGGCTGTACCATTGTGTGTCCCCCCGTAGGAGACGAATCCCAGCTGCTCCCCTTCCTCGGGATTGTGGGTCCAGCCAGCCTTGATTACTTGAGGAGACTGGTGCTATCTGAGTGTGACTCAAGTCTGCGTCTCTCTGACGAGTAACAATGCTGAGCACCTTTTCAGGTGTTGGTTGTCCAGACATGACTGCTGGTGAGCAAGGTCCTGAAATATTCTTAGGGGAGCGTCGACCTAGGTAGGCGTTACCACCGCTAATTGACCCCTGGAGATCTGCAGCCCTAGCTGCTAAATCACCGAGTCGAGCCACTCCTGGCAGAGCTGGGGCGAGCCTTCCGAGAAAGTGGGTGCTCCCCCAGGCCACGTGCTCCCAAGGGCTTGGAGCACCTGCTCTGAAAGATACGTTAGCAGCCTGAAATTTTGACAGGCTGGTGGCACCTTTTAACATTAGTGTTTTGACGTTACTCGTCGGTTATTCAACATTGCCCCGTATTTTGTTCTTTTAAGCTGATGAGCCTCTAACCATCTCTACCAGACTTAATAACTGGCTTAACTAGCAAGGACTGGAAGTTCCTGTGCGGTCAAGTCTCTCCCTCCACCAACTCAGCCCTCTTGGAGTCCGCAGGAAGGAAGCCTTGCCTGTGTCCCCCGTGTGTGGGGAGCAGGCAGCAGACACCCCACATCTCTCTTCTCCCTCCCCGTTCCTTTCTGCCCTGGTAGGGTTGGTCTTTGAAGTTAAGGCTCAGAGCCCTCAGCGAAGTGCTGAGAAAGGGGCCTTGTCACACTGGACTTACGGTGAGTGCCGGGGGCGTTGGGAGACGTGTGGGTTTCACCCTCAGGAATAAAAAGCCCTGAGGCACTCTAGCTTCCTGGGAAACACAGCCAGAAGCCAGAGCCTGGAGACTGTTTCCAAACATCCTAGAAAAGGCAATTAGGAGTGTTGGAGCCATGGTTCCAGAATTTTCTATACTTTTATCTCCTGTGCTTGCTATTTCTATGACCTCGTCTATTTCTCTGTAGTTTTTAAAAACGAGATTCTCTAAAATCAAAAGAACTTGTAGATTTATTTTTTAGAAGTGTGGAAGGGCCCTGGGAAATAGCGACTCTCAGGGAAAGAGGAGGAGGTTTTTAAAAGGCAAAAAGAAAGCTAACTTAAGGCTGGAAAGGAAGATGAAGATTCATACTCTGGTGATCAGTGCGTGTGTATGTGAGAGTGTGTGCGTGTGTCTGGGTACCTGTGTGCACACATGTATACACGTGTGTGCATTGCGTGGGTGCGTGTGCATGTGCGTGCTGGGGTCAGGCGGGGAGGGATCAAGGTCGAGAGCTCCAGGGCATCACTCTGGTTCTCTGTGGTTATTTACTCTGTGTAGCGAATTAGTGAAAAGTCACCCCTAGAGAGCATTTTTAGTGAGGCTGGAGGAGGAAAGTCTTTGGGTGAAAAGGGGGTTCACAAGACTCCACTCTCAGCTTTGGTTTCGCATGTGTGTTGATGTGTTTGTTTTGTGCTTTGCTTTACTTTCAGATTGCCTAAAAAGCCACGCTTCTCTCCAAGGCCACCTGAACCAAAGAATCTTCGACACGTCCTCTCTTGGGAAGCGTCCTGCTGCTGCAGTTCCCCCCACAGCTCTCAGGTGTCGTGCGCACTCCCTCTGCGTGCGGTGGTGTGCAGCCCGGCCTGCGCCTGCCAGTGGGCTGGGGACCCTTCACACCTGCTGCCCGGCCCTACCCTGGCCACTGCCATCCCTCCCTCTGGGTAGCCTGGGCCCTGAGCTCGTCAAGACCTCCCCGGTGGTCCTCACGTGTATCAAGGTCAGGGACTACTCACTGCGGAAGGAACGGGGGAAAAAGCAGAAGCTGCAGGACCGTGAAACCCGGGGGATGAGTCTAACTGTAGGAAAGATGGCAACTTGGGTCTTTACTGAGTAACGTGACTCCGTTTATTTCTCAGGTGTGTTTCACTGAGTCCACTCTTAAGGTCTTCACTTGGGGAAGCTCTAACCGCATACGGAATTCCATTCCGTCCCTAAGAGAACAGTCCCCATGACTGTGGGATGCGTGGTTCCCCCAGTGCCGCCACTTACCGCCCTTTGAAATGGGTTCATAACTGAGGTTTGTTTATATTTGCAACACTTTGCAGAGTTAACGTAGACTTTTCAGTAGGAAACTGAGGGAGTAAAGATGAGTGCTGAGAAGTGAAAAAAGAGATGGTCCCTTCCGATTATTTTTATCTTGTTTTAAATATTCAAACACCAAAACAGGCAGATAGATTAAGCTTTCATGGGGAGCTGTGCATATCTCCTAACCACAGCAGTAGTCTGGGGTTATAATTCTCTGTCCATACAATAAAATCAATCAAGTGCAAATAAAAGGCCAGTGATAAAAATGGCCACTTGAGAAGAGCTGGGCCGCAATCACCATCTCACACACAAATGGTGCCTGAGGAGGTCAGCGCTGGCCGTAAACAGGCTCTTTGGGATGACTTTCCATCCCACTCACTCCCAGACCCGGTTGGGGCCACAGCGGCTTCCCAGGGCTCATTTCTGTCTATCAGGGTCTTGTTCCCTTATAATCTGGGGTCCCTCCTCATTCCCAGGTTCCCTTGGAACCCATATCAGCACAGGCCCCCGACCAGGTGGCCACCGGGCCCTGATCCTCAAGGCTGATACGTTTAGGGTGCCGGGGCCTTGTGAGGCGGCGAGAGGTCCAGCCTGGCGGCTGCTGCTCCCTAGGTGCCCCCCAGGCACTGGATCACATGGGCTCCAGGATCCCCAAGTCCTGGAAGTCCTCCCTCCACCAGCTCCCAAGGTCCTTTTGGGGGGGGAGGGCCGGAGAAGTTGGGGGTGGAGGGGCAGAGGGGAGAGGGACTATCACAAGTCAGTGGTGAGTGAAGCCCACGAACCACTTTCTCTTCTGAGACACTGTGAAAAGAAATCACCTTCTGTAAAACTCCCGGGCAGGGGCTGTGAGTGCCTCACTGATCAGAGGGTGGCAGCCCTGCCACCTGAAACCCATCCAGAGCCTGCATCTAAGAAACAGAAGCCGGTGTATCGGAGCCCTCGCGCGCTGCTGGTGGGAATGCAAAACGTGTAGCTGTTACGGAAAACACTACAGTTATCTCCTAAACAATTAAACACAGAGTTACTGTATGATCCAGCAATTTCATTCTTCTGAATATACACCCAAAAGAATTAAAAGCAAGGACTCAGAAATGTGCCACGTTCACAGCAGCCAAAAGGTGGAAGCACCCCATCTGTCACTGCATGATGGTCGAACAGAATGTGGTCCATCCACACAATGGAATATTATTTGCCTTAAAAAGGAAGGAAATTCTGACACAGGCTCTACCTTGAAAACATGCTCAGTGAAATTAGCCAGTCACAAAAGGACAGATACTAGATGATCCCACTTGTACGAGGTCCCTGGAGTAGTCGAGTTCCTAGAGACAGACAGCAGGAGGGTGGTTTCCAGGGGCTGGCGGGACGGGGAGGGGAGTCAGCGTTTAATGGGGGCGGAGTCTCAGTTTTGCAAGAAGAAAGAGCTCGGGTGGTGGATGGTGGTGATGGCCTTAGCGCCACTGACCTGTACACTTTGAGTGGTTAAGATGGTAGATTTTCCTTTGGTTCATTTTCCCACAATTAAAAGAAGAAGGAAGCAGCACTGAGACCGGGGAAAGAAGAGCCCTCGAGGGGGAGGCGGTTTCCCACCTCGCTGCAGGGGTGGCGCCCGCCTGCAGCCACAGTAGCCTCTCTTCCTCTGCGCATGGAGGCCTCCGGTCAGTTTCTCCTGGATCTGAGGAAGGAAAGCACCCAGTTCACACACTTTGGGCCTTTGTATATTTCTCTGTGTTTGTTTGGGTTTTACTTTTTCTAACTGTGATACTTCTAGCTCCGTTGGAAAACATCACTTCTTTCAGACCAGTATTTCTATTCATCAGGTGTGTAAGCACCATAACGTAAATGCACAGGGCCACCTGCCTGCTTCCCTGAGGTTGATACATCCGTTTCTTTTAAGGCAGGTTTGAGCCACAATGTTTAGAGCACTTCTCCTTTGGGAGCACATACCTACACATCAGTCGCGTTTTTCCTCCCTGACTGAAGTTACTTTCACGAAGCTGTTCCCTGGAAGGAAGCGCAAAGTGCTTCATAAAAATCCCTCGCACTAACCGTTCTCACACAATAATGGGGCGGAGCGGGAAACAGGATTCTTCCAGTTATGAAGAAATAGTCGAGAGTGGAAAATACCAGGAGGAGTGTGCCTTCTTGGACTACGCTACTCCACCCCGATTTCCAGATACGCTTCAGCTTCTTCCTCAGTCTAGACTGGAGATGTTTACAGCGAGCGGTTGAAACTTTAATGAAATGCTCTGTTAGAGGGCAAACTTCTTCAAGCTTGGCTTGCACATCCAGTGTCACGCATGCCGTTCTCACGGGCGTGCGGATGGGAGCAGAAGCCAGGTTTCTGGCTCAGAAAGAACCTAAACTCAGAGGTTAGATGTGAAGTTCCCAGTCTGAATAATTAAACTTAAAACCCGGCCTTTTTACGTAATGCAAAGGAAGCACAGACTTTCATTCCTTTTAGAGTTTCACAGGCACTTTTGGTCACTCTTATTAACAGAGATAGCAATGTCTTAAATACTTTGTTTATGAAAAGCAGCATTATAAAATGCCCTAAAAAGTCTAGGCTTCTTTAGTGAGCTCTGAACTACTCAGAAATTCGGTTCGCTATTGGGGGACCAAAAAAAATTCAGAGTCTTAAAAAATGGGAGTTTTCGCCTGTGCTTCTTCCCAGCCTGAACGCTTCCTGGGGAATTCTGATTGCTCCGCTTCGGTTCCTCCGGGGTTTTCGTGGTAACACTGGTCCGCGTGCACCCTCGGGCGCTAGCTCAGCTTGGCCACCAGGGGGCAGTGTGGTCATTCGCTAGCGCCCCGCGGCTCCCGCGCCGGCGGGGATGCCAAGGCACGTCCAGCCTCCAGCGCTTAGCCTGCGCTCCGTCATTACTTTTTGATTTACAAAGCGCCATTCCTCCGCAGATTCCCCGCCCCCAGCTGCTTCAGAGAAAGCCCGCAGAAGCTACCCAGCGAGGGGAGCAACCCCGGCACCGTGTCAGGTGGTCTGATGGACGCACGCAGGTGGACATCTGGAAAGAAATCTGCTGACACAAGGGCCCTGGCGGCCAAGGCAGTGGCCAGGGTGGGGAGGGGTCAGCAGCAGGGCCACCCGTGTCCCAGCCAGCAGGGAAAGCAGCTCTAGCCAGTGGGGTGCAGGCATGAATCTGTTCCCACAGAAGATAGAGGCAGGACCAACTCTGGACGTGAGCCGTCCGAACATTCCAGCGGGACCTGCTGGGCCCGGCTCAGCCCTGTTCTCAGGACAGGCCTGGGACCGGCTCGGGAAGGCCCTGCTCGGCTCCGGGGAGTCTCGCGCTCCTCGTGGTTTAGGGAACTGATGCAAAGGGGGCCCTGAGCAGGGGCAGGGGGTGCCCGGGGCAGCGCTCTGAGCAGCGCGGAGGTTGCGGATGGAGCCTTTTGAACGGCAGCTGAAAAATTCTAAATCCGGCTCCGGGACATTGGGAAGGCGCCGAGCCCAAGGGCAGCGCGTGGATGGGATAAAAACAAAAATAAAACCACAGACTGGAGCAAGCACCCCCCTCCAGCTCAGCGGTGCCTGCGCCCACGTGCTCTACGTCCCCCGCCCGGCCCATCAGACGCGCTGCATCTACCGATTTTATTCTAAGCCGTTCTCCCAGCAAATCTAGTCAAGCGGCGTTGTCTTCACCGCTTCACAGAGGAGGAAGCCGAAGGCCAGATGGTCAAGGTTACATGGCAACGAGGTACGTCTGAGAGCTGGAACGAAGGCCCTGCACTCTCAGACACCAGGCCCCTCAGCTGCACTTTGCTACTTCCTGAGAAAACTGGAGCCCTAGGCATGCATGTCTACACAGGGCATCAGAAGGGTGTCGCCTTTATCCCACAGGCCTTCCCACCAGCGGAGAGGAGAAGGCGTCCAGAGCTTGGCGGCCCGTCTGCCTTCCTTCCATTGCTCCAGTCTGGAGCGGGGCTGGCCCAGGGCTGCTGTGAAGACCAGGCCCAGAGGGTCTCCTGCAGCCCATCCTTCACCGGTGCCTAGGGGGGAGGGAGGAGACCCTGCTGGACGCACCTGGGAACCTGTCCGACAAGCCATGGAGGGAGGCCCAGGCAACGTCACCGAGGCCACGGCCTGTGCACATTCGGTTAAGGGAAGGGGGCAAACTGTGCCCAGGAATATCACTTCTCTCGGTGTGAGTGCCGTGGGCTGAGCACCTTTAGAATACCTTAGCCTTTTAGCCTACTGCTTGCTACCTTTAAAAACAAGGCCATTGTTCTGCTTTAGGTAGGAAATCCCTCTCTGCTACAAAATTGCAAGCCCTGGGAAAGCCCCAAGAGTGGCAATGTCACAGTAAAGCATCTGAGTGTTCATAGCAGTGATGAAATGGTCAGTGGAGGCGTAAAACAGGGAGGGAAAGCTTGGGGCCCCGGGAGGAGGGAGATGGGAAGACAGGGAGGCTGGAGCCCCGGGGCAGCCAAAGGAGGCGCGGAGGAGAGCGTGGAAGGATTTGCCGATGACATTACTGATGGGCCGAGTGTGGATTCCCGGCCCTCATGAGAAATCTAAACGGAAGATGGGAAAGACAGAGGAGCTGGCAGGGGGATTCACCTCCGGCCAACCTGCCAACTTCTGGAAAGAGATGGACGGCAGCAAGCAGGAGACAGAGAACAAACACAGAGGGCGCCCGCGGTGAGATGCACAGTACCCCTGCCCCGTGTCTTCCCCCAGCAAGGAGCCCCACGGAGGACAGCCCGGACGCCAGCTTACAGTGGAGATGGGCTTGAGCCACTGCCCCTCTGGGTGAGGGCTTCGGGGTGGGACGGCCAGGGCAGGGGGGGCGGCGCATGGACGGGGGCTGCACGGTGGCTGTGGCTTCAGACACCTTCTCTGGGCTGAATGTCAGTTTGGCTGTGAGAGCCGCAATCTGGTGGGAGATATGACATCACCCTTCGGCTTCCACAGCTGAGTCTTCCCCCTTCCCTTCTCCCGCGAGCCCCCTACCCCAAGCCAGGGTCTTGGAGGCCCTGGGGGGTGAGGGAGAACATGGTCCTTTTCCGACTTCGCTGGGGGCGGTCATTGGCCCGTAAAGTAAATGCCTTCTGCTCCCCGGCGGGTTGTTTGGGAGTGTTAAAATGTTTAAAGGTCTTTACTACTCTCCGAGCCCTGTTCTAGCTGTCTTGTGTGCCAGAAGTTATGCAGTTGAAGCTTCAGATAACCTAGGAGGTAAATACTATTATCTCCATTCTGAGATGTGGAAATGAGGCCCTCAGAGAGGATGGGACTCTCTCAGGGTCACAGGTGGTGGCGGCAGAGCCGGGATTTTAAGTCAGGTCTCTGACTCAGAACTTGGGGTACTTCCTCCTTATTTCCATTGTTTTTTCTTATTTTTCTTATGAAAACGACTTTATTGCTTTTGTAAAATAAAGTATGAAAAATCACCTGAAATACCGTCATGGAGGGATAACCAGGAACATTGTAATCAATATCTTTCAGGACGTCTCTCTTCTGCATTAATTTCAAGACGAACTTGTCAGTACCCAGGGTTTTCCTGCTTGAAAACTGGTCATAACACATCTGATCGAGCTGAAGCGGGTGGCTGTTCGGTCTTCAGGTTTGCCCGGCAGAGCGGGCCTGGAATCTCCATGACGGGAATTGCCTCCCTGGCTGCAGGGTGTCCTTACCCGGCCCCGTGTCCACTCCCCGCCTCGGGCAGGGCTGCTGCTAACATCTGCTCTTCCCAACCTGGTCTCCCATCAGCTTCCAAGATGTTACAGCTTCTGCCCCTGGCGGGCAGGATTCTGCAGACATGGTCGCGGAGATGCCAACCACATCCATCCTCTTTCTTTTTTGATCTGTGGGCAACAGACCTTCGGGGGGGGATTTCTGTCCAGCCATTCAACTACGGTAAGAGCTCAGGACTAGCCAGGCCCTCCGTGAAGCGCTTTCAGTACTCGTGACAAATGCCACGAGGCCACACGATTGCTCACCTTCCGCTCGAGGAAACGGAATCGCTCAGGAGGTAACACAAGCACACGCAGCCGAGAAGGGCCGGGCCTGGGACCCAACAGCCAACTTCAAGGCTGTGCCCTGCGTCACCTCACTGCTTCCCTGAAAGCCATGTCTCCGTCACACGGGAGGTGCTTTGTGTGAGGGAAGTCTACAGAAGAGGACAGCTTGGGGCCAAGAGGGATCAGACTCCACAGAGACACACACACGCACACACACCTTGCACCAGCACAGGGCTGACCCCCGCTTCGTGAAGCGTGCGTGAATAAGCAGAGCTGTGCCGGTCCAGCCACGTGTCGGATGCAACACCAGCTGTGAACGCGGCTTTGTTTCCGTTATTGTGCAGAAGGTGTTCTAAGTACAATACGCTTTCTGAGTTAGATGAGAGAGGTCCACTGCTGGCTACAAAATGGTGTTTGTGAAATCCAAGTGGCAGAGACCATACATGGATTTTAATGCTTGTCTGCTAATGGCTGAATAATCCTAAGGAGAACGGACTGAGCCGAGTCACTCGGAGAAGTTCGATGGCAGGTCTGTGAATGCTGACGCTCCGGGGGGGCCAGAAGAGTAAAGGATGAGAACAGCTGCTGCAGGGCCTGTATTAGTCAGGAAACACGGGCCACTCCGCAGAAACAAAGAAGCCCCCGGGTCTCGTAACGCAACAGAGGTTGACCTCTGTTATCAAAGGGCAGGCCGGCCACCTCGCAGGGCGGCTCTCCTCTCAAAGGTGAGCAGGAGTCCAGACCATTCCGGCTGCCACGGCTGCAAGAGAGGACCGGGGGCAGGCGGGATGCTTTTAAGACCATATTCTCATGCCAAAACCAGAGGTCTGGGACCACCTTAAGAAACACAAGATGTAACCTTCACGCTTTTCATGGTGCCTTCATCCTTTCTCCAATATGTGAACATATTTGAAGTCCATGATGGGAAGGGCTTGTCTTTGGATTTGGGACCGACCTGCATCCAAGATGATCTCACCCCAAACCCCCCACTCAGTTACATTTGCACAGACTCTCTTTTCAAATAACGTCACCTTCTCAGGTTCCTTGTGGATGGATTTTGAGAGGGACCAGAATTCAGCCCATGGCAACGACCATCTACAAAGAGCAAACGCTGACATCTTGTCCTTCAGGCCTCAGACATTCTTTATGAAACAGCCGTATATTACTCAGGACACCGAGGTCCTTCTTTGGGCCTCTTCTTGGTCCCATTTCTTCTCCTCATCCATCCCCTCCTTCCTCAGAGGCCACAGCTCTGATTCACTTGATGTGTTTCCTTCCAGTCCAAGCGTTTGTAGTTGTATTACACGTCTACTTTCCATAATAAAAGCATAGTATTGTTTTATTTTTTTTTTAGTTTACATAAGCAGCATCCCGTTGTGTATGTCGTTTAGGACCATTTTGTATATTCAACATTTTGTTTTCAAAAGCTGATCAAGACGTAAACTTACTTGTTCATTTTAATGGATATTTTGTATTCCTTTATATGAATATATCGGCTCCTAATGTCGGAAATTTAAACTGTCTTCAAATTTTTTTCTTACAAACCAGTTAGTGATATGACAGTCAGGGTTCTCCAGGGAAACAGAGCCGACAGCATGTGTGTGTGTGTGTGTGTGTGTGTGTGTGTGTGTAAAGTAATTATCTACCCATGTCTCTATATATGTAGGTACAGAGCAGTCTCTCTCTCCGTATAGATATATATGAAATGGTTGTAATATACGCAATGACAACAGTTCTCAGAACGCTCAGATCAGCTCAGCCTCGCCACCCCAACTTCTAAACAGGATCATTTACATTTTCTAAGATCTCGTCCCCTCAAAACCAATAGTTCTCTAGCTTCAGAAATCCACTCTCAGGAACTCCTCCCACCCACACACACTTGTAGTCACCGGGTTCCTCTCTGTCCCCTCCCTACAGCATCCGTCTCTTCTGTTAGCCTCAGGAACTCTCAGCTACGGCTTTCCACACCTCGCCTCATGTTGACATGAGGACTGAAGAGTCCATGCTGGGTGGGGGGGCAGCAGGGGCACCTGTTCTTTGGAGGCTGTTCGACAGCCTCCCTGGCCTCTACCCTCTCGATACCCCTCCCCAGCTGTGAAAATATCAGTTGCTTCCAAACCTTGCTAAATGTCCCATGGGGGCAAAGTCACCCCCAGTTGAGAACCACTGACTTAATTAAACAGCAAAATGAAGTACCCGTAGCAGATGGTCTCGGAGAAAATCCTCACCCACCCAGTCTGCCCAGCAGCTACTGAGCAGAAAGGAGGGAGGTACCTGCAGACACGGCCTCCTCATGTGTTTCACCCTCTCCAAGGTGGCCTCAATGTCTAGGTTCTGAGTTTATTTCTCTGCCGGCTACATTTAGGAGGAATAATCTCCTGAGCAAAGATGATAACGGTCAAGACAAATTGAGAGCAAATAGAGAAAGAATCTGTCTTTTATTTCTATGGCAGGAAATGATGGGAGCCTGAAAGGGAGTTTTGCTTAAATTTTTGTCTCCTTAATTGAATTTTCTCCGTTGCTTTCCCAGTGGGGACCAGGCCTCCAGATGCTTCTGCTGCCTTTTGCCTTTTGATGTCAAGGGAGCTTCAGGCAACCAAGAGTCACAAGGATAAGGGTCTTCCCTTATTTACAGGTCAGATGTACGTCAATCACTACAGTCCAAGACACAGTGAAGAATCTGAAAGAAGCAGAAATGTTTTCCAAAGCTCGGAAATGCACGTCGTGGGGCCCGGTCACAGGCTATTTTGACCCTTTTACTCACGGGAAAGCTTTCTCGGAGGCTGGGCTCTTGGTTCAGCACATTTCAGCAAGTCTGATCGCTGGCTTTTCCTGCAGGAGATTCAGATAGAGTGGGTGTCACACGAAAGTATCCCGAAAGCAGAGATAAATGGTTGTGGCACCCTGACGGGAGAAGACAGAGAGCGACAGAAACAGGAGCGATAGAAGCCATATCCCGACCCCAAGACGTTAGGGGCCTGAGGTTCCCTAACATACGGGGTAAACTGCACAAACACGTCATTATCCCCATCGTGAGTCATGTTACAACACACACAGCGCTGAGCTTTATAAGGGTGACGCCGAGTCGTCAGAGCAAGGTTCGTTTATGTTAAAAATGATCAGTTGCTACGGACGGTGGTGATGGTTGCACGACAGTGTGGATGTATTTAACACCACTGAACTGTACACTTAACAGTGATTCGAATCGTAAGCTTTATGTTATGTATATGTTACTGTAATTTACAAAAAAACAGGTATTATGATGGCTGAGAGGTCTGTAATATATTTTGGAAAAAAGTGTAACCAAAATGGATACGATTCAAATAAAACTGTGCTGCTTAAAAGGATGAGCAACAACTGTCTTCACGATGCACTTGTGAATAGTGTCTCCCTTATCAAAGAAGCCTGCTGTTTACGGTGTCACTGGAACTCGTTCAAAAATAACAAGCAGTCACACCCTCATAGAAAGAATCGGACGACGTGATCTGGGGACTGACTTTTATTTTTAACTCTGACAATGAAATATGACTACAAACTTTGTGGTTTGATAATGAAACTTAAAAAAAAAAACAACCCCCATTGGACGGCTGGGCTCCTTCTGTGGCCGGAGCCCAGCCTGGCTCCTCTGATGAGTGTTAGCTCAGGGCTCCCAGCACCGAGCAGCAGGGTTGATGGATGGATACATTCACTGTCTGCCTTGATAACGGCAGGCAGGCTCCTGGTGGCCGGCACTGAACACAGCAACCCTTGCGGGCCCCTGAGAGCAACTGCTTCCATTCAGAGACTCGACCACTCAGAGTTACTTGTAGCCTTAATGGCTGTGGCCTTAAAGACTCGCTCACACTAACCCACACTGTTTGTCAAGTTGCCAAGACCAGCCAGGTACTTTCTAAGGAGCTTTGTCATATCAGACGAGGAGGGTGGATTGGACACTGCCTGCTTCCTGTTGCCTGGGCCTTAGCAGTATATTTTGCTTGACATGTCTGCTTTTCCACATTAAGATGGGAGGAATCCTGAAAGGACACAGATTATTGACCAAGATGTTTTGGGGAACTCAGTTGATTTGTACTGACCACTGGTTCTCCTCGTAACTGTCTTAAAGGCAAAGGAGCTTCAAACCTTTTTGGAGAAAATGAGATGGGGAGTTGGGATTGGAATTTGGGCTTTTTTTTTTTCCCCCATAGTGAGAAGCTTAATGTTCTGTAAATGACTCTTAAACAGGTATTATCTGATGAGGGCAAGCAGATTCATTCAAAACTTCATTTCCATCACAAGCAAATCTCAAAGTCTGGTTCTCAATTAGGACCAGGAGTTACAAGCACACCTGCAGGCATCCTCTACTCCACGGATAAATCAAATTAGAACAAAAGTTAGAAACTATCAGCCGTGAGGCCAACCGGGATGGAATTCTCTGAGGAAAGAAAGGATCTTTCTGAATCATTTCCTCGGGAGGGAAATAACCACACCAATTTTAGCCTCAAACTTTCTAAGTTATTTCTCCAAATCTTTGGAGGCTTTTCAAACCAGTTCTGAAGGTTTTTATAAAGTCGAAATGGCTCTGAAATCTCCTGTCCGAGTGCAGAGACCCTGGCTGAATGGATGGGGTGTGATGCGGTTTTCTGAGAGCTTGTTTGGATTTCAGGAAGTGAACGAGATAAGCTGAATGGCCTCTTCCTGCTCTGACTCTTAAAAAAAAAAAAAAAAGTCTCGCCCAAAAATGCTTGAAAGAAACCACTGACATTTCCTAACTTCAAAAGAACAGAAATCTAACGGGGGAGGAAAGAAAATCACAATTGGAGGCCCAGGATGTAGGAAAGACATATCAAGTGGTAATGCCAACTGAGACGAATTTAGAATAAACACACAACGCTTAAGGTTGTAATTTTATTTGCATTTTGTTTTGTTTTGTATGAACTTCCCTACTGAAAGGATGACAGAGAAGCGCACCTGTACAGTCTGAAATGTTTCCCTTTTCCCTCTCCTCTTTGCTTCTTTGCTTTGCGTTTCACCATCAGGAAAAGAGACAATCTTGGTGGTGAGGGGTGTGCTGTTCTCGAGATTATTTCAGATAAGTTCTGTGTTGGTGAAATAGGTGGTTTAGAGCTGAAATCCGTTTTTGCTCTTTTTGTATCAAACAAAAAGGCAGCCACAGTCACTGCATTACATACTTCAACATGGGCAGAATTTCCAGGCAGAGCGCGCCACGGCCGCTCCCTGAGCAGCTCCGGGAGTGAGTTTTCACTCTGAGAAAATGTGGATACACCACACTCACCTTGTCGGAGGCACCTAAGGTTGTAGCCCCCTGTGGACCTCCACCCCAGCCCTGAGCCTTTCGGCAAGACCCGGGGAGCAGCGCCCAGCCTCTCTTTTGAGGGCAGGAAAGAAGAGTCGGCCTCTGCCAGGCCTTGGACGAGACCCAGGGCATCCCAGGTCCCTCATCCAACAAGCCCCGCCATGGCCGCACGAGGTGTCAGGTGCTCCTGCACCGCGCCCTGCCGTGGAAACACGCCATCGGGACACCAGCTGAAGTCTCGCCTCTGGGGAAAGCTCCTAGCCTCTGGATCTCATTTTACAGGTGCATCAAAGGTGCTACGGTGGCCCCTGTACCTCCTGCATCACTCTAAGAGCACGGAGGAAGCATGGTGGGCGGGAGGGGGGGACACATCCCCACCTGTGGGACTGGGTCACGCGGAGACACCTGTGCTGCACTAGGTGGGGTCCGGGGTGCGTGGACCACCACGGGCTTCTGGGGTCTTCGCTCTCTTCCGAGGCAGGGCCAGTGGGATTCGGATCCCAAGAATCCCAGAATGACCATTTCTGGGGAAATAACAATAAAGCCCAACTGTCACTTTAACTTTATCCCACCCAGGCTAGCAAAATGCAGACCATAAACAGCCCATTTCTCAAAAGGAAGCCTAAGAACACTAAGAACACCGGGGATGAGCCCACAGTCTGCGGACGAGCCCACAGCCCGGGGACGAGCCCACAGCCCGGGGACGAGCCCACAGCCCGGGGACGAGCCCACAGCCCAGGGACGAGCCCACAGCCCGGGGATGAGCCTGCAGCCTGGGGATGAGCCTGCAGCCTGGGGACGAGCCCGCAGTCCGGGGAGGAGCCCACAGTCCGGGGACGAGCCCGCAGTCTGGGGACGAGCCCACCGTCTGGGGACGAGCCCGCAGCCCGGGGACGAGCCCACAGCCCGGGGACGGGCCCGCAGCCCGGGGACGAGCCCGCAGTCCGGGGACGAGCCCACAGTCTGGGGACGAGCCCGCAGCCCGGGGACGAGGCCGCAGCCCGGGGACGAGCCCGCAGCCTGGGGACGAGCCCACCGTCTGGGGACGAGCCCACAGTCTGGGGACGAGCCCGCAGCCCGGGGACGAGCCCACAGCCCGGGGACGAGCCCGCAGCCTGACCTGGCTCATTCACAGCACTTGCCCCTTTGGCGCCTCCCCCGTGTGCCACCCTCAGCTCCTCGAAATCCATCTCCGGGGCCAGCGCACACGGTGGGAAGGGCGGGGGCTGGCTGACCCGGAAGAGGCCTAAACTCTCGAGAGCTTGTTTCCTCATCAGAGACACTGAGAGACGAATCCTCCCCGCACGGCAGGTGTGAAGGTCGGTGTAAAGGGCCTACGTGAGATGCTGGGGCACAGGGATCGGGCCCCCAAAACACACTCCAGTCTGTCTCTCCCTTTTCCATAGAGCAGTTGCTTCTGAGGAACTGCTCACAGCTCTAGTGGAGGGGATGTCGATCCTGTTCTCCCAGTGTCAAGACTCATAAAATTTAGGAAGAGATGCAAAACTTCCAGCTGTTGCTTTTAGAGACCCTTGAAAACTCAAGGAGGCTCCGCTCTAAGAGCTAAGAGCTGTTTCCAGGAGATCAACAATAAAAACCATCTATGTTCCTTGTTCAAAGTGGCGTGTTCGTAACAGGAGAAAAAACATAAGAAAGTAGTAAGTGCTTCACTCCTGGGAGCCCATGGGCTTCCTTGATCTGTTCAGGAACATTCCCTCCTCTCCTGGGAGCAGGGGGGAGGGGCGCCTTTTATCTCATGAGCAGGAAACAGCACTTGCTGGCTTCTCACCACCTGGACAGGAGCCAGGCGGCTCTCGGGAGCGGACATGCCCGGAAGAGCCTTCAGGCTGCTCTCGCCCCCGGCCCCGACCACTGTGTTCCTCCTCCGTCATCTCCCCACACAGTTGCTGTCAGACTTGGAGCGCTTCCCCCTCAGAAACCAACACTGGCCAAGTCACTCCCTGGCATCTGAGAAGCCTGGAGACCCTCTTCCATCAGAGGGATGTCAGAAGTGGCATCCAAAGGAATGACGTCTTTCCTTCCCGGTCCCTGCGATGAGCTCTGGGGCCCCTTGGAGATGCTGGTCCCAGGGAATCACAGGCCGCCCGAGGCCTGGGGCTGCTCCCCACACAGAGCCCTGCTTAGAGGAAGGGACCAGCGTCTGCAGCCCCGCCATCCCCACGTCACAGTGCCCCACGGCTGGGGAGGGGGCTGGAAAGGGACAGGGCTCTGCCTTTCCCGTCACGAAGTAACTCTCTCACCCCTGGAAGTACTTTTCTGCTGAAATTCAGAACGAAGTTATTTTGAAGCCACGCCAGGAAAAGCTCTGGAAACAGTGATGGGAGCTTGTGCTGGAAGCTGAGGACACATGCTCCACGCTGACTCTCCCAGCCTTATTTATTTGCACGATCTGGACTAATTTCTCAGCTGTAATCTACACCACCCACCACCTATGAACTTCCCAGAAATGTCCGGCAGGGGAGGGGCTGGACGAGCAGGAATGCCCGAGAGGCTGCCAGGCTCCCTGTCCAATCTGTCATGGCCGACTTAATAATTCACTTAGACGATCTCCTCAAAGCAAGCGAAAATATTGGCAGCAAATGGTCAAAGCAAATGTCCCAATTTTATTACAAGACAGAGTCTGTTACGCGATCAGATTGCAGAGTGAGTTAAAGTGTGAAGATGTTTAGGGGCCACTGATACCGCTCCAGCCTGTATATTTTGATGTTTTGTTCATCCTGGATTTTTTTGCACTAATTTTGATCTTTAAAAAATATTGCATTAGGAAACTTAAAGGCATATCACTAAGTGAAGAAGCCAATCTGAAAAGGCTGCACACGGTATGATTCCAACTCCATGACATCCTGGAAAAGGCAAAACTATGGACACAGTGAAAAGACCAGTGGTTTCCCAGGGCTGGGGGGAGGGAGGGAGGCATGTGCAGGTGACGCCACGAGGAGCTGGGGGGCAGTGGAACTACTCTGTACGACACCCTGATGATGAATACATGCCATTATGCATGTGTCCAAAGCAATGGAATGTATGCCACCAGGAGTGAACCCCGATGTAAACAGCACACTCTGGTGGTGATGATGTGTCAGTGCAGGGTCATCTATCATAACAACTGTGCCACGATTGGGGGTGCTGATAACGCCGGGAGCTGTGCATGTGGCAGGCGGCGCAGGGGAGAGGTGGGAAATTTCTGCACCTTCCTCTCAGTTTTGCTGTGAACCTAACACTGCTCTAAGAGATCAACTTTAATAAAAAGTATTGCATTAAGATGTTATTTATCTGGGAAGTTGCTGTATGAAGGAGGCAGAGTTTCAGTTTCGAAAGATGAAAAGAGTTCTGGGGAGGGAGGGTGGTGCGGGGCACAGCAGTGTGAATGTGCTTGACGCCCCTGAACCTAGACATGGTTAAAAGGTCAATTTCATGTCATGTGCGTTTGGTCACAATTTGAAGTGCTATTTATCTTAGTGACTGAGCTTTCTGCCACCCCCCCACCCCCCCACCTGTCCTGAACTTTGTGCGTTTCCCATCTCACCGTCGTTCTGGACCCGCTCTCCGCCTCTGAGAATCCGAGGGCTGCAGGTGTTGTGGTGTAGGATGCAGAGGGGGCTGTACACGTCTTCCACTGTGGAATAAAGAATTATCACAGACTGAGCGGTTGAAAGCTACAATTTGTTATCTCAATATTATTAATGTTTCTGTAGATCAGAAGTCCAGCACTGCCTGGCTGGGTTCTTGTCTGTCTGGAGGTTCTGTAGAAAAACATTTGTTTCCAAGCCCATGCTCACTGCCGGCAGAATTCAGTGCCCTGTGGTTGTAGGACTGAGGTCCCCCCTTTCCCCGCTGGTGTCAGTGGAGACCTGTTCTCCGTCACAGCGGTCACCTGCATTCCTTGCCATGTGGCCCGTTCCTCTCCAAGTCAGCAACACTGTGTCAAATCCCTCTCCTGCTCTGAATCTCTGAGCCCAACATCAGAGTGAAAGACCTCGTGTGATGAGGTCAAGCCCACTGGATCACCTCCCCATCTTAAGGTCAGTTGACTTGGGACCTCACTTACAACTGTAAAGCCCTTCCCAGCAGTGCCCAGGTTAGTCTTTAACTGAACAACGGGGAGGTGTGTGCGCACCATGGGTGGAAATCTTGGCGCCCTCTTAGAATTCTGCCCATGACAGCCGTCTTCTTAGTGCACTGGGCTTTGAGATGAACGGCTTTTGGTTCTTCAAGTCATGTGCTGGCTTCAGCCTCATGGACAGCGTGCATTTCACCCTTCATTAACCACGGAGAGCCCTGAAACTAGGATAGCCAGCCCTCCAGGAACAAGAATGAGAGAAGTGATTCTTTCTTTGTTCCAGGTCAGTTTGAACCTGGGCCAAGACCACCCGCATAGGTGATAATTGTGACAATTTTTGTGGAGATCAGATTACTGGCTGACCCCATCCCCTCCTGTCATACTAGGCCCCCAAACCTTCATCAGATGGAAATGATTTTCAGAACTTGAGTAACTGTGCTCTAGAGGCAAAGCCCTTACTAGCTAGTTACAAACACCCTTTGGCATCCACTCCCTCGTGTTCTCAGAGCACGCAGTGTATCTTAGTGACAGGCGTGATTATTGCTGGGCGATACAGGTCATGGGCGCATATCTTTCTGAGGGAAGTGGTACAAAGAGAGGGAAAACCATGTAGATCACCAGATTTGCAACATGGGTTGGGAGCATTCACTAAAGTTTATTTTCGTTCTCTCCAAGGAGAAAGGCTATGTTAATAGTGCAACTGTGGTAGAATATTCTGCCTACTTAAGGCCATAAAATACTCTAAACAGCTGAAAATCATTTCTAGGTAGTTCATGCAGGAATTATAAACTTTCGTTTGTTAAATAGAGCTCCCGTACCCCCTAGCTCTGCAGGTACCGAGAAGATAGAGCGTCCTGCCTATAACCCCTGACACGCTCACTTGGATAAAATTGGCTGCTGTCATCCAGCCAAAGGATGAGGAAAGCTTTCCCTTCCAAAAGCACGGCCTCGGGTGGGATTTGCCGTCCTTCCCCTCCTCTCCTCACTCCCAGAGACCCGCGCCGCCCTATGAGTGCACGTCGCAAGGGTGGGACCCCTGCAGGGGCCCGTCCCGCTGACGCTGTGAGCCACCCGGCTCTGCTGAGTGGCACCTGGTCCCGCGTTGCCTGGTCAGCCCAGGTGAGCTCACTCCTGCTGTCCCCCTGCCGGGGGACCGTTCCTGCTGCCCAGCCCCTGAAGTCCCAGCCCTTTCTCTGTGGTTCTCTATGCACTCCTGGCCTTATAACCCCAGGAAGAAGAGGGTCTTTTTGGCCTGGGCTTTACTTCAACCTGTCTTATGTCAAAATATTTCCCAGAATTCCTCCAGCTGCTACCCATGGAATCTGGGTCTCCTGCCACCGCTTTCTTCCTCCTTCGCCTGTCTCTTCTCTCCCTTTTCCTTCCCCCCTTCCCTCAACTCCCTCCTCCCCCCTCCCCCGCCTCCTCCCCCAAGGAGTCCCTCAGCTCATCTGTCAGTCCCTAAATGAGCCCCATCTTGATTAGCACACTCTGCTTCTCCCCCAGCCCCGTGATTTCGTTATTTTTCCAGTCAACGGATTTTGCTCAGCCCCAGTTCCCCTTTCGGCTTTGCCTTCCTCCTATGACACTGACATCTGTCCAAGTCTCTTCAGACTCGCTGGACGCAGGTGCCAGGCCAGAAAGAAAAATTCTCTAGGAGCGCCCCTGCCTTTTGTGCACCCACGTGTAAGTCACTAGAGGAGAGAAGATTTAGGACGCAGGCAAATGTGCTAGCAGGAGGGCAAGGCTAGAAGAGAGATTCCCTGGGGCTGGGGCACAGCAGGCAGGAGGCATCGGAGAGGCAGCAGGACCACAGGCCTCTGAGACACCGGCTCCACCCAGGACTCCTGGGGCCCCGTCGTGGTCCTACTGCCTCTCCGATGGCTTCTCCCCACCCACTCACCCATCCTGAAGGCCCCGGGAGGGACCCACCCATCGCTCCCAGTGGCTTTTATGGGATGGACGTTTGCTGCACTATTTAAGAGCTTAGCAAGAAATACAGTTAGCCCATGTCTAATGACGCTGTTGCTTGAAAGTAATAATATTGCATTGCAAGAAATACAGTTAGCCCATGTCTAATGACGCTGTTGCTTGAAAGTAATAATATTGCATTGCAAGAAATACAGTTAGCCCATGTCTAATGACGCTGTTGCTTGAAAGTAATAATATTGCATTGCAAGAAATACAGTTAGCCCATGTCTAATGACGCTGTTGCTTGAAAGTAATAATATTGCCTTTTTTATGACTAGAACTGAGAACTTTCATGAACTTAAACCACCCCTCCTGTTAATTATTTGCAAACAACGCCACTGTGCGCCAGTCTTCTAGCAACATGTTATACTTTCCATGGGTTTTGGCAAATCTGCCATGTCACACGACCACCATTACAGTATCATACAGAAAAATGTCGCTGCCCTAAAAACCCCCTGTGCTCTACGAGTTATCCCTCCTTCCTTCACCCTCCAACCCCAACGATCACTGATCTTTTCACTGTGGTCTTTGTACGTGGCTCTGCCTTTTCCAGAAGGTCCTATCATTGGGCTCATACAGCAGGCAGCCTTTTCAGATTGGCTTCTTTCTCTTAGCTACATGCATTTAAGGGGCAGTATTTTTAGGCGGCAGCAGACGACCAAACCACTTGACGTATCAGGAAAATTAGCATGTGAGTCACTTAGGTGACCAAATGGAATTTACGCACACGATTCCATTAACTGAAGCAAATTAACTGCAACCTGTAAGAAGAGGATTATCTCCCTGGCCTCCCAGTAGCATGGGTTATAAGATGACATACAAGGCACAGTGCGTTTATCTGGAGACAGTTCAAGCCAGCAGCTTGTTCCGAAGTAGAAAAGTTCGATTGAATGACCGTCACCAGCTCTGAACATGTCGATTTCTTCCCATATGCAAGGTACCCTGCTTAGTGCCTCCCCTGCATTTTCTCAATGTTCACAACAACCACTGCTTCAAAGAGGGAGAAATGGAGGGTTAGAGCCCTTGCATATCAGAGGTCACACATGCAGCAGATGTCCAGGTTGGGACTGAACCCAGGCTGGTCCACCTCCAGAGCCCATGCCATGCACTCCACCACTGGGCCTCTTACTGAATACGTACAGAAAATATTGCTTCGTGCGCCCATGAGGAGAGCTGAGCAATTCCCTGAGCCTGGGTAGATGGTCAGTATGTAGCTATTCTGGAAACCCTCTGCTCTCTTGTCCTGGAGCTCTAACGCGAGTTTCCACCCCTTGATGGGCCAGTGTGCTCCAGGGCTCCCTATCTGGGGCGTTTCTGCTGCAGGAATACACAGCGATGTGTAAGAGCCAGAAAGAACAAAGCATGAGAAAGTCCCCACACTGCCCACTTCCTCAGGATGTGTTTCCATTCAGAAATGCAGACTCCCTGAACGCTCGTGCTGCCGGGAGTCAAGCACAGCGTGGTGCTCGGAAAAGCCAGGCTGAAAAGAGTTAGCCGCGTCCTTCGGAAGCACTGCTTGTTCAGCTAAGACGGGTTTTTTCGCCACTTCCTGCCTCAAGCTAAATTCAGAGACTTATGTACTCATTTACCCATCAAATAAGCCTTGAGCTCCTGTACGTGTCAGACCCTGAAGGACGTACGAGTAAACAAAATTACCGTACGGAGGGCACACGGGCCATAGTGGTCAGTAAGGGCCCGACAGTGGCACAGAAGAGGGTCCAGGAGATGCCGCCCAGGAGGTCATCCTTGAGATGAAGTTCCGCACGGGCTGCAGGGACGCCGTACCACCGAGGGGCGAGGCAGGCGTCTTAATGCAGCGGGTGGGGCACGTGCAAGGGCACGGGGGCTGAACCAGGCGGCCGCTTCTGCGCACGCTGCGCTGTCAGGCGTGTCTGGAGCCCATGATCTCGGCGAAGAACAGGGGCTTGGGACTGGAGAGGTGGTGGCCAGGGAGCAGGGTCCTGGGCAAGGTGGCTCGTGTGTTGAGACTGAGGCAGAGGCATGGAGCTTTCAGAGGGCCAGAGGGACACACTGCATTTTTAGAGAGACTGTTTCAGGAGGAGGGCTGGAGCGGGGCCGGGCGGGGGTGTAAGCAATTAGGCACCGGGGGCGGTGACGACCCCTCCTGGGTCCGCAGGCGGCAGTGTGGAGGAGGGGTGGGGTTCATATGTATGTAAGATGTGAACTGAGGAAGCGCAGTATTCGCGGATTTAAATCTTTACCTACATCCAGACTTCTTTGCAAAGTTAATAAGAAGGATCTTGTTCTTCACTCCTCACCCTCGATGTCATCATTTCACTATTAAATGGCATGTGGTTTCACTACCACGTTTTCTTGGCTACACACACACACACACACACACACACACACAGTGCTATTTTCCCTACAGATGCGGGAAGTCCAGTAGTTTTGAGACAGAAAGATTTAACTTTTAAAACAAAGAATTTCCCCCCTGAGTCAGAACCCAGGAAGGTTGGATGTGAGTCACTGGTCCCAGGCCCGCCCTGGCTCTGCCGCTCGCTGGGGGGCGGCCTTGGCCCACCACCGGCCTCTCTGGGTCCCACCTACCCCATCCAGCAAACAATGAAGTTAGGGCGGACGACCAAAACAATCTTTTCCAGTTCCTGAACCGAACGGCAATTTCAGCAAACTTACTGACCTACATACTAAAACCCATGAGAATCAGTTGCTTTCCTGATTTGTGGAGACAACTTTCTATGCTACAGCCTTTTACCTAACTCAGCTGGGGTCTATCAGAGTAAAGCCAGCTCTGCTGCCCAGGGCGGATCCCAGCTTCCAAATGGAAAGCACGGTCTCGCTCCACGAAGGCCAGACCCATGGAAGCTGTACACTGATTTCTTTTCTCTTTTCTGTCTTTCTTTTTAATCGGATGTATTGTGCTTTTAGAGAGGAATCTAAGTGTTTCACAGAAAGCTCAGTTTCCCCAAATCTTAGCATGGTCTGACAAGGTTCAGCACCACTGGCCTTCCCAACGGCCTCTGTAAGCCGTTTCATCTCTTATTCCTAAGTTTCTCAGCTGGAGATGGGGTCATAAGTTAACCTCATTAAATCAGGGACTATCTGTAGGCAGAAGAGTGGCCCCCAAAGACGTCCGTGTCCTAATTCCCCCAGCCTTTGAAGATTTTTACCTTACATGGCAAAGGGGACTTTGCAGGCATACTTCAGATAAGGTCCTTGAGATGGGATCATCTGGGTGAGCCCAGTGCCATCACAAGGGAAAAAACAAGATGTGATGGGAGCAGAGGTCGGAACAGTGGACATGAGAAGGACTCAACCGTCATTGCTGGCATTGAAGTGGAGCAAGGGCCAGAGAAAGAAGGAGTCTTCAGATGCTGGACGATACGGCGATGGATTCCCCAGAGCCTCCAGAGGTGTCATCCTCCTGACACCTTGATCCTAGTGAATGAGGCCCATCTGGGACTTCTGACCCGCAGAGCTGTAACATAACAAACTCACGCTACCACGTTTATGGTAATTTGTCATGGCAGCAACTGGAAACTAATACACCAGCGCCCTCAGTGTGAGGCTAGTGCCTGACATATAATACAGCTCAATGTTATCAAAGGAAAATGTGACCCCAAATAAAAGTAACGTCCAAGGTCTTTGTAGCACATAGCAGGAGCGCTCATACATTGCAATGTCATTCCATTCTGACCCATCCCCTTGTGATAGGTATTACCATCCTCATTTAAAGATGAGAGGATAAAGATAAAAGAAGTCAGCTGACTAGCCCACATTCACACAGCATCTATTTGGTGGAATCTCTGGGAAAGGAAGCACAAGGAGGTGATAGTTTTGGAGAAAATGGAAGGAACCCAAAAAGCTTTGACTTGGGTGAGGAAGGCAGATGCCACGTTTTAAAAAGTAATTTAACAGTCAAGTACGACATTTATTTTTAAATCTCAGACTTAAAACTAAAACTTCTATCTCCAAGCTTTTTTTTTTTTTTTTTGGAGTGTAATTGCTTACAACGTTGTGTTAGTTTCTGCTGTACAACGAAGTGAATCAGCTATATGTACACCTATATCCCCTCCCTCTTGGACCTCCCTCCTACCCCCCATCCCACCCATCTAGGTTGTCACAGGGCACTGAGCTGAGCTCCCTGTGCTGTATAGCAGGTTCCCACTAGCTATCTGTTCTACACATGATAGTGCATTTATGTCAAACCTAATCTCCCAATGCATCCCACCCTCCCCTTCCCACCCTGTGTCCACATGTCCGTTCTCTACGTCTGCATCTCTATTCCTGCCCTGGAAGTATGCTCGTCTGTACTATTTTTCTAGAGTCCACATATATGCGTTAATATATGATATTTGTTTTTTTCTTTCTGACTTACTTCACTCTAGAGATGAGGCTGTTTTTTTAAAGCATATCCCAGTAACTGTATTTGCTTTGCGCAAAGCATCGTATGAGGTTTGGAAGCAAGAAATCATGGTTAGGAGCTATGGTGTGTAGAGAACATGTAAACCATACCGCCGTTATTCTAATATTTGTAATGTCACTGTTTTCTTTCAATCCTTGGAAGTGTTCTGATCATATTAAGATTTAGATATAGCAGATCTCCTGGGGCCATGGCAGAAGGGTGGGCAGTGAAATGTGGTGAACTTCCAGGATTGAAAACATCTTTCTCAAGAACGATTCCAGCAGCTCAAGCTGGGACTTTTGGAATCATCCTACCTGCTCTTCCCCAAAACGTAATGAACTCTTCATAGATGTTTCCAACCCACAGAGTTATAAGGTGAGTGAGGTCTGAGGCTCTAATGTGTAACGTGGTGACTACAGTTGCTAACACCATATGGTATAGCTGACACTTGCTAAGAGAGCAGAACTTAAGTGTTCTCACCAAAAAAAAAAAAAAAAAAAAAGCTAATATGTGACGTGAGGTGACGGGTTTGTTAATGAATTCCTCCCTCGACGGGGGAACCCTTTCATAATGTATATTTCCATAAATCATTGCATTGTGTACTGTAAATATCTTACCATTTTATTTGTCAATTGTACTTCAATAAAACTGAATAAGAAAAGGACTATTTTCCCTCCCAGATAAGGAATATCCTTCTTTTCGCTTCATTCCCTGTGGAGCCTGATGACACAGATTCCCTTTTAGGTCAAGTGCAGGTGTTTCATGCTTCCCCACACTCTCAGTGGGTGTAGCGTCACCCTCAGCTCCACTGTCTTTCCCAACCCAACCCCTCCGCCACTTCTGTGCCTCAAAGACTTTGCTCTGTCCAGGGACCCCTCACCCACAGTCTGGGATCTCACCACATTCTCCTTCTCAGTTTGATGGAGAATCTGTTTATTCTTCCTGCAAAAATACTAGTGTAGAAAAATCTACACTTGACCCCGTTGTTCCTTCCAATGACGTCTCACATCTCCAGTTCTCACTTTTTTAAAAAGAAAACTTTTCTAAAATAATCTATTCCTGCGCCACGCCAAGAAAAGCGCCCTTGATGAACTGCCCTATAGCACGCCTGACACGCTTTGGTCTATAATTACACCGTACTTGCTTTCCTCTCTCCTCTTGTATGAGTTTGGGGGTGCCTCTTGCCTGCTCAGATGACTATTGGAGCTTCTTGAGGACAGGAATTAGAGGGTCTCTGTTGTTGCCCCGCATTCCAATGAGATGTGCAAATAAACAAGCCAAACACGAGGTTGACGATACACGCGGGGCGCACGCAGCCTGCTCCGTTCGCACCTGTGCAGCCCGCCTGCAGCACAGTGGGTGCGCCTGGCCCCTACGTGGTCAAAAAGTGAGTTCCTAGCAATGGTCCCTCGTTACCATGGGAGCACAGACGGAACCTGTGGGGTGCAGTTGTGTGGTGAGCTTTGGGTTTTAAGCTGATCTGCTCACAACGCCAAAACAATCATTCTATTTAATAAAAAGATTCAGCTAAGTAAATAAAGTGGCACTGAATTTAATCAATATCCATGAGCCTATACTGATGTAAACAAATGATTGAATAAATAAATGGGTGTACAAGAGACAAATCTTCCACGTAGAAAATTCCATATGATTTATGGATACATTCTGTCCTCAAGGAAGCTGAGTAGAGCCCCTAAGTGTGTGATGCGCACAGTGGTTTCCGTCCAATGAGGACCGTGTGGAAAGCTGGTGGAACAGAGTGACTCTGAAGCAGAGAAGCCTGGCAGACACGACCCCGGCCAGGGGTCAATGTCGACAGTGACAAGTCATCCTGACAGTGTGTGCCCTTGATATGAAGTGATGAGAATGGCATTTTGCCTGTGGTCTTCCTCCCCAGAACCATAAGCCGAGCTAATCAGGAGGAAGAAAACCCAGACAATTCCCGACAGAGAGCCATTCTACGAAATTCCTGCCCAGCCCTCCTCAAAGCCATCCAAGTCACCCAAAGCCAGGTCTGAGAAACCGTCACAGCCCAGAGGAGCCTGAGTTATCACACGATAACCCAGGGTGATGAGGGGCCCTGGATGGGATCCCGGGACAGAAAGAGGACATCAGGTAAGCAGTAAGAAAGTCTGAATAAAGTATAAAGTTTAGTTAATAACAATGTTATCATATTGCCTCATCGATTGTAACACATGTACCGAACTGGTGTAAGGTTAAACAGAGGGGAAAAGGGATGTGGGACATGCAGGAACACCCTGTACTTTCTTTATAAGTGTTTAATAAATCTAAACCACCCTTTTAAACAGTGCCTCCTTTCAAACAATTCAGTTGGGCACCTAGTGTCAAAAGCTGATTTTGTGTGGCTTTGCTCAGCTGATGAGGCATCTCGGCGCCCTGGCCGCCCGAGAGCGCAGTTTCGGTTTCAGAGCTAACAGCAAATCAAATATGACCCATGTTTATGGGTCTGCAAGAAGCCACAGTCCAACTCCAGAAGCGGGGAAGGGGCCCAGGAGTCAGCGGCGCCCGCACTGCACTTGTGGGGCTGATCTGTTGTCACTGCTAGCTGTGGACAGACGGTGGCTGAAAGCCCTCCAGACCAGATCTCCTAATAGCTCCAGCAGCTTCAATGGGCTCAGGCAGACTCTCTTGCTCATAAATGAATTCACTTTCTTTCTTTTAAAAAAAAAAAAAGTGTGGTAAGAAGGCAAGATGGAAAAAGAGCCACTGTATCTGTAGCTGAGTCTCAGTTCGGGGCGGGCGCTCAGGGACAGCGGCACAGAGGGCCGGAGACCCGCATCCCCTCGGCCTCTGCTGGTTTAGTTCTTTCATTTTCACGCTCTTTGCCTAAGTGTGGTTGACTCCATTGAAACGAATTCCCCATATATCTTGTGAAATTCTGTATGATTTTAGAAATTACACCAGAGCCATGGTATAAGAAAACCTACTTTATATTTCTTCTTACTTTTGGCCAAAAAATTTTCAATCTACTTTTTAATTTCTTTGAACAGATATTACATTCACACGGTTCAAAATTCAACAATTACAGAGGGTGTGCATTTGTTTCCTGGGCTGCTGTAACAAGGCACCTCCAACTGGGTGGCTTAGAACAACAGAGAGTTATTGTCTCACAGCCTGGAGGCGGGAGCTGAAGTCAAGGTGATGAACGGGTTATTCCTCCTCAGGTCTGGGAGGAGGCTCTGCTCCAGGCCTCCCTCCTGGCTTCTGGGGGTTTGCTGGCAATCTCTGGGGTTCCTTGGCTTGTAGACACGTCCTCCCAATGTCTACCTTCATTTTCTCTCGACTGTCTCCGTGTGTGTGTGTGTGTGTGTGTGTGTGTGTGTGTGTGTCTTTTTCCTTCTAATAAGGACAACAGTCACATTGGATTAGAGCCACCCAATCCAGTATGATTTCGTTTTAGCTTGATTACATCTTCAGTGTAAGACCCTATTTCCAAAAAAGGTCCCATTCATAGGATAAAAGTTCAACATATCTTTGGGGGACACAGTTTAACCAATAATAGCATATATGATGAAAATTCTTCCAACCTAGTTCTCCGGTACACCTAATCCTTCTGCAGGCACATAAATATTTCTTATATATCCTTCCAGAGCTATTTTATATTATTTCAAACAAACACAAACCCAGTAGGTGCCGACACTGGTTATCTCTGCCTTTACTCCTTGTCGCTACCATCTACATTTATCTCCTATTATTAGCAAGTCATAATGTATTACAGGCATTACTTCTTTTCCACTTAGTAATATGTAGTGGGGATTGTTTAAGAGAGATTCCTCATTTTTACAGCTGTATAATATTCCCTCACAGGGTTATAACAAAATTATTTAACCAGACCCTTATTGATGAAATTTGGGTTGTTTCTAATCTTCTGCTATTGCAGCCAGTGCCAATGAACAACCTTGTGTATATTTTATTTCTCCCCTGGATGAATATTTTTATAGAATAAATTCTTAGAAAAATAACTTTGGGTCAAAGAGCACTTGCATTTATAATTTTAATATCTGTTGCCAGATTCCCCATAGAAGCTGAGAACAGCATGTGTTCCCATCAGCTTTTCGTAAGCGACCTTTTCCCTCCTTTTGCAACCATACCATGTTACCCACTTTGTTCAAACAAACTGGGGGTTGGATAATGAAATCTCAGTCTAGCTTAATTTGCATTTTACTCACTGCGAGGGAGGTTGAGCATCTTCTCATACATTTAAATGTCTGTGATCTTGTCTGTAAAGTGTCCTTTTCCCCATTTTCTACTGGAGCTTGGTCTTTTTCTCGTGGATTTGTGGGAGCTATTTAGGTATTAGTTATAGCCCCTTTTCGTGTATGAATTGCAACTATTTTTCCCATTCGTTGTCTTATGAAGGCTACTTTAACATGAAACTTGAATTTATTGTCAATTGATTGTCTTGGATCCATGTAAGTACTTTATTTCTTAAGTTAGAAGTAGTTGGAAAAAAAAAGATATAAAGTCTCACATAAACCCAACATTATACAAAAAAAAAAAAAAAGTAGTTGGCTGTTTGCACTGTTTTGTCTCCTGGAATGGACCTGGGGGGACAACAGTATATTAAGATATAAATGTAAATATGATTTCTATTTTTTTGGTAACAAAAAAGTAGGGTTTTTTTTTTTCCATTTTGTAGGAGCTGTATAGAGCACCCATAATCATATCTATCAATTATAAAAATAGAATAAGAGTGATAAATCTAAATATTTGCCCTGCATAAACCTATTTTTGTTACTCTAACAAGATCTAAAGTTTACTAAATAGCCTTGGTAAAAACAACAGATTATACACACCTCACGAATATAGTTTTCAGAGACTATTTTGGTCCAAAGGGCAAAAAAATGATCTTTTTATATTTATCATCTTTTAATTTTAGTAAGATTTAATAAAATTATACTAATATATATGTGTACACACACAAATACACACATATATTGCCCTTTCTGAGATTAAAGAAGCACCTGGCAGCTGGCTGTTCATTTCGAGGGACGTTTCAAGGTCATCGCCGTCCGCACTGTTCTCTGATGTTAATAGGCGTCAGCCCGAGCCTTCACCCAGAGCTTCGCGAACGTATCATTCGAGGATCTCAGCCAGAGCCAAAGGGCTCGAGTGGCCGGAAAGGGAAAGTCGTGGAGGGGCTGTTTGGCCACATTGGGCGTCTCACCTGCCCGCCCACCTTCTCCCTGGAATTCAGGGCTTCCGAGGAGCCCACGTGACCTTCGCTCGGAGCCTCGGTGGGCCGGCATCCCGGGCCTTCAGGGAAGAGGCTGCAGAGTTAACATTTTGAAAGCGATTTTCTGCCGCTAAAAAAACGTGTGGTTTATCACAGCCTTAAGAAACATCGAGTGATGGGGATTATCCCCTTTCTCCTTTCCTGTGTGCCTTCAATTAGCCGAATGAAAGCAAACCCAGGGCTTTAGAACCAAAAATAGCTGGAGAAAAGTGACGCAGATTCCACCAAGATGAAAGAGTGGAGCCCAGAAGCCTAATTAAAAGCAACTGAGAAACCAGCATTCGATACAGAGTTTACTCACCTGAACAAATAAACGGAGAGCTGCAGCAGGGCTCTAGGGGAGGGCTGTGGGAAAGGGGCCGCGGGGTCCCCGGCGGGTCACAGGAAGGCCCTGCCCGCGAGGACACAGGGCCTCACTCTTCTCCCCTCCCCGAGTCAGGGGGAGGTCAGCCAGCGAGGGGACCGGGGAGGGCTCGCGGGCCCGGGGCAAGGACCACCTTCATCCTTCCCCAAACTGGGCTTTCTTTACCATCTTGAAACGTGCGTAATTAGCTAAGCATCCTTGCTCCTAGATCTTCCAGCCTCTTTTTCTTCTCGCATCTCCTTCCCTCCCTGCTACTCCCCACGACACCTTCCTGAAATTCAGAGCGTTTCTGTTTCTGTGCATTCAGCATATGGATTGTTTTTGATGGCAGGGAGCTTTCAAGGACTTACTGAAAGAATTAGCCCTCCTTCACCAAATCAAGATAAATCAAGGCCCAAGGTCAGTCAAGAAATAAATGATCCCCGCTTTCGTACACTGCGTACTTTTAACCTACAAATCAGTTCTGCGAGAGGAACACTGGCAAATCTAAACAGCTCTGGTGAGCCCTCTCGAGGCCACTGCCATCTTGTCCAAGATTTCATTTGGAGGCCAGAGAAAGAGCGGAGCCTACTTTTCTTGGCCCTTTTCCGCTGGGGGAGGATGTCCTGCATTCTTCCCTTTCCAAGCTGGATATTCATTACCTTGGGGGGCGGGGGCGGAAAGATGTATTTGGTGTTTCCTAACAAATGCAGTGGCTTTGTTACTGCAAATAACTGAAATGACAGACAGTTTCTGGAACAGTCTGTGGATGAGGCAGAGCCCAGATGCTCACTCCTCTGGGGGTCCCGGCCAGCGTTTCTTCATGTCACGCTGTGTTGGAGAGGACCCACGACTCCGTGAGAACATCGACGCGAGGCATCAGCTACCGTTTCACAGCCCCGAACGGACGGCACAGCGGATGTTCCAGGAAGAGCACTCGACAGCGACGTCCCTGCTGCCGCCCCTCGAATACTTGGGGACACCACTCAGCCTTGGCTGGCCATTTGAAAGAGTCGTCTATTAAGTACTGAAGATGCGGCCCTTATCGCCAAGGGGTCGCCCCCCTCAGGGTGCGTGTTTATATAAACACAGGAGCGTCCCTCACTGTTCCCGAGGCCGTGCTTTCTGCCTTGTTTTCCTCTCTGCCTCTGTCTTTCCTGCCCGTTTCCCTGCCTGGGGCCCAGGGTCAGCACGGAAAGGTCATCATCCTCTATCCAGTACAACATCGAGGCGACTTGCTTTGTCAAATGACATTTCGCTTTTGTTGTTTATTCTGGGGGCCTCAGGGGCGGAGATGTAATCAACCCTATTTCTCAGGCCAGGCTGTACAAGGCTCCTCTCTTGCTTTGGTTTTTCCCTTTATCCCTGACTTCCCAGCTAGGCCCCCACGCCTGCCCCCCAGGCCCCGTACAGGGTGTTTTATACAGATCCCTAAATAAGCATGCGTCTCTTTATGCACTGTATTGAGTCGCTCCGTATGTGTGGGCTTCAACTTCCATACACGGCGCTGCGTATACACCGCGTTCTTTCCCCCAACGGCACTAGGCTTTCAGTCTCTCCATGTTGCTATACGTTCATCTCATTCCTTCCGGTCGCTTACAGGATGCCACAGAGGTCACGCTGGTCTCCACGACCATTCATCTGTGTGCACCCAGATAGAGAAGGTGAAGAAAACAGAACTGTCCCAATAGGACAGGCACATAACGTAGCAGATAACACAAGGGCAATCGCGGTCCTTGAATAAGTTTCTGACCGTGAAAGGAGGGCTAAGGAGCTTTGGTCCCCTGGGCACGTGCCCACACGTCTCCCTGGGCTCTTCTTTGCAGCCCAAGCCACAGTCACGTTGACGCGTTGATGCGTGATGATGGGTAAGGCATCTGGAGCTCCTGGTCCACGGGGCTAGGCCTCCTCGTTCCGCGCTACGTCCCCAGTACCCGGCCCAGCGCCTGGGGAACGAGAAAAGCGTGCTGAGTATTTGGTGGGTGAGTGTAGGCATAAATGGGCAAATCGATAATAACAGCTGTGTCACTGCTGGAAGGGGTGGGAAGGCAGACAGACTTCGGCCCCCTTCTCGGCTGCACTTTTTGCACAGTGGAGTAAACCTCTAAGTCTATCATGTCTTCTGGCTAACGGGACACCAGAGTTGTCAGGGTGATTATATGCAACAAGGACGTAGTAACCTGGAGGCTTTTTGCGCTTAGTAGGATCTCAATCAAAGGAGCTACGATTCAATCCAACACTGCGAGGGCTAAGTTATGCTAGGGGGATGGCAGCCTTTATGAGCAGGAGGGGTTATAGGCAATGGGAGGGTGTTGCAGGGATTAGAACGGCTCCCTCCTTGCCCTTGCGCATTTAATGCAAACAGTAGCTGAAAGCAGGGCGTAAAAATGCTCTTAATACTTGGCCACACAGAGAATCCGGCTCAGGACACTGCCTTGCAAAATTAGCCCCTGGGCCCCATCTCTTCATGCAGCACTTCAGATAGACTGGGAAAAGCAAAATAGACATTTAAAGAGAACCATAGGGCTTCCCTGGTGGCGCAGCGGTTGAGAGTCCGCCTGCCGGTGCAGGGGACGCGGGTTCGTGCCCCAGTCCGGGAAGATCCCACATGCCGCGGAGCGGCTGGGCCCGTGAGCCATGGCCGCTGAGCCTGCACGTCCGGAGCCGGTGCTCTGTAACGGGAGAGGCCACAGCAGTGAGAGGCCCGCGTACCGCAAAAAAAAAAAAAAAAAAAAAAAAGAACCGTAAGTCCCCGCCCCGGGAACAGGAATCCAGAGGAAGTGTGTGTTCAGGTTTGCCAGGTACCAAATTGTTCAAACCTCAGATTTCTCCCTTTTGGTTGTTGGTGGGCTGTTTACATTACAGAAGTTACATGAAACTTGGAAGAAGTAAGCAAAAGAGATGGAATAAGTGGAAAAACAGAATGTGAGGTCCAGGAGTTTTGACTGGAACAGAGGTCAGCAAACCATGGCCCGGGGGCCAAGTCCAGTCATATCCTGTCAATAAAGTTTTATTTGAACACAGCTACGCCCATGTGTCTGGGGATTGTCGGTGGCTACTTTCAAACGGCAGAGTTGAGCGGTTGTGACAGAGGCCATCTGACCCCACAGAGCCTGGAAAAATCACACCCTGGCTCTTTAAGAAAATGTCTGCCTGGCCCAGAAGGAGGGGCACCAAATAGCGGAACATCCGCGTTTATGCAATTTACCGACAGTTCAGTGGTCAGGTGCAAGAGTCAGAGAGGAAATAAAGGGCAGGGGACGCAAAATCTACCCCCCACCTCTGTGATCTTCCCAAGTCTGGAGGATAAGGTTTTTTCAATCTTTTAATAACAGTCCACGGGCTCAGACCAGGTAACTGAATCCTGACAAATATTGATTCCCAAAGGCTCTGCTGAGACCCTCGAGGTCCTCAAAGCCTGACTTTCCACCTCCCGGTAAAAACAGACAAACAAAAAGGAACTGACTTTTAAAGAACTGGCGGGGCCTCTGTGTACCCCCAAATCACCTCTTACCGTTACTGGTCTCTGTACACAACCTGCTGGCCGGACCTGTAATTTATGAAGGGAAATTTACGCAGAGAAGCCGGAGAAACCCGACCCTGGCACACAGAGCCCCTTCTCAGCCTCCAGACCTCTCCGATACCTTCTGGAAACTGTCAGCGGACACAGTCCAGAGGCCGTGACACTGGGAAACGCTTCCACGAGCGCCTGCCCCTCCCAAGCCTGGTTTGCAGGCTGCCACATCGACCGTCGCCACAGAAAGACCTTTTACCCTGGTCCTGGGAGAAAGCAAGGAGCAGAAACATCAGTAAAGGTGCCAAGAAAGAAGCCAGACCTGAACAGCAGGGAACTGAACACAGGAGACCTGGGTTGGGTCTGTTCCCCCCTTTCTGAGAATGAAAGCTTGGGTAACAACCTTTCTCAGCTTTACGCTCCTGAACTTGAAAAGGGGGTGATGCAAACGCTAAGCAGGTCACGGGGTGGCGTGCAGGATGGCTCTCAGTCTTCCTGGCTCTGCTTCCCGCGGGCTACAGTGTTTATTGGGCCCCCAGAGCGGGGCCTTTGTTTTCAGATCTGAGCACTCTTCCTGGTATGGTACCCCTTTACTGGATGCCCTCTTTAGCTCTCCAGACCCCCTTCCTCCAGGAACTGGCAATGCATGCAGTGTCGCCCCCATAATCATCCCTCCCGGTGACCCTCGGCTGGGTCCCTCTCTCCTAAGTGGGGAGGAGTCGCTGGCCGCCTAACTCCACGGGACTTCAACGGGCAAGTACTGCCATGATCACTTCTAGACTTGCTTCCGTAGGATGGATTTCAGGAAGTGGAAGTGGTAGCCAGAGAATTTGCCTTTCACGTACTGACTCTCACGAGCTCTTCATGTACAAAGGATGCTGGTACCTTATCTGGAGTGTACGTGACAGATACTGTCCTGCTTTGCGAAGTGACGTTTAACTTTGCTTATGGGGTTTATGGGATTTGTGGAATTTATTGTATGTAGTCAGATCTGTTGATGATTTATTTTATAATCTCTGCCTTTGGTGTTATTTTTATTCCTTTTTTAATTTTATTGAAGTCTAGCTGATTTACAGTGTTGTGTTAATTTCTGCTGTACAGCAAAGGGACTCAGTTATACATATACGTATACTTTTTCGTATTCTTTTCCATGATGGTTTATCACAGGAAATTGATACAGTTCCCTGTGCTCTACAGTAGGACCTTGTTGTTTATCCATCCTATATATGCTGGTTTTCATCTGCTCATCCCAAACTCCCAATCCCCCACCCCCAACCTTGGCAACCACAAGTCTGTTCTCTATGTCTGTGAGTCTGGTGGTGTTTTTAGAAAGGGTTTTCCATGAAAATTATATAATTATCTAAATTTCTTTTATTGCTCGTAAGGCTTACTCGAATTTTTTCCAGCTAGGTCAGTAGTTTTCCCAGTACATTTGATAATCTACCCTTTCACTATGCATATGAAATACTATATTTCTCGTGTACTAAATAATTATATACATTTTGCAAAATGGGAAAACTGACGTCTGCCCCTGTGGTCGTGGAGGGCAGGTGGGCTTGACTGAAGGGTGAGCGAAGGAGGAGGTAAGATGTCGCGCAGGCCCCGCCCAGCGGGGGCCGTGGCTACCTGCGAAGGTCTGGCGTCTCGGGAAAACCTGTCTGTGTCACGGCGCAGTCGGGTGGAGTCTGAATTCTCCGCAGTGTGTGTGGCCGAGTGGTGGGCGCTGATCTGAGGTCACCTCGTCCTGAGTAAACGTGGTGCCTGTGTTTCCAGAAGATCTAGCTCAGAGTCCCCTGAAAGAGTCATCCTCATCATACTCACGCACTCCAAAATGACAGATTAACATTTTTTTTCATTATTCAGGCAAAGAACAGAAAGCTGAAATGACTTTCTCAGACCTGGAGTGCGGGGGATGGAACTGAGGCCTCCGTGCTGTCAGTGCAGAATTAAACCCGTTTCTGAACCCGACATATAACTGGCCCTGTGGTGGACTTTTTGATCCCCTCTAATTCCCTAATGTGTTTCTCAGAATATCTTGGATTTTGGTTTATTTTCTTAAGCCAGTGAAGGACCTTCTTATGTTTCCATTCACTTTATTTTAACAACATTTTTTTCTTTTAATGATTTTTTTTTTTCTGGAGCCATTTCTCTGTGAAGGAAGTGTGTGGTGTGGCATTTGGAGGAATCCATGTGTCTGTGGCCCATTTTCTCTGACTTGGAGATGGTTTCGAATAAGACCCGCTGCTGGCCAGTGGTCAGGTGAGCAGTTCACGGTGTGGTGAGAAGTCGGAGTGAGGGCCATGGCTCTCAAGTCCCTGAGGTCTCTGTCCCTTCAAACCCTGCCCCCGGAAGCCCGCACACACGGCCCCCCAGCCCAGAGGGTCTGAGTCCCTCGTAAGTTTGCATAGGCACCAGCCTGCATTTCTCCAACATAGCACTTCTCACAGCTGCAATAAAATAATTCACTGTAATTGACACATTAATTGTCTCCATGGCTAGAAGCTCCAGTCGTGAGAACAGGCTGGGCGGGGCCTGCTTCGGGGCAGACCGTCCACGCCCGGTGTGGTTTCATGCTCTGCAGCTGCTGCCTTGAAATTCTTACTTTTTGCACAAGGGACCTAGGTCTTTGCCTTTGATGTCACCGAAGCCCAGCCCCTGATCGACGGCAAACACACGATAACTGTTGAACATTGTCACTGAGTAAATCCATGAAGAGCCGCCCCTCCTGAGCCTGGCGGGCCGCGTGTCCTGGGGGAACTTTCCAGAAGAAGGTGGCAGCACAGCTGCAGCCCTGCAGGCGACAACAGCTGCCCTCCTCCTAGATTCTCACGCTCTCAGGGAGCGTCTCCTCTGGCCTCGGTGCTGACCTGCCGGCTCCACCCTCAGCGCCAGCCCTGGGCCTGCCTGCTGTGCCTCAGTGTTCGCTTCTGCCTCACAGGGGTCCCGAGCAGAGCTGACCCTCTGAGCAAACCTCAGCACAGACCTCCTTCACCAGCTGGCCGTGGGGGGCCACCTGCCCCACGGCTCACCTGGGCCCTCTGGCCTCACTCAGGCCTGACCCCTGAAGGGCCACGGCCACTGCACATGTGACGATGGCTTGCTGGGCTCACCCCTGACGGCTTGGTGGAGCTGATGGAACTCAGCCCATGCTGGGCACTTCTGGCTTCGTGGTCACTTGGTGACACAGTGCCGGCACTCTGGCCCCGCTGGGGTCTAGGAGCTCACCAGTGTGTATCCGTTTTCCGCCGGCATGGCACTCTCCACTGCCGCTGGCATGGCCCTGACTCAGGACGCCCAGCACTCAACCAAGTAGCCACCCTCAGATGTTTGGGCACCCCATTTCCCCAGCACTCAGTGGCCACAGGTCCCTTAGGTCTTCATTGGTGACAGGGCCCTCCTTTTTTTTTTTTTTAACATCTTTATTAGAGTATAATTGCTTTACAATGGTGTGTCAGTTTCTGCTTCATAACAAAGTTAATCAGCTATATGTATACATACGTCCCCATATCTCTTCCCTCTTGCATCTCCCTCCCTCCCACCCTCCCTATCCCACCCCTCTGGATAAAGAAGACGGGCCCTTCTTTAGGCAATGGGCTACGGGGACGCTCAGGTCTCCCAAGTTTATCGGACACTTGATATACTGAGCCTTCCTTCTACGCCTGTGACATCCAGTCACCACCAGCGGGAGAGTCACCACCAGCAGCCTGTCCCAGACACCATCAGCGCTCCACCACGACTGCCAGTGGCTGGGGGCAGGCAGCACTGGGCCCACTGAGCACGTGGTCAGGCAGGCACCTGCTGGGACCAAAGACTGCGGATTAACCTCCCCGGGAAGCGGACTCTGAGGTGAAGATTCGCATGAAGTGCTCTCAGGAGTGACAGCTGAAGGGTGAGAAGGCAGGATGGGGCCGAGGGAGATGGTCCCAGCCTGCCCCACCGGGAGCCCCACGTCTTACGCAGTGGGCCCAAGTTGGGGTCGGGGCCAAGCCTCCACACTGCACATCACCCAGTTATTTGGATGCAGGCCGTCCCCAGGAAAAGGGCAGGAAACGGTGAGGCAGCCGGCTTCGGCCAAGAGCAGTTCCTGGAAGGGGGCTGGGAGCTGAGCTGTCAGCCAGGGGAGCCAACAGTCGGCATCTGGTTAGAGCAGCACGGCATCTACCACTGCAGCTCGTGTCAATTTTCACAAATGCAGAGGAACCGAGTATTTATAGAATATGCTTATATTAACATATTACTCTTACCTTATAGTAGAGTTAGTGTAATTAGCTATACCTATAGTTAATATAATTAACATTAATTAGTAATAGACTAGTAATTATAGCTAATACAATATCCTTCTATTAATGCATACTATTCTTGGATTATTGTGATAAATATATCATGATACGGTATAGCACATTGGTTTTTATTAATATGCATTTAATGATTAAGAACCAGACATCTCCGGGGACGTCCCTGGCGGTCTAGTGGTGAAGATTCCACGCTTCCACTACAGGAAGCACGGGCTGGATCCCTGGTCAGGGAACTAAGATCCCACACACTGTGTGGCCTGGCCAGAAAAAAGAAAGAAAGAAAGAAAGAAAGAAAGAAGAACCAGATGCCTCCAAGATCTTAGGACCAAGGACATACTTGAATAGGAGGTAGAGTGATTGCAGCTGCATTGAACCTTGGCCGAGTGAGAAGGACATCAGCAATGATCCCCAGTTTCCATGAAGTTGGGGACTGGCTTCTGGCAGGAGAACGTCTGGTTCTCTTCCCTCAGGCTAGGCCTGGGCCAAGCGAGATCTCACTTTTGCACATTTTCAGACGCCCTTTTTGGCTCCGACCTTGGCAGCACAGGGCTGAACTGTGGCAATAAATGTCTGGAAAGTTACCAAGCACATATCCTGAGACCCAGGGAAAGGCAGCCCTTCCTGGTCACAGCAACGACCGGAGACCAGTTCCGACCCAGTTGTTTCTCAGCGTGGGGGGCAGTGAGGCAGAGCATCTGAAGGGCAGCGCGATTCGCCTCTCCAAGGCGCTGCCTGTGTGTGGAGGGGACTAGAGTCTTGCTTTGAGTTGGTCTAATTTTGGTGTTTTTGCAGATTTGCCATCTCAGTTACGTGTCACTTAGATGAATCGTAAGGCTGGGCTCTGTTCCCTTGCTCTCTGGCTGAAAGATGGACAGAGGGGCCCAAAGCTAGCCCCAAAGTAATGTCAGATAAAGAGCAGATAATAGGCCTTCTGATAACCAAGACCTGCTCCTTAGTTTCTGGGCTTTGTTCTCCAGGACAAGGGAAAGACTGTTTTATTTTAGTCCCCCAGACGTCCCTACGTCTCAAGCCCGTCTAACATAAGTAGAGCGTTTGAAACGGTCAACACTGGGACACATTCTCAGATCATTTAAAGCACCAGCAATGGCACACATTCCCCCCAGTGTGGCTACAGCACATTTCTCCCTCCGATGTTTGTTTCTGCCCAGTGGATGAGGCAGTGGCACCAGCCATGACCGAGTTCTCATTGTAGTGACAGCAAACGTGACTTTGAAATGTGACATCTGTAAAGGCAGGCCTACCCTGGGACAACCGTTTCTATTTCTTCCTTATTTCTTTGGTTAACTGACTCAGTTTACCTGGGAATTTGCACAAATGGCACAGGCCAGGATGCAAACACGCCCACCTCCATCTCCCCCCAACCCCGATCTATGTAGTACTGAAAACAAAACAGAGTTTAGCTAAGAAGCAGACTGTTACAATATTGAGTGACTAATTATTCCAGCGTTCCTGATTCTGTTTTGTTTTGTTTTGTGGTTGTTTCCCTTTCAGTGGAAGGCCCTCTCCCTTGAAGGCTCCTTTTCTTCTGCTGGTCTGGTTAAAGCCCAAACAGCACTGGTCTTTATACCCCAAATGTGCCTTTGTATTTCTTACCCCCCTGTGGTGCTAAGGATGTTGCCTGATGACAAGGGCTCGGGTGTGCTGACGCTGACGGTCCCAGGTGGGAGAGGAGGAGGGAGGGGCCAGGATTAGTGCAGACACTGCTGAGAATGGGGTAATTTTTCAGCCATGCCCAGATTCTATACAAAGGTGCATTTTAGAGATAGGAAAACAAATGAATAAACCTGAAGAGATGAGATCAGTGCCCTGGGGCTGGATTGAAGCAACAATGGGACAACCAGTAGGAAGTCTGCCTCTGGGGAGTCCCAGGCCTGGAAATCAGGGAGGGATGGAGGGCTGGGGCCTGTCTCTTCATTCTGTTTTGAGGCATGATGTGATAAAGGCCTCTTTCATTATTTTGGTTCACTTTGCCTGTCCTCAATTGCTTTCTATTGGATTCTCCTTCAATTTTACCTTGAGTTCAGTTTTGTTTGACGGAGAAATAGCGCTAGAATTAAAACTCTGACATGGAAAAGAGTTGTCTTTGTTTTGTTCCTGGATCAGATAAAACCATTACACGGCCATCACCAGGGGCTACTGTTTGGGACCCTTTCTGCCTCTTTCCTTTCTTCACCTTCTCCTCACACGCTGCCTGAAATCCTGAATCCAGAAGTTGTCATGTCCTCATCAGTTGTTCTTTGCCTATTTTATAAATTCCCCAAAGTCAGAGCATGTTATCCTAGCCTTCCTTTGGGTGACATTGGATAAAATAACTGTGCTCGTTGGAAGCTCCCTCGCTGCCTCTCCTGGTTGGCAGCCTGGCCTCTTTACTCGAGGCCCATGTTTCATCACTACAGATGATGGGGGCCCCAGGCCTCCACCCACCCTGGACAGGAATAGACAGGAATTTTGTCCATCTACCATCTACTCAGCCCCCGGCACGACTCCAACAACGTTGTGTGTGTGTGTGTGTGTGTGTGTGTGTGTGTGTGTGTGTGTGTGTATGCGCACCACGGGGCAGAACATAATACAGAGATAGCGTTGCCTTTGCCCTTCGAGAACTTACAAGTTAGTAGGGGTCGACAAGATGGCCACATGAAAACAAACGAGCAAACGGAAAAGTGGAAATGAGAGAGTAGGAAGAAGGACAGCAGTGACGACAAGAACTGTTGACTGATTATTAATTAATTGTCAGACATTGTACTAAGCACACTGAGGGCAATATCCTATTTAATCCTCCCCTCACCCTCGTAAGTTAGGTACTGTTATCAGTCGCATTTTACAGAAAGGACAGCAAAGGCTCTGAAATGTTAACGCAACTCAGCCGGCATTGCGTGGCTCCCACTTACAGGTGTCGTGTGGCTCTGGGGCCCGAGCTGGGAGCCGATGCTCCGTTGTCCTTGCTGTGGGCGCAGTAGAACCCCAAGGCAGGGACGGGTCAGGAAGCCCCACAGGTAGAGGCTGCATGGCTGAGCTGGGCTCTGACAGTTACTGTGAGTTCAGAAGGCAAAGGAAGGACGTCTCATAGGGCAGGTGGGAGGAGGGGTGAGGGCCTTAGGAACAGGGACAGCAAATCCAGAAAAGGTTGGGTCAGGGGCCTGGGCCCAGGGGGAGGTGCGGGACGTGGGCTCCACGGGGGCTCGGTGGGCTCCGAGCCCGAGGCCTGGGGCAGATGTCCTGGCTGGGCCGGAGCCTGTGGGATGAAGCAGTGGGGATCCCCCGGTTTACTCCGACGTTTGCTTTAGTTCTCCTTTTGGAGATTCCTCTTCTTTCGTGGTCACTTTAGTTATGCTCACTTTTGTGGGCAGTGACTTTGAAATCCTGACTCGGAGCGGGAGACGGCCAGAGACGGCGGTGAAGAAGGGAAGCGCAGAGCTTCCCTCGAGGCCCCGCTCTGGTGTCTGAAGGGTGGCTCTACTGCCAGAACGGGAAGAGGAGCCAGGGTGAGGGAGGATGACCTCAGTTTTGGACACTTTGGATCCGAGTTGGCATCAGGAAAGTCCAGCAGAGCCGTCCAGCCGGCCGCGGGGGTACGAGGTCAAGGCTGAGGAGACGGACGTGTTATTTTCTTTCTCCTCATTTCCAAGAAGTTCCACGCTCTCACTCCCACACCTTGATTTGGTTTTTTTTTCCTTTCAAAAATGGCTACCAGATTTTCCCAGAACCATCCAGGTCCTTCCAGAATCCCAGCCCCCTTCTAGCTCTGTCTCCTCCGCGCGCCGGTAACACTGTCCTCCGGGGAAAACGCCGCTGGGCCCTGCCAAAACGTCTCTCCTCGGCGGCCAAAGATGGCGGCACTGTTGGCACGGAGGGAACCTGACTCAGCCAGGCCTGTAGGGATGCACCGTCCCTCCCGTGGCTGCCAAAATCCCAGCAGACATAGACGGTGACGGTTTCCGCCCACAGATAACCTTGCGTGTGGCTGACAGCTGACCGGGCCGTGGGTCCCGTCAGGCCCGCTGAACTCACTCTGAAAGCATGGCCTCTGTGCGCTGGCCCGAGCCTGGGCATGTCCCCGAGGCTGTGGGAGCCGTGCTCACACCGTCGCAGACACCCCGTCCCCTCAGCAAGCCCGCCGAGGCCTGGAGGACTCAGTGAAAGGCCTCAGTCCCTGCTCAGAGCGCTCTTCTGAGCAGGGGCTTACAGGAGCTCGCGGTTTACGGGGCGACCTGGAGGTGGAGATGAGGGAGACTCCCTGCGAACCAGGCTGGGAGGGGCCGCTGGGGGCCCCGAGGTGGCCGCCCGGCCTGTGGGTTGGTCCAGATACAGGGACAACGGGCACCCGGGCTGAGGCACCCCAGAGGCTGGCTCCCCCCGTCTTCTGGTTTCAGAGGTAAAACTCTGAAGCCCAGGTCGGTCTGGTAACGTGTTCAAGTGGGAGGACAAGTGAGGATTTTGGCCCAAGTCTCTGGAAGCCCCTGGCAAATTCTTTTCCAAAGATTCAGGAAGTGAGGTGGATGCTCTCAGATGCTGGGGTTGCTTCCTGAGAATGGAGCCCCGGTGCTGGGGGGCTCAGAGGAGGCTCAGACCCCTCCCGGCCAGGTGTTTGTGGACCCTGAGCAGGCCCCATTTCTCTAAACTGTTGAGGGGCAGGATGTCAGGCTCCAGGCAGTGGCTGCGGCTCCCCCGAAAGGAAGTTTCTCATCCACAGGCTGCTCCCCGGGTACTTTCTTCTCATCCGCGATGTCAGAGGACCCAAATCTACAGGGTAAAAAAAGAGAGCAGTTCAAATGTCAGCAGATGTCTCATCAGAGACCATGGAGGCCAGAAAGAAGTGGCACAACACGTTTTAAGTGATTAATTAAAAACTGTTAGCCCAGAATTGTGTATCAAGTGAAAATATCCTTCAAGTATTAAGGGGAAATTAAGATATTCACAGATGAAGGAAAATGAAGATAATTTTCCAGCACCAGAATTACTCTAAAAGAATAGCTAAAGGAGGTTCTCTAAAAAGTAAGAAAATAGAAGAGGACTCTTAAAACATCAGGAAGGAAGAAAGAGCAAGAGGAAGAGTGAAATATGGATAAATACATTTTCCTTCTCCTCTTGAATTTTCTAAATTATGTTTGATGATTGATGTGATTTTTAAGTTGCCACTAAGATCAAGAACAAGGCAAGGGCTTTCCTGGTGGCGCAGTGGTTGAGAGTCCACCTGCCGATACAGGGGACACGCGTTCGTGCCCCGATCCGGGAAGATCCCACATGCCGCGGAGCGGCTGGGCCCGTGAGCCATGGCCGCTGAGCCTGCGCGTCCGGAGCCTGTGCTCCGCAACGGGAGAGGCCACAACAGTGAGAGGCCCGTGTACCGCAAAAAAAAAAAAAAAAAAAAAAAAAACAAAGAACAAGGCAAGAATGTCTTCTCTCTCAACTCTCAGAAAACACAGAACACAGTGCTGGAACTTCTAGCGAGAGCCATATGGCAAGAAGATGAAAAGAAAGGCACACAGATCAAAGGAGAAAAAATAAAACTGTCTTTATTCATAGATAATACGAGGCTCTATGTAGCAAATCCCAAGGAACCTTCAAAAACTCCTAACCTAATAATACTAATAAGCTAATACACTAATAAGAAAGTTCAGCAAGGTCACAGTGTATAAGACCAACATACAAAAATCAGCTATATTTCTCTATACTAGCAATGAACATGTGGGCACCAAAATTAAAGATAAAATTCCATTTTTAATTGCTAAAAATAAGAAGTTCTTCAGTGTAAATATAACAAAAACATGTGTAGGACTTGTATGCTGAAAACTACAAAATGATAACTAAAGAAATCAAAAAAGAGCTAATAATTGGAGAGACATACTATGTTCATGAAGTAGAAGATTCAACAAAATAAAGAAGTCAGTTCTCCTCAAATTGATGTACAAATTGTAGTAGACTGAAGGAAGTTCTCAAAGATCTAGTTCTTCATTCCTGGACCTGTGAATGTTACCTAATATACAAAAGGGAATTTTGCAAATGTGATTTAACTGAGGATATTGAGATTGGGAGATTATCCTGGATTATTCTGTGGGCCTTAAATGTCATCACAAGTGTCCTTATAAGACATAACCAGAGTGATACTCGACACAGGTGGGGAAGTAGGATATATGATGATGGAAACAAGAAGTGGGATGATGTGCTCTGAGGAGGGAGGAGGGCATCACAGCCGCTAGAAGCTGAAAAAGGCAAGGAGCAAATGCTCCCTCTATAGCTGCCAAAAGAAACCAGCCCTGTCAACACCTTGACTTCAGCCTCACGACACTGATTTCAGACTCTGTCCACCAGAACTTTTAGAGAATAAATTCATGTTGCTTTTGCTTTAAGCCACTAAGTTTATGGTGACTTGTTACAGCAGCAAGAGAAAACTAATACACAGGTTTAATGAAATTCCTACCAAAATCCCAGCAAGATTTCTTTTAGATATAGACGAGCTTATTCTAAGTTTATATGAAAAGGCAAAGAAAATAGAATAGGTAAAAACAATTTTAAAAAGAAAAATAAAGTGGAAGAAATTAATCTACTTGATTTCAAGATTCCATATAAGCTACAGTAATCAAGACTGTGTGATATTAGGGGGTTGACAGGCATGTAAATCAATGTAACTGAAAAGAGAACATAGAAATTGAGCTGCACAATTGATCCAAACAGATATACCCAGCTGATTTCTGACAAAGGTGCAAAGGCAATTCAGTGGAAGGACGGCCTTACAGGAAATAGTGCTGGAGCAAGGGGACAACCGTAGGCAAAACAAAGTGAACCTTGACCTAACCCTCACACCTTATACAAAGTCAACTCAAAATAGATCATGGACTTAAATGTAAAATTATAAAACTTCTCGAAAAAAACATAGGAGAAAATCTTGAGGAACTAGGGCTAGGCAGAGTTCTTAGGCTTGTTGCCAAAAGCACGATCCATAAAGGAAAAGAATGCTAAACTGGACTTCATCAGAACCAAGGACGTTTACTATGTGAAAAGAATGAAAAGACAAGCTACAGCCCGGGAGAAAACATTTGAACACCACCTATCTGACAAAGAACTCGTACCTATAAAAGACTCTCAAAACTCAACAGTAACTAAAATACACGATCCAATTAGAAAGCAGACAAAGGTCGTAAATGGCGCTCCTGGGCATTTATCCCGGAGAAATGAAAACTTATATCTATACACACAAAAAACCTGTACATGAAACGTTCACATCGTTTTATTTATAATAACCCCCAAACTGAAAACAACCTCCGTGTCCTTGAATGGGTAAATGGTTAAATAAATTGTGGTGCGTCCACGATGAAACACTACTTAGCAATTAAAAAAAAACAACACAACTACTAATACGTGCAATAGCCTGAATGAATCTCCAGAAAATTATAGTGAGTAAAAAACGTCCAATCTCAAAATGTTAATACTATACGATTGTATTTATATAAAATTCTGGCAATGACAGAGATACAGAAATGGAGAACAGATTAGCGGTTGCCAGGAGGCAAGAAGGGTGGGGGAAGAGAAGTGGGTGTGGCTATAAAAGGGCAATACAAAGGATCCTTGTGGTGACAGAGATGTTCTATATCTGACACTATTGATATCAACATGCTGATTGTGATAAAACTTCCAGAAAAAAAGTAGGAGAAAATCTATGTGACGTGAAACTGGTGAGTTTTCAGATACAAAACTAAAGTGTGGTCTGTGAAGGAAAGAAACTGATAAGTTTGACTTTATTAAAATTTAAATCTTCTTCTCTGTAAGAGGCACTCTTGCGAATAAAAAGACAAACCACTGCCAGGGAGAAGATATATGCAAAACATACATCTGATAAAGGACTTGTATCCAAAATATACGAAGAACTGTTAAAACTCAACAATATAAAACAAGCAACTCAATTTAAAATGGGCAAAAGATCTGAACAGACACTTTACCAAAGATGATACGAAGATGGCAAATAAGCATATGACTATATGCTCAACACCATTTGTCATTAGGGAAATACAAATTAATACAACAATGAGGGACTTCCCTGTGTGTCCAGTGGTTGAAAATCTGTCTTGCAATGCAGGGGACACGGGTCTGATCCCTGGTCAGGGAACTAAGATCCCACGTGCTGCAACTAGAGAGAAGCCCACACACTGCAACAAAGAGCCCGTGCACTGCAACTAAGACCTGACACAGCCCAAAAAAAATATGTATAAAAGAAGAAATACTATTAAAACAAAACAAAAAAACAACGAGATACCACTTTGTACTATAGGAGTGACTAAAATCTAAAAATTAACCGTAGGAACTGCTGGTGAGGATGCAGAGCAAAAGAAATTCTCATTCATTGCTGGGAGGAATGGAAAATGGCACAGGTACTTCGGAAGACAGTCTGGCAGGCTCTTACAGCAGTCTTACCATATGATCCAGTAGTTCTACTCCTAGGTATTTATCCAATTGATTTGAAAACTTATGCCCACACTGAAACCTGAACATGAATGATTACAGGAGTTTTATTCACAAGTGCCCCAAACTGGAAAGAACCAAGATGTCCTTCAGCAGTTTAACGGACATAAAAATGCCTACGGAGTATCCATACAATGAAATACTCTTCAGTGATAAAAATGAATGAGCTATCAAGCCAAAAAAAGACATGGAAGAACCATAAATGCATATTTCTAAGCAAAAGAAGCCAGTCATAAGAGGCAATGTACTGTATGATTCCATTATTTGACATTCTGGAAAAGATAAACTATAGAGATAATAAGCAGACTAGTGGTTTGGGGTGGGGGGAGGTTGAATAAGTGAGACAGGGAATTTTTTAGAGTAGAGAAAATATTCTGGTAGATAATGACTATGCCTTTGTCCAAAGTTAAAGAATTTTACAGCAGAAAGAGTGAACCCTAATGTATTAAAATTTAAAAAACATTTAATAGGTTAGGGCCTAGGATGGAATGCAGACTTTGACAAGGGCATCTAACTGTATTATGAAGTTTTGAAACACCTCACAGAGGGAGATGGGGGGAAGGTTCTGACCTAAGCAACTTTGAAAATGAATGGATTACTCAAGACTAAAGGCAGAAGGACCTGCAGTTAGCACCGTCCTCTAGTTGAGGAAGTTGTTTCCAATGAAGTTACAAATGAACAATTCTGAAACCTCCATATATGTGTCTGGAATTGAACAAATAAGAAAGTGGATGACAGGTGGTAGCAGCCAGGTTTCTTACTACTGGAGCGGGAAGTTATAGACAAGCAAGGGGAAGAGGCTAGAACGACCTATGCCGTGATAGATTAGAGCTGGATACATCAGTATGAACCCGCGTTTTGCTTAACATAAATACAGATGGATATATGTATACAGACATATTTAAAGAGACCTATAAGTATACAGGTTAGTACACACATATATTTCCGTGCTCTGTTAGCTGAGAGGGCTTGGAAGCAATGACACCCCAGAAGAAATGAGCACACTTAGTACCCAGGCCTTGGTTTCTAAGATCTTCATTGGAAGATCTTCTTCAACAAAATGAACCAGTGCTCCTTGGAGAAACGGCTGATTCTAGGACTGGGGCAGGAAACATAAAAGATGGTCCTGGAGCATCTTTTAGGGCCAAAGTGCCCCAGAATAAAATCCCCAGTGATGGGAATATGTCAAAGGGACATAGGAGCCAAGCGGAAGGATTCCCAATGGCCAAATCTGGAACAATCTGAGCAAAAAAATAAACGGAGTAGTGCTGAATTAGAACCTAAAGTGCAAGATAAATATGCACGAGTCCATACGGATGTAGATACGTGGTTGAATACATAAATAAATGGAGGAGAAGAGATTAATCTCTCATGCAGAGGAATTCCGAATAATAGACGCTCTGCTCTCAAGGAGGTGAGCGCAGCCCCTCACGCCCTAAGCGGGCTGTGCGTGGCGACTGCCTTCCAAAGAGTGCTGGTTGAAAGGGGAAAACATAGAGCAACTTTGCAGGAGAGAAACCTGCAAAGCACTACAAGTCAACATCACAGTGACAGGTCATGTTGATGACATGTACCCTGGACACGGTATATAAGAACAGCACTTCCCTTCCATGGTCAGTGCTCCTCGGAACAGTCAAGGTCATCCAAAACACAAGGAAAGTTGAGACACTGTCACCGTCAAGAAGGGGTTTCAGAGACATTATGACTCAATGTAATGTGTTATCTGGATGAGATCCTGGAACAGAAAAGGGGCATTAGGTAAAAGTTCAGGAAATCCAACTAAACTATGGGCTTCAATGAATCATAATGTATCAATGTTGGTTTATAGAGGAAACTGGAGGTCGACTTATGGGAACTCTCTGGACTTATGGGGAGACCCGTGAAAACATCTAAACAAAAAGAAAAGAAAAAAAAGGGAGGTGAGGATTTAGTCCACTCTCCCTTACCCACAAGGCCTAAGAACAGAGCAGGGCCGGCTCCCCTGTAGCTGCGGCAGGACGGCCCCTGGAGAAGGGATTCAGTAACTGCAGGTTTTAAGTGTCTGCCCGCCCTGTGTGAAACTAACACTCATTCAGCCAACTCTCCCTCAGAACTTTTCTGTCCATCTACATCTATTCCATAATAAAAATTTATTTAAAAATTAAAAGAAGAAAGTTAATAAGCTATCCTTTCTGAAAAGGCTAATACTTATTTATACTAAAGTTGAGCCAATAAGATAGCTTTTAATGATAGATGTTTATAAAGTTAATCTTAAACACATATCTTTTTATACAAGTTAACAAATTACCTATCTATATATCTATCTTTTTTTTTTTTAACTTCTAATTTGAACCTGACTCCAAGTTCAGGCACTATGGATACAAAAGTGAGTAAGAAATTATCCCTGCTCTCAAGAAATGCAGATTTCCTTCACCTTGTGCTTGAATTTCTACAGCTCTGGTTGTCCAGGTAGGGTGAAAATGATGCATGCTCTCCTTTGCAAGGCCAGAGTCACACAGTATTCTGAGCCTGATGTTTTGTGGACTTTTTGTTTTGCTTTTAAAATATTGGTTAGAATTCCAAAAGTTTTCAACCTTTGTGGCAAGAGAGCAGAAACCTCAGTGATGTCATGGCATCACATATGTCTTGGCCTTCAGCTCTCTGATAGACATCCTGAATCACTAAGGCTGTAGGCAGTTTTCCATGGTTTCTAAAGAGACTGTTATTAACCTAGTGTGATGTTTACATTTCTATCAGTGTTCTATTTTTCTATGTCATTGTGACTCTCCAGATTCAGTGTAGCAAGCCAGGCCCATGCCTAGCACATTTTCACATCATGTAGTAGAAGGGTTTTAAAACCCTCTCCTGTGTCAGGGGAAAGGCTTAAATTCACTGGTCACTGGAGTCAGAATTTGTTTGAACAGTGCCTCTAGTTTTTCAGGAAGGGAAGGGAAGGGAAGGAGGGAAGGGAAGGGAAGGGAAGGGAAGGGAAGGGAAGGAAAGGGAAGGGAAGGGAAAGGAAGGGATGGAGGGAGGAAGGGAAGGAGGGAAGGGAAGGGATGGAGGGAAGGGAAGGGAAGGGAAGGGAAGGGATGGAGAGAAGGGAAGGGAAGGGAAGGGAAGAGAAGGGAAGGAGGGAAGGAACCAGCATGGCTCTTAGAGTCCGTGTGGCATCTCTCCCAACTCTGCCTTCAGTGATGTCATGTGGTAGCTGGAAATCGACCAGGTGGGAGCTTTCCACCATGGAAACTGGCAAATTCTGCTAACCTGGGTCTCCACCCCCACCCTCTCCCCGCACTGCCCCCCAGCCCCCGAGAGCCAGCTGTTAGACACTTGCAGCACCCTGCTGCTGCGGGACCACAGCCAGCTCTCCTTGAGGAAGAGATTTCTGAACTTCACATGGTAATGGTCTCCATATCCTTAGGAGAATGGACTTTCTGAGGGGAAATAAGACTGTCATTGACTTGCTTAAGGCACTTTTCTTTGCTCTTAGGATAGACACCTTAACGTGACCTTTAAGGCCCTGAAGGGTTTGGCCCCATCTGTCTCTCTCATTGGGTCTCATCTAGGGTGGGGTGCTTTTCCCAGGAACCTTGGCCTCCTTTCCATTCCTTGAAAGCGCCACGCTCCCCTCTGTGGTGGGGTCTGTGCACACCCTTACCCTTACATGTAGCTGTGCCAGGACGGTCCCAGTTTAGCACTGACAACCCCGCATCCTGGGAACTCATCAAGCCGCAGGTAAACACTCTGCTCCTGTGGAAAGTTTCTTCCGTTCATCTCGTTACTCTTGGTCAGAGCGGAGAGGCTTCCCCGACTCCCTTGCCTAACCCATGCCCTCACCCAGACAAGGCTAACCCCCCCGTTTCGCTTTGCTAGCCCCAGTTCATGGTACAGCACTTACTGCGGATTTAATTGTAAACTCTTTCCTGTGACTCTTTGATTCATATCTGTCTCCCCCACTACACAGCGATTTGCTTAGTGTTACAGCCCTAACTCGTGGCCCAGAGCTCAGCATCCAATAGGTACCCACATATGTATTGAATAAATCAATGAATAAAAGAACTCCCCACCCAACGATCTTTCCACGGTGTGACAACACCCCTGTGGATTGGAACACAGAACAGCTTAAAGGTGGGAGAGGGGAGAGCAGAACCAATGGCTCTCACTGGATAAAAAAGCAGAGGAACAGAGCTTTCAAATGTTTTTTCAAGGTATGCAAGAGAGCTGGGAATGCGTCAAAACCAAATTTCTGCCCTCTTTACAATTTGTGCCCGTAGCAAGCCCTGAACCTGGCAGGTGCGGCCCGTGTAGTTCAAGGTGTCAACATCTGACCCTTGCGTCTGGACACACACATATGCTTTCGTTTGGGGTAAGGCTACACTCCTATTTGAGGCTTATTTTGTAATGTTTGATCCACCGCAATATAATTGAAATAGAAAAGCATCTCGTTTTAGCACCGCAAGCCCATACTGAAGCACATCCTTTACACAGAAGGCCTGTGTGAGTAAGGGCCCCAGCTGGTTGCAACTGCGCTCCCCACACCGCTCGAAGCCCCAGACACACGTCCACCCCCGGAGGTCCCGGCAAGGACTCTGGGAGGTGTAACCCCACGCACACGATCATTCACTGACAACCGTGATTAATTAGCGTTGAAGCGGGAGCAGTAAACTCTCTCTGTTTGAGGCTTGTTTCTTCATTCATTTTCCATGTCCCCCAGTTAGGCAATGCTCATGGGTGGGAAGTGCTTTTGCTTTAAGGAATCAGTTAAAAATCAAACGGCTCGTTTTGCACACTGTGAGGAAAAGCGGTCCTCCCCACCCTAAAATTGCCTCACCCATCCCATCACCGCCCGCCTGCTGGAATCACAAGACATGGTGCCAACTGGCAAGCGTGGGGGTGCGTTTTTAACTCACGGGGGAGTGGAGCGAGGAAAACATTTTTGTAAGACTGTTTAAAAGTTATTTGCAAGGGAAACAATTAAAAAAATGTGTGGCCGTTCTCTTGATGTTGAAGAAATGCTATATCCAGCATCCAACTCCAGTGGGCCAATTCTCTCCTGCAGGATTTATGGGACCAATACTGCCCAGCAGACAGAAATCTACATGGAAACATGTTTCACGATAACAGAACTGTAATAAGAATAATACCCCAAATGCCCAGACAGTTTTATAGCGCTCTGGTCATGGAATTCCACTTTCTCTTTGGAGCCCTCGGGATGATAAATATGTCTGTGTACATCACCGCCAGAAGCTGCCTCGTGACCAGCTGTCAGGATGGCCCAGGCTGGGCCTTCAATCTTCTAAAATTAGCTGGGAATACCATGTCTCCACAGGCACACATGTGTCACATCTCGAGATGGATACTAGGTTTCTACTCAGAAATCCCTACTTCTTGTTCAGTGAATCTGCAGTTCACGAAGAGTCCCCCCATCTATACCCACTGACAGGCCACAGGGTGAGTTCAGTCTTAAACACTGTCGTGGGAAGCTTTCATTCTGATGATTCTTTGGGGTGGAGACGCTTTATAAACTCAGAGGCGGGGGGTCTAGATGGACATCAATATCCGGACGTGTTGCTGTCTCCGACTTCTCTTCTTCATGTTCTTCTATTTCAGGAGCCAGCATGGGGCTTGCCGTGCGCACAAATCAGTGCCAGAAGGATCTTGTCACAAGAGGTTCTCTGCGGTTCACAGCGGGGGCCGAGGAAGCACACGTCGAGCTCTGTCTTCACTCTGAGCTGATTCACACGTGGGCCGTAGCTGCTTCAGGACTGGTGTATCTGCACCACTCTCCACATAAGGCCTCCAGGACAACCAGCCAGTCGCAGCACCATTCCTCTCGAGACTAAATACAACCTCAGAATCTTTCTCAACCCAGTGCCCCAGAGAGCAACCACCAATCCATTAAATGAGCTCAGCATTGAAAACTACGTGCCACTCCATGGGCTATATATTTAGACTCTTAAACAAAACAGAACAAATTACTTCCTAAGACAACTGGCTTTTGGGGGGAAGAACTTTGTGTGATCCATTGTTTAAAAATAACCCATTATTCACTTCTGATGCATTCCCACCATGTCTGTGTTCCCGCTGTACTTAACTGGAGCTGTTAGTGTTGCTTATGCCGGCGTATGAAAGAGTGTCTGCATTTTCTTCCAGGCGAGTCCCTTGAATTCGAGGGTACCAGGCTCCCTCCGTTACTCCCGACGTATGATGGGAATATTACTGATGCTGAATAGATGCTCAGTGACTTGAAATGAAAGCATTTAGATGATTCACCCAACCATAGCCCTGTGTTTCTGGAAGGGAAGGAAGCTAAACGCTTTTGGGATTCCAGGAAGCACTTATGTCAGGGGACGAAACCAGGGATGGCAAAGTGCAAGGGTAGGGGCTAGGGCTTGCAAGCACTCTAACTGCAATCAGAACCAAGAACCAGTGCCTCAAAGTGCAGCTGCTAATTCAAGGTTTATCCAAACCCAGGGAATGCTTTGGTCAGCAAAACTGGACCCAAAAACATCTCCTGAGAACAAGCCGTCTCATAAGATTTCCGTTACCTGCTGCTTCCAGGCGGACTGAAAATACCTCTGGGCCGCCTTTCCAGCGGTGGTTTTGGCACTTTTTCTTCCAGACGGAGCCCACAAGGGCAGGAGTGCACAGAACTCAAATGTCCTGGGAGGAGAGTTGATTAAATGTTTTCAAACCTCAAAAAAGGAAAAAAAAAGAAAAAATCAGTTCAGGTAGAGTTCAAGTTTGGGGGTCAAGCTTCAGGGACCCCTGGGACTCTTTTGTAGGGAGGCCATTAACTTACTTCTTGAAATGGTACCCTGGAGGGCTTACCGGGGCAGCAGTCAGCGCGCAGCACCGCCCTCCTTTGTTTTGTGTGGTCCGCCCGTCACAAAGTGACCCAGAATCACGCTGCCCTCCTTCTGCTGCAGGAAGACGCGAGCCAAGTCACAGAGAGGGTCGCCTTCATCCCGAGGCAGAGGCCGACTTTCTCTTCCACTCCCCTCTGCTTTCCTCTTGAAATCAGAGCTTCAGATGGCTGACCCTGGCACAGATCTGCTTTTCCTGGGGAGATAGGATCGTTTCAAGCTGCTTTTCCACATGAAAACCTTTAGAGGCCCTTGATGACACTACCACCGCCCGCCCAACGCTGACAGATGAAGCTGGAAGAAACAATCCAGTGTGTGTTTGAAAACCAAGACGTTCCAAGGTTTCTACCTCGTTTTGAGCCCTTTCCAGCTGCTGTCCAGTGCAGCCGGCTCCTGCCATGGATGCGATTTTCCTGAATAGGAAATCAGGCTTCATTTCCCCTCGAGTGCCAGGATAATGCACGGAGAGGCGGCTGGGGACACGCGGAGTGCCGTGCCACCAGGGCCCCTCCCTCCGGCCCCCGCCCCTTCTCTTTGCTTTTCGCTTCTCTTCTGCGTTTCACTCTCTGCAAAGGGGCTACGGATTTTGATTACTTCTTCCAAAAGAAGGCTAACAACTTTACCGTCTAAGATGATGACATGATAACAACTGAAAAAGACTAGGAGGACAACACCCAAGCCAGTGCCCGGGTCCTGATGGGGAGGACGTCTTCCAGGCAGAGCCGGGGGAGAGGGGGCCCGACAGAGCTGCTCTGAGGCCTCTTCACACCCCGGCGTCTTGCTCACTCACGATCCATTCACCAGAGGCTCCTGGAATTACGTGCACTTTGTGAGAAATACAGAGAGGAGTGTAGGTTCCTCCCCTGCCCCGTCCAGTAGAACCCCTGTCCCGAATAAAGGAAAATAATAATAGTAAAGAGCTTGTGTCCCTGTCAGAAAATATATCTGCATCTTGCTTTACAAGGACTAACTTAACCAAACAGGAAAGCAGATGTCAAATCTTACAAACAGAGGTCTGGTTTCTTGTCCCAGGAGCTCTGCGTGAGCTCAGAAAGGGAGAGAGGGCTCTGTCCTTAAGCTGGGGTGAACAGATGGATAGCTTAGGAAGGCACAGCTCATTCAGTTCTACATTTTGAATATATGTGTGTGTGTGTGTGTATATATATATATATATATATATACACACACACACACACATACATAAAACATATATACATGAAACACACACACATATGCATGTGTATGTGTGTATCATTTTTTTCTACCTGAATTCCTTAAAATATAATTCTAGAAAGAAGGAGAAAGGGCTATATAGCAGATGACTTTAAAAATGTTCTATTTGAGTAAACTCCTTGCTGTAACACCGTGTGGTGAGGCAGCGGCGGAACGGAACTCAGGCGTCCACTAATTCCCACCCCCTCTCTCACATTCCGGCCACGGTAGAGCTTTGCTTGCCGTGTCAGGTTAATTTAGCCTTTGCGGCTGCAAATTAAAACTTCATTCTGAAAAGAGGGAGCTAGTGGATGAGGTGGCGAGAAGGAATAGGAGTTTTAGCGACATCGGCATTGACTTGGCCACGTCCATGGCTGCCACGCCAGACCACGCCGGGAAGGCGCCCACGTCCGTGGCTCTTTCCGTGGCTGGTGCGTGCAGTGCAGCTGCCGTGCTCCAGGCAGGACCTGTCGTGTTGTCACGTGAAGGCGACAGGATTGTACTCGGAGCAGCCCAGGACCTGTTGAACAGGAGCCCCACAGAGACAGAAGACAAAGCCCCAGAACACCCGAGAAGTGGCCAAGGAGATTATCCGCGATGTGAGGCCGCTTTTATCGTTGACGTCCTAGAGCACCTAGGAATCGCTGAGGTTAAAGGGGGGCATTTTTCACAGAGAGGAGCCAATGGAGGTATAAGTATATCCCCAAACTCCCCACAGAGCCCATTAAATGGCTGTGCGGCCACCGGGCCCTCCGGTGGCCTCCTATCTCCTGGGTCAGTTTGGAGAGCAGCGTCTTTTAAAGGAAAACTACCACCTTTGAGAACAGGGTTGGCAAGCTTTTCTGTACAGAATGAGACGGTAAATATTTTCAGCTTCGCAGTCACTGTCACAGCTACTTGAATCTGTGCTTGAGAAAGCAGCCGTGGACAACACGTGGCTAGTGGCACGTGTGTGCGTGTGTGTGCACGTGTGTGTGTGCGTGGGGGGGGGGACCAGTAAAACGTTCTAGGTGGAAATAGGCTGTGGGCTGGCTTTGGCCCACCAGCCGGAGTTTGTCGGCCCCTGTGTTAGAGGATCCAACTTCTCTTCGTTCCTTTCACTCGTGGTGTTTAATCAGAAGTCGCTGTGATGACAAAGAGCAGCTCCCGAGGATGCCCGGGCAGCCCCTGGACGGAGGGACGTCCCTCCGTGTAGGAACATTCTCGGCAGGTGTGCCCGTTCCACCAGGCAGCCCACCAAGATGCTCCGACGCCTCCCACCCAGCTTGACGGCTGAGGGCTGCCTGACCTCTGAGACGAGGAGCAAAGTCTAAATGTTTCTCCTCTGAAGCCCTGCTACCTGATGCAGCAGCCTCAAGGGACAGTTTAATCTTACCGGCTCAGAGTCAGATATGTCCCCCCTTTAGATACAAAGCCGCCTTCTCCCCCAATACTGTTCAGCTGGGCTAGAGGACCCCGTTATGTATCCAGAACTACCCAGTCCTGCCCTACCAGGACCCAGAGCCATGGTCCCCGCCAGGCGCAGAAGTGCTGGGAGGTCAGCGAGAGGTCACCACACAGCTCTCTCTGGTTCAAGCGCGCACACACTGTCTGATTGTGCTGGTCCGACTCGTTAGACTCACACGGGCTCATTCAGCCAAACAGGTGAAACTGATTTATGCCAGGCTCCCAGGGCTGGGGGCTGCACGGCAGAAGGGCTTTGTGTGGGAAGACTGGGATCCTTCTGGTTTGAAATTTGTGAGAAATTCAATTTAAGCGCGCACCCTTTTCACCTCTGAGGCAAGCCTGAGGCCACCTGAATCAAAACCAGATGGGCTGTCAGGCCTAAAGACAACAAAGAGTGGTGGGATATCCTGCCTGCAGAGGACCCCCGAGCAAGGCTGAAACACAGCCGGCTTGTTTCTAGACCTCGGCCGGGATGCTCCCCAGATCTGGAGCAGCCCGGCCCTTTGTCTGCCCACAGCGCCCAGGGCATTGCCTCGTCGTAGCCCGGTTACTCGAGCTGGTTTAAGTGCGGCCCTGAGCTCCCCGGGCCTCAGCCCCTCCTTTGCACTGCACCCCTAGCAGGGCTCATTTGTTTTGGCCAGGCTGGCAGGTGCCCTCCCAGCGCTGAGATCTGAGCTCCCACAGGGGTGTCAGCGGTGACCTGAAGTCTTGGGTGGCCGCCTTCACGCTCTCGCTTTCCCCGTCAGCTGATACATGTACCACCCACGTGCTGGAAGTTTCCGGCGAGCTCCAAGATTCCTGTAGGAGGGGGCGCTGACCTCCTCCGCCCCTGGCTCCCACCAGCCGGCGGGCCCTGCAGAGGAGCCAGGGCCCTCTCGGGAAAGCCGGGCCCTGCCTCTTCATAAACAGTGAGGGAGCGAGCATTTACACATGTGGCTGTGAAACACGAGCCTCCAACTGACAACTGAAATCGGCCGTAAACAAACGCTGCCTGAGTCCAGAAGCTTCTTCTAAACCGCCTTTGAAAAGAGGCGAGGGAGCAGCGGGTTATTTTCCAGAGACTGGGTCTGTCTGGGGACTCCAGTCACGCGGGCGTCCCCAGAGTGGACCTTTCCCTCGTCCCCGCCTTCTGAATCCCCGTGCGTCGTACCGGAGGCCAGCAGATGCCTGAGTGGCCTCGGCAGCCGTCAGGCAGCGTCTCCACTGCCACCAGGGTGCCCAGGGCTGTGCTGGCCTTGGTGTCCATCTCTCTCCAGGCACGAGACATCCAATCAGATTATGGAAGAAGGCGCCCCTGCCCCCAGGGGACTTACGTCTATTCCCATCATGCTGCCCAAGCCGGACGCTGGTCCCAGCTGTGAAGACAGCACAAAGCCCTGGGGGCTGCGAGGGAGTCCAGGCCTCCCTTGGCCCAGATATCCTACCTGGGCCTGCCCACCTGCATCCGGGGGGGCGTCCAGAGCACCTGATCAGCCCCCCAGGCCAGGTTTTGGGGTGGCGCCTCATCCGAGCGGGAGTTGGATGACACTGGAGTCTCGTGGAATCTTTCCCTTGCACACATTTAAAATCGTTTCAGGAATTAGGCTACAGCATCCTCACTACATCCCCGACCGGTGGGAGGGGGGCACGTGGTAAATTCTGTTGAGTTGCTTACGCAAGAGAAATCCAGGCACAGCTAGTATCGCAGACGGCAGAGCTCCCGAGCACTGAGAGCGTGGACGCCGGGGGCAGACACACGTGCACACGCACACGCATGCACGCTGGCCGCCTTGACAGCCTGCGGGATCAGTCAGGAAGAGAGGAGGCGCCTGCTGCTCAGACCGAGGGCTTCTCCCTGTTCCTCCCTCCTCCTCCCATTACACCTCGAACCCGGGGCTGTGGGGGCCCGTTGAGGGTGGAACAAGTGCCCTGAGAGGCCACCTTTGCGCAAGAGCGGCTGGATTTAAAATCAAAGCAAAGGGGGGAGCGGGGCAGTGCTGGCAGGGCGGCTGGGCTGGTCCCCGAGGGAGCGTGGGTGATGTCCACAGCTTCCGACGGGCCCAGAGGCTGCCTCACCAGCCTGTGGGGTCCCCGAGGCCTCCGCGGGTTCTGGGGAGAAAACGGACGAGAGGCAACAGCGCTGGTGCCACCAGGCCCGACGGTGCCGCGGGAGCCTGTGTGGCCTGGTCAGCACAGAAGGCCACGACCTGGGAAGTGGGGGGGCTGGTCAACCCGAAGGGCCCCCGAGCTCAAAGGTGAGCGTCTCACCACTGGAGTCGGCCCGCCCAGGTTCTTGTGACTTGTCCTCTTTGGTCTTGGGGTACAGAAAGGGTGAAAATATGGGGGAAGGGAATCGCAGGTAAGACATAGCCAGTGGTTCTTGACCTCAGCCGCTCCTCTCAACACTTGGGGAAAACACTGAGGAATGCGGGGTCCAGACCGCATCGGAATCCCTCCTCCTGGGGCCCAGGCATCAGGCAATTTTTAAGGCGTCCACCCCACAATGATCCCATTGTGTCACCGGGTGGAGGCCCGCTGGATGGACGGCTCAGGGGTTGGTGGGTCCTGATGGCCGTTTGCAGGCAGGAAGGGACCAGGTTGAATCTCAGCACCGGGATGAAGGAAAGGCTTGATTCCGGTGAGTCTCAGAGCTTATTCAGAAAATGTGACAGGGGAACCAGAGCACACCTATTGAGTGTGTGTGTGTGTGTGTAAATATTCTCCAAACATTATGTAATACATATATACACATGCATGCGCACATGTGTGTGTATATATGTTGTTTGGGGGATATTTAGTTCTTTTATTGTATGCATATGTATGTGCACATGATAGCGTATAGTTTATTTTTATTGTGTATAGACACATTATAGTGTGTATGCACACACACACACACACACGTTTGTTTGGGGGACATTTAGTTCTCTTTATTGACTAAAATTCGAATGTTCCCCTGTTTAAAATTGGGGAGCCGTCCCCCCTGAGCTACCAGCGATCCTACAGCAAGCCGCAAGGACAAAATGGTCACTCAGAGATGCTATTTTTTCCTTTTGAAAGAAAGAAAAGAAAGGGAGGGAGAGAGGAAGAATCCCCTTCTGGAAATTTAAACCAAGACATATCTGGAAAGCTACAATGTGAAAACGCAGCTCCAGCGTTGGGGGCGTGCCTTTGAAGCCACCCGTCCAGAAAGCCTTTAGGAAACCGGCTTGGAGTCACGCTCTCAGCCCAGCAGGATTCGGGGCCATCAGGATCCACCAGGACCGAGCAGGGACAGGCCCCGGGCTGCCCCTCGAGGCTGAAGTGATGGGGGTGGGGAGGCGGGCCTGTCCCTGACTTGACGGCTGGGGAACCAGCTGTGTCCTGCTTACACATCAGGTGTTGCTGGGAGGGGTAACATCTGTCAGAAAGGTTCTCTGTTCTTTTTTTTTTAATCTATACTTTGCAAGATCACAGTTGCCAAAACTCACTCTGCGGCGGCTGAGTCAGAGAAGAACCGGCAGTTTGCAGACCTCATCTGCTTTCCCATCACGAAGCATTTACGTCGCACTTTATATCTGCAGTGTATTCCACGTTGCATTAATTTTCTCCAAGGATCACTATTCTAAAAGATTTCACTGGGTAAAATCGCAGAGGTGATTTAACGAAACAGCCTCATATAAACTGTCCACCTTCTGAACAACAACCCATAAAACACGTTTGCTTCTTTGTCACAGATGATGAAACTGAGGCACGGGAAAATTAACGGTTTCAGGGGTGCCCCTGCAGCTGACTTTCTGAGGTGGACTTCGGGAACTTGGGCCCCTGGGTTTGTATTCTCTGGCTTCTGTTTTATCCATAGGACCACTCCTCCTCAATTTCCCAGGTCCAGCCAGGGTCTTTTTTCTCTTGCAGCCTACTTATTTCACACTCTTATCAATGCAGAGCACAGCTGCATTTTCTGAACTACATTGATTTTTGAAATTTCACTGATGAGAAGGAAAATTCTCATTTTGATAGCACTCCAGGCTCTGAACATGCAGTGTGTAATAAATCGTACAGATTCTGTAATTTTTAAATCGTTTTTGCTGTTGTCTTTTTCAGTGAAATTATTATTGCCCCTAATGTGGGTATCAACCACCTCAAATCCTTTCTGAAAATAGGAAGGGCGCGTGTGTGTGTGTGTTCAGTGTTCACACTAATTCACTTGTGTTCCTAATTTCTCTACAAGCGGTGGGGAGAGAGTCACCTTCGTGTTCTGCAAGATGAAACTGAAACCAAGATTGATTAATCAGTTACCACGTCCACAAAGGGTCTTAGGGAATCTGAGTAGCCGTTAGGGGTCGGGGTGTTGGGGAAGGTGGCATCTAGTCGCTAGTGAACCAGGCAGGTGATCGTGGACGACTTAGTGAACCTAAAGCTTCATTATTCTCACCAGCAAAAGTGAAGCAGCATGTAGCATGCCCAGGGTTCTGTTATTATGAATCTCATAAGGAATCCTGGCTGAAAAATGTTCTGTAAACTGCAAATAACTACATACTTCTGTATGTAATTATACATTACTGTACACGGACACCTGTGTGTGTATTATATCATATACATACGTCCATACATAAGTAACGCATTATTACTAAAATCGATTGAAGTAATTTCATTTCAAAAGGGCAATGCGTTTTCTAAACTGGGTAGAAGCCAGCTTTTGCTCTATATCCCTTGACACAGGATAACTGACTTTTACAATAATTTTATAACGAGATTCTCATTTAATTAAGAACTATTTATAAAAACAAACCTAAAATACCTCCAGCAAAAGGTCATTGTAAGGGAAAGGCACACTTTATTAACTTGAATGGACTTCGGATTAACACTAGTCCTTCAAAGATGTGAGGGATGAGATCACATTGCTGGAAAATATATTACTTTCTCTTTCAAGGAATAATACACTTTTCTCCCCCTTTTCCCTTAGCTAAAGGAGTAAATATTGGAGAACTTCTCTCTCCTTTAGAAGCCAGGATATTTAAGAAACCCTTCAAGAGAAACTCAGCAATCTGATGAGCCTGAGTGCAGGTCCCCAGGTCCCCGTAAGGCCCGGCCTGGCGGGCGTGTGCCCCTCAAATGTGGCCTGAAATGGTCCCAACCACTGCTTTTCTCCAGCCTCACCCGAAGTCATGAGTGAGCTGCTGTCCTTTTGAAAGCCGTTTCTACTCTCTAGGAAACTACCCCAAGAAAATAATCAGAAATGCAGACGAGACTTGCAGGGACAGTTACTCCGGTGTTGTTTAGAACAGCAACACTAGGGAGCTCTTCAATATATCTTGTTTATGCTCATGTGCCATCATTGATGTGATATTTGCCAAGAATGTTTGTGCTGGAAAATATTTCATGCTATGATGTCAGATCAAAGGGGTGCAACATAAAATCAGTAATGCAATGATTCTGATTTTATAAATGTGTTTGGCATGGAAAAAAGATTAAAAGAAATTATATCCAAATAATAACCATGGCCATCTCCCAGTGATGGGTATGAGGAAATTCAATCTCCTCTTAGACTTTGCTGTATTTTATACATTTTCTACAATAATCATATATTACAATTTTTTAAGTTTATTCATTTTTATCAAGAAAGTCTTTTCCAAGGATGCGAGTTCTGTTCTGAGTAATAAATTTGTGTAGAATAACAATTTACTTTTTCAGCTTCTGGTTACCTCTGTATTACCCTTCCTTTGAGAAGATGATCTGGTCCCGGTTGTAACTTCGGCCAGACTTCACCTGCGTCTGCGAGCACCCAGCGGCCTGACGTCCGGCTACAGCCAGTGGACTCCACTTCTCAAGGCGGGCAAGTGAAGGGATTTAAAAAGATAAATTCACTTGCTCACCGGTTCAACAGCTACTCACGGACTTGCTGCTCTGCCAGGCAGATTTTTAGGCATTTTATCTTCAGGGGGTCAGTGTGAGGGGCCTGGAAGGAGACATCTAGGGCCACAGTTTGAAGCTCCTTTGCTTTTGGAGGCTGTGTCCAGCTAAATGTTTCTAAGATGTGTCAGTTCTTCTCTGGACAGATTAGCAAAACTCTCTGAAAGATGACTTTGAGTTATTAAAATTTAAAAGTATTTAATAAGCACATTCTGTGTGTCAAACACTAGGCTAAGAGCCTTGGATAAGGAAGAGAAGTGGATGAGAGCCACACCTTCCCGCAACAGGCCTGGACTGCCCGACGGGACCGACGTGCACCCATTTTTTAAATTTATTTTTTAATTGAAGTATAGTTGATTTACAATGTTGTGTTAATTTCTGCTGTACAGCAAAGTGACTCAGTTATACACATATATACATTCTTTTTTTATATTTTTTTCCATTATGTTTTATCCCAGGGTATTGAATAGAGTTCCCTGTGCTATACAGTAGGACCTTGTTGTTTCTCCATTCTATATGTAATAGTTGGCATCTACTAACCCCAACCTCCCCGCCCATCCCCCGCTCCCCGCACCTGGCGACCGTATGACCCAGCAGTCCCACCCCTGGGTATATAACCGCGCATCTTTACTGTGTGCTGTGTACACGTGCTGAGGCAGAGTCATTGCTTCCCTCCCTGGATGCTTCAAATTTTGCGATTATGAATTTCCACTCTATCAGTTACTTGATATTCACGTACCCACTATCCAATTCCTTCGGTAAATTTTAAATGCACCATGACAAATAAAAACACTGGCTCCCCCTTCTAGCTGTAAGTCCTGCGAGGTCTACATGAACAGCAGACCTTCCTAACCTAGTCTTCCTGCTGCTGTAAAGAAAGCTGCATTCGTTTAGTGCATGTTATTACTGTGAATGTAGATTAGTAATTCCTAGATGACGTAGGAATTAAGGTATTTGTCTCAAATATGCAAAAATACCCACAATTTCCCCTAACACTCCCTCTCCTTGATACTCGCTGAGGCTCTGTCACTGATTCTGGGCTCTAGAATCCGTGCCCTTTATAATATTAGGGGTGGTGACCATCAATAACAAAACCCTCTCCCCAACTTACTGCAAGGGACAAAAGCCTCTAGAATATTAGTATTCAGTAAGCTGGCAAGCTAACAACAAAATCTATGGGCTGAATACTTATAAATACTGCATTTATCCACAAAATCTAAAAATTAAGAATTTCTATGTATACTAGACACTTATCATAACAGAGCTTCTCAAGCTGTAACGTGCACACAAGTCCCCTGGGATGTGGTCAAAATGCAGATCCTGAATCAGCAAGTCTGGGCCGGGACCTGGGAGTCTGCATTTTAACAAGACCCCAGGTGATGGTGGCGCTGCCAGTCCATGGACCACACTTTGAGTAGCAAGGATCTTTACATGGGTCTCATGGAGAGGAATATGAGAACTGGAGGGAAATTCTGAGCTATCAGAAAGAAAGAACCTTCTTTTACCACAAGATAATAGGCTTCAGGAAATGCCGTGAGGTTGAGGGCCTTGGGACATCGTCCCTGGAAGGCCCTGTGTGGTAGGGTCACTGCACATCCAGGGCCTCGGGTGGAGCTTCAGGGAAGGGAGGGCTCCGCCGCCCCCCCACCCCCGCCACCCGCAGGTGGGCACGGAAGCAGCCTGTCTTCAGACACAGGCCGAGTAAGACCGCAGTGTGGAGATGCTTCACAAAGTATAATATGTGTCAGGAGATATTATCACACAGGTCACGGGGTCGTGAGGCACAGTCTTAGTGGGTGTGGAAAATAAAGAAACTCAACTCCTGTTCCAGAAAGCACTGGGTGGCACTGAAGATCTTTCGTGAAAGTTTCTTGAGGGGAAGGCTTGGGCCTCGGGGTGGGGACGTGTGCTCGTGCTGACTCCCTCTTCGTGTCACCTCATTTCGCCTTTGCTCGGCCTCTGCCTGCATCGTCCCCCCCACCCATGCCCCCCAATCTTGTCCCAGCAGAAGGGGAGTTTGCCAAAGGGGCTGGAATGACCTGTTTAACTCCCACTCACTCAGACTCTCTCTACTGCGTCCCCCCAACCTCACCCAGAGGCTCTCACTTGCTACCATCTTGAAGCACATGGAGGTGCAAATTTGCTCATCTCATCTTGAGCCTCACAAAGTTAAAACAGGCTGCCTTCCCCCAATCTGCTTTACATTTTCCATCCGTCTCTCTATCAACTGTCCTTCTATCCACCCGTCATCCATCTATGTATCTATGTACACACGTATGCGTATGTGTGTATCATTTCCATTTACATCTTTCATGAAGTTGTAATTTCTCAGTCCTGTTGCTGCATGAGGTTCGTGATGTTATTCTATTTTATATGTACATGTGCTTTTGTTTGTATTGTGGTCTGATCTCGGACGGTTGGCAGTAATTTGCTTCTTCACTTGTTGGCGTCTGCTGACCCGGCCCTGCTCTTGCTGACCTACTATCAGTTCATACAGTGTTTGCTCAGGAGTGGGAACTGTTTGGTTTTCTTATTTGTTTAAGTCTCTGATGGGAACTAATCGAAGGATGGACTGACTTTGCTCTCGACAGCTCCCTGGTCACATACATTCCAGCTTGATCTGATGTGGTGTATTTGGGGGAACTGGGGAGAAGTAATTGGCCTTCCAAGTCCAGGTTGCAATCAGCACACTCTCAATTAGAATCAGAAATGATGGGAAATTCCTGACCAAATATTTTCAGCAGTTGACCCTAAGAGGTGCACGCTTCTGGGTGCTGCTCCTTGTTTAGCATTTATTCAACAGCTATTATTGACCAGCCGCTCTGAGCAAAAGGATCTTGGTTACAGCGGAGACCTAGACACGGTATTGACCCTGAAGGTGCTCACAGCCTGTGTGTATGCATGTGCTGGCCACGTGTGCATCTAAGTGGACACATCTGTCCCAGTGTACGCATGTGTCTGGGTGTAATCATCTAAGAGTGTGTGTGTGTGTGTGTGTGTGTGTATGAACAGGGAGAGTAGGCACGGGGAGGACAGATAAAAAGACTTCTTCAAAATCAGTCTGTCAAGGAACAGTAGAGGTAAGTAGAGGTAAGCACAGTGGAGGTAAGTCTCAGACCACTGAGGGCTCAGACTGTTTTGGCCCGAATGTAGCTTGGAGTGCGGGGCATGGGGCTCGTAAGAATCCAGGCTGGGGAGGTGAGCAGAGACCAAGTCACACCCCCACGTCCAAGTGTGAGACAGAAACAACACACCATATTCCCCCACTCACCCTCTGCTAGAATCAGAATCCCTGGAATATTCCTCTGTACTTTGTCCACTGGTAAAACCTGAAAATCCTTGACCCTGGTCTCCACCCTATTTCTTCATGCCCCAGAGAGTCATCGTGCAATACATAAACAGACCTGACTGCAGCTGGTGTAGGAGAGAAGGGGGAAAGCGTGGCCTCTCTCTCTCCTGAAGCCACAGCTCTCTGTGAAGATGGAGCGTTCCTACCTCTTACTTAGAAAACATTCACGCACAGGGAGGTGCATTGACAAGCATTTTAATAAACACCCCGCCTGGACTTCCCTGGTGGCGCAGTGGTTAGGAATCTGCCTGCCAGTGCAGGGGACACGGGTTCGAACCCTGGTCCAGGAAGATACCACATGCTGCGTAGCTAAGCCCATGCACCACAGCTACTGAGCCTGTGCTCTAGAACCCACATGCCACAACTACTGAAGCCCGTGTGCCACAACTACTGAAGCCCGCGTGCCTAGAGCCCGTGCTCTGCAACAAGAGAAACCACCGCAATGAGAAGCCCGCGCACCACAACGAAGAGTAGCCCCCACTCGCCGCAACTAGAGAAAGCCCGCGTGCAGCAACGCAGACCCAAAGCAGCCAAAAAAAAAAAAAAAAAAAAAAAGATGACTCTTTAAAAATGAAAAAAAAAACTCCCCACCCCTCTCTTGTGTTAAGGCAGGAGCATGAAGGCCTGCTTCCTGCAGCCAATGGTTTAGATTCCAGACTCAGGCGAGTTGATGTGAAAGGTCTGATGGGCCTGCCTGAATGGATATCCAAATAAGCAATTTCTTACAAACGTGGAACCCAGTGATGGCGAGACCCACAAGGTGATGAAAGAAGCCCAAGATAGCATCAGAAATGACCTAATAGAGGGGGAGCTGGGGCAGAGGTGATTGGCATCCCAGCTTTTGCTAAATTTAACGTGACTAGCCAAGTAAGAGAAGTCATTATTGAGAAAACGTGGAAGTCCAGCCAAGAGTTTGGGTGATGGAAAATTAACTATAGTTGAGACATAAAATTTTACAATGTACGGATTGTAGAATGATTGGATGTCTTTCGTATTTTAAGAATGCAGCTCAATGGACCATCTCTTAGCATTATCCTGAAAGCTTACACTTTTGATTAAAACCTTCAAATCTATCTTAGAGATCCAGGAAAGAGTGTGCATACCTTAAACCCAAACATTCTACCACCTGCACAACTGGCATTCCCATGTTTCCTTCTATCTTTGATTTCATTAAAGGGGTTGTGGCCAAGCTAGAATTCTTGTATGCGAATTTTGTGTAGAAAATTCAAAGAAGTTAGAGATTTTAAAAGATTATTTAAGAGTTTACACATAGGGTTATTTTCAGGGAATACAAGATCAGACCCAAACTTAGCTACTGTGTTTGGGAAAACGACTGATGCAATGCCTTGGGTACTGCCTACCTGGAGGGGCTGGAGGCTGACTTGGGACAGACCCCAGCACAGCCCAGGGGGACAGTCCTGTGACCCATCACGTGCTCACTGGGAGGAGCATGGAGACCAAGGAGGGGGGAGGTGAGCTTCAGGCAGGCAGACGTGAGTCCTGGCCATTCTCCTCCCCAGATGTCGCTCTGTTCCTTTCCACCTTGTCTGTTTCACTTACATCCACTTTCCAAACTCGGCCAGACTCTCAAGTGCTCATGTAATTGCACTGGGCTGGATGATGAGAGAGCCCTGAGGTTTGGAATTACTCACGCCAAGACCTGTCACACCAGAGAGCACTGTGTACCATGAACAAGAAGCCCAGAGGAATACAAAAGTAATAAAATAAGTGTGGTTATGTGGTGTGTAGCAAATACAAATTTCCATGATATGCTAAATAATAAAAATGTTTCTCAAGAAATATCTACCCTAATGGAAAGGAATCACATGGCCTTAAATCAGCTGAGTTCAATTCATTCGGCATTTATTGAGATCCACTTATATCTGAGGCACTGTGAAAACCAATGGGAATGAAAAGTTGAACCACATAGGATCACACTGGCGACGATTCTGTCCAGCTGCCCCCTTGCCCCACAACTTGTTCAATAAATCTAAGGAAAGAGCAAACATCAACTGACTACCTGCTCTGAGCCAGGCACTGTGCTAGCCTCTGAGGCTATAAAGTTGGTTAAACACACAGTTCTTACCCTTAGGAACTCATAGGCCGGTGGCCATTGCCTTTTTTCTGCTGCTTTTGTAAAGAACAGAAATTCTTACCACCTGAAGTCATCATCAGTATAGCAATAAAACTCTGAAAGATGCTAAAACGTGGCCCAGATCGAGAGGAGAAAACCATGCAGAAAAGACGGAGTTTCTAGCAAAGAGACACAAAGAGACAAGAAAAAGCTCTCAGTCCCTTCCTTAGCATTGAACTCTTAAGTCACGACATATATATTCTGGTTCAGCACACTTTCACCTTCTGTGGCTGTTTTATTCCCATGTATTTGAAATAGGGCTGTAAGATGTAGCAAGCAAAAATACAGGAAATGCAGTTAATTTTCAGATAAGATTGAATTTCTTTCTGTGAAGTTCAAAATTAACGGAGTGTCCTGGATTGTGTGGGTAAACTCATTAGAAATTAGCTCTGTATTTCCAGAGATTTGTGCGCCCAGCTCTGGCGGCGAGCGCCCATTGTGGAGCACGAGGAAGCTCTCTGCTTGACGTGCTCTCTGGACACCTGAACTAACTTAGCTTCTCTGTTCAAAGCTCGTTTTGTTTTTATCAATCTTTGATTTAAGCCAACATCTTTGCCTGTTTCTTTGAAGAATTTTATTAGCTTTATACAGTTTTTGCCTGCTTAGGTGTCTCTCATTCCTTATAAGTTTTTTTTTTTTAGATGTTGGCGGTAGGAGTTTATTAATTTATTCATTTAGTTTTGCTGTGTTGGGTCTTCGTTTCTGTGCAAGGGGCAAAGTCATCAAAGTCTAAAATTTTTTAAAAAAAGAATTAAGGAGTGTGCTTGTGTGTGTGTGCGTGTGCGTGTGAAACAATTCAGAGAATGAGTTAAATCTGAGAATGGCTAACGCTCACTGAAAACGTTCTCCGAGGCGGCCGGCCCAGCACATCACCTGCAACCTGTCGCCCCACCGGTACTGCAGCCCCAGAAGGGAGTCCTTGTCTCCGTGACAAACGAGGAAGCTGAGTAATAACTTAGCCATTTAAAAAATCCATTAAAGGGGCTTCCCTGGTGGCGCAGTGGTTGAGAGTCCGCCTGCCGATGCAGGGGACATGGGTTCGTGCCCCGGTCCGGGAAGATCCCACATGCCGCGGAGCGGCTGGGCCCGTGAGCCATGGCCGCTGAGCCTGCGCGTCCGGAGCCTGTGCTCCGCAACGGGAGAGGCCACATCAGTGAGAGGCCCGCGTACCGCAAAAAAAAAAAAAAAAAATTCATTAAAACATTAACAGAAACTAGACCCAAGGAGGACTGCCCTAAGTCTTCGGTTGCTGTGGAAACCAGCGGTGTTCCCTCCCGGGCATCCGAGGCCGTGGTTTCTCCCTGGGTGTCCTGGGTGTTCCAAGGGCAAGACTCAGGAGTCCAGAGAATTTGAAATCAAGAGCTAAGCCGCACCAACACACAACAGCCATCGTCACAGCACGGGGCGTGGGGGTCAGGACCAGCCTCCCCGAGCTCAGGGGACACAGGCCCCAAGGGCCTCGGCTTTGCCTCAGCCCCAGCTGGGCTGCTCTCCTCAGGGGCCAGCAGCCACTGTCCTCAGGGCGCCCCCTAAAGGGCTGGGGATCCTTGCACAGGAAATGACCATCCTCCCCACACCCTGAGTCAGCAATAGAGGAATCAGGAGTGCAGAGAGGTGGGCAATTCAGTTGGTTTCTAGCCTAATTCCTTCTCCAGGAGTACTTTAAACACCATCCCAGGAATTCCCTGGCGGTCCAGTGGTTAGGACTCCGTGGTCTCACTCCTGAGCGCCCAGGTTCAATCCCTGGTCGGGGAACTAAGATCCCATAAGCCACAGCACGGCCAAAAGCAAAACAAAAACACCACCCTCCACAGCCTCTAATATCAGTTTCTACTAGCCTCAGACGTGGTATGCTAGTTTGGGGAGAAAAAAGCATAAAGCAGGAAAAGCATAAGAATGATACACATTTAATTCCGATATTTAGAATGCATTTGGGGGACCTAAGTTTTGAAGTGAAATAACAAACAGACTAACCTGAAATGTTTTCCTACATTTCAGAAGAGACTGGTGAGTCTGACCGCTGCCTGCAGACCTTATGCTGTAGCCGAACCAGAGGGCACGTCAGGAACCTCGGGGTCCAGACTGGAAGAGACAGGAAAAATCTCAGTTCATGTCAACTCTTGTGGTAATCACTACTTTTTCTTTTAAAAACCCTAAATTTTAAAAAATATTTGATGATTTTTCAGTAAGGCCAGAATATAAGACATTTAATGTCACTTGTCTCCACAAGTATTTCTATAACAAGTGAAGCAATCAATAATAGCTTAAATTAATGACCCTACAATCCCACTTCTTGGGCTTACATCCAGAGGAAACCATAATTCGAAAAGATACATGCACCTCGCGATGTTCACTGCATCACTAGTTACAATAGCCAAGATGGAAACAACCTAAGTGTCCGTCGACAGATGAATGGATAAAGAAGATGTGGTACATACATACAATACTACTACTCAGCCATAACAAAGAATGAAATAGTGCCCTTTGCAGCGACATGGATGGACCTAGAGATGATCATACTGAGTGAAGTAAGTCAGACAGAGAAAGACAAATATCATATGATATCACTTATATGTGGAATCTAAAAAAATGATACAAATGAACTAATTTACAAGACAGAAATAGACCCACAGACATACAGAACAAACTTACCGTTACCAAAGGGGAAAGGTGGGGGAGGGATAAATTAGGAGGTTAGGATTAACAGATACAAACTACTGTATATAAAACAGATACACAACAAGGACCTACTGTACAGCACAGGGAACTCTATTCAATATTCTGTAATAACCTATAAGGGAAAAAAAAATCTAAAAGAGAATAGACATATAAGTAATGTATAACTGAACCACTTTGCTGTGCACCTGAAACTAACACAACATTGTAAATCAATTATATTTCAGTGACATTAGCATATTATATATATGCATATATAGTTACAGTAAGTTGTATATATATTTTATATGTGCTCCAAAATGCAGCAGTGATGGGGATTATGGTGTTGATATTGGCTATTGTGAATGATCTTCCATTTCATCTATGTGCTACTGTTATAGTTAGAAAAAACACAGTTTTAAAATGAGGTCTTTTTATAAAGACAAAAAATAGCGTAATTGATTAAGCACTAACTCTGTCAGGCATTGTCCTGAGAATTCTACGTGTACTAATGCATGTCCTCTCCATACCAGCTCTATGGAATAAGCATTACTGTTATACACTGTGCCAGTTACTACGTGATTATAAATATCAACTGTGCAAAGATCAGGAGCCTTGGAAACATCGTGCTGAATGAAAGACCTCAGTCAAGAAAGACCACCTATTGCATGATTTCACTTACAAGAAATATAAACTTTCAGAACAGGCAAGTCTGTAGGGACAGAAAGTAGATTAGTGGTGGCCAGGGACTGTGGTTGCCAGTCGTTGGCTGGGTGTAGCCTGGGGGACACAGCTGTGGCATGACGGCCATGGTGGCTCCACAGGGACCGTGGCTTGAGGCTGTCAGCCGTACTCCGCACAGCAGCTTTGCTGGAAGGAGCCCTAAGGGATCCACCACCATGGCTGCCACACGGAGCCTGCCCGGCGGGGGACCGGTTCTTCCATGGTACCTGTGGGGGGTGCCTGAGAGGAGATTTACAAAAGGGAGGTAGTGGGGTGAATGACACCCCACCATGGCAGGCACTTATTGGACCAAGATTGAAACCTGTCATCCTTTCTCCTGGACCCGTCCTAAGTTCCTCTCGCTCTCGGCTGTCCCGTTGGCTGTGGGCCGTGGTGCCCTGCAGATGGAATTAGCACGGCCTGCCTCCAGGACCCCAGAGAAGACATCCGGACTCCTCTATGGGGGTTTAACACAAATTCACACAGCATCCAGCCCCACGGGCACCGCTGACACTGCAGGGTCTGCCATATTGTATGGCCCCAGGGGCAGGGCTGAGGCAGCAGGACCCACCGCAGAGCTTTGCCCTGCTCTATCCTCCATGTCATCCAACACACAGGCCTGAGCACCTCCCAGGCATGTAAAGTGGCCTGCAGAGGTCAAAGAGGCAGTCTGGGCAACGTGTGCTAGGGATACGAGACACAGCACTTTATGTGTTACTCTGGAGGGGACATCTGGTCACCCCCTGGACCCCTAAAAACTTAACTCTATGGCAGCACCCTGAATTTTTGTATGGCTTGTCCCCCACCTTCTGACGCATACGTATCTTACCAAAGCCTCCAACAGGCTCCCCACTGCTCACCTGACTTGTCCAGTCAGCAGGGTGCCATCAGCTTAATGAATTCATGTGATGCTTTGCTGGATGGCCAGTGGTCCGTATTTCCTTGGACTGACACAGAGGGCAGGAAAGCTAACAGAGTCCTGGGACAGAATTATAAACAAATGTTCTTGTCTGTTCTACACGAATACAAACTGGTTTTGTTCCTTTTTTCTGATGGGAATGGAAAAGAGCGCATCCACCAACAATAACCACGTCTGGCCTCCAGCTCCAAGTGCGCAAACGGAGGTCCTACCTGGTTGACCTTGGGTCGTCTACACGGATGCAGAAAAGGTAGGAAACTCGTGCAAGTTCACACAGAAAATTGTGCGGCCAGAAAGGGACATGGAATCCTACACTAAAACATTCTTCTCACCAGTATGTGAAATGTTGCAAGATTAGCAATGCTTTGGTAGGAGAAGCAGGCATAGATAGAGGCCTGTAGGTGGAAATGCTTTCACCGTCCCTCTTCCATCCTTGGTCTGGGACCTTTCTTTGCATCCTATGGGGGGGATTTCTCCATCAGGACTTCCTACTCGACAGCTACTGACCCGCTTCCTCTTTGCCTTTTTAACGGGAACACTCACCATGTGTATGTCCGGTCACAAAGTTGCCTTGACAAGTACCATACGAAAATACCAGGAAGTCAAGGGGCAGTATGGCTGCATAGAGCATGCTTTGTTTAAAAGTATGTTTTTAACGTTTAAAAAAATCTATTCCTAAAGGTTACTCTTAACACGGGCTACTTGATGCAACTCCATTCTTTGTGATAGTGCTAAGGCAGTAAAGCCAGGATCCTGAGCTGTCATTTGGTATCAATCACAACTTTCAAAAGAAGAAAGGGGACAAAGACCAGATGACTTCTGGGGTCAGGACCCTGAAGCGGTTTGGAGTCAGGGAGCCTCGACATTTGCAGAAAGGGTCCATAGCCTCTATCTCCCGACAGCCTTGACTAAACAGAGGCCACGAGAGACGCCAGAACCGCCTTAAATTCTCACCCTCCTTTTTCTATCGCGTGTCACAGACAACTTCCTGTCACCCAAATGCATCCTTCTTTCCTTCTGCCAAGAGGAAAATTGTTAGGTGCCCTCATATTCAATAGATGGTTATTCAGTCGCACTTGAAAATGTTCATTTACTGTAACAGGCTCATTATTCTAGGAATGTAATTGGAACCCAGGCTGTTATGACCTCAGCAAATAGAATATAACAAAACTATGCAGAATATTAACATTGCCCCCCGAACAGGGCAGCCCTCTCCTCAGGGAAGGTGGAGAACCCATCACCCCACCTTTCTCTCCTCTCACAAACTCAGCGACGGTTTGATCTCTGGGAACATTAGGAGATTTCGAATCAAGAATCCTTACTGGACCCATGGAGAAACTGAAGCCCATCAGCTTAAGAAAATAGAACTTTTACTGTCCTAGAGCGTTTCCTCTAGTGACCCTTCAAATCTGGAATAGCCAAGAACTAAGCGAGAAAGATCTTTTGTGTGCTGAGGTGTGTAGGGCATCAGGCAGCATGGAAGTTGGGTGGACTTATCTACAACCAGGTGTTCTGATAAGAACTGAAAGCATATTGAAAGGTGAAGGAAAATTAAGAGGGGGCATGAAAATCAAAGCCCCTATTAATAGCCTATGTAAAATGAGGGGGTTAGACAAGATGACAAGCTCTGACATTGTATATCATGTCTATTACGCTTTTTAAAATTATTAAAAAAATGGAGTTCAGTCTAAATATAATGCCTGTACACCATCCAAATAGCCGATGCAGGAATCTGGTTTGCTATTAATGATTTAGACTGGAATCTGTTCAACAAATGAGATTAAAATAATTAGAAGTGTAATTAGAAATGTTATCCCCTTCAGTGGAAGCAACGCTTAGGCTAATCTGAGACCTTATTCCTAAGCCTCGGCATAGCTGTGTTCCAGAGACCCCACTTGAGTTTGGTCTCCCTTTTTGGAGTAAAGTTTTATGGCCTCATGTGACTTTATAAAAAGGCCATCATTACATGCGCGCATACACACACACACACACACACACACACACACACACACACATGAGCCATGTTTGAAATTTCTAATTTCAGCCTCTGAACAAAGAAACTATTTTGTAGTATAATAAGACATATTTACTAGTATTAAAGTAGCAGGCTTATTGTAAGTTTTACAACATTAAAAATGTGATGGGATTTTTAACCCCAAAATAATTTATAGCGCTTAACATTTCTCGGTTGACTTAAAAACACAGAGCCCAGACCAACAATCCAACAGATAAATGGGCAAAGGATAGGAACAGAGAATAATTATATCTTAAAAATATGAAATAGGAAAAATAGGAAAAGATACTCACTGCGCTTAGTATAAGAAAAACGCAAATTAAAACTATACCAAGATGTCATTTTTCATCAATCACCTTGGCAAAACTCCAAAAGTTGTTAGTACTTTTCACTGGTGAGGCTTCGGGGAAACAGGCCCCCTCATACCTTGCGGTGGTACTGTAGATTCCTTCTGGTCCAGCAATGCTCTATTTGACAATAGCCATCAGAATTATCATGCATATTACCCTTTAATCCATTATTTCCCTTCTGTAACTTTACCCTACAGGTAGACTTGCACACGTGCAAAGTGACATATAGAGAAGGCTTTCCACTGCAGCATTGTTTATAATAACAAAAGACTGGAAACACCCCAAATTTCCATTATTTTAAAACTATTTACATTATGGAACATGCAGTTATTTGAAAAAATGAGGAGTCTTTCTATATATTGATATGGAAAAAATCTCCAGATCTATAATTTTGTGGAAAAAGCAAAGGTGAAAAACCTGAGAGTATCGTATATTCCTTTTGAGGAACAATGAAAGGAGAGATAAAAAAATATATAGTTGTGTTTGCTAGTATTTATATTTAAAAACTCTGGAAAGATGCACAAGAAACCAACAAAAGTTTTATGGGAATGAGATGGATAGCAGATAGAGGTAGAAGGAGGGCTTTCTACTACATATTTTTCGTTTATTTTTCTTCCAGCTTTATTGAGATATAATTGATATATAACATTATGTAAATGTAAGGTGTGCAACGTGGTGCTATAAAGTATGTATATATTGTGAAATGATTACCACAATAAGGTTAGTAAACACATCCATCACCTCACATAGTTACAATTTTTTTGTTGTATGTGTGGTGAAAACTTTTAAAATGTATGCTCTTAGCAACTTTCAAATATGCAGCACAGTGTTGTTAATCATAGTCACCATGCTGTACACCACACTCCTAGGACTCATTCATTTCACTCCTCTGGAAGCCACCAAACTGTTCTGTTTACATGAGTTTTGTGTTTTAAGATTCCACATGTAAATGAGATCAGACAGTATTCGTCTTTCTCTGAGTGGGAATAATACAAAGTGCCCTTAGGCTTCCTCCATGTGGTCACAAGTGTGGTGTGTACATATGTACCACATTTCTTTGTCCTTTCAGCCATCAGTGGGCGCTTAGATGGTTTCCATGCCTTGACTACTGTGAATAACGCTTCATTGAACATGGGGTTGCAGCGATCTCCTCAAGATAGTGATTTCGTTTCCTTCAGATACATACCCAGGAGTGGCATTGCTGGATCATATAGTAGTTTTATTTCTAGTTTTTTGAGGAAACTCTGTACTGTTTTCCATAGGGGCTACACCAAGTTACATTCCACCACAGTGCACAAGGGTTCCCTTTTCTCCACACCCTTGCCAATTCTTCTTGTTTCTTGTCTTTTTGTTAACAGTCACCGTAAAGAGGTGTGAGGTGATATCTCTTTGTAGTTTTAATTTGCATTTCCCTGACAATTAGTGATGTTGAGCATCTTTCCATGTACGTGTTAGCCATCTGTGTATCTTCTTTGAAAAAAAATGTCTATTCAGGTCCTTTCCCCATTTTTAAATTGGATTACTTGGTTTTTTGCTATTGAGTTGTATGAGTTCCTTATATATTTTGGATATTAACTCCTTATCATATGTGTGATTTGCGAATATTTTCTCCCATTCTGTATGTTTGTTGCCTTTTCATGTTGTTGATGGTTTCTTTTCTTTTTTTTTTCTTTGCGGTACTCGGGCCTCTCACCGCTGTGGCCTCTCCCACTGCGGAGCACAGGCTCCGGACACGCAGGCTTAGCGGCCATGGCCCACAGGCCCAGCCGCTCCGCAGCATGTGGGATCTTCCCGGACCGGGGCACGAACCCGTGTCCCCTGCATCGGCAGGCGGACTCCCAACCACTGCGCCACCAGGGAAGCCTGATGGTTTCTTTTTTAAAAAAAATTTTATTGGAATATAGTTGATTTACAAATGCTGTGTTAGTTTCAGATGTACAGCAAAGTGATTTGGTTATACATGTTTCTTTTTTGTATGAAGTTTTTTGGTTTGATGTAGTCCACTTGTTTATTTTTGCTTTTGCTGCTGTATCTTTTCACCTACTAGAAAAATCAGCATGTATTTCATGGTGACTGATTTTTAAAATGTTCCTTAAAAAATACTTTGCTTCTTATTTAGACCTAGAGTTAACCATGATAAAGTTAGCCAAGATATCATGAGAGTCCCAGTTAGATACCTTTATTACATAAAGGTTTAATGACATGTTTAGATTATTATTTTACTATTATTGCAACAGCCTCCTAGTGGGCTTCCCCCGCACCTGCCACCAGTCCATCTTCAAGCCAGCAACCGGAACCATCCTGCTGAGAGCATGACTGAGATCGTGTCAGTCTTCTGCTCAAAACTCTCTAAAGGCATCCTGTTTTGCTCTTCATAAAAGCCCTTCATTGGTGTATGAGCTCCAGCGAAAGCAGCCCCCAGCACCTCCTGTGCCAGGTGTCACTGTGGCTTCTTAGCTACAAATGCATCCTTCTTTGCCTGCCTTCTGATGCTGGAGCAGGTCCTGGAATATTCTCCTGGTGCAAGGCCCAGCTTTGCCAGCAGAGGGCGCTGCAGGGGGAGGTGCTGGTGTTTGAGTCTTCTCTTATAGCTCAGCTGCCAGAGACCCAAAGATGCCCACTCCCAGATTACCCAGGGGGTCATGTCATACCATCTCCAGTGAGTCTGGATATGTTGGGATGGGAGAGGGCCATCCAGCTTCACCTTCCTCAGGTGCTCTGACTCAGCCCTCAGTAGCTCTCCCTACATCTGCTATTTGCATTTCCTTTAGGGTTCTCGCTATCTCTTCGTAGGTAATCCTTCTTTTACTAGTTAATAATTTTTGTATTAAATTTCCCTATTCAAAAAATGAGTATGACAAAAATGGGTTACCTGTCTACATACTAACAGAGAACATTTTGAAAAGGAAACCAAGGAAACAATCCCTTTCACAGCATCGTCAAAAAGAATAAAATACTCAGTAATAAACTTAACCAAGGAGGTGAAAGATTTGTACACTGAAAGCTGAAAATGTTGCCGAAAGAAATTAGAGAAAAATAAATGGAAAGCATTCCATGTTCATGGATTGGAAGATTTAAAATACTAAAACTAGACTTCAGACTTAAATTGGTAAAATGCCCCCATTACAGTGTCCCCAAAGCAATCTACAGAGTCAGTGCAATCCCTATCAGAATGCCAATGGCATTTTTTGCAGAAACAGGAAAAAAAAAAATCCTAAAATTCATATGGAATGTTAAGGGACCCCAAATAGCCAACACAATCTTAAAAAAGAACAAAGTTGGAAGCATCATAGTTCCTGATTTCATAACATATTACAAAGCTACAGTGATCAAAAGAGTATGGTACTGGCATAAAGACAGACAAATACTGTATGATTCCTCTATGAAGGATCTAACTAACCAAATTCATAGAGATGGAAGGTAGAAGGGTGGTTGCCAGAGGCTGGGGGGAGGGGGACTGGGGAGTTGTTCAAGGGGTATTGAGTCAGTTTTACAAGATGAAAAAGTTGTAGAGATCTGTTACACAGCAACGTGAATACACTAAACAGTACTGAGTAGTACACTTTAAAAAATGTTAAATGTAAGAATGGTTAAAAAAAAGGTAAAAAATAATATGATTAAACTTTGATGTCAATGTATGATTAGGACATCTGATTTTCTGGGAAATGGAATGAGATTCTAAACAAAATACTACAAAATTTCTCAATCATAACATCTTGCAGCATTAAAAAAAAAAACAAAACTATACTTTTGTCCTTGCCTAGACCCAGACTAACCCTGATCTCACCTGTCATTTATTCTGACTTCCTTTCTGCTCCTCAAATTAGCAGACATATTCCGACCTCAGAATGCTTACAATTGCTGTTCCCTTGGCCTGAATTGCTCCTTCAAGTCTTTGCTAAGATATCACTTTCCCAGTGAGGACTTTCCTTGATGCTCTAATATAAAAACCCTGTTCCTTGTAATTACCCTCTTTCCCAGCTTCATTCTTAGTCTAGTGCCAATTACAGTCTGACAGCCATATATTTTATGTAGTTTTTTACTGCCAATGATATAAGCTCCATGATATAAGTTTCAAGAGGACAGGAATTCATTCCTTCATTCATTTATAGAATCCTGTTTACTATTGGTTCCCCCAAACCTACAAATGTATCAAGCACATATTAGGAGCTCAATAATACTTGCTGAAATGGTAAATTAATTCCTGAATGAAACAATAACCTTTCGACGCCACGACAGAGCACGAGTGGTTCGGAATCCAGGTCATCTGATTCCGGAACCTGAACTTTTATTCTCTCTGCCCTGCTGCTTCCTTATCACAGGAGGCCGTTAGTGGGTTAGGCTGTCTCTTCTAGTTGACAAGAACATTACCAATAGTATTTAGGCGAAATATTTAACAAGATTTGGAATGATCTCTCCTTCCCCACTCAGCTTGGGCCTCGGCAGCCGTCAGAAGAGACATTTCGATGTTTTGTGGCCATTCACTCTATGTTCCCATGTTAGTTCTTCGTCACAACCCCAACGAAAAGAAGCGGTGGGCTTTGCCCTTTCCATGGGCGATCTCTGCTGGCAAATGTTAACTCAGTGATCTGATCTAGAATGTTGCTGGGGATTGATTTCAAGCTTACAGGTTCATAATCTCCAAAGCTCAGCCGTTACACTTAAACAAGGAAACTAACAGGACCTTGACCCGCTCCCTTCCTCTGGCACCACTGCAATGATTCTGCATGAGTTAACATAACAAAATGACTCTGAAATTATTACACTTCCAAGTTTGGTTTTTTTTAAATAATCTGTACGTTCATCCATTCTAATTAAAAACTTGCTAGAATATCTGAAATAACAATTCCAATATGTAATATCCCATAATAGAATATTAAAACATCTATAATCTTCAATTACTTATGGTTTAAAAAATTCTATTTTCCTTATAGGTGCATTTGTAACCAAGTAATCATAAACTCCAAGATACTAATTTTGCTCAGAATCTATGGCAACCTGGCCTGATCCAGGGCAACCCATTCGTGCTCTGGCTCTAATATTTACGTGCCTTGATGAGTGCTCACATCTTTTAGAAAACGGGAAGGCGAAAATAAGAGTACAAGCAGACAGTGGCACCTGGCCCTTCGTGGCCACTGTGCAGGTAAGTATTCTGAGGCCCCGTGTTGATACATCCCTGCCATATAAGAAAATTCAACCACTGGGTCCCAAGCCAAAGATGTGCTAGTCTAAGTCATACCGACTGTTATGACAAATCACTCCTTCTTTCCAAATTTCGCCCGTTTGTGCTTTCAGAGGCTGGCCTTGTGCCTCTGCATAACATGTCAGGGCCAAGATGCTGCTCTGAGCTCATCTGATCTGGAGAGATAGGACGACCTGTCAGACGTGGATTTTGTTGCCTTTGCAAAATTCATGTATGGGAAAGAGTGGAACGTGGTGAAAGTAGAAACAAAAAATTAAATAAGTGAAAAACTCTTAAGGGTGAAAAGTTGAATGTGTGTAGTCACACACACACAAACAGAAAACCTAAACAACATATGAGGTAATTGCTATATATCACACTCTATACCCTAAAATCAGAGAATAACTCTTTTTTCCAAATGACCTATTAATAGTCACAAAAATTGACTCTAGTCAGCCAGAAAGAAGACCTCCATACATATTTTAAATTAAAAAAGTAAAACTAACATTTTCTGATCATAATGCAATAAAATGAGAAATTAATAATAAAAGTAGAAACTAGAAGACAAACCTACCATCTAGAAATATTTTTAAAATTTTAAATTCTTCTGTCACTGAAAAAATCAAGATCAAAATAGCAGAATATTTAGAAAACAACATATATCAAAACCCATGAGGCGCAATTAAAGGAATGTTCAGAGTGAAAGAGTTGCTTTAGACACTGACATTGCCAAAAAGGAAATATGGAAGATGAGCGAAGTAAGCATACAGTTTAAGAACTTGGAAAGAAAACAACAGAATGAACTTAAGAAAAACAGAAAGAAGGAATTTCTACAACTAAAAGCAGAAATGAAAAAAATAAAAAATAGGAAAACAGTAATACCAATCCATAGATACAAGCACTGATTTTAGTAAAACTCACATCGAAAACCACTGGAAGTTCCTACTGTATAGCACAGGGAAATACAGTCAATGTCCCGGGATAAACCATAATGGAAAAGAATATAAAAAAGAATAAATATATGTGTAGAAATGAGTCACTTTGCTGTACAGCAGTAATTAACACAACATTGTAAATCAACTATACTAACCCTAAATCAACTATATTTCAATCTTTTAAAAGCTATTGGAATGATGAGGGGAGAAATACCGATATGAAAAACACCAGAGGGCTCATACGTGGTGGTGAAAACGTGAAAAAGTAGACACAAATTATCATTAGTATCCCCAACTCCAGTCTCTGAGCTCCCGCAGGGTCCAGTTTCTCCCCTCCTTCCCGCCATGGGTGCCTCAGGCCCTCATCCTGGCCCTTGAAGGCTCTGTCCCGGAAGCAGGTTCCCAGCTTTCCTTTCTCCCTACAGCCCCACTCCCACTGCCCAGATGAGCCAAGCTCCCGCCAGGGCCTGAGGCCAGCACGTCACAGCAGAGCGCGACACAGCGAACCCAGCTCCTCATGCCCCCTCTGAGGAGAGGTGACTGAGGCTCCGTCACTGTGATGTGGGGGCAAAGTCAAAGAAACTGTCTACGGTTGTGACCCAAAGAGGAAGTTTTGGGCAGGAGAATTTCTGAAGTTATGGCTCTGACTTGGGGCCCCCAACTACCAGTTCCCAGGGTCCTGCAGTCAGACCTCATAGAGGGCTTGGCCAGCCAGGTCCACATAGGAGGCAGACGGTTCGCCTGGAAAACTCTTAATGAAAAGATCATTACAGAGGTTTGCGCAGGTTCGGGGGTCAGTCAGGTACTCCAGTAGCAACAGGGAAAACGATTACCCCCCACCAAAAGGCAAGGCAAGCGGTGCTCCCCGCGGGGGACAGGAGCACTGCCGACCCAGGACAGGTGGGTGAGCGTCCAACCTCTTTCTGCCCCACCCTCTGATATCCCACAGGTGTTGTCCACTGGTCAAACCCAACTGGATGCCAGCGTCCCTGGGCACAGAGCAGGCTGAGAAGGACCGAGAATAAACCTGGGCTCTGTGATCAATACAGAACAGCCGGCTCGGCCACAATCCGCACCTGAGGCTCACCTGACCCCCATGGACGGCATCTTTTTCCTTCAGAGACGACCCCACTGACAGTGGATGGTCCAGACTGCACGCCGACGTCTTCTTCATGAAGACTGATGGGATTTTCTCTCTTCCCAGATGTGAACTAAAGTCCCCAAGAAGCTAAAATGTGTTCTGGAGAACTGACACATTATCTATCGTGTCAAAAAATCACCTGAAACATCTCCAGAAGTAATTAAAGTTTAAAAAACGAAAACAAAAACCAGGAAGGCATTTTCTATAGGGGTAATTATTTGGACACCACTGGAAATCAGTGTTTGTATGATGTGCTCACAAAAGCCGAAATGCACCCTGGGATAAACCCCACCATCTGTAACACAGGCTCACTGCATTCCCTTCCGACGTCACAGGCACACAGACAAAAGGAGCGGTGTTTGTGAAGGTGTCTGTCCAGCTGTAAAGAGCTAGGCAAATATAAGTTTATAGTATTATATTTATATAGTACAATCTATTATTATTATATTATAATGTTATATAATATTATAATACGAATTAATAAACATGCATTATATTTATGATACACATTCAGAAGAAATTCTTTAGTTTACTCTTTTATTAAACAAGTATTTATTAAGTATCATGGGCCAAGCTTCTAGAATATACAAACAAACATGAAAAGTCCAGCCCTCAGAATTTACACTCTAGAAAGTGCAGGGTTCAACAAACTACGGTGGGTGGGTCCAATCGCCTGCTGTCTATCTACACCCTGTGAGCTAAAAGTTGTTTTTACAGTTTTAAATGGTTTTTAAAAATAAGAAAAATAATATTTCATGTCAAAATTAGATAAAATACAAACTTTAATGTCCATGAATAAAGTTTTATTGGAACATGGCCACACCACTTGTTTACATATGGTTACGGCCGCTTGACGCCATCACCGCAGAGTTGAGCAGTTGAGACAGAGACCGTGTAGCCCACAAGGTCTAAAGTAGTTATTCTCTGGCGTTTACAGAACAATGTTGCTGAGCCCTGATCTAGCAGAAGACAGATCTGTAAACAAATAACTGCAGCAGGTTCAGCGTAAGGGTGCAGTCAGGGCAGAGCACAGGACAGGATCACATCCGCCGCAGGAGGCGTGGGTGGCGCTGGGGAGCCAGAGGCTTTAGGAGGAGGCGGGCTTGGCCGTTCCGGAGCAAACTGTACCACCCACGCGATATTGATAAACGTACCCATCAGCAGGACTTCCTCCAGGGACCGTTTTCCTAACGCTGACGGTGAGTTTATCCAGACCCCACCAAACGTCTGTCCTTTTCCCCAGGCGACTGATGCCACGCCCATGCTAGATTAATAGATGGCTGAGTATTTTGGAGACAATCTCTCTGGCCAAGGCATCACTTACTCGCTCAGGAATTGGAGCTGTGCCAACCTATAGCCTGATTGCCACTGGGTTTCCATCAGCTACCAACTAGCCACAGAGAGAAATGGGAAATTTGTGGTTGGACAGGATTCAAAAATGAAAAATAACAGAAAGAGTTGGGTTGAAAGCAAGGGCCCACGAGCGGAGGGACACTCCATGAGAAACCACAGCACCAGCAGAAGGATGGAGACAAGAAAAGAAAAGGATCAAAGGCACCGAGAACAAGAGGCCCAGGGAGCATGCCGCAAAGGATCTGGGGAGTGCGGAAATCAACACAGCAGAGCGCGGGGCCTCGTGAGGTGGTGGGATAGGAAACCCATCTCCTCTCCCCAGTTCCAATAATGAAATGAGACGCTGCTCTCTGAAAGGAGCAAGAATGCCATGCCCCGGGCTTATCGGAAATGGACTGATAGTTCCGACAAGCAAGTTATTTGACGTTGAGTGTAAGACACGGGTTGAGCATCCCTCCTCCTTCCCTCCCCCACGCACTGGCCGTGGTCCCTGGCTCTCTCCGCACCATGGTCACTGGTGCTGTGTAGAGGGGCACATCCCCTGCTGGCATCTGGGGAGGATTCCCAGTGGAGAACCAAAGGAAAGGGAAGACGTGCGCAGGGAGGATTTGCAGTCCTGGGAGGGGTGAATGGCAGCACCGGGTCTCCCGAAGATTCTAGGAAGCCTCCTGTCTCCCCTCGAGCTCTGCACGGCCAGCCTTTGCTGTCTGCTTGCCCGCAGTGCGCTAAGCCCCCGGCATCAAGCCCACCAGCAGTAAAGCAGCCCAGCCACGGTCCCCACACCAGCCCCTTTAATAGCAAAGAGCTAGAGACCTTTGCACAGATCTCACTTCACTTCTGTTTCCCGGAAGGTGTGTTCACGCTCATCCTAGCGCTTTCCTCGGGATCCTAGAGCCGCCTTGCTCAGGTGTGATCCTCGCCGAGGAGGAGACGGCTACCTGGTGGCAGAGATAACTCTTCTGTATTTTACAGATTTAAAATGCTTGCGTCTTACAGAGCCTCACGATAATGCTGTGGGCGGATCATTTTATTCCCACTTTGCAGGTGGGATCACTGAGCCACAGAGAAGCAAACTACCCTGTCCAAGATGCTTTCGCTGAAACGTGCCGGAGCCAGGGCGGGACCTGGGTCTTCAGAGGCCAGCTCCTCCGCGTTCCACTGGCTGAAGCTGCCTGGATATACACTGTGTTTACATCACTGACGGACCCAACGCCTCCAAAAGAGTTAGCATCAGTATTTGCCTTAGCCCACCACAAAAGAACAAGATTCTTCCTAAGGAGTAAGGACCGGAGAGAACGTAAATAAATTAAACATAGTGCTGCTCACCTTGAAAGCGTGTGTGCATGTGTGTCTGCATACAGGAGTTGGATGTGGGATGCATGTGCAGTTCTCTGTGGGGCGTGGATGTGTGTTTTAGGTGCCTGTGTGTGTGTAAGTACACAAGTGCAGAAAGCATCTTGCCAGGAAAATGGGGGAGGTGGGAGGAAAACACAGGTTACACCAACCACAGAACTCAATGCTGCTGCCCTGGACTTCAGAGCAGGCGGCTCGGGGGAACTTTCCAGAGAAGGAGGATCTTGAGTCTCGAGGCTGGGGGCCCTCAGAGTGGTGCCCAGCTCCGCTTCTCCATCCATGGCAGGAGGGTCAATCCCTCACTTCATGCCAGTTCTCCACGTGTGTTCACTTCGATCATGAGGACTTTTTGAGAAGACGCTGACGAAGCGGGTGTTTATGAATGCGGGCCTGAGATGAGGGCAGCGCAGGTTATGGCGGTGAGTTATTTACAATCTCCCTGTGACAGTCCTAATCCTACGGGCTTCCTTGCATTACTCTTCAGAGAATTTTTATTCGTGAAAAACAGCAAATTGTTCATCTCTGAAACACTAGATAGTTCTGTGTCTCTGAGAGTATTTTGAAAATTATAAATGATAAGGAAACTCTGGGCCAGATTTTTTATGTGACTCTCCAAGAATTATGTAGGATGGGAATCTGACCCTTGGAGAGTTAACGATGTTTCTGGAGACGGGGAAGACTTCACGCACCAGAACGAAAGTGCCTTAAATCATATCGGTGGTGCAATTACCTCTCAGCAAAGATCCTCAGAGTTGAAGTTCAAGCTGTGGACCAGAAGGATGCTTGGGGGAAACAGGGTCCCCCTTGTTAAAATAAAGCAATTAGTTTAATATAGACTATCAGGCAGGGAGCGCAGGGGAGGGGAATTCCCCTTGTCAAACGCTGAACATTCAGAGAATCACTTAGAGCAAAAGTAATATGGAGCTCTTCGTGAAAAAGTTGGCCCTATACCATGTCTAAATGCAAACATGTGTGTTCTTTCTTTTTTTAATTCATTTAAACTTCTGTTAACTGGGAATATTTTTATGTTCATTCAGTCGTTCCCTTTCTCACTTGAACAAAAATGTGTCAGGGGACAAGAATGGCGCCCAGGGTTGCAAGCGTGTTTAGACACCATAAAATACTTAACAGCTCTTTCCAGTATGGTTAAACCCCACCGAACGGCTAAACAAACTTTAACTTACAATTCACGGGCTGAAGCACTCAAAGGGCCATAAGATTTTGCTGCTGCTAATTTATATCTCTTAGAGACATGAAATAAAAAATGTCATTTAGAAGTTCCCAAACCCACATTCCTTCTTGTGAAATAAAGATTTTTATTTCCAGGAGTTTACGTTCTCTTTGCCACAGAGAAGAGCAGCATTGCTCTGATAGCTTTAAAGGTCTTTGCTCCCTATAGAGATTTTAAAAATAAGCCTTGAAAATAGGTGATTTGGACCCAATCGGGATCCAGAGTTTGCTCGGTTCTGATAAAATGAGTGAAATAAATTAGCTTTTGCAATGATACACCTGGGTGATTGTCAAAAATATTATCCTGAGTTTCTTACTCAGAGAATATCTGCTGTGGGACTCCATTAATCCGAAGTTCCCGAACAGGCTAAGTCATCTATGTTGATCAAGTCCAAACAGCAGCTGTCTGATTGTGAAGGGGGAATAAGGGAACTTTTCTGTTTTATATCTTGATGGGGGCTTTGGTGGATGGAGAGCTATACGATAAGACACCCGTAGGAAATTGTTAACAGTAGGATCTAGGTCATGGATATGCAGGTATTCCCATAAAACCCTTCCAGCTTTTTCATAGTAACACCTTGGAGAAAGGTGAAAGGAGGTACTAGCCGCATCAGGCCAGGGACACTGGCTAAGCTGCAGCTTCTCAGACCAGCTCACACAGAGGGTCACCTGCACATAGGTAATCCCGACTCTTTAATTTAAACCCTTCTCAGGTCTGCTTACATGTCAGAACCGAGATGTTTATTTGCTATGGGTTTGCTATTCGCTATGGATTATCTTAAACAGTATTAAAGTCCTCACAAAGCTGCTCGAGAGTCATACAGTCCCTTCCTCTAATACGGAAGCTACAGAATTTGTGCAGCAAAGGGTAGATACGAGAGCCACTTCTGGGCTATGAGATGTAAGCAGACGTCTTAGGACAGTGTCCCAGAAAGCTTTTTAAAAAGGAAAAACACAGTAGGTCTGTCCATTTCAGTCTTTTGCTCTTTTTCCTTCATTCATCTCCTTTCTTCCTGCCTGGAATACAGTGCCTGGAGGTGCAGCAGCCATCTTGCCACCATGAGGATGAAGACACACACACACACACACACACACACACACACACACACACACACACTGAGGATGGCAGAGCAGGAAGGTAGATGGAGCCTGGGCATTAGCCCTGTTTCAGCCACACTAAGATTTCTTGTTACCTGACACGAATAAATTCCTTATTTTGTAAATATCTTAAGGTTTTCTACTACATTCAGTCAAACACATGCCTAACTAATATTTAGGTATCTTAGATCAGCTCTCAAAATGATTTTAACTTACACTGACTTCAGCAAGGAATGTAGCATGTTGAACACTTTGACTAGCAAGGAGGAAGCATGAAACGCCATGCAACCAGCACGGACAGAGACACGGATGGAGAAGGTCATGAGGACCTGGGGAGCAGGGATGGGGGGCGTTAAAGCCAATCAGTATGTCTTCCTTTTCCTCCTCCACCCTTGTTAACATTTTTGTACTGAATCTGGTAAAAAAAAAAAAAAATGTACAAAGTGCAGGCTTGAAATGAAAAGGGGCTACCCCAGAGAGCACGGTGCAGCAGCCTGGGAGACGTCATGGAAGGAACAGGGGAAACAGTTGCTAAACAGACAGCCCTGGAGTTGCACAGATTGATCGCCTGTCTTATTGCATCTGAGGACCCCAGGAAACACCTTATCCCACTTCTGCCACCCTCTCTGCATTCCCATCAGAGGCTCCACCTCACAGCCAAAGCCACAGGGTCTTCCAAATGCCAGGGGCCTGGGGGCAGCGTCCATGAAGGGCCAGCCCAGGACATCTTGGCGATGGTGGCTGGGAGCCAGGCTGAGGGCTGGGAGCCACCAGGATACAGTCAACCGGGATGACTGAGTCATTCTACAGATGCTGCAGCTACTGGCCAACCCAAGTTCCCAGACCAGGTTCAAACAGAATAATTTGAGCAGAGTGAATTTGCACTACATGAAAACATAAAGAAGATACAGATCTGTACCTTTCTTATGTTTCCAGAAATGGCTGGCTTCCTGCCCACGGCAAATGTAAAACTTTAATCTGCTAAACTTTGAGAAAGGATGATTTGACTTAGCGTTGGTATGTAGAACGCTGTAGATAACATCTCTCAACATCTTCTAGTTTGGCATCACCACGTCATTTTGATATTATTTAAGCCTCTATCTTCAACTGAGGCAGCAACCCTGGGCTGGAAATGCAGGCAGCTGACTCTGGAAACACAAGCAGAAAACTGTCAGGCCACCCCGTTCCTGCTCTCCACATGTTGAATTTCACTGGACACTCGCTTATTACAAAACTTGAAAAATATTGTAAACATCTTTCAAAGCCAAACCTCGCCCCAGTTCAACAACTAACGCGACGTGAGTGGCCTGTGAGTTTATAAACCTGGAAGTCACATTCAATCACTAGCAGAGAAGGGAGTTTACTTTCGTGGCCAAATGTGTTTTCTGCTTATGACAGGATTTTTTAAATTGCTAGTGAAAGTCGCTATGGCACAGATGGAAAATTACCAGGCAAACGCTGACCATTTCACTTTGTGGTGATGGCTTTGCTCTCTTTTGTTTCTGAAAATAGCGGCACTTTTCAAAAAACAGAAAAGTGTGTTTTCTAGTGTTAAAGTCCTTGCCCTGCCTTGGTTACACAAAAGGTTGAAAACAAGCCATTTTACTTCAAAGAGTGTACTGATTCAAAGCAGGCACAAGCGCGTGTGATGATACGTATGTCCCTGGTTTACTCCAGCTATTACTGGAGGCCCTGACTCTTGTGGTCTGAGGGCATCGCAGCGGGACGCTGGGATGTCTCCACATCCAACACACCAGACTTGTGTGGAGAAACTCAGCGCGGCAGGGAGCAAACATCTGGGCATTTGGGTCTCTGATGCAGGTCCCTTTTAGCACTAACACCCAGCAGCCTGCAGACAGGGCTTCGGTTACATATGTGCCCCACATAAACTGGACACCCTGCCACCCATCCCTGGCAAGGTGTTGAATGCAAAGAAATACTGTCTGACATCCAAGGGTTTAATTAGAAAAGCAATTAATATATTCTGCCAGGGTCTCTATAAAATTCCAGAGGGAGTTCTATGAACCAGAAACAAATAAACAAACAAAAGCACGCAAGGGCCCAGAAAGTCTTCTTCCCAAATGTTCCTTTTCTTTTCACTTCTCCGCGACACGTCGACTTCTCCTAAAACCTCTCTCCTTCTCCTCTCCACTCTCGTCAAAAAGACCCCTTCAAGTCAGGCTCAGCTGAAGCCCACCTTTCTCCCTGCCCACCTACCCCTTTCCCTCCAGGAACTTTCTGGAAATCCATCAACTCTTCCTGGATCCTCTGCCTTTGCCACGCTCTCACTGCTGTGACCCAACAGACGCTCGGGAGTGGAGGAGGTGAAGACGAACTCCCCTCGTTGGCTAGGAGTTGGGGGCAGGGTATTGGTAGAGAGAGCGATTCCACAGTTCAGGAGAATACAGAAACACTCAAAATGCCTCTTTAGCCAAACTCCAACTTCTTTTCTAGGTAATCAGAACCAACAGTAAGTCCCAAGATTGAGAGATTCGAGTCCATTCCTTCATCCGGCCTCTTCTGGTGACTCGGCACAACAGGGGCTACGGCTGCGGAAAAATCAACGGGAAAAGTCCCCACCGCCTCTGGATCTAACACGGAGCTTTGCGCAAGGTCCCCACCGCCTCTAGATCTAACACGGAGCTTTGCGCAAAGTCCCCACCGCCTCTAGAGCTAACACGGAGCTTTGCACAACTGCCCTCAACAGCCAGGGGCAAGCAAGAGCCGCCACCACCAGGGCCTGGGCACAACGGTCTTCAGGACCATCCACACACGTCTTAAGTCTGCCCCTTCGTTAAACTGCCTCAGCTGAACTCCAATAGCATATTCATAGCTCTATAGATAACTCAGAAAAGCAAGGAATTTCCCTGGAGGTTTTCTACAGCCTGCAGAAAACCCGCAATGGGCTGTGTAGGGTCTACTCTGCGTGTGTGAGTGTGTGTGTGTGTGTGTGTGTCTGCACACGTATTTGCCAGTGGAGTACAGGGGACCCACCCGATAGGGCGCCCCAGCAAACACCCTGGGCGGCCACTTGTTTCCTCTACGCCTCCATTTACTCCGAAGCCTGGAACAGTGCAGACGCACAACGAGAAAAAAGACACTGAATTAGAAATATGCTCAGATCATCATATTTTCAGTTTCTTACAGCAGAGACAAGCCACTGCTCCGCGGGTGGGAAGCAAGGGTACGCAGAGGTGGGTGCCAGGTACCAGGCCACTCCTCGTGGGGATCCGCGCGGGCGAACTGCCCTTAGCCGACCCCCGAGCTCCGCCTCATTATGTGCTTTTGGGCAGCCAGCAGATCTCTGCTCTCCTAATCTTTCTGTCATTAGTGATTGGCCTTCCTTCTGGCAGCTTTTTGGCTTGAAACCGAACACTTTTGACAAGTTCTACAGCGACGAGAATTTAGCCAAGGGGCTCTTTTGTCAATTAAGACCTTTCATCCCACAATCGCCATCAGGGGCTCATGGGCTCCCAGTGCTGTCTGGGTTTCAAGAATGAAGAGGAAAAATGTTAGGCCTTCTGAAGTCATTCCCTCCACTCAGGAAAGGCAAATTCTTACCATCACGCGTTTAAACACCTGCCCAGAAAGGAGACATACATGCTCGGAGGGCCTCTCCCCATTTTCTCCACCAGTGGTCGTCCGCTGACTTGGAATCACCCAGACAGCCAAAACAAATACATCAGACCCGAGACATCACTGTGGCGTCCAAATTGTCCAAATTGACCGTCTCACCAAGCTGCTAATTCGGAACGATTCTAATTCAGAAGAAAATTGTCAAAACTTCTGCTTCAGCTGTTGAAAGCTGGCCTCAAGTTTCTTGATATTGCGTTATGTGGAAAATGCACAGACATGTTTCTTATTATTCATAAGCATAATATACTTATGAATACATGGTGATGAGAATGTGACTTAAGTCCAACAGAAGCTGAAATAGTTCTCTGGGCTTCTTGCAGCCAAATTCACAACTAATTGTTCAGTTTAAGACACCAGGCTTGGGGCTTCCCTGGTGGCGCAGTGGTTGAGAATCCGCCTGCCAACGCAGGGGACACAGGTTTTGAGCCCTGGTGCGGGAAGATCCCACATGCCGAGGAGCAACTAAGCCCGTGCGCCACAACTACTGAGCCTGCGCTCTAGAGCCCGCGTGCCACAACTACTGAAGCCCGCGCGCCTAGAGCCCGTGCTCTGCCGCAGGAGAAGCCACCGCAGTGAGAAGCCTGTGCACCGTAATGAAGAGTAGCCCCCGCTCGCCGCAACTAGAGAAAGCCCCCGCACAGCAATGAAGACCCAACGCAGCCAAAAATAAATAAATAAAAATTTATTTTTTAAAAAAAAGACAGCAGGCTTTGTTCTGATGGCCGTTAAAAAAAATTACTTGTTTTACTCGGGTCATCTTTCCCTTTTTGAGATGATTTAAGAACGTTAATAAACTGTAATCTGAAAATTCCCAGGACGTTCTTCCTGCTCTTCTGGGAAGAAGACACAGAGATGAACCCAAGACTGAGACTGAATTATGTTCCAAAAATCCAAAGGCCAAGAGGTCCGGTCGTCCCTCAGAGCAAAGAGCGGCTGATTTACAATATCACCGAAACCCCCACAGAGGTGCGATCACTTCGTTTCCTCTGCCTTTGTAAATTTTGTGTAATTTAAGAATGTTAATGCAGATAGGGTATGGAGCGCCAGCAAATGCTCACATATCAAGGAGCTTCACCCCATATACTCAAGCTTCCTCTTGCTCAACGCCTCCGGATGGAGATTAACTTTCACCTATAGCAAGTTGGGAAAACTAAAGGCTTGCTGACCTATTGGTTCAACTTACTAAATTTCTTCACAAACCTTCAGTTGTGTAACGTGAAACGCTTTGGTGGAAATCAACAGAAATCATGAAGGACCATGAGATAGATGGACGTGATGCTGAGCTGAATCACCCTGGATCCCAAGATATTCCAAAGTTCTCCTCAGACCTGGTATCCTCCAACCTTGTGGGAGTGTTTCATCTCAGAGAGGTCCCAAGTAAGACCTACTTGTGCAGAGATGGCCACCCAAAAATAGGATCATAGGAGAAGTAAGAAAGGAGACAAATCACTAGAAAATTAGGAAATTAACATACACAGAATGCACTCTGTCTTTTCCTTAAAATGAAGAAAAGGGGCAAAGTAAGAGGTCTGGTGAGATGTTTTCAAAGTTAATCTCTGCAGAATCAAGTCTTATTAATGATGTTCCAGATTCACTTGCCAGAGGCTTTTTAGCATAACCTTTAAGGTTTGCGCTTCTCGGGATATTCTCGGCACAGCCATTTCCCTACTCCTTATCTGGTTTAAGTTAGAGCAAACAGCACACAGGGAGCAGCAGTGATGGGGTTCCGCCCGGGCCGGAGCCACCAGGCCTCTCGGACACGTGGCGGCCACACAAAGCCATTAGCCATCTCCTGCTCGGTTGGGATTCACTTACTTATTCTCTCCATCCCCAAATCAAAAGGGTGAAACCAGAAACTGTCCCTGCCTGTGCTGGGGGCGGAGACACTCATTCAGTGATCATGTGAGTACCTGTTACTTTACAGCACGTAACAAAAGCTTCGAAAGGGAGCCCTGAGGTCTTCCTACAGGGGGCTTGACCCACTGGGGACGTGGGGAAGGGACTCCTGGAAGAAGTAGGGCCGGGCTGCCCTCCCGGGGAGCCACTGGGCGTTCCTTAGGCAAAGCTAGAAGGAAATGACACCCAGGCAGAGAGAGCAATACAGAACAGGGCCGTGCCAGTGGGCGGGGCCGGGCCGGGCTTGCCGGGGTGGGTGTGAGGGGCTGCTGTGGGGCTGGGGCACAGGGCGCAAGGGAAAGGGGCCTGGGTGAGGCAAGCTGGCCCAGCCACGCCAGGATCCTGGGCGCCACATGGGGAGCGCCCTCCCCTAAGGCAGAGGAAGCAGGTGATGTGGTTTTCGTCTCATCTGGAACTAGACTGTTGTATCTGCAGGGCAGGGACTCAACCCAAATGGGCAACAGAGGACGGAGGCAGAATGGGCTATCGCGGTGGCCCAAGGGAAGGACTCCGGGGCCCGGACCGGGAGGTGGGGCTGGGGATGGAGATGCAGTGGGTGTTGGGAGAAGAGAGGGAAGAGCTGGGGGTGTCTCGGAGGCGCTCACGTGCACCCTGGCTGGCTGGTTCACCAACCGCCATTTGTCGGGGTAGGGAGCTGAACAAGCACTAGGCTTTCAAGGGAGAAGCCTGACCTTGGTTTGGACGCGTCAGAACTGAGCCGCTCTGGGATATCTCAGAGGAAACGCCAAGCGGGCAGTGGGATGCACGGACCTGGGTCTCAGAGGGAGGTCCAGGCCAGAGGCAGACATGATGCGTTATACAACAGGTTAAAGGTTAAGCGTGGGCATAGCTGGCATTACTAATCTATTTGCAAACACAACCCTGGGACCGGAATTTAAAGTAATAAAGACATCTGGACGCTTCTAACTGCTATCCATCACTCCTAACACGCTCTCCCCTGCTCCCCCGCCCCTCCAGCCTTGACACTTCATTACAGCCCCTCCAGGCCCTTCATCTGACACGGGGACTCTTCTAGGAAATCTGTTTGACTCTGGGTTTCACATACTAGAATCACTGTCTTGGTTCCCAGCTGGGACAATTGGAGATCTCGTTCAGCAGAAGTTCCAGGATGGTGACCCCGTCCACAGCCTATCGCTAAGTTCCCCCAAGAACTTGAGCTGCACTCCATCCAGAGAATTCCTCCTACACCCCTTAGAGGACTGGACACCCACTGAACAAAGAAATACAGCATCCATTGGACAGCGTGAAACCGAGTCATGTTCTTTTTCCAATAAAATGACAGTTTTCTAAGCTCTTGCCTAATTCTTCCAACTTTCTTAACCATTCTCCCCATCCCTGGTGGTCAGTAGCTTAAATCTGTGTTATGTGTTATATATTTAAGATCGAAAAAATTATTCAGACCATCTGAGACTCACACAGACTTTATTCTGGAAAGTCTGGCATTAAAAAATCTGAGTACACCAAGTAATAACTTAGATATTTTTTAATTTAAAAAACTTTTAAACATTTTTAGACAAACGAAACTATAATTTACCTACTGATGGTTACGTTTTTTTAGCCATCTGAATTTAAAATACATCACCCAGATCTACTCAAAAGCAGTGGTTGTTACAGAAAGAAAACTGTCAAAAGACATGGTGGCTCTAGTGCAAATTCTTCCTCTTTCTTCATTTATGACCGTACGGAAGCCACTCAGTGTCTCTGGACCTCAGTGCCTCCCTCTGTTAAACAGGAGTATTAGCACCTGGCTTCAAAGATGGTTTAAAAAGCTACGTGTCTATGTAAAACTCTTAGATTTACATATTAACTCTACCATTTTATTATTATATGAATGTAAAATATTATTGCTAAAACTTTCCAGAAAACGTTTCCTGTAAACTTCCCTAATGTCTATTTCTCCTTGAAGTGATCTATCTAAAATCCTTTTACAATCAGCACTCTGTGGTTTATGCATTAACTTGGCCGGGCCATGGAGCGCCTAAATATTTGGTCGAACATTTTTCTGGGTGTGCCTGTGAGGGTGTTTTGGGATGAGATTCACATTGAATCAGCAGACGGACACAGCAGACGGCTCTCCCCGTGCGGGTGGGCCTCATGCAATTAGGTGAAGGCCCAAACAGAACAAAAAGTCTGAATGAGAGATAATCCACTCTCTCTGCCTGGAGCATTGGCCTTTTCCTGTCTTCAGCCTTGAACCAGAATTTACGACGTCAGCTCTCCTTGTTCTCAGACCTTCTGACTTGGACCTTGGGTCCACCATCAGCTCCCCTGGGTCTCCCCTCCACCCCTGTCAACTCAGATCTTGGCTGGCCAGCCTCCATAACTGTGTGAGCCAATTCCTTACAGCAAATCCCTCTGTCATAGATATAGATAGATGATAGATGGATATAGATAGATGATAGATGGATATAGACAGATGATAGATGGACATAGATAGATGATAGATGGACATAGATAGATGATAGATGGACATAGATAGATGATAGATGGATATAGATAGATAGATAGATGACAGATAGAGATGACAGATAGGTAATAGATGATAGATAAACAGACAGATGACAGGTAGATAGTTATTGGGTTGGCCAAAAAGTTCGTTCGGAGTTTTCGGTAACCACAAACGATCTTTTTGGCTAACCTGATAGATAGACAGACAGATAGATGACAGATAGATACATAGATAGATCGATGACAGATAGGTAATAGATATATGACGGACAGCTAGCTAGCTAGCTAGCTAGATCTCCATCCTCTTGCTCCGATGCCCCGGAGAGCCCTGACTAGTATACACCCCTTCTCCTAGATGGGCGCAGTCAGAGGGCCTGAGCTGTCCTGGCAACAGCGCGAGGTTTGAAGGCCGTGATCTGTGGAGTCAAGGAGGTGGGACTGGACACTCAAGCCGCGCATCTGTGAACGAGCTACCTCAGCTCTCGGAACCTGACCTCTCCAGGCCTTACCGAGAGGCCGAGGTGGCCGGCACACAGCAGCCCTGCCACGAATGCGGTGCCCGTTCCTCTCTGCTTCTTTCTTCCCAGACTCGCTTCCCACCAGGCCAGCGTCCACCCCGTGGGGACAGCTGTTTCCCAACGCTGGTGGCCGTGGGCACGCTGTGTGTCAGCATTCTGACCGCGAGCCGCAATGTCTGCACGTGGCCCTCACGCCTCCCCGGGGGAGTTCACTGACCCTGCAGGCTCCCGAGGCAATTCTAGATTGTAAAAACAGGAAACGTTAGAGTTATGTTTCAGAAAATAATTTCTAAATGTTTTTAAGTCCCCAGAAATAATCCACCCTCCCTGCACGCCCCCCTCCTCCCTCGAGAAGCCAGGGGACCCGCAGAAGCTGGGTTGTCGTCCGAGCCCCCGGTACCAGGCCCAGGCAGCTCAGCCACGGAGCCAAGGCCGCTGGCACGGTCCTCCCCGCCGTGTCCCGGCCACGGCCCCATCACTTGTCCCCTCTCTCCTCTCTGGGAGGCTCCATCCTCTCTCCTGCAGGCCTTTCCCAGACAGCGGGACAAGACGCCTCCGCCACGAAGGGCCCTCTCGACGGCGCTGCTCGGTACATCCCAGCTCGTCGTGGCTCTGGCCGAAAGTGAATACCTAAGACCCAGCGGGAAGATGGGTTATTTTTGGAAAGGCGCTGTTGTTTACTCTGGAGAAAACTCACCACACTAGGAGTGACAAATACTTTTCCCTTTGCTCACAGATAATTTTGGGGGGGCACTTTGGCAATAGCCGCATCTGTAGATGATTTTTTTAAGCACCAGCCTTGGGCCATAAGTGAGAACTTGTGAGTACATTCCTGCTCTCCCGACGGGGTGGAGGAAAGGAAAGGAAGCTGTTGGCGACACTGGGGACATTGAGTCGTCCACCACGTCCTTACTGCAGGAAGTGCCGAATCCCAGCGAACAAGATGGCGCGGGCCCTCCCGATGTGGGTGCGTGGCCTGAGCGCCTGTCCTCTGCCACCCGGGCCCCACCCAGCTGCCTGGAGGGCTGACCTTTCCATGAGACACAGCTCCAAATGTTTCCCCCGGGGGACTGTCCATGGGTTTCCATGTGTCGCTATTATGTCATCTCAACCTTGTACCAGCCTTTCAGTAACAGTGAAAGATACTTCGAGGAGACAGAGCTTCAGTTTGGGAAAAGACGAAAAGCCCTGGAGGCGGATGCTGGTGATGGTGGCACAACAGCGTGAAGTCATTTAATGGCCCTGCGTCGCACGCAGAAAATGGTGAAAGCAGTAAATTTTTGTTGTATGTATTTCACCATGGAAGGAAGGAAAGAAAGAAAGAAAGAGAGAGAGAGAGAGAGAGAGAGAGAGAGAGAGAGAAAGAAAGAAAGAAAGAAAGAAAGAAAGAAAGAAAGAAAGAAAGAAAGAAAGAAAGAAAGAAAGAGAAAGAAAGAAAGAAAAGAAAAGAAAGAGAGTGAGGGAGGGAGGAAGGAAGAAGAAAGGAAGAAAGCAAGAAAGAAGGAAAAAGAAAGAAGAAACATACATTTTCAGGGCTGTCAGATTATGGTTCGACTCTATGCCTTTAGTGTTGAACTCAGAACATTTTAGTGTCAGAAAACAATTCTAATTAACAGCCTCTCAGACCCCACTGACGAATCTCTGCCACATCTCACTGGGCTCTGTTCTGACGTGATGGAAAGTGCTTTCTCCACCACATCTCCATCCATAAAGTCAATCTGCCTGTGGATGTGTGGAACCTCATCTTGTTCCTGCACGTGAAAACACCCACACAACTACAGCGGACACTGGAAATAAGAACAAGACCCGGCCACACAGATGAGAGAAGCAAGGGGCTGCCTGCTCACACGAAGGCCTGGGGCCAGCGTGTTTTCCCAGAGATCTAAGTAACTCAGCTAAACGTAAGTGCTCTGCTCGGTTGCTGGGCGCCCAGTGCTCTCAGGTGCTTCAGTGCTTGTGCGTCATTCAAACTTACCCTTTGCTGATTTCTATTAAATGTAAGGCCACCAAATTCTTTCCTAATGACAGAGTCATTCCAAGTCGCTAGTTTGAAAGCCATACAGCTAACTTTCCACCAGGGAGGTTTTATAGAGAAACCAGACCTGGGCGGTGCCTTCTTGAAGGGCCCCCTCAGTCACCCCAACAGAAGTTGTGTTGGGGCCACTGGGAAAGAAAACGACACCCGTGAGAGTCTACACTTCTCACCTTCCCTCAGCTCCAGGGCCCTTAACAGCTGCCCGGCACTGGCTGTCTCGCTTCTGAATTGTGGCAGCTTGAGACTGTCAATCACCACAGACGACGGTGGTCATATATTATATTTATAACTACCTTCATCTCCCAGTGCTGGGCAGTCACAGGGGAATTATGTCAACCCCTTTTCCTGCCACGTGGCTTGAGACATCCCTGAAGAAATCGTTGTTTCTAACGGAATAGGACCAGGCAGGAGATGAGTGCAGGTATCATTTTTACCTACGGCCTGGGCCACACTTCTACAGGGGGTTCTGTTTAGACACCCCCATCTGAACTGCACAAGTAATAAGAGCAGAGCAAATTATCCCTATTTGTGGGATGAAGCAACTGAGGATCCCCCGAAGGACGAGGATGACAACCCAAACTGCCCCCTCTTAACCCGCTGTCTGGCCGGATACAGGCGTTGACAGGTGCCCCGGAGACTTCATTGGCCTCAAGTTTCTCAGGGACCTTTGGAGTCTTCCTGGGCACCCGGTATTCATCCTCTTACACAAGAACCACCTGACATCTGCCTGCTACTAGTGCGTCCAGTGATGTGGGAGCAGCAGAAGGAAGAGGCTTTGCTCCTGGATCCAGACACAGAACCCAGTGCCACTCGCCCCTCTGAGTGGGAAACTAAAGGGGACGTTGAGACACACTAGCGACCGGTCCCAATGAGCGCCTGCCACGCGCCCAGCACTGTCGCGACGCGCCCCACCTGCGCTCACTCTTTCCAGCTCGAGACCATCCTCTGATGGATGTTATCAGATGGACACTCTTGGAAACAGAAACCAGGAGCCCCAGGGAGGCCAGGGGCTCACACAGCTCCAGCGTGCAGAGCCCGACTTTGGACAGAAACGGCCTGTCTGAAGAACGCATCTTAACCGCGTCTGCACCCAGGGCACCATCCAGCCAGCTGCTCCCCGCGCCTCCAGGATCCCCCTCGTGTAGCTGTCAGAGCGCCCCCTACTCATCCTGCCCACCCTGTCCTCGTTCTGTGTTCCTCAAGGAGACGGGATAAGTGCCGCACATGCACGCACACGCACACACACGCATACATGCGTGCGCACACACACACACCCCAGAGCTTCCTGCACCCAGGAGGATGAGAAGAGTGCTTTGTGTTCCAATGTGTGTGTGTCCTTGTGTGTCCGCATGCGTGTGGGTGTCTTGAGAGCTAAAAGTGTAAAGACCTGTATCTGCACCATTTTGTGGATTATTCCACTTCCAGGGACGTCTGGGCTCTGATTGGTCGCAGCAGAGCTGGAGACAAGCAGAGCTGAGGGGACCCTCGGGCGCTCATGACCCATCAACCTGGCGTCCACGCTTGTTCCTTCCTGGCCTGGCGAACTCCAACTCACCCTCTGGGTCCCAAGCCACCCGCCCCTCCCTCTAAGTGAGTGTCCAGACTCCTGAGGGCAGCAGGATGGCAGACTGTTCACAATAACGAGCGGGGGGGAAGGGCCTCAGAAAGTCCAGATAAGCAGGTAGTTGGTCTAATGTGAGCAGTCCCTCCACAGAGGAGGCCAGAGCGCTCCGTCCTCACGCCTCTGGGGTCCGGCAGCCTCCAGCATCACCAGCACGAGGTGGGACGAATGCATGGGGGATGTGCTGGGGCTGCCAGGCGCTGTCACAGTCCGCAGTGGCTGCAGCTACAGGGACCTCGAGACCCTGGCTTTCTTCGTCCTTTGTGTCAACTTTTGCCCAGAAGAGTGAAGGGCGGAGATTGTGTAATTTAGGGGTCAGCTGGGCCCACCGGGTCCTCTAGGAGTCGGACAGAATTGGCTATGCCTCCGGCCCACATCCTGTGGGAAGGCCCGGCCTCCGCAGGATTCCTGTAAATGCCCTGGGGCTAACATTCCCTTGGTCACCTCAGGTTCCAACTTCCTGTCCCGCTGGCCTTGAGATGTCACTCCCCACTCACCTCCAGTGACCGCCCTCTGTCTCCACACCTGGCAGCAGCCCCTTCCCCTGACTCACCAGTCCCCACTCCCACACGCGGGGGCCTTTAGGAGGACGGGGCCAGGGCGCCCACAGCCTAGCAGGTTATTCCAGGCGAGAGGCTGGGCCCCCCTCTGTACCTGCCCCGGACAACTCAGCGCCCGTCCCCCTCTCGTCTCCCCGCGGTCCCTCATCCAGCCTCTTGCTCTTGTCCTTGTTGTTATTTCCACCCTCATGTCCCCGATCTTTTCTAAGACCGTGAAGTGTCTCTGGGTCCTTGTTGGCCAGGCCCTCATCCCAGAAACAAACTCGCCCCTGTAGCTACACTCTTGAGGAGGAATTCTGCAGACAGTTCTTAAAGTTACCATTTCCCCCAGATTCCCCAGCAGGAGTGATAATGACGCTGGCACCCAGAGGGCAGAGGATGAGTAAGCAGGGGGCATGGGATGTGCTGGAACCTCAGGCTGAGCCCCGACAAGCAGCCCAGATGGTGGATGGTGAGGCCACCTTCCCACTGGTTCACGGAGCACCACAAGCACTTGGCGTGTGATGATCACGGGCGAGTCCGGGGCCTAAACCCTCAGGTATTCAGCCACCCCGCACTGCTCCCCACCCTGAGGAAGCCATGCAGGGAGCGTGGTCTGCAGCCCTGAGATCTGCGAGGCACCAGTGAGACCAGCATCCTCACCTGATCCTCGGGGAGGAAGGCCTGGGAAGATGCAGGGCCCTCGGAGCCAAGGTTTCTTTCCTGTGCACTGGCCTCCTCCATGCCGTCCAGGGAGATCTCAGGATTCTAGCCTCGACGTGCTCACTTGTGTCTCCTTTCTATCCCCACCCCACGTGCAAGCAGTCCACGTTCGACCGGCCTCTCAACAGACTGGACACTGTTGGTGGCCAAACCCACATCCCAGGCCCCCCTTTAACTCCTGCATTTGTTCAGGCATCTTCTGCTCTGGCAGTGACTTTCTCTCCTGCCCAGGCAGACCCTGAATCATCTTACCCAATCACGACTGGCCCATTTTTCCAGCGAGGGAAGCCAACAGAGGGGGCACCTCTGAGTTGTCCCCTTCTCCTCAGTGGTACCTGTGTGTGGACAGGGGCCTGGACCGTGCAGCCATCCTGCAGTGGCCGGAGAGCGTCAGGACGGGCAGGGGGAAGAGCCGGGGTCCCCACGTCCCTGCCGCTCTGAGCTGATGTCCTCTCGGGCTGCTCAGTGTGAGCTGGGCCTTAGGTTCTTTTGGACTGAGAGCAGCCCCACTACTTCACCCAGAGCACGAAACAAAATGTGTACCCGACGACATCAGAGCTCTCCCGGGAGCAGCGCGCACCTGGGGACTGTGACGGTAACTGCGGGGAGTACTCTGAGCGTTTGCAGGGTGGGGCTGGGGTGTTCGACGCCCTGTGATGCGTGGGGCTCTCCGAGATGATCTCACATCCCCAGAGGCTGTCCAGTGTTCTGTTGCACAGCCGTGATACATCCTCAGTCCGTCTGCCTACGATCTCCAGGTATTTTGCACAGGCTAAGTATGCAGCTATCACGAAAATCTGGGGACCTTTCGTTGTTTGCAACTGTAATAAGACTCTTGCAGTATTTTTGGAAAGCATCTCACAGGTCACAAAGCTGTTCGCTGTGTTTGAAGCTCCTGCTTGTTCGCCTTCACACAGCGTCGTTCCTGACAATCTGCTACATAAACCGCATGGTCAGACTCGCTCCCTAGGCGTCCTGATGCAGAACTGCATTAGCAACTGACTTTGTACACCTCCCTAGGCGTCCTGATGCAGAACTGCATTAGCAACTGACTTTGTACACCTCACTAGGCGTCCTGATGCAGAACTGCATTAGCAACTGACTTTGTACACCTCACTAGGCGTCCTGATGCAGAACTGCATTAGCAACTGACCTTTGTACACCTCACTAGGCGTCCTGATGCAGAACTGCATTAGCAACTGACCTTTGTACACCTCCCTAGGCGTCCTGATGCAGAACTGCATTAGCAACTGACTTTGTACACCTCACTAGGCGTCCTGATGCAGAACTGCATTAGCAACTGACTTTGTACACCTCCCTAGGCGTCCTGATGCAGAACTGCATTAGCAACTGACTTTGTACACCTCCCTAGGCGTCCTGATGCAGAACTGCATTAGCAACTGACTTTGTACACCTCCCTAGGCGTCCTGATGCAGAACTGCATTAGCAACTGACTTTGTACACCTCCCTAGGCGTCCTGATGCAGAACTGCATTAGCAACTGACTTTGTACACCTCACTAGGCGTCCTGATGCAGAACTGCATTAGCAACTGACTTTGTACACCTCCCTAGGCGTCCTGATGCAGAACTGCATTAGCAACTGACTTTGTACACCTCCCTAGGCGTCCTGATGCAGAACTGCATTAGCAACTGACTTTGTACACCTCACTAGGCGTCCTGATGCAGAACTGCATTAGCAACTGACTTTGTACACCTCCCTAGGCGTCCTGATGCAGAACTGCATTAGCAACTGACTTTGTACACCTCCCTAGGCGTCCTGATGCAGAACTGCATTAGCAACTGACTTTGTACACCTCACTAGGCGTCCTGATGCAGAACTGCATTAGCAACTGACTTTGTACACCTCACTAGGCGTCCTGATGCAGAACTGCATTAGCAACTGACCTTTGTACACCTCACTAGGCGTCCTGATGCAGAACTGCATTAGCAACTGACCTTTGTACACCTCCCTAGGCGTCCTGATGCAGAACTGCATTAGCAACTGACTTTGTACACCTCACTAGGCGTCCTGATGCAGAACTGCATTAGCAACTGACTTTGTACACCTCCCTAGGCGTCCTGATGCAGAACTGCATTAGCAACTGACTTTGTACACCTCCCTAGGCGTCCTGATGCAGAACTGCATTAGCAACTGACTTTGTACACCTCCCTAGGCGTCCTGATGCAGAACTGCATTAGCAACTGACTTTGTACACCTCCCTAGGCGTCCTGATGCAGAACTGCATTAGCAACTGACTTTGTACACCTCACTAGGCGTCCTGATGCAGAACTGCATTAGCAACTGACTTTGTACACCTCACTAGGCGTCCTGATGCAGAACTGCATTAGCAACTGACTTTGTACACCTCCCTAGGCGTCCTGATGCAGAACTGCATTAGCAACTGACTTTGTACACCTCACTAGGCGTCCTGATGCAGAACTGCATTAGCAACTGACTTTGTACACCTCCCTAGGCGTCCTGATGCAGAACTGCATTAGCAACTGACTTTGTACACCTCACTAGGCGTCCTGATGCAGAACTGCATTAGCAACTGACTTTGTACACCTCACTAGGCGTCCTGATGCAGAACTGCATTAGCAACTGACTTTGTACACCTCCCTAGGCGTCCTGATGCAGAACTGCATTAGCAACTGACTTTGTACACCTCACTAGGCGTCCTGATGCAGAACTGCATTAGCAACTGACTTTGTACACCTCCCTAGGCGTCCTGATGCAGAACTGCATTAGCAACTGACTTTGTACACCTCCCTAGGCGTCCTGATGCAGAACTGCATTAGCAACTGACTTTGTACACCTCACTAGGCGTCCTGATGCAGAACTGCATTAGCAACTGACTTTGTACACCTCACTAGGCGTCCTGATGCAGAACTGCATTAGCAACTGACCTTTGTACACCTCACTAGGCGTCCTGATGCAGAACTGCATTAGCAACTGACCTTTGTACACCTCCCTAGGCGTCCTGATGCAGAACTGCATTAGCAACTGACTTTGTACACCTCACTAGGCGTCCTGATGCAGAACTGCATTAGCAACTGACTTTGTACACCTCACTAGGCGTCCTGATGCAGAACTGCATTAGCAACTGACTTTGTACACCTCCCTAGGCGTCCTGATGCAGAACTGCATTAGCAACTGACTTTGTACACCTCCCTAGGCGTCCTGATGCAGAACTGCATTAGCAACTGACTTTGTACACCTCCCTAGGCGTCCTGATGCAGAACTGCATTAGCAACTGACTTTGTACACCTCACTAGGCGTCCTGATGCAGAACTGCATTAGCAACTGACTTTGTACACCTCACTAGGCGTCCTGATGCAGAACTGCATTAGCAACTGACTTTGTACACCTCCCTAGGCGTCCTGATGCAGAACTGCATTAGCAACTGACTTTGTACACCTCACTAGGCGTCCTGATGCAGAACTGCATTAGCAACTGACTTTGTACACCTCCCTAGGCGTCCTGATGCAGAACTGCATTAGCAACTGACTTTGTACACCTCACTAGGCGTCCTGATGCAGAACTGCATTAGCAACTGACTTTGTACACCTCACTAGGCGTCCTGATGCAGAACTGCATTAGCAACTGACTTTGTACACCTCCCTAGGCGTCCTGATGCAGAACTGCATTAGCAACTGACTTTGTACACCTCACTAGGCGTCCTGATGCAGAACTGCATTAGCAACTGACTTTGTACACCTCACTAGGCGTCCTGATGCAGAACTGCATTAGCAACTGACTTTGTACACCTCCCTAGGCGTCCTGATGCAGAACTGCATTAGCAACTGACTTTGTACACCTCACTAGGCGTCCTGATGCAGAACTGCATTAGCAACTGACTTTGTACACCTCACTAGGCGTCCTGATGCAGAACTGCATTAGCAACTGACTTTGTACACCTCACTAGGCGTCCTGATGCAGAACTGCATTAGCAACTGACTTTGTACACCTCCCTAGGCGTCCTGATGCAGAACTGCATTAGCAACTGACTTTGTACACCTCCCTAGGCGTCCTGATGCAGAACTGCATTAGCAACTGACTTTGTACACCTCCCTAGGCGTCCTGATGCAGAACTGCATTAGCAACTGACCTTTGTACACCTCACTAGGCGTCCTGATGCAGAACTGCATTAGCAACTGACCTTTGTACACCTCCCTAGGCGTCCTGATGCAGAACTGCATTAGCAACTGACTTTGTACACCTCACTAGGCGTCCTGATGCAGAACTGCATTAGCAACTGACTTTGTACACCTCCCTAGGCGTCCTGATGCAGAACTGCATTAGCAACTGACTTTGTACACCTCCCTAGGCGTCCTGATGCAGAACTGCATTAGCAACTGACTTTGTACACCTCCCTAGGCGTCCTGATGCAGAACTGCATTAGCAACTGACTTTGTACACCTCACTAGGCGTCCTGATGCAGAACTGCATTAGCAACTGACCTTTGTACACCTCACTAGGCGTCCTGATGCAGAACTGCATTAGCAACTGACCTTTGTACACCTCCCTAGGCGTCCTGATGCAGAACTGCATTAGCAACTGACTTTGTACACCTCACTAGGCGTCCTGATGCAGAACTGCATTAGCAACTGACCTTTGTACACCTCACTAGGCGTCCTGATGCAGAACTGCATTAGCAACTGACTTTGTACACCTCACTAGGCGTCCTGATGCAGAACTGCATTAGCAACTGACCTTTGTACACCTCACTAGGCGTCCTGATGCAGAACTGCATTAGCAACTGACCTTTGTACACCTCCCTAGGCGTCCTGATGCAGAACTGCATTAGCAACTGACTTTGTACACCTCCCTAGGCGTCCTGATGCAGAACTGCATTAGCAACTGACTTTGTACACCTCCCTAGGCGTCCTGATGCAGAACTGCATTAGCAACTGACCTTTGTACACCTCCCTAGGCGTCCTGATGCAGAACTGCATTAGCAACTGACTTTGTACACCTCACTAGGCGTCCTGATGCAGAACTGCATTAGCAACTGACTTTGTACACCTCCCTAGGCGTCCTGATGCAGAACTGCATTAGCATCTGACTTTGTACACCTCACTAGGCGTCCTGATGCAGAACTGCATTAGCAACTGACCTTTGTACACCTCACTAGGCGTCCTGATGCAGAACTGCATTAGCAACTGACTTTGTACACCTCACTAGGCGTCCTGATGCAGAACTGCATTAGCAACTGACTTTGTACACCTCCCTAGGCGTCCTGATGCAGAACTGCATTAGCAACTGACTTTGTACACCTCACTAGGCGTCCTGATGCAGAACTGCATTAGCAACTGACCTTTGTACACCTCACTAGGCGTCCTGATGCAGAACTGCATTAGCAACTGACCTTTGTACACCTCCCTAGGCGTCCTGATGCAGAACTGCATTAGCAACTGACTTTGTACACCTCACTAGGCGTCCTGATGCAGAACTGCATTAGCAACTGACCTTTGTACACCTCACTAGGCGTCCTGATGCAGAACTGCATTAGCAACTGACTTTGTACACCTCACTAGGCGTCCTGATGCAGAACTGCATTAGCAACTGACCTTTGTACACCTCACTAGGCGTCCTGATGCAGAACTGCATTAGCAACTGACCTTTGTACACCTCCCTAGGCGTCCTGATGCAGAACTGCATTAGCAACTGACTTTGTACACCTCACTAGGCGTCCTGATGCAGAACTGCATTAGCAACTGACTTTGTACACCTCCCTAGGCGTCCTGATGCAGAACTGCATTAGCAACTGACCTTTGTACACCTCCCTAGGCGTCCTGATGCAGAACTGCATTAGCAACTGACTTTGTACACCTCACTAGGCGTCCTGATGCAGAACTGCATTAGCAACTGACTTTGTACACCTCCCTAGGCGTCCTGATGCAGAACTGCATTAGCAACTGACTTTGTACACCTCACTAGGCGTCCTGATGCAGAACTGCATTAGCAACTGACCTTTGTACACCTCACTAGGCGTCCTGATGCAGAACTGCATTAGCAACTGACCTTTGTACACCTCCCTAGGCGTCCTGATGCAGAACTGCATTAGCAACTGACTTTGTACACCTCACTAGGCGTCCTGATGCAGAACTGCATTAGCAACTGACTTTGTACACCTCCCTAGGCGTCCTGATGCAGAACTGCATTAGCAACTGACTTTGTACACCTCACTAGGCGTCCTGATGCAGAACTGCATTAGCAACTGACTTTGTACACCTCCCTAGGCGTCCTGATGCAGAACTGCATTAGCAACTGACTTTGTACACCTCCCTAGGCGTCCTGATGCAGAACTGCATTAGCAACTGACTTTGTACTGATTTAAAAACACATTTCTAGGTGGGTTACATTATCTATGAATTTTCTTCCAGTAAAGAATAATTTACCTTTAAAAGGAGAGGATGGGGGGCTTCCCTGGTGGCGCACTGGTTGAGAGTCTGCCTGCCAATGCAGGGGACACGGGTTCGAGCCCTGGTCTGGGAGGATCCCACATGCCGCGGAGCAACTAAGCCCATGAGCCACAACTACTGAGCCCACATGCTGCAACTACTGAAGCACGCACGCCTAGAGCCCGTGCTCCACAATAAGAGAAGCCACTACAATGAGAAGCCCATGCACCGCAACGAAGAGTAGCCCCCGTTCACTGCAACTAGAGAAAGCCCGCACGCAGCAACGAAGACCCAACGCAGCCAAAAATAAATAAATAAAGTAATTTTTTTTAAGAAAAGGAGATGATGGGGGTGGTGGCTTCATGGATAGATGAAACTGATACAGAAAACTCGTCAAATTGTGCACCTAAAACATGGACTGTCTGTGCACTTCTATCCTGCCCCGGATAGGGCTGGAGAATGGAGGAAGCAACTCGATTAGATAATCTGTGAGGTCTTTTCCAGTCCTAAAATCTCACAGAATCACTTTACTCTTGTGTGGAGACCCCTGGGGCACAAACCAGAAGCCGGCAAGCCCCTTCCCAGGGTTTGCAACCCCTCAGTGTGCTCCTTGCTGACGAACCCTCGTGAGGAGACACGGCAGCTTCGCCTCATCAGAATGTATCTGATGCCACCAGACCGGCCTCTTACTTTGCCAAAGGTGATTTTGGGGAAATGTGAACGCGCAAATCACTTTCAGGTCCTCCCCCTCCCCACCCCCAAGTCTGATCCCAAATACTGCATAAACTCCGCCACTCTTCTGTCTGACTGGCGCTCAGAGCCGTCGCTGACCCGGAACCAGGAAAGTGCTGAGCTGGGGAGACACTTAATATGTACTTTTCTTCCCAACCCTGCAGCCAGCGCCCGGATATCAGCAGCTTGGAATCAGCCGTGGAGGGAGCATTGACGCCACTGCTCCAGACACGGGCTCTGCACTCCTGGATGGCAGGTCCTAGACATTCACCAGCCCGGCCCTGCCCAGAGTGAGAGCAGACACCCTCTTCACAAGATGTGCCCAGACTTGGCGTGTTGAGGCATCCAGGGGAGCAGACTCTTGTTCTTAAAACCACACCTACTGTAGCTTTGTTGGGAATATTAGAATCTGCTCCTCTGTTATCAGAAAACAGAACATATACTAGGATCTTGACCTTTGCTAGTAGGTGAAAGGTCTCTGGATGGTTGGTGAAAAGGTGGGTGGCAGGGAAGTAAAGATGCTACCGTGTGCAAGTGTGTGTGTGCATGTGTGTATACATGTGCGTTGTGTGCATGTGTATGAGAGCATTGCGTGTGTACATGTGTGCATGTGTGTGCATGTATATACATGTGCGCGCACATGTGTGCATGTGTGTATACGTGTGCATGTGTGTATACATGTGTGTGTGCCTGTGTGAGTACATGTGTGCACACGTGTATGAGAGCATCGAGTATGTACATGTGCATACATGTGTGTCCATGCGTGTATACACGCACACAAGTATGTGCATGCGTGCATACGTGCGTGCACGTGTGTATACGTGTGTACGTGTGTGTGCCTGTACATGTGAGTGAGTGCATGTGCACACATGTATGAGAGCGTTGAGTATGTACATGTGTATGCATGCGTGTATACGTGTGCCTGTATGTGTGCGTGCACGTGTGCGTGTGCGTGTGTGCATCGTGCGTGTGTGCCTGCGTGCGCATGAGAACTGGCTTGGAGTCAAAGCTAACAAGCCTTGGCTCCCGCTAGCAGACCTGACATGAACGGCGCGTCTGCTGGAGTTGATTAGCGTCCTCGCTGAGCTGGGCTGGGGGCTGCCTCTCCGCTGGCACTGGGGAGTGAAGGCAGAAACAGCCAAGGAGCCCTGAGCCAAGCAGACTGTCATCAGCGCGCGGCACCGGAACTTCGTGCCCACAGGCCCGTTCAGTTGACACTTGGGAGTGTCCAGTGCTCGGTGGGAAGCAGATGAAAAGAGTCAGAGCTGAGCGGAGCTCACACACAGCCTCAGACTGCAGCCCTGGAGATGAAGCCCACCCTCTGTAATGAGACGGGGGCCTCTTCCCCACTGGGGGCACACATCACACTCACACAGACACTACGCACGCTTTACCTCCCCCAGTCCCAGGAGATGGCACGAGGACCTGGCAGACATCTGGGCTGTGGCCCAGGCCCGGGGACATCTGCCCTGGTAGCCCCCCAGGCACCCCGCACTCTTCTCTCCCCTCACTGCCCCCAGGCACAGGTGCCTCCTGCCAAGCCCAAGACGACTCCTGCTCTCTCCAAACTCCCCGTCAAAGCCGCTCCCAGAAAAGGATCTAATGTCTTCCTCTCACCTCGGCCTGGTCATGTCCACTCAGAGGAGATGTCCCTCTCATTTCCACGGTGCCACGGGGACCCTGACTCTGGTGCGCGTCACCTCCTGGGAGCGTCCAAGGTACTGGACCTCGGCCTGGCTGAGCTTTGCTTCTTCTGCCTAGCAGTGGAGTTGACGCACAGTGAGGAACTTTCTGGTTGCTTTGTGGATGCAATCCTTTGGCTCCAGACAAAACCAAGCACTCATCTGAGTCCGATTTCAATAAATTATGAGTTTGCTGTCTTTTTTCTGAGTGGTCAGGGTGAGCAGCAAGGGGGGCAGGGATGGCTATTGGGGGGTGTTTGACTAGAAAGATATCGGGGGTATAAAAAGAGAAAACCAAAGAGCATTTGGACTATCTCTGCTCAGAAAAATTCATGGCTGATTGGAAATCAGAAAGAGCCGTTACTTTACATGTCATGCCTGAGGGGGGCATTGGACAGAGACTGAGAGAGACAGTGAGTGGACCTGTGTTTGCCGTTTGCCCAAAACAGTGACGGAGGGTGACAACCAGATGGTTCTGAGCGGCAGGATCTCTTTGCCAGCTGACAAGGCTGGGGCATCTCCACAAGCCCCATTCCCATACCTGTCTGCTCAGGCACCCTGTAGGGACACCTCTTCACCCACACAGCCCTTGAGATGGAAGTTGTTTTATCCTGATTGTAAGAAAAAAATTGCAGGAGCACATAATCTTATTTGCCCTGGATCTTAGAGGTTAATACCATGTCATGACAGAAAAATCATAACCCCCGAACGGCCATTTACTAGGCAAAAATAAAATCTCAATAAATTCCAAAAGTAGAAATCACACAGGTAAGGTTTTCTCTCATATAATTATACAATTAAATTTTTTAAAGGTAAAATCTTCATGACTAGTGGGTAAATATAAAATGAGCACATCAGGGTTTCCCTGGTGGCGCAGTGGTTAAGAATCCACCTGCCAATGCAGGGGACACGGGTTCGAGCCCTGGTCCGGGAAGATCCCACATTCCGCGGAGCAACTGAGCCCATGCGCCACAACTACTGAGCCTGCGCACTAGAGCCCACGAGCCACAGCTACTGAGCCCACGAGACACAACTACTGAGCCCCATGAGCCACAACTACTGAGCCCGCGCACCTAGAGCCCGTGCTCTGCAACAAGAGAAGCCATCGCAATGAGAAGCCTGCACACCACAATGAAGAGTAGCCCCCGATTGCCACAACTAGAGAAAGCCCGCACACAGCAACGAAGACACAATGCAGCCAAAAAAAAGAATAAATAAAATAATTTTTTTAAATATTAAAAAAAAAAATGAGCACATCAGAGATTTTACTTATATTATTAACCAATGAGGAAACCAGTAAGATGTTCATTACTACACGTTCAAAATATGGTCTCTCACACACACACACACACACACACACACACACACACACACAGGTAATCAGAAATGTTGAAATGAACTTATAGATAGATCAAAATTGGTCAGTATCCACAGGGCAATAATTAATTGAATCTCCACCAGACACAATATATTTACATTTCTATGGTCAAGAATCATTTGCATTACGATGTAACTTCTTCAATTTACAGGTTCTAAAACAGCTCAAAAACAATGAAACTCAGGGCTGCCCTGGTGGCGCAGTGGTTGAGAATCTGCCTGCTAGTGCAGGGGACAAGGGTTCGAGCCCTGGTCTGGGAGGATCCCACATGCTGCGGAGCAACTAGGCCCGTGAGCCACAACTACTGAGCCTGCGCATCTGGAGCCTGTGCTCCACAACAAGAGAGGCCGCAATAGTGAGAGGCCCACACACCGTGATGAAGAGTGGCCCCCGCTTGCCACAACTAGAGAAAGCCCTCACACAGAAACCAAGACCCAACACAGCCAAAATAAATAAATTAATTAATAAACTCCTACCCCCAACATCTTCTTTAAAAAAAAACAAAAAACAATGAAACTCAGAGATGACCCAGAACGGTATGCTACAAAGGACACCCAGTAATCGCTTCCCATTTCAAACCTCCCCCAAATTTTCGTGTGTGTGTGTGTGTGTGTGTGTGTGTGTGTGTGATTTTTAATTGGATTTATGGGCTACTTATTGTTAGAATAAGAAACAAGTCAGCAATAATTATTTTTACTAATTTTTGTTTTATACATGTAAATATAAAGATGCCCCGTTGACGTAAATAAGTAAATAGTAAGTAAAGGATCTGTCGAGGCGACGTCACTCAGTTCTTTGAACTTCTGAGTTATATGCCAAAAATCACATAATGCTCGATCATCACAATTATCTTTAATGATCCACCAGCTGATAAAGTTTTCCTTTAACTGTATTGAAAGCAAAGAATTAGAATTAACCTGACTTGTTACCATCATTACAGTCATTACTCTCTCAACACAGATATTTTGAACTCTTCCTTTTTTGCCCCAAGGACATGTACATCCTGGAGCAATGCAGCAGGACATCTGAGTTAGAGTTTGACCTTGTAGAGTGGGGAAGGGCGGTGGGGAGGCTGCAGGTGACAGAGGACTGCGTCACTCACGGTGCTACCTTCCTCTTGACACTTCTTTTTTTTTTTTTTAAGAGTTTTTTTTTTTTAATTTATTTTTGGCTGCATTGGGTCTTCGTTGCCGTGCGTGGGTTTTCTCTAGTTGCAGGGAGCGGGGGCTACTCTTCGTTGCGGTGCTCGGGCTTCTCATTGCGGTGGCTTCTCTTGTTGCGGAGCATGGGCTCTAGGCACGCGGGCTTCAGTAGTTGTGGCGTGAGGACTCAGTAGTTGTGGCTCGCGGGGTCTAGAGCACAGGCTCAGTAGTTGTGGCGCACTGGCTTAGTTGCTCTGCGGCATGTGGGATCTTCCTGGACCAGGGCTCGAACCCGTGTTCCCTGCACTGGCAGGCGGATTCTTAACCACTGCACCACCAGGGAAGCCCCATCTCTTGACACTTCTTGATGTCTGGCACAGAGTATAATTTTTTTTCAGCAACAACAACAAAATCATGAATGAATGAATAGACGTTGAAGGCAGATACTGTAAAACTAACAAAGCTGGAGCTTCAGGGCCCGTCACTGTATGAGCTCCTTCTGGGGGCCTGAGTGGATGCCTCAGGAGACTGTCCACACGAGCATGAGAGGCCCTCACAATGTGCTTGTGTGCTCATACGCAATAAAATTTGCAAAACTAAGATACTTTGACAATAATGAGCTAACGTCTTCTTCCATTTGTATTTCCTGTCAACCACACTTTCCCTCTAGAGGGTGAGTTGGAGTGGCTGCAGGGCACCTGGGCTCCAGTGAAGGGTTAGTGGGGTTGGGGAGATAATGGGATAGATTTCTGTGACTTCCAGGCACTCTCCTGTACCAAGTTACTGTCAATCATCCTGATGGAGGATGACTTCTGGCAACGTCTCTACTGCACACTGTGTCTACCAGTCCAGCACCAAGACTTGATGCAGGGCCAGAGATAAGAGTAAGTCCTATGGCACCAGCTGTGGGTATCGGAGGAGAAACAAATCTCTATATCCATAGATTCAGAAGCTAGTCTGCAGGAAATTTCTCCAGTCATCACTATGAAAATTGTATGCGCAGGGTCTTCAATACCTATCAAAACAAAAATTCATTCTTCTTTCTTTTTGGACGGGAGTGGACAAAAAGGAAACACGTGTTTTACTGCATTTAGAAGATGAAGCATTTTAATAAAACAAATGAGAAGGTACAGAGCCTTGATTGGATGTATATGAATGTATCTCTATGAATGTGCTCGGCTGTATATCTTCCTTTGGCAAGTTTAAACTTATTGAAGAATTAAGAGAAAAATTCATATTAAATTCAATAGAATGCAAATGAAAGTGAAAAGATGTGCGATGGAATCCATAAGAAACATTCTGATAGACAGTACTAAATTTTAACCCAAAGAATGTTCAGATCACTTCAGAAACAGTAATTCATCAATAGGAAGAGATAAATTCTGAGTAGAAATCATGAGTAGGGTTGAATTACAGGAAAATCAAATCAATGAAGATGCCAGAATCGTTGGAACACATTGGGAAAAGATTTCAATGCCTTCTTGATCTGAGGCAAATAATTGCATCAGTGAAGACAGCATAAAACTCACAAGTTGTCCGAACTAGCCTTTGATGAAACTTGTCAATGCACATGATCAATTCAAAGAGTACTGATTAGTCACTGTGAAAGAGAATCTGAAATCTACACTTCATAAAAAGCTTTCCCAAATTTTGACAACAATCCTAAACTTTAGGTATTATGACCAAAAATGAGTTGAAAAGTAAAATTTTGTAAACCCTCAATAATAAAAATTAAAGTTTAATCAACTACACTAGAAGAGAGTGTGAATTCTCTTTCTCTTCTCTCTATAGAAAACAGTGCAGTGTACTGCAAACTGCTACTTAGGAAGAGGTGATCAGAGAGGGTGCAGCCAAAACAGGTACGAAAAAAGTGCTTCAGAGGCGTGTTGGGAAGTTTACAAATAATATTATTTTCCTAAATTTTGTGAAGTTTAAGGTATGTTTCAGATTTTTTACATTTATGATTTATTTGGAAAGTTCTTAATCATATCCCTTCCAAGATTTTGCTAGTATGTTTTCTCTCTCTCTCTCTCTCTCTCTTTCTCTCTCTCCCGCTGATGTTAAACTTTAATACTGTACCTTCTGTCCCCTGTCAGCTCTTTTGTATTTTTCCATCCTTTGTCTACTGTGCTTTATTCTGAGCACCTTCTTTGGACCTAACTTCCAGCGTCCTGAATGCCTCCTCATTTGTGACTAATTTGCTGTTAAATCCACCCATAAGTTCTGGATTATGGTCACTGAATTTTTCAGCTTTGGAATTTGCTTTTCTTTTTGGTGGGCATAGTCCTTTTTCTGCCCAAATTCTTAGGTTGTCTTTTATCCCCTTGAACGTAACAAGAATAGTTATATTCAGACGTGTATTTCTACTACATTTTCTAACTAATTTCTACTAGTTAGAGGCTGGCTCTGCAGCTCTCAGACCAACACCATCCAAGAGTAGGAAATGGTTCCCCTGAAGGAAACCGGGGAGAGAGGTATTTGGACAGAGCTTTCTTGTGCTATGCACTTTCTTTCCCCAAACCCAGAAGTTTGCAGTTGTTATTTTTGCATTGAAGTAGATCTTTTAATTATGAAATTTAAACTGTTTGAGGACTGGAAGTGACCAGAGGAGGGTTTTTTCCCTAATGTAGTGCGATTAGAAAAATCACAGGATTTATCCCAGATTTTATCCAGAGAAAAGAGAAGCCAGCACAGCTGGTTTCCAGGGACTGTCATGAAAAAGACTAAAATGATTGTATGGTTGCCATTAAGTTCCAGTCTTTTAACTTGGTGCTTTAATGATTCTAGATACAGAAATATTATGTAAACTATACAGTGCTTTATAAATTGTAACTGCAATTACATTTGAAGATATAAAGGTCGTCAGATCAATAGACTCCTTAGATTTCATAGATAATAAAATTTAGGAACATTCTGAGAAAGTGATACTGCCAAATCTGTATTTTGCCAAGTTAAAATCAATTTTTAAAATCCCATCGTCTAAAATCACTAACATTTCATAAGAGGAAGAAAAATTTTATACCAAAAAAGTATGAAAATATAATAATGATGTATTATCAGAATAAAACAGCAGACCTGAAATTTAATGAATTTAACTTTGTGAATATTTGCATCATAATTGTTTTCCCCACAGGTAGGTAAGTCCTGAGTTTAGGAGCTGTGAACTGATGCTTATGAAGGCATTGCTCTGGTTGTGGTGTTTCAGAAACCAGAAAAAAACGTGACACTCATTTCAGGATTTCAAACCTACTTAAATTGATGTGACCCACAAACTGAGGCACAGATCTAGTCAAACTCTGATTTTCTCACGTAATAAATCAAAACATGAAATTCCAACATTGCTCTCCTAAGGGCCTCCTTCCCAGAATCGTCCATGAACCCAAGGATTGAGGGTCCAAGGTGGAGACAACGCAGCTAGAGAGAAAACGGCCGATCACCCGGGACAGGGCGATGCTGCCCCTGGGCCGGCAGGGCCTGGGCGGGGCGGGGCAGGGGTGGGGCCGCCAGCCCATGGGGTCTTCAAGGGAGGACAGGTCCCTTCCTGTACTGCTTGCCACCAAAACGCCTAAGTACTTGAGCCCCAAAGGTGCAGCTTTTAAGGATACGCTCTTTCAGTAGAGAGGTGTATATGTGTGTGCGTGTGTGTGTGTGTGTGTGTGTGTGTGTAAGCATATAAAACTGAATCACTGTGCTGTATGCCTGAAACTAACACATCATAAATCAACTATACTTCAACTTTTTAAAAAAAGGTATGCACTTTCATGTCACACAAAGAGGCACTTTCCAGAACACTAGCCCACCTGGCCCAGTTCTCGGCCCAGCAGCTCACGGGTGCAGACCTGTCTCCCTTCCTCCATGGGGGCCACAGCAGAAGGGCGAGCAGGTTTTCCTTTAAAACCCTCCGAACAGACGTGCACTGTGTTCCCTCCCCAGACTTCGGCTCTCTGTGTTGAAGACCCTCTGAGGGCTCTGGGTCCCCTCACCCCCCGTCGCACAGAGGGCCACCTCCATCCTCTGCCGAGGCCTCTGCTGGCGTCGGGTGGCATCTCTCTGGCTACAGAGAGAACACAGAGTCAGTCTATACGAGCCTCCACGGACGCAGAGGGGCAGGGATGCCAGACCACCTGCATGCCCCTCCGAGGCGAGGATGCAGCAAAGCAGTGATGCTGATGCAGTGACGGAGCTCGCCACCCTGCCTCCCGTCTGCTCGGGACCAACGGGAAGAGTCCCTGGCCTCATGGCCCCGAGGGGCAGGCTGCCGCCTCGGATTCGCCAACAGCCTGTACCAACTCTGCGCCTGTGAGAAACAGCTGCAAAGTGATGTAGAGGAGGGAAAACGAGGAAAGGTGCCCCAGGTAGAGGAAAGCCCCCAAACGCGGCCAGCCAGGACCACACATGGGTTGCTTCTGTGTGACCTTCCTTTTACAAAATTAATTTTTCCTTGTTAAGACAAGTTCACTCAATGCTCACTTGGGAAGATGCCTGGAGGTGTTTCCTCCCGCGGAGATAACTGCTTGGGTGAAATCTCTAACTGTCGCCGTCCACCGGGCCTGAGCAGGCCTTCCTACCGCATCCTCAGCGACAGGCTCCCGGCTGGCCTGCTCCCGCCTCCTATGCCAGCCCTGTCCCCGTGGTCACTCTCGGTCGTCCCGACTCCCGCCTGGACCAAGGTCAAGCTGAGCTCCAGACACAGCAGAGATGAGGGTGGTCTCCGCAGGCAGTGTCCGTGGAATGTCATCTCAGTTAGATTCTTTTAAAATTGCCCAAAGACTCCCTTACCCTGGAGGATTTTTAAATGAACATGTGGTCCAATATGGGAACCTCCAGGAACAGCTGATGAGGAAACCAAGCTGGGACCCTTGGCAAACATCTCCTTAAGTCCAGCAACAGACACAGAAACAGGACTTGATGGTCGACCTCGGGTGACGCAGGCTCACGACCCCTGCTCCCCTCGCTGAGGCCAGTAGCAGGGACCCTGTCTGACAGTGGACCAGTTGGATGTCACCCAGCGCGTGACCATCCTCTCCACACTCTATTCTGTCTCTCAAACTCGACAATCTGCTCTTCGATTTACCTCCGGTCGGGGAAGCGTCTGCGTTCAGGCTGTGCTTCCCCTGCTCGTGCTTCTCCCGTTGGGCACCAGACAGACTTGCCGATTTTGAGGGGTCCCAAGGTCTCAAATGATGGAAACTGCTGCTCCTGACCTGGAGCGGGGCCCGTGGAGACATGCTGCCCCCACGTGCACTGTCCTGCTGTGAACAGGGAGGAAGCACTTCCTTGGAGGAGGGGGCCAGCTCAGCCCTCGGCCCGGCCGCCCCCAACCCACCCCATGGTCACCGCCGACTCAACCCCAGCAGACCTGCTCCCAGATTTCCTTCGAAGTTTGTCCAGAAGGTTGTGAGAAAAATCTCTGCCTCAGCATTTTGCTCCCGGCTCAGGAGGGAGAAGGAGACGGATGGAGGGTCCTGGCCCCCTGGCCACACCGGCCCCGGCGGGCGCCCCGCTGGCTGGCAGACGATGATGGACGGCGCCCTTCCCGCGTGTGCGTGTGCGGGGGGCGCCTTGGCCTGACTCCGTCCAGTGAGCAAAGCGGGGGCACTGCCAAGACAAACAGCTGAGGTATGAGTGCCAACAGCCGCGATCACCGTGGTGTGACGCGGCCAACAGCCGCGATCACCGTGGTGTGACGCGGCCAACAGCCGCGATCACCGTGGTGTGACGCGGCCAACAGCCGCGATCACCGTGGTGTGACGCGGCCAGCAGCCGCGATCACCGTGGTGTGACGCGGCCAGCAGCCGCGATCACCGTGGTGTGACGTGGCCCAGGAAAGCAGACACCAAGGATGCTGCTCGGAATAGCTCGCATGTCAAACATTCTTTCCCAGAGGAGGGACGGACGGCGCACGGAGCCGCGGGGGGCAGGCACGAGCGTCCCGGGGACCCCGGAGGGGGACCCCCTTCTGATGCATCACATGGGGGTGTCGAGGGGGCAGCGCCCGGCCCTCGCAGGGGCAACGTTCCCCTGCCTCCCCGCTCCGCCCGAAAGCAGCCTGGTTATGAATAGGTCATATCAAAAGAGCCCTTGTAGTTTATAATCATTTTCATCTGGTTTAGGGAAAAGCAGCCATAAAATGTCTGTTGGGCGACGGCTCGGGCCAGCCGGGCGGGTTTACAGAGCTGGTGCTCGGGCCATGGGAGCAGCTGACAGGCAGGCAGAGCGTGCTTTACGGCCTCTAATGCCGGTGCTGACACGGAGGATTGGGGCACGATTTATTCTCGGCTCAGGCCATCACCCAGCCCTGAAAACCAGTCATTACAAGCCAGATGACAACTGGAATGCAGTAATCACTTGAAAGAATATTTATTTGGTCTTTAAGGTTTTGGATGAATCTGGTTTTCAGAAAGCGAGGGCCCCCTAGGAAGTCAGACCACGCCATTATTACCTACGACCCATTATGCAGTTGCTGGCCAATTATGTAACCCTATATGGCCAACACAACCCGAAAGTGGGGCAGGCCCCAAGACGCAGGGCTGGTTATTACAGGCCTCAGCGCCATAGCTCCACTGCGGTTACAGCACACCTCAATGCCACTAATGGACCCAGAGGATCCAGCACGTGTAAAGTCTGGTTGGTCCCATCAAGTCCGCAGCCCACGGTGACAGTGAATTTGATGGAGTGGTGACGTGCATGAAAGCACTTTCCTTCGGACTCATTCTACGGAATTCCAGGGGTAAACAAAGTAGCACAAATAGAGCTGGACATTTTTATTAAGCCCAGTGTCAGCCTGAAGCTTTTGATTAAGCTTCTATAAACACGTCTTCTTTTTACACTAAAGTCATCCCAAATGTTAACATTTCTGCTCTCAAGCAAGTCAGGGCTTGGAATTAACGACGTTCACTCGTGACTCTCTTGGGTGGTGTGTTCTCACATCCCCCAGATAAGTAAAAGGACCTTGGACACAAATGACTGATACGCCACCGTTTCTGTAACATACAGCCCAACACTTCCTGTATCATCTTCAATTCATCCCGTCCCACTTAACTCTCTTGTTTTTCTTTCCTTTCGAGAACTCCAAGCAAGCATTTTTCTCTGGTAATTCTTCTCCTCAGGAAAATCCATCACTTTCCAAGGAGACCAGAAACAAGAAGGCTGGTCTGATTCCCAGCCTGCTCGCCCTTGTGTAGGTGCCCTCCTGCACCTCACCCGTCACGCAGTCTGATTCGCCCGCCAAGGGTCCGCGAGCCTGACGCCCCGGTGGGCGGTGCCCATGGTGTGGAAATCCTCTGAGGTATTCGCTCCCGTGGGCACGTTTCTAAGTGTCCATCACACTCCAACAGTGTAATGCACGGTTCACACAAACAGAAGCCGTGACCCACCACATGCTCTTCCCGCCTCTTCCACGTGATAGGAGGGAAAAGCCCATAGGCGACAAGTCCTCCAACGTGGCTGTGATGCTGGAGCTTCGGGGTGGACTGTGCTGTGACTGAGGGAAGGCGGAGAGCAGGGTTCGGGCAGGACACGGGCACTGGACCCCAGTCTCCTCGCTTGAGCGCTGTGTCCCGCGCTGCCCCGTCTCTGCCCGCAGCCGCAGATCACTCAGCTTCCACATCGCAGGTCTTGGACCGTGTTACGTTTGTGCAGGACAGACTTCAGGACAAGAGGTTTCGGAAAAACGAAGCAAAACAAAAAAGCACCTCATCACTGTGTTCCTCCTCCAGGATAATCTACAGGAGGAACTCATTCCGTTTCTTAACTTACTGTAAGCCGCCTTTCCTGGCCATGTCAGTAATCAAAGCTTTTCTAAGATGACGTTTCAAGCTAATGAATTAGGCAACGGCAAGCCCACTTTGTTCTCCCGCCAGGCCGCTGGCTTCCAGAGCCGGCTCTCGGGCGATGGGCAGCCCCGGCCCCTGCCCGCCCAGCGTCCTCCGTGTGGCCCCCACACCCTGTCTGCAGCCTTCTCCACGCTGTGCTGGGCTGGGGGGACTGGCCGGTACGACGTGCAGTGGAGAGCGAGTGTTTTCTCCTGCAGTACCTCCTGAGCGTCGCTGTGGACCGGCTGCCCCTGGAACCAAGGGCGCAGCTCTGCTTGAGGTGGCGGTCCCCGCAGGACGCTCCAACCTCCAGCCGCCTGGCCCTTGACACTGAGGGCAGTGTGACAGCCCTGCACCTGATGCTGCGTGCCCTTTCCACGTACCCTGATTTCAACTTTGTAAACAGTCCCCTCGTTAAATCCTCCTTAAAACAGTGTAACTTGAAGCCACCACGTGTTTGCTGCAGAGACCCTGACTTCTGAAGGGAAGCTGTGGTCAAGCGAGAGTGGAGCCGCCCTGTGTAGGAGGTTGTCCGGAGCTGTTTGTGGTACAGAAAGGATCGACCGGAGCAGCCCTGTCTCCGGGCAGCCTGTCAGGGTCTGCACACCTGAGTGGTCTCCCCGGGAAGCTCCGTCGGGGCCCTGGTGGTCGGCCTCACCGTTTCTGGTGGTCCAGCCTCTGTGGTTGATGGCCACGGGCCCGGCTGGAGGACGGGGACAGGGGGCTGGCCCGCGAGTCCCTACGACTATTGTTGAACACGACCACTCACACGTGAGCTGCCCGGTGGATTTTCACCAAGGGGCCACGCCTATAACCACAGCCCCCAGATCCAGAGGCAGACGTCACCAGCACCCTTGGGACTCCCTCCTGCTCCTGTCACCCCTCTGACGGTAGCTGGTACGCTTCCTTTTAGCACCGTCGTTCCGTTTCTCCTGTTTCTGAACTTCATGTAAACAGACTCGCACGGCAGGAACTCTGTGTACCTTTGTCTCTGCTTTGCCTTGTGTTTGCGAGACTCACCTGTGTGGTTGCCTACGTTCATCCTTGTTGCTGGACGGTTTCCCAGTTCATGAACACGTCACGATGTGTGTACCCCTTCTTATTCTGGGAGGACATCTGGGTTGTTTCCACTTTGGGGCCTGTTAGAAATCGCGCCGCTGTGAACACGACACACGCGGCGCCTGGTGGACACGTTGCCTGCCTTTGCGTTCAGAGACTGGGGGCTTCCAACGCACGTCCCCTCCTAACTAGCACTGTTTGGGGCAGACAGAAAATGAGGTCTGGGACGAGAGAGGGAAACCAGCACACACGAAGGCTGTGCCCAAGATCCCACCCAGGGAACGTGAGCTCCATCGAGGACACGAGGGGGGGGTCACCCAGACCTTACGGCGTCCTGCTCCGCCGCCCCGCCCCCGTGCGGAGCTTCGCGTGCTGGCTGGTGGGGCGGGGTGGGGGTGGGGGGTCCCGCATCACGTGACCCAGGAGAAAATGCCTCTCACTGCATCATCTGGCACAAAGGACAGTAAAGGCCCAGGCATCTCACTGAGGTGGGTGGGGAGGGAGACCCTGACGGTCTCACCCAACGCGGAGCGATACGTGGGAAATACCTGCAACGTTCCCATCAGTACCGAGCCAAGATGTATTAAATGCCACTGACAGCCCCTCTAACGTGGGTTTTACCTGTCTTCTCAGTCTATAGTGCAAAGCTATTAACGCCATATTCATGGCGCTAACTAGCGCGCTACAGTCGTTTCCTAGGGCTGCCATGACAAGTTTCCTCAAAGCAAGTGGCTTAAACAACACGGATTTACTCTCTCCCAGTTCTGCAGGCTAGAAGCCTGAAGTCCAGGTGTCGGCAGACTTGGTTCCTCCTCAAGGCTCTGAGGGGGCTCTACTCCTGGCCCCCGCGGTTGCTGGCGACCCTCGCGTCCCTCTAATCTCTGTCCTCCTCCGTGTGGCCTTCTGCCTGAGCATGTCTGTGTCCAATTTCCCCTTTTTCTAAGGACACCAGTCATATCGGATTTAGGGCCCGCCCTGCTCAGCATGACCTCATCTTAACTGCATCACATCCGCAAAGACCCTGTTTCCAAATGAGGTCACGTCCACAGGTTCCAAATGGACATGAATTGGGGGAACACTTTTCGGCCCAGTTCACCCCGACATGGCTTTTCCCCACGACCTTCCGGTGAAGTGTTCCTTCCCCTCCCTTAGGGGCTCCTGCTGCCGTGGCTGCAGGGATGCAGGCAGGGCGTAGGTGCATGGAACAAGCCTTGGGCTGGGGCAAGGATGGGAGGCGGGAGTGGCAGCGGGTCTTGAGCCCTGGTGATGCCCACAGTGCTTGTCAGAACTCAGGAGACGGGAAGCATCCAGACAAGGGGGGATGGACCTGCTCAGAACTGGGAGAAACGGGCGTTCCCTCCACTTTAGGGCTACTCGATGTCCGCCAGTGGCCTAGACGCCCAGGGCTCCCGCTTCCAGGAGAGCAGGGCTTCCGTGAGGCGTCACAGACACGGGCATCAGAAGTTCTGTATAGCTTTTGGTGCTAATTGGTGATGCACAGTTTATGTCTGTCCCGCATTTCCTCTGTAAACCACGGCCTCCCAGGTGATGGCAGGGCCGCCAGTGGGGGAAGTGGAGGGAAGCCGTCCTGTCCGTGGAGCAGTGGCCCTGCCCCGTGGTGCTGTGCAGGCACAGGCCGGGCCGGGCACAGCTGGAAACGCCTGGAGAGCTGGGGAGGGGGCCGCCCAGCTCACCTGAGGACCCAGCACGGCACCACCCACCCTCACCCGCCCCCAGCGTGACCTTGTGCAATGGAACCAGCAAGGCCTGGGGACACGAGTGTGACGTGAGGCAAAGGGACTTTTGATTTCAGGTGACCCAAAACAGAGAAAATCGGAGCGTCTCATACCATCATGTACATTTTTATTCCATAAAAAGACAACTCAGACCATTCAGCCCCAAAGAAATGCATTATCGTGTGTGGTCAGAGATGCCCAAATTCACTCTCTAATTCTGAATGATCTATTTTTAACATTTAGTGCATAACTAACTAAATTTCGAAGGCAATTAGCTCTACACATAACTCCTACAGTTAATGATAAAATTCATGGCAAAGCTCAATTCAGAGCAGGGCATATTTTCATAAAACCGTTCTTTTAAAGGCAGAAACCAACAAACGGTGGTCAGGTGAGGTCTAATGCTTGAGGAGAAGTGGCTGCTCCTTGAAAATTCTTTAAAGGCAGAGGTTTCCATGGGAGCCGCATGTGTAACAGAACTGAATTATTTTGTTTCAAGAGCAGCTTTTGCTCAGGTGCTGCCCTGTCCACACGAAGACTGATCAGCCCTGTGGATTTTGTTTTGAGTTTTTCACACTCTAACGTCTTCACCTTGGGATTCCTCGGTGGGAGACGGGCTCGGTGCAGGTGGAATTTCAGAAAAGGGTCTCAGAAACATCACAGAAGTAGGTGTGAGAAGGAAACTGACCAGGAAACTCAAAGTGTGCTGAAAATCCCCTCCGTGTGCCATCTGCTTGTGGTGGAGCTGCACCTTCCCTGCTGTCAGCTGCCGAAATCAGTGCAGAAGAGAAACAGGGGGATCGCCTTGAACAACCTCAGAAAGGCCCACGTTGTTGGAAATGTTGGCTGTTTTTTTCTTTGAACAGCATGAAATGTTCCTAAGTGTAGAGGCCAGGATCAGGCTCAGCTGACGGGACGCTGACACTGTGAGAGGCGCAGGTGGTCTTACACAACTGGGGCCGCCAAGCACTGAGAACCAGACACCTCGGTGCCCTCCAAGGTCTAATATGTTCACAAGTGGGTGTGGCCGACCAGTGTTTCCTATCTGTTTATTTTTGCTGAACTCACAGAGTCAAATTCATAGATGTGAAATGTAATCTTGATACAACTCTAGTCTATTTCAAACCGACACTCACTTCGAAGTGGTGATGCAGAAAGGTACGTGCTACCTGCACGCACGTGTGCTGGGTCTGTGGATTTCATCGAAAATGAATGAACAGATCCATTTATGGTTATTGATTTAATAACCTACTTAGTACCAGAAACACATCTGGAATTAAAACGAATGAACTTAAGTAAATTATTGGCTTTGTGAGGCTTTAAATCCACAGGCTGTAAACTATAAACTTTTAAAGATATGTTTTATGAAAGGTTATGTTACTGCAAGTTGGAGACAAGCAAAAACTAAATAAACGTCACTGGCCTAAAATAAAGAAACTAATCAAGTGTTGTAGAGAGACAGAGAGATAAATAGGTGGCAGACAGATGATGACGATAGACAGATCGATGATAGATGATAGATAGACATAGATAGATGACAGATAACAGAGAGAGAGAGAGAGAGAGACGATGATAGATAGATGTAGATAGATGACAGATAACAGAGAGAGAGAGATAGATAGACGATGATAGATAGATGATAGATGTAGATATTGATTTTTGCTACTGGATACTGGGCTATAAAATAAACTCAAATATAATGCACTTTTAACAAAGATTATTTTCAAACACCAAGTAGGTAATAATAAACTATGATCCATGGAGAAAGTTCAGCAAAGGTTTCTAGCAAATATAAATTAAAATTAGAAGAATAAAAGTGATAACTACAGAGTCATTTATTTTAAAATATTACATCTTAAAGCAAAACATTATTAAATTATGTATGATTTTTAAACAAGTTCCTCGTGGAAACAGGTGGAAAGCTCTGGCGAGCCTGGTGACCTTTACAGAATCCCCTGCCCCGCAACGGCCACGGGAGAAGCAAACGCTCAAGTGGACGTTTCTGTGCCCAGTTCTAGCAGACCTCACTTCCCTTCTCCAGCCAGACTCGCCCTCACCCCTGCCCTCCTGCAGTCGACAGTAATGTCATGTCATCGGAATCAACAGGGTTGTCCCCAAAGCCTGTCAGGAAAACCTGTGACAGCCCGTGGATCCATATGGAGAGAAAAACCCAAATGATTGAAAACGCTTCCTTGAATCTATAAGACCGGGGTTCTGTTCTGGAGAAAGAGAAGAATGAGCTTCACATTGTAGGGAAATAACAAGTAAACAGGGCTCCGTCCTCACCCGCCCAGGGCAGCTCCCGCCCCGCCGCCCCCTCGGAACCAGCTGCCTCATCTGGGGGCTGGTCCAGCGCGGCCAGAACAGGAGTCGGGTCCGGGCACTTGGGCAGGGGACACGAAAGGCTGTGTTTACTGGATCGTTTGTCGGAAGACAAGGACATGAAACGTATCTCCCCAGGAACAGATCATTTGGGAGCAAATCTGCTGCCACAGAAAGACAGATGCAAGGCCTCGGCTCGTCAGAGGCACACGAGCAGCGGGGCCTGGTCGTGGAGCCCACGCCCCCGCGCCCCAACCCTGGCCCAGCGCATGCGCACAGTTACGCACACTCACCGCCACACCCCGGGCTCCTGGGCTGCCCTGTCTCCTGCCAGTGCGTGCACGAGGCGCTGCACTGCAGCTCCCACAGCCCTGGCCGCACTCCCGCCCACGCGTGGCACGTGCGGTCAAGGCGTGGCATGGGGAGCCGACACAAAGTGCTCACCACGCCGCAGGACGGCTTCTGGCTGACGGCGAACGCGATGAAGACGAGGCTCCTGCCGGCATCTCCCCCCACTCCTGCTCTGCGACCCTCCTGGGACGGCCGCCAACACGACGGCAGGCTCCGTGTGTATCAGGGTCACGTGGACAGATGCCCACGAGAGTCTGGGTCGAGACCACAGCCTTTTCCCCTCCGAACCAAGCCAGAATTTGAATCCAGGTCTCAGGGGGGAGAGCTTGCCAGGCTGCCCCCTGTAATAACAATTACCACGTCCACTGGAGACAGAAGTTCTGGGAACAGGAAAAGCTTGGAGAAGAGAACTGGCCCTCAACCTTCCCCGCAGCCCAGGCCGCCTGGCCCTGAGACTCGGATGGGTCCCTCAACGGGCAATGGTTTCCTCGTTTGTTTGCATCCTCTGGTTCTCTACTTTTACCCCAAACCAGAGAGAGTGACAAAGATACTAAAAGCAATGGTGCATTCTTGCCATTTTTCTCATCCATTCAGAGCTGGGAAGCATCAGAAGTCTTGTGGGAAAGCCACTTCTCAGGAGATTTCTAACCCGATTTCTCAACTGCAGTGGTCTGGAGTTTTTGCCGAAATTTTAGATAAGGTCCTAATTCCTGGTTACTTAGCTGCTCGAATTTCAAATTCTTCTCAGGTTCACATCAATCATTCCAAGAGACAAGCAAAACATTTTACGTGACAAAATTTGTTGGTTTTTTGACATACCTTTGGTCTAAATTTATAAGACTTCTATGTCTTTGAGGAAAAACACATTATCTCCTGACAGAGGCTTCTCTCTCAATCCCTCTCTCCCTCTCTCCCTCTCTCTCTCTCTCTCCCTCTCTCTCCCTCTCTCCCTCTCTCTTTCTCTCTCTCTCTCTCTCTCTCTCCATCTCTCTTTCTCTCTCTCTCTTGTAATCTGAAGCCTGCTCTCACCACCAAAATGTATCAGGAAACCACAGAAATGAAGACAATTAGAGTAAATAAGATCCAGTGATCAAATATAGCTAATTTGTATCCATAATATTTGGGAGTTACACAGTCTGCTTCAATTTGAAAGATATCTTCCAGACCACACTGTTTTCTTCCCAAGGGGGCTGCCTTTTGCTTTTAATTATTGAACTTTAAGAATTCTTGCTATAATTTGGGGTTAGCTTGTAATTCTTCGAGAAGAAAAAAAAAATCCAGCCTATAAATCCTTCTGTATCCCATCACTTCCAATAATAGGCTTCTGTGGCCCAATTCACCATCAATTAACTGCGTTTTTCAGCGGGAGGAAACGGCAGAGCGGGAGCTGGATTGAGGAAACCCAGCTCAGGGCGAGTGTGGCCGCAAACAGCAGAGGGTGAGTGGACACTCCTTGGCAAACAGCCGTGGCTAGACAGGATGCATAAGAAATGTCTCAAAAATAGCGTACGGCATAGTGAGAAAAAGTGAACTGTCACTGACGAGACTTTGCCCTCCTCTTTTAAAGGATTTTGAACGTTCTTACGGTGCCTGGGATTTGACAGCATCGTCCACATTTTGGGAGAGTGCTCTGAGGCTCCATCTTCCTGTCGCTAATGGTCCTTGTTGGGGGAGGGGGCTTGCCCTTGGTCCCACCCAGGGGTGCAGTGGTGCACAGGGGGCGCCCACACGAGCTGGCATTCACTGTACTGCCTGGGCCTGAGTGGTGGTGGCCGCTGGCCTCTCTCCCTGGACGGTAACGCCCCTCCCGACTCCAGAGTGTCTTAACACCACGGGCTCTCTCAACACACACCATCCATGAACCAGCGGCAGGGGGATAAGCCACGCCCTGTAACGTCTGTATCTGACATGTCAATGTCTTGGGGCTTTGATGACCCTGGAGGGGCTGCCCCTCCCAGGACCGGCCAGCTCCTAGAGATGGTGAAGGACGCGCCTGCAAGGTTTATGCGCAAACCAACCACCAGAGTCCACACCACCAGCGCTCTCTTTATGAGGCGCTCACCCTCCGGGCGCTGTCCGCCTGCCCTCGTCACCCCAGGGCCGGGCACCAGGCAACCAGGACAGCCTGAAACGTCCTGGCGAAACGTCCTGTGAACAACAGCGCCCCGCTGCAACGTTCCAACCCGGCCAGTCCTGAGCCCACTCACCCCGCCTCACCTATTCCTCCCCAGAAACAATAACAAAGGCTGGGCGCGCATCTCCCTGGCCTCCTGACCAGCGCTGCTGCTTCCCTGTGCGGTCCCGAGCGGCGCGATGGGCCCCCTCTTGGGAACTGAGACTAACAAACAATTTTCTCAGTGGCAGTTGTATCTTGCTGGCCTCACCATACTTGAATAATAACAAAACCTATATTTTAAAATAGGCATTTCCAGCCAGAGACATCAAAGACACAGGAATTCCTTCTTAGAAGAACAGGCTCATTTTTTAGAAAAGAAGCCATGGGGGAAAAAGATAACAGGGAACAATGGCATTCCAGATTTTTAAAAATAAAATATTTTCTATCAAATTGGCGATTTAAAATATACATATTGGCAAAAGTATGTTGTAGGAAAATGGGCACTCTCATAGACTGTTGTGGGATCGGTGGTAAGAACAGCTCTTCGCTAACGTTATTTGGCAAAAAGTATTTTAAAGCCTTAGAAATGTACATACCCTTTGACCTGGAAATTCTACTTTGAGGACTACATCCTAGGGAAAAACACTAAAGATTTAATAAAATGATTTTTCCAGGAGTATTGTTTGTGATTGCAAAGAGGGTGGGGTCAGGTAACAACTCGATATCCAGCAACAGAAGACTGGCTACATATCGATAAAAGAACCGTACACACAACTCAGAACAAGGGGTGCCACTCTGCCGCGTAAAGTCAGGTCACGGGTCATTTATGTATTTACACAGAAAAACATTCACGACATGATTTCAAGTAAAGGAAAAGATATTACAGAGCAGCGTGTATAAACTCATAAAGACTTAATAGCTATATTTAAATACAGAGTATCGCAATTAAAGATATGAAGAATTTATCACCATAAGTTCTGAGAAGTAGAAAAACAGAGATTAACCAATATCTCCTCTGAATATCTTAAAATCACAAATCTCCCATGTCCAACACCCACGTGCTGTGGAGAGAAAAGCCAATGCCGAGGTTTCCGCTGAAAGGTTTTCGGAACCGGGGCAAACTCATCAGAGGACCGAAGGGTGTGCGCAAGGTATCTTTGGATGATGAAATCATGATGCTTTCAAATTCTCTACATTTTGTTTATTTGTGTATCTACTGTTTCTACAATGAACACATCTCTTTTGTATTAAGAGAAAATACACTTTTTAAAATTTATTTGTTTATTTTTGGCTGTGTTGGGTCTTCATCTCTGTGTGAGGGCTTTCTCTAGTTGCGGCAAGCAGGGGCCACTCTTCATCGCGGTGCGCGGGCCTCTCACTATCACGGCCTCTCTTGTTGAGGAGCACAAGCTCCAGATGCGCGGACTCAGTAGTTGTGGCTCACAGGCCTAGTTGCTCCGCAGCATGTGGGATCCTTCCAGACCAGGGCTTGAACCCATGTCCCCTGCATTGGCAGGCAGACCCTCAACCACTGCGCCACCAGGGAAGCCCCAGAGAAAATACATTTTTAAGACACTTTTATAACAGGTTTCCTAAGGTATGGATAGAAGGATCAGCTCAAAGAGGCATTGACATTCGTCTCCCAACAGAATAGACTGTCCCAGGACCTCCCTGGTGGTCCAGCCAGTCCAGTTAAGACTTCACACATCCACTGCAGGGGGCGCCGGTTCGATCCGTGGTCAGGGAACTAAGATTCCGCATGCCGCACGGCCAAAAATTTTTTTAAAAATCAGAATAGACTGTCCCATTTTTAGGACGATCAGGAGTCCTCGGGTCCTTGGGTGTAGCTCAGACCACAAGGGCTGACAGTCTGATTGCTGAGTGACTGTATTTTCCAGCCCAGAGAACAGGGCAAATGTGCCTACCTTTTGGAAATAAGACCGTCCATCCCAGAGCAGGGTGATCACATAGTTGCTGAATTAGTCTAGTCTCTGAAAACAGCAGAGACCCCACAAGCTCAAAACAGCCATGGGCCAGACTCCACTGACCAGCTGCATAAGTTAACTACCCTAAACCTCAGTTTCCTCACCTGCAAAATGGGGATAATAATAAACGCTTTATAGAGATGCTGTGAAAACCACACCCACAAGGCAGCCAGGTGAGCGCCCTGTTCCCAGTCCTATGAGCCGTTCCGTATGCCCCAAACAACTGGCGAGTGCCTCTGGAACGGCCCAGTCCCCTCCTGAACACACCGCATCTTCACCGTGTATCTCAGAGTCATTACTTCCACCACCAACAGTTCCCAGGGCTCCTAGTGGATGCCAAGCGTCAGTACCCAGACAGAGTTCCCAGTCTTCACCTGGTCACTCCAATTTCCTCCGAGTTGCGCCTGCAATGCTTTCAGAGCGTGGAACTGCTTGAGCCAGTGGAAAGGCAGTTTTGCGGCAGGCTTTCAAATCAGAGATGTGGGTGATTAGCAGAACTGCTCTGTATCAACTCTTTCCTTCCCTGATGTCAGATCATGCTGATCGCCTTCTACCACGTCTCCTCGCACACACGGCTGGGAAGCTTTTCATCGTCTTGCAGGCCTGATTCATCTTACAGCTCTGTAGTCACTGGCCGTTTGTTTAAATTACTGGCCAGGAGTCGGAAACAACAGATATTGTAAACTCATCGGAGTTCAAATTTCCAAACTTTGGGGGCAGGCGTGTGAGTTTCTTCCCTGTGTCTGTTGGCACTGACCCAAAGAGCAAGGCTGACTGTTAGTCCTGGTTTCAGGGAAGCAGGTGTTGAGACAGGATGCAGTGTGCGAGGATTTTCCAGGGGAAACACCTGTAAGAATGGGGAGAGCTGTGTGGCTGGAGCGCATCAGGCTGTGAGGCACGTCTGAGCCCGAGTGGCGAGGAGAAGCCCAGGTGGGCAGCAGCATCTGACAGCTGTGCGATCAAGGGCAGGCCTGCTGGGCCCTAGGGAGTCCTCTGGCCAGCACTGAGGACTGGGGAGCCGTCAGGGGAGCCCTGGGTCTCCCAGAAAGAGGCTGCCTCTGTATCCCTCTGCTCAGAGGGAAGGAGGAGGCACAGCGATGGGCCCAGAGCCAGCAGCTGGCCCAGGGTCATCCACCCCCCCCGGAGTTGGAGCCTGTGGGCACCTGCAGTGGGTGAGACTCATCGTTCTCCAAGGGCTCACACGGAGTGCCCCCCTGACCCACGAAACCTAGCATCACCTCTCCACAGCACTCCATCCTTTCCAACACCTGCCCTTGTTTTCTCCTCAACCAAATTCAGCACCCGCTTGTGCTGGCCCAGCGTGGATGGACGTGGTGTCCGTCCCAGAGCAGGTCTGGCCCAGCACAGAGGCACCCACGGCCATCTAGGAGGGGAGACAGGCTGGGAGGAGAGAGACGGAGAAGGAAAACCAAGAGCCTTCAGGGTGCAGGCAGAAGTAAAGTCGGGTCTGTCCACGGAAGACGAGAGGGAAAGGGACCCACACGGCAGATGGGTGCGAAGGGCCCGAGAAGCCTTAGTCGTAGCATCGTAGGCGGGAGGGACCCTGTGTTTCCCCAAATGACCAGGTTTGGAGACTTGGGGGGTCTCTGCCTGAGAGCACGTGGGGTCAGGACGAGGGCTCGGTTCCGGACTTGCTTTGGCGGGAGCAGCCCTGGCTGCAGTCCCCACCCTTCATCATCAGCTTCACTGCCATCTCCAGCACAACCCTGCCGTCTCCTGAGGCCTCCCTGCATCTCCTTTCCTCAGGCTCCTCCCGAAGTAGAGGAGCTATGGTGCTCCACACAGCTACACAGTCTGATTCCTGGGGGATGAGACGTTGCCGTGCCAGGAGGCTTCCTTCCTGCTCAGCAAGGCCCCATCTGAGTGTCCACGGGCCAAGCACTGGGTTCAGGAGAAACCCCAGGAGTCACACGACGTGAGCAAAGGAACAGGCTTCGTTAGAGAACATTACTTGGTCAGGGGCCAACAGGAGAAGAGAAGGCGCAGGCCCCCGAACTTCCCGACGCCCCACAGAGAGGGGACCCAGCCCCAGGCTCAGCGGGACCTGCGTAGGGGCCCAGCCATCGCCTGGGTCTCCCTTCCTGTGGAGCCATCGTGGCAGAGCGTCCCTGTCGATGAGGCACGAACAGGCTGCTCGGCGCCAGACGGTCTGGGTTTGGGGTGTCAGCTCTTCACAGGGTTAAACGCTGTCACAGAGTATCAGCCACCCTGAACCTGGGGGCTGGGCGGGCCTGTGGGAAGCTGCAGCCTCCCTGTAAAGGGAGGGGTCAACCCCCAGTCCCAAGGCAAGCGAACTGGGGGCAGCTTCCCCTGCTGACAAAATAGGGTCCCCCGGTACCAGAGGGTTCAGGCCACAGAGTCGGGCTCCACGAGCACTTTCACACAAACCTGCTGATTGCTCCGCAAAGAAGCCAAAATAACTGAGCGACACAAGCGACCGGTGGCATTAAAATAGGTGCAGGACAGATGTGAGGGCTGTTCAAGCAGTGGAAAGAGACCTTCAGCAAGTGAGATCATGAGGCCAAGCTTCATACAAGGGAGAGAGTCTGCTCAGGGCCTCAAGGGTGGTGGACAAAGGCGACTGAGATGTAAACAAGCACACGGAGAACAGCTGAGAGTCGCGCACACGTCCCTCAGGGCCCAGGTGGCTGTCGACACCTGCACCCCCACAGCTGGATCTCACTTAACTAAAGTACCCGGAACCATTTCCTCTTAAAACTTTCTTTTTTTTTAATTTATTTTTATTTTTTATTTATTTATTTATTTTGCGGTACGCGGGCCTCTCACTGCTGTGGCCTCTCCCGTTGCGGAGCACAGGCTCCGGACGCGCAGGCTCAGCGGCCGTGGCTCACGGGCCCAGCCGCTCCGCGGCATGTGGGATCTTCCCGGACCGGGGCACGAACCCGTGTCCCCTGCATCGGCAGGCGGACTCTCAGCCACTGCGCCACCAGGGAAGCCCGCCTCTTAAAACTTTAGAAGGGAATTCAAAGATACCATTCTGATCAGGCACTTACACCCTGGGATTCAGACTCCGTGAGTGCTTGCTGGCGTTTGCATTGCTTTTCTCATAGTTGGTCTTTTGTTCCGTTAGAATCCAACAAAATTTTTTGGCTTTTTATTATTCTAGACCTCAAATTTTGCTACTTAGCATAGAAATCCCCCAGTGGAATTCTTTCTTCTTTCCAAATATGTTATTCTCTTCAGCTCAGTTCATATGTTGAAATTCGGAACGTTTCTTGATATTTTGGGGGCAAGCCTGGTTTGGAGATATCTCAGGATAAAGAACTTCAGGAACAAAACAACAGTTTTTAAATCCTGGCAAGGAGCGTCTAGCAAGAGTACTTTCTGCACGAGGGGCAGGCGGGCGCCACTTCCCCGGCCTCACCCCAACGCTCTGCTGCCGCCTTGGCCATTCAAGCTGTGACGCAAGTGTTTCCAAATGACCCCAAAATGTTTTTCTCTGCTTTATATTGTTTGTCTTGAGGTAGATTGGGTGTTAAAGATAAGCCAGGTTTGGAACCGGGGTTGGAACCAAGTGTGACTAACCACCGGCCACTCGTGCAAGAAATACCTTCCCTCCCATTTGCCACTGCACACACCCCATTCTCTACAGCTTGGGTCATGTCCTGCTCTCCCTCCCCCATCCACCTCCCCGAAAGGGCCTCCAGGGGACAGGAAATTCAACGGGAGCCGGACACCCCTCTCCAAGAGCACGATCGCTGTTGCACAGCCAGGGCCACCTGCGTGTGTCTCTCTGCTGCGTGCTCCGGTTCACAGGTGGAAACTCAGCTTCTGCTCCAAGCTCTGCAACTAGCTCACGCTGGGACTTTCTGTAGGTCAGTGGATTCTGGGCGTATGATTCCTTATCCTCCGCGAAAGGAAGTCAGCAAATGAGAGGCATCGCCACCCTTCCCCATCACTCATGAATCATGGCCCTGAGCTCCAACATGAACTCAGAGTGTCCTCCTGAACTCAGGGCTCCAGGCAGCCACTACCAACCAACCAGCACTAGCTTTCAAAATAAAACTTATATGCCATCCTGGGACCAAGCTCTCTTCCAGGTCTATTCCTGCATGAAATGAATGTAACAGCAATCAGGCATTAAGAACAGGTGGATGGACCAACGGATTCTAGTGCAAATCCGTCTTTTTGTAGTTAACATTAATTGAAGGTTGATCTCCCTTTTTTTTAAACCGGGATATACCTTCATTTGAAGTAAAACGCCTCTAAATTCAATGATGAAATCTGATGCTGTCTGGGCAGGACAATAGAATTTGTTTCGTATACTTTGAACCTGCTCCTGAATAAGGTCTCACATAGCTCAGATGACTGATACCCAGCTATATCATCCGAGGCGTTTTCTTCTTCCCAACTGTGCGTTTGACAAACTGGACAGCAATCAAATGAGGACAAATAGCTAATGACAGATTTTTCTTCAGTGGACTCGCATGCAAGACAGGAGGACAGAATCCTAGGTGTCAGAACTATCAAACCTAACGATGGGAACTTTAACCTGAGATCCCGGAGCCTTAGGGAGAGAATGCCCTGGTCTCTGTCAGCTTAACATACGTCCCCCCCTGCGTCCTGTAAGCTCCCCAAGGACACAGACACTGCTGTATTCGTCTCTAAATCCCAGAAGCCTGGGACGTCAAGCAGCCAACTGTGGATAAATGGTTCTGGGCGGCTCTCTCCATTGCTCAGGCCTTTAAGAAGCGGACTTGAAAATGCACGGGGCCGTAGAAGGCAGGCTGCACTCTGCCCGCACGCAGACCCGTCCCTGTTAGGCAGTGGAAGGGTCCCAAGAATCCTTTCTTTCTCGGAACACGTCCTGGAAAAGTGAGCAGGAACATTGCTTCCAGGCTCGACTACAGCTTCGATCAGGCTGCTCCAGTCTGCGGCCTCTCCAGCTGGCACTCGACGTCCAGAGGTGAGGAGGGGCTTCTTTGAAGAATCACTGGCAGATGCTGGGAACGTCCCAATCTTTGGCCGCAGGGCAAATCGCAGGAACTTGAAATGACAACCCCCCCAAGAAAGTTCATGAGAACATCTGGGATGTTCTTATCAGGGATTTATCAAGCTTCCCAGAGTTGGTCCAAGCCCTGCTTTAATAAAAATCGCCTGCCCATGAACAATGTAGGCAGGACTTTTCCTTTTCTCCTCCTCCTTTTCCTTCTGCTTCTCTTTCTTCTACTCTCCCCCCTTCTCTGGCTTTTATTGCTGCAAAAGTTGGTCCTGAGACAATGAACAAGCCTCGTGTTTCCAGGCCTGCTACGTACCCTGTGGTTAGCAAACACTTGAGCTTGGGTCAACCACTCCACGTCAAAATAAAATGCGTGCAGTGGACGTCCACCATCACAGCTTGAACTGGGGAATTACATGAGGTTGAATTACCCTCTACTTTTGCAACTGGGTCCTTGGCCAAGACAAAGTCCTGATTTGTATGAATAAGAAAGATCTTCAAATGTTTTACTGATTTTTAAACTGGTAATTTTATACCAGTCACATATTTCAATTAACTAATTGTTATTCCTCTGTACTTGTGCCTTGAGATGACTTAACTTAAGAAGTTACAATCATAAAATTAAAATAAATAACCATATCCCAGTAGAGCCCTGCCCATCTATATACATCAACAACCTTCATTCCTGGCCATGGGGAAAATAATGTTCTTTGAACAATCAAAACGTTAAAACCATAAAGTCCTCCTTCATTTCTGGGCTCTGCCCTGATTTAGTTGCTATGTTTCCCTTTCCGATTCCTTCATTTACATGAATAAGTTAACTGAGCACAGCAGCCAATGAGACAAGGAAAGGGTGCAGCTGAAGGCAGAGCGAGGGCGACAACGACCTCAGGACCTAGAAGCTCCCCAGGGTCTGAAGATGGGACTCGAGGGCCCCAGGAAGACACGAAAGCGGCCAGGGCTGGACAGAGAACTAAACCCCAAGGGCCTGGAAAGCCAGCTGATTAGGAAATAAACATGTCCCCTGAACTGAGAAGATAAGAGCTGAGGCTCGATGGACACCAGATCTTACAAAGGCCTTGAGGTGGGAAAGAAACACCCACTGAAGAGAGGGGTGAGCTTCGAGCTAACCCACCTCCCAGCCTGTGATGGATTCAGAGCTCAAGGACACAGGTGGGATCAACAGACATACATGGGTACGTTTTGGTTTTGTTTTCAATTGTATTTGCAAAATTATGAAGTGTAATTTTAATACTTTGAAAAAATGTTAAAGATCACAGGATTTCCCACTTTTAATTTCTCTCTGAGCACCACGCACGCTTGATTTAAAGAAAGACTTGGGACGCTCCTCAACTACAAACCGTGCGACCAGACCCTCATTTAAACCTTGAGCACCTGGTGTCCTGACAGGTGGCCTGGCGCCTCGGCAGTTCTCAGGCAGGGCAGCCCCGGTCCCCACGCCCTGCAGGCTCCCCCCTTGGGCTGCGGCTGGCAGAGAGTGCCAGGGGCCGCGTGCTCGCGACGGTGGACTGCGTGGGTCCCTGTCCCCACGAGGACGCGGCCCCTGGCCTCCCGCCTGAGGGGACTCCCCCGAGAACGGCAGCGGCTCAATCGCAGCGGGGTGCCTCGGTGGCGCTCCTCCCGCTGACCCCGCCGCCGCCATGTGCGCCTCCTCGCCGTCGGGAGCCTCGGCTGTTCCTCCTGCGGGTCCCCAGCCCGTGAGGCCGAGCCGGCCCAGGCCCTGCGGGTCGCCGGGCTCTGAAGAGCCACACGGCAGACGGTGTGGGGTGGTGGCCGGGGCAGGCATCTGAAGACTGGGTTTCTCCTTTGAGTGCCCGGGGAGGGGAGGGATTTCTAGTTACAGCCGGATGAAGTATGAAAGCTCCCTTAGAGGGACATGTTTATTCCTGGCTCCGCAGGTTTTCCTGACGAAACTTCCTGGGATGGAGTCTCCACTGCATTCCTCTGGAGGGAAACGATGGGAAGCCTTCCTCAGCTTCCCTGCACCCCGCTCTCTTCTCCCCTAAGAACGGCGATACCTGTATGAACTGGTTCACCCGGGAGGAGGGAATACAGGGGAGCCCACCTCCGCCTCCCGGGTTCCCCGCCTTCGGGCTGGGCTGCTGGCGTCCTGCTCTGTTCTCTCCCTCCAGGGAGCTGGTGGGGAAGTTTGGCCATTTCAAGGGTTATTTTTTTTAAGTCGTGTCACTAAAGGTCAAGCTGCGCCTCCCAACAGAGCTGGTGGTCCCTCGGCCCCCAGAAGCGCCGTGTGCCGCGCCATCCCTGCATCTGCTCGCCCATGAGCAACGGGGCCGGGACCCACCCCCGGGAAGCGCAGCAGGTGGCGCACAGGGTTACCACGACATTCAGGGAGCCGTGTGCCCACAGGTCTGGCGAGAGGGGCCTCGTGCCCGAGGACGGGGCCCCTCCCCGTGTGTCTCTAGCTGGAGGGGGAAGCGGAGGCTGATGGGGAGCCGGTGGGAGTCCTGTCCCCTGTCGGAATCGCCGGCTCTTCATCTCACGCCTCTGCTGCCTACCCAAGTGTCGAGCACGCGCGCCAAACTAATTCACTGTCTTCATTTTCTCCCCTTCGTTATTTTAAAGCTCATTTTTGTATTTCACAAATAATGTATAAATATATCCTCATAAAAATTTCAAATATTACAAAGTGAATGTCCTCCTGAATCCCCCCCACCATCCCAACCTCCTTCCCTAGGACCACCGCTCCCCTTTCCTGGGACCAGCGCTGGGGGCCTCGGCTGCAGTGAGGACCACCTCTCAGCAACCTGCTCCCGGCCGCCCACTCCGGAACCAGACTTGGTTCATTGAAAACCCAGTGTAGCTACACCTCAGGGTTTACATAGACTTTGTACGTAACACCATCAGCACTGGCTAATTCAACCACCAATGAGCAGAGAAACAGGTTAACCATTGTGACGCAGTTAAGACTGAGGTTATGGGAAACTCCACAGGATGAACAACCCAGTTTCTCCAACACATATGTCTATGGGGTGAAAAGGAGATGGGGTGAGGGAGCTACAGATGAAAAGAAACGTACTGACCAAATGCAATGCATGAACCTTCTTGGGATCCATGATTCAAACAACCCGATCTTAGAATAATTAAAAAGACGTTGATGAGACATTTAGAAATGTGAGTGAAGAGGCTGTCAGATGATAAGGAACCACTGTTAATACTGCTGATGTGTGATCATGGATTTATACTTACAAGTTCATGTTTTTTAGCGATATAATCTGAAAGCTTCATGAATGAAATTATATGAGGCTTGGGATTTGCTTCAAAATGGTACTGGGCAAGGGAGAGTGGGCGGGGCAAAACTGAAGCAAGACCGGCCACGCTTTGATCATTGTTGACGCTGGGTGGTGAGTACCTAGAGGTTTCCTTTCGCATGTGCTTAGAATTTTTCACAATGAAAGTTAGAAAATAAAAGCACAAAGCTTTGGCTGAGTTTCCCTGGCACAGTCCTGGGGGAAGGGATCTCTCTTTGCCGCCCTCTGGACCTATGGAGCTGGGAGCGGCCGACGGAGGGGGCTGGCGGCAGGTGTGGGCACAGAGCAGGCTGAGAAGGGGCCTGGGAGTTGCAGTGGCCCAACCCTGTTAATGGAACTTGACTAGTCTCTGCAGAAGGCCAAGTCCAGTCTTGGACTCAGATGGAAAACATGAACGGCCTCTTTTGCAATGACCCCAGCTTTGAGGTTCCTGTCATTTTATTGCAGGACTAGGTTCCCACACCCTGACTTAATTGGAAACACTCTCACACATCTCCTCCCCATCCTGAGGGCAGGAGAGACAAAGGCCTGGCGAGCCACGATGGCCCGGGGGGCGGGGGGGGGGGGCGGGCGGCAGCTGGACACGTGGGGCGCTGGACACAGACACAGCCGAGCAGCGCTAGGACTTTGCTCAGGAGTGAGGAGATGACTGGGATATTTACTTTGAAAGTGGGAAATGATTAATTCACCACGAGGAATTTTCCCTTCTACAGGGTGACGCCCTCAGGAAAGAAAGCCCCTGTTTGAGAAAACCAGATCGAGAAGGTCTCCGTCTGTCCCTTCCTCTCCCACTCTCACTGGACCACCTGCCGTCCTGGAGCGAAGGGGCAGCACGGAGACACGGGTGAGAAGGAGGAATAAAACCCCTTTTACCATCTTGGAAAGAGCTGTAAATCATCAAAGCATATTACCAAGGAAGTGAAGACAACCTACAGAATGGGAGAAAACATTTGGAAATCGTGTATCTGATAAGGGTTTCATATCCAGAATATATAAAGAGAGTGGGTGGGGTAAAATTGAAACGAGACTGGCCATGCTTTGATAATTGCTGAAGCTGAGCAACGGGTGTATACAACTTAACAACAACTTAACAACCAAAAGACAAATAATCCAACTTAAAAACGGGCAAAGGCTTGAATAGACATTTCTCCAAAGAATATTTACAAATGGCCAACAAGCACATGAGAAGATGCTTGACATCACTAGACACTAGAGACATGCAATCAAAACCACGGTGAGAGACCATTTCACACCCACTAGGCTGGCTATAACAATATTTTTAATGGAAAATAAGTATCGAGGATGTGGAGAAATTAGAACTCTCTTACATTGCTGGTGGGAATAGAAAATAGTTATGGAAAACAGTTCGGTGTTTCCCCCAAAACCATAAATCACCGTATGACCCAGCAATTCCACCCAAAAGAATTGAAAGCAGGGACTGGAACAAATCCTCATACACCCATGTCCACATCAGCGTTATTCACAATAGGCAAAAGATGGAAGCAACCCAAATAATTGTCCCTCGGGAGGTGAAGGATGAACACAACGTGGTCTCTCCATACAGAGTAATGTTATTCAGTCACAAAAAGAGAGGAAGTTCTGACACAGGCCACAACAGGCTTGAAGACAGTACGGTAAGTGAAATAAGCCAGACACAAAAGGACAAATAATGTACGATTCAACTTACGTGACATAATCTAAAAGAGGCAAATTCATATATCCAGAAAGGTTAGAGCTTACAGAGGTCGGGGGAAGAGGGAGTGTGAAGTAAATGCTTAATAACTTTGGCAGAAGTTTCTGGTTTTAGGCAGTTCCTGTTTGGGCTGAGGATAAAGTTTTGGCAATAGACGTGGTGACGGCTGTACAACACTGTGAATGTAATTAATGCTATTGAATCACACACTTAAAAATTGTTAAAATGACAAAAAATTATGTTGTACAGACTTTACCAGGCTTTTTTAAAAGTTAATAATGTAACATACCGAAAACCACTGCACAGTGTAAACGGGTGAATTGTATGTTATGTGAATTCTATCTCAATAAAACTGCAAAAAATACAGGCAGACCCTGGAGATACTGCGGATTTGGTTCCAGACAGTTGCAATAAAGCAAGTCACACGGACTTTTTGGTTTCCCAGTGCATGTGTTGTGTTTACGCTATACTGTAGATTACTAAGTGTGCGACAGCATTATGTCTAAAAACAATGTACATTACCTTAGTTAAAAAATACTGTATTGCTCAAAATGCTACCCAACATCTGAGCCTTTAGCATGTTGTAGTAGTAACATCAACGATCACAGACACTGTCACAAATATAGTCATAATGAAAAAGTCTGAAATATTGCAAGAATTACCAAAATGGGACAGAGACGTGAAGCGAGCCAGTGTGCTGCTGGGAAAATGGTGCCAACAGACTTACTCAATGCAAGGTTGCCATAAACCTTCAATTCATAAAAAACTCCATATCTGGGAAGCCCAAAAGTACGATAAAACAAAGCCTGCCTGGAAATAGGTTAACACACACACACACACACACACACACACACACACACAAGATCTGCAACTCCCAACCAGGCTGCTATCCACCAAAGATGTGGCCTCTGGAGGGGACAGAGTCGCCCAAGCCCGGTGCTAAGTGCCGTGACCTCAGCCCCAGGGACGTCGCCCACCGTCTGCACCGGCCTCAGCTGACCTGTGCCCCATCCTGCTGGAGCGACAGAGCCTGGCAATGGGCGTGGCTGGTGCCTTCACCGCATCCGGCCTTCAAGGGAACGGGCTTGAGCAGCGTCCGCCCAGCCTCTGTGAGGCCACAGGCACCACAAGCCCAGCTTGTAACCCTCGGGGGGACTTGGACAACTAAGGTGTTCACTTGTCCTTAAACAAGATTCAGCAACGGGGGGACAGGTGACACTTCCAGCACGTGGTGACTCTGGAGAAGGGCGAGGCCCTGGTCGTCCTCAGGCAGCCAGGCTGAAAGCAGAAGCCCCCGGCCACCTTCCCGGGCCAGGCAGGGAGGGGCCGCGTCCAGCCGTCCAGGAGGGGTCGGCGGCCTCCAGCCTGGGCCTCATCCACCACCTCCTCCCTGCCTGACCTGCTTCGTGTCCAGCTCTCAGTCCACTGCTGCCTTGTCTTTGACCTTCAGCCCCTCAGGTCCGAGGCAGTCTGCCTTCCTCTGTGCTCCCTCTGTGCAAGGACTCAAAGTGTCCTCGCCTGCCTTGCTGAGCAAGGACCTGCCGGAGGACGGGCTCCTGCTCAGCTCCGTGTCCTCACGGCTGGGACAGTGGCTGGCGCCTACGAGCGCTCCCGTGTTTGCTGAATGAGTGAGTGAGACAGTGGGTGAGGGAACGAGCGGCTACAGGATGGGCTACCCCCACCCCGGCTGTGCAGAGGGCTCCCTCCTCCCTCGGGGTGTGTGTTGGAGGCCAGGGGCAGGGGGCCGAGGGAGAGAGCTCCTGCTTCCCTTTCTTCCATTATCACACCAGCCTCTTCAAATTGCCTCCTTTGTGATTTCAGCCAAAACCCACAAAGATAAACTATATTTTCTAATTTTCTGCTTTCTCTGTGGAAAGCAACATCAGTTACTGTGTTCCCGTTATTCCCTGAAATATCTAGATGTCATTTTAATAGCACATGGAGTACATATCAAAGATCCCCCAAAGCCACAAAGCGTAACTGTGCTGGTTGTCACACTGATCCCTACTGCATGTTTCTATTCAAACCCACATTTTCCCCAAGATCTCCAAGCGCATCTCAGAGCCTTTGGCCGATTCTAATTTGTGCCCCTTTGTGCGAATATGGAAACTACGATCAACTGAACATTTACTGTTTTCTTTTTAGTAAATGAGTTTGCGTTGGAGATTTTTTACTGCCTAATAAAACCAGCATAAAATGAATCTGCATCAATGCCTCCTCATGCTTCAGGGCTCCCAAGCCTGCCCTGGTCCTACTCTTCTGTTGGCGCCCTGCCCAGACCCTAACTAGGTTATCAGCAGGCTGATGGCAGGCGGCCTCGAGCCACAGAGCCGTGGCTGAGCCTGGGGTCCCGCTGTCTGCCCACTCGGGGGTCCCATGGTCCAGGCGGAGACTGTGATCAGTTTGCATCCCCCTGGGGGGGGGGGGCGCGGGCACTGTGGATGTTGCTTTTATAGACTCTGGTTGTTCTGACCCTGTGTTTTTTATTACATTCCTTTGCACTTCTAGCAGCTGTTTTTGTCAAGAGTCTTAATAAAGTTTGAACTGCTACACGAACTTTATGGAAATTGGTCACAGAAAACCAGAGGCGAAATGGCCAACAGCTGCCTTTCACGGGGACAGTAGTGACCAAATAAACCCAACAACATGGGTGAACGAGGATGGTTTGCAACTAATTCCTAATGAGATTTCCAGACTAGATTTCTGAGAGAATACCTTCCACACATAATTCGTTTCTATCGCTCTATTTACCACAATTTATTTAAAAAGTCTGGCAGCCTGGCCCTAACTATGAAGATGCTTTAAGAACCATTACCTTTTACGACAGTCAACCCGAGTCTGATTCTTTCGTTTTTTGGATTTTTGTCTTCAGTTTCTTTAATTTTATAAACCTAAGACTCAGAAGAATTAAACACACTCAGAGTTCTTTGGCCTACGAAAGAAAACTAAAGTATCTGAGATGTTACGAGTTTATCTGCCTTGTTGTTCAGTTTTACTAAAAGATCGCTCCATTTTGTTAAGCATTTTAATTTGGCCACGAGGTTAACTTGGTCTACCTGAGCCCAAAAAGAACAGCAACCTTGCTCTAGACCCGCCTTGAGTGTAAGGCTTTACCCTCGACTTCACATACCAGGGCCGTGGAAGAATAACTCACCAGCAGACCAAGACTAACCCTTCATCTGACTTCATACACTTCTGTGAACCAAACAGACTCTAAAAGCAATAAAACCCAGTATCTGAGCAGGTTTGGCCCGGCACCTGGGCAACCACATCCCAAGTCCCTCTACGACAATCCACCCTCTGTGTATCATCTCTTTGAAGATCAATTTTGCCACCAAAACCGAGAAGTTTAAAAACAGAATAAGCTACGAGGTCATTCGCAACACCACAGCCGGTGAAAATAAAATATTCGGACAGAGATGATACTGTGCCTGTAGACCAGTCACCTGGGGCTTACGGAGCGTGAGTCCAGAGGCTGGACCAGGTGGTCCTGACCCGCCGCCCACCCCTGACGCCGAGACGCCCGAGAGGAGGGGGACGTGGGCCACGGCGCTGGCCGCACGGACCGAAGGCCTGCTGACATCGCAGGCGCTCTCAGCGCAGAGCAAGTGGACGCCTGCCGCCCTCCGGGAGCTGCAACCACAGCACCTGCCACCCAGGCACCTGCAGCCCCCGAGCAAACTGAAACCCTGCCTGCGCTTACAGGGTCGGCGCAGGATCCAGCCACCTCTCCCTCTTTTGAGAACTGTGCCCGAGATTTTAACTTTCTTTGTCTGCGAGCATCTCTCCCAACGCAAAGGAGAGGGGAAAGCCTCCAAGGCTGTGCAACGACGTCATACTGAAATACTCACTTTCAGACGATTCAGAGTTTCGTTCTTATTTACCGTCTAGAGTCATGGACACTTCTTTATGACTTCTTTGCTATTCTTCCTCAAAATGACCAGATTCCAACCACCCACTTATGTTCGAACCCCCATCGCCTGTGCTTGGACCAGCAAAGGAATCTGCCGGTGCGGGCGGCCGACCTCCTTCCGGCAGCTTCCCACAGGTGCGCACTCCCTCTGCCGGCCAGCCGGGGGCGCTGTGGGACTTGACGTGTTTCCGCAGCAAGCTCGCGCTCCGGGAAGCTCCCCTTCGGCGGGGAGGGCTCTTTCCCGTCGTAATGAGAACGTGATGTCGGATGACAAAAACAATAACTACATCAACGTATTTTCCCCAGGAGTCGGGGATGTTTTTTCAGAGCGTGAATGCAGGCCTCTTAGCTATAAGATAAATGAGTGGATTTTAGAAAAGGGGGGAAGGTATTGAAAAAAACTTTCAAGATGAACATAAGCTTCCCAGACCTTGCAATTTGCCGATTTGGACTACCGTGTATTAGGAGCTTCATTACATGTCACTGTTCTGCAGTAAAAAGATAATATAACAGCAATAAAATAGAGTAAACAGCGAGATTAACATCTGGCCGCAATCAGCCTGGTGTCATAGAATATACTCCCTGCCTGACTTTCACAGGGTGTGAGCCTGGCAAGAATGATAGAAAGACACAGTTTTAAACCGAGTTGTGACAGCTGAATATTATTTTCAACCACTACACATCAGATCTCTGCGAGGCACTTCCCCTCCCTGAAGCCTGAACTCCAAAGACCCAGATTCATACTTGCCTTTTCCTCTCCCACAGTAGATTGCTGCTTCTACACGAAAACGCCTTTTGCTGTAGTCTCTCACCGCCAGATTCTCTCCCCGTGTCACCTAAGCAAACGGACAGATCATCCTGGGAAGCGTAGGCCTGTCATAGCGTGCCCAAAAGACTCCAGAACTACATGCAAATTGTAATCCAGGCCCATTTCATGAACCCCTAGGAGGGCTGCGAGATAAAATACAGGACATGCACTTAAACTTGAATTTCAGATAAACAACAAGTCATGTTTTAGTGTATGTCCCATGCAATATTTGGGATATACTTAAAGAATTATTTGTTGTTTATCTGAAATTCAAGTTTCACTGTATTTCCTGTAGTTTTATTTGCTAAACCTGACAGCCCTTCTCCCTAGACACCAGGGGCATGACCTAAGCTGAGAACGACCCTGCTAAGCAGTCTCTCTGGAACTTCAGATCTAAAATCCCATTTGTCTGTGTTGCATGAAAATGTAAAGAGAAGTCTATGGATTTACAAAGAGTGACACACTTGCCAGCTCCTCAGCTTTGGGAGAAGTAGGAGACAGGTTTTCCTCCCTCTCCCAACCTCTTCTGCTATCAAAAGCTGGGTGGAGATGACTTGGCTAATCTAACATCCTGCTTGATGGAAAACTCAGCGTTGCTGTGAAGACAGGCTGACAGCTGACAGCAGGATTCGGCCCCAGACACACCAAAGCCAGGTGTGAACCTGAGGGTCCGCACGCCCAGCCACTCGGTGTATTCCTCGACTGGGCATCTGTTCCTTGTTAACTCTGCTTCGTCCTGGTCATCTGAGCAGAATACCCAGCTCTAGCGGCTTCCTGTTTTTTTCCAGGATCAAAGCTAAGCAGGTGGTGTGGGACGCTTAGCAAGTAGGGTCCCTGCCCTGGAAAGGGACAGAGGCTGGCTGGCCCCAGCAGCCACGATAGCGGGAGCCAGCCAGGCACTGGGGACGCTCTGTACAGCTTCAGACAGCGGGAGCAAACGACGGCCATCCCCAAGGCACCACGCCCGCCGCGCTGCCGGGGTCAACACTCGCTCAGAAAATACGCGCCCAGCTATATCCAGAGAGCTAGCGGCTGCTCAGCAGACAAGTGGAGCATACATTGAAGAGATCAGAACCACCATGTAACGATGACTGCCGAAGCCCCTGAAAGACCACCAGTCTAGTTACTGTTAATTAAGCAAAAGTAAGCGCATCTGAGCTCCCTGAAGTAGGAGAGGACACCTCGACCAGTCCTGGCCGGTCTCAGATGGTGAAGTCAGGGGACCCTTTAGAGGGCTTTAGGCCTGGACTCAAGTCCCTGAAGGCCGGTCCTCAGGGCAAGGAACTGAAGAGAACACGTGTGACTCTTGGATACGGTTGAGAAATGTGAAGCTTGATTCTACCTAGAATCTTTTCTTCCTGTCTGATGCCCCTCGGTCCCTGCCCGAGAGAAGTTCACAGTCTCATCTATCACTTGAACGCGCTAGTGTCTACCTGTCAGGTGAGGCCCTGGCTCCCAGAAACCCAGCACCTGGGACCAGCCTCGCGCTCAGGTTTCCTTTCCCCGGCGTGGACTTCATGGGAGATACACGAAACCATGGCGTCGCTTTCCTGAGGAATTAAATTGGCCGCACACTGTGGCAACTCTCCTTTCCCAGGATAATCCATGAAAACACGGCCTAAGTCAGGATAACACTGACTCCAAATTCTCAGAGTAGGACACGAGATTATACCTCAGTGACTTCCTTGACCCGAAAGAAGAAAGGCAAAGCCGGCCTCCCTTGATTCGTCTTCGTATTAATTGGCGTAAGGGTATGTTTCAAATGCTGCGCAGAATAAGGCCCTTTTCAAGCTTTTCCTCACCATGTTAGAGGTCTCTTGAGCTACAGTATTTTATAACGCATCAACTCCAGTGACCTTCCTCTCTGTATTATGCTTTGGGTGAAATAATATTGTAGGAGTTCCTATTTTTTAAATTCCGCGCTACTATAAAATACACACTGAATCGATCACTATTTCACCAATCCGTTTATGACTTTAAAATCTAAATGGGTTAGCTTTCAAATCTTCTCTTTCTGAGAAAAATAAGATAAGCTCTTTTTCATTTACCTTGGAAAGTGCTAATTTCTCTGTTTTAAATATACAGCTCAGACTCATGTTTTTCTTTTAAAAATAATTTTCTGTTTTCCTTCTGCCTCGCCTGGACCATCCTCTCTCAAAAACAACTGCTTCTGGACAAACGCTGATACCACAGATTAAAGGGGTGCGTGTAACTCTGCAAACATGAAAGGGAAGATTTTCCTTAGCTCTTAACAGTAACAGCAGCAATACAACCATCTTTATAAGAAAGATAACTTCATTTTTAACCCATCACAAATTACATATCTATTATTGAGTAAAGCCAAACACTGTGTACAATAAGCAGGGTAAGATTTTTTTTTTTTAAACACGCTCTGGATCCCTGCTCTGCTTTCTCTCTCCTGGAAGCATCCATGTTTTGTTTTGTTTTTTAATTTTTATTTATTTATTTTATTTTTGGCTGTGTTGGGTCTTCGTTGCTGTACGAGGGCTTTCTGTAGTTGCGGCGAGCGGAGACCACTCTTCATCGCGGTGCACGGGCCTCTCACTGTTGCGGCCTCTCTTGTTGCGGAGCACAAGCTCCAGACGCGCAGGCTCAGTAGTTGTGGCTCACGGGCCTAGTTGCTCCGCAGCATGTGGGATCTTCCCAGACCAGGGCTCGAACCCGTGTCCCCTGCATTGGCAGGCAGATTCTCAACCACTGCACCACCAGGGAAGCCCCGCGGGGTAAGATTTGCTGTTCTTTCTTTTCAAAAGGATTACATTGATTTTCTTCATTTTCATGGGGGTACACTTTGCTCACGTAGCTGATGTACCAATGTGAACACAGGTATGCGATGTATTTGCAAACCGTTAGCAACACTGAAGCTGGTTGAAATAAAAAGTTATATTTTGCCCATTAAGACTGGCAAATAATTAGAATACCTGATACATCTATTATTTCTACCCTCTGCAGCCTAGATGATCTCTTTATGACTAACTGGAGTCCCAGATCTTGAAACTATGATTAGTATTACAAATAGAAGTTATCAAAAACGTGACCGCTGAGAACAGTGTTTCTGATTGGACAAGGCAGCCAGACAAGCTCTATCTTAGGAGTTAAAGGCGCAAAGAAGGAGGAAAAATGCTGGAACTTATTTGTCCCTCTGATGAGACCACAAATTTTAGAAGTAGTTAAAAAAGTAAATTAATCTACATATTCCAAAATACCCAGCATGTCTAAAGGAAGTGCATTACTATCTACAGAAAAGAGACCCGATGCTGACTCTGATGAACTGCACTGTGTGTGCAGACAAACCCACCCTCTTGAACAAGCGGGCAGAAAGCAAGCCAACCACCTGATCTTGGTAATCCGCAAGTGTGTTAACAAATCTGCCTTAACACCAATTTGCCAAAGTCTAAATTACGACTTTAAAGTGCCCACAAAAGGAGTGGACGGATGGTGTCTTGTGGTGTCAGCTTCTGCTCTGAATTTGATTATTCCAACCAGTCTAAGTTTAAATACTGGTTCTCAAAGAGGGATAGGCAGGTTTTCAAACTCTTCCCCGCCAGCCCCTCACGCCCCAGGCCCCAACTGCTCTCAGAGTCCGCATGCCCGGCCACGGCGAGGGGGGCCCACACCCCCTGGACAGCGGCTTTGCTCTAGCGCGTCATCTGTCGCTGAAATGCCAGCAACATCGAAAGACACTCCTGCTCCACCAGGGGCAACATTTTTCTTCAGGAAAACTGCCAACACGGGTGAAACAGCTGTGTGCGAATGAAGAGAAATTTCTATCGAGTCAAATTCCTGTAGTTCGGGATGATATTCATGGACCTAAACATATTCTAAAGTAATAAAAAGTAGCGTTTCCCAAACAAGACCCAGGGGTGCCGACGATGGCCTGTGATGGATCGTCCATCCGAGAACCGAGGGGGGAAATCACATCATCTCGGACTTTTGGCTCTTCCCACTCCTGTTAACCAGGGTTTCCGGTGGGAGGAAGGTCAACACAGAGATCTGAGGACCAATCATCTGGCCACCAGGAAGGGAACTGCCGCCTGTCACACTCCCAGAAGTTTGCCTTGCCAAGCTTATGAGATGGTCTCCATCTTGTCTGTGATTTAGTAGCTGCAAAGCATATGGATACTGTGAGAGACAGTTTTGAGGTTCTCTCTTAAATCTGGGAAAAAGCAATGGGAGAAAATCGTTATTGGTTAAGTCCAAATTTTAAACTTGGCTGCTGTCTATGAAAAAAACAGTAACGAGGGCTTGCTTTGTGCCAAGAGATGAGTTACAGAGGAGCGTGTAGAAAGAAGACACAGAAAAGATTAAAGGCCTGGGGCTGGGGTGGATGGCAGGGTTTAGGTGCCTGCAGAGCCAGAGAGAGAGGAGAACGTAGCCGGGGAGTGTGGGGTTAGTTGTTTGTTTAGGTCAGCATTTCCCAAAGTACGTTCATTCCCCAGACACAAGTCAACTCTACTTAGAAATGCACGTTCATCCCCCACTTGGTGTTTCACAGTGTCTGTCTCTATATTAAATTCTCTAGCGAGTCCTACAGTGAAGGCTATTTTACTGTTCACTGACACAGACTGTTCACGGTAGACAGTTGTGCTGTGAGCTGGCTTGTATCGGCTCACAAGAGCTGACTGTTAAATTTTCAGGAGTTTGCAAACATTAACAAGAGTCATTGTTTAAAAAAATAAATTATAGGGCTTCCCTGGTGGCACAGTGGTTGACAGTCCGCCTGCCGATGCAGGGGACACGGGTTCGTGCCCCAGTCTGGGAGGATCCCACATGCCGCGGAGCGGCTGGGCCTGTGGGCCGTGGCTGCTGCGCCTGCAAATCCGGAGCCTGTGCTCCGCAACGGGAGAGGCCACGGCGACGAGAGGCCCGCGTACCGCAAAAAAAAAAAAAAAACTAATATACACTTATAATTAATACATTATCTTAGGAACAAATTATGTTATATTATCTTAATAAGCCCATCCAGTGAGTTTTTTATTTCAGCTATTTCACTTTGCAGTTCTTTCCATTTCTTTGAACTGTGTTCACAATTGTTTTCGGAACATTTTCATAATAGTTTCTCTAATATCTTTGTCATACGATTCCAACATCTGTGTCACCTTATTGGTGTCTGTTGACTGCCTTTTGCCACGCCAGTTGATATTTTTCTAATTCTTTCTATGCCACGTAATTCTGGCTCACATTTTGACTATTACGTTATGAGACTCTGGGTCTGGTTAAAATATACAGAAACTATTGATACTGTTGTTTTAGCAGACAGTCAACCCGGGTAGGTTCAGGCTGCAAGTTCCCACCCATCGTCTTCGTGGTCGTCAGGTCAGGTCACTGTCCAAAGCCTTTGTAGTGTTATTTGGAGCTGCCCCATACATTTGGTGCCCAGTGGCCGGTCTGGGACCTGCATGCTCTACGTATTAAATCAGTTCTCAAAGTCCTTTATGTGCTGATTAGAATGCAATTCATTCCGGTGCAGCTTGGGGGTGAGCCCAGGATTTCATCAACAGTGTTACGAGGTTGCTTTCCCAAACTCCTCTCTCTGTGCCCTGTGAGTACCTCCCAGCTTCCTGGGGCCCCTTTTGTCCTCCATCTAGAAAGCTGTGACCCTATAGCTACTTCTATTTTCTTTCATGATCCTATAGATGATGACTTCCAGCCTCCTTTCCATCCTACTCACTTGCTTCTGGATTTTCCCAGTGCTTTAATACCTTTCTTACAGTGTGGCACCCTGATAGGGAACTACTACCTCCCTCAATGTGGATGCTATAAATGCATTCATGCAATTTGAAGAGTGTTGGCTTTTTCAGTAACTGCATTTCACTGTGGCTCAGACCAGATTCTCTGAGATCCCAGGCCTTTTGTATGTGTCTAATGTCAGGTCTCTGCTACACAACTTCCATTGGTCCTTCTCACCCAAATGTAGGACGTAGAACCATTAATACTATAGTTTACCTTGTTGCCTCTAGTTCATGATTCTTGCCTACTGAAGCAATTTGGAATTCTGATGATACCATCATCTACCTATGGTTTTATTAGTTATCCATCCTACCCTTATGGAGAGAGAATAAAAGCAAGTTTTGTTGTGCTCTGAGGAGCCTGGTAAAGTAGAAAGACTTTCAGAGGTTCAAGTCCATCTCTGCCTCCTGGCCCCAGTGGGTGACGCCCTCACTCGGACGTCCCGTGAGCTTTTTCTGAACGTATCCAATCCCCAATTGTGGACAGAGTTCAAACTCTTCCCTTTGGAGTTCCTCTGCCTCGGTGTCAAACAGGGGCTGTATCAAGATGCCTGTTGCAATGTGTTACAAGTTTTAAGTAGGTGCTTTAGACAGATGCCCTACGGCGGCTGAGAACTCGCCCACCTGCTCTAGAGGAGTCTGGATTTGAGAAACAGCCATAGGACAGCCTTCCACTCACAATCTCTTCAGAAAGATCTCCAAAAATCCCATCATCAGAGCCTGTCAACTGGGCGAAGTGGTGTCCTCTCCAGAATAAACACTTGGGGTCTCAAGGAGGGAAACATGGATTGACAACCCAGAGTCCAGTGAAAGAGAAACGGGAAGACTGGCGAGAACTGAGGAAAACTTTTTTATGGAAAATTTCAAGCACATTCCAAAGAGAATAATGTCATAAACCTCCGTGTGCCCCACATGCAGCTTCAATGATGATCAGCTCACAACCAAGCTGGTTTCACCTGCACCCTCACCGGCATCCCCTCCTTCACTCACCCCCCTGCATTGTTTGGGAGCAAATCCCAGGCCCCATACCATTTCCTTCCTAATACTTGAATATGCAGGGAGAAGGCATTTAAACTAGGACGAACTCTTCACAGAGAAGGTGCATATAAAATCCAAGAGAAAGTGAAACTTGAAAATAAACAAAAGTAAAGCCACCAAAGAAAATTTTGAAGGATCAAGTGGAGAAGGGAGAAAAGGAATTCATTCCCAGGAATTATTCTCAGATTTTGATGATGTTTTATTTTTTAAATAAGACATAAGATTCCATCACTACTCCTTTTTTTCCCTAACCAAACACTACAGCAGAAATCAGTTAATTGAGAAACAAGACTGATATTAGGGGGGAAATCTGTGCACCCCCATGCAGTTAAACATGAAAGAAACATATTTGAGCTGTGTTGGCCCATGGTGACAACACTTTTTAAAATATATGGGCCGTGACCTTATTTTTAAAGTTTATATTTATTTTGCTTCGTTCCACGAGATGTAAACTGGGATATTCAGTTATAAAACAGCATTTTATTGCTTCTGGGTAATTCCCCAAGAGAGGAAAATAAAGTTTATTTCCCGCCCAAAAAGTGATAAATGTTTAATGAAACATCTAGCCCTTTCCCCTTAAAGGTTAGGCATGACTTTTTAGAATATTTTTATAAGCATCTGATTTCTTCCACCTGAATTTAGCTGATGAATCAGAACCCAGGTGTGAGTGTGGAAAAAAGGGAAGAAATACCTAAGGCTCTAAAAGCAGGATTTACTCTTCCGTGTAGGGAGTTGTATTGAAAAGTGAGAGTTCTGTCCTCAGGAAGGATCAGGAATCGTCGGGGAAAAAACACCCACTTGGAAACCATGGATAAAGGTTCAGAACATCAGCTTTTGCTCAGCTTGCTAGTTCCCTGAAAGAAAAAGTATGAATATCTTGTATTTCACACACAGAGACACCTTTACATGCACACACCATAAAGGGCTTTTCAGGCCTCAAGTACTTTTTTAACCCAACTAGTTCCAGGAAAATATAAAACAAACCAGAAACAAATGTATGAAATGTTTCTTAGAATAAAGATTTCCAAGCAAAAGAGGAAAAGTCTGGACAAAGCCCGTTTGGGATTTTACCAAAGGCCACATCTTTCTCAGGATTTCTAGATCGGGTGACCCTCCAGAGACAGCTCTGCAACCCCCATCGGGCGCCAGAGGCCACATCACCTACCTGCAGGGGGGCTGATAAAGACTGCGCCCCATTCAAATGCACCCTTTTCTCCCCCTCCCACCCCTTTTATTTCCTGCTATGGTGTTACTTGCTGCCTAGTTTTTACACCTCTGGTTTCCATTAAACAAAAGTCAGGAGTAGAAGACTGTAAATCTCTCACACTCAGTGCGCTGCAGGGCAGCCAGGCCCCATCCCCTACCTGAGGACCTCCTCTGAGGAAGCCCCCATCCCCATGCCACCCCGGAGACTGGGAAGGGATGGGGCCAAGCGGGAGGGGAGGGAGGGAGCCTTCCAGCCCAGGGCCGCTAACTCCAGTGCACTCCGGAGACTGGGAAGGGATGGGGCCAAGCGGGAGGGGAGGGAGGGAGCCTTCCAGCCCAGGGCCGCTAACTCCAGTGCACTCTGGAGACTGGGAAGGGATGGGGCCAAGCGGGAGGGGAGGGAGGGAGCCTTCCAGCCCAGGGCCGCTAACTCCAGTGCACTCCGGAGACTGGGAAGGGATGGGGCCAAGCGGGAGGGGCGGGAGGGAGCCTTTCAGCCCAGTGCCGCTAACTCCAGTGCACCCAAGTTCTCTTTCTCAGGTTCGTTTGCTCAGCTGGTGCCACGCACTGCTCCAGCCCCACCAGGCCTGGTGGAAAGCGGCTTCCTCCAAAGTCTAAGGGTCCATCTTAAAGAAGTGGTTTGCAGCCGAGAAGAAGGGAGCCCCGTTGAGCTCCGTGTTCTTAATACGTGGAAATAAGAGCTGTGTAAACAGCGTTTCGCACTCCACCTATAGCGAGCCCGCCAGCGCACACAAGGCAGGCTCTTTAGACCTTCCTCCACCCCGACTATTGGTCTTCCCATCGCTCTCTTTATTCCAAACACACACACAGCCCCTGCTGCCCATACCCTGGGGCAAGGTATGTCGTCTCCCCAAACACCCATCCTCCCAGCGACCGTGACTCACGACCCACACCCTCGGCTCGGCTCCCGCACTGGTCAAAATGCTTGTCGCCATTGGCACTCGGGCCACCGACCGTTCACCCCACCTTTTTTCTCTCTGACCGAACGTCAGTGAAAGCTGGATTTGGAGAGCCTCACCGGCAGCTTCCAGCTGGGAGCAAAGAGGGCAGAGCCTTGAGGGGCAGCCAACTCCTCCCTAGGCTGCCCTACAGCCGGGCCCCATCCTCCCTCTCAGCCTGAAGGTGGTCCCCGTGCCTTGTCTCCAACGACCCCCTGCCCATCATGCACGACACGATCAGGGGATGATGAGGGATGACACGACAGCACTCGCAAAGCCCCTCACTGCGAACGGGACAGAGCTGGTCCGCCTGCCTCAAGGCCGTAACTTACTCCCATCAGAGGTAGGAGCTCGGTGGCCTTGAGGGGTGTCCAGTGCTGAGACCAGACCTGCCCAGTGGCCAGCAGTCCGGGCCTCAGGTGGCGCCCAGAGGACAGGCAGAGAGTGTCAGCAATGACAGGTCCCTCCCAGGCGGCCGCTCCCTGCCAGGGAGACGGAAGGGAGGGGGCAGCTTCTTTGCGCCTCGTGTTCTCAAGGGTCAGGGAAATATCACAAGGGAAGAGTGAGAAGAAGAGAGAGAGACGGGCCAGCTTCCCGGGGACGGTCCGGCTGGTCTCCTGTGAAGCCCGAACACCAGCTTCTAATTTCACATCGTCAAGATTCACCTCCCAGAAAAGTCAGAGCCGAAAAGAACGTGTAATCTTCTTGAAAGAGATCCCACAGCTTCTCCAGATGTTTTGGTTTATTCTGTGGGGAGGGGAAAAGGCCTCGCTGGAGAGAAGCAAACATGTTCATTCCCTGAAAGGAGGAAGGTCACCGAGTGGGAACAGTTTATTCGCCTTTGGAAGGATCGCATTTCAGCAGAAGCGGCCAGGAATAAGATATCATTTGTTAACTTTGCTGATCCAGTAAGTGTGCGCTGGACAGCTGAGCCATTATTTGGGGCTCTCTGTTACGTGCCCTGTAACGAGGAAACAATGTCCCGCTGAGTTTAGGTGTGGTGTGTGCTAAGACCACATAAAACTTTCAGCGGCTTTGTACCAAGTTGATTTTAGGGAACGGCACACATTGAACCAGTAGAACAGAAAGAAACCACAGCCTTCCCTCCCCTCATCAGGAACTGCATTGCTAGTAAATTACTGGAGAGTTTCAATGGTGTATGGTGATTTTTATCAAATCAACTCCAGAATGTAGGATTGTATTGTTGCGTGTGTGGTGGTTTTTCTCCCCAGGTGAAATACCCCAGGATCAGAGAAATTTTTTGAGTTAAAAGGACTGTTTGTGTCCCTGCTTCTCATTCTACTGATGGAAGGTCGAGAACCATGGCGGGGTCAAGCGCAGGTGTGTGCGCACGAGGTACCTCAGGGACGGAGACAGGACTATAGGACCTGGACGATGTTCCATCAGACCAGGAGGCCACAAAGGAACACATGCAGAGGTGCCGGCCTGGCCCCCAGAGCTCCGTGCACCGTCCTGACTCATCTTGGCATCAGCTGTAGGGCGTCAGCTGTAGGGCGGCAGCTCTTTCTTTTCTCCAAACACCCCTTCCGCTCCCAGCCTGAAGGGGCGCAGGGGCGGGGCCGGAGCCTGGGCCAGGTACGTGCAGAATAAGGAGGCTGCCTGAGGTGAGCTCCGGGAGCCCCGCCCCTCGGGAGCATCATTCTGCGCGGCTGGCCAATGGTTCACAGCGACCGGCCCGGGCCGGCGGCTGCATCTCCCTTCCTCGTTCCCGAGACAGGGGACAGGGCGGGGGGGGGGGGGGGTAAGGGCAGAGGGCGAACTGAAAGTACAGGCTGACAGGGTCCCTCTCTTTGATTGCTGTGTCCCTGACAACGATCCGTCCTAGGAATTGCGTGGCTGAGGGAGAGACAGTGATGGGTGGAGAGACTCGGAGGCTGAACTGCAGCCCGGGAGGGAGGCCGGTGAGGCTCAGCTCACGGTGCTGCTGCCAATGCAGGGCGGCCGCCAGCCCCTCCCTGCAGGGGACTTGGTGGGGGGCTGTCAGCGCTCCTTCCCTCCTCTGACAGCAGCTCCGCGGCCAGCTCCCGAGGTGGGCGTGGGCACTGGTCTGGACCCTGGAGCCTCCATGCCTGTTCAGCGGTCAGCCCAGGGGAGCTCATGGGCCAAGTAAGGCCAGAGAGACTCTCTGGGAGGTGCAGTGGAGAGGCATGGAGAGAAGTGTCACAGAGCATCAGAGCCTTCCATGGCCCCCTATAAGTGAGGCCAGCAGGCAGGAGAGCGGGTCTGAGGGCCAGAGCACAGTGAAGGGCAGAGACCAAGTCAAAGTCCCGGGACTCAGTTACGCCAAGGTCTAATCCAGCTCTTTCAGCGCATCCTCCTTTTGCTCAAGTCAGTAACTGCGGTTCTGACACTTGACGGAAGGAACACAGGACCCAGGATATCCGCGATCAGACAGCACTGGGGGGAGGCAGGAAGGCTGTGGAGCAAGGGTAAGTCTGGTCAGAAAAAAACAGCATGGTAGGCCTAATCAGGCTCCACCAAGCATTAACCCAGGTGGGCTTCCTGGAGGCGGGTACACAGCAGCTTTGACTGAGCGTGAACCGTGTGTGCCAGGGAGATGGACGCGCAGACAGAGATCCTCTAACCGAGCCTGGGAGAAAAGGCAGGGCTGCACCCAGAGGCCATTTCCTGGATGAGGGAAAACAGAAGGAGGGGGCAGCTGGGAGGAGAGGCAGAGGAAGAGTGCAGTTTGGGGATGTTACATGTGAGCTTCTGCAGGACACCCAGTGGGGGGTGTCCAGCTGGCACATCCGTACACAGCTCTGAAGGTGGGGATGAAAATGTGGGCTGGAGACACCAAATTAGGGGTCAGCGACACAGGGGGAGGGCAGCCAAAACCGTGGGCCTGGATGGACGAGGTTGCCCGGAGACCAGGGTGAGAGAGAGAGCCACGGACAGACCCTTCACAGCGACAAGACCTGGGGAAGGAGCTGGAAAGGAAAAGAACCAGAACGGCGAGAGGGAGAAGGGGATCCGTGGGGAGTGTTGCCACGAGGCTACGTGAGCAAGAGAGTGTTCCTGACAATGAATGCAGCTGGCAAAGCCAAATGCCACAGAGAGGTCGAAAAGTAGACGAGCCGGGAAATATTCTCTGGATCTGGTGATCTGGAGAGCAGTGTCAGGGTGATGGTGATGCCTCCTGTGCCCTTTTGCTGCTCCTCCTACAAACCTCTAGGGCAGCTCTCGGCACAAGGCAGGGAATGATTCCCTTCCACATTCTTCTCTCTTACTAGACTATTAGCTCCTTGAGGTCAGGGACTCTGTATTGTCCATCTTTTGCTTTTAAGCTATTTAATTGCGGTATAATTTCCATGTAGAAAATGCACCCATCTTACCGTATGGCTCAGCCTGTGTTTACACGTGCACCCACTGTATAACCCCAGCAGATCGAGATGGACACATTTCTAGGACCAGAGACGCCCACCCCTGCCCTTCCCAGCCAACACCCCAGAGGTCAGCACTCTTCTGCCCTCTGTCACCATAGATGGGTTATGCCTGTTCTGAACTTAGTATAAGTGGAGCCGTAGGGCATTTGCTCTTGGGAGATGCCCACTTTCGCTTCAACACGGGTCCCCAGGTGGCGCCATGAAGCTGGGACCAGCCCCACCGCGTTGCTGTAGGTTAAACGGCTGCACCACACTCTTCTGTCACCAGATGTTTGACATCTGGAACCCAGGTGGTGGCTTGAAGAGAAATGCTGCCATGGACATTCTTGCACACATGATGGACATAGTACTCATTTTGGAGGTGTATGCCCAGGAGTGGAAGTCTGGTTATGTCCTTGGATCTATTTTTTTTTTTTTTTTTAGTGGTACGCGGGCCTCTCACTGTTGTGGCCTCTCCCGTTGCGGAGCACAGGCTCCGGACGCGCAGGCTCAGCGGCCATGGCTCACGGGCCCAGCCGCTCCGTGGCATGTGGGATCTTCCCGGACAGGGGCACGAACCTGTGTCACCTGCATCGGCAGGCGGACTCTCAACCACTGCGCCACCAGGGAAGCCCTGTCCTTGGATCTTTTATTCTCAGCACTTTGTCCTATATCAGGCCAACAGGATACATACCTAATAAGTACAAATTGCCCTTGAAACCTTAAACAACTTTTCAACAAATCTCTTGTAAAAAGTTAAATTTAATGCTATTTACTAGGGTCTTTATGGTATTATCAACAAATTTTTAAAATCAATTTCCAAGTAAGTGTATCAAAATCTAAAGAACAGGCCAAAATCTCAATTAGCAGAGGACATAAGCCCCTCTCTTTAAAGAACTCATATACAAGCTCAAATTGTTTTTTAAACAACTATGCAATTTCAGTAAATAAGGTAAACAGCCTTTGAAATGAATGAGCCAGAATCTGGAGAACTGGTTGCAAGGAGGCTCCAGAAGAGGACCTGCAGGCTCGCCAAGGGCAGGGATGAGACACACATTCTGGAAGCAGGTCTGGGTCAGGGCAGCCATCTTTGCACAAGGAACACATCTGGGCAAGAACCGGGCTTCAGCGGGAGCCTCGACAAACGCCCCGGGAATAACACGATGAGAAGGAACCTCACCAATCAACGTACCAAATGTGTGCTTTTCTTTTGAATACCGGCTTCGGTTTTCACCGGTTAGAAGTTCAGTGCTAGGCGAAAGCCACGGAGGCGTGAGAAAGGGGCTTTCCTGGTGGGAGCTGGACCTGCCTGCCACCTCCTTCTCATCCTAGCTCCCCTGATGGGCAGAACCTGACCACAAGTTTGCCCTGAGTTGGCATGAAAAGAAGTGAAGTCTTGCCTCAAAGAAAAGATAAAAGGAACGGCCAGATACGTGATTTCAGATCTGGATCCAGGCCTTGGTCTACATTCCATCTCACTCCATCCGCCCCCCACCCGGCCCCCACCCAACCCACCGCCCTGAGGCGTGACCCAAGTCCAAAGAAGAAGTCAGAGAATTTTTTGGTGTTTTTCTAGGTCTCCTCCCATCCCCTTGGAAATCCTTCTGGGGGCGGGGGGCAGGGAATAGTCCCTTGCCTATCCAGCATAAACTATCAATACAAAATGGTTAGATAAATAATTTAGGCAGAGGGTGACGGTGAGGGTGAACTCCAGGCCACTAATCCTCGAGGCTGGCAGACACTGATAAGAAACACAGGACAAGCTGAAAAAGGAATGAACACAAAGAGAGGGACGGCCTTTTCCGGCGGGTCAACCCCGGACAGAACAAATGAATGTGTCTCCTCTGACGGCTATAGCTCTCCCACCTCGATGTCGGGTCAGACACAAGGCCGCATTCATTTGCTCTGTGGTCTCATACATTAATGACACAGGAGTATCTGAGCAGAAAACAGCCTGAAAAAACACAATGTTATGGGAAACAGTGACCTTGTCCTCACCTGGGGCCCAGAGGTCTGCTCGCCCGCATAGGGGACGCAAGCTTCCTGTGATGCCCACCCGATGGTTCAGAAGTTCCCTCGAGTGTCTCACGAAACACAGGGCCGCTGTGGTCACAACTCCAGGACACCACTTACAATGGGTGTCCTTGGGGGACAAAATGGGAATGAACGTGTTGAACATTGGTCACATGTCCTGAAATACCCAGAACACTTGAATTTTAAACTGGACACCTCATTGCCTTGGCAAGTTTCTCGAAATGTCAGGGTCACAGGTCCTGTGTTTTGGGGGATAAACACACACACACATACACACTCACAAGATGTGAGCACAGCAGGTGGAGGGGAAGGTGGCTGCAAAAGTGTGAGAAGCGGCCCCGTGAAGCGTCACCGCTCACCCATCGCTGTTGCCTGTCCTCCCCGTCCTTGCTCTCTGTACACAGGGGTTCTAACAGGCACAACACTCTGGCTTAGTTCTTGACTCGCAAGTCTTAGAAAACGTGGTGGCTCCAAATAAACTAGAAGTCCCCCCGCCAAAGGCGGGCACACAGCGGGGCACAAAGCAGACGATCAACAAGTAATTTTTTATTTGACTTGACTGTGCTCCCCCTTCCTTTTATTATCCTCGGTTGCATATGCTGAAGGTCTCCTTCCTGCAGAATTAATCTATTCTTAAGGAAAATACAGTTTCTAACAGCATTAAAAACTTCTATCTCCCACCATCTTCTCTTTCTCTCTCAGCCCCTCTAGTGGGCAGCTGCAATCATGCTTCCCTCTCCAGGTGCGTCCAGTCGTGCACCCGGCCTCTCAGGTGAGGCCCTCCCTTTAAACCTGTTCAGCCTAAACTCAGCGATGAGTCACTTATCTGCACATATATCCTCAACTCCTTTGTTTCTTTCTGGTGCGGTCATGCTTCCTTAACAAAAACACAGTCTCACTCTCAAGGAACTTAATTCTACTGCACTCACCTCATACTCTTCCCGTACCATCCACCAACCATGATCCTTGGTATTTACCCAAAGAAGCTGAAAACTTATGTCCACACAAAAACTTGCACACGGAAGTTTATAGCAGCTTTACTCATAATTGCAAAAATTTGCCAAAAATCAAGATGCCCTTCAGCAGGTGACTGCATAAATAAACTGTGGTTCATCCGGACAATGGAATATTATTCAGCAGTAAAAAGTAGTGAGCTATCAAGCCACGAAAAGACATTGAAAAACCCCAAATGCGTATTACTAAGTGAAAGTAGCCAATCTGAAAAGGCTATGTACCGTATTTTCCAGCTCTGTGACATTCTGGAAAAGGCAGAACTATGGAGACTGTTTCAGAAAAGACGTCTTCCCTCCTTTTTTAAGGTAATTCCCTTCGTGGCCCTTACCCTTCTCCTCAGGAATGTCCCACTGTTGTACCTTCGATCTCTTTCTCTCCACTCTTCCTACCCTTCGGCCTGAAAGAAAAACACACAAAAAGAAAATACATACACAAAACACCCTCTTGACTCTGGGCTCCCTCAAGCCCCTTCCCGTCTCCTCTGCCCTGCGGGCTCTCCGAGCTCTATGCAGACACCCCAAGTGGCTGTCACTACATCCTCACCTCCCACGTACTCCTCAACCAGCGTCAACTAACACTTGCCCTTTGCCCTCTCAAGTCAATGTTTTCTCAAAAATGAGAAATCTGACTTCCTCACTTAATCCCCAAGCCAGTCCAATGCCCCTCACATAGTGGGTTCAATAAATATTTGTTGAAAAAACATCCCGAATGATTTCCTAATTTCCAGCGAAGACCGCCTTTTGTCACTAGGCCTTGCGGACTACTGAAGCCCCGCCACCCCTGCCCTGTAGATAGGTGGAGTCTCCTCTCCATCCTCAGCCTGAGACGGTCTTTCAGAGCACATGTCAGGTGCGGTGGATGGATTTCGCTCTGGCTTCCTGGACCGCCACCTCCTGACATCCACGTTCACGTTCACCCTGTCCAAGTGTGGGCGGGGCCGTGTAGTGACTCCGCCACAGTGTGTAACCTCCGCCCGTCTGCGCTGCAGCCCTGCACCCGTGCTGACTCAGAAGGCGCGAGGGGCCTTGAATCCCACAGGCCCAGGAGGTGATCCCGCCAGCAGCCTGAGGCGTCCGAAGCCTCCAGGTGAGAGCCCAGCCCAGCGGTACCCTGACTGCGTCCTGGGAGACCCCGGGCACAGGACCCAGCTGAGCCGTGCCCAGACCCCTCCCCACGGAAACCGTGACATGATGAATGTGCGTTGTCTCCCGCTGCTGACTCTGTGGTCATTCGATACGCAGCGCAGACCACTTAAGAGGCCCGGTCACAGCACTCCCTGCTCACACCCTCAGGGGCCTCCGTCTCATTCAGAATAAACCCCAAAGCCCTGTCTGTGGCCAGGAGCTCTTGTAGCCTGGCTCCTACACCTGTAAGATCCGCCTCCGCCCCCTTCCCCTTGCTCATCCCATAGCCATACGGGTCTTCCTGCTGTTCCATTCCTGCCTTTACCCTCTGTTTCCCCTGCCTGGAACATTCCACCTCCAGATCTTCCTGTGATTCGCTCCTTCACTTCATTCAGAACTGCACTCAAACACAGCTCCTCAAGGGAGCCTCCCCAGTCCCCAGTCCCAACTCCAGCCCTTATCAGTACCTGAAATTATATACCATACGTAGATTCAGATATGGGTAGCTGGCAGAAATTACCTTGAAACAAAAACAGTGACCCTGTCACTACAAGGCAAACAGCTGTCAGTCTTATTGGCAATGATACAAATTTGAGCTACCTAGTAAAAATCAGACTTTAGGAAATCTTGTATCTACCCCCATGAGCAGCTTACCAATGCCTTAAGACTTTTTGATGAGTTTGGTGGTGATACTGATACTTTGATATTGTAAGTGAAACATGTCAACATTTGGAAAATGTAAAAAACTCCATGAACCATAATTTTCAAAGTGATCAATAATGATATTACAAAATCATGAATGGGTAACATAAAGACAGGCATATAGACCAATGAAACAGAATAGAGAGCCCAGAAATAAACCCTCACATACATGGTCAACTGACCTTCCACAAGGGTACCAAGACCATTCAACTGGGGGAAGGAGTCTTTTCAACAAATAGTGCTGGGAAAACTGGACATCCATGTGCAAAACCTGGACCCTTACCTTATACATATACAAAAATTAACTCAAAATCCATAAAAAACCTAAATGTATGGGGCTTCCCTGGTGGCGCAGTGGTTGAGAGTCCGCCTGCCGATGCAGGGGACACGGGTTCGTGCCCCGGTCTGGGAAGATCCCACGTGCCGCGGAGCGGCTGGGCCCGTGAGCCATGGTTGCTGAGCCTGCGCGTCCGGAGCCTATGCTCTGCAACAGGAGAGGCCACAACAGTGAGAGGCCCGTGTACAGCCAAAAAAAAAAAAACCTAAATGTAGGACCTAAAGCTATAAAACTCTTAGAAGAAACCATAGGGGAAGAGTTTCATGACATTGGTTTGGCAAGGACTTCCTGAACACGATACCAAAACCACAGGCCACAAAAGTAAAAATAGACAAATTGGACTATATAAAAAATAAAAACTTCTGTGCATCAAAAGACACCATCAACCGAGCGAAAAGGAAACCTATGAGAGAAAATATTTACAAATCATATAAATGAGAAGGGGTTAATATGAAGATAAAAACTCCTGCAACTCAACAACAAAAAACCAAATAACTTGATTAAAAAATGGGCAAAGAAGAAGATATAGAAACAGCCAAAAAGTACATGAAAAGATGTTCAACATTACTAGTCATTAGAGCAACGAAAATCAAAACCACAATGAGATATTACTTCACACCTGTTAAGATGGTTACTATTAAAAAAAAAAAAGGAAAAGAAGCATTGGCAAGGATGTAGAGAAACTGGAACCCCCGTGCTCTGTTGGTGGTGGGGTTGTAAAATGGTGCAGCCTCTGTGAAAAACAGTAAGGCATTACATTAGATGAAAAATAGAATTAACCTATGATCCAGTAATTCCACTTCTGGGTATCCATCCAAAAGAACTGAGAGCAGGGTCTCCAACAGATATGTGCACACCCATGTGCATTGCAACACTATTCTCAACTGTCAGGAGGCAGAAGCAACCAAAGTGTCCACTGATGGATAATAGATAAACAAAATGTGGTCTATACATACAATGGAATATTGTTCAGCCTTAAAAAGTCAGGAAACTATGACACCTGCTACAACATGGAGGAACCTTGAGGACATGATGCTCAGTGAAATAAGCCAGTCACAAAAGGACAAACACTGCATGATTCCACCCATACGAGCCATCAAATTCAGAGGCAGACGGTAGAATGGTGGCTGCCATGGGTTATGGGAGGAGCAAATGGGAAACTGGTTTTTAATGGGTACAGAGTTTCAGTTCTGCAAGGTGAAAAGTTCAGGAAATTGGTTGCACAACAATGTGATTATACTTAATGTTACTGAACTGTATGTACACTTAAAAATGGTTAAGATGGTAAATTTCATGTTATACTTTTTTATCACAGAAAAAAATTTTTAGTTAAAAATTTCTGTGCGTCAGAGGACACAAGCAACGGAGTGAAAAGGCAGCCCACAGAATGGGAGAGAATATTTGTGAAGCATCTATCTGATAAGAGGTTAACATCCAGAGTATACAAAGACTCCTACAGCTCAACAACAAAAAGCAAATGACCCGATTTTAAAATGAGGAAAGGATTCGAATAGACATTTCCTAAGAAGATAAACAAAAGGCCAATAAGCACACGAAAAGATGGTCCACTAGTCGTTAGGGAAACGCACGTCTACACCGCAGTGAGCGATCACCTCACACTCACTAGAATGGCTACTGAGATGACAATTTTATGTTTCAGCTAGAATGGTCCAGGGGCGCCCAGACATTTGGTCAAACATGATTCTGGGTGTGTCTGTGAGGGTGTTTCTGGTGAGATTAACATTTGAATAGAAGGTTGAGTCAAAAGGATTGTCCTCCCTGAAGTGAGTGGAACTCACCCGGTTGAGTTGACAGCCCAAATAGACCTGACGGCCTTGAGCTGAGACAGAATATCTCCCTAACTTCTGACTCAGACTTTAACATCAGCTCTTCCTGGGTCTGGATCCTGCTGGCCTTAGGACTGGGGCAAAACCATCACTTCTCCTGGAGTGCAGTCTTGCTGACTGAAGACCTGGGGATTTAGCAAACTGCGAGATCACGTGAGCAAATTCCTTACAATAAATAAAAAGAAGTATGTATAAATTCAAACATAAACATAAATAAATAGTTATGTTTGTATGGACACACACACACACACACACACACACATCCTATTGGTTTTCTTTTTCTGGAGAATGGAGAGCCTTGACTAATACGGTTATCAAAAACAAAAGCTAACAAGCGTTGGTGAGGATGTAGAGAAATTGGAACCCTTGTACACGCTTGGTAAGAATGTAAGATGGTACCGCTGCTATGGAAAACAGTTCCTCAGAAAATTAAAAATAGAATTACCATACAATCCAGCAATTCCACTTTTGATAATATGGCCAAAAGAATTGAAAGCAGAGTCTCAAAAGGTATTTGTCCCCTCATGTTCACAGCAGTATTCATAATAACAAAAAGGTGCAAGCAATCCAGGCATTCACTGGCAGATTATTAAATAGATAAGCAAGATGTGGTCCATCCATACAATGGAATATTATTCAGCCTTAAAAAGGACGGTAATGCTAGTATCTGTACAACATGGATGGACCTTGAGGACATGATGCTCAGTGAAATGAGCCACAGAAGGACAAATACTGGATGATTCACTTACATAAGGTACCTAAAGTAATCAAATGTTTAGAAATAGAAAGTACAACGGTGGTTGTCCTGGGATGGGGGGCAGGGGAACGGGAAATTATTGTTTAATGGGGGCAGAGTTTCAGGTTTGCAAGATGAAAAGAACCCTGGAGATGGATGGTGTGGTGATTACACAACAAAGCGAATGTACTTAAAACTACTGAACTGTACATTTAAAAATGGTCAAGATGGTAAATTTTATGTTATGTATATTTTACCACAATTTAAAATAAACAAATAAATAAAAGTCCTTCACGGGTGAAAAAGACCCATTCAAAGTACCAAATATACCAATGGATTTTACAGTAGCATGGTTCCAAAAGTTCACTGATATCTTTTCAGATTCTACATTACAACTAACTTTTAAAAATTATCATTTAATTTTTATGAAGACTCAAAGAAGAATAGTTACAATTATCCAAAAGTCTGTGAAAATATTCCTCCTTTTGAAACTACATGTATGTGAGCCCAGATTCTCTCCATACATTTCAATCAAAACACCATATTGCAACAGACTGAATTCAAGGCGAGTAAGAGAATCCAATAGTCTTCTAGCTACCAAGCCAGAAAGGAAGGAGTTTTCCAAAAATGTAAAACAATGCCACTCTACTAATTGTTTTGTTTTGGAAAATATAGCCATTTTCACAAAATTATGGTTTTTATGTCAACATGTAACAGGTTTACCATTTTTATTTCTATATGAGTAAGTATTTCCAATTTGCTCACTTTTACTTTCTAGTGCGGTGCATATATGTAGACGAACTATACATAATGATAAGCTCTTTAGGGTCTTCAATAACTTTTAAGAGTGAAAACGAGTACTAGGTCAAAATGTGTGAAAGTACTGGTTCAGACTAATGCAATACAGAGGATAAGACACTAAATCCTCCTTTTCTCCCTCCTCTGCCCTTGAATGATTACAGCTCTACTTAATAGAACTGAGGTAATCACCCTCCGGGGGCCATAAGTCTGAACCTGGTATCATTGGGTTGGAATCAAAATGTCATCAGGGCTGTACTCCATCCTCCCCCCACCCCAGGCTTTAGGGGAGAGTCTGTTTCTTGCCTCTCGAAGCCTCTGGGGGCTGCCAGCCTCCCCTCGCTGTGGCCATGTCACTCCAGGCTCACCCCCACCTTCACAGGGTCCCCGCTTCTGTCGGTTTGGGAACTCCCATGCCTCTCAGTTATAAGCACCCACGATTAGATCGAACACCATCTGTTGTACTTTATAGGTCAAGCAATCCCATCATAATTATATTCATTTAATCTTCTATGAATTCCAAACAGTGTCAATAAAAATTAATTAGTTCACAGTGTACTTCTGGTTGTTTTTCTAGGCCTTTCTTAATCCACAATAAAGGGATACTAACAAGGGGACAGGTTCTGGCGCCCAAGGACCTGGGTGTGAGTCTCAGCTCCGTCATTTCTCAGCTGCGCCATCAGGAAAGCTAGTCCTTCCTTTGTGCTTCAGCTTCCTCATCTGTAAAATGGGATGATGACAACACTGCCCACCACTGAGGACTGCTGCCAAGGCTGGAAGAGTCGGTCCTTGTAAAGTCCTAGCCCAGTGCCCAGAGGATAGTAAGCATCTCCAAATACTAGTTGTTGTTGTTATTATTATCTGAATAAGGTTTATAGGAAGAGGTTGGGTATGGCTTAGAAATCAGCTCATGGGAATTGGGATGATGGATGCTGAAGAAGCATCTGTCCAATAAGTCACAGGACCCCGGCCCCTGGGGACCCCCTCCAAGCATCACTTTGCATTTCTGCACTAGAAACCATACCTACTTCTCAGAGGTTTCCCTGGCCCTGCAGCCGTGCCCCACACCCCCCAAGGGGACCCGCACATCACTGGGGGCAGCTCTCGACAGTGTCCCAAAGCCGGGGAGGCCGTGAGGGCTCTTCTTCAGCTTCAGGCATAGCCTGTTTCTAAAAATGGATACTATATATTTACAGAGGAGAAATGACAGCATGTTTTCTGTCAATAGCTACATCACTTTTATTCCACTTCTTGTTTCCCCCATTTGGAGTATTTATGAAGTTTTCCATTTGATCCTTTTTTGGGGACAGACAGCTTGTTTGGAAAAAATGGACAGACAACTAAGTAAAATGGATCCCGGGGCTCCAACCCTACAAAGAACATCCTCGGGGGGGGGGGCCCACCTGCCCAAGGGTGGAAGGAGGCCCCCCCAGTTAGGACTCGGGGAGCCAGACTCAGGGGCACGAGGATGGGACCTGGGGACCCCGTGGAGCAGATGACCAGCCTACTGCCTCTGCTCCCAGCTGGAACGTGTTTCAGTCGTGACGAGTGTGAAGCGCAAAGGCAGTTGGCCAGAAAACAGGATGGAAAACGGGGGTTAGCACAGGCCGTGCGGACCGGCCCCGCTGTGCCTCTCCCGCAGCAATGTGGAAACGGGAGGCTCTTCAGAGCTGTCTCCAGGTCATCTTTAGAGGAGCAGTGAGCAGAAACCGAGCCCCGAGTGTAAGTGGTGAAGGACAGGCCGGGAGCGGACGCCTGGGACGAGGGGAGACCTGCGGCCACCGGGCGGCGACCCCGAGGGCGCTGGTCTGAGGCTCTGCGAGCTGCCGTCCTCTCAGGGCACAGCGACTTTCTGAGCGGAGAACAAATGATTCCTGCTTTTCCCAGGACGATTTTTCAAGCTGGCTTCCTTGCTGGTTTGGAGACCCAACCTGCCCATTTATAACAAGCTAACTTCAGGGCAGAGTGAAAGGCACCGGCCTTGGTGCCCAGCTCCAAACTAGAGCTGCCGCCCCAGGGTCATGGCAAGTGCCCTCCTCAGGGCCCCTTCTGGCTGAAGGCAGCCCTGCACCTCAGCTCCTCAAAGGAAGGTGCCCATTTTGCCCAAGTGCCCGTGTGTCACATCACAGATACTCGTCAGGGACACGGCGCGCTCCTTTCTTTGTTGCTTACTTTTAATCTGTCTGATCTTTAAGGAGAAAACTACCTCTAGACTTGGCTCCCGACCTTGCTACCGCAGAAGGCAGTGGGGGGAGCTCGTGGCCACAAATCCTCCTCCTAAAAAACACCTCCTCGTCTGGCAGCCAGAGAGGCGACCTTTCCAGACAGCTGGGCCAAGGGGGTGAGTCCTTGTTAAGGCCGGGCTCACGTGGGGCTAGAATCAGAACCGGAGGGACAGGGGAGCATCTGCCCTGACCAGCTCCCCACAACGACCAGGGAATGTCCCCAGAATCGCCATCAGGATGGAGGGCTGGCCAGGATGGCAAACAGGTGCTTCACCCGTGCTCAGGCGATCTACCAGAAAGCACATTCAGAGCACACAAGTGCTCTTCTTTGTGGGATTCTATTCAAAATCAAATGAGTATTGAAAGTCACAGCGAAGTATTTAGCTCTGTTTAGTAACTGGACTATCTATCATGGTAAAGGAAAGGGAATTGGGGGCTAACATACTTCTAAGCATTTCATTCAAGGGAGAAAGATTAGGGAAAACACGTAATGTATCTTAGGAACGGGAACGTCCTGTTATTGTTAGAAACTGCTGGGACCTCATTAGAGCCTATGAAAACATCATGTGTAAGTACTGAAAGGCAATAAATCTTCAACAGCCCGAAGAGAAGGTGGGTAAAGCGGGAAGGGAAGAAAAAGAGGGAGAAAGAGGGAAATGGGCAAATTACCAGCCCTCTGGTGGTTTTTCCCATCAAACCTCGAGCCAGCTTGGGCCACCAACTGGCTTCCCAGAAGGATTGCGTGAATGCAGCTTCCTGATACAGGTTGATACAGTAGGAGACTGTATTAAATACTCTAAAGTAATTATCGACAGTTAATAAAATCAGTTTAGGATAGATTTTTTTCCTTCTCGGTTTTCATACTGTAACCTCTCTGCAGTCTTGGTTCTTCCTTGGACATGGAAATTCCTTCTCATAAACTTCATCCTGGTACTGAATGTTGAGCCAATTCTGAAGAGCTGATCAGAAATTAAGCAGTAAAAGTTAAAGGTGCTCACTTTGGACTAACTGAACATTGTCCCTGGAGCCACTGTTATTGGCACACAGCCAAGGAGCATCTTCCAGGCCAGATGCCTTTACAAGATTACAGAGACTGCGCAGTTCATCTGTTCTCCTGTGGAACTGAAAAATGGCCACAGATGGTAAGTAATGGTGCTCTTTTTGAAAAAAAGAATTACAGCTTCAGCAGCGAGCTATGTGAAAAACAGATAGGGAGAGCCTGCGGACTAATCACATCAACAAAAATTTATCAGTTGAGAAAGGAATCTCTTGATAAATACAGACCGTAGGATACTCTATATCCAATAAATAATACCCTTTTCTCTATAAAAGAGATTAGTTGTCTCTTCAACTGGCCAATCTGTTTTATGACAAAAATTCAATATCTGAGCAGCCTTTATATATGGAGAGGAAAAGAAGCTCACCATCATTTGTACTTTGTTCTCCACTGACTCTTTTTTAAACACTTAACACTTGTCTAAATATTTTACACCCTCGTCATATACCTAACTGTTAAATAAAAAGCTAAATTATTAAATTTCTATTAAATATAAAGTTATGAAGTTAACAAATTTGACTCAACATTTAAACAAATGATCGGTAACAAAAATTAATCAGACTCGTCCGAAGATTTAATAGGTATAAGTCTTTCTGATGCTCTAAGCACGTCAAGGGGACACCATATTACAATGAATATAAAACAGATCAGTGCACTTACACCCAAGCTAGTTTACTAAAGGTTTAACTCTATGGATTTAAATTTGCTTTTCTATTTTTATTCTTACTTGTATTCTAATTTCTTTCTGGAGTACAATTTTCACTCATCTTAAAAAAAAAAAGCTAGGGTCACCTTCTCAGACTAGCCATGATTGCAGATGTGAGTTTTGAGAACAAAGACAAGATTTAGGCAGCTTCCAAGGAAACTGCAGCGAAGTCACTTACCCAGGTCCCTTGCTATAGCCGTGCTTGGTCCATTACTTCAGAAATTCTCCTGATCATTGGTTTTGGAAATTTTGGTGTGTTTTCATTTTTATGACCTTCATATTTTATCATCAATATCAAAATGGTGCTTATCCGGTATGTCTTGTCTGTATTGTATCTGGTACAAGTTCAGTTTTTTGGCTCTTGTTCTAAGTAAGATTCGGTCTTACTTAGATCTAAAGCCTTTGGTTGATCTGGGTCCCTGAAACGTTGTAACACTTCTTTCTCATCAACCATTAAAATCCATAATATTGACATGGAGACACCAGCAGAAACCCCTTAGCCATTCTTCATCTTCCTTTGTGTACAGCAGGCTGGGAAGGCACAGTTCTGATGGCATTTTCCTCACCTTTAGGGTCCAAGATCCCCTCACCTCCTCTGTCTGCCTTCATGTGTAGACGATTAAATATGCACAACATGGAAACGAGTGAGCAGAATGTGCCTCAAAGAAATCGAGGAGCCCAAAACAGTGGCTTCCTTTGGACAGAGTTCGCTTTAAGCTTGACTTTGAGTTTATGCTTAACGATGAGCACTACCTGCTGACTACTGTGAAGCTTTGTGACCACCTGTCTCATCCTATCAGCATGGCAGTTCTCTAAGAGTGGTCCCTGGGAGGTCGGGAGAAATTCAAATTCTCTGGCTCTGTCCCAGACCAACTGAACAAGAAACTCTGAGAGCACGGCCCCATATCTGTGTTCTCACAAGTTCGCTTGCGTCCTGGGTGATCAATGCCCACGCACGTTTGATGACTACTACAGCGTCACCAGCGAGTGCTTTACTCAGTCTTCCATTTCCTTGCACCTGCTATAGTGAGATGTGCCCCGAATGTTAAGACTGCTAACCTGTGAGGATGGAATCAGCAGGAATGATCGCTTCCTGGAACAGTTTTGTCCTGCTCGGAAATAACCAACTCTGAGAAGTGTTCCGTAGATGTAGTAAGATGAAGACAGAGACACGCTCAATCAGGTCAGAGGGCTGGGAGGCAGCTGAGAAAAGAACCATCAAAACTTAAATCAAGGAGAGTGAGTCTTAAAACGGGGAGATTGTGTAGAGATAGGGAAGGCGGGATGAGAAACAAGAGAACATACTGGTCTCTGCCCATCCCCCAGATCCCGACACAGAGCTCCTAAATCCCTTGGCACTTCCTGGGTGACAGGAGCATCACTTGTTCTAAGGAGGCCAATCCTGGTGGCTCCCGGATGGCTGCAGGGTGGGGCTGCTCTCCAGAAAGGCCCAACCATGATGAGATGCTTGAACTTTCAGTCCCATCCCCCAGGCTCCAGGGAGGCGCGGGGCTGGAGACGGATGGATCATATCCTACGTCTACTTAAACATGACTCCAGACATTTGTGTCCATCAGTGTGGAGGACCAGAAGCCCTAAATGACTCAGCCCCCTTTCAAAAAAAGAAAAATAAAGGAAGTCTGGATAAATATGAACCAAAAGAAAGTAACAATTTTATGAATCAGCATTTGGCAATAAAGTGAGAAGTCTGTCTCACTTTGACGCCCGGAACCATGAGTTTCCAGTTTCAAAGTGAAACACTGGAAAGGAAGCAAGACCCAAACCAGCCTTCACCCTGAGTCTAAGCACTGAACTCTGTGACCTTCCATTTCCACTGGAGAGCTCCATGGTGGCAGGAAAAAGAGGAAGTGAAGGCTTCAGCCCACCCAAGGCAGGAAAACACTACATACAGGTGGGGTCCAGAATGTCCACAGCCTCAGAATCCGGGTCAGTGGGAACAGGCCCAGTTCGGAGACGGGGAGTGAGGAGCGAGCCTGTCTGGGGAACCCATGACCACATTCCCGCTGACAGGGGCTTGCAGACGACACACACTATGTCTGTGGTTTGGAAAAACACAGAAAATTTAACTCACACTCATCCCAAGTCGGTCATACTCCCAGGCAACCGACAGCAGAAATCTCTTATATCCTCAAAAGAGGCCCAATCTCAATCCCTCTCACAGAATTCCAACAGATAGTTTCAGGAGCATAAACATGGAAGAAACAGGGTGCCATGAGTAAGCAGCAGCAGGACACGCAAACCCACATCCACACACACTCACACACGTGGCTACGCACATGCACACACACACACCCGCACACACTGTGGATTGGGTTTTTCTGAAAGCAGCCGCCAGGCCAGAACTTGGAATACAGATGTTTTTAGGATCAGTAACTGTGAAGGGGATGGAAAAAAGGCATGATTGAGCAGAAGGAAAGTTGAACTCAGTGTAGCTCTGACACAACCCTGTCAACCCAGCAGAAAGCACCAGTGAGAATACTGTCCACCAGAGTCATCCTGCACCAGGCTTGACACCCTCACGCAGCTTCCAGATCCAGGCTGCTGTGGGCAGGGCGTGGCACAGGCGAGGCGGCACTTTGCAGATGGAGGCTGCCTGCTGACCTCGTGCCTCCACACAGCTGGGCATCAACTCTTCCCTTGAAGAAGAATATGGTGGCGTATCTCTGTGCCGTAGAGATAGGCAGGTAGGTAGGTAGATAGATAATAGGTGGATAGATAGATAGATAGGTACAGAGACATATACCCACCCAGAATAGCCCAGGTAAAGATTTTAAACATACAAATTATCAAAAAATAAAAAGTAAGTATTTTAATCTTTTAATAACTTTTTTAATCTTTTAGAGCTTTTAAAATGACCAAGCATGTTTATAAACAGAATCAAATTTAAAGTAGAACTTCTAGAAATGAAAATTATAATAATTAAATTTCAAAAGTCATTAGACAAGTTAAACAGCAGATTAAGCACAACCAAACAAAAAACTATGAAACCAGAAGGTAGATATGAAGAAAGTATTCAAAATGCAACCCAGAGACACAGAGAGATGTAAGAGAGAATGAAAAGATGTAATTTATGTTTAATTAGAGTTTAGTAGGAGATAAGGGATATAAATGGAGAAGAAGCAATATTCAAAAGAGACCTAAACATTTATCCAAGGAAGACATACAGATGGCCAAGAGGCACATGAAAAGATGCTCAACATCACTAATTATTAGAGAAATGCAAATCAAAACTACAATGAGGTATCACCTCACACCAGTCAGAATGGCCATCATCAAAAAAATCTACAAACGATAAATGCTGGAGAGGGTGTGGACAAAAGGGAACCCTCTTGCACTGTCGGTGGGAATGTAAACTGATACAGCCACTATGGAGAAGAGTATGGAAGTTCCTTAAAAAACTAAAAATAGAACCACCATATGACCCAGCAATCCCACTACTGGGCATAGACCCTGAGAAAACCATAATTCAAAAGGACACATGTACCCCAGTGGTCATTGCAGCACTATTTACAATAGCCAGGACATGGAAACAACCTAAGTGTCCATCACCAGATGAACGGATAAAGATGATGTGGTACATATACACAATGGGATATTACTTGGCCATAAAAAGGAATGAAATAGTGCCATTTGCAGAGACGTGGATGGACCTAGAGACTGTCATACAGAGTGAAGACAGAAAGAGAAAAACAAATATCGTATATTAACGCATATATGTGGAATCTAGAAAAATAGTACAGATGAACATATTTCCAGGGCAGGAATAGAGACGCAGACATAGAGAACAGATGTGTGGACACGGGGTGGGAAGGGGAGGGTGGGATGAATTGGGAGATTAGGTTTGACATAAATACACTACCATGTATAAAATAGATAGCTAGTGGGAACCTGCTATACAGCACAGGGAGCTCAGCTTGGTGCTCTGTGACGACCTAGATGGGTGGGCTAGGGAGGGTGAGAGGGAGGTCCAAGAGCGAGGGGTTATATGTATTCATACAGCTGATTCACTTCGCTGTACAGCAGAAACTAATGCAACATTGTAAAGCAATTATAGTCCAATTAAAAAAAAAAGAGAGAGAGAACGAATGAGAAATTTCCAGACTTGTTGAAAGACTCAAACCCTCAGATTAAGGAAGCCCAGTCAATTCCCTGCAGGATAAATAAGGAAATCCCAAAGTAGATACATCATAACAAAACTGAAGAACATCAAAAACAAAGATTTTAAATACGAGTCAGAAACCTTCAAAAGGAAGGAATTATATTGAAGGCTGACTTCTTACCAGCAATGATGAAAGCCACAAAAGGGTGGACTTTTTTTTTTCAATATACTGAAAGGAAATTATGACCCTCCTGAAATTCTATACCTAGTCAAATTAATTTTCCAAGAATGAAGAGAAAATAATTTACCTTTAGAAGAACAAAACCTGACAGAGTTTAGCTCAACAGGCCCTTACAAGCAGAAATTCTAAAGAATACAAAAAGTACTAGAAATTAAAAGAAAAAACACTTGATAACCTTAAATTTTGAAATTTATTTTTGTTAAAAGACATCTTTAAAAGAGAAAACAAGGCAAATAATGGAAGAAGATACTAGCAATACATGTAAACTTTGGTACAGTACAAAACTTTGGCATCCATCATATGTAAAGTGTTCCTACTAATAATTAATAAGAATAAGACAACCCAATAGAAAAATGGGCTACCAACTTGAACAGGCATTGCACACAACAGAAAATTTAAATGGGCAATAAACATTTTAAATGCCCAAATTTATTAGTAACCTAGGAAATGCAAACTAAAATCACAACGAGATGCCACTATACCAGGTTGTCAAAAATCTTGAAGCTTGATAATACCAAGTGTTGGCTTGGATATGAGGCAACTAGGACTTTCCTACACTGCTGATGGGAGAGCAAACCAAGAGCAGGACGTTGTGGAAGACAAAAGCAGAGGGAGGTTTGAGACGACCTTTCTAAAAAACTTTAGCTGAGACTGAAGAATGGGGAGTTGGTCAGACCAAGTGACTCCAGGCAGAGAGAACACTTTGTACAAAGATCTGAATCGGAAAAGGACCTGGTGTGTTTGAGGACCTGAAGGACACGCAGCATGGCCAAGGCAGGAGCAAGGGGCACAGGACCAGAGCAGCACGGGATTAAGGCTGAAGGGGCAGCAGGAGACCCATGTCCCTTCAGGCCACCCTGAGGATTCTGATTATTATCCTGAGCCATCGGAGGTCATCGAAGGCTTTAAGCAAAGGAATAATGTTCTCAGATTTGCTTTTTTTCAGGGATCTCTCTCTTTCAATACTAGGAAATGGGTTGAGTGTATGTGTGGGTACGAGTGGATACAGGAAAACCACTTGGCCTTTTGCAATAATGCAGGCAATCAATAGTGATGACAGGGGCTGGGGGGAGGTAATCAGATTGTGAATATTTAGGAAGTGAAATTAGCAGGCCTTGGTGATGGCTTGGATGTGGTGGTGAGGAAGGAGGGAGACGTAAAGGGTGACTTGTGATGTCTGGGGTCTGACTTGCATGTGGTGCTGTGCACGCACTCAGAGAGGAAACCCTGGCAGAAAGCCAGCTGGGTGCGGGGCAGAGAGGTCATTAGTCCAGTTCTGCACATGCTGTTTTGAGACGCTCGTCTTGCCTCGACGTAAAGATGTAAAGGGTGCATCTGACACATAAATCTGGACCCAGTGGTGTCCTGGAGCGGGCTCACACGTGCTCTGCGTCTCTTACCAACTCTGCAATTACTGATACTGTGTCAGTACCTTGATCTTGGCCGTGATGAGAATACTTACACCATGGAAATTGGCAAATGCTACGATTCCGGGTTTTTCCCCTCTGGAGAATCGGCTGTTAACCATTTACCTGCACCCACTCTTTGCACCAGAGCAGAAGCCTGGTCTGAAATATAAAACTTTCAGGGAGGCCTCGGGGGCTCTCAGCTGGGCTTCATTAGCAGCAGCTCATTTTCCGCACGGAGCCTAGAGTCCAAGCAGGGAATGTGCTCCCGCCATCCCCGTAAAACTGCCTGCTGTTGACACACGAATGGCTTCCAGACAATTTGGACAGGTTGGGGATAGTTTTATAAGAAAAGGAGTGAAAAAGAAATATTTGTCCATGAAACCCAACTCCCCTCCTGGCTTTGGCCTGGTAGTGTGGCAAGGCACGTGGAAACAGTGTTATGGGTTTGCGTGCACGTTCCCCTTACCACTTTGGGGACCATCTGGGCCTGCTTCCTTAGGAGCCTCTGTGGCCTGATGCCAGCCCTGTGGACACCAGCACCAGGCCTCGTGCACACCCAGCCCACCCGATCGCCCACCCAGGCCTAAGAGCCCGGCCAGCAGCCCGTCTCCAACCACACAGCCTGCCCGCCAGCCAGCGGCACAGGGAAACACGGTGGCCGAGGCTCTGCCTCCTGGGGCGAGACGTGTGGCTCAGAGAAAGGCTCCCAGGGCTGCAGGGCAGCTGTCGGACATGGCTGGGATGGCAGCCCTGCCTGCGGGAAGTCGCAGGGCACCTCCAGAGATGCAGCCCTAAGACGTGACCGCAGCCGGCACCTGCCTCCAGGCTGGGACTCGCCGGCTTCCCCAGCATGGTCACATGCAGTCTCTCATCTCTGTTTTCTATGACAGCTCTGTGGAGTTGAAAGCACAGGGTCACTGTCTTCCTCTGTTTTACTAATGAGGTAACTAAGGTTCAGAAAGTGTGGCTTTTCAGCTCCTTCAAATTAACGTGGACCACCCGATGACACGTGCTAAGCCTGGGTACAATCCTCTCCAAGCGTCTGCCATTTCTCTGGACCCGGCGGCTGTGCTTGGCATCCCTGGCTTCCTGACCTCCCTGTCTTCCCCTGATTGGAATTCCAGGTAATGGAATGCATTTGTACTTATAATGGAATACATAATTCTACATATAACTGTGTCTACTAGTAACAGTATATAGTTTGCCTTCTGAAGCATCTCAACAGACTGCTTTCTATGAGGTCCCAAGAATTCCAAGCTGTGGTCATCATATAGGTGTTAACATGTATACATAAAAAATGGTTTTAACAATAAACTTTCTTCTAAGTATAAAAGTAATGCATGCGTTCATACTATAAAATTTAGAAAATTAGGGATATTCATCCATAAGTAACATTCAAAAGGCAAGTATCTGGTGTAAGGGAAACATTAAGATAAATATCAGGACAAATATATAGTCCACCAAGATGGGGACTATCTTAAAAGTACACTCATCTGAGTATGTGAACAACGGCATTTACAATATAGTGAATATTCACGTGTGTGTGTCTCACCTGCGCGCATTTTCCATGTCTCATCCTACAGTCTCCTCTCAAATACCCGAGATGGGCTGTGAGACACACACTGGGTCCGATGGTCTAGGAGGTCCCCAGGGGTGCTCACCTGCTGCTGTTCACCGGCATGGTCCCTGCCACACGGAGCAGGATATTCCAGAAGTGACAGGTCGTGATTCCAAAGGCTGGATAATAAAAACACCACGGCTTCCTCCTTGCTCTCTGGGATCACTCCCTCCGAGGCAATCAGCCACCACATTGTGAGGACCTTGTGGAGAGGGACTGAGGTTCCCTGACAACAGCCGTGGGAGGTGCCACCGGAGGCAGACCCTCCACCCCCTGCCCAGCATCCAGAGGCTGCCGGCCCAGCGACACCTGGACCCCAACCTCACGAGAGACCCTGCGCCAGAACCGCCTGCTGTGATGCTCCTGAGTTTCTGATTTGCGGAGACTGTGGATTAATAACCCTTTATTGTTGGTTTAAGCTGGCAAGTTTGCAGCAGTAGATAACTAATACACTGGATTTAAACCAGGCAACCTAATGAAATCCGGACTTGGTCACTTCCTAGGTAAGTGGCCTCAGGAAACTCACTTCATCTCTTGTTTACAAATTCTTTGAAACTGAGGGAACATTCCCCTCAAAGCACTGTTTTAGAGAGTAGACGCAGCCACACAGCACAGAGGCCTTGGCACAAGGCGACATTCTCGGGGTGACTAATTCACACCGGTTTACCCAGAGCTCCCTCGGTTTAGCCGACAGTCTGGCACCAAGATGCCTCACCCCGAGCTGACTGAGACAGTTGGTCACTCTAGCATTCATTGAAAATTGGTTGAGGGTGAAAGGCGTCCATGGTATACAGTTAAGCAAGGAAGTCTAGAAGCTTCAGGTAGACTAGCCCACACTCTACTTAGCCACACACAGAGATTCCAGATGTAGGATTTCATCACCGTATCTGTGAGACCTGGGTTCCAGGCTGCTTGTCTTAGAAGTTCTGCAGTGACCCCAGCGATGCCTGGTCTGCTGGGAACTCTGCTGCCTCCACCACTCTGGTCTCAGGGGAGAGTCTGGGCCTGCCCTGGACCGTTCTTTCTGAAGGATGGGATGGGGCCTGCTCCACACACCATCAACAAGACTATCTAGAACATCGCACTCCTCACACACTGCTGAAGCTGGAGGGCACGGAGAAAAATGCAACCTTGCAGACGCCACAAGTGGCTGCTCCAAAACCCAAACTCAGAGCTGACCTCAGAGGCCCTCAGCAGGCAGGGCCCCTGGCCAGCCCTGAGTCGGCCTCCGCCAAGGTCCCAAGCACCACCCTGGAGGGCCCACCTACCTCTGCCCTGCCTGGAGTTATCACCTGCAGACCTCCTTGTACGAGACATGAATAAATGCCTTTCATTCCCCTTGGCTCCATTTTCCAAAGAGCGACATCTGGGAAGCAGAGTAAAATGCTCCTTCCCCCGGGAGCACAGTTTGCCTCAGCGAAGGAGCCCAGGAAGGGAGAAGCAGGCAAAGACGGGAGGGCCCACCGCTGGCCAGGACGCTGAGGCGGGTGCAGACTGACAGCACCTCGCCGTCAGGGGGAGCCCGTCCCCAGGCAGGCCAGGTCTGCTGGTAACTCTTGAAGAACAACCTGCTTTCTGTCCACAGTGATCATTTCAGAAGTCAAGAATAAAGGTAAGGAGTCCTGAATGAGTTTTCTTTCTTTTCAAAACAAAATGACACAGACCTGGGCTGGACCATTTGACAAACTCCAGTGCTTCGTGGATTCCCTGTAATTGGGAGTTTCTGTCTTCAACTACCGAATTACCCACAGCAGATGCACCAGGGGAACCGGGTAGGCTGGGTAACACACAGGAGTGATTAGCAGACAGACCCTGATGCAGCTGGTCCTGCGGATGGAGGTAGGAAGCTCGGGGCCCAGACGTGAGTGAGCACGTGTGTGCGACAAAGGCTGGGCTTCCTGCCAGTGGCACCTACTTCACACATCACATGTCTCATTGGAGAGAAGAAGAATGTCTTCCAGAAATCCAGGCACCCCGACACCTGGTTTAGTGCTCTTTCCAGCAGCCCGAATAAAGTGACTTGCTGCTTTCAAAATCAGGTCACAGTAAATCAAGGGGAAGGAAGTTTTGACAAACAGGCTTCATTCCATCTGGTAAACAAGAGAAAAAGGAAAAAATTCCAGGCCAAGCCTTGTAGAGAGAAGCAGTAGTGAGTGCGCAGTCTGCAGGACACAGGGCGAGTGACAACACTGAACTTCCGGCGCCAAGACAGCTTGTCTGCTAGGATGCTACACCGGGCGGGGGAGCGACAGCACCTCCCAAGCTTGGTTTCCTAGGGATTTGCTGTCGTGGGGCGGATATTTAGAAGCGAAGCATCACGCCATCCGCGGTTCCCCAAGACAGCAGGAAGCATCCAGGTCCCTAAAGAGTCAAGACGGACCTGCGCCAGCTGCCCCGGGTGACGGATGGGAAGGGAGCCGACGCTGACTGAACGTCCTTGAACTTTCACATGTATTCGTTATGTCAACCTTGCAACAAAGGACAGTGTTAAGCACCCCAACTTTATGAATCACATCGAGTGACTTGAGGGCACGCGCTTAAGAAGCGGCAGCTCCCAGGGCGAGCTGCTGCCATTGTTCTAGAGTGAACGGCCACCTCCAGGCTGTGACCACGGCATTGACCATCTGAGACCATCTCCCACACCAGGGGCAGAGGTACTGTTTTCTAGCTCAGTGCAGGTTTCCCTGGACCCACAGCCAATCGTAGCTGGCCACTCATCAGAGCTTCTCAGCAAGCATGAGCCTCGAGGCTCAGCAGTTTCACTTCTGCAATCCTGCCTTCCGACACTGGGACTTAGGATACTTTCCACAAGATGGAGGGAGTATCAAGGTAACCGCATAAAACTCACACTCATTTATGCTTTTTTTTTTTTTTTTTCAAACTTGAAAATTCAAATTCCCCATCTGCTCACAGATCCTTGTCTGGCATTAGCCAGACGCAGTGATACCCTTACATTATAGAGTGGGTGCAGAGTCGAGGAAGTGAATTGAATTTACTGCAGTTACCCTTTTTTGCCAAGAAACTCATCCAACTGGGGTTGGAAAACCAACCCTCAAATGTTGGGTATTAATTGGACCCTTGGCCAAGGCAATCGCTCTATCAGCCAATTAAGGCCCATGGAGCAAGAGAGAACTGTCATCCAAAGCCAACACACACAGCTCACGCCTGGTCACACGCCATTTCCTCCCGCCACCCCTTCATCTCCAGCGACTGGAGTTTCCCTTCTTCAGTCTGCTGGCAAAATCAGGGGGCTTTGGAAGCTCTCCAGGACCCAGCTACCCATAAGTATTAAAAAAAAAGCCACAACTAGTTATTGAAACTTGTGGAAAGTTTGTGAATTTTCAATGCGGGTCCAGGAGGAGTTTGTGTTCTTCTGGAAAGAGACGATGACAAGCACGGAACCAAGAGGAGTGGGAATTCTGGGGGCCGGTGGGCGGGTCGAATCAGCATGGAAGACAGTTTCCCACCATCTTTCTTTCCAATGTGGAAAGGAATCCGTACTCAGGACCTGCACTCTATTGTGAGTATTTCTAGCTCAATAGGTACTAGTAACAAACGTGTTGCCCATCTCTTATTAGTAAGACACACAAACCAGAAGCTTCCGCATCACTGGACTTCAACTGGAATCTAGACCGTGTCACTTTCTAGTCAAGAAACCCTGGGCGGGAACTTAAAACTCTCAAATGTCCATGCTGTCGACCTCGGTTGCCAAATGGTTTAAGTGAAAACTGCTTCACACACTTAACACACAGTACATCTCAGTAACTTAACCACTGGCACTACTGCTCCCCGATGACCATTTCCCCCAATCCTCCCTAAATCAGTAGGCGATTCCCCTCCACAAAAACAAGTATGAGATTGGATGTGAATTCAAGCCCCAAATCTGGATGATTGTTTGCTAACAGAGGCTGTGGCGTTCCTATGCGCAAGTATATACATGCAGTCCCGGTGAAGCCCTGGGAGACTTTCTGGTGGACTGCGGAGTGTCGGTACGCAGCCCCATGTGTAAGAAGCAGCAAGACTCTTTTCATATCTGACCAGAGGCGCAGAGAACCGAGGCAACTGCAATACAATTTCGGCGAAAGAGGGCAGGTTCACTTGAAAGATTCCAATCAGTAAGGGACAAGTAAAGGCTTTTTATGGATGGAATTACCTGGAAAGTTACTTCAGGCTCCCACAGCATCAGCATCCAGGGACGTGGCTCCCTCCAGCGCACAATCCGTGCGGTTGCGCACAGATGCAGTAATAACCGGTTATGATGGGCTGAGCTGGGGAGAAGGTAGGGGACATTCCCCGGTTGACAGTCATCAGCTCATGGGTCTCGATGGCAAAAGAAGTTGTCACTTGACTGAGTGGTGGCTCCGTGGGGCAGTGTCAGCAAGATCTACAGCTGGAAGAAAGCCAACATGATGGTCAAAAGCACAGAAACATTATATTTTGACCTTTCTGGCATTACTGCTGGCAGTTATCCAAGATTTGGGACAGTCGGTTTTTTCCATGAAAAATTTAGTGGCTACCACAATAATTCATGGAGTATCCTTAGAATTCTTTGCTTCCAAGCCAAACACGAAGAGTGTTATGAAAAAAATCACCCAGTGCATTCACCTGCGCTCGACTTCCCCTTCCTTCGTTAAACCTTGTCATCTTCACATTTCTTGACATGCTTCCCTTTCCCACATCTGCCCTGACTGTTAAAGCAATACTGATGGTCCATCCACCATGTATTTTTATTGAGTTTCCTCAATATAAGTGAAATAAGTGGACAGGAGGGGACTGGGTTAGGACTGCACATCGGGAAAATGCCTGTGTACTCTAAGTGTTCAGGGCTTAGTGACAAAGCAATCCATCCACCGTGAGGGTCAAGTCATGTGCCAAAGACTCTGAAGATTTTAACAGAGAAGATGGAAAATTCTCTTCCAGGCAAAGAGACCCATCAAAACAGACTCTGCAGACTATAAAATGAGCCACAGGGGATTCATAGATGAGCCAAAGGCGTGTCCTGGGCGGATGGCGCCCCGCCTTCCCCACCTTGTGCAGCCTCTCCCACGGCACCAGACCATGGTCTTTCCAATCCCTGCCTTGCCCCAGGGGGCATGTTTCTCCACCCACTACTAGACACAGTCTGTGCGGCATCCAAGGCCTAATTCCCAGATACCGAGGGCAGGAGGGACCGGCTCTTCCTCCAGAGGACACTGGTTCTAGGGGCCTGAAACTTACAACTTAACCTTTAAAAACTGCAATTTTAAAATATGTTGCATTTGTAAATTGGAAACTCATGAATTCTTTCAACCGCAGAGAAATGACGACATTAATAAAAGCCCTAATGAAATAATAAAAAGCAGGGTGCTGTTCAGGGGCCTCACTGCCATCTCAACACCCACGGATGAGGCAGGTGAAAGCCAAGATGAGTGAGAGGGCCGACTGTTGCCCCCCGTCCTGAGCACCGGAAAGTCAGGCTAGAGCTCTCACCTCCCTCCTGCTAAGAGCACGGGCCTGGGTCCCAGGTGCCAGGAGGGTGAGGGAGGGCAAGGGCTGACTACCGTCTCCACGGCCCCAGTGACCCAGAGCTTTCTGTCTGTTCCACCACAGGATCCCATCCACATGCCATAGAATAGGCACTTCTCTGCACGCTTTACAAATGAGGATTCCAAGACACAGAGACTCAGAGTAACTCGCCCGTTACACAGTTAATATGTTGCAGGACTTGCGATCAGAATCAGAGCCACGGCTATTGGGCACGCAGTATTTGGCACAGATTTAAAACCCATCTTAACCACTGTATCAGCACATCTCAAACCTGACCATGCATTCCAGCCACCCAGGGAATCTTGTCAAAATGCAGATTCGGATTTTATCGGTCCGGTGGGGCCTGTGACTCTGCATTTCCGACCGGCTCCCGGGTAGTGCGGGTGCTGCAGGTCTTGGAGGAGTGAGGTGCTACATAATGCTCCCTCCTCTACATCTAAAGGGGGTGCCCACAAGTGGGAGAAGGAGGGGTGCCGAGGGGGAGAAGCAGGAAGGGAGCAAGCTTTCCTTCCACAAAATGACCCGCCCCCTAATGTGCACGTGACAGTTGAGAAACTCTAAAGCCCAAAACTTTCTTCCATGAACTCTCTTAACTTGGAATCGAATTCAGGCCCCGTGTGTCCATCTCACATACGCGATGTCTCTTCTGGAACACCTGGGCCTCAGCAGATCGGCCCAGTTTTGCATCGTAAGAAATCAGCCTTCAGGAGGAAGACTCCCCCAGGATGAAACCTCAGGACAGGGTAACGGTCACAGGTGAATGAGTCCTGCCACACACTCTGTGGGGAAGCGCAAGCTGCTTCCCCCCAGGGACACCCCAAAGTCAGCGAGGTCATCCAGGACTGGCCTCTGCCTGGGAGTGGTATCTACTGCTCAGTGACACTTCCCTCTTTGTGGAGTTTTTGGGGACACTTCACGGAAGCTGCGCTTTAGTTTCACTGAGAGCATCAGGGGTGACCCTCGAGAGTGAGGCCAGGACACGGAGGGACACTTCAAAGACGTGTGCAGGCCTCTGAGACCCGGCCCCGCATGCACGACAGAAGGAACTCAGGGGCTAGGCCTGGGCCTGAGCGGGCAAGCGTCGCCCCGCTGGCCTCTTGTGTCGCCCTTGGTTCCTGCTCACTCGGGGGCACCCTCCGTCTCCCCCACACGCGTAGCCCCTCACAGTTCTGGAGGCCAGCAGTCTGAGGTCACGGTTTCAGCGGGACCGCACCCCTGCAGAGGCCCTCAGGGAGAGCCCGTCCTCTGTCTCTTCCAGCTTCGCGTGGCTCCCGGTGCACCTTTGCTACGGCTGCATCGCTGCAGCCTCTGCCTCTGTGGTCCCACGGCCTCTCCTCTCGTCCCTGGGTCTCCCCCCTGTATGTCTCCTATGAGGACACCTGTCATTTGAGTTCGGGCCACCCAGATAATCCAAGATGACCTCATCTCCAGATCCTTCACTTGATCACATCTGCAAAGACCCTTTTTCCAAAAAGGTCACATTCACAGGTTCTGGGAATTAAGACACGGACACACCTTTTGGAGGGGCCGTCATTTCAGCCCCCACTATGTAGACAGATATTATTTAGGGCTTCCATTAATAAGCTCCATTTTATTAAATTCCTCCAGTGTTCAATCTAATTTATCCTCTTCTTCTAGTTGCATAACTATTGCAACTGAAACAACTGTGAGTCCCCAGCATCAGTTTTACCATACCATTTTGGGCCACAAGCTCACAAAAGACTACATTTTTAAAAGGATGATTGTCAAACCAGATGCCAGGAGCTCTCCTGAGACACTCTGTAATTCAAACCACAGGCTCCCAGGCTCTGTCTTAAGAAGGACAGTCCTGTAATAAAAATACCATCTGTACTTCCCCTTGCCCTTCCACAGGCTGAGTTGCACAAAAGCCTGTCACCTGTGAGCAGGCGAGCTTCTGGAACCTGATGGGTGGGTGCAGAGCAAGTACTTGCTTGCAATCTTTCAGCCGAGAAAGAGCCACCATGTCCACAGCCCCAAGACCGGGGTTCCAGGGATGCAGCTGCCGTAGAAGGAATGTCTATGGAGAAAGGTTTTTTAAGAGTAGCCCATTTCTTTAATCTTCCATTCCTCACTGCTGAAAGAACTAAAAAAAACGTAATTTGTTTGGGCCAGTGGAAGAGGAAGACTGGGGTTTATTTCTGCTTCACTTCCAAAATGCAAACAAGCAAAAGAAAACTTTAGATTTTCTCTGCATCCCAGATTGGTCAGGGTGGGAATTTGCCGCATGGCTGTCAATGAAAGTGGACTGAAGTGTGATTGGATGGGTGTAAGGCAGCGTGCCCAGAAGAAAGGGGGAAATGTAAAATGGACTGGAAAAGCTAAAAGAAAGAAAAACAAGTCTTTATCAAGAAAAGATTTAAATACACAGCAGCTGGGTATAATAAATATATTTGTTCATTTTAATTGATCAAACATCTCTCTTAATCTATAACTTTCGTTTTCCATGTCAGTGAAAATTCTCTGACTCAGCGTATAAAATAGCTAATAGAGTTTTTTTATTGCCACAACCTAGCCATATTTCCTTTGATGTGCCAAAATAAAACATAAAGAAACTCTGGTTATTGTTTTTAAAAGACTTAATTCCAGCCGTCATATAACATCTCTCTGGCAACATGAGAGCGACACTCAGCCCAGTTAGGAACACAAACCCTCAGCAGCACTTCTGGTTTCTAGACACCATCTAACGTCTGGCTCACTTCTGTTCCATGTTATCTTTCATTTTATGCAAATACTTTTTCATTTTTCCAATGTATTCTTGGATATATACAGATATTTACACACCAAATTACATGAAGAATTAAGAAAATGCTCCAAGTGGAAACCACCTTTACGTCTCTGTTTTGTTCTGGGTATTTCAGGCAAAGGAAATTTAATCCATGTAAGTGTTCATATAAGTAGCTCCAACAATCCATATACGCATCTCAACATTTATCTTCCTTTTTTCTTTGTTTCTGTTGGAAGCTTCTTTACTTAAAAAAAAAAAAATCTTGCAATACAGCATCCCTTTGAATAGAAATTCCATTAATAGGCCAGGATTATGTAGGAAATAAAGTGAACTCGGACCGGTATTATTCACTTATACTTACAGTTTAATACCATATTATTAAATTTTCAGTTCCTATTATTAAAATGACATTTATATCCTGTTCAACTGCCTGGATTAAAAAAAAAACAACAGCTCTTGAGAAGCATGGTGTCCAAATGCAGAATAAAGTATAATACTTAGAATTAATTGCTTCTATTACTCAAAAAAATAAAAAGTATAATGTAAATGCTAAAGGTTGCAAAGAACAGCTGGAAAATATTGCCCTCTTGATAGAAGTTACCTTAATTGTGAAATAATTCCCAAGCCAGAATATCATTATTTAAATTTGCTTTTCTGTCCCCTGGGCAATATTTTATTATTCTGTGTCTAACTAATAAAGTTTCCCTCAGTTGTTTATTTGCAGTTATTGCTGTCAGTTGCCAAGCCAATAAAATACATAAACTCTATTATCACAAGAAATATGTGTGTTTTATAGACATTTATAGTAAATTTTCTTTGCATTTTACAGGTTCTGTAACCAATACTGAGTCTCTAAACATCCAAGACAGCTTCTGCCCTGAGGGCAGCGTTTCCCAGCTGCTACATTAAACATTAGTCACTACCCATTTTGTAAGATTTTTAAATTAATGCATGTTATGACTCCACATTTAATTAGTACTCCATTCATCCAACTGAGCACCTACTGGGTGCCAGGTGCTGTGTCAGGCCTGGGGGATGAATAAGATCTCACCAGTGACGGAGAGCTCAGTGTTTCCTCACCATATAGACAGTGTAGACCTTGGGAAGGGATAGTGAGGATACACCTTCCAGCTTTTACTTTAATATAATTTAAACAGAGCTTCTTTACTGGGGAATTCACAAGCCAATTGCCAAAACTAAAAGAAAATAATAATGATGATGATGATGATCATAATAATTATAGTAAGAAGAATATTTGAAGAACATGGAGGATAACATAGCAACCTAGAGAACAGAATCAGGGGACAATGGACCGAGTAAACAGGAGGCGGGACCAGCAGGACCAGCATCAGCCTAACTGGTAACTGGGCACCACAGCTGACATCCTGGGCCAGCTCTCGGTCCCCAGTACTAGTTAGATGCACATGAGGGATATTTATACATAAATACAGTTGATTCTCCTTATTTGCAGTGCACTGACTTAGTGACACTGACCGGGGCTCCTGGGGAAACACAGGGTTAGGTTCCCATGAGCCTCTGGTCACAACATTTTTGTTAACTGACCAACACAGAGCCATGTTTTATGTGAGCTTCTGTTCAGATACACCTTATTTAATATCTACTGTTGACTCATTAATGCTGAGCTCATGGCCCACAGCACTGTGACTCAGGCCTGGATGAGGTTCACCCAGCACAGGCATTTTCTCCTTGAGGGGCGTCACAGCCCTCTTGCCTTTAGGAGGACCAAACAGCTTCATCACTCTCTCGGGGGCCACCATAAACACCAAAAAAGGACGAAAGTGCAAAAACTGGGCCCTAAATTGACCCATGAAAGGACACTTCTTTACGGTCTGAGAGGTGAACCAAAGACGTGGAGCGCCAGCCTGGCCTGGACCACGTGCATCAGTCAGCTCCAACTCTTTACTGCTCTGGGAATGACCACGAAAGCCCTGCTGAGTGCTGATCTGGGGGGTACGAATATACTGAGTAGTGAGTAGTTAGTGAGTAGGTGAATTCACAGATACTGAGGGCCAGTTTTAGACTTTATTGTGAAAATGTTCAAACATACAGAAAAGTAGAGAGACCGTTGTCAACCGAAGACACAACCTAAAAGTTGAGAATTATGTTTTATTCGGGGACATTACTGAGGACTATAGCCCGGGAGACAGCCTCTCAGATCGCCCTGAGGAACTGCTCCAAAGAGGAAAGGGAGGAGCCAGGATACACAGGAGTTTTTACTGGAAAAAAAAACAAAAACAACAACAACAACACATGTAGTCAAACATCAAAAGATTACTGCTAATCATAAAAAACATGCATTTCAAGTTAATGATTTTAGTGTTTTTCTATCTATGGGAAGATGCAAGAGCCTGGGCTCATTGAAATTATTCCTTAGATACACATCTTAACTATCTATGGCCAGAATCCTGTTTTCTTCCATCCCAAGTTCCCTCAGGTTACACTGTCAGGTCAGCTACAGAGGCTGATGGCTTGATGGTTTCAACAACCTTTGTTTACTGATATGGCAGGAGACATTCTTTGTCTTCTCATTAATGTTTTTATTCTATCTGAATCTCTTCTTTCAAAATTACCTCTATGGAGGGGTGGAGTCAAGATGGCGGCATGGGAAGATGCAGAGTTTGCATCTCCCCAGAATTAGGGCACCTGCTGGATGCTGGTGGGGGACCTCAACGCCCAAGGAGATGGGAGGACCCCCCGAGCAACTGGGTAGGACATAGGGGTAAGTGAGGGGGGAGAAGTGGAGGCCGGACAAGACCGGCACCCCTGAGGGGTGGCTGGGAGCAGGGAGAGGTTCCCACGCCTGGAGGGACTCGCAGGGGCTCGGAAGATCAGCAGGGAGTGTGCCTAGCATTTCCCCTGCCCCATCGGGCCCCGGGAAGCCTGCTGGGCTCCTGGGCCAGGTCCTCCGCCCTCCGAGGGCCCTTCCAGGCCTCGTGGGTCCTAGGGGCATAGGAGGGAGGCAGTGGGAGAAGAGGAGAGGCAGACAGGGAGGGGCCCTCCGGATCGGAGGATCAGAGGAGGCAAGGAGGGCGTTTCCCCCTCCCACTCGGGTCCAGTGAGCCTGCTGAGGTCCTGGACCTGGTCCTCCGCCCTCCAAGGCCAGAGGTACTCCTGGGCCCCTCCTGATGTGTTGAGCCTAAGTCCCGCCCCACACACACCCAGGGCCTTTTCCAGCCAGCCCTGTGGATCCCAAGCATAGGCCTTGCCTACCACCTAGACCCTGCCCCTGCCTAAGCCCTGCACCCCACAGCCAAGGCCTTTTATGGCTTTTTTTTTTTTTTGTTCCTCCTCTTTTTTTACTATTGTGGTTCTGTTTTACCTTCTGGTTGTTGTTTCATCTACATTTTTATTTTTTTATTCTTTCTAACATATCTGTTAGTTTTCTAATCTTATTTTATTTTTTCCTTTGTCACTGTTTCGCTTTTTTTTTTTTTTTGCTGTCCCACGTGGCTTGCAGGATCTGGGTTCATGAGCCAGGGGTCGGGCTGAAGCTCCAGGAGCTCTGAGTCCAAACCACTGGACTAACAGAGAACCTCAGACCCCAGGGAATATTCATCGAAGTGAGGTTTCCTGGAGGTCCTCATCTCGGCACCAAGACCCAGCTCTACCCAACAGCCTACCAAACTCCAGTGCTGGAAGCCTCAGGCCAAATAACCAGTAAGAGAGAAACACAATCCCTCCCATCAAAAAAAAAAAGAGATAACAAACAAATATGTCACAGATGAAGGAGCAAAGTAAAAACCTACAAGACCAAGTATATGAAGAGGAAATAGGCAACCTACCTGAAAAAGAATTCAGAGGAATGATAGTGAAGATGATCCAGAACCTCGGAAATAGAATGGAGGCACAGATTGAGAACATGCAAGAAATGTTTAACAAAGATCTAGAAGAACTAAAGAACAAACAGAGATGAACAACCCAATAAATGAAATGAAAAATACACTAGAAGGAATCAATAACAGAATAACTGAGGCAGAAGAACGAATAAGTGAGCTGGAAGACAGAAAGGTGAAAATAACTGTCAAGGAACAGAATAAAGAAAAAAGAATGAAAAGAATTGAAGACAATCTCAGAGACCTCTGGGACAACACTAAACTCACCAACATCCAAATTATAGGGGTCCCCAGAAGAAGAAGAGAAAAAGAAAGGGTCTGAGAAAATATTTGAAGAGATTATAGTGGAAAACTTCCTAACATGGGAAAGGAAATAGTCACCCAAGTCCAGGAAGTATAGAGAGTCGCATATAGGATAAACCCTAGGAGAAACACACCAAGACACATATTAATCAAACTAACAAAAATTAAATTCAAAGAAAAAATATTAAAAGCAGCAAGGGAAAAGCAAAAAATAACATACAAAGGAATCCCCATAAGGTTATCAGCTGATTTTTCAGCAGAAACTCTGCAGGCCAGAAGGGAGTGGCAGGATATACTTAAAGTGATGAAAGAGAAAAACCTACAACCAAGATTACTCTACCCAGCAAGGCTCTCATTCAGACTCGACAGAGAAATCAAAAGCTTTACAGACAAGCAAAAGCTAAGAGAATTCAGCACCACCAAACCAGCTTTACAACAAATGCTAAAGAAACTTTAGGTGGGAAACACAAGAGAAGAAAAAGATCCACAAAAACAAACCCAAAACAATTAAGAAAATGATAATAGGAACATACATATTGATAATAACCTTGAATGTAAATAGGTTAAATGCCCCAACCCAAAGACACAGACTGGCTGAATGGATACAGAAACAAGACCCATATATATGCTGTCTACAGGAGACCCACTTCAGACCTAGGGACACATACAGACTGAAAGTGAAGGGATGGAAAAAGATATTCCATGCAAACGGAAATCAATGAGTAGCAATACTCATATCAGATAAAATAGACTTTAAAATAAAGACTGTTACAAGATATAAGGAAGGACACTACATAATGATCAAGGGATCAATCCAAGAAGAAGATATAGCAATTATAAATATTCATGCCCCCAACATAGGAGCTCCTCAATACATACGGCAAATGCTAACAACCATAAAAGGGGAAATCAACAGTAACACAATAATAGTAGGGGACTTTAACACCCCACTTACACTAATGGACAGATCATCCAAACAGAAACTAAATAAGGAAACACAAGTTTTAAATGACACAATAGATCAGATAGATTTAACTGATATTTATAGGACATTCCACCCAAAAGTGGCAGAATACACTTTCCTCTCAAGTGCCCATGGAACATTCTCCAGGAGAGGTCACATCTTGGGTCACAAATCAAGCCTCGGAAAATTTAAGAAAATTGAAATCATATCAAGCATATTTTCTGACCACAATGCTATGAGACTGGAAATCAATTACAGGAAAAAACCTGTAAAAAACACAAATACATGGAGGCTAAACAATGTGCAACTAAATAACCAAGAGATCACTGAAGAAATGAAAGAAGAAATAAAAAAATACACAGAAATGAATGACAACAAAAATATGACGACCCAAAACCTATGGGATGCTGCAAAAGCAGTTCTAAGAGGGAAGTTTATAGCAATTCAATCTCACCTCAAGAAACAAGAAAAATCTCAAATAAACAATGTAACATTATACCTAAAGCAACTAGAGAAAGAAGAACAAAGAAAACCCAAAGTCAGTAGAAGGAAAGAAATCATAAAGATCAGGGCAGAAATAACTGAAATAGAAATGAAGAAAACGATAGCAAAGATAAATAAAACTAAAAGTTGGTTCTTTGAGAAGATAAACAAAATTGATAAACCTTTAGCCAGACTCATCAAGAAAAAAAGGGAGAGGATGCAAATCAATAAAACTAGAAGTGAAAAAGGAGAAATCACAACTGACACAGCAGAAATACAAAGGATTATGAGACTACTACAAACAACTATATGCCAATAAAATGGACAACCACAAAGAAATGGACAAATTCTTGGAAAGGTACAATTTTCCAAGACTGAACCAGGAAGGATTAGAAATACAAACAGACCTATCACAAGTAATGAAATTGAAACTGTAGTTAAAAATCTTGAACAAACAGAAGTCCAGGACCAGAAGACTTCACAGGTGAATTCTATCAAACATTTAGAGAGGAGCTAACACCCATCCTTCTCAAACTCTTCCAAAAAATTACAGAGGGAGGAACACTCCCAAATTCGTTCTACAAGGCCACCATCACCCTGATACTAAAACCAGACAAAGATATCACAAAACAAGGAAATTACAGACCAATATCACTGATGAACACAGATGCAAAAATTCTCAACAAAATACTAGCAAACAGAATCCAACAACACATTAAAAGGATCATACACCATGATCAAGTGGGATTTATCCCAGGACTTCAAGGATTCTTCAATATATGCAAATCAATCAATGTGATATACCATATTAACTAAGGAATAAAAAACGTATGATCTTCTCAATAGATGCAAAAAAGGCTTTTGACAAAATTCAATGCCCATTTATGATAAAAACTCTCCAGAAAATGGGCACAGAGGGAACCTACCTCAACATAATAAAGGCCATTTATGACAAACCCACAGCAAACATCATACTCAATGGTGAAAAACTGAAAGCATTTCCACTAAGATCAGGAACCAGACAAGGATGTCCACTCTCACCACTCTTAATCAGCCTAGTTCTGGAAGTCCTAGCCACAGCAATCAGAGAAGAAAAAGAAATAAAAGGAATACAAATTGGAAAAAAGAAGTAAAACTGTCACTGTCTGCAGATGACATGATACTATATATAGAAAATCCTAAAGATGCCACCAGAAAACTACTAGAACTAATCAATGGATTTGGTAAGGTTGCAGGATACAAAATTAATGCACAGAAATCTCCGGCATTCCTATACATTAACAACAAAAAATCAGAAAGAGAGATTAACAAACAATCCCATTTACCATCGCAACAAAAAGAATAAAATACCTAGGAATAAACCTACCCAAGGAGGCAAAAGACTTGTACTCAGAAAACTAAAACACTGATGAAAGAAACCAAAGATGACAGAAACAGATGAAGAAATATACCATGTTCTTGGATTGGAAGAATCAATATTGTGAAAATGACTATACTACCGAAAGCAGTCTACAGATTCAGTACAACCTCTATCAAACTACCAATGGCATTCTTCACAGAATTAGAACAAAAAATTTTACAATTCATCTGGAAACACAAAAGACCCCGAATAGCCAAAGCAATCTTGCGAAAGAAAACTGAAGGTGGAGGAATCAGGTTCCCCAACTTCAAACTATACTACAAAGCTACAGTAATCAAGATAGTAAGGTATTGGCACAAAACCAGAAATATAGCTCAATGGTACAGGATAGAAAGCCCAGAGATAAATCCACACACATATGGTCACCTCATTTATGATGAATGAGGTAAGAACATATAATGGAGAAAAGACAGCCTCTTCAATAAGTGGTGCTGAGAAAACTGGACAGCTACATGTAAAAGAATGAAATTAGAACACTACCTAACACCATATACAAAAATAAACTCAAAATGGATTAAAGACCTAAATGTAAGACTGGACACTATAAAACTCTTAGAGGAAAACATAGGAAAACCACTCTTTGATATAAACCACAGCAAGATCTTTTCTGACCCATCTCCTAGAGTAATGAAAATAAAAACAAAAATAAACAAACGGGACCTAATTAAACTTAAAACCTTTTGCACACCACAAGTAAACCACAAACAAGATGAAAAGACAACCCTCAGAATGGGAGAAAATATTTGCAAATGAAGCAACAAAGGATTAATCTCCAAAATACACAAACAGCTCATGCAGCTCAATATCAAAAAAAAAAAAAACCCAATTAAAAAATGGGCGGAAGACCAAAAGAGACACTTCATCAAAGAAGACACACGGATGGCCAAGAGGCACATGAAAAGATGCTCACCATCACTAATTATTGGAGAAATGCAAATCAAAACTACAATGAGGTATCACCTCATACAGGTCAGAATGTCCATCCTCAAAAAATCTACAAACAATAAATGCTGGAGAGGGTGTGGAGAAAAGGGAGCCCTCTTGCACTGTTGGTGGGAATGTAAATTGATACAGCCACTACGGAGAACAGTATGGAGGTTCCTTAAAAAACTAAAAATAGAACTACCATATGACCCAGCAATCCCACTACTGGGAACATACCCAGAGAAAACCATAATTCAAAAAGACACATGCACCCCAATGTTCACTGCAGCACTACTCACAATAGCCAGGACATGGAAACAACCTAAATGTCCAACAATAGATGAATGGATAAAGAAGATGTGGTACATATATACAATGGAATATTATTCAGCCATAAAAAGGAATGAAATTGGGTCACTTGTAGAGAGGTGGAGGACCTAGAGACTGTCATACAGAGTGAAGTAAGCCAGAAAGAGAAAAACAAATATCATATATTAACGCATGTATGTGGAATCTAGAAAAATGGTACAGATGAACCTATTTGTAGGGCAGGAATAGAGAGGTAGACGTAGAAAACGGACATGTGGACACAGCGGGGGAACGGGAGGAGGGGATGTATTGGGAGACTAGGTTTGACATAACTACACTACCACGTGTAAAACAGACAGCTAGTGGGAACCTGCTGTGTAGCACAGGGAGCTCAGCTCGGTGCTCTGTGATGTCCTAGATGGGTGGGATGGGTTGTGGGGGTGGGGTGGGAGGGATGTCCAAGAGGGAGGGGATATGTGTATATCTATAGCTGATTCACTTCGTTGTACAGCAGAAACTAACACAACACTGTAAAGCAATTTTACTCCAATAAAAACAAAACAAAACAAAATTACCTCTAATGACCTACATGCTTCAGAAAGTGGAATCTGTGCTTGCCCTTTTCAGATGACAGCAGATGAGGACATGGTCCATTTGGCTGACGGGTGCTCCCTCAGCTGAGTTCTTTGAGAATCAGTCATGAACAGAAACCATACTGAATTTGTCATAACCCACAAATAGGAATGATATAAATACATGTAAAAAAAGGCTTTTATTAAAAAAAAACAGGGATTAATGGGTGAAAAGAGAATTTATCCATTGAGAAATGTGTAAATCATACTTCCTGTCAATTAGAGTCCTGCAGGAGCCTAAAGTTGACAGCATCTTGCAGCCAGGGATGAAGCAGCAATTACCCATGTTTGCAGAGCATTTTGGTGGATTCTAACCAACCTAATGTACTGTAGAAAACTGACCCCAAAAAGCTGGTCCAAGTAAGTGTCCTGGTTGGAAAAATCAGATGTGAACCCAAGTGTGGGCTACATGGGTGTGAAATTACTGCTCTGAGGAATTTTTTTAAATTTTAAACAGAAACCTCTTTACCCAGAGTTTACAACGCCAACTGCCAAAACTAAAAGAAAATTCTAACCAAATTGGTTAAAAAGAAAGGAAAAGAAATCCTTCTTTTTGGGCAAAGAAGTTAAGGATTCCTTTTCTCTAAGTTTCACATTCATCTTTTTTCAAAAATTTCTTCCCATAAAATGTCACAGCATAGTAAGCACTCGTACCATAAAATCTCAAGGATAATTTCTAAGCAGTTTTGTTTCCACTCACATTCCTGAAATGAATACAGAAATTGAAACGTCCGCCCCTCGCCTGTGAATTTCAGACCCTAAACACATACCTTAGCAGACTTTCAGAGACTAACACATTCTTAACCAAAGACCATTTGGATTACCTTTCCCTCTTCTGTTCATACCATTCTCCATAGCAGGAAAATGTATCATGTATCATATCATTTGCCCCAAACCAATTTTTCCGAGTTTCATGGTCATCATCTCCCTCTTCCTGGAACAGAAAGTCTTGCAAACTTTGCCAACAATAATTCAGACTTTACTGCTGGTCACTTCCTAGGCAAGGCTGTCTTGACAACCAATACCTGGCTTCCTGACGTGCCAGTCTATGTAATGAGATGTTGCTGCCCTGTCGGGTGTATAAATGTTTGAGTGGGATGCAAGGGAGAAAGGTTTACACGCAGCCTCAATTACCTACCCCTGACTAGTCAGGCAAGACAGAAGTAATTGGGATAATGGTTTCTGTTGGGGGTGGGGACAAAATTCAGGAAGCCAGGAACTTAAATAGGACACTGGCCACATGTTAAATTATGTCTCTCTGAGGCACCAGGATGGGGGAAGGGTTAGGGAGAAGTAAGCCAACACCAAATTAGGGTGGCTGGCTTTGCCCTTCATCAGCCCAGTGCTGGCTCACTTCCTGGACCATTCAATCTATCTTCATTTTTCTGGCAGTTGACATTTGCCTGCAACAAGGCATTCCTAAAACGATATGTTCCAAGAATGTCTTCTATTTACATTATAATATTCAACACAGCCCTTATTTCTTAATTCATATAAGTAAAGACATCTTAAACTTCTCATTTTAGTATACAGCAATAGTCTGTGCTCTAATCACATACAGTAACTCTCGGGTTCTCTCTGCCTGGTTAATTTCAGTACAATGTAGTCCTTCTCAGAATAAATAGTTTTATTTCTAAAAGAAAGAATAATAGGGAAGAGCAGGCAGTGAGCCTATGACTTCAGTAAGGAGTCGACTGTCAAATTTCAAATAATCATCTAAAGATTAAATGTCCCTTTTGAAAGGATCAGTAATAATTAGATGGTGACTACTTACCCATCCAACTGGGTTACTTTCCTTAGTAACATTCTTATCTTGGTTTTGGAAATTGTAGAGTGTCCAAAGAATGAACTCATAATGGAAAAATTTTGGGACTTCCCTGGTGGTACAGTGGTTAAGAACCCACCTGCCAATGCAGGGGACACGGGTTCGAGCCCTGGTCCGGGAAGATCCCACATGCCGCGGAGCAACTAAGCCCGTGCGCCACAACTACTGAGCCTGCGCTCTAGAGCCTGCGAGCCACAACTACTGAGCCCACGTGCCACAACTACTGAGCCTGTGCTCCAGAGCTTGCGAGCCACAACTCCTGAAGCCCGGGCGCCTAGAGCCTGTGCTCTGCAACAAGAGAGGCCACCGCAATGAGAAGCCCTCACACTGCAACAAAGAGTAGCCCTCCACTTGCCGCAACTAGAGAAAGCCCGTGCACAGCAACAAAGACCCAACGCAGCCAAAAATAAAATTAATTAATTAATTTCAAAAGGTTCAATATCAACTTCTGCTTCAATTTGGGGAAATTTTTTCTACCAAAATTAAATAAACATATCTATTTGTATAATTACTTGGTATTGTTGATGTTGAAAAATTTAATGAAATTAGGATTTTTTTTTTACTTGAAGAGAAACATCATCATGATATTCCTCCCCTAACTCATCTCCTTCACATTCCATATTCATTGTTTCCTGAATCAAACACAATGTGTACATCATACATTAATCACACACCTGGGAGATTCAGCCACCACTTTTTTGCCGTGTGTGTGTGTGTGTGTGTGTGTGTGTGTGTGTGTGTGTGTTAGAAGCTTATTTACTCCATCAGCCATGTCCTTATTGATTCCTTAACGCACTCAACCTTTCACCTCTGTAGACATACACATGTATTTTTGCCATGTAGACAAAATCTGGGCTTTATCTATTTGATTTGCTTGGGCTGAAGGTTCACTGGCCACAGGCTGGGTTCTGTTGCTCAGTCTTTCCACCGACTAAAGCTATTGGGAAAGTCATTCATACCGGCTCTGTGTTTGCAGAGGGGAACAAGATACTATAATTTGAGTTTAACAGAGCATGGCCAGAACGTATATACATTACCCAGAGTGCAGGAAGGGCACTTGGCCAGGAGAAGCAGATGCATAGAGACAGGGGGTTCTTTCTACTTGCCTGGGCACTTGTCTGGGCCTCCCCTTCCTCCCTTTGGCCATAGCTAGCTCTTCCCTGGCGGACCCTGCCTGCCTTACTCCAGCACAACCAGTTAAGTAGCATGAAAGACAGCTTCAAGACGGCAGTGTAGGAAAATCCTGCACTCACCTCCTCCCCTGACACAACAAATCTACAACTACGTGCAAAATAATTTCCTTGGAAAGGAACCTGAAAACTAGATGAACTGAACCCATAACAAAGGTAGAGGACAGCGTGGGGATGGGCAGGAGAGGCAGAGAGAGGGTCTCACTAAGGAAAAACCCACACCCCACCCATGGCAATCCACAATTGGGAGGGATCACAAATGTACGAATTTTCTCCCTGAGGAGACAGGGATTTGAGCTTCACATCAGGCACCCCACCTCCCGGATCCTCCACATGAGAGACAAACCCCCAAACACCTGGCTTTGAAAACCAGCAGGAGGACGATCAGGCTGCAGGCAACAGAAAATCCACTCCTAAAGGGTCCACACGCAGACACACTCAACCTAAAAACCAGCACAAAACACCAGACTGAAAAGCACACGGACTGTAACTGAAGGGGACCCACTTACTACTCTTGAAGCATCTGCCAGAGAGGTCGCAACCAGTTGGGATGCTCCCCAGGGACTAAGTCATTGCTGGATTTATTTCTGTGATCTCAGGCTACCTTGCTAGCACCAGTGCTATGAGTGCCATTTTGAAATTCTCCCTCTAATCTGTCAGCTCCTGTGGGTGTGCCCTACTGAGAGCCCTGCCCACTCCTGCACCTCAGCCTCAAGGCCAGCTAAGCACCAACCTCACCCCACCCCCAGGGTGTACAGTGGTTGAGGGCAGTCTTCACAGCCATCAAAGCAATAGCCCCACCAACTAGTGCCCTGCAGGAGCAGCTGTGGTCCTGCCACAACAGGAAAGAACATGCAGCCCAGGTAGGGGACGCCTTCACAAAAACGTGGAGGTTAAACAACATGCTCTTGAACAACCCACGGGTCATCACAGGAGAAATCATAAATACCTAGAGACAAATAGAAACAGAAATACAACATACCAAAATCTATGGGATGCAGCAAAACTGGTTCTAAGAGGGAAGTTCATAGCATTACAGGCCTACCTCAAGAAACAAGAAAAATCCCAAATAAACAATCTAATTTATACCTAAAGGAATTACAAACAAAGAAAGAATGAATACTAAAATTAGTAGAAGGAAGGAAATAATAAAGATCAGAGAAGAAATAAATGAAATAGAAACTAAAAAAACAACAGAAAAATCAAAAAAATAACAGCTGTTCTTTGACTATATAAACAAAATAGACAAACCCTTAGCTAGAGTAAGAAAAATAAAGGACTCAAATAACTTCAGTAATGAATGAGAAGTTTCAACTGATACCACAGAAATATAAAGGATCGTAAAAGACTACTTTGAACAATTATACACTAACAAATTAGACAATGTAGAAGAAATGGATAAATTCCTAGAAATATACAATGTTCTGAGACTGAATTATAAAGAAATAGAAAATCTAAATAAACAAATAACTAGGAAGGAGATTGAATCAGTAATCTCAAACATCTCCCAACAAACTAAATCCCAGGATAAGACGGCTTCACGTGTGAATACTACCAAACATTTAAAGAAAGGTTAACACTCATGCTTCTCAAACTCTTCAAAAAACTGAAGAGGACAAAAGTCTTCCAAACACATTTTATGAGGCCAGCATCACACTGATACCAAAACTAGACAAGGATGCCACAAAAAAAAGAAAATTAAGGCCAATATCCTTGATGAACATAGATGCCAAATTCTTCAACAAAATATTAGCAAATTGGGACTTCCCTCGTGGTTCGGTGGGTAAGACTTTGTGCTCCCAATGCAGGGGGCCTGGGTTCGATTCCTGGATGGGGAACTAGATCCCACATGCATGCCGCAACTAAGAAGCCCACACGCCGCAATGAAAAAAGATCCTGCACACCACAACTAACCTGGCGCAACCAAAATAAATAAATAAATATTTTTTAAAAATAGCAAACTAATTCAACAATACATGCAAAAATACATTGAAAGAATCATATACCACAATCAGGACTTCCCTGGCGGCACAACAGTTAAGAATCCATCTGCCAATGCAGGGGACACAGGTTCTATACCTGGTCCGGGAAGATCCCACATGCCACGGAGCAACTAAGCCCGTGCGCCACAACTACTGAGCCTGCACTTTAGAGCCCACAAGCCACAACTACTGAGCCTTCGCACCACAACTACTGAAGCCCGTGTGCCCTAGAGCCCATGCTCCGCAACAAGAGAAGCCACCGCAATGAGAAGCCCGCACACCGCAATGAAGAGCAGCCTAGCCCCCACTCACTACAACTAGAGAAAGCCTGCAGGCAGCAACGAAGACCCAACTCAGCCAAAAAAATAAATAAAATTTTTTTAAAAATAAATAAATTTATTTAAAAAAAGAAAAAGAAACATATACCACAATCAAGTGATATTTATTCCAGAGATGCAAGGGTGGTTCAAACCCTGCAAATCAATCAGTGTGATACATCACATTAACAAAATGAAGGCTAAAAATCACATGATCATCTCAATAGATACAGAAAAGCATCTGACAAAATTCAACATCCATTTATGACCAAAAGAAACGAAAACAACCAAGTGTGCATGAAAGGAACGTGCCTCAACATAATAAAGGCCACATATGACCAGCCCAGAGCTAATGTCACTCTCAGTTGAAAAACTAAAAGCTTTTCCTCTAAGATCAGGAACAAGACAAAGATGACCACTCTTACTACTTTTATTCAACACAGTATTGGAAGTCATAGCCGCAGCAATTAGGCAAGAAAAAGAAATAAAAGGCATTCAAATTGGAAAGGAAGAAGTAAAACTGTTACTATTTGCAGATGACATGATACTATATACAGCAAACCCTAAAGACTCCACCAAAAAACCATTAGAACTAATAAATGAATTCAGTAAAGTCACAAGGGATCTTCCCACTATAGTCGTCACCTCTCTACCTGATTTGCACATTGGATTTTAGTAAAGTGGCTAATTTTTGCATAAGTTAACCAATGAGTAACAATCATTCATCCTTCTTCCCTTGTTTTTAATGAGGTTGAGCAAGAAAAGACTGCAGAATAAACATTAAGTTGTAAACATTTAAATACAAATTTATTTTTCACATCAGCTCACCTAGGGGGAGAGGTGGGGAATAGACACCTCATTTCCTCCACGGACATACCTTCTCATAGCTCTAATGTACAAGCGAATTCACATCAATCCATTTGCCCCACAACTCATAAGAATTACGACTCAGTTGCCTGAAGCAGCTTACTGTTTGTTGCAGGGAGCTCCGTGGGACTTGTGATTGAGTCCCCGTGACACCTTCCTGCTTTGACTCCTAATTTCCATACCCAACACATGTCCTGGGGCAGAAAGTCAGATTGAGATGGAACATGATTACCTCAAATAAACCAGTCAAATTGATGTGAGTGCCATGATGCATGCCAACAAAGAGATTAAATGGTCTTGGACACCTTGTACCCATGAGGCTTCATTGAGGTACACATCATACATCAACAGACAGGATTTGGCACTGAAAAAATGCAGCAGGGAAAGCTGTAAGTCTCCTACACACACAAACTGTGCACACTGATTTTCCAATGCATCTTTCACTTACCCCAGGTTCTGTCCTGAGTGGTTCTCATTGTAAATAACTTTGTGACAGGTCACTTGTCAAATGAGCTCACCACCTGTCCTACCACAAAGTGTGGCTGGGGAAATAAAATTATGTATTTATATTTACCATTTCTTTTTAGTTATCATCAACACCATCAACTTATTATAACAGGTAATGATACTCTCAGCACTGATCATTTAAAGTGTTTTACATGAACCTTTGCATGTCTTGGTGATACCAACCGGTTTTAGGTGGACAAGGCTTTCTAGTTTTTGCTGGTTAGTTTGCCTGTGATTACAAAATTCCACTAACATCTAGGAATGCCCTTATATATATTTTTTTATAACTTTGCCCACTCTTCAGCACCTCCACACACCAATAACTTTATTAAGTTATATCTTCCCCAAATCTCTTAGCATATAGTAAATGTTCAATAAAGATTGCAAGAAGGAACGGGCAATCTTACATGAGTGTCTCGTGTGCCTACTGCTGTGAAGGAAAATATTTAAGGAACCAGATGCCTCAAAGATGTTAAGAACCCCTAGGATTACCTGCACTTAAAAGAGAAAGGTGCCTCATGAGGGCATTGTTTAAAGCCCTCAGGGACAACTCCAGTACAGGGTCGACAAGACCAGCTCTGGAAACAGTGGGTCTCAGGTCAGGTTTGGGAAACGTGTGATGCTGGCCTCCTCTGAGCAACAGTCCCCGCTCTGAGAAGTCCCACAGAAGGAGCCCTGCTCAACAGCCCTTAAACCTTCCCTTTTCCCCCTCCCTTCCCCCCCTCCTTTTTCCTTCCTTCTTTCCTTCCCTCCCTCCCACTCCCTTCTTTCCTCACTTTCTTTCTGTTTTCGGGGCCCCTCACAAGACTAGCCAAGAGCACTCTTTATAGAAGGATTCTAGTCTCCCAGGATGACTTGTGCACAAAGAACAGAGCCTCCATCGTGTGGACGAAGACCTCGACTCTCTCAGAAAGATTCTCCTCCGTGAAACAGGAGAGTACTTACCTCCCAGGGGGACGAGGAGTCACTGAGTTAGTACATGTGTGACGCTTAGAGCAGCAGTACACACCGTCAATACTGCACAAATGGGAGCTATTGTTCTTATATTATTATTATTAATTGCTGAGGTTAATCATCGAGCTAGGCCTGAGTGAACCTTCTTTGAAGTGTTAACTGGGGTATACGTTCAGAACACCCTTCTTGGTGGCAAACACTTCTGAATCAACAAATGAACTGGCTGCTCCAGGACTTGCTATTTTTAACATTTTTTAAATGACCTCGCTTACTGTTCCATGGTGGGTAGGCAGCTGTTTGCAATTACAGCCGTATATGTGGTCCACAGGTAAGCCAGGGCTGGGGAATCTGGCCTTTTGTAAAATGTTTTCAAGTAACTTGCTGCCACATTGCACTTGGCAGCCAGATCACAGCCAGTGGAAATGTGCTAAAAGAGATGGGCAGAGCAAGGCTCCCTAAAAACAGAAAAGTGACTCATGCTCATAAACTGTCATTGCCATGGCAACTGTTCAAACACACTGCCCAGTCTGGGCCTGGCGGCGGGCAGGCACCTCAATGAACTGTTCACTGGCCTGTTGTTGAGAGTGTCTGTTTCTCACTTGGGCTTCTTTGGTCCTTACTGGTGTGGCCAGGAGAGAAGTTGCTGCTGAAAAGAAAGGCCTCCTCAGCCGGGTGGGGAGAAGAATCCCCTTCCCGGATGGCTGCAAACCCTGAAACATGTGTGTCCAACTGCACCCCAGCCACCATCAATGAGAGTGTGTCTGGACTAGGGTGGGGGAGTGGGCCAGTGCCTTGTTTTAAAATCATGAGATACTGAAACCAAGCAAATAGTTAAACAAAAGATTTCTGGCAAACATGCCCTCTTTTCATCACTGTGAAAGCATCATTTCATCAAGCTTGAGAATGTAGAAAAGGCAGTTTGGGAAACTCTTTATTAGCAAAGAGCCTTCGCTCATTAGATCCGCGTCCATTCAGGCTGCCCCGTTCCTGGCTGTGTCTCTCTGGATGGGCCTGATTTCCCCATCCAGCTGGGGGTGTGCTCACACAAGCGAGTGCGCATGTAGGCGGTACATGTGTGCACACATGTGCAGAGGATGTGTGTGGCGTGTGTTGGGTTGTGGGTGTGACCATGTATGTGCACGTGTGTGGTGTGTGTGTGTCTAACAAGGGACAGATGCTCCCGGCACAAGCAGGAAGGATTCCTACTCCAAACAAAAGCCAGTAACTCGGCTTTACGCCTCCCCCGCGGTCACGGCCAGGGCCGAGCTTCGCACTCACTACACAGTCGGGGGGAGATGACCACAGCAGGCGCGCACTCGGGAGAGGGAGAGAGTGCACAGAGCGGCTCTAAGCCGCCACCTGGTCCCTGCATTCCCCTGCATTCCCCTGCATTCCCCTGCATTCCCCTGCATTTCCCTGCATTTCCCCTGCATTTCCCTAAGCTGGCTCTGTCAGTGACTGCCAAATATTTAACTAGGACATCAGTTGCTATTACTTCTCTCTAATTTGCCCATGTTTACTGCCCTGGAACAGAAGGGGAAGCAGTGGGGAAGAAAGGAGGGTAGGGAGGGAAGGAGAGAAGATGGAAAGGGGAAAAGAGAAGTGCTTTAGACACAAGCCCAGGAGAGGGCCAAGGAGGGGGACCCACGCCAGCCACCCTGGCCCTCGGGGCAACAGCCTGTCTGTGTCTGGGGACAGGGGAGTTCATGGCTCCACGCTGCCATTGCCCTCACCCAAGCATTCTCGCCTGGGCTGTGCCAGTCGGCCTGGGTGTGCAGGTTCAAAGCTGGCTTTGTGCGTCCATTCCCTTGGGAAATGTATTGACTCTTCCCCCAATGCACACTTTCATATAATTGTTCATGTTCTTGTTCTTAATGAGAATAACACGGTACTCAGGTACAGAAGCCAGGTGTTCTGAAACAGTCATCTTTCAGATAAAAGCTTGGTGGGGGGGGACAACCATGGGGTGTCATCTGTCATCTCCCAAATTCACAGCCGTCCCTCAATCCCAGTTTTCCTTCAAATAAAACCGAATCAAAGTATGATCATTACCAACAGCTGATGGGCATAAATGACAGCAGCAAGCCATGCAGAGCCTTTGTGATCAGGCTGGTTTCCCCATAAAATGCTGACTAAACAAACTTCCAACCTCCACGTCCATCTGTCTAGGGATTTTAAACATGTTCAACAGACTCATTCACAGAACATTACAGCCAGAAGGGAGTTAGAGATCATCTGTGCAAACGTCTCATTTTCGGATGAGAAACCGAGGCCTAACTGTACAAAACGACCTGCCTGAGCGGCCTCGGCAGGTTGCAGGGAGCCAGGCCAGGCCCTGAAGGACATGGCCCGTGATGCAGAGCAGGCGGCTCAGGGCTGTTTTACCAAGCGGGTAAGCGGGCCGCTACCACCTGCTTCATTCAAAGAGGTGCTTTTCAGTGAACCTGGCTGCAAACACCACTCTAAAGAGAGGGGTGTGTGGTTGGTGGTAAGGATGCACACAGCCGCTCAGTAAGGTCCGCCCAGACAGATCTCTCCCACGATACATTCCCTCCCAATTAACCTTCTGCAGAACAAGATACCCTTCCACTCCCTCTGAGAGCATCTGTATCTAATCGGCCTGGATGAGGAGGGACGAGAAAGTATCACCAAGGAGCATTCTTGAACTTGAAATTAGGCACTCAAACTCCCATGAAATATGTGTCTGTGCATTTGTCTCGCTCAGAAAGAAATATGAGAGCAAAGTTTCCTTCTTTGGGGGAAGGAGAAATAGGCCAATATATTACAAGCTCAGTGCATAAGAGACTTTGGCAAACACAAACTGGTCTGTCTGCTTTATTACTTCTGAGATTATGTGGAAACTAGGTGGGTGGCAAAGTGTAACTTCCTCCTGAAAAAAGGGTAGAACTGACTGTCGATCCACCTCGAGCTGTGAACTATCTCAGGGACAGGCCTGGACATCTTGACGTGGACCCCAGGCCAAGCAAGGGGAGGCTGAGAGGCAGAGTTTGCAATACCTTGGGGATACACGATCCACATGTCTGCAAACGTCTTCATTTTTTCATTCCTCAAATTTTCCACTAACATACCTGGGCTCAGGCTCTATGCCGCAATTTTCCTACAGTTCTCCAAGCCTCTCTCACACCCACACATACTCAAGGCCTCAGCTGAACCCCACGTCCCCTATTGCAGGGTCCCGTGGTGCTCGGGTGTCCCTGCCAGGCTGGGAGTTACCGATGGTGAAGCACACCTGTCCACGCACACCTGTCTCTCCACGCCCAGCAGAATGCTTGTTACACGGAGAGCCCTCAGCAAGAACGTACCGGCTGGAGGGATGGATACACACCCTCTCTGCTTTCGGAGGCTGTGTTCCAAGTACCTCTTTTAAAACTACAAAAGGAAAAGCATTTGTTTTTCTCCAGTCTTGTTTTCTTGACCACTTTCCTCCAACAAAGTACTTTTAAGTGGAGCACGGATTGCGGAAGATCAGGAGAATTCACTGCCGTTTGCATTGGCTGATGATTTAAGACTCCCACAAAATGGTTCAGACGTGGGGGGTTAGGGACACCTTGAATTTGAATCCTGTCTTGAAATAAAGCAGACCCTTAAATTCCATCTCCACACAACTTTGAGTCAACAAGTGTATCTCGTTCATTTCTGGGTTCCTAGTAGGTTTTCAATAAAATGTTGTGGAATAATGTCCATTTTTCTCCTACACCAAGAAAACACTGTAACGTAACATTAATGTGCAATCAGATAAGTTAGCCACGAGCCTGCCGTAGCCGATACATTGCTCCAAGTGACCATCAGCGCTACAGAGCTATAGCACCTGGTGGCACGAGCGCTCTAAGTCACTCCCAAAACAGCAATCTGAACACATTCTGAATTATTTGGCTGCCTGCCCCCCAACAACTGGGAGCTGCCTCAGTACAACGTCCACTTCTGCACTGGGCTTCACGAGACCGTGAGTGCCAAAACGTATCGCCTTAATTTCAGTGTGCTGCTAAAACAACAGGTTTATCATACAAATCAGGGGTGGGCACGCTTTTTCTGTAAAGGGCCAGAGAGTGAATATTTCAGGCTTCCCAGGCCCTATGGATTCTGTCACATTTCCTCAGCTTGGTGAGAGTGTGGGGCAGCCGGAGACAATACCTAAGTAAACGGCGTGTCTGGGTTCCGAGACGGTGTTCTCTACAAAACCGGGCTTGGGCTGGGTTTGCCCACCCTGATCTCAATGATGCTTTGAGGCAAACGAAAGCAAAAGACATAGCAGAGAGTTAAAGGAAAACCTCCTAATGGTTTGAGTAGAGAGAAATGATGGGAGAATGGAACCATTTTGTGGAAGAGGATAAAATGAGGATACCAAATTAAAAATGGAAAAAAACTAAATCTTAATTGTCAGCACCACATTCACATTGAAAGCAGTGATTTGGTAGAGTCCCTTAGAGCACTGATTAATAGATGTATCATTATAAATATAAGTGCACACTTGCAATACAAAATTCTGTAAGGTACCTATACAATTTATAAGTAAAGGGAGTTTCCACATAGTTTCATGACTGTATATGCTTAAGTATTAAAACAAAGATAATTTATTTAAACACTGAGGGATTCTGTGAGAATTCTTCCTTTAAAAGAGGTTTGTCTGGACATTTCTCAAGGCTGAGAACCACTGGCCTAGATGGAACTGATGTTCCGTCCACCCTCTTCACCGACCGGGAAGCTCAGTAACGAAGCAGCACCAAGGAGTCAAAGGCCAGACTCCAGGCAGGACTCGCTCAAAGGCCCATGTGTCGCATCACAGCAGCTCCTCAGTAGGAAGGGGTCTTCGCTGGATGTCGGGTTTCATTTTGGCCTGTTTGGTTTTGTTCCTTTAGCTTCAACCTTTCAGACAGTGTTTCAATCAACACGGAAGTGAGAAAACGCTCAGGTGTGGGTCTCTTTGGAGAGAGTGTAACAAAGTCTCTGAAGCTGACACATGTGTGCACGCACACGCATACACACATGCACACGCACGTCGAGCAAACAAGCTTCTGTGGGCGTCCGAAGTCTGGTTGGTTAAGCCCTCAGCCTCCCCACAGTTGTCAGCTCCACTGCTGAGTGGGGCTTTTTGTGAATATTTTTTATCCAGTTAGGGACGTTTCTCCCTATTCCTAATTTGCTGGGAGTTTTTATCATGAAGGAGTGTTGAATTTTATTCAGTTTTTTTTCTTCATCGATCAACACGGTCATACGATCTCCCCTTTTTTCTCTAGTAATATGATGAACTATATTGATTGAGTCCCAAATGTTAAACCACGCTAACTTCCTGGAATGAAGCACTCTTGGCACAATGTATTGATATTATCCTTTTTATACATCACTGGATTTCATTTGCTAATAATTTTGTTAGGAAATTTAGCATCTTGTAATTTTCCTTTCTTGTAATGTCTTTTTCAGATTTTGATATTCAAGGTAGACTGGACTCATAAAAAGAGAAAGTATTCCCTTTTTCCTATGTGCTGGAAAAGTCTGTGTAACATTATTACCGTTTCATTCTTAAATGTTTGGAAGAAATGACAAATGAAACCATCTGGACCTTATTTTACCTCATATAAAGGATCCTAGAAATCCTACTTCGCTTTTTCATAATAGGACAAAAGTCAACACAGACATCAGATTATGGACTGGAGCTGCCCACCTCCAAGCACCTCCCACTCTCATCTCGTCCCCAGGATGTGCAGGAATGGGGGCCCCTGGACCACAGCGTCATCAGCAGAAACCCTCCAGCACATCTCAGCCGCACAACAAGTAACCGCAGGCCGGTGGAATCAGTACCAAAATTGACCGTTTGACACGCTTCCCTTGCTCTCTAGGGATCCAAATCTTGTAAGACTCAAGTTCCGAGGGCCCTAGATGGGTCAGAATGAACCACATTCTGCTAGGGTAACAAACAAGCCTGGACCCTCTGGGCCTCCTCCGTCAGAGATAATTCAGGTGCTTGCAGTGTGTCTGTTCCGGTCCATCCAGCGGTCTCGCTGTGCCCTGAGGCCCTCTGGGCCCAGCTGATGGAGCAGTGCCTGCCTGGAGCATCCCTGCCACCGGCACGGAGGGAAGGGGGAACAGGGAATTGGGTGCCCAAAGTGGCAGGTATCACCCGCACTCACATCCCACCAACCCCAGAGGGACAACCCAAAGGAGCCCAGCAGGGCAGGGAAACATTCGAGCCACATGCTCTCAGCAGATGAGAGCAAGGACCTCAGCATCCCGCCCCCCCCCCGCCCCTCAGCCACCATCCCTGAGCTGCTGTATCCTGGACGAGCGACCTAACCTCTCTAGGCCTCAGCTGCTTCATCCCCTGAGGGAGGCTTGTGACAATTTGCACCAGGTACATAGTGAGCACTCAACAATGGTAGTTATTATTATTATTATTTCTCACTGTGTCCAAGAATTCTTGGTGGGGGTGGGTAGGGCAGAAAAAGGAGAGAGAGAGCAGACTGGGAACCATTTTTCTAAAGCTTTGTGGTTTCAGGTAAGACAAAAGCACTTCCCACCATCACCCCCTAACACACGGGGATGTACACAGACACACACCCACACCCCCACACATACCCACACACCCCCAGACACACACACCCACACAGATACACACACAGGGATGCACATACACATACACACACAGGCGCTGACCTCAGCTTCTGCACCCAGGTCACAGCTCGCAAGGCAAGGGCTCTGTGAAAACGTGTCGGCCCACCAGTACTGCAGCAAGCATGGGCCGATTCCCAGGTGCTGCCACGCTGATTTCAGTACGTCCATTTCAGGGTCATCCCAGGATATCATTTGGGTCATCTGGATGAGGTTTTGTACCACTAAATCGTGTTGTTATCTCTAACAAGTGTTATGAGGTTTACAAACGTAGATCCATTTAAAGTCCATTTTAAAGGGCATAAGCCCCAGCTGGTGCCAGGCTACTCTTCCAGACACACACACATCTTCCAGGAGAGCTGGGAGGGGACCAGGACGGCATCCTCAGGGAAGAGGAGACACAAATGCCTCCAGGGTCCCCTGGCACCCAATGCGTGCTTCCAGCCAGGCCACCAGTGAGAGGTGGCTGGGGTTTCTCTGTGGAGGCTGGAAGAGTATCATAACTAGAAAGACCTTTCCCACTCCAAGATTATTTTAAAATCTTTTCCGTGCTCTCTTTAATATTTTCATTGTTTCATTTGTTTTACGTTTAAAGCTTTGTTAGATCTAGAATTTATATGGAGCTAATATTTGAGATAGGGATCCAGTTTTATTTAGATGTTTGAATCTTCATGGATTCCCTTTATCAAATACTGAATCTTTGCAGGTATTAGGGTCAGTGCCTCCCACAATTTATCCGGTATAGCTAAACCCATGATTTATTTCTCTTATCTCATTGCATTGGCTAGTACCACCAGAACAATGCTAAATAATAATGGTAAATGTGGAAATCCTTGTCTTGTTCCTAACTTTAATGAGAATATTTCTATTTCCCCATGAAGCATGATGCTGGTTTGAGGTCGAAATAGGTACCTTTTATTTTAAGTAAGTATCCAACTATTGCTAATTTTAACTCCAAAATCTCAGTGGCTTTAACAAAAGTGTTTTTTTTTTTTTTAAATCAAATCACAGCCTGCCATGGGTCATGGGGCAATGAGGGTTCTGCTCTCTGCAGCCTTCAGGGACCCATCCTGGTACTACGACTACCCAGGGCCTCAGGGGCCTGTCTGGATGTAAGAAAAGAGAAAACATGGAGGGAATTATCTGGGAGATGTTCCATGGACCAGGCCTAGAAATAGCTAATATCACTTCTTCCTACATTTCATTGGAAAGAACTCTTACAGCTGCAAGAGAAGCTGACCAATGTAGCCTATCTCTGTGCCCAGGAAGGAAAGGAAACAGAGTTTGGTGAGTGCATTGCTGTGTCCATTATTCCTATAATGCACACCTCTATGCATACTCATCCCTGTATGCAGTTTCATGTGTCTAAATATGTAGTTTACTGTATCAGTCGGGACTAGCTTGGTTATGCTGCAGTAACAGACAACCAAAATGTCTCAGCTTATTCCTTACTGAAGACCCACCCACCTATCCAATGCAGGTCAGGGGAGTGACTCTGCTCATCCCAGTTACTCAGGGACCCAACCTGACAATGCTTCCATGACAGCTGTGGCAGGAGAAGAAAAGGCTGGAAAACCAGGCACCAACCACATCCTGTTAACCAAGGCCAGTCACGTGGCCATGGCTAACTGCCAGGATAAGGAGATGCCATTCCCCCAGGTGCCTGGATGCAGAGGTGGGCAACGCAGAGTGAATTGTGGAAGGAGCTGCCCCATCCGCGCGTATAAAACTATGAATGTGTGTTCAAAAGCCCATCTCACATCTAATCTGGTAATATTTTCATGTCCACAGATGTGCATTACTATCACCGGAAAATATGCACAAAAATGCACCTCCCTCCAAGGACAGGATCACGTTCTCAAAGACGGTTGAGACCTTGGTCTGCTTGGTACCAGAGCAAACTCAACGGAGCCTGTCCTGGAAGTGTGTCTGCATTTGTTTGTTGTAAAGCCGATAAACTGACCTTAACGGGTTGGACTAAACCATTCCACAAGTCTCCATTCCAGGGACTAACATTTATTGTGGCTAAAGATTATATTTCAGTTGGAATCTGTCAAATACCACAGAGAAGCCAAAACTGAACTCTCTGTTAGCAAAGGTCAAGATTTGTGGAAATTAAATACGAAAAAAAAAAAATCTCTTTGGCATTTACATTTTCAATAGTCTTCTCCTTCAATTTTAGGGAAAAAATGACCCCTCTTTTCTTTGTGGATGGTCAGGTACAAAGCATTACAATAGAGTGTATCTATTCCAGGGAAACAGATCAGTCAACATGAATTAAATTCCTGCTAGGTGCAGCAGCTTTGGAATGTGGGTAATTTGTTTTTTCATTTCCAACCATTATTCAAGTTTCTAACCAGAACTTTCTTGGTTGTTGGATGGGTCAGAATAGGTCAGCATGAAACCTGAGTTAAAACTGCCATTTGGGATGGGTGGCCTTCCAAGGTTTGTACAAAGTAAGCATGGTGGGCGCGTTATAGGATAACATCACCTGTCCATCAACACCTGCCCCGCATTTTGTTCCCTCAGGCCGCATGTTTAGAAGCAGCGCCTCTACCCTCACCTGGTGTTTGAGCAGACGGTCTGGCTAAGCTGGAAGCCCTCCTGTTAAAGAGACAGAGAAGGGGATCTTCAGGGAGCCCCTCAGCATCTGGGACTCCACCTGCACCCCTGCCTTTCTCTGGCCTCAACAAGGTCTACCTGACTCTGCAGCCCCAACTGTCCCCAGATTCGCCCCTTTTGCTCACACTTGCTGAGAAGAGCTGTGCCCCAGATTCTGCACCAAACCACGGAGACACACAGCAGAATAAACGTCGGGCTCTGCTCCTGAGAAAGCTGCAATCCAGTACGAGAGCGGGCGTGTGGGGAGGGCAGCGAGCAGCCCCACTGGCCACCTCGAGCATGTGCTGACTTCATCAGAGCTGGAATCCCACCCCCAGAACGGCAGGACTTCCGTGATCGTGACGTGCGCTTTCCACGATCATCTGGGGACCCTGGAAGGCTTTCCCGCAATCTCCTCCTGAGGAAGGGGAAGCCCTCCAGCAGCAGCCTCACCCGGCCCTCACCGCCCCCCACACTGCTCCAGTGCTGGCCCCTTGCCTGCCGCCCCTGCCGACTGCTGAGCCAGGGGGTCCTCAGGACCCTGCAGCCTCGACACTCCTTGTGTGAACCCACTCAGTCCCTGTCACCCAACACGCCGGGCAGTGGCTCTCAGGGCTCAGTCCTCCCAGACCCCCTCCTGCACCCTCTCCCGAGGCCTCCCTCCCCAAGGACACTCAGCTTCAGACCTTCGCAGGTCCACGACAAGCTGATTCGCTGGTGGCGTGACCACTTTCCTTCTAATCCTGGCAACACGCTGGCTTCATTTCTTCTCTTTCAGGCACTGGTGCTGGGACAGGCCTGGGTCTCTGGACGCCTGGCAGGCGAGGGGCCCTCTTCCCGGACAGCCCAGCTGCTCATTCTGTGGTCTGGAATCAGGGCACGGCCCACAGTTGTGCAAGCAGCACATTGCACAACTTCAGGAGGGGACTCCTGGGTCAGAGGACAAACACACACAGCCTCACAGAGAAACCAACCGCTTGGCAGAACGACTGCCCAGTGTGCATGCCTGTGAGCTACACCCTGTCTCCCCACATTCCTGTCAACGCCTGAGTCATCCAGCCCTCTAATGCGGCCATTCTGACGGGTCTGAAGTGGTTTCCATCACTACTGTTTCTAGAGCTGGACCATCGGTGACACTGGGCTCTTGTCATTCAGAGTCGGCCTTGGTCATGAACCCGTGTCCAGTGGGTAATCTGGAAATACGCTTCATCTGTATGGCATACTTTAAAGATGACACGTAATTGACAGCCAATCCCCCTAAATATTAACTGCAAATGCATCACCTCCTTGGGTCCTCACACCTCCTGGGGTCCAGTGCGGCTAACTCGGCACCTTGCCGAGTCAGTGGCCAGATGTCCCACCGTGGAGGGTCGGGGCGTGGGGAACACGCCCGTAGGCTTGCCGCCAAGTGCTGGAAGCCGATAGTGGTGGTGGTTCCACGGTAATGTGAATGTACTTCATGCTGCTCAACTGTCCACTTAGACATGATGAAATCATCAATCTTATGTCTTTTTTACCACAGTTTTTAAAGCCACTCCTTGATTTGTGGAGAATTGCCTGGGAAGGCAGGAGTGGAAGAAGCAGAAATACCAGGTAGAAGCAACCGTGGCAGCCAAGGCAGGGGTAGGGGCTTAGCCAGGAACAGCGGCAGTGCAGGTACAGACCGGGAGGATTTGGGAATCCCAGAATTGCCCTCCTAACATCAGTAATTAGTACCTGAAAATCACGTTATGTGCGAAAGCACTAAGAGCCTGTTTGCCATTGTCTGTAAAATGGAAAACAGTCACACTTGCACTGCACGACGACGATTTCCCAAAACATAACTACAACAGTGAGACACATGCATACTATCTAACGGTAGGATGTACAATGTTTAAATCATTTCCTGATCTTCAAATAAGTAATGTGACTGCTAAATGCCACATGTTCATTTGGTTTGTAGGCAGTAACGTGTGCAGCTTGTTATGCTCTAACATAAACACCGCATTTGCAGTGGGCCATGGCAAGTAACCCAGCCATGAATTCATCTGCTTAAAAAATGCAGACTAACATTGACAATAAAAAAATAAGGCTCTTTCCTGTAATGAACTGTCACTCGCATTATTCCCAGGTTCCAGGGATTGGGGCGTGGGTATGTGTATCATTCTGTGTCCCATGAGCTAGAGGTCCCAGCAGGGACGGATGGAACAAACCTGAGCTTTTCATGGTGATGCTGAGCTGATGACAATGGAATCTCTCACCCCTGATATCTTACTTTGTGAAATAACAGAGTTCTAAATTGTTTAAGAAAACAGCATTTATATTAGTTTACTTTGTGGTTTTCCAACTGATATTAGCAACATCTTCATATTGTATGATTTTATCCTGTTGATACTTCTCATACTAAATTTATACTCGTGAACACCAAAGTAGACTAAACTAAACAAAGTAGACTAGACTGCAGACTAAAACTGCAGGTGAGTTAAAGATCCCAGATAAACAAGGAAAAAAAAACTTCTCTATAGATAATCTGCCAAATTATGATCCCTAATTGGAGGATTAAAACTTAATGTTTATTATTAAAGTATATTTTTGAGAAGGAAGAAAGACTTGCTGTCTTATCCTAAAAGGACTGAGGTAAAAATGCAGCCAGTCATACAGGGACTAATCCATAATAATTTAATATAAAAATATAGTATGCCAGCTTTTTCTAAATTTGCTTTTCTAAATATGCATCTAAACTAGATGTCTCAGGAGTCCTTATTAATAAAACATGATGTTGTTTCTAAGCAGAAGGAGCCCTGGGGAACAGTGCTGAAAAGAAGGAAAAAGCAAGGAAACTTCAGAGTCTGGTCTGCTTGGAGAAGGATTAAAAATACCCGCAAGAAGAAAAACAAGAGTTAGAAGAAATACAAGCGCACTTTTTTTAATCTCTCCTGTTTTCTCCTTCCATATATGATTTAACAGAAGTGTTGCTTTAATAGGCTCTCAATAAACACAGCATACTGAATGAGTGAGTGAGTGAATGAGTGAACAAATGAACACATGAGTGAACGAATGAATGAGTGAATGAATGAGCGAGTGAGTGAACGAGTGAGTGAGCGACCAGGAGGCCCACCGCCCAGGACCCCCGCCTATGGAGGGTGGTGCAGAGCGCAGGAGGACGTGAGAGCTGCCACAACTTACCGCCCCTCCCTGCTCTCCATGAGCAGATCTAAGGCTGCTCGGAGTCCTGAAGTCTAATCGTGACCTCGTCCTCCTAATGTAAGACCCAAATTGTGAAATCACATAGACTCTACTGGGTGTTTTTGCTTTTCTAAAAATATTTAGTTAGTTAGTTAGTTGCAGGGGATCTTAGTTGCAGCATGCGGGCTCCTTAGTTATGGTATGCAAACTCTTAGTTGCGGCATGTGGGATCTAGTTCCCTGACCAGGGATTGAACCTGGGCCCCCTGCACTGGGAGCGCAGAGTCTTAACCACTGTGCCACCAGGGAAGTCCCTCTACTGGGTTTTTATGTTGTGCGTTTCATGCATCAACACACAGTACAAATAAAAAATAAAGGCCCAAAAGACTTTGAAAGTATGATGGAAACAAAGTGGGCCAATTAATGTGTGAACAAGAGTCCAAAAGAATGGCTTAGTTATGCTACGCAACTTCATTCATTCAAGTAGTCCAAACACCCACTGCTTATTTAAACCTACATCCCAGTCCCGACTCAGAAACACGTTTTGGGAATTCCCTGGTGGTCCAGTGGTTAAGACTCTGAGCTTTCACTGCTGAGGGCCCGGGTTCAATCCCTGGTCAGGGAACTAAGATCCTACAAGTCACACGGCGCGGCCGAAAGAATAAGAAATGTGTTTTAATAGTGCAGACAACCTAATCTAGCCATTCAGGACCTCCGTTTCCCCCAAAGAAGGGTTGGATCAGGTGGTTGCTGTGGAATCTCTCAGTTCAAGGACTCATACTGTCCTTTTAGTGAGCAGTAGTTTGAACTGATGTCTAAAGAAGTACACACGCCAAGCTCTCTGACTAGGCTCTAACCACTAAGTAAGAAACCTGGGCTATTCTCCAAGAATCTTAAAACTTACTTAGAATTTTAAGTTGCCTCATGGATACGGAACGAATCTGCTTTTAACCAAAATATTTGATTGGTGTGCTCATACAGACACACTTTAATTATCTATTCCCAACTTCCAATATTACAAAAGTTATTTTAAAGTCTAAATCTATAATTAATAGGCTTTTTTGTGTGGGGAAGGAGGCTGTCGGTTTTTAGCTAGCATTCTAAAATCCTGCCTAGGAATAGACTTCCCTGTCTTCAAGTTACGTATGATGGAAAATTTAAGTGTAGTATTATCATTTTGTGCAGATTTAGATATTTTAGCTGATCTAAAATCATAAAATATACAGAATTTATGCATTTATGGAGATTTCCCTAAATCAACTCTTCCCTTCACCCCCACTTTTAAAGAATTTGGCCCATTATAGCTGAACAAATTCTGGTTATATGTGTTTTTTCCACGCAGCTTCTATGTTTTAAAGTGTTTGCACACTAACATTCTATTCAAAACTAATACACGAGTAATGTCAAAAGCAGCCATATTACAGAGGTAGTAGCAAAAACGTTTCATTAAATTAATTCCCAAAATCAAATGTGCGGTTCCCAGCACATTTATTGAGAAGTGACGGTTTGCAGCAAAAGGGTATATACAGATATAAACGTCAAGGCCTTAATGATCAAATCAAAGTAACTCCATTAAAATTATAGTGTTCTATATCAACGAAGAATGGATTTAAAGTACAATGAGTCAGTAACCACAGACCCTCACTGTAACCAATAATTTTAAGCTTTCCTCCCACAAAACATTTAATGAATGAGATACAACTAGCTAAGGTAAGTTTCACCTTCTTTTCCTTAATTCGTCTTCACTCTGGGTACATTTTTTAAATGAAAAGACAAAAAAAAAAGCTGAAACCAGAAGTATTTACAAGAGGGATTATTAGCACCACAAAGATTTATAACTCCCGTAACGTCCATAAGAATATAAAAAATGGTTTGTAGCTATGTGTGATGTCAATATACATCAGCTCATACAGAAAAAAAATCACACATAAAGGTACATTTCTGTGAAATCCACTGGCAAGGGGAAGGAAAGACAGACTCTTTCCTTTGCAAATAATATTATTTGTAAATCACAGGGCTTTGCATTTACCGCAGTTTCTGTAAGTGCTGACACAAACAGCCTTCCTAGATTAGGCCAGCAGGTGGCGGTATTGACCGTTTGCCAGAACAGCCTGAACCTGGCTGGAATTTCTCATTGTTTCAAAAGAGTAATTCCCAAGAAATACAAATGAGTTAATCTTATCTCTGTTTTGAAACTTTCAAAGATATTATTCCATCCTATCAGAGACTACTGTGAACTCCCTTTGTAAAGCCTGATGATCCATCTATTTCTCTTGGCTCGGACGTAGAGCATTCAAGAGACGGGGCGTCTTTCATTTCCAAGTCTTAGTAGCCGATGGGATACTTTATCTGTTTCACAGCCAGACAAGCACCACTGTTTACCTTGCCCAGGACAGAGCTTTGGAACAACAGGGGAATTTTCCTATCAACATACAGAGCAACATACCCATGAGACAAAAACAAGTTTGTATTTGGAATTACAAACATTACAAGAGTGCAGCCTGCTGATTAGTTTATAAACCCACTATCAGGTCAGGATCTTCTGACAGACTTCTCTTTTACTGTATTTTTATTTGATATCACTTATCTGTGGGTGGAACAATCTCTGACAGGAGGACTCTGAATCACATCAACAAGATAAAATGAATACCGTCAAAGACCATTTATAAACATACGTACTGGTGCATCATCTAAATAAAATTTTCTCACTCTTTTTTTTATTACCAGACTTTACACATTCCTTTCAGTAGGCACTGCTGAAACCACAGATGAGTTATTTATCCTTTTCAAGTAGGGCAGGGGTTGGCAAACTTTTCTTAAAGGGCCAGACAGAAAATGCTTTAGGCTTTGAGAACCAAGAGGCAAAACTGAGGATATCATGTGGGTACTTATACAACCATTTAAAAGTATAAAAACCATTCTTAACTCAAGAGCAGTACAGTACCCAGCAGCAGGCCAGACATGTTGGCCAACATGTTTCCAGAGAATAAACTCTAGTGTGGGTTTTTCTAGCCAAGTACATGAAGACTCTCAGAAAGACTTTAGCCTTGTATATTGTTTTAAATTTTTTCCTGTTTAAAGCTATACAGTAGAATTTTATACTCATATTTCACATTTCAGAATATATATTGTATTATTATCATTAAGAAATACAATCCTGGACCTGAGATCAGAAAATTTGGTCCAAAAAACACTCGTGATGCTGTCTAGTGGGCTGGATTTGGTGAGGGACCACGGTGGGCTGGACTAGGGGCAGGCCGGAGAGAAAACAGCCGCAAATAAACAACCACAGCACATGCTTTTCAGTAAAGGCCTTAGTTAGAAAGCACTCAGTGTTAGTGAGTTTTCATTTAAATTTAAAATTTACACTTGTTAAAAATCATTAGCACTGTAGGCTTTTAAAGAAAAGATTCCCCTTCTTGCCAACTTTGCAGGCGAGCTCTCCTGCAGCTGGTGTCCATGTCTGTCCTCCGTGGAGATTTGAGGGACTGATGAACGAATCTGTAGAACTAACTTAGAATGAAATGTGAGTTATGGGTTCACAATTTCTTTTTCTTCCCTTTCACCAGATCACAGGATATTTCGCAAAGTAGATTAGCTAGTAGGAAAGGAATGGCATAAAATAACAGACTCACTCAATAATTATTTTATCTTTAACTTTACAGTATAGTCAGAAACATTCTCAGAAGCTTGCTTTTTAGAAATGAGGAAGAGAAACCTGACTGGGTATGCTGTGTGCTGGGCCCTGACTGGAGCTGGGAGGGGACCTTCAATAGAGCGCAGTCCAACCCCTTGTTCTGCATATGAGTAAACTGTGGCCCACAGCACCTGCGTGACTTACCCAAAGTCACACGGCCAGAGACTGACTGGGCTTTTGCCTAGGCTGCTTAAAACCAACTTTATAGTTCCAAGGGTGGAGCTAAAAGCAAGTTATCTTTCTTTCATTGAATGGGTCTTTACTTAGACTCACAAGATAAGCATGAAATACAAGCTAATTTGAATGCCTACTAGCCTTGCCCGGCAATCCAGTAAAAATGGGGATTAAGGGTACACGTCTCCCCATTCCAGGCTGGTTCTGGTGCAAACCGCAGAGAGCTGTGGGGCAGTTAATTTGCTCTCGGGGAGCCCGCAGATGCCCAGGGGCCTGGATCCTGCCTTCTCTGGGTGGGGACTGGCCATACTGTGTCTGAGGCTCCCGAATTGTGGCACAGACCAGCAGCACGTCTGCCTCAGACCGCCGCAGGCAGAAAGTCACTGGGCCCTACCTTCGGGGGAATCAAAGGGAGCCTCACAGGAGCCCAGGCATCCCAAAGCTGGGCTCCCTATCACAAACAACAGACCAACCCCTTAAACATGTAAAATCAACAAAAGCCTCTCACACCTTTACATATAAACACATCAAACTGCTTCCTTATAATCAACTCACATCAGCAAGTTTTGTTTTTAGATTTAAGGCTTCTACTTTACGGGACACATTGTGACCCATAAAATACATTTTTATCACAGAGTGGCATTTTCTCAGGGGGTTCCCGGCTGCCCAGGTGGATTGCCTGCGGGCCCCACCGAGACAGTCTGCAAATCTTGATTCCAGGCGGCCAGGACAGGTTTTGTTCTACTGAGTCATGGCACCTTCTAACCCAGAACCTCACCACCACTCAGGCTCCCCACTCATGTGCCCATCTTCTCCAGAAAGAAACAGGATTTTATCATACTCTCTAAGACTTTTTCCAATATGAAAGCAGACAGATGGCAACATAATGCCAAATGCAATGTGCAGACTGGTTTGTAGATGGCAGAACGGAGCCATCCCGACCCCGGCCCCAGAGGGTGGCCCTCTTCTCCTCCACAGGGAAGAGGATCCTTGCAGGGGATGTACTACCCTGGGTGCCCTGCCTAGCTCGCCCCTCTTCTCGGAAATGTGATTTCCAAGCACATGGCCTAGACGGGCTGTCATCACAGTGACCCCAAAGTGCCCCGAGACATTGGCCAGGCCAATCAAAGCCCATCCCAGGACTGTTTTCAGCTGTAGGCGGCTTGGAAGAGCTTTTTCTTCTTTGGTTGTAAGGTCTTAAAGAAGTGAGCCTGAATCTCCCAGGTGCCCGCCCCTGGTTCTGTGACAGAGCCCGTGTGGAGCAGGAGAGACAGAGAGGGAGGGAGAGAGAAAGGAGGGCACAGAGCAAGGGCGCGAGGCAGGACTGGCACATGGACACAAGGGTATCGACGCAGCACCAGCTCACCAGATACAACATGAGAGCAAAGGTGCCCCACCTGCAACAGGGCACTGGAGGAAAAGTGCCCCGGGAAGGTTTCCATGGTCTCCAAAAGCCTTAAAAGAAGCCTAGAAAGTACCCTGGCCCATGCACAGAGCAACACACCGCGGCTGTGGGCTGGGTAGCACCCACCTGCATTTTATTTTCCTTGCACAACACTGGTTGATTTTTCAGTGAAATCAGTTGCCAACATTTACAGACCAACCTTTTCTGTGTAAACCTGGGTCCCGGTGTGTCAGCGACAGTACGTGCAGGGCACAGCACTATGCCTGCCCTCTTCTGAAGCAGCCGTCGGTGGGCTGGCGAGTGGGTACTGGGCCCCAGGCCAGGCAGGCCCAGTGCCTTACCCAAGTGTCTCTTTAAGTGCTGGATGTGGCATCATGCCCACAGCACACAGGACAGGAGAATACCAGCCTTGCTGTAAGCAGCCCTGGCGAGGCTGTTCCCTTAACTATCGTCTAATGGAAATACCAGTCTCTCAAAATGCAAGGTTATGACATTTTCTCAACTGACTACTAGGCTCCCAAAGTTTTTCCTTTTAAACTGAATGTAATGATGTCAAATATCTAGGAGTATTTTTATTGGGATGCTATACATATACTATGCTAGCTATTACGGAGAATAATGTTGTATCTATCACCTTTTACCAAACAGTTCAAAGTTCTATTAAATCCTGGAGCAAATTTACCCCAAGCTGACATTACTTGTGATCCTTATCTGTTGTCTACTTCAGATATACTGGAGGGAGCACACGGCGTGATTAAAATAGAAAAGTCCTCTGGGACCTCAAGAAATAGTCCCTCTGGAGTGCATTTAACATCACAAATTAACATCCATTTGCAGAGTAAGTCTCTCTCTTTTAAATTTACAGGGTTGGGATCACAGGGCAGAAAGGACTGTTTTTCAGCGCAGCGCCCAAGGGTTATATTTAAGAGCTGGGAGACTGGGAAAACAGTCGGTTATTTGAAATTCCTGCCAGCTGTGTGGTCTGTTTTCTCCCAGGAAGAGGCTGACTAAAGGTGGCTTGGAGCATCTACCAGCAACCGACCAGCATGACCATCTACACTTATGGCAGGATATTGGGCCCTTTTCCTTCTTCACAGCAGCCTCAATGAGGGATTTATCTTAGCCTTCCTTTTTTTGTTTGTTTGTGTGTTGGTGTGTATAAGATGGGACGATCTTTTTCCCAGCTTAGGAGATCTGCAGGCACTGTTGTCAGCAGGTGGTTGGTTGGGACCAACTGGCTGTTTGCTCCGCCGGACTGGGACTTTGCTTTGGACTCTGTCTCATTTTTGTTCTAAAGCCCTTTTCAAAATGTTCTGCCAGTTTTGCAGTAAAGCTGAAGGGGCTAGTTTCCATTCTAACTTCTCTTTTCAAATTAGGTCTCCAATTTCAGCCTCAACTCCATTGACAAAATGAGATCAAAGCACTGCTTTTACTCCCAAATGCTGTCCAAAGGGATATTCTAATCTAGACTGAAAATCTCCTATAATTTCGTTTCTGATTTTTGTTGTTGTTGTTGCTATTGAGATATAACTGCAAATCACATTGTATTAGTTTCAGGTGTACATCGTAATGATCTGATATTTGTATACACTGCAAAATGACCACCAAAACGTCTCATTAACATTTGTCATAAATCACTGTTACAAAACATTTTTTCTTGTGATGAGAACTTTCAAGATCTGCTCTCTTAGTGACTTTCAAATATATTATATAGTATTATTAACTATGATCAGCATGCTGTATATTGCATGCCCATGATTTATTTATTTCATAACTGGAATTTGTAACTTTTGACCCCCTTCACCCATTTCACCCACCTCAACCTGTCTCTGGCAACTACCAATCTGTTCTCTGTATCTATGAATGTGGTTGGGGTTTTTTATGCGTTTTTTGGTTTCAGATCCCACATATAAATGAAATCATACAGTGTTTGTCTTTCTCCATCTGACTTATTTCACTCAGCATAATGCCCTCAAGATCCACCCATGTTGCTGCAAATGGCACAATTTCATTCTTTTTTATGGCTGAGTAATATTCCAGTGTGTGTGTGTGTGTGTGTGTGTGTGTGTGTGTGTGTGTGTATGCGTGCGCGCGTGTGTGTGTAAGAAGGAGGGAAGGAAGGGATAAAATAATTGCTTTATCCATTCATCAATGGACACTTAGGTTATTTCCATGTCTTGGCTATTGTAAATAATGCTGCAATGAACACAAGAGTGCATGTATCTTTTCGAGTTAATGTTTTCATTCTCTTCAGATATATACCCCAGGAGTGGAACTGCTGGGTCATATGGCTGTTCTACTTTTAATTTCTCAAGGAACCTCCAGACTGTTCTCCACAGTGGCTGCACCAGTGTACATTCCCACCAGCAGTGCACAAGGGCTCCCTTTTCTCCACACCCTCACCAAGACTTGCTATTTCTTGTATTTATGATAATAGCCAATCTGGCAGGTATGAGGTTACATCTCATTGTTTGTTTGATTTGCGTTTTCCCTGGTGATTCAGGCACAAGGATTAGGGTTGAAGACAGTACATATAAGAAGAGGATTTAGACTCAGACAACCCCATGAGAGCTGGCAACAGTCAGTGGGAAGATAACGCTTGTGCACCCCATGTCTCAGGCCCCCAGACCGTCAGCCGCCTCCAGATGGAGACCCCACAGCCTGTGCCCCCAGAAGGCAGTAAAACAGCAGGAACACCCCCCCTCTCGAAGCTAAGCTCTCAGGACATAGAATCAAGACAGAAAGGGAACCTCCTCGGTTTTACTGATGACCCACAGCAATGTCTGTCCAAGCGGATGCAGGTCCGGTGAGCGCAGCAAACGCACAAATCTGGAGGTCAGCTCAGCAACAGGCTTCTGGAGCCTGTGTCCTACCCTGCAATTCTCCTTCTTAGGACAGCACAATGCAAAACAACAGTAAAGCAAAAAGCAGCAACAAGGGATGAAAAAGAGTAGCCTGACTACACCAAGGATGCCAACGTATTGGGAACCAATCATAAAGTCTGGGTTTCAGGCTGAGAATAAACAGCCAAGGACCTCAATGCAGAGAGAGTGGAGTTTAGACCTGCTGCTGAGCCATCAGCCCGCACTGCGCGAGCGGGTGCGAGAGGCCCGGGGTCTACACCCGGCGGCAGCCTGGGGTCCACGACAACAGGCAGTGCAGACCATAGCTCGGTGGGACCTCCATGACAATTGCAGAAATGAACAAAGACCACCACATGAGAAAAGCAAAGCCATCTGTTCAGAGCTCACCTTAGCAGGGGACTCAGTCCCATACTTAAGTGTGGCAGAGACTCCAAGCCAGGAAGAGAAGCGGGAAAGCTTTACAGTGGAAAAAGGGAAGCTCCGGGTGTGCCCTGACTAGAGGCTGCTGACGTGGGGAAGACGTCAGCAGGCGAACTAGAAGAGGGGTGTCCATGTGATTGGTTAGGGGTGCGTATTCGGATTTCTCTGGTTGGTCCTACGCTGGAAACGGGCAAAAGGCAGGGAAGCTGTCAGTTGTTAATCAAGTCCTGGCCATTTCTGGCCGACTGTCACAGAGGTTGCTGTTTGGCTTCCTGGACTGGTTGCCACAAACAGTGACTAGGTTTGCTGAACTGGTTACCGTGGGTAACGACCTGCTTCTTAGGCTGGCGGCTGCAGACTGCGGGTCGGGGCTCTGGTGGCTGTCCGCTGCTGTGTTCAGTCTCTCAGCCCAGAGCCTTCAACTCAGCAATGTCGCTCCTGGGAATTTGTCTTAGGTGGATGAAATGGGCTGTGTACAAGGCTACACACTGCAACGCTGTTTTGAGAGAAAAAAGGAAAGACTAAAAACAACCACAACGTCTCTCCACAGGGCACAGGATACAGGAGTGAGGGTGCAGCCCTTTAAGCGAATACTAAGTCAGCGTCCCCTTTTCTGTGTTCCCAAGCCCCTCACACAGCACTCACGTGGCACCCCTTTACCTGTCAGGCTTTTCTAATGTGTGTTTCAGGACTTGAAGCAAAATTCAACGTTATTAATCATTGTGTCCTCTTGATAAATATTTGTCAGTTGAGAGTGGAAATGCAGGGTAGCAGTTCCTCTCCAACCAGAGGCTAGGCAGTCATGAAAAGCAGTGCCAAGTTTAAATTTCACCCAGAGAAAAACACAATTCCATAAATCAAAGCATTGTTTTTGAGGAACAAGTTTATTTTACCATGAATTTGGGTGTTAGAACACATTTACAGAAGCAGTGTGGCTGTTTAATTCAAATTAAATAAGGTTCTTGGAACATTATCTAAAAGACGTCGCCAGCAGACTTCTCCAAAGGCCCACATAGTAAATATTTTAGGCTTTGAGGATCATATTGTATCTGTCACATACTCTTCTTTGTTGTTCATTTGTTTGTTTGTTTTTAACAACCTTTTAAAAATGTAAACCTTGGACTTCCCCGGTGGCACAGAGTGGTTTAAGAATCTGCCTGCCAATGCAGGGGACACGGGTTGGAGCCCTGGTCTGGGAAGATCCCACATGCCACGGAGCAACTAAGCCCGTGCACCACAGCTACTGAGCCTGCGCTCTAGAGCCCACGAGCCACAACTACTGAGCCCGTGTGCTACAACTACTGAAGCCCGCGCGCCTAGAGCCCATGCTCTGCAACAAGAGAAGCCACTGCAATGAGAAGCCCACGCACCGCAACGAAGAGCAGCCCCCGCTCACCGCAACTAGAGAAAAGCCCACGCACTGCAACGAAGAGCAGCCCCCGCTCACCGCAACTAGAGAAAAGCCCACGCACAGCAAAGAGGGCCCAACGCAGCCAAAGATTAATTAATGAATTAATTTTTTTTAAATGTAAAACCTTCCTCGTTTCTAGGGCTGTATAAAAACAAATCACAAGCTGGATTTGGGGTTCACAGACCCATGCCTAAAAGCCAAAGTTCTCTGACTTCCTTCTTAAGAGAAGAAGAGGATACTGGAGAAATGTCTAAGTCTGAATATCTAAATATCACGCACTCTTTCCTTTGCTGCATCAAGGTGCCTCTCACGACTAAAACAGTGCTGTGAGGCATGAATCCCTGTCTTAGCTTGTATCAGGCCCTTCGCAGGTGTCACACTGAAACTCTAGTCTCACTGCACTCTGGGGACAAAGGGAGGAAAATGTGGTCCAGCTGGCAGCACCCCGAGGAGCAGCCCTGAAACAAGAGCACAGCCAGAACCCAGGGGCGTGGCCCCCGTGGCAATGGACATCTGGGCCACCTCCCTGCGGCGGGGCCAGTGCCGAGGGCTGCTGGCCCACCGCGAGCCACAGGGGACCCGCGGACAGCCTGGGTGCCTAGTTCAGCCAATCTTCAAGGGCCTGAGGCTCCAAGACAGGATGGGTTTGATCTTTTTTTTTTTTTTCTATTTTGCACGCATTTATTTCATTCTATTCACATTGTACAACTGTTATACAGCCTATAAAAAGTACCAAAGCCTAATGCATTTTCCAATGCCAGGTCAGACCTAAGCTGTGAAAAAAGGAAAAGAGTGCAGGAAGGTCCAGGAAGAGCTGTGTGTGGGTAGGAGGCCGGCCGCCTGGCACCTGACGGCTCACATAGCCTCTGTGGCCACCATACCGTTCCTGCCACGAGGCTTCCTTAGTTCAAGCTGTCTTTTCTTTTGAGGACGGGACCAGGAGACTCTGAATGGGTCTGACCTGGGTTGCCTCTGCTCCATCTGGGTTAAAATTCATTTGGCATTTGCAACAGAGTTGTCTGAAACAAACCTTATTTGCTGCAGAAACGCCTCACAGATGCACCGTCCCATGTGATCTGACAATATTTACACGGAAGATAGCCCTGCTTCGGATCCCACACTGGCAGCTGGGCTTCCTGAGGGGCCCTGCGGCATCTCCCGGGGCTCCTGGCACCCTCCTGCCTGTCACCGCAGCCCCTGACCCTGGTGGTGCGGCTGCCGCCGCCCACCCCACCCCCACCCCCGAGCCGCAAGCTGGTCTTCCCCCTCCTTCCGCGCACGTCAAGCCCTGGGCCCATCTTGGCTGGCAGGGGGGCCCTACGGCCAGCGCTGCCCCAGGGGAGCAGCCACGCACAGTCCCAGGCCCCCACGAGCTCAGTGTGGACCTGCCCACCTCCTGGGTGTCGGCCTCATGCAGCCTCACATGCAGGCTGGGTTCACCCAAGAGACGGTGGCTCTAAGCTGCGCCCTCTTGTAGGGGTCCCCGCAGTCACCGGGGGGGCCTTTTCAGGCACCAGCCACCCCGCCTGGCGGGGAAAGCTGGGGGACCGGTGCTGTGCCTTCATTCAGACTGTTTGTGCTCAGAATCCAGGCTGGGCCAAAGGCAGGTGTCCCTTGGCCCCAGCAAGAGCCTGGTGGACAGGGCCTCCGCGCCACCCCCTCGCCCAGGCGCCTGATCAGGTTGGTTCTCACCCTTTCACGACGAATTCGGGTGTCCGCGTCAGTCTGGTCTGTCAGCCTTCCGAAGGGCTGTCGCCTGCACCAACTCTGTCCTTCTCCTGACCACACCATACAACTATTTCCTGGGACCAAAGACCAGCTTATTTGCTGAGTTAACGTATGTGAAGCACTTAGAGCTGTACCGGGCCTGTAAGCTGTGCTACACGTGTCCCAGGTCCCAGCACACGCTGTTCCTACCGGCAACACCTACAGGCTGGGCTTTTGGTAGGAGCTTAGTAAACATTTTTTAAATAAATGAATAAACAAACAACATGACTCATGGTTATGAGACCACCCCCCTCCCCAAGGTTCTTGCAGTTGACCCATTGTCCTTGGAAATGTTAATAAACTTGGGAAAAGCCAGACCCCCGCCCCCAAGGCCTGAAGCCTCTGTCAGACCACAGGGTTCATCAGAGCGAATGTGTCCCTGAATAAAGACAGGGAAGTGGCTGTTTAAGGAACGGATCTCCCTTTAGGGTGTGCCTGAAGGCACAGAGGCACAGGCGTGGGGAAACCATGGGCTTGTTTTACTTCCCTGGACTGAGGGTAGCAATTCTAGTTTAAACAGCCTGGAGGAGAGGAGGTGGGAATGGGTAGGAGGAGGAAGCAAGTAACTGTTTACAAAGCATACTGAGCAGCCAGGAGAATGACAACTTCAGTTACTTCCAGAAAGAGAAATGCAGAGGAAGCTGGCGGCAGGATGTGTCTGCTCAGGGAGATGTCCTAAAAAGCAGAGGAGCCCTCATCACTCATAGAGAAGAGAAAAGAGCATTAGGAAACTGATGGGTACACCACCCCCGAGAATGCCTGTCACCAGCCATGTGCAAATTCTGACGCTCGAATACACCAAAGTCTTCGTGGTTTCCTGATACATCCACCCAATCTGGCTGAAAGGAATGGGGCTCGCCAACAGAAGACAAACTTTCAAAACACTGGGACCCAGTTTTAAACTGAGCAAAGGCTTATTTTAAGGGATTTAGTTTCTAACTTTAAAATAACATTTTCTTGTTAATTAAAAGAAAAAAATGTATACGTCCAAGAGCACTGTAAGGAACTACAAAAGTATAGACGAAATTCCTACTTTCAAAAAGCTGATGCAGGGCTTCCCTGGTGGCGCAGTGGTTGAGAGTCCTAACCCTGCCGATGCAGGGGACACGGGTTCGTGCCCCGGTCCGGAAAGATACCGCATGACGCGGAGCGGCTGGGCCCGTGAGCCATGGCCGCTGAGCCTGCACATCCAGAGCCTGTGCTCCACAACGGGAGAGGCCACAACAGTGAGAGGCCCACATACCGCAAACAAACAAACAAACAAAAAGCTGATGCAAATTTTGTTTCCTCAGGAATCCACATACACCAAATGAGTGTGTATACAGGTGGCACATTCGATCAAAAATAGGCTCTTTTTAGCACCAGCACTGCAGGAGGACAGCCTTCTAGCCTATGTTCCCTCTCCAGGTGCGTAGACAATGATCTAATCCATAGGATGGATCCATCTGGAACAGGTACCACTCTTTAAAGGACTGACTGAAACAAACTGAAACCAATGATGGTATAAACTACATATAAGTCAGTGAACTGTGGACTCAAGCGAATAATGTGTTTGGAGAATATACAAATAATGTGTTGGCACAACTGCCACAATTTTTAAATAACTATCAAGTTTTCCTTGTATAGTATTGGTAGAACTCTGCCAAGAACAACCAGGAAAAATACAGGTCTTTAACAGGTCCTTTTTTTCTGATATCACAGTAGTTCTGCAGCACTCAATGATCTGCCCATTCATTCATCAAACTTGAGGAATATTTTTTTTGCCTCATTTTCTCTCTCCTCCTTTTGGGACTCCAGTTATGTAACCTCTTAGTGTTGTACCAAAGATCCATGAGATTATTCATTATTTTTTCAATTCTTTTTTCTCCATGTTATTCAAATTGGAAAATTTTCTCTTGATCTGTCTTCGAGACAGAATTTCTGTTTGGTTCTTATTTACAGTTTCTAGGTCCCTTCCGAGATTTCCTATCTTTTCAATTATTATGCCCATATTTTCTTTTACGTGAGTGTGGTTAATATATGTGTTAAAATCCTTGCCTGTTGTTTCCAACAATTTGGTCATCTTTAATGATTCATCCATCTCCAGTGATTGTCCTTCTCTTGAAAATGGGTCACATTTTACTGTTTCGTCACCTGTCTAATAATTTTGTACATTGTAAATGCTATGTTGTGGAGACTCTGGATTTGATTATATTCTTCCTGAAGTTTGTCCGTTTGGTTGTTTGTTTTAGCAGGCAGTTAATGTCACTGAATTCAAACTGCAAACCCAGTCTTTGGGAAAGCAGTTGGGGTGACCACACACCCCAGTCTGCCTGGAACTGACAGGGGTTCCTGGAAATGGGAGGGTCCTGGGCAGCCTGGAGCAAACTGGTCACCTTGGCAGCAGCTGAAATCTCAGTCCAGCTCTTTTAGTCTTTGCTGATGGAGTTGTTTGGAGTCTGTCCCACATATACATGATGTACATACAAGATTCAGGGATCAGCCAGAGACATGGGCAGAGTTTAAAACACAGAATCTCTGCAAGCAAGATCTTAACCACATCCAGTGTTCTCCAAGAACAGAGTTATAACTCACACTGATGGCTTCTTCCTCCAAGGAGATTTATTTGACAGACTCATTCAGGACATACAAGTACTCACAAAGGAGCTCACAAGAAGGGCATGACCACTGCCCCACACACAGTACAAGGCCCATCATCTTGGTTAAATTCTGAAAATTACCTGATAAGTCGAGGGTCACTCCATCCCTGACACTGTCAGAAACAACTATTGACTCTCCAGGCACACATTTTAAAAAGCTCAATGTCATTCAGGTCTTTTTAGATTCTGCAGGCAACATGTTCTTCATTTACAACTTTACCTAAAGCCCATTTATGCTGTTACTCACAAATCAGCCCGACTCAAATGAGACTTTCTGCAACAAAAGTCTCTGCAATCCATCCAAACGGCAATACAACAAGCACTCCCATTAGCGCCACATTCACCCCAAGCCTCCCTGCCTGCGGAGGCCTTAGCAGCTCCTCTGGGGCCCCTGCTCACAATGCCCGTAAGGCCCGCAGGGGCTGCCACCGCGAGAGACTGATCCCCTCACCCACCCCACACCGTCAGAGACCGACTGCTGCCTCATACTGGGCTTCTGCGGAAGTACAGGTCCTCACGGCCAGAGCCCACGGCCCTCCGTACCCAGCCTCCCATTGTGCCTTAAGCCATGAAAACAGCATGGCCACCAAGCCCTTCCTGATACAACAGAAACTGTACCTACAGGATAGAGTCAAACCTGGACCCTCTTGCATATCCCACCCGAGGGAAGGGGTGAACTTCCCTGTCTGAAGTACCTTGCCAGGGAACTGGTGCACTTCTCAAGTGGGCATGCTACCATCACAAACGACAGAGCCCACGGGAAGGCTGCTGAATATTTATTCTATGTGTATATGGGGGGGGGGGCTCAAAAAAATGAAGTGAAAATCCCAAGAGGTGATCAGACCCAGAGGTTTATATACTATTTTAACAAAGGGTGATAAATTGCACAGAAATGGTAAGACGAAGGAAAAGTTTGGGCTTTTAGGGGCAGTACATTTGAGAAGGTAAACGTATGGGAGAAGCCAATGGAAAATAAGGGTTATTCAGCAAGGTTTGCCTGTGCAGACGCATCTCAGTGTGGCCTCTATCTCCTGTGATAAAGACTGTTTTCCCCCCCTGGTATGGGGGGAGGCACCTCCACAAGGGAAATTTACACCCTGCTTTTAAGCAGACAGGGAGAGGGCAGAAAGCTTTCCCGGGGTCTGCTTTTTCTCAATTGTTTTCAGTTCAAAATAATCCTTTTACCTAAGTAGCATATTTGGGGGTGGCCTGTTCTGATCCCCTTCAATGTCTCCCTCAAGGTAAGAGCCACCTGGCCTTTCCCCCTCACATTGTCCTGGGCTGGGCTGGCGGCTCCATTACCGTCAGGAGCCAGACTCCTCCCACCTTGTTGCTCTGCAGTCCCCAGCACAGTGCTTCCTCCTTGTCACTCACACTGGCTGTTCGACCTCTAGCCATGATGTCCACGTTCTAGCCGGGAGGGAGAGGGAAGGACGAAGAACAGTGTGCCTCTCTTGACATGACAGTAACTAGCTAGAGACAGTAACTCTGCACTAGGTACAGAGTCCTAACTATCTATCACCTATCTCAGTGGAGCCAAGAGGCCTGATACACTGGACTCCTCTTGCAAAGTGGGAGGTTTCTCACATTTCCACCTTATGGCTAATATTTTCTGGTAGCAATAAAATAAGATTTCACACCCTTTTTCTCCCAATCATCTTTGTCAGTGTTTGAGCAGAAACACACTGGTATTCAAATAAAGTGACTTCTGGTATGAAAAATGGCAAGTCTTATGCCATAACACTTCAAACCAATCTAAAGTTGGTAGAAGAACTCCTAAACAGCCCTAACATCATTAAAAATGGAGTGAAGATATTAAAATTGAATTTTCAAAGACCAAAGATCCGTGGTATTTTTGCACAGATGTCAGTAAGATGTTTCAGTGACACCATCTTGAGACAAATAAAACAGGGCTGATGCTCACACATTCACTCGTGTGCTTTTTTCCTGCATTCTCATCATCTTTAATTTTCTTGTTCCTGGAAGAGGCTTACTCAACCCTGAGGCTTTTTTCGTAATAAGACCTTTCCAAAGGTCTCTGGTTCAGTGGCACTCGATAAATCTTTTAAAGTAGTAAAATTGAAAGCAACATTTTTTAAATGCCCCAGGACAATATGCTGTCTCATAAACATTAGGATTAGTTCTCAAGGAAGAGAATTTTTGTAAAACACTGATACAGCTCAGTGCCGCAAACTTCACAACTGTCTGGAGGAGATCTCCAAGAGCTCACTCCCTGGTGGGTAAAGCCAAAACTTTTAAACAGGATGATGATTAGATTATTAAGGAAAATCTGGTCCCTGATCTAGTATTGATTCTCCACCATCAACAACTGGATGATGGGTCAGCTACAAGGAATTATATAAAAGACATTCCAACGCCTTCTATGACGCATACCCCATCATTCCAGGCAGAGATGAGCTATCCAGCTGTTAAATGTTTTTATCTGAATTTCAAAAGAGTAATAAAATGTATGCTTATAAAGAATGGAGTATTATACCTATTTGTGGAAAAGATATCCTATTTTACATTTTAGAGAGACATTAAATAAAATCATTTTCTTTCCTTATTAAAAACTCAAATTGGTAGGTCCTGAGATGTGACTAAGCCATACTTCCTACTGTGGGGACCCACTGGACACCCATAGTTTGCATAAAGATTATTTTAAAGTGAAAACATTTGAACTTGATGGGGCTCAAGGCAGGCCACCCCAAAATAAGCCACTTTGGTATATTGATTATTTTTAATTAAAGTTACTTTAGAAACAGCCAAAGCATGAAGGACACTCTTACCCTCCTTGGTCCCCTGAAAGTACGAAATAAATCTCCCTTGTGAAATGTACCCTCTCTGTACCAGGAGGCAGTGAGTCATCCTTATCGCCAGAGATAGAGAATTTAGAGTCGAGAAGGCTGTATTAAAAAAACTTGTTACTTCTTCACTAATTTACTACCCAAAGCCCAAACTTGTCAATTCTTCACAAAGTTATTGTTTCTTTGTCTAAAAGGCATGAAAGCGGTCTGGTTTGAATCTGCTTTGACTTGCGTCTCATATTTCTATGAGTTCCCGTATGTAGGAATTACATTTGTTTTCCTCCTGTCAATCTATCTTACATCAATTTAATTATTAGACCAGCCAAGAAACCCAGAAGAGAAGAAAGGAAAAGGCATCCTCCTCTTCAGTTTGGGCAAGAAAGCCAGGAGACTCCAGTGGCTGGACACTGCTCGCCCCGGGGCTGCTGCAGCTGAGGGATCCAGGGACCTCAGACAAGCACTGGCAGAAGAGAATTCTTACCACATCAGTCTCCCAGATCTCTGCATGCAGGGTCGGTATGTTAATATCGCGAGTGGTGAGAGCCCTTTTCTTTTTCCGAATTTAGATCAGCAGGAGAAAATATTTGTGTAAATTAGTTCCTTGGGTATAGTGACTCTGGTAAAGATTGGCTTTGAGTATCTTATTTTCTACTGACTCTGTTCCTCTCAAAGATGGTAACTGCAATCGTTTGTCTTTGTCTTTTGTGCCATTTGTCATAAGGAGGAAAACCATGGAGTAGAACACAGGCATAGGTCCTATGAGGCTGTTGTTCAAGCTGGCCTCACACACTGATGAGGTCGTGGTTCTCCCCAGACTGGTGTCTGTTTAGACAAACTTTGCTGTGGGTCCCCTACGTAAAAACGGGATGAGGTTTTCCGTTTGTGTCATTCTATGTCCTGAGAACTTGGCTTTGTGACCAGTGAGAATATTCAATCTGGCCTCTGCCATTCCAGAAAGTGCACATACTGTGATGCATCTGGTGGCCATTCAAACAGACTGGGATTCCAAGACACAAAGTCACAAGCACCCTTCTTCGTTCAGATGTGCCAGCTCTCAGGGGAGTCTGTTGTAAGGGGTCCATAAATGGCTTCTGTCATCTCAACTTTCATTGTTTTGCTAGCGCTGGAAAAGTCCCATTTGAGTAGAACCTGCCCACTGTCACAGCTTAGACGGCGATGACTGGAGGCCTCTCATGTTCCCATGAGAGACCAGAGACACCATTTTCACTACACCGTTCTTACAGCCATGATAACGAAGGCTTTGCTTTCTTAGGCTAACTCTGGGAGCAGACTCTCTAGATCTTGTGGGTACTGTGTCTTTTGTACTCTCTTGTGAGATGCTTCTTTCATTCTTGGTTAAGCCATAAAAAGGCTTATTGGTTTGAGTCACTACTGAGATGAATAAATCCTATTTGTCAATGGCCAAGTGATGGGTCTTTGAATTGGAAAAACTTCTATATTTGAAAAAAAAAACTTACAGAGGGCTTCCCTGGTGGCGCAGTGGTTGAGAGTCCGCCTGCCGATGCAGGGGACACGGGTTCGTGCCCCGGTCTGGGAAAATCCCACATGCCGCGGAGCAGCTGGGCCCATGAGCCATGGCCGTTGAGCCTGCGCATCCAGAGCCTGTGCTCCGCAACGGGAGAGGTCACAGCAGTGAGAGGTCCGCGTACCGCAAAAAAAACAAAAAACAAAAAAACTTACAGAGCTTTCATCCTAAACAACTGTCTTATTGGCACCTATGGAAAGACCAAAATAAAAAGTAGATACAAGGTAGTATAATGCAAGCTTTAGGGACTCCCTTAACAAGATGAAAAAACAGAAATCAGACTTAAAATAAAATTCCAACATAAATTCTTCTTCTTTAAAACCGCCCCGTCTCCCCAGCAAATTCCCAGGCCGTCCCACAAATAATTAGGAAATGGATCAGCCAGCTAGAGGCCAATATTCAGGGGCTCTGTCTTTGTCTTGCAAACCTACAAATACTTTCAGAAATATAAAAACTTAACCCTAGGGACTTCCCTGGTGGCACAGTGGATAAGAATCCACCTGCCAATGCAGGGGACGCTGGTTTGAGCCCTGTTCTGGGAAGATCCCACATGCCGCAGAGCAACTAAGCCCGCGCGCTACAACTAGTGAGCCTGCGCTCTAGAGCCCACGAGCCACAACTACTGAGCCTGCACACCTAGAGCCTGTGCTCCACAACAAGAGAAGCCACGGCAATGAGAAGCCTGCGCACCACAACGAAGAGTAGCCCCTGCTCGCCACAACTAGAGAAAGCCCACACACAGCAACAAAGACCCAACGTAGCCAAAATAATAAAAATAAAATTAAAAAAAAAAAAACTTAACCCTAATTATCTTTGGTAAATAAAAGCTAGCTTAAGTTTGTTAGTTTAATTAAACATGTTTTCAAAGTTATCAGCATTCAATATAATGCAGATAAACAACTTACAGTCTACCTGGGTTTGTTAGGCAAATAAGTTCACGTTATTTCCGTTGCAAAAATTTGTCTGCAGGAACAATAGCTTAGGATGATAGCTGACTCTGTCTAATGTCTCATGAAGTTTTCATGAGTAGTTTAAACATAACTGCTGGGAGCAAATAATTTAGATAAATGTAAGGGGGTTAAGAGTTTTTAGGTGAAGTTTTTAAATAGTAATTATGTTTTACGGTATGTGTACTTAAAAATAGTTTTCCAAATCTCTTTGGTAATTTGAAACCTTAGAATTTTTGCTAATTTAGATTAAATGATGAATAGTAATTAAATATCTAGATCACTTCCAAATAAGATAAAATAATGAAGCATTAATTACCTACTCTTGTCTTATTACAGAGAAACTAAAGATATATGGGTTTATTAGTAAACATGTCTTGTGCTACACTGAAAGCCCACAGCATGAAAAGGCATATGTTTCCAGAAATTATGAAATATATTTATAAATTTGTCCACCTAAAGAATGCTGGTATAACAGAGAGTACACAATTGCTTACTTCTTAGTTTTCACTAGAAATTAAGGTTTCTAAGGGTTAAAAATTCTAATTAATATATGTAATCAAAACTACTAGAAATAATAAGGGAAATATCTCTGTATGCAAGAAAAGTAGGGTACGTGCTTTTGGCAAGAAAATGTGTAAGGAATGAAGACGCATTTTTGTTGAGGAAATAAAAGTGATTTTGTCCTAAAAGCCAGTTATTTCAGAATGAGAAGGAAGAAAATGAAGAACAAACTAAAATAGACATAGAAAATTACAGAAGGCTTATTTTTTGAAATTTTGGGATAGGAATTTTATGTGTGGTCAAGTTGGCTAAGATTGGAATTAATGTATTTAAGTTAAAAAATGAGTTTAATATCAAAAGTAAGGTGGTACAAAATTAAAATTAGTTTCTCTCTCTGTAAAAGGACAAAGTTTTTTTAGATTATTGGTCTGATCCTGATAAGAGATTATTAAAAGTTTTTCTTTACCTCTTAAGTGATCTGCCTAGAAAACAAAGATTTTGTGTCTTATCAAAATTATTTTCTGTGCTTTATCAGGTCTTTGATTGGTTTTCCTCATAATTATGTAACCTTCTGCATTTGCCTTTGAAATCTTGTATTGTCAGTTTGGTTAAATGGATAATTATTGTTTCATAATAGTCTGTGATCCTATTGAGTCAAGTGTACAAACCTTTTTGATATTTTTGATAAAATTCCCCAAATTCAAATTCTAAATGAAGTCTTTTTGCCCTTGAACTAATCTGAGATTTCCAGAAGGCCCTTGGAACATCTTAAAGGATTTGTTCTCCCGCCTTATTAAAAAAAAAAAAAAGGAGCGGGGAGGGGAAGAGATGTTAAACTAGCTTACTTGGTATATTGAATTACATGGGAAGTATTGTAAAATAAATAATGATAAACCTTCTTAGGTCATAGTATAAGGGTGACTTTTTTTAATATAAATTTTCTAGAAACTATAAAATTCCTGAAATTCTGATGTCCTCGTATAATGTTATCAGTCATAATTCTACTTATCTTAAAATGTTGTATGTCACAGGAATAACCAAATTTCCTTATCAATTGAATTGTAATGAACTCTAATCAGATCTTTAACCATGCCATTTTTAACTCTTTTATCACTTATGTACAGTTACAGTTTGATGCTTTTGCAAAAGTGTTTCTGCAAAAGGGCTTCATCAGAGAGATTCACGGAAAGGACTCTGACAAGTACTACAGAATATAGGTTTCTAATAACTTTAAGATCATCAAACTGCACTGGTAAGATTTCCGGAACATTATAGAAAAGAATTTCCAGAACATAAAAGAAAAACTGGATTCAAGTAGAACCAGAATTAGCTACATGGAACTGAATGAACTGATGAAGATGATTATCATTTTTATGACTTTTTTGTACTGAAATATTGCTGGTTCTTTAATCTTTTATTTTCCAGATATAAGGAAATTGTTCTTCTTAAGCTATGACTTACAGCAATTTGGTAATCTATAGCTTTGTAAGCAGAATTAAAACTTTTATCTTTTTCTCCCTACCTGATTTCTCCAGAATTTGGAAACTCTTAGTGAGATTCTTATTTTCATATCAATATAGTTACTTGCATATGTCAATAAGAATCTGTTCTCCTTGTAACAGGACCCAGTTGGAAACATTGGTTCTATTACCAAGGCTTTGACTGGTATGTCATATTTGAGAGAGACATGCATAGACCCAGATATGACCAGACAGCTTTAAGGAACTAAGGTTGATTTTATGGAACCCTTAAAGTCCCTTGGAAACATCAGCCTGGTGCCTTGCTTACAGGGTTCCTGGCCGCCTTACCAGGTAAGTAAGGAAGGTCACTTCCTGGCAGGCCTAGGAGAACTGCAAAATGGGGCAGAAGGCAAGAACCTCTCCTAGGGTAAAGAATAAAGATCAAAGAAGAAACAAACAGAAAAGAGCTGATTGGCTGGGGCCACACAGTATCCCTGTTTGGGGTGAGAAGGCCTAGAGGCAGCTTGGCATTTGGGGACTGGCTGACTAGATACCCTGGTTTCTGGTTAAGAGGAAGGAACACAAAAGTTAACTATGTTTCAGATGGTTGATGGGGCACCCAAGGCAGAAGCAACTCCATCTCCTGCCTAGAAATTTATTTCAACAGCTTCCTGAGCCAGCTCTGCCCTCAGCTTCCATTTGGACGTTTTATTACATTGCATGTTTTTCCCCTATTGATTTTATGACTCTTAATATCTCTAATAGGTTACAAGTCCTTTGCCAGGTACATACTCTGCAAATATCTACCTTAAGTCTGTGGCTGGCCTTTCACTCTTATAGTTTTATCTTTTGAAGAACTGCAGCCCTTAATTTTAATAAGCCCAATTTATCACTTTTTCCCACTATGGTTAGTGCTTTTTATGAAGTCTTTGCCAAATTCAGGGTCATGAAGATATTCTCTTATGCTTTCTTCTAAAAGTTTTGTTAGAAAACAAAAACACTAACTCGAGAAGATATCTGCACCCCCATGTTCATAGCAGCATATTTACAATAACCAAGACATGGAAACAACCTCAGTGTCCATCAATGGATGAATGGATAAAGAAGCTGTGGAAATACTTGCAATGGAATATTATTCAGCCATTAAAAAAAAACCAAGGAAACCCTGCCATTTGTGACAACACGGATGGACCTTGAAGCATTATGCTAAGTGAAATTAAGTCAGACGAAGACATACACTGTATGATCTCACTTTTATGTGGAATCTTAAAAAAACAAACAAACAAAACAAAACTCACAGAAAAAGAGATCAAATTTGTGGTAACCATGGGGTGGGGGTAGAGAAGGAATCTGAGTAAGATGGTCAAAGGTACAAACTCAGAGTTATAAGATAGATATGGGGACTTCCCTGGTGTCACAGTGGTTAAGAATCCTCCTGCCAATGGCAGGGGACATGGATTCGATCCCTGGTCTGGGAAGATCCCACATGCCGTGGAGCAACTAAGCCCATGCACCACTACTGAGCCTGCACTCTACAGCCCATCTGCCACAACTACTGAAGCCCGTGCACCTAGAACCCGTGCTCCGCAACAAGAAAAGCCACCGCAATGAGAAGCCCGCACACCACAGCGAAGAGTAGCCCCCGCTCACCTCAACTAGAAAAAGCCCGCGCGCAGCAACAAAGACCCAACAGAGCCAAAAATAAATAAATAAATAAAATTTAAAAATAGATGTGTACTAGGGACGTAATGTACAACAGGATGACTACAGTTAACACTGCTGTACGTTACATATGAAAATTAAGAAAATAAATCCTAAGAGTTCTCAATACAAGAACAATTTTTTTCTTTTTCTTTTCCATTTCTTCTTATTGTGTCTACCTGAGATGATGGATGTTAGCTAAGCTTATTGTGGAAATCATTTCATGATGTGTGTAAGTCAAACCTTTATGCTTTACACCAGAAACGCATAGTGATGTATGTCAATTAGATCTCCGTAAGATATGGAGGGGGTAAGCGTTGTTACCTTAACTTTTTACATTTAGACCTACAGTCTTTCCTGAATTGATTTTTGTATAGGACATGAAGAAGGGTTCCAGACACATTTATTTCACTTATGGGTATCTAGTCCATACAGCAGCATTTATGAAAAGACCATCCCCACACCATTATACTGAAGTATCATCTTTATAATAAGTCAGGGTAGTCTGTTTCCAGACTTTGTATTCTGTTCTATCAGTCCATTTGTCTATCCTTGTACCAATACTGTCTTAATTACTATCACTTTAAGTCTTAATATGTAGCAATAATATTCACCAACTGTGTTCTTAAAGAAAACCTTTGCTATACTGGCCCACTCATTTTCATATATATATATTAGAACTGGGTGGACTATTTCTGTGTAAGCTGATTGGATTTTTTAAAGTTACTGTAAACCATCATCTCTTAAATTACATTTTTCTTTTAGTTTGTTGCTAATATTAAAAATACATTTTTGTATGTTGACCTCATTTAATGAACTTGTTAAATTTACTTATGAATTCTAATAGTTTTTCTGTGAAGTCTTTTGCATTTTATAAGTACAACATCTTGTTGAGTGAATATTTCTTTCACCTTTTCTTTGTTAATGTGGCAATTTTATGCTGACTGATTTTTCAAGTGGTAAACTAACCTTGCATTCCTGACAACCCCACTTGTTTATGTTGTTTTAGTCTATTTGCAAGTTTTTTAAGGATTTTTTTCTAGAATTTGGCTTATAATTTTCCTTTCTTGTATGTTCTGGAATTAAGATTATACTGGCCTTACAGAAGAGTTGAGAAGTTTCCCTCTGAGGCAATCTGTAGAAGACTGCTGTTGTTTCTTCATTAAATGAATAGAAGAATTCACCAGTGAAACCACTGAGTCTGGTGGGATTTTTCTGTGGAAGTTTTTAGTTAAAGATTCAGATTTTAGAATAGATATATGAATTTTTATTTCTCCTTGTGTCCATTTTTGTAAGCTATGTTTTCCTATGGATTTCTGAACTTTGCCACAACTTTAAATAGCATCTAATTATTCACTATATTCCCTATTATCTTTTCAATATCTGTGGCACTTCAGCGTTGTCTCATTTTTTTCCCCTTCATATTGGCAATCTGTGTCTTTGCCTTCTTTTCATGAAGGCTCTATCAATTTTATTATTCTTTTCAAATAAGACACTTTTTGTTTTGCTTATTTTCTCTATTGGATATTTGGTTTTTGTTTTATAAATCTCTGCTCTTTATTTATTTCAGTCCTTTTAATTGTGCATACACTTTAATCCTCATAAGGCACTAAATTATTGTTTTATATGGTCAATACTTATATTTTCCCTCATATTATCCTTTTTCATTTTCTTTAGTTACTGTCCTGTGCGTCCATGCTTCTGTATGGGACCATTTTTCTTCTTTCTGCAGAATTTCCTTTAGTATTTCTTTTAGTGCATGTCTTTTAGTGATGAATATTTTCAGTTTTGTTTGTCTGAAAATGCCTTAAATTTGCCTTCATTTTTGAAAAATATTTCTGTTTAGTGTAGAGTTCCAGACTGGCAATTATCTTCCTTCAGCACTTTTAAACTCTTATTCCACGAGCCTTTCGGCGTGTGTCATTTCCGTTGAGAAGTCAGTTATTAGTCTTCCGTTGCCCTTGCAGGTGTAGTGCCTTTTTTATTTAGCTGCTTTAAAGCTTTTTCACTTGGTCTTTGGGTTGAATAGTTTGACTATAATGTGGTTCGTTGTACTTTAAAAAAATTTGTCCTGCTTTGGGTTTTTAGGCTTGAATCTAAGGTTTCTTGGTTGTCTTTTATTATTTTCAGATAATTTGCAGCCATTATTTATTAAAATATTGTTTCTGACCCAATCTTGTACTTTTCTCTTTTGGGTACTTCAGTTTTAAGAATACATGATACAGTTGACCCTGAACAACATGGGTCTGTACTGTGCGGGTCCACTTACATGAAAATTTTTTCAATAAATACTACAGTACTACATGATCCAGGGTTGGCTGAATCCACAAATCAGGAATCACAGACATGAAGGACCAACTATAAAGTTATACACAGACTTTCAACTGTGCGGGAGGTGGCATCGCTAACCCCCCTGTTGTTCAAGGGTCAATGTACACTCTTTTCTCTATTATCCACCCTTTTTACTCACTATACTTCAGTCTGCATATTTTGTATTGCTATTTCGTCTACTTTACTAATATTTTGGTCTTGTGTAGCTAATCTTCTTTTAAACCCATTTATTGAATTCTTAATTGCAGTTATTGTATTTTTCAGGTCTAGTATTTTTATTTGCTTCTTTTTTATGAATTCAAATTTCCTGGTCAAATCCTCCATTTTTTCTCTAGTGTCTTGATATATTAATCATAGCTATCTTAAATTCCTTTTCCAATAATTCTAATATCTGGGTTTCCTTGGGACTGTTTTTATTGTCCTTTTTTTCTTCTCTTGTTTTTCAATCATAAGATATGCCATGCCTAGTAATTTTTTATTGACTGTTGGACATCATTTATAAAAATATTTAGAGGTTCTAGATGTTATCTTCCTTCAAGGAAGATTTACTCTTTCCTTTGCTGGTCAATAAAGTGGGCAATTAATACTCAGTTCCAAATAGGAACTGAGGTCACTACAGGCTCAGTCTACTTCTAGGTCAACCCTCACTCTAGTCATAGCCTCCAGGTGTTCCAACTGAGGGACCGTAGGGGCCTGAACTCTCATACTTCTCTTCTCAGCCCTGAGAAATGGTCTCCAACTCTACATTAATTACTTCAGTTTCCTCATCATCCAGTATTTCCTCCTCCACTGAAATGTGGCAATTGCCCTCACTGCTTTATAGAAACAACACTCTTGAAACCTCTAATAATTTCCTTCTCATTACATAATTTGTTTTAAAATAATTTGTATACAAGATATAAAAGCGGCAAACAGGTATATGAAAAGATGCTTACTATCACTAATCATCAGGGAAATGCAAATCAAAACCACAATGAGATATCACCTCATACCTATTATCAAAAATACAAGAAATAACAAGTGTTGGTGAGAATGTGGAGAAAAGGGAACCCTTGTGCACCACTGGTGGGAATGTAAACGGGTACAGCCACTGTGGAAAACATTAGGGAGGTTCCCCCCCAAATTAAAAACAGAACTACCATATGATTTGCACTTCTGGGTATTTATCCAAAAGAAACAAAATCACTAACTCCAAAAGAAATCTATGGAATATTACTCAGCCATAAAAAGAAACGAAATTGAGCTCTTTGTAATGAGGTGGATAGACCTAGAGTCTGTCATACAGAGTGAAGTAGGTCAGAAAGAGAAAGACAATTACCGTATGCTAACACATATATATGGAATTTAAGAAAAAAAAATGTCATGAAGAACCTAGGGGTAAGACAGGAATAAAGACACAGACCTACTGGAGAACGGACTTGAGGATATGGGGAGGGGGAAGGGTGAGCTGTGACAGGGCGAGAGAGAGTCATGGACATATATACACTAACAAATGTAAGGTAGAGAGCTAGTGGGAAGCAGCCGCATAGCACAGGGATATCAGCTCGGTGCTTTGTGACCACCTAGAGGGGTGGGATAGGGAGGGTGGGAGGGAGGGAGATGCAAGAGGGAAGAGATATGGGGACATATGTATATGTATAACTGATTCACTTTGTTATAAAGCAGAAACTAACACACCATTGTAAAGCAATTATACTCTAATAAAGATGTAAAAAAAAAAGATATCTGCACTCCCATATTCACTGCAGCATTATTTACAACACATGAAAACAACCTGTGTTCATCAACAGATGAATGGATTAAAAAATGTGGAATACACATACATACATACACACACACACACACACACACACACACACACACACACACACACACACACACCATGAAATGTTATTTAGCCATAAAAAAACCAAGGAAATCCTGCAATTTGTGACAACATGGATGGACCTTGAGGGCATTATGCTAAGATTAAATCAGAGAGAGAAAGACAAATACTGAATAATCTCACTTATATGTGAAATCTTTTTAAAAATTGAACCCAAGAGGGGGCAGGGCAGGGTCCAGCAGCCTTGGAGGGTGCAAACTGGTACAGCCACTATGTAAAACAGTATGGAGATTCCTCCAAAAACTAAAAATATAACCACCACATGACCAAGAAATTCCACTTCCGGGTGGAATAAATGAAAACACTAATTCGAAAAGATACGTGCATCCCAATGTTCATAACACCACTATTTACAATAGCCAAGATATGGAAGCAACCCAAGTGCCCATCAACAGATAAATGGATAAAGACGACGTGGTATATATACAATGAAATACTACTCAGCCATTAAAAAAAGGAATGAGGGCTTCCCTGGTGGCGCAGTGGTTGAGAGTCCTCCTGCCAATGCAGGGGACACGGGTTCGAGCCCTGGTCTGGGAAGATCCCACATGCCGCAGAGCAACTGGGCCCGTGAGCCACAATTACTGAGCCTGTGCGTCTGGAGCCTGTGCTCCGCAACAAGAGAGGCCGCGATAGTGAGAAGCCCGCGCACCGCGATGAAGAGTGGCCCCCACTTGCCACAACTAGAGAAAGCCCTTGCACAGAAACGAAGACCCAACACAGTCATAAATAAATAAATAAAGCAAACTGTCAACAAGTGAAAATAAACACTATAAAAATAAATAAATAAATAAATAATAACGTCCCCGAAAAAAAAAAAAAAAAGGAATGAAATTCTGCCATTTGCAGCAACATGAATGGACCTAGAGAATATTATGCTTAATGAAATAAGTCAGACAGAGACAACTCCTGTGTGATATCACTTACACGTGGGATCTAAAAAATAATACCAATGAATGTATATGCAAAACAGAAGCAGACTCACAGACATAGAAAACAAACTAGTGGTTTCCAAAGAGAGAGAGAAGGGGGAGGGGCAAATTAGGGATATGGGACTAAGAGATACAAACTACTATCTATAAACTAGATAAGCAACAAGGGTATGTTGTACAGCACAGGGGAATACAGACATTGTTTTGTATTAACTTTTAATGGAGTATAATCCGTAAAAATACTGAATCACAATGCTGTATACCTGAAACTAATATAATATTATAAATCAACAATACTTCAACTTTTAAAAAATTGAGCTCAAGGATATGGAGAAGAGATTGATGACTGCTGGAGGTGGGGCTGGGGATGGACGAAATGAGTGAAGGGGGTCAAAAGGTACAAACTTCCAGTTATAAGTAAGTGCTGGGGATGTGACGCACAGCATGGTGACTGTAGTTAATAATACTGTAGTGTCTCTTTGAAAGTTGCTAAGAGTGTAAATATGTTCAGTTTTCATCACAAGAAAAATGTAACTATGTGTGGTGAAAGATGCTAACTACACTTACTGTGATGATCAACTTGCAATACATACATAGACCAAATCATTAGATTGTAGGCCTAAAACTAATACCATGTGATATGTCAACTATGCCTCAATTAAAATTAATTAATGTAAAATTTCATTTGTATATACTTTGTTTCTCTGATAGACTGTTAAAAATTGAGAGTAGAAAATTTGTGTACATTTAAATCAGAAGGTCTTCCACTTAGTAAGTCAGACAACAAATGAAGGCCATCCTCCAAGGTCTTACCTTAGTTCTATCCCTTTACGTCTCCTGTGAATCAGCTCAGCCTGCTGACCACCATCTTCAAATCTCACTCCTCAGCTGTGACAATACTCCACTTCTTCTGGACCTTAAATTGTGTGGGGCTGAAACAGAATTCAAGAGGACAATGGTCAAAATACAACTGCCTGTGACCAGCTGAACGATGGGCAGTGTCACTGCAATCTGACCACGACACTGCAGCAGTGGTGGCACCATGGCCGGATCACGCAGGTGTGCAGGCAGCCCAGGGACGGTCACAGAGTCATGAATGGGGGCTGAGGACGTGACTACCCTGGGTTACTAAGTGAAGATCCCTGGCGTCCATTTGGGAGTCCTAACAGGTGAAACCCAAATTACTGGGAAATGGAGCCAGAGAAGAAAAACGAATCCGAAGTATGAGGGGACACTGCGCTGAAGCGCAGGCAGGTCACAACGCCCAGGGGTGCGTCACGAGGGACGGGGGACAAAGCGCCACCCGGAGCCCCGGCCCCGCGGGATCCGTCCCGCGCTCGGACGGGGCGGGGTGCTCCTCCCGTCCTCCCCGCCGGCCCCGGGCGCCCTCCTTCCCCCGCCCCTCCTCACAGGTCGCTCGCCCCCCTGCTCTCGACTCTGCGGCAGGAGGCCTTGAGTCTGCGCCATCGCCAAACCCACATCTCCAGCCTCTCCGGACCAAGAGCCACACACGTCCAACTTCCTCCTAGACAGTTCTGTCGCCAGCGAGGCCCATTAACAGTTCCCCGGAAATAAAAATAGAGTGTGGGTAATAAAGTCTAAGCTTTTTCCTTTTCCTCTGTGCTCAGTGCAGCTTCACTGGCTCACAGAGGGCCGGTACAGAGGCCTCGCCCCCCCAACCCGTCAGGCCCGGGGTGCTGGCGGAAAAGGGCGCAGCGCCCACCCCAGCTACGGCCGCGGTCGGAAGCGCCGCCTGAGGCCCCGCGATTCAGGATGGCGGCGGCGGCGGGCCGTGTGCAGAGACCTGCCCCGCCCCGCGAGAGCCCCGCCCCCTGCCGAGACGCTGTAAAGCAGCCCCGCCCCGTCGCGGCAGACCACGTGCTGTAGGGCGGAGCCCGCACCTCCAGGTGGCTTCTCTGTTGAGAGAACAGCGCTTCCGTTTGTTCTGAGCCGGACTGCGTCTCTGTCTCACGTTGTATTGGCTCAAGTGACACAGGGCAGGAGGAACTTGTTGGGACCCGACTGGAAAGGGTTGGTGACAGAACCCCCTTAATGTCCTTCCTTCCTCTCAGACGTGTCATCTTCCTCCTCCAACTTCTCCTGGCTTCCCTGTTCCTTTGGCTGCTAACCAGTCTGAGCTTTTGTTTTCTCACCTGTAAATGAAGGTGACTTCTTTTCCACATGAGTTGTTGTGAGGATGAGAAACACACTATGTAAAACACTTACCACGAATCTGGGCACTTGGTTGGGCTCAGGAAGTGCTTCCTGTGAGTAAGTCGTGCGTTTACCTGCTTGGTGTCCTGACTAAGCTCGTGGGACGTCAAGTTTGTCACGTCAAATTCTAAAGTACCACTGGCCCCCGTTCTCTGCTTCAGACCCTTTTTTGTCCCACATTTTATTATGAAAAATGTTGAACAGATAGCAAAGTTGAAAGAATTTTATAGCAAACATCCATACCCACCATCTAGGTTCTCCTGTGAACGTGTTACTGTACACTTGCTTTATTACATACCTTTCCATCCATCAATCCATCTTATTTTTTGAGACATTTCAAAATAAATTACAGACATTAGCACACTTCCTCTAAATAGTGTGTGTCATTAACTACATTTCTCTATTTGTTGACAGTTTTTCTTGTGCGATAACCTTATATGTACATTCACTGATTTTTACAAATGAGTATACCCTTTTAACCCAATCCCTATCAATATGTAGAATATTACCACCACCCTCAAAAGTTTCCTCATACCCTTTCTAGTCATTCCCCAGTTTTCCCCCCAAAGGAACCACAGTTCTGATTTTCCTGCACCATAGATGAGTTTTGTCAGGCCATTATTAATTCATGTCAACCTGGACTAGCAAGTAGTCTTCTAATTAGTATCCCTGCTTCAACTAGAATTACTTGTTTCCTGTCACAATTCACTGCTCATCCAGAAGCTAAAATAATCTCCTGAAGTACCACCTTGTCGTCAGGCCACCACACCACCCACCCCATTTCATAATTTCCCCATGGCCTGTGAAGAGCGAGTTCTCAACACAGACCCTCCGCCATGCGGCCCCAGCTTGGTTTGGGCTTCACGCCACCACTCCTAAAATAGAAAACTGTTGAACCTCACTCAAGCCATCACACACTGCTGTGGGCTCAGCTAGTTGTAGAAAGCTGGACCAAAAGCACACGCTTGAAGACCACAGAAGTGTCCCAAGGATCTTTTTTATCCCACACTAGATGAGAATACTTCCTTGCACATAATTTGATATTCGTGGAATAAACTGATAACAAATTTGAAAAGGGGAATGAGTGAAATTGGAAAAGGGAATGAATGAATTGAAAAAGGGAATGTCTTTACCCGTCTGACACTGCCCTGGCATTAACTTAGGTTAGTTATACTCCTTGTGTCTATCTCAGAAGACTAGGCCTGCAAGGTAAGGGAGGCAGGCAAAAATCCCCTACAAGGTTTAGAGACAAGAAAAAGACACAGTCAGGACTTCCCTGGTGGCGCCGTGGTTAATGAATCCTCCTGCCAATGCAGGGGACACGGGTTTGAGCCCTGGTCTGGGAAGATCCCACATGCGACAGAGTAACTAAGCCCATGTGCCACAACTACTGAGCCTGCACTCTAGAGCCCGCGAGCTGCAACTACTGAAGCCTGTGCACCTAGAGCCCGTGCTCTGCAACAAGAGAAGCCACCGCAATGAGAAGCCCGCACATTGCAGCGAAGAGTAGCCCCTGCTCGCCGCAACTAGAGAAAGCCCGCATGCAGCAATGGAGACCCAACGCAGCCAAAAAATAAATATTAATTAAGTAATTAATTAAAAAAAAAAAGACACGGTGCTCAAGAAGGGGAATTCTCTAAACTTTTTTTTTTTTTTTCAGTACGCGGGCCTCTCACTGTTGTGGCCTCTCCCATTGCAGAGCACAGGCTCCGGATGCGCAGGCCCAGTGGCCATGGCTCACAGGCCCAGCTGCTCTGCAGCATGTGGGATCCTCCTGGACTGGGGCACGAACCCGTGTCCCCTGCATCGGCAGGTGGACTCTCAACCACTACGCCACCAGGGAAGCCCCTCTCTAAACATTTTTGACGAGGATTCTAAAGTGTAATCTTACGCCACTGATATGGAGATTAAAATTTAGATCTTTCTAAGTTAGTTCTTGTCAACTAAAGACTAATTTTCCAGTTTCAAATGTAGAGCTAAGAGCAGGGGATCTCAACCTTGGCTGAAAACTAGAAACACCAGGAGAGCTGTTAAAATCTCCCGATGCCCGGACTCCACCCTCAGCGATTCCAGTTCCATTTGTCTGGGGTTTGGCCCAGGCATCGGTAAGTTTCTAAAGCTCTCCAGGTGATCCTAACGTGTAGTCATCCTGCCAGATGAACGGTTCTTTACACAGAGTTCAGCCTTGCAACTGGTGATAAATACACAAGCAAATTCATTGCCCCCTCCCCTCCCTTCAGAGACCCAGTGGGAAAGGAAAGAGAAAATTCCTAGCCAAAGAGGAGAATTAGGGGAATTAGTTTTTTACCACTTCTGGCACAGTAAGGGCATGTGTGCACCATGGAAAAGAGGAGTTAATTTTCCCAACAGCTGCAGGTTCTCGGAAACCTGGGCCCTTGCTTTCAGGGCTGGAAGAAGAGCAGGTCAGCAGCTGCCAGGCAGGGATCACGTCCACAGTGAGGTTCATACAAAACCCCATTGCTTCAGGCTGTCCCAGGGAGGGGCCCTGGGGTGAGGCAGCTCAGTCACATGGGAAGTGACAGGAGGGCAGGGGTAGAGGGTCTGCAGGCAAAAATAACCATCAACCCTTGAAAAATACATGAGCGGAAGACATCCACATGTTGCATCTCCAGCGTAGAGTTGGGGCCTGCCTTATGGAAGGGTTGGGAGCAGAATGCGTCAGTCAAGTTTCCATCTAACAACCAAAGGAAATCTGTGCTCCTCAGCCCTTTCACGTCCCGGTCGGTGGTCGTGGAAAGTAGCATAGTCATCGACACATGGGTCACCTGCAGGGAACGAGGAGACGGCATCCAGATGGACCTGGTGAAAACACCACTGCTTTTTCTCTGCATTGGATGATTAAAAGAAAAATAAAATGATAAGTATTCAGGAAAATGTTAAATATTGAATCTGTTTAAAATTCCCAAATAAAATCTGATTAAAAATTTTAAAGAGAACATTGAACTTGGCTTGAAACCAAGCAGGACACTGAGGGGCCTTCCTGGGTACAAATGCCCCTCTGTGTCCCCCTGTTTCTTGCTTGTAGAAGAAAGGCTTTCATATCCTAGGCGTTCCCCAGTTCCAAAGAGCAGAGTCCAGTAGTGAATGGAACAGTAGAGTCACAGGACCCCTAGTGCCTCCTGAAGGGATAGAGATAATAATCTGACGCACATCTTGAGTTGTTCTTTAGAAACTAAGACCCTCCCACCATTCCCACCTGGTGGAGGGTGGTGACCACATGCTGACCATGAGCATCTAGACCCCAGACTGGTTGGAACCAGAAGGTTAATGACTGAGATTCCTGAGACATCACCCTGTTACCCCTCCACCAGCCAATCAGAAGAAGGTCCACAAGCTGATCGGGCCCCCTGCGGCCTTCATCCCTAACACTGTCATTAAAAACCCTAACCTGAATGCCCTAATGATGAACTGTCCCTCCCAAAATGTCAGTAACTGTCTGGCTCCTTATAGGGGCAAATAAGGCCCACCTCTGCCTATTTTCAGCTTTCTTCTCCAGTCTCATTTCAAACTGGCCTTGTTCAGTTCAATCCCTGTTCAACCTTTGGATGCCATTTTGCCTGTTTGCTTTTAGATCCTAATTCTGTCATTCCAGATTAAATTCAGAGTAGCAAAAAGGATAAGGAACCATTTACAACTACCTAGTATAACTCCTAGATTCATTCCTGAGAATATGGTCCTCCAGGTCTGCCCTGGTGGTCCACACGGCGGCTCTGAAAGAGTCTAAACATCTAGAGATCCTTAGGGAAGCCAGTGGGTCTAGCAATGTCTTTCATCCAGACTTCAGTGTTGCTTAAGAATGCAACACACTTGATCTAGTTTTGTGCATCACGGGTTTCCAAGTGACAGAAAAATTTCACCATTTGGTTCATGATGATTTTGGAGTAACTGTAATAGCTGATCCACTGAACCAAATTAAGTTATTCACTAATGCTTAGTTTCATTTCACTTAATTTCATTACTGGAAGTTCAGGTAACAGAGCGGTGCCCAAAGCTTGTTTCACCCTGTCAGACTGTGATCTATTAACACCTCCTAAGTCAGAATGTCTGAGATTTTTCCCTCTTGGTTGATGACAAACATGGAGTGAGAGTTAGAGTGACAGAGGCGCCTTGAGTTTTACTTACTTCCATGTGCTATTTTCCAGTTAGCCCCCCAAGACAGAGAGCTATCTTGCTGCTGCAGATCTAAGATCTGTAATGATTCACATTATACTACTTCCCAGATAACCCAGTGTGAACAATTAGTTGTCACATTGCCTGGTATGCAGTCGGCACTTAGAAATATTTTCTGATGAAGGTTGAATAACTAAAATGTTCAAGCTGAGTTTCACTTTAGGTCCCTTTTGTCTTTCTTGGACCTTAGCAAAGAAAACTGCTCAGTATTTTTCTCACAGCCCTTTATTGGACTTGAAGAGAACACTAAAGTCTTTTCTCTTGATGAAATGACTTTTTAAAACTTTTAATAGGAGCACTTTGTAATTTTGCAAATTTGTTTGTAATTTTTTATGATAATTCGGATAACCAGTCTCTGTATTTTAGGGAAGAACAGTGAATACAATAAGCTGCGAAGGCATCACAAATCGAGTGAGGAAGAGGAAGGAGAATATTCTTGACCTCAATGTCACCATCTACATGGATTAATTTTTAAGCTAGCCCCATAAAATAGAACTAATAGTTCGAAGAACGGTGTCGTCTGCTTCTCATCAAGATTCAATTCAGTTAGCATTTATCGAATATCTTTCCAATGTGCTCTGGGCAGGTTGAAAGAAATAAAATACACCGTCCTGCTTTTGAGGAGCTAGTAACTACAAAGGTGCTGGGCTTCCTCAATAGTTTCTTAATTCATTAAGAACTCTGTTCTGATTTTATATACTCTGAGAAGGCTTTTGCACGAAACACTAATTTCTAGTGTTTACATGCCTTAGAGCTTTGCATCAGGAGGCAGAGAAAGAGTTGGGTGTGTGTGTGTGTGTGTGTGTGTGTGTGAAATTTTTTAGTTGGCCAAGAGTTTCCATTCATTTTGAATCTTTGAATCCTCTCTTTCCTTTTTGTTATTTCATGGTGTTTTCTTCTTCTTTTTTCTAAATACAATCAAAGGTTTTTGCTGTATCCCAAAGAAGTTCATATAAACTTTGCATATATAAATGGAATTCCCAGCATAGCAGAGTGGAATGCGTGTTATTGTGAGTAAATGCTTTATAACTTTTCCTTCTATTTATTCTCAATGCCCTTTGCAACTCTGTGAATTAGCCCTTTATGTGAAATTTTTTTCCAGGGATTTTTAAAAAGACAGGCAACAGCTTTTTACAAGTTGCATTAACCATTCTTAGATAACACATTATAAGGTTTTGGACCCAATTCCAATGTGTGTTTGTGGGGGGAAGTTCCCACACCACCAAGGAGCAGCTGGGTGTCCTACAATTCAACTCAACTCTGACACTATCCACCTGGAGACGGCATCAGATCACACAGGTCGGGGCTCAGACCCACGAGACTGCCCTCCGCTTCAGACACCAAGCACAAGCCCAGGTTTTTACCTGTGCTTCTGACCGACTGGCTACAGATTGGACACTGACATTCTCTCTGTGGGTTTCACTAATTTGCTAGAGCAGTTCCCAGAGCTCAGGGAACCCACTTACTCACTGGATTAGTAACTGATGGCAGCTTCATACCATGTGTGACCAGGTAGCCATTCCAGGGGTCAAACGTCCTTCATCCCTCACCCTTTATCCTTTCTCTTAACAAACCACGTGTCTGTGTGAGCCAGGGCCACTCTGGCAAACCCCTTTTCTCTGACACCAACTAAGGATTCTGGTCACTGTGTCCAACGTGTGGAGGGTGTCCCCACACCACCGAGCAACTCTCAGACACCACCTAACCTTGGCATGAATCTAATAAGAAAAGTGCTTGAGCTACGTGACAAAAAACTATAAAACTTCAAAGTCCTAAATTAAAGGGTGGAAAACAATTCTATAAAAACATATTTTTTTTAATGTTTATTTATTTATTTGGTTGCGTCGGGTCCTAGTTGCGGCAGTCGGGCTCCTTAGTTGTGGCTTGTGGGCTCCTTAGTTGTGGCTTGCCAGCTCCTTAGTTGTGGCATGCATGTGGGATCTAGTTCCCATACCAGGGATCAAGACGGGGCTCCCTGCATTGGGAGTGTGGAGTCTTAACCACTGCTCCATCAGGGAAGTCCCATAATTATTTTATATTAATCTGTACGTTTAATGTTATTCCCCTCTAAAAATCCCAGTGGAAAGAATTTGACAAGATGATTCTGATATTTTTCAAGAAGAGAAAAATACAGAAGTAGAAAAGAAATTCTGAAAAAGAAGACATAAAGAGGAAAATGATATAACAAATATGTTTTTAATAAAGGTCTATTAAAAGAGTTTGGTACTGAAAAAGGAATAGATAATTAATCAATTGAAACAAATGAGATTCCAGTATGATTCATATGTAAACTGTAATTTAAGATACAAAGAAGACAAGTAGAATAATCAGTAGATGGCTTTGAGATAATGGCTATCATTTGAGAAAAAAACATATTTTATTACATTTTACATAAAAATACAGAAAAAAATAGGTAACAGTTCTACAATCTTGCTGTGGGGAATATCGTTTTAAGTAAGTACTAGAAAGAAAGGGAAATGAAAAGCAACTTAAAGGGAGTAATATTCGTAAGATATAAAATAACAGTGTTACTATCCATCATGTTGGATACATACTGGATACGTACAATACATAAAGAGCTTCAGCAAATCTGTAAGAAGACAAACAATCCAACAGAAAAGGGTCAAAATGCATGACACAGTGGGTTAGAGAAAAATAAGTTAAAATGCTAAAATAACCATGTGAAGACATGGTCAACTTCACTAATAATCAAAAACGTGTAAATTAAAACAAGACACCACTTATACCATCAGATTTTGAAGAATTCTAGATTGAATACACAGTTTGGTGAATGCGCTGGACAATCAGGTACTTTTAGGCACTGTTAGTGGAAATGTAAACAATGATTACCTTTGTGGAAGGCAGTGTGGACCCTCTGGTTCGGTACGTGGCATACGGTAGGCATGTGATAATTATCCGTGGACTTAATGCAAGATTACTTTTGTGAATGGAAAGAGCATGGACTTTGCTATCAGACAGAGTTGAATTTTGTTCCTGGCCCCGCCATTTATTTACTAAGTAAACTTGAAGCAATTGACTTCTTTATGCTCCAACTTCCTTTTCTAGAAAATGGAGCTACTTCCTATTAGAATTGTGACAAATAATGAAACAACGTACGCAGGGTTTCATCTTATGGATGCCAAGTTTATGTGCCGGAAAAATGGAAGACACTATTCTCTCCCAAAGATTTCCCTGACTACCCAAGAGAATTCCATATCCTCAGAAAAGTTTACCCAGCCTCCTTTCACATTCTCCTTCCTGGTCATCCAAGCACCTCGCTGTTTAAATCCAGCCATCCTAAATCTGCCCTTTGATTCTTCTCTTTCATGCTGCCAAGAGTTCATTCAAATCTTCCAATGAAGGATGATTTTCCACCATCACATCAGCCTTTTAATAGACTCACCAACATTGCCTTTTGTGGGTTGAATTGTGTCCCCCCAAAAGATATGTTCAAGTCCTGACCCCTGCCTCCTGGGAATGTCACCTTATTTGGAAATAAGTTCTTTGCAGATGGAATTAAGTTAAGACGAGGTCAAGATGGAGTAAAGCGGGCCCTAACCCAACGTGATGATGGAGGCCGAGGGTGGAGCGAGGTGCTTCCAAGCCAAAGGATCCCAAGGACGGCTGGTAACCGCCACGAGCCAGGAAGAAGCAAGGAAGTAGCCTCTCCTAGAGCTCTCAGAGGGAACACAGGCCTGCTGACACCTTTGTCCCAGACTTCCAGGCTCCAGAACTGTGAGAGATTAAATTCCTTCTACTGGGTCTGTGGTACTTTGGTGAGGCAGCCCTACGAGGCTAACACACTGCCCCAAAAGGTCATTGGACTCCGACTTTTGGCTTAGTAATAATCTGTGGATCAGACGGAGGCAGCGCCAGGTTTTGATAATTCAGGATAAATCCGCTAAAATATAATCTTGGTTTTCCAACATGAAGCCAGGCTTAGAAAAGGGGAGAATATTTAAGGATAAGATGGGTTAAAAAAAAAATTCTAAGGAAACAAAGCAACAAACTAGTTCTCTCAGGCTGCCTGGCCTCAGGAAAGATGGTTTCAGGGGTAGATTCCCAACCAGGGAGCCCCAAAGCCCCACATTTCCCTGGCAGCGTGCCAGAGGGTGGTACGTTCTTAGTGTCCGTTCAGGTGCTTCTGGGGCTGCCAGGTTCTTTTCTGCTATGCTGCCTAGTGGGGAGGATGTTTCCCACGGAGGGCGGGGACACGACAGCAGAACAACTTCACCATCACATCTCATGGCACAGGGCTGCATCCCAGATACGTGTCAGTCTTGCCCTGACAAGGGGAACGGAATTATCATGATGAGTTCAGAATAACTGACACTCACACAGGTGCTGCTTTCCTTAAACACTTGCTACAGGTCCTCGTGTTGGGACTCAAGCCTCAGTGTCTGCTGGATGACCGTCTCCTGCCAGCCATGGTGCCGGCACCGCCACTGCCTCTGATTAGGCCCCAGCTCTCTGTGCTGCTCACTGGCAGCTGAAGCTTCTGTCCCCACCATCCTCACTGCTCTTCAGTGAGATTCCTGGAGCGGCAGCTTGCTTTCTCGGGGCTTACTGCTAGCTTTAAGAACTTGGGATGAGTTACGGCAGAGCTGCCCCTGAGGATTACTTGGTGACTCCACCCACCGTCACACCAAAAGTGAATCTTTTTATGAATGATTAGGACACAATCAAGGACAGAGCCCAGGTACACTTCAGCCCTCCTCCTGTTACCGACCAGGGTTCTTGGCCTTCCCCAAGCAATAGAAATTGACTAGAGGCCAGACAAGAAATTCAGGCAAGGCTTCAGTGGGGCCCCTGCTACAGCAGGGGGGAGTGAGAACAAGTAACGGGTTCCCTCGCTCACTCCTGGAGGGCAGGAGAGCTGGTTCCTTATATGGGGAGGGTAGGAGTGTGTCCAGGGGTTGGGCTTAGGTGGTGTGCCCACCCCTCTGGTGGTGTTGAGTGCAGGGGGCATGTGCAGTACCCTGTTTTTGCTTCAGCTCTTCAGAAGTGGCAGCTGGGTTGTTTTGGTCTTTTTGTAGCTTTTTGTCCATAATCTGCCCCCACTGCGCATGCGTGCAGTGATTTTTAGTCCCATGTAGTTTCGTTGTATTTTGTTGCTCCAGGAGACATCTGTCCAGGTGCAAGCTCTGCAGCCCTGCAGCAAAGGGGCCCAGGTCCCAGCCTACCTCATTTCTAGTCCTAGAGAAGATTCCTTAAGACGTGCCTCCCAGAGGTCAAAGGAAGCTTTCTCGGGGGGAAGAGGGGCCATTAAAAAAATTCATTAGCATCAAAATTCTTACCATGTCTCCCAGCAGGTCTAGCAAATTCTCTAGTGCATAGGCTTTGTGGTGCGTGCCTTTATAATCCTAATGTTCCTCTGTTATCTACACACATTGGGCCCCTAGCCCAGACCTTCCTGGGCACACAGGTATTGGAGAGAAGATTGGAAGCCAAAGTGGACTCAGCCTGGAGAAACTGGAAATTTATGACAGCATCCTGAATGTGTTCAACATGTTAGTACAGAAGGGTAAAAAGTTTCTGGAATTAGAATTCTTACAATTAAAAATGACACCTGTATCTTAACCTTGAGGCAATTTTGACATATTATAAGGGTCAGAGTAGTAGCCAGGAACTGGAAGGTTTCCCTAGGCAGTCAACAGTGTTTTATTACCTCATCTAATTTAAAGAATGATGTATTACCCCTACTCTAGTGTTTTGCGTTATGGGAGATTCACTTTTTATTGGTCACAGCTTTAGGAAATATCACAAAGGGGGAGTGAGCACGTATGCGTTCCAAAATCCAGAGAGGAGAATGCTGAAAATCAGAGCCAAGGGACACTTAAAGCTTCACATGCTTTCCCCCTGAGTTTGATGCCAGTAACGGAAAAACAGCGTTGTGTGCCTTGAGTGGAGATCCTAATGAGACGGTACAGCAGTGACCCCGAGGCTGTTCTCCCTGGGATTTTTGTGAATTAGGAAACTAAGATTACCAGAGGGGAAAACTTTCCCAGTGGATAGCTCTTCTAGCTTGAAAACTATTAGTCCAACTAAAAACTGAAATTTTAAAAACAAAGGAGGTAGGGGCAAGGTGACGTCAGGCACACATGCTCCACTAGAGATAGAGTGTGTATGACAGGGCCCAGAGAGCATCCTTCTAATACACGTTTGCCTGAAAACAGAGCGCTATCTGATGGGAAACTGTACGAGTGAGGATGTGAGAAGCACACGCCTTCGATTGTTTGGGATACATTTTCCCTTTTCTAAAATCAGGGTCTAAAAAACTTGCCATATTGTGATTTCATTTGTCCAGTGGGAAACCCCAAAGTGGAGGTGACGGATTTCAGGAAGTCCTCACAAACCTTCCAATCCTGTTTCTAAAACTCTGCTGCTTCTGCCACAAATCCTAAGACAGGAGACTCACACAAGTTAATTTTATTCTGAAGAGAAACACAGTGGAAGACAGAGGTCTGAGTTGTCTCATCTCCAGTGGAGTTGGAGCTGATAAGATTTTACTTAAAAATTCGCTACTTCGGGGCTTCCCTGATGGCACAGTGGTTGAGAGTCCGCCTGCCGTGCAGGGGACGCGGGTTCGTGCCCCGGTCTGGGAAGATCCCACATGCCGTGGAGCGGCTGGGCCCGTGAGCCATGGCCACTGAGCCTGTGCGTCCAGAGCCTGTGCTCCACAAGGGGAGAGGCCACAGCAGTGAGAGGCCCACGTACCGCAAAAAAAAAAAAAAAAAAAAAAAAAAAAAAAAAAAAAATTCGCTACTTCTATCCTGCTTTATTTACTGGAAAACTGGTATAAATCCTGAAATAGAGGGAAAATAAAAAGGAAATGGTCTCTTCTTTCCCCCTGGATGTTTTCCCTGCTACAGCCCTTCTCTCTCAATTACACACACACACACACAACCATTTCGTTGGCCTTTCTATGGAGGTTAAGGGTAACTGTCTGGAGTTTGTCTCGTCCGTACTGCTGTGTCCATCAGAGTTCAGAGTGGGACACAGAAACCACCGAAGGCAATTCACGTAGAAAGGGATTTAAGGCAAGATATTCTGTTAACAAACTCTTTGCAAGAAAACAGTTTGGAAGTTTAAAACAAAACAAACAAACAAAAAACCCCAACTAATCATGCAATTACTATATGGCCAAGTAATTACACTCTTGGGCTAAGCGAAAACTATAGTCACACAAAAACCTGTACATGAATGTTCATAGCAGCTTTATCTGTAGCAGACCCAGACTAGAAGCAGCCCAAATACCCTTCAATGGGTGAATGGCTGCACAAACCTGGGGCATCCACACCATGGATTGCTGCTCAACAATAAAAAGGGATGGGCTGCTGATGCACACGACTGGGATGGACCCCCAGGAAACTTAGGCTCAGTGAGAAAAGCCAGTTCCCAAAGACTGCAAGCTGTATGAGTCCATTTATAATACTTTTTGAAGTGACAAAACTTGAGAAGTAAAGGGCAGATTAGTGGTTCCCAGGGATGAGAGATAGGGCTGTAAAAGGGCAGCAGGAGGCATCCTGTGTTGCCAGATATTCTGTATTTTGATCTTGGTGGTAGATAAATGAACCCGAACATGTGATAAAATGGCATAAAGCTAAACACACGTATGTACAAAGGAGTACAGGTAAAACTGGGGAAATCTGCATCATAGCAGCAAATTGTATCAATGTCAATATCCTGCTTGTGACGTTGCACCGTAGTTTTTGAGCATGTGACCGTGCGGGAAATTGCGTAAAGGGTACATGGCATGTCACTGCATTAGTTCTTACAAATATATTTTAATCTACAATGATTTCAATAAAAACCTTGGTTTAGAAAAAAAAAAAAAACTTTGTAAGGAGTGGAGGAACAGAAGCTAGAGGGCTATCACTGGGCTGCTGACGTCAAGGGCACACCCACAGAGCTCCAAGCCAGAATTTAGGAAGCTGCTGCCGCCACCACCCTGACCGGCTCTGCTACTCATGCAACTTGTGACAGACCTAAACTTGGAACCTAGCTGCCGAAAACTTTTCTACTATGTGACCAGCAGGAGAAAGATGGTGCCTGTTTCCCTTTCACCTGTCACAGTCTGACTGGTGGAACCCAATTTCCAAAACTCTGGATGCAACACAACCTGGGAAATGTGGGCTTTAGGACTTCAGTTTTTCCAAATAGAATATGGAATGGAGTTGGAAGAGCCAATCATGGTTTTTACCCTAACCAGCTACTAGCTATGTGACCTTGGCAACGCTTTTTACAAATTGCAATCACCATTCTTAGATGACATGTTATATAAGGTTCTGGACACAATTCCAACGTGTTTTGGGAAGGGTTTCCCATACCACCAAGGAGCAACCTTCCGACATCAGCTGGGTGTGTCCTAACAACGCAACTCAATTTTTTTTTTGGCCAGGGATTGACCCCACGCCCCCTGCAGTGGAAGCGTGGTGTCTTAACCACTGGACGGCCAGGGAAGTCCCAGCGTAACTCAATTCTGACACTTGTTACCAGGAGGTAGCCGCCTCTATGCCAAGGAGAGAGGCTACAGAAGGAACCAACCCTGCTAACACCTGATCTTGTTCTTCCAGCCTCCAGAACTGTGAGGAAACAAAATTCTGTTGTTTAAGCTCTCAATCTGTGGCAGCCTCAGCAAACCAATATACTGCTCTACCACTGTTCTCGGGCCCTCTCCAGATTCTGGGACAGCAAGACGATAGAAATGAGTGTCGCTCCCACAAGACTCCTAGGCGAGCAAAGCTTTTTATTGGAAGGAGAGCTGGTGCGCGAGGGAGAAGGTATGAAAGAATGCCAGCTCCCCGAGGACTTTCAGGGAAGGGGTTTTAAAGGCCATGTGAGGGAGGGGATGCAGGAGCCTGTGCTCAGGTCTCCGATTCGCTGGCGTCAAGGTGAAGTTTCGAGCATCACCAACCATCTGGTTTCAATAGGTCTGGGGTCCACATGCTTGTAGTCAGCAGTTTTCGTCTGCTTCCTGCAAAAACAACTTAGGAATGTGTGTCAGGCCTTTATCTGCATCTTTCAGGGAACCGGCAGTTCAGTGGTTCTGCTAGGTGGCGGTTTTACAGTCCTGCTTTTATTCTTTGGAAAATATGTACATTCATCAGTGGAACAGAGATAATCTTCTACTCCTGTGGGTCTCTGGTTATTGTCTCAGAAGGCCAAGCCTTTAGGTCCTTTGTTTTACTGGGCCTGTCAAGCCCACTAACTCAAGGCCATTCCCCGGTCCTTTTCCAAAACGGCTGTACTCCTGTCTTCCTGTCTCATCACCTTTCTTCAGAGAATTTTTCTAGAGAAATTTCCTTCTTTTTAAACCTCCCACTGTATCTCTGAACTACCATTTCCCTCAATATTTTGCAATTATTTTATTTGCAGGCCCTAAAATATAATTGCTTTTCTTTCCATGGGTCTTCCACTGTCATGTTTCTTACCAGGACAGGTCAGCAGTGTGATCGGAGGTCTCGGCTGCCGGATAAACTTGGCACGTCCTCCCTAAGGATCCATTTTTTTCAGCAATTTGGGGGAATGTTAAATAATTTATCTGCAAATTAATTCAAAGCATATTTATATTAAAACAAACATAAGTTTTTAATAGAATCTAGTAGATTTCAAAGACATTTCTTGCTTATAGCGAGTTGCCCTAGTGAGAGGGTTTCCTCTCCTCTGCCTCAGGGCCTCTCTGTTCACCAGTGATGCAGCCCTCTGCTGGGGCTGGTAACAGACCTTCCTTTAGTCATTCTCTGAATGGAACGGACAGGGGAGAGGCAAGTGAATCCAGAGACAAGTCTATCCATAAAGTTAAGGCATATTGCTGACATGCTCAGGGGACAGAGAGATTTTTAATGAAATCTTGAGCTCTTCTATTTTGGGATTTGAAGGGTGTAAGGGTCTTTCCCCCCACGCCCACCCCCATTTTTTGTATGGGCCCTGCCAGCATGCGGGATCCTAGTTCCCCGACCAGGGATCGAACCCGCGCCCCCGCCTGCAGTGGAACCGCGGAGCCTTGACCGCTGGACCGCCAGGGAAGTCCCAAGTCTGTAAGGGTCTTGCAGGTTAGGTTGGGCACCTCCTAGTCACTCAGTTTGTCATTTCAAGTGCTGGTCTGTGCTGATCTGTTGGGGAGAGGAATATGTACAGTGCAGAGAAGCAGAGCAGTGGGGACAAGGAAGTTCCTCTCTCCTCCCTGGTCCCGGCCAATGCTTAGGTACACACACCTGCTACCCTGCCAGCGTCTGAGTCAGCTCCTCTCCTCTCCCTGACCTATGTGCAGCTGCCACACGGAAGCCAAATTCGACAGACGTCAAGCTAGGACGCCACCTTGCATCTGAATTACTTTTTGAAATTCGGCATGTCCAGGTTTACTGACCTGTGCAGTCTTTTCAACATTTCCTTCTGCTGCACATGGTTGGGGTCAGAAACTTTCGTCTTGCTCTGCCAGTCCTCTGACTACAGCATTTTGAATCGAGTTACTTGGAATCTCGTGCCTGGTTCCAAGCCTCAGAAAAACGCGAGAAGATCCAGAAAGCAGGTTAGGCGTAAGGCCGGTCATTGCCCCTATCCGTGACCCCATTCAGGGGCCTCGTAACGCTAGTGCCCTTCAGGAAACAGAGAACCAGACTCTTCAAAGGGCATTGCAGCAGGTTTCCAGGAATTACTTATCAAAGCCGATGACCCAGGGGCCGTGACCCCTAGATTCGGACGGGATTCAGGGCTTTCTCCTAAGGGAAAGGTCTGCCCCTACTTCTTCCCAGTATCCTCGGATAGTGTGACCATTCCTGGGAGATTCAGGAGGGTGGAGGGGAGGACGTGCAGCGTGAGATGGTGAAGTCAGGCCGCCGACGGCCCGCCCCGTCCACTGGCAGCCCTTGCAAGCAGCATACCTGGAGCAAAGACCCGGCATCCCATCCTCTCCTGAGGATCTGGATAAGCCCGCGCAGGCGCGCCCGACGCCCCGCCCTTCAGGCGCAGGCACCGCCTACAAGCCCCGCCCCGCCTGGCTCGCGCGCTGCCGGCAGTGGGCGGGGCCTGCTCTGGCTGGGAGGCCGTCGGCGGGGAGGGCGGGGCCTGCCGCCGGCGCGGAGGCGCGTCGCGCGGTGATGCGGCTGACGCTGCGCCCGCCAGGCCGCAGTCCGGCCGCCCCGCCCCCGGCCCGCCCCGCCGGCCTCCCAGGCGGCCCTGTCAGAGTGCGGCGGCGGGCGGCGCGGGGCTGGTCCTTGTAGCCGGCGAGGAGGCTCCTGCGGCACACCCCCGTCGGTCGGCGCCTCTCTTCAGCGCGCGCGGACATGGCTCAGGCAGCGGCACGCTGCCCCAGCGCCCGCGGCTCCGGGGACGGCGAGACTGGCAAGCCCAGGAAGGTGGCGCTCATCACGGGCATCACGGGCCAGGTGAGCGGGGGCAGGGGCCGCGGGCACGTGTGCGCTCGGGGCGCCGGGGGGACGGCCGCGGGGGCGCCGGGAGCTCGGGCCGCGGGGAGGCCGGTGCCCGCGTGCGGGGGCTCCCTTGCTGCCCGATCCCCTCGCCCGGGTCCCAGGTCGCGGAGGAAGTAAGAGGGAGCGGTGCTGTGCAGTCACAGACCAGGAAATGTTTTCCTGTTTTGTGTTTTCTTACACGTTAAAAGCCCACCTCGCAGGAACTTCCAAGACCGCGGCCGCACCTGGACGTGGGGCAGGCTGGTCCGGGCTCGGGCCGGGTCCCCTCCCTGCCGCAGACCCTCAGGAGTGTCCGGAGCCCGGCCCACGAGCGGCGGGAGGCGCCGGGGCCGGGCCTCTCGGGTCCCCCCCGGGCGGTGGCGATGCCGACACCCGGTGCTCAGGAAGTGATGGGGTGAATAAAGGTGACCTGATGCGCACGCAGGCTGTGCTTATTACGCGCCGTCGCTTGGCTGATAGGACCTCATTTAGTTTTCCCAGCTGCTCTTTGAGGCGGTGCTCTTATGTTCTCCACTTCACAGATGGCGAAACCGAAGCCCGCGGTCAAAGCGCTAGGAAGTGTCCAGTTGGGATTCACACTGCTGTCAGACTCTCTGGCAGGAGAAAAGAGGTAGAAACTGGCTAGGCGTACAGTCAAAGGGCGTTAGACAGTTGTAACTGCTGGATACCTGATTACTTCCTAGTTACTCATGCATCGTGCTGTGTTTAAGGTAATTACAGTAAACCCCGGTTTGAAAACTGGTGGGAGGGGTGGCGGGGAGGGACAGGGATCTGAGGCTGAGTAAGAGAACCCTCAAAGTCAGTCAAGGGCCTGCATACTTTCAATATTATGGAGAAATTAGTTAAGCTGTTCGTGTAACTCTGTTGGTATGGCTTATGCCTACGGAAGTGGCAGCAGCGTGAATCCATGCAGGTTAGAAGGGAAGCCTTATTTAGAGCCGGAGTACAGTGGTCGGGTAGGTGCTGAGTGGCCTCCTCCAGGCCGTCTTCCTGAGCTACTCCCTGGCCAGACAGTTCTGGCTCCCCACTTCATTTCCACCTTAAAACCCCTGCTTGAGGCTCAGGCTCCTTCTAACCTCTGCACCAGTATCTCCCACTTCCCTCCAACCCCACCCTGTGCATTGTCCCCTCATCTGTTGGGTGTTGTGCTGGCTTCTGCAGTCCCTGGCACAGTGCTGAACTCTGGTTGCCACGTAAATCCCTGCTGGTGGAGTTTACTGCTCTGCTTCGCATTTATCTCCCAGGACAGTGACTCCCGCCGTGGGTCTCGGAGCGCTGTGAGGTTGATGCAAAGCGTCTGGAGAGCCATACCTGCTGTCCAGTTTCTTAGTCGTGTTGGGTGAGAGCTTGTTGAGCTACTCACTCTGCTGAACATTTTATATATTCCTATGTAAGAGGCAGGTACAGTTTTTGTCCCTATTTTACACCTGGCTTAGTAAGTAAGGTTAAGTATGTTCCCTGAGGGCGCACACCTCATGAGTGTCAGGGCTGAGATCTGAACCCAAGAGTTGCTCTAAGCCATTTTGTTATACTGCCTCTGTGGTAAACCACCCACGTTAAGTTACAGCCCTGTGTGTGTGTGTGTGTGTGAGAGAGACAGAGAGAGAGAGAGAGAGAGAGACAGAGACAGAGACAGACAGAGACAGAGACAGGGGGAGTAGGGGAGAGAGAGGGATTATTTTACTCTAAGAAGAAGTCTCAGATTCAAGGTGAGGTTGAAACCGCTGCTCTGGCCCTTAGGGCTGTCGTGGCCTTTGTGCTAAGATGGGCTCTTGCATGGGTTGTCCCACGTTCGCCCTTGAGAGTGCGTGCAGGTGGCCAGGGTGCCTGTCTGCTGTGCATCTCTAGTGCTCACTGCCAGCAGTCACTCCAGCTTTCTTCCTCCTGTCTCTTCCTGACAGTAGTTGTGAATCATTCCCGGAGTTTTTTTACCTTATTAAATCACCTCGAAGAAAACCAGGCTGTGCTCTGCATTGCCGCTTCAAGGCCCTCCGCCAGCCATCCCCAGGGCTCACCTCGTGGTCTAATTATGCTTGCTCTTTGCTACACCAGGGAAATGTTATTGCTGGTCCCTGAATATTGCTGCCTTGTACCTCCGTGGGGTCATTATTTTGCGCCTGAATGCCCTCACTAGTCTTACTCCTTTTAACTTAGCGGAAAGCCTCAGCCAAATGCAATCATTCCAGGCTTTGTATGTTCAGTTCTTTGTATTTACGGATGTGCAGTCCATGTTGGCTACATAGATAGTTTACATAGCTTAGTTCTTTGGTTTGTTAACTCCTTTAGGGTAGAAACCTTCTTTTGAGTTTACTACCTCCCGTGTGGCTTCACCTAGTGGGCTTCCAAAATGTTGACTTACTCTTCCCACGAACAGAACTTGTCTCTACTGTGTGTCTGCAGGGTGCAAGGCTTGCTTTGTGGCTGCTGGGAGCCAGAGCCTACGTAAGCTGTACTCTCTGCCCTCCAGGATCTCACAGTTTTTGAGGGACTTAATGCACATGTCAAAGTCCGTATTTTACAAATATGTTAGGGGCCACATGCCTGGTTCATCCAACCTCACTGAATGCTGGCAGTAGCAGGGGCTGTGTTTGGGGAGAACAGCGTGTACAGGAGTGTAGAGAGGGGAGAGTTTGGGGGGCCATGAGGACCAAACATAGTAATAATGGGAGGAAAGAGAATTTATTACATTTTGTACCCCTTGCTTATTTCCAAAAAGATTCTGAGGTGGCTTCAATAAAAAAACACAGCGTTGGTCCATCCTAAGAAGAATGAAAAAAATAGGAGTCTGCAGTGAAGGCTGTAGAAAGATGGAGGTAGTGTCCCCAGCACTGAGGACGGCTGCCAGGTGGGCATGAAATTCAGCTTTGAGCTTCCTGACCGTCGAGGCAGAGTGGGTGGGCACGTGGAACTTTGTTAGTACTGAACTCTCAGGGGGACACAGAGCTCATTGATGCATGATGAGCTCGACAGAGTCATCTCCTCAGGACGCTCCTGTTACCCCGACGGACTGTGGGAGCACATTTCTCGGTAGGTGGAGACTTCAGAGAACTGAATGGTCAGCGTTTGTGGATTTTTCCCTTTCTGATATCTGTTACGTCAAGCTAGTCTCTGCCAGGAGCATAGGCAAGTTGGAACTGTAGATTACCTTGTCAGGTGTCCTTGGTACGAAATTAATATTGGTGTTTTAAATATGGAAGAACTGACACGTTGAGGTCCTCCACACCTGCAAGTAGCCCAGGTTTTCCTTAGGAAGCGCTTTAGATGTGGTCGGACATCTAAGCAAACACCAAGTCCAGAGTTCTGCGCCATGACACATGGAAGGCAAAGCGTTTATCTTTAAATGGTTGGAAAGTTAGTCCTGGTCAAGAGGAGTTGACTTGTCTGCTGTTGGCAGACAACACATTTTTACCAAGTCTTGCGTAGAGGAAAGAGATGGACCCTTTGAGCTGTCGGGCAGATTATTTAAGCCGTAATATTTTGTTTCAGAATTTTATTTTTATGGCCTTATTTTTTATTTTCACTAATTTAATTATTTTCTTTTGAGCATGTTCTAGCTGCCATCAGACAACCATAGCCTTTAAAGAGAGCATGTTTAAAACAGATACCCAGATTCCCTAGACTTAGGTGGCTCTCACAGGCTTTATCTTCTTCATTTAAGAATTCATTTAAGATGCTGGAAAATGGTAATTGAGAATTGGCAGGAAGTACCATTCTTTCCACAGTTTTCCTTATCCCTTTTAAATAATGCTTCAATGGGATCATAATAGATGACGGGGATATTACTTCTTCTGGTTTTACTTTCAAATCCATATTTGGTGTCCCGCAAATTTCTGCATTCTAGTATCGGCATCAGAATCATCATTTGTGTAGATGGAGATTTAGTGAAATGTGATGAAGTCTACTAAAATAGCCATTGGTAATCGTGGAGCCAAAGCTCTGTCCAGTTCAAGGGAGAGGCCCGTGATAGATTAGTGATGTCTGCCTGGGAGAGGGATGGGAGTGATGGCACAGTGCTCTGTCTTTACAGGATTGTGACTCCTTGGGTTTAGGAAAAAAGTGTCTTAATCACTTATCCCCTATATCTAGCATAACTGGTAAAGGTTAGGTACTCAAAATATTTCATAATTAAGTCTTTACTTGCTGATGTTTATTATCTTGCAGAAAAGTTGCCTGGAAGTTGTAGAAGTCTGGAAATGAGAACAGAATGCAGTTGTTGGTTGGGTAGAAGCAAGGCATTTCAGGGTACTGTGCGGGAACTGGACAGTATATACCCAACATAGTTGCAATTTAGGAGATAAAATGATTTGTTGTAACTTCAGATTTAAAGGATTTAGAAAATACCCATTTCAGGGAAAAAAAGTAACATATCCAGTTTTGTATGATAGATTTCCTACCGTTTTTGTACTCATGTTAACCATTGAATTAAAAAAAATATTCCGTTGTCTTGTGCGTTGAGATCTTCGTACTGGAGTTAAATAACCATCATCGTGTGGAGGAGGAGGGGAGGCTGAGAAGGTGTGATTCCCCAGGTCACACAGCCGGTTAGCACGGGGGCTAGGACTGATCAACACTGTCCTTCACGGACAACGGCAGAGGGGCTGCTTTGAGCCAGAAAAATTGGGGTAAAGGAGTCTATGGTAGTGAAATGTGGAGCATGGTGTTCTGTAAAGTTGAATAATAATAAATTACACCTGGAAAGCAATCAAATCTATTTCAGTATTTAAGGAAAAGGTGACTTTATGTTGTTTTATAACATTTAACATCTTATTTTGACAAAATATTTGCAGTTCGAAAAGATTGAGAGGAAATTAAATAGGAGTCTTTAGTATTTAATTTACGAAGGAAAATTAATAAAATACAGGGACTAGAGAAGGTGGTTCACGTTCGGCCATTCCTTAGAGAACTCGGACACTCACTTCGTTGGAGGCGTATGCTGTCCCGAGCTAGAGTTGCCTCCGGAGCCTGCAGACTTCTTGAGCACGGCCTGTCTCCCCGTTACGCGCGAAAGCCCAGTGCTTCTGTCTCCATGTGGGGCTTTGGGACTCCAGGGCTGAAATCGAGGGGAGTTTTTATTAGTTACCACCTGATCGCTGAGATGAACTAGAAGAACTGCTAATTGTCCTTGTGATCTTGAGCGGCTTTCTTTGAGGTGTGGAGTTCTCAACTTGCCTGTCCTTTGAAGCAGCCTTTCCTCAACTTTTGCCAGAGGTTTTCACTAAACTGGGATTATTTGGCTATGATTCCATGTAAAGAATCAGGCTTAGGGGGTGAGGCAAAATGTTTGCCTTTAGCCAGGATTCTGGGCACTTGGTAGATAACTATTTGGGGGGAGGCACAGAAGAAATTTACTGACATTGATAGGATGCTTGCTGTGTGCCAGGCAGTGTGCCCAGCATTTTATATAAATTATCTCATTTAGCTGTGGGTGGTAGGTATTGTTACTGTCCTCCCTATACCGAGCAAGGAAACGGAGATTTGGAGAACTTCAGACTTGCCTGAGAACCTCCTGCACCAGTCTTTTCTCAGGACCTTCTCTCCTGTGTCGAGTCAGACTAGCTCTGTTGGCCAGATTGTTGACAAACTGTACAAGTTCACTGCTCTTGAGAAGCAGGTTGTTTTTAAAGGCTGCTTTTTGATTAGTGCTTTACCATGCTGTTTAGGTGATATTAACATTACTAGCCTGTGTGTCTAGGAGAAGTCTGGGGTGAGGGGGGGAAGGGGGGTGGAGGGCTGCTCTCTGAAGCCTGCTGAAGACCCCTGGTGGCTTCTTCCCAGTTCTCTGAGGGTTTTAGGGTAAGAAATGGAGATGGGGGAGCAGAGTGTCTTCCCTGCCCACAGGCCTCCCGGTGGAGGGTCAAGAGCCAGCAGCCACTTCGTGGGCCCTCAGAAGCGGGCCAGGGCTGCAGCTTGGGTGAGGGCGGTCTGGTTGGAGCCTGTGGCGGCAGAGCTTGCCCGCGGCCCAACGTGCACAGGGACAGCCAGGTCTCCGGGTGGTGGAGGGAGGCGGGCGAGGGCCCTTCTCCACCTGCATGTGGACCGGAGTTACAGCTCCGGGTTCACTTGCTGTGCTTCTTTCCTCTCTGCAGAGTGGGGTTTGTCCTTGCTGTCAAGGCCCAGATTCCTGAGGAGACTAAGAAGTCTCCTGTTCTAGACTCTTGGACGCCGTCATGTAAGCTGGAACATCTTTTGGCCTGCAGAGTGCCCTTAATGGATACTTTGGACTTGCCTTTTCTCCAGGTGGTAGTTTAATCTGAAGAGATGCTTCCCTGACTTGAGAGGACCCTCCTCTCTTCTCTCTTTCAGTAAGCCTTGCATTCGGGCTGAGGGGTGGTTCTCTATTTCATATCCCCAAAATTTCCAGTAGCAATTTGGTGTTTTTTTTGTTGTTGTTGTTTTTTGCTTAATTAATCTTTTCTCTTGGAGGCAATTACATTTGGGGGCAGATCATTCTGTACTTAGTGATAGAAGTACTAGTGCTCATGATTAATTCGGTCGACGGATGTTTGAGTGCCAACGATGTGTCAGGCACTGGGGATACGACAGTGAACAGAACAGACAAAAATGAGCCTCCTGTGACACTCATGTTCTGGGTGGTGATGATGGCGGTGATGGTGGGCGGATAACAGTAATTAAGGTGTGTTGAGCATTCACTCTGTGCCAGGCACCGCTTAGCGGGCTTTACACCTGTTTCCTTTCTGGAGCAAGGGAGCCCTCCTTTGAGGCAGTTTTCTTGTCACCCCTGAGGAACGCAGAGGTTAAACAGGTAGCCCAAAGGTCACTCCCGTCCTTGTTTGCAAAGTCAGAGGTGAAATGTAAATCCCAGTAATTTTATTTTCTATCAAATTTATTGCTAGAATTAACAAATAAATTCTAAGGAGAGGTAAATAGATGGTGTGTCAAATTTGAAAAATAAAGCATATTCAAGAGTTTTTTTGTTTGTTTTTGCAGTTGTGGAAAGATATGGATTATAGTAGTAAAATAAGCCTGTATTAATCACTACATTATATGCCCCTTATTTTATTTTCTTTGCTGTCATTTAGGTCACACCGTTAATTAATTCGTTGATGACTTATCTTGTGAACTCCCTAAATGCTGGGACTCTATCTTGGGACAAGTGGAAGAGGAGTTGGATTTCTTGGCCAGTGTGGGTTTCAGTTACTGCTTAGCTACTTAGGAGCTGCATCGATTTGGGCAGGGTATTTACCTTTGCTGCCAGGTTGGAAGAGTTATTCCTACCGAATAGAAAAGAAGTCTGGCATGGAATAGGGCGTTTGCCCCATGACTAGAATGGACCTCTCTTCACAGAGCTAACCAGATAGTGAGAGTACTCCAATACAGGGAAAGGACATTGAATGTGCAGGGCACCAAAGTCAGCCTTGCTCCGTGGGGGGCATCTATCGCCTAGGGCGGAAAGTTCCCTGGGATTTGGAATCAGCCACAGGCTATAAACAGATTTGACGTCTGGTGTGCCTTACAGTGCAAAGCAGATCTGGGGGCCGGTCTTATCTTCCCGTGTGAGAGGATTGTGGGCAGTGGACTGGACTCTAATCCTCCTTACTGTGATTTGCGGTCCAGGAGGAAAGGTTTGGCATAACTGGGAATGAGAAGGATGTCTTCAGTCCTGTCCTGCTTTGGTCAAAGACTGTTATGCGGTGAAACTTTTTTTTATGTCTTTACATTACACATAATTAATTGATTAACTGAGGAAAGAGCGTGGACCTGAGAATCAGAGGCTGGGTTTTAACACCAGTTAATTGTATAGCCTTAATTTTTTCTTAATCCATAATACGAAGGGATCACCTGGTGATCTCTAAAGTCTGTTCAGAGTAGAGCGTGCTATAACTTTAGGATTGAACACTAATTATAGCTTATTGTGTGCAAAAAAGTCTTGTATTTAAGCAGTGCAGTCATTTAATATCAGTTTCAAAGCTAAGGCCAATAGGAGAATTAAAAAAAAAGTAAAACCAGTGACTGTTACCTGTAGTGAATTTATAATTAAGTGTGTAAACTGGGAAGAAATTCACATATGAGTTGTATTTTGCTAGAATTTATAAGGTTAAAGCAGGAATTCTGAGCTGTCTGCCCTGGTAGGTTTTACCAAATGAAGTGGTTTTTTGGTGAGGAAGGATTTAAAATTCCTGTTATTTATTTTTTGGATTGAAATATTAAAAAATATAAGAATCTGTATTTTGAGCTTAGTGTTTAGTAGTGGAGGGTCTATTCATTCAGTAAATATCTACTGAGATTTATTCTGGGTTGAGTTAGGTGCTAGGCATATAGCCACCAGCAAGATGGATATGATGTTGTTCTCAAGGAGCTGATAGTCCGGGGGGACAAGTAATTTGACAGGTAATTTTACAGCATACTAATTGCTATGATAATAATAAGAGAGTCACTGAATCACAAGGAGATCTTCCCTTAAATAAAAATGATGCATAGTGTCATTAATTCAGCAGATTTACTGAGCATCACTTAGCTTGGACGTTTCTGGTTATGAATGCCATTGTATTAAAAGGGTTAGCCGTGAGGCCTTTCTGTAGGAAGCTGAACTGCTGAAGGATCCCCTGTATGCTCCTTTTTTCTTCTTTTTGATGTAGAAATCCTCATAGTCTAGTATTTCGTGAAGGATATTCCTATTTTCATTCTCACTTTTCTACCTCAAAAGCTGTATTTCCAGCCTTTAACATTTATTCCTTTTGGAGACCTTGCCAGTTATTTGATCAGATATATTTATGTATGCACCGGGGAATCATAGACCAAGTGAGGAAGCATTTATGAACTGTCCTTGTGTGATGACATAACGTAGGGGGCAGGTCAAATTTTTCTTTTTGGCTGATCAAATTTGAGTTTAACAGAATACTCCCAATATAGTAACTAATGGTGAGTTAGTGTCAGCCAGACAATTGATATTTGTTTTAGGGTTTGATAACTAATTTTTGAGCCAGTATTGTAGACAGAGACATAAGAGGTTAAAATCAGATAATTTTGTTTTTACTAGAATATTAGGTGTACAATTATTTGAACCAGCATATACTTTTAAATGTTTTGTTCCCTGTAGTATCCCCAGCGTGTAAAGTGCAGAGTGTAAGACATGGTACAGGACTCAGAGTAGGTAGGGAAGGAAGCAGACGTGTAGGTGCTGAGGTGAGGGTGCGCCTGTGGCCGTCAGTGTAAGGAGGAGTGGCTTTGCAGCCAGTAGCAGGGAAAGGAGGGCGGTGGGGACTAGTGCAGTTGGGAGGCTCCGTGGGCTGGCCTCAAAGCATGGTCAGATTGGGAGAGGAGGGCGGCGAGGGCCTGGGCTCCCTGCACAGGGCGGCGTGGGGACAGAGTATGGCAAATAGTATATTCAAAGTCCAGACGTGCAAGTCCCGGGAGGCTTGGAAGAGCAGGTTGAGGGGTGTGGGTTTGATTAAATAAACAGGGGCATGAGTGGAGCCCAGCCTCGGGTGAGTCTGCAACCTGGGCCCAAATCCTGCTTTAAAAAACGTCCTTCTGGGAGTTACTTAATAATCTTGAACCCTAATTCCCTTTTCTTAAAAATGCAGCTAATTATACCCACATCACAAGGTGATGTGCAGATTAGATAGGATGATTTTAATATTGCCTAGTGTGGTGCCTGACACAGGCTGCTTATGAAATTCTGGTGCTTATATTTATCACGTATAATACGTGACTTATGTGTGGTACGTTCCCCAGCATGGGGGAGAGTGAGAGGAGAGGGCAGTGTGGTGCAGGCGCACAGAGTGAACTTGAGTAGGAGAGCCAGGAAGACCTGGTAGATTATAAGGATGTAGATGCAGACGACGTTGGTTGTGGAGAAGGAAAGAGAATCAAAGGGACAACGGGACTTTGTGATAAGTTAGGTACGGGGCTGGCTGGGGAGGAAGGGAAGAGTTGGAGATCCCGAGGTTGTTTTGATTTTGGAGGCTGGCTGGGCTGGCTGGCTGGTATCACCATGGCCAGAAATGCTGTCCCTGGGAAGGAACAGCAGTGCTCTGGGGAAGGGAGTGAATTCAGTTCTGTTCCTCTTGAGCGTGAGGTGAGAGCATGACGTTCAAGTCTAATAACCTGTAAGCCATTTAAAATGTCAGCTTGAAATGCAGGTGAGAGATCCCGGCCACACAGTGTCCCGTCTAGGCCTGGACGCAGCTGTGGATGGGGAAGCCCTGTATTCTGCTCTGCTTGCCCGCCGCCCGGAATGTGCTGTGGTACCTGCCTCCTGGTATTAAAACTAACATTTTCCCCTTTAGTTTCATGATTGAAGTTAACCAGGTTACTTCAGTTATACTTCAATTCTCCCCGCTTTCTTTCTTTCTTTATATTTATTATCTTAGATTTTTATGAGTTTTGATGTTACTGCAAGAATATATTCTAGCAACGTGAATATTTTGTTAAGCAGAGTCTGATTTTTGCACTCAAGGAATGCTCTTTTCTAGGTAAGTCAAGCCTCAGGACTCTGCTCAACAAGATCAAAGGGCTTTTGGGATGAAGCAGTGTGGTTTACGATCCCACACTGCTGATGTGTGACTTTGCTTCACTGTGATATTAGCCATAATATCTTACATTTGTGTATTAATTCGTAGTTCTCAAAGCATTTCCATTGTTCTACATGGTATTCTGGGATGCAGGCAGGGCAGGGGTTGTTTCATTTTAGAGATGACCAACACCCAGAGTGATGCAGTGACCTGAGTCTCGGCGCTGGCGGCTGTCAGCACAGTAATGCCGAGCTTTTGTTCCTTCTTCCGGATCTCACAGTCTGCTAGGGTTAATTCAATTTAGCTTTCTTCTGCATTCCCTCACCAGTGTTTTACGCCAGGCTGGTGTTTTTCTTTACTGTTTCATAAACAGCCTATGCAGGCAGAGTAACGCTCCCACCCCAAGGTGTCCACATCCTCGTCCCTGGAACCTGTGACTGTGTTACCGCTCGTGGCAAAAGGGACTTTGCAGATGTGGTTAAAATCAGGATCTTGAGATGAGAGATGATCCTGGCTTACCTGTGGGATCTGGCATCGTGGAGGTCCTTCAGTGGGGAGGAGGGAGACAGAGGTGTCAGAAAAGCCAGCCTTGTGAGGAAGGTTCAGCCGGCCAGGGCTGGCTTTGCAGACAGAAGGGGCCACAGCCAAGCGGCACGGGTGGTTTCCGAAAGCTGGGAGAGGCCATGGGATCCTCCCTGGAGCCTCCAGAAAGCAATGGAGGCTGACTGACAAGGCAGATTTCAGACTTCCGATCTGCTGAATTGGGAGGTAGGGAATGGGGACTGTTTTAAGCCACTGTGGTTTATGGTCATTTGTTACATTTATGGAAATTTGTTACAGCAGCAAAGAGAGACTGGTAGGCAGATGGTATGCTTGTTCCCACTTCGCACTTACTGGGAATTCGCTCTTGCTTTGGCCTGTTCACATGTATTTGTCTTCAGATTCTAGTTTCCTTCACATTCCAGCCCTCATTCATTTCCTTCATCTTGGAATTCTTTGCACATTTTAAGTTATCCTGCAAATATTTTTCCATGCCTTCTGCTGGTAAGCAATATATTCCTTCCTTTGGTATTATGGAGAACACCCATTGTCCCTGTTTTCAAGGAACCTCATCTAATGAGGAGCATTAATGGATCATTTCAACAAATATTTATTTAACACCGAGCTCTGTGGTAGGCACTTTAATAGCCAATTGAATTTATGCCAATTTGTTCCTAATAAAAAAGCTGTTCTATCATCACCATCATTATTGTTATATAAATACAGAGTTCTCCTGTTTTAATTGTTTGCTTATTTTTTAGATTCCACATGTAAGTGAAAACAGCAGAGACAGACTCACAGATACAGAGAACAGATTAGTGGTGATCAGAGGGGAGAGGCGTGGGGGTAGGGGCAGAATAGGTGAAGGAGGTTAAGAGGTACAGACTACTAGGTATAAAATTAATAAGTTACAAGGATGTAATGTAAAGCACAGGGAATATAGCCAGTACTTTATAATAACTTTGTCTAGAGTATAATCTGTAAAAATATCAAATTACTATGTTGGACACCTGAAACTAATATAATATTGCAAGTCAACACCAAAAATACAAAAAAATAAAAACTCCACAGACTCCTCCGTTGTTGGCTTTGAGGAGGCAAGTGGCCTTGTTGGCAGGGAACTGTGGATGACACCTGGGAGCTAGGGTGGTCTCTGGGTGACAGCCAGCAGGACGGTAAGGCCTTTGGTCCTAGAGCCACCGTGATTGAATTCTGTCGACAAATGGAGTGAACCCTTAGATCCACTCAGGCGTTGGATGAGACTTGACACCTGGCTTGTAACCTAGAGATGACCTGGCTAAGCACGCCAGGCTCCAGATGCATAGAAAATGTGTGCTAGTCAGTGTGGGGAGATTGAAGCTGCCGAGTGTGTGGTAACAGGGTTCTGCATGAGTGGATGACGGGTCTGAGCCCTGACCTTGCATAGCACGTGCAGAAACGGCTCAGAGAGTGTCCAAGCCGCTTGAGCAGTGTAAATGCGTGCTGTGGTCATCCACACGAGAGTGTACATGAGCAGGACAGTCAGTGGGGCTGTTGTGATTCGATTCCCGTGGTGTAAGTGCCTTTCACAGTGAGAAGTGCTGAGAAGCAGTGTTGCGGTTTGATGTTTCGGAATTCCGCTGGGAATGAGGAGAAGATGCTCTTGCCGGGCCCTGTTTTGGGTCTAGGGGGATGAGCGAGGAGGAGTCCTGAAGATCAGCAGGTCCCAGATTTCACAGACTGTTAAAAACTCGAGAATGATACACAGTGGCCAAGCTTCTGAGCCTTCAGAGTAGCAAATTCCTATCTGCTACCAGTACCACCAAAATGTAACAAGGGTGTGTCGTCAGAATAAAGAGCAGTCACCACATTACACACTCTTGGCTGTGTGACCTACTTTAGTGTGTCCATTTTTCTCATTTTGTAAAGGAATGGGTTACAAATGTGTCACGGATCGGCCTTGGTCTATTGACTACGTTTGGGACACCATTGAAAATTGTTTTATTAAAAAAAAGTTATTCACTTGTCTGATTCTCAGGACTCAAATATAAGTCTTCTGGCCTGCGGTGACCATGTTTTCTGGACCCCAGGGTAAGATACCTCCCATGACCATATGCCCTAGAGCAGGCTGAACACTGGAAACCAGGGGCGTCGGAAAGAGTGTGGAGTTACTGTCCGTAGAATACTGTGCCCACCAAATACTGAGCCCCATGAAGGGTGCCTGGTGAGCATTAGTGAGCTGGTGCTTTGAGATTTCATTTTTTGCCATGTTCTTTGGTGCTCTGGGCAGACTCCCACCTCCCAGAGAAGACCAGCAGCAGCCCGTAGAGCCAGGATCCCAGTTCATCCTGACAGCTCTGGTCCTGGGGCTGTCCTTTGAGTGTGCTTGGAAGGAATATGCAAATTACTGCTGTGTTGTTTCAAGTTTAACTTGGGAACCTGAAACTGAAATCAAGTTTGGGGAGCTTCTGAGTGGTTTTGACCTGGTTTTGTGAGGTTGGTCAACCCCCCGGGTATGTGGGCAGCGGGTATTAAGTGCATTTCTCAAGGGTGAAATAGGAAGATTTTGGGGGGGGTTGTTTTTGAGGAGAGGTGATAAAGATAATGGATTTTTCGGAGAGTTTTGCTTTTCTGCATTTAAATATAAACCTTGGAAAGGAGACATAGAAGTTAGAACAAATACTGAACTGTTTCTATTGTTGTTGTTTTTTTTTTCTTTCAGCTGTTTTGTGGACTGTAGTGGTTTTTCATTTCACCCCCTCATCCATTTTGCTATTTTGACTAATTTAGGAAGTTTTGGATTATTTCAGCTTATACAGTATTTTCTTTCCATTGAGTTGTCTTTTAATCTTTACTAATGTTTGAGCATATAGATTTTAAGCTATTTAAGCATAACCAAAAGTTTTTACTATTGCCAGACTGTTATTATAGGAATTTTGGGTTTAATTCCTAAAAACAAGGGTGTGTTTTAGAAGGAATTGTTTCGTGGAGGCAAGGCCATTGATTGGGAGCCCAGCTGGAGGTCTTAGAAGACCCTCTGTATGGGGCACTGCGCTTAGTAGAGGCTTAGGATCGGGTCCAGGAAACCTGACATTCTTGCTGGGCTTTTTGAACCACACAGGCACTTCTCCTGTATGGGCTGATTTTCTTCTCTTTAAATATGCTTTCCGGAACAGGGGTGAATACACGTATGGAGTGAGGATTTGGACGTCTCCCTTTGCTTTCCTAGCTTGGAGTTTCCAGCTGGTATAATGGAAACTGGACTTGAGGAGGATGTTGACCATTGTGGATGACGTCCACCGTCGCTTGGGCTTGGGAAGGACTTCGGGAATTCGCCACTTGCCAGGCTCTTCAGAGGAGTCTCCAGGTGGCCTGGGCCCCGAGTTGGGGAGCAGAGAGGCTCGTGGGCTGGTGCCTGGCTTTCCCTGTAGGACGGATGGCGTGGGCACCAGAACCGGGCAGGTGGGAACAGGTGTGCGAGCCTGTGCTTGGGGAGCTGTAGGTGATCTCTGGGCAGCCGTGCATGTGGCTGAGCCCCGAGGGATCTGGCCCCACCTTGTCCTCACTTGCTGGCGTGGCCACTGAGATCCAGACACCCCTGCGACCCGAGGTGCACCTGTGCAGAACTGCCCTTTATTCTAGAATCCCAAGGAAACAGCCCTGGCCTGTTCACCCAGTCCTTCAGCCCACCCAGTCCTTCAGCTGCACTGGGTTTCACCTGTCACCTCACTCACTGCACGCATCTCGGCAGTTCCTGCTGAGGTTTCTTTTCTCCTGCTCACTCTCTAGGAATTACTGACATTCGCACTGGAATCAGTGATTTCTCTAGATTTGGGGCTCATTCCAAAAGAATACTCTGTTTTTCTTTTTGGTGTTTTGACCTTTGATTTCAGGCTGAAGTAGGAACTGTCTATAAAGCGTGGGCAGCTCTCGACGTTGGTGGCACGTAGAGTCACGTGGGGAGCTTGAAAAAGTCTTGGCTCCTCCGTATTCAGTTTGCTGGGCTTCGGGTGGGACTTACATTTGGCTGTTTGTAGAAATGATCCCAGTGATTCAAGAGCGAGCTTGAGCAGAGAACCGCCCATTAAAGCAGACTGCGGTAGTGACTTGAAGATGAAGCTATTCTTTTCCTTAACACTTTCCCAACTTTTAAAAGTCGTGATACAGGCTTACTATAGAAAAATTAGAAAGTTTAAGAAGGTATAAAGTATTAGGGGGAAAAAACCACCACCATAATTATACCAGTCAGAACCAATCATCGGCAGCATTATTATTATTATTATTTTTTACTGTTTTGTCTGTTTCTGATTCGCTTCACTGCCTTTCAGCAAATGTTACTGCCTAGGGTGGGATAGGCTCTTACGGTGGCTCTGGAATTGTTCTGAAAGCTTCTGAATGTGTGGGAGTTAGCAAGGACGGATTGAGTATGAGGGCCTGTAGGAGGCTGTGGAGCATACCTTGGATTTCAAGGGTGAGGAAACTCCATCTTCAAGATTCCTCATCACATCACATGACCCACGCGGCACCTCCTTGGCCTCTGTTACAGTCGTCACAGACGTCTGCTTGTATATTTTGGTTCACATGTTGTTTGTATTGGTTTTCTATTTTGAGTGAGATTATGTAATTTAGGGGAATAAATGCAAATAGGATCAGAGTTCATTAGTTTTGGCATGTTAAACGCAAACACTTTAAAGAAAAATTCCTGTAATGTTTGTCGAAGACTGCAGTTTCAGACACTCATGTTCCGTCAGTGCTCATCCTGTAGGGAGGTTTTGATACCTTTGTTCTTGGGACTGTTGCTCTTGGTCTGTTTTTCAGTTAACTTTCTTTAATGGTATACTCTACGAAAGCACTTCATTAACTTGATTTATTAATATTTCAATTTAATTATAACACATAGCAATGCCAGGATTTGGTTGCACTTTTATTCTTATGCACAATTATTGTATGTAAATCTAACTCTTAGATCTGGCTGGTGGTGGTCCTGATCTCTCTGGTGTGCTGTAGCTCTGACGTATACTTACAGAGTTTGTGGACTGCACCCTGGGCCTCTCTGTAGAGGAGACTCTCACTTCACAGGTTTTCTGTTATTTCTACCCAAGAAGCAGGATTCTGCACCCGAGGCCAGTCCCGAGAAAAGACAAGCATGTGGTTGGTGAGTGTGCAGAACAGGGCGAGCCCTGGGATCGCTCCGCGTCCTGGGGGGATGACGGTGGAGGGTCCCACCTGGCTGAGGGCAGGGCTCTCTGGGTTTCTCAGTGGATTTCCTCCTCTTGAAACTTGGCTTCATGGAGACGTGGTGAAGTGTTGGAAAGTCAGATGAGCACAGGGTGGAGATCTTGGCTGCTAGCCTGGCTGGGTGCCATCTTTTAGAAATGGTCCCTTGCATGATTATTTATTTTCTCTCTCCTTCCTCGTAGTTTTCTCCTTCCCCCATCTCTTTCTTTTTTACAGTCGTCTACCCCCTCCCCCTGCACACACGCACTTTTCCCCCAGTTCTTCAGGTGAGGCCTTAGGGCTTGGGGTGGGAGCAGCTTATCATGGGGACAGAGTTCACCTGCCCAAATGGCAGAGCTGTAGGGGCAGGACTTTTGTGGGTGGTAATTGTGCCTTAGGAGAGTTGAGAAAGCAAGTAGTGGATTCTTATTTAAATAGCCCTGGAAGGGGCATTAAGGATGTTTGCAGGTCTTGGTCCAGATGGAAGCTGGCACTGGCCTGAATCCACCCCTCTCCTTTCACCCTTTAAGCATTTCCTTATTCTACTCTGTTAGTGCTTTGCAATCATCCCCTTCTGATCCCTAGCTTAGTGTGTAATTACAGGTGCTTTTCTGCTTCCTTTTTGCTGCGATATTGATCATCAGTGTTGGTCTATAGCAAACACACTGATCCGGATGCAAACCGGAAAGTCTGAGGGCTAGTGATGATTCACCACTCACACAGAGCAGCCTGACCGGCCAGGATGGACTGCGCGAACGAGAGCCGGGTAGAGGCAGGGCCTTCACCCAGCTTAGAGGGGCCCCTGGGAGGCTCTGGGTCTGGTTTTGGGACTTTGAGACCTGCAACAAACTTTACCCTCTGGGGACCTCGGTTTCTTAATCTATCGAATGAAGATAATTAACCCTTAATTGCAGGGTTGTTGGCCCATAGGATAGTTTATAGTAAGTGGTATGGCGGTTATAATCTGAAACACTTTAAAATGTACACACATTAAAATATATTAAGTACCCAAAATTACAGTCGTACATATTTAAGATTATTGAAGCGTTATCAGATGGGAAGGATAAAAATTAAGGTAATGTTAATGTCCTGTGCTCTCTGAGGTGGATAGAGTAAGCACCTGCTTTCCATTCTGGGATGTGAAAGTATGTTGCAAAAATGAGTCCCTTAATTTCTGGCAGAGACAGGCTCTTCTTAATTCAAGAAACAGTGTATAAACGCAAATGTTTAGTAATTCCCGAGATTCTGATCTAACTGCTTTGCCTTTGTCTTGCACTTCTTGGGGGCGGATGTTTCCGTTCTTTGGTTTTCCTCTGTATCTGGGAGGAGAGGGGACTTTGGTTGGTCTGCGGCACAGAAGGATGGGGTTCGTTTGGTTTTTTATCCCTTTCCTTTGACCTCCCAATTTCCAGGGCCTGGGTTCTGGGCATCTTGGTATTCAGATGAATGTTTTGTAACCCTTCAGCTTTCTTTTCCTCTTGTTCCCTGAGGTTTTCGCTACAACTCTGCAGATGTTTTTAAAAAAGGGGTGAGTGAGAAAATGACTTATCAGGCTTGGGATGGGGTGATTGCTGTGCCAGTGAGAAGGGCGCTGCTGTGGGGTAAGGTGTGACCTCAGGGCACACCCACGGGCCACGCGTCATGTAACGCTGGCTGTTAGCAGTGCCAGCCCTCTCTCACCAACTTTGCAACCAGAGAGCATCTGTTTTCAGTCAGTTTGTCTTTCAGACACAGCTGGAATACTTCCAGAGCCTAAATGAACTTGATTAAAATGTTGCCTGGCTTTTTTTTATCATCTGGAGCAAAGCCCATCTTGTCTTTCCTTCTTTCAAAGAAGGTCTGTTGTTTCTTGATGGGCTTCGGCTCGGGTTCATCCTGCAAGTGTTCCCCCCGCAGGCTGTGTTCCTCCCACAGGCTGTGTGCACAGGGTCCTGGTGGGGCTGGGAAGGTCAGAGAAGAGGAAGAGCCACCTTGCCCTCAAGGAGCTCACTTATTTGTATCAAAATGCCCTGAACTCAGCTACTCACATCAAGAGACATTTTACTTATAATCTAGGTAGTACTGGGATTATGAACAGCAGCAAAAACATGTCCAGGGCTTACATGTGCCAAGCCCTGTGTGCTAAGATCTTTGCATCTTTAATCCTTACAAGGGTACCATCGCTTTATAAGTCATTTACAAAATTATTATAAGCATCGTTTGATGTTTACTGTTTAAACATAGGGTATAACAAAGCGTTGGGGGACCTTTTTCCCACCTTATACCCCAGTAAAAGACTTAGTTCAAAAGCAAGTTGGTGAAATTATATATCTCCTTTAAAATTAAACAACAAACCACAAATATAAACCTTCTCCTAATAGTAAAATACTGTATTATATACCATGCGCTATTACGATTTATTATATAAATATTGTATTGTAGCAACATTACAGTATATTAAAAATATACTGCAGGCCTGTATTACAGGAAAACACGTGTAACAGCTCCCCAGCTCTCCTTACTTAGGAGAGTAAGGCGGGGGGAGTGAAGCCTCCAGCGAGAAGAGAAGAGGAAGCCCAGGGGGAAGGGCAGTCTTCCTAGCGATGGGTTAGGGTGGCTGGTGGGAACGGAAGCGGGGTGGGAAGGAGGCAGAGGGCGGGGGCAGCGGGGCGCCGGTGGGCGCAGAGAGGCGCAGGAGGTTTTAAGCGGATCCCGAGGTGTCACAGCCCAGGCTTAGAGAAACGGCTCAGGTGCTCGGCCCTCCCTCCCGCTGAACTGCCCCCCAGGTGCCACTGAGGCCTGGGAGCGGCAGCCGCAGCCCACCTCCCTGGGCTGGCCCTGGGCCCCCGTCGGGGTGCGCGGGGCAGGGCGCCCCGTGGGCCCCTGCGCACGGTGCCAGGTGGTAAATGCTGGGCTTGGGCCCAGGGGCGCGGTGAGAGGAGGCCCCCAGCAGGGGAGGGCCGAGTTCAGGTTCTTTGAGGAGGACCGAGTGGGTGGGGTCCCGCCAGGCAGGGGCAGCTGCTGGCGGGAGGTCGAGGTGTGCCCTGCGAACGCGTGTGCAGTGCCATGTGGAGGGGCGCGCCTGGCCTCAGTGACCCCGTTCGTCCTCGGAAGCAACGTTCCCACGTCGGGAGGCTGACAGTAGCGCGTCTCAGTGAGGCAGGGTTCTGTGGGGTTTTCTTTTTATTACCTCATCTTGGATTACGGACTGTTTTGACTAAAGCCTGGGTGGTTCTCCGCAGAAAAGCATGAGTGCAGTACGTGCGTGCACATGTATACTTACGCGCGCACACACGCGCACACACACACAGCCCTGCGGGGCTCCTGGAGCACGTGCGTCTTCCTCTAAGTCACAGTCGGTTTCCTATGAACTGGAGCCAATGGAGAGCAAGCTTCTCTAAAAATGTTCGCATTTAATTTATCATAAATCTAGGAATTACAAAATGAGATTGGCGCTTATTCACTTCACAGAGTTTAACCTTAGGCGCATATTTCCGAACCTTAAATACTATAAAATTAGAAATTAAAATTATTTCATGATATGAGTCCTTTAAAGTGGTATATATTTTCCTCTTTTTAAAAAAATTTAATCCCCAATACTTAATGTTTTCATTTATATTCTGCCTTATCCTGAAAATGATTTAAGGCAATTTTATTTGTTAATTTTAACTTTTCATTAAGGAAATTTTCAAAGATATACTAGAGTAGAAATCATAGCAGAATGGGCCTCTACATACCTGCCACTTAGATACAACAATTATTAGCTTGCAGCAAAATTTATTTCAGGTGTAGCTCTATATTTTTCCATGACCCCCCCTCCCAAAATTTTAACAGTAAATTCTGGGCACATTATTACAGCCGTATTTAGTATAGTATTTATCTGTAAATGGTCCTCTTACAAAATAACTATATTGACATTATTGTGTTTAATAACTTAATGATAATTAATATAATCAGATATTTGTCGGTATTCAGATGTCCCCAGTTGTCTCATAATTGTTTTTAGTAACTTGTTTGTTTGCCCCAGGGTCCTAATAAGGTCCGTGCTGATGTCTCTTAACTCTTAGAATCTCCTCCTTAAACCACTTCCCTCCTTTCCTCCCTTCTCTCCCTTCTTGCCTCCTTGTTGCTTTTCCCCCCATCCTTCTCTCCCTTCTCCCCTCTGTCTCTGTCTCTCTCTCTCAATGTCTCTGTCTCTCTTTGCCTCTGTGTCTGTCTTTCACTATCTGTGTCTCTCTCTCTGTCTGTCTCTGTCTCTCTGTCACATCTCTTGGTTGAAGATACCGGGCTGTTTTCTGTGTCCTGTTTCCGTAGTTTGACTTCGGCTGGTTCATTCCGGGGTGCTCTTTCTTTCATTCCTGGCACTTCCTATGATTCGGTGTTTAGGGTTAAAGGCTCGATCAAGTTCAGTCTTGGTTTGGGGGTGGGTGAGGGCAAGAGTAACTCACACCTGGTCTTGTGTACTCCTGTTAGGAGGCGTGTACTGTCTTGTTTTTCTTGTAGTGTCAGCAGCCATTGAGGGTCATCATCAAGATCCATTATTTTATTAGCGGTTGCGAAGTGGTGATAATTGGATTCTGTAATTCCTTCTTCACTGATTAGCTGAAATCCTTCTAAAAAGAGAAGCTTGCAAGTATTTGGTTACCCTGAGATACAGGAAAGGCAAAACAAATAATCAGTTCTTTCTCTGTATCAGTTTTTAGTGCGTTCCTCCATACCATTCTCTAATGACCAACTTCTTTTTGGATCTTTATGAACTCACGGAATTAAATATTCTCTGTGTATTCCAGTCCCTGTGTCTTGCTGATGCTCCCGTGGCCTCATCTGTGGCCTGGGGAGCCTTTCCGTTCGGCCTCTGCAGCCTCTGGTGCAGCCTTGGTGGTCTCGGCTTCCGTTGCTCTCTAAGGGGACAGGGCAATCCATGTGTTTTTCTGCTCCGAATCTGGAATCAGTTATTTTTCCAAGGAGCTCAAGGGCAGGTTTATTTTAATTTTGAAAGTCTTTAAGTAAAAAATGAACAGTCTTTACTGTGTTTATTCTGCTGCTGCTGCTGCTAAACCATTGATTTTGTTGAACGTCCGCAGTGTCCGGAGCGTCCTGGCTCCCCTTGGTCGGGCAGCTGGTGCAGTGCTTTGCACGTGATAGGGGCTGAATACGTGTTGGCCACGTTGTTGTACCGAATGTTTCATTCGACCAGAAGCCCCTGGGTAGTGGTGGCTCTGTCCTTCTCTGCCTTCGAGGGCGGGTCCCGCTGCCCTCACCGGTGGCTCGGCGGTGGCACATGTGCCTCGTGCTGCGAGCCGGGCCTGCAGCTCCCACACCCCGCGGCTCCGCCTGCATCTCCCCGAGCCGGCCTGCCACCCCTTCCTCTGGCTGCCTCTGCAACCCCTCGCTGTCTGTCCTCCCGCGTCCCCGCGGGACGGGCCTGCTCCTGCGGCTCTGGGTGCACTGGGACGCAGCCCCTGGCTGGTGGCCTCCGACGGCCTCCTTGGTGGCACTGCGACCAGCTGCACCCTAGGCCTGCTCGTTTGGTGGTGCTTCTGCCCTTCCAGGCCTGCGTGGTTTCATTGTGTTGTTTACCTGTGCCCCCCACCCCCCAATAATAGAATTATTTCCTGTACCTTTATGACAAAATAAATTTGTATCTTATCTGCTCTCTTTTCAAAGTGAGTTCACGTCAGACTCTCATTTAATTCCCAAAGCTGCTTTTCCAGACAGGTGGGTCTGTATTGTTATTCTCGTTTTACGAATGAAGAAAATGGAAGGCAGAAAGCTTCCTGGGCCTCGGTCCCCCGTTAGTACCTGACAGATTGAGGAGCCTTGGGAATCAGGACTCAGCGCTGCAGAGGTTGCCTCGGGCCGCTCTGATGGCCGCACATCAGGGGGCTCCTCCGTGCAGAAGAGTGGAGCCGCTCTTGAGTCACGGTGTCTAGAGTGGCTTTTTCCTGAGAGAGATTTGCTCCCTACTGTTGAACTTTTTCTTTGCATCAGGGTTTTATGATTTCTAATACATACTGTGAACAGATATTTGCAGGGAGACCCTGTGCTCCCTTTAGTGAGTTAAAAAATACTGGGAAATAAGGTATAGTGGGGAGTATTTTTTTTTACTTCTGTGACCCTGAGGTTCTTATGTCACCTGGAGAGGGAGTAACCTAGAGAAGAGAAGTGAAAAGGAGAAGAGCACACAGAAGAAATGATGGGAAAAGATGGTGCTTTTCTTTTTAAAATTTTAAAGTGATTTTTTTTTTTTTTAAAAAGCAGAACTACCTATTCAGAAAATAACTGCTCTTTTTACTTTTTAGGAAGATAACAATGTGCCCTACAGTCTGAGGTCAGAGTCTGTGTCGGGCTACACACAAATGTAAGATTATCTTAAGGTCACTCTCAAGTAGTAAACTCAGTGTTTCTAATTTTTCAAAAAGTTAATGTAGCTTTCATATACTGGAAAAGATAACTAAAAGAAAAAGAGTAAGCAGGCCCTTTCTACTGCACAGCCTACCTAGGATGTTTTCTCCAGCAGTTACACTCTTTATAGGAATTTTATAGAAACCTGAGTTCGGGACTGTGCCATTTTCAGAGAATTTGTGTGTTTAAGTTTTAACTGTATGAGGAGTATCCTGTAACTAAAATTATGTTCTAAAAATGGTTGTAATGTTCTTGAAATTTTGTGCCTTTGATTTTTTCGTTTCTTTTCCTGTCATACATATTCTTCGAAATTGTAGTCCTGCAAATGCTCCTGCTGAAGCAGTGTTTTGTCTAAGTTTGGGAAATTCTAAATCATTAACATGTTCGTGTGCTTTTGCCCCTTTAAGTCGCTGAGAAAGACCTTCTCGAACTCTAACTTTCCCAAGTAGAAAATAACATTCAGGCCACTTAAGGAGTTAGTTGAGGTATTGCTATTTTATAATTAAATCCAGATGTTAAAAAAAGTTCATGTCAGAGGTGGTGTAACTTTTCTTTATCACATCACAAAATATCACATCTAGTTGACTTTTTAATCAATTGAATTACAGAGAAATTTAACACAGGTTCTAAATGAAAAACAAGTAGGTACTATAAAATTCTCCACACAGTTCTACTATATTTATTTAATTGAATGAACTATAATTCAGAAGGGATGGGTTAAATTATCAGTTGTTGAAAGTTTAATTAAATTTTAGGTGACTGAACTGGGAAAAGTGGTGGGAAAGTTGCTGATGTATTATCTTACAAGAGTACTTAATTTTAATTCCCATTTTGGCTTACCTGACAGATTAGAAGTCTTGTTTCCAAGTGGAATAAATATTTATGGGAATTTAGAATTGTGTAGTAGTTTTCTGGACTCATTTTCACTAATGTTTTCTGATCCTGTAGCATAGAAGATTTTAATAATACTAACATGAAAAAATTATTGTTTTTTTGCCTTACAGGTCCTTTGGGAGTTTAAAAAAATTGCCTACTGCTTTTTTGAGGGATAAATTTCACTAAAAAGGAGCATCTTTGGGTTTTTTCTTTTAATGTTTATTTTATTTTTTTATTTATTCTGTTGTGCCGGGTCTTGGTTATGGCAGGTGGGCTCCTTAGTTGTGGCAGGTGTGCTCCTTAGTTGTGTCTCGCCTGCTCCTTAGTTGTGGCATGGGAACTTTTAGTTGCGGCATGCATGTGAGATCTAGTTCCCTGACCAGGGATCGAACCTGGGCCCCCTGCATTGGGAGCGTGGAGTCTTACCCGCTGCGGCACCAGGTAAGTCCCCAGAAAGGAGCATCTTCAGATATAAGCCCTACTTAAACATGTAGGACAGATAGCACTACTGTCCTGGTCTTATCTAAAGCTTAAAAGGCAAGTTTGGGGATTATAGGAGAAAGAATCATTGAAAATGCTATCAGAACGCATTGAAAACAATCATATGTTATTTGAAAAACAGATACTTGTCAAATATTCTCCCTGGGAATAAGGTAATTACTTCTTCAACAAGTGCTTGGTGAGCGTCCTCCGGGCTCTGGCCCAGGGCTAAGAACAGGGGTAGCAGCCAGAGGGAGGCTCGGCCTCAGTGGTTAAGAACCCATGTAAAGGACCTTACACAGGCACCCCCCGAACAGCTTTCCTCTGCTCTGAGATCGTGGCGGGAGGGCAGACGTTATAGACAAGTAAACAGATAAGGCTGCTGTTAGGAAGTCATCACACGCTTCAAAAGTGATGAGCCGCGTGTGATTTGAGGGGTGCAGGGTGGCTGAAGCACCTCCGGGAACGGTGTCCAGAGGCCAAGGCTTAGGAGGAGACCCCCTGCCCTGCCGCTTTCTGTCTGACTCTTTCTCTCTTCGGAGTAAGAAATCCGCTGCCGGGAGGAAGCCCCCAGCTGACGTCCTCTCATGTCTCGGCGTCAGTGCTGACCCTCATGTGCACTCCTGACCCACCCTTGGCTCCCTCCCAGGGCTGACTTGCACTGGGAGGGATGGATAAACACGTCTGGGGGTTCGTTAGGACCCTGGGTGCTGAGCAGACCCCGGCCAGGGCAGTTTTGTGTGGCAACAGCTAAAGTGTGTTGTGCATCTTGCGTGTGCAGGCCAGGTGCTCTTGGTACCGTGTGCGCGTATTTCACTCACGCCTTCTCCCAGCAGCCGAGCTGGGTGTGAAGGGGAGCTGGGCTGGCCCCGGCCTCACGTTCCCACGATGCCACCTGTGGAAGATGGGTGTGTTTCTGAGCTATTCTAAACACACTTGTTAACTAGAATAAAAAATGTAAACTGGTCAACCTTCAGTAGCTCCATTTATGTGATGCTCCTTGTTTCTCTGGAGTGTGGAATGAACAATTGCTGTCCTTTTCACCTGTGCTGTACACAGCACTGTGTCCCTCTATGCATGCCCAGGCCGCCTTGCTCAGACGTAATCAGCTCAGTCTTAAGCCTCGTGTTAACCATTGTGATAAGTCACGTGCTGAAAGCCCCAAGATAGATTTTCCCCTTAATGTAAGAATTAATGTATCCTACTTTGTCCTTTTTTAGGACCACTCACCGATTTTCAGAGGTTCTAGTAAATGCATATGTTTGATAATGCTAAGTCTAGGGAACATAAGCAGTAGGAGTCCTCCTCAGACCCATTTCTTCAGCTGTGTGTGTTCAAGCAGTTCACACTTCAGGCTTTGACCGGGGTTTTTATTGTTTTCACTCGGCGCTTGCAAAGTCGCAGACGGGGGTGTTGGGGCCTGCCTGTTGGAGAGGAGGCCTTGGCCGAGGACACGTGCGTGTTGCGCGGGGACTGCGCCCCTAGAGGGGGGGCTCTCAGAAGCCAGCCTGACTGAGGGACCCGCCGGGAGGGAGTCTTCAGCAGCGTCCACCCTCCGCTGTGTGTTAATTCTGGGTCCCGTACGGGGCTACCAGTGCTCTTATTTTGTCTCCTAGGGATATTTAAAATAACACAGACAAACACAAACCCTGTCATGTACTAATACTGAGTATTGCCATCATTTACAATAAAGGGTAGTTAACACCAGAGTAGTTAGGAAGTAACCTCAAGAGTAGAGGTTGTGTAAGAAGTCTGGGTGTTGAGCTGTGGGCTTCTCTGACCTTATCTTAAATCCTTCTTTCTTTGCAATGGCCTGGTGAACACTGACTCAGGGGCCCGCACTGTTGGGGGCAGGACCCTTGTTAACAGGTACGGTGATGGAGAGCCCAAAGAGGTGGCGATCTCTGCGTGATGGAGGGGGTGTCTAGAGCTGAGCTTGGCGTCTGTTCAGTCAGGTCCTGCTCTGTGCTTGGACAGAGCTGCAGGTCAGGTGAGCATCTGTGCCGCCGAGAAGGTTAGAGCACCTTAACCCGAGGCATCCTTATTTTTCCTTAAGTAAGGATGGTGGTAGTGAGCAGTGTTGAGCTGGAGGTTTCATAGCTTTCTTAACACAGTCCACTCCACAGGCCTTAGAATTCAGTTATTTAACAAAAATGTGCAAGTTTTACTTGAAGAAAACGGTAAAAAATGGTCTTTCAAAAATGTGGGCTCTCAAATTACCACATGTTGGGCATGTTATTTTCCAAAGTGCTTTCACTTCCCTTTGGGAATTTCAGTGGCACTGAGCTCGTCCACAGTCTGAGTGTTTTGAACAACCACGTGGACGGTTCCCTGTGAGCATTTAAGATGCGTGGGCTGAGCAGGACCTCCTTGAGGCCCCGCAAAGCGGTGAGGGAAGGATAAGGAGATATCTATCTATCTATCTATATATATAGATAGATATATATAGATACATATATGCACTTAAGTTCTTGGTTCCCGAGATGCTATTTTAGAGAAATGATCTCAGTTTTTCCGACCCAGAGGAATTCACTTGTGTAACCCCTTAGTCCTTAAGAAAATTGCTCTGGCAGTGTTCATATTCCCAGTTTTCCCAGGATAACCTTCAAATGGGAAGGCCTTCCATGGCGGAAGAGGAGGAGGGGTCTAATAGGAGAACCATGTTTATTTTTATTTAATGGTGGTGTGTAAGTTGCTCTCATGGATGGTGTTCATACCTTCAACAAATATTTATTGAGCATCTTCTAGGAACAAAAGACGTCTAGGAGCAATGTAGATAAAGAAGCTAATGGGCAATTTGATACAAATCTTCTAAGTTTGATTACAGTTCCAAACTTTGTGTAACCTCAATGTTTTGTTTTCATTGTGGCATAGACAGCCAGTTAGTTGGTTACCATTCTTCTCTTCTTCCTTGCAAACACATTTCCTGTGTTGTTTGGATCGCTCTGTGCCTAGTTAAAAGATGGCATTTTCCAGCTTCCTTAGAGTCACTGACTCCGTACTGAATTCTGGCCAAGGAATGTAAGTGGAAATGCTTTGTGGGGCTTCTGCAAGGGCTGCTTAAAAGGAGCTGGGAGAAGTGCCCCGTAGCCTTCACCTTCCTCTTTCCTGCTACCTGCTTTGTGGCTGTGATGTCTGGAGCTCCGACAGTAGAAAGGTAGAAGGAGCCTAGGTCCCCGATTACTGTTGACCTAGTAATCCGCAGCCACTCCATCCCTGGACTGACTACTGCCAGGCTTTTTATGTGACGTGTGTTAGGTTTTAACTTACTTGCAGCTGCAACTAATTTTGAGTAACTTAGGTTTTCATGGTCATCCTCAACTTCAGTGGCATTACTGTGAACATCACACTGAGCAGATTTCTGGGGGTTCACCAATGTGCTTATCCTACCTTCATGGCCTCTGGAAGCAGCCATTCCAGATTGCAAGTAAGGAAATTCTCAGATTAAGGAATATTAATTGCACTGTTCCTGAACAAATATGCCTGGAAAATCTTTACACGGAGGTTCTCAAAGTATGTTCCCAGATTAGCAGCAGTGGCATCAACTGGGAATGTGTTTGAAATCTCCAGGCCACACACTAGACCTTCTGAATGGAACTCTGGAGGGAGGGGTCCAGCAATCTGTGTTTTAATGGGTGATTCAGATGCAGATGAAAGTTTGAGAATCATTGCTTTATGATCTGCGTCTTGTCACTCAGACAAAGTAGCATATGCATATGAGGTTGGGTGGGCGACAGTGGGCTGGTTGGGTCTGAAGTTGATGTAATAGCCCTTTGGATTCTGCTCAAGTTGTTTTCCCTTGTTTACTATGGAATTGACAAAGGAGCCCTTAAAGAGATGCATGAGTTCATGCAAGAGGTAAGTATAGGCGAGCTTCTGGTGCCTTCTGGTGCTCCCCAGGGGTACCCCTGGCGTTTGCCATCCACTGCAGCCCACCTGTGGAAAGACCCCAGAGCCACCTGGGGGCAGAGGAAACAGCACTTTGAATGGGACGTCTGATTTCAGATTTGGATGTCTGTGCTTTTTGTTATGTTGTCTGTTCTACTATCGAACTATTTCAATGAAAAATGGACAAACTGCTTGGAAAAAACTATCTGTGAAAACTGACGCATGATGAAACAGAGCACATCATGGTAGTATATCTATTAAGGAAATCGATGGTATTATCAAAACGCTTCTCTCTCTCATACATGTGGAGAAGCCCTGGAAAACAAACAAAAGGCCCTCAGAGCTTGGACAGAGCAATGAAAAGGAGTCAGCCGTGTAGCGATCTGGGGGAGCAGATCGCGAGAGGTGCAAGCAGCAGGTGCGCAGGGTCCGAGGCCAGAGCTCCCTGGCGAGGCCGCTGAGGTGTCCAGAGACCACGTCGTTCAGGACCTATTAGAACTTGGCGGAGTGTTTGGTTTTATCCTCATGAAACTGGAAACAGAGGGTGTCAACCAGAAGAGTGTTATCGGCTGATTTGAGTCCACAAGCCTCTTTCTGGCTGCTGCGTGGAGGGTGGACGGTAGAGGGCAGCAGCGAGAGGAGGGAGATCAGCTGGACGCCCTTAGGATGGTCTGGACACAAGGAAACTGTGACTCGGGTGGGAAGGCATGGTGAGAAGAGGTCAGATTTGGAATGTATTTTGGAGGCAGAATGTATGGAGTTTTCTACAAGATTGGACTTGAGGAGATGGCCTTTTCAATGAGGAAGTTTTGTATGCAGCTAATGGTGTCTTGAGCAGAGGATGAGGAATCTAGCGTTTTAGACCACAGACCGTGCTGCTCGGTGTTGGATGCATCAGCTCTGCCGCTTATCCGTGTGACTCTGGCCAGCTTATGCTGGATCTTCACCTTCCTCGTTTGCAAAGTGGAGATCTGTCTACCTTGGAGATTACTTGGAGAATTAAGTGAGAAAATGTATGTTCAAGTGTTGAGAATAATACCTGTCAGATAGTAAATGGTCAGTACATATCAGTCGTTACTATTTTCCTTTGTAAAACTTTTCACATAAAAAATGTCAGTGTTAGGAAAAACTTTGTCAGGACACACATACTGTGGATTGATTTTTGTTATGGAAACAATGGTTATCTTAGCCTTTGGCCTTGAAGTAAGTGTAGGAGAGAGCCGACAGACGGCTCCTGATGCACGAGGGGCGGGCCCGGGGAGGAGTGCTGTGGCCAAGCGGTGGACCCAGGTGCTTTGCCATGTGTTCGCAGTGACGTAACGACAGATGATGTGATGAGCCCTGGTTTTCTCACTGGGTCCCACACCGGCAGCACAGACATTACCCCTCCTGCGTCAGGCCACAAAGGTGATGGGGTAATGGCCTCTGCAATAGTTAGACACTGTTTAACGTCCGTGGCCTGGAGATAGGAACTTCATACGTGATGTATACTTGGCACCACCGAAGCAAAGGCCACCCGAGGCACGGTCTTGTCACTGCCCCAAACAGCTTTCTTTAGGGATGCGTGTCACCGAAGTAAGGACGTGTGAGAGTCAGGTTGTCAGAGACGCCTCAGCCTCACGCCAGGTGAGACCAGACCCTTGTCCCACCTCCCTTCGTACGAAAAACATTAAATGCGGATATAGTTTGGTCCATGCTGATATTATCTTACTGGTAATTTTTATTTGTTCAAAATGCATTAGTTTTCCTAAACAATTATGTGACCATTTCTTGTACTGCTGTGAAGTTGTTTCCCCCGCCCTCCCCCCCGCCTTCCATCCTCCACCTAAAAGGGCCACTGAACGTTGTCTATCAAAATGTACCATCGAGGAAGAAAACATTGGGATCCACCTTAAATACATACATTATTTTGGCATACCAGTTAGACGCTATTTAAAAAACACAGAGAATTCATTTTAGACTCAACCACTTTCTCTAAACCATTACAGGAAATATTGGAGGGACGTTTTAAAAGTCATTTAAAAAAATATTGACACATGAAACAAAAATTGCAGCCTAAGTGTCACAGTGGTACACACACAAGGCTTCCATGGTGGGACTACTGGACTGTGTCTAAGAAACTTGGCATTGTGTCTACGAGTAGGTCAATAACAGGAACTCCATCATAAATGCCCTGGTTTCCTGCTGGTATCGGCCTCCCCGTGGCCGCCTTGCGCTGGCAGGAGCACACGTTTGAATAACAGCTGGCAGCAAACAGGGAAGCCTGTATTATTTTTAAATTGGGGAATTGTTTTTCAGAAACCTCTTTTCTTACATATTCTTTTCCAATTTTACCATCATTTTTCATTTCAAAATTGAGTAAATGTCCTCAAAGTGACAGGAAAGACTGCATTGAATCAATAAATGGAACTCCCTCTAGCCCCCCGGTGGCCTCAAATAACTTGAGCACATAAGCATCGGCCTTTTATTAATTGGACAGGGCTTCAGAAATGGGGAAAAGTAATTTATGTTGGCAATTTGATTAACAGGCTTCCTATGAACACACATTCCTATAAAACTAACAAGTATGAACCATTCAAGACACACCAAGAAAAGTTCTTAGAAACCTTTCAGATGAAAAGGCAGCAGAATAATCCAGGCAAAGGGGGTGCGCAGCCCCCATCCAGGGCCTTTGCTAATGACCCAGGCTGACTTTCTGTAGACTCTGTCGAGCAGGAAAGACCAGGACTGCTTCTCCAGGCCTGTGCCCATGATCTGGGACCTTGTGTATTTCCTCCTCTGCTTCAAGCACTGTCCCTTGTGATCCAGAGCCAAGGGCACAGCTCCTCTTTACTGGCCTGAGAGGAATTTCAGGTCAGAAGCAGTGTATTCTATCGAGATAAACCACAGCACACTTGGTGCCATGTTAAATTCAGTCACTCCTCTGGGCCTCCCGTCCTTTGCCAGGATGCAGGTCACAGTCTAGTCTCTGAGCCTGTGGGCCGTCAGGACTGTTCCGCCTTACCTGGTTTTCACGAGTCAACTCCTTTCCCAAACGTGCAGCCAGCCCCCTCCTCCCAGTTAAAGGGCACAGAGAGAAGTACGACATCGTCAAAAAAACATTTGAGTTGAAATCAGACATTCAGGCACACCAATGTCAGAGAAAATTTTATCTGTCAAAGACAGAGAGAGAGTTAAAAACACAAAGTAAATTAGGCTAAATATTTATACCATTATGACAAATAAAAAATGAACAATATAGGATTGTGAAGTCTTTTATATGATGAAATAGGAAATTGCATTTTAAAATTGCATTTTTGAATATTTCCAATATTGAAATTGCATTTCAAATGAATAGATTGTTAGAAATTAGAGACTCAGCTTTGTGAATAAGGACACTACGTTCTCTCTCTGGGGTAGCAGGGGCAGGTGTTTGCCTCACCTGAATTGTCGACTTCTGTTTCTTCCCATTCTGATGAAGAGTGGTCTTAGGGGTAGGCTGGGGGCACCTTGTAAACTAGTAGAATTCTGCTGGTTAGGCTCCGTGATCTCTGCTGCCTGTATTCCAGACACCAGGACGTGCACAATGCTTGTTTTTTCTCGAACTTGGTGAGAAATCTGATGTGGTGTTGAAGTTACAACACTTCTCACCTTTTCCAGTTTCACAGTCATAACTTTCTGATTCTGTAAAATACCTTATCTCAGGAAAATAAAAATCCCCTTTCTCAGTTCTGTCTGCAGCTCTACTTTTCTTTATTGCTCAGTTCCCTCGTTCTCTGTTTCTAATCCAGTGATCTCTGGGGCATGATTAAAAATTATTGATATAACCTTGGACCTCCCAGTCATTGAAGAGTCCTAGCGTGCTTTCACATTGTGGAAAAGGAAAATAAACAGATTGAAAGCTGTGTCACTGAAGGAGAAACAAAGTACATCAGCTTAGAGCAGGACCCGCAAAGCCTCTCAGTATTTTGGACACATTTCATTTCCTAACAAGTACTTTTTCCTGCTATGAGGCGGGCAGTGAGGGGACAGCTGTTGACAAGGTGGCCCCTTCTTGAGGAGACGTGGAGTCCTAGGGGTCGTGTGGAGTTGTACACGCGTATGCGTGTGTCCACGTGCCCGATTGCTGGTCGTGGTCGAGGGAGATGGCCGTCCGGCGCCCGGTCGAGGCCTGCCTGCTCTGTCCCTTCCGCCAGCAGAGGCTCACCTGCCGTGGGCGCCGTGCACTGCTTCCTTGCCACACATGGGGCGGGAATGACCGAGCTGGGATCTGAACCCAGACCTTCTGACTGGTGCTCACATCCTCCCACTGACACCCTTGTCGTTTCCTAGTGGTGATTTCTTAAAGGAGTGACTGAAGGGCTGGCACTCGAATCTCCCCTTTGGCCCTGCAGACTGGGAGAGGCTCAGGAAGGCTGGCTTCTTCAGGAGTGTTTCCCTTTGTCACCCCGCCTTGCTGCGGCCTCCTAGGGACGCAGGGCCCTTGTTACTCACAGTGCTGTTTGTCTCACGGCAGCCTAGACTTGGGAAGCTTTGAAAATTAAAGCCATTTTATCTTGTTAGAGCCTTCCAAGGAAATGAGACCCTTTGATTTGCGCCAAGGAAGACGTCCTGTGACAATGTCCTGAGCCTCCCTTGTTGATGTGTTCACAGCGAGGTCAGACCTCTCCAGCCGCGGGCTCCCCTGTGAAGGCGGACGATGCAGAACCAGGCAGGCGTTTGACGGGAAGTGTGGTCACTTTTATAGACCTGACCATTGACGTGCTCGAGGTTAGCAGCTTACTCAGGACCACACAAGGAGCTGGAGAAACAGCTGGCGGAGGAGCCTCCGCCTTCCAGCCAAATTCTTTTCCCAAAACTATCCACCTTCCTCAGGAAGCTAGTCTTTTTATAGCAGCCTAGCCTCCACCAAGAACCTGAGCAGGACGGTGAACAGAGCCATCCTCGGAGAGCTTCTGTCCCTTCCATGTTTCCACTGGGCGAGCTGTGTGGCCTTTAACCGTGGGGATGAGTCAGGAGTGCCGGGCGCTCTGACAGGGGGTGCCTAGTGCCCCTCCCAGTCGAATCGGCCGTGGCAGCAGTGGCTGTGATGCCCTTTAGCTCCTAGGATTTTCCTTTTTAAGATGAACATGTTGCTTTTATAAAAATTTGAGCACCTTAAGGATCTCTTTGGGAATTCTTTTGGTGGATGCAATTTAATGTCAAGCAGGGACATGAAGATTGACATTCTGCAACTTTCCTCTTATTGACAGATTTACCTCTTTAACTTTTTTCTGTGTTTCTTTATCCATGTCTCTGAGCACCTCTTGCCGCCTTGCTGACAGTTAAGACTGTCCTGTTAGGAGTTACGTTTGCTCTGTTCTGAGCTGCCCAGACCCAGGCGAGAGGTCAGTAAACCGCAGGCAGGCCTCTGTGATCTGCAGTGACTGAATTTGTTTTGGATTCAACACTCAGTGTAGGCATCACTGTTGAAAAGACATGAAAACAATGACAGAGACCTGCCATGGTGAATTTTCCGCAGTGGGCTCCATGCCTAGCGACAGTTCCTCTTATGAAGTGCTTCTTGGTGGAGTGACGACCGAGAGGGCTCCTGACTTCTGGTGAGTGTAAGTTCTCTTTGGTCTTGGCACCAGCAGTGAGACAGAAGGCGAGTGCAGTTCAAGGGCGTGTGCACAGGCACCAGGTGCTTCCCAGTGCAGTGAGGGGAGCGAGCCACCAGGTGGCTCAAGTCTGGTAGCATCTGCATTTTCAGTCCGCGATGATTACGCTGTTTCGCAGCTGTTTTCACTTCAGAGAGACCAGTTCATAAAAACCATTCTGAGAATGGATTTTTTTTAACACAATCTTAGAATGTTAACGCAGAAGATTGCCTTTTTAAATTGTGTCACTGACTAGTATTTACAGGTGTTTGGACCTGTGTACTGTGTTTAGATTTATATAAAAGCTTGAGCATTGGTTACCATTTTGGCTGAATAAGTCCCCCCAAATTGTCATTTTACAATGTTATGATAATTTATATGTTTGTTTTGACATACTTTCCATAGTTACAAATGAAATTAATAGATACAGAAATTTATACTGTCAGCATGGTTCATATTGTTTTATTTTATGCTTCTGTTCTTTGGAAAATGAAGAGACACACAGTACCTAAAAAATCAACACATAATTTTTGTGGACTTATTATTTCCCAAGAAGAATTTAAAAACCTACTTTATTCCATGAGAAGGAATTCACCCTGTAGCTTCCCACTAACATTAGACAAAAAGCATTAAAATGCCAAAATATTTGCTTTATTTTGGAATATACGTGCAATAAAGTTCAGGTAAAATTAACCCTTGGGATACTTGCTTTTTTTTTTTTTTAGCAGATCACGACAGAGCATCTTAATTTTGGTTCGTTTTGATTTTCAATCGCAGGTTTCCTGGAATTAGGATTCTTGTTCTGATAAGCTTAAGGTATATTAGAAAATAAAACACCTATTCAAAAATTTAATGTCCAGTTTCCTATTTATGTGGGTCCTTTTCTTTTTGCTTCAGCATTTTTGGGCAGAGTCATTAGAGTCATTTTTGGACGGAGTCACTTCTGTTACATAGTAGGAAAAGGGAAAAGAAGGTGAAATTCAAATCAGGTTTTTTTCCTTTCTGCTAATTCTGGTTAAAACTTTTGCTGGAGAAAAGATGAAATAAATTTTTATAAACATGTTTTAAAATTGCCATGGTTTTATTTACTCTTGGTAACTTCCTGTGTGTATAATTACCTCAGAAAGGAAAGCAGTCTTCATTGAGATTATTAAACATAATGTTTTCTTGTCCTTTTTTGTGAAGCAGAGGCTCTGTCAGCAGTTCGGATGGTGTGCGTGAGGTGAGGCCTCATGACCCAGTGATCAATTCCAAAGACTAAAGTTTAAGGAGTGGTTGTGGCTAACAGAATAGCCTTTATTGGACATTGCTCTGCTGTGCTTGGTCAGGGGCAGTGTTACTGTGTCGGATGGTCTTGATATATGTTCCATCGACTGTGCTGATTTTCCGCTTCTGTACGCGGGTAGCCATGTGGTAGCCAGGAGTCTTCAACAATGGGTCTTTGTTGAGGTATTAATTTCTGTCCAGGAACTTGATGTGACTTTTAAAAACTATTGCTGTGTGTGAAGAGTGTAGACAAAGTTGTATGGGTCTTGCCCCTCCCCCATGATTAGGCAAATAAAACAACGAAAAAGTATGTGTGGGTAGCACTTTTTAATTCTACTTATCTTTCATTTATTTTGGTGGCTTGGTATGAAAATGGAATCTCTTGTCATGATGATAAATGGAATCTTTCGTTGTAATGATAAAGCAAGTTGATAAAGTAAGGAAGTGAAAATTGGTAGAAAGTGCTTAAAGATATAATTTAGTGTTATAATACTTTTAGATGCAATGTTTACTTATTGGGTGCAAACAACTTTATGTGTATGTGTGTGTTTAAAAAATATTCCGTAAGGAATTGACCTTCAAGAATCGTGAAGCACATTTTCCCCAACTTTATTTTTCATATTTCCTTATAAAGTTAAAAAAAAATTTTGCACTGTGAGTATTTTAATGCCATTTCCTCCTACTTTAAAATTGTTTTAAATTAGTTTTATTTTGTACGTTGCTTCAGAAATGACAGTGAATTTAAGAATTAAGCTCTGGTGTGTGTAGAATACAAAAGTGCATTGATCACTGGGTGCCTCACCTCATGCACACCGTCCAAACTGCTGACAGAGCTGAGATTAAGTCAGGACTTCCTGTGGTGTGGGAACCACCTGGCTTGACTTGCATCACACTGAATTGAGAAAGACAGGTAATGTTTATATGCCTTTTTTAATAACACTCTCACTAAGCTTCCACTATTTCAGGGGTTCGTGTGGCCACTTCATGTATATTTGACGCCTTTACAATCTTAAAATGAAATTCATGGATAAGATAACCTATCTTAACGACACATTATGTTTTTTTAAGTCCGTACAATGTTTTTACTATAACCAAGAGAAAAAAAGGGAAGTGAGTAGTCTGTCAGGAGAATCTGTGTTTCAGCGTATAAATGTGAGATGCTGCTGCATGGGAACACACGAGGAGGCACTCAGCCGCCTGCCCCTAGCGCGGAGTCCCGACGTGACGGCCACAGGTGCAGACTGCGACATCTGTGGGTGGTAGTGGCAGCTCAGCAAGCACTAGTGGCCATGATGCTGGCGTCACCATTTTTTTGAAATGGTCTAATTTGGTTAAATTTGGCATAAAGTTGTAGTTTTCCTTAACATACTTTGTAGCACATACTTTGTGCTTATGCAAAAACCCAGTTAGGTTCTGCGTTCAGATAATTATAAACAATTTTTGTTTTTCTGCACAGGAACATCCAGCAGGACTTCTGAAAGTTGTGAGGGACACAGGGCAGCCTTCAGCTGTGCTTCTAGCATTCCTGGTCTCCACCCCCTAAGTGCCAGCAGCACCCCAGTGATTGTGTCAACCAGAGTGCCTCTATTCATTTCCAGAGCCCCCTTTAGGCCGTGGGCGCACGGGCCACGAGAGCCCGTGGTAAAGCCCTAGCAGACTGCTTGGCCATGTTCCTTCACAACACTGTTAACAGCCATCTTTGTGGCAGGCAGTGATGGGGGCTGCGTCAGGGATGAGTGACACTTGTCTCTTTCCTGAGGGAGCCCGGTCTCTGCAGGAAAACACAAATAGATGCCATGTAAGGGAAAGTGAGGGAACTTGGGCATAGGTGGGATCCAAGGTAAGCTGGTTTCCTCCCACCTTTACGTTCTCTCCTGGATTGTGGCATGCCCTTAGGACCGTGGCCAAGGACACTGCCCTGAGGAAGCTCTGGGCGGGAATTCCAGCTCTGCCCCGTGCAGGAAGTGAGACCTGGAACCAAAACTTAACTTGTCCAAGGGTTGGCTTCCTCATTTGTGGGAATGAGGATAATGAGATTAGCTGCATAGTAAGATAAGATAACTGTAAGAATTAAGACAGAAGTGTTGTAAAAAGAGAGTGCAGTGAGTGTGTCAAAGATTGTCTTTTACTAATTTTTTTTTTTTTAACAAGAGAAAACTGGCAGTAGGTGGGGCTAAGCCTACTCTAATACTGTGTTTGCTCTTTCACTACAAACACTAAAAAAAATTCCCATGGTTTGTAATATCAGGTTTTCATCCCACACTTGGTCTTTTTTTCCCTTCCTGATTATTTTCTTTAGAAATAAAATATAAAATAAAAGAAAAAGCCTTTTGTGCTTTTCATAAAAGTTGCAAGTTGAATGTTTTTGAAACCACACACCTCAGATGGAACTAGAACCCAGTTGTACCTCAGATGGGACATGAACCCAGCCAAAACCCAGACTGGGACTCGAACCTGCGAGCTGGGACTTGAACCCACTGTCTTTTAGTTAAAATCACTCACCTGGCGTCAAGACTTACCGAAGCTCAGGTTCTTTATGTCTCAGCACAGAAGGAATTCAGTGAGAGGCAAAGTGATAGGCAAGAAGTAGATTTATTACTATAGGACGCTGTGTGGGACACAAGCAGGTAGGCAAGGGACCCTACCCCAGGAACTAAGTGGGAAAGCAGGTTTATTTTGGGAGATACACACTCCACGGGCAGAGCGTGGGCCATCTCAGAAAGCGAGAGCGGCCCTGAAATATGGAGTGGTTAGTGTTTATAGGCTGAGTAATTTCATAGGCTAATGAGTGGGAAGATTATTCCAACTGTTTTGGAGAAGGGGTGGGAATTTCCACAAACTGGACCACTGCCCACTTTTTGGTGTTTGATGGTCAGCCTCAGAACTGACATGGCACCTGTGGGTGTGTCATTTAGCTGATGTGTTACAGTGAGCATACAAGGCTCAAGGTTTAGTGGAAGCTGAATCTTCTGCCATCTTGGACCTAATCAGTTCTCACCAGTTTATGTCGTGTCCTCAATGGCTACATCGTTCTTTAAGGGTTGTGCCCTGCCCCCTTCCCTCCTGTCTCATGTTCAGTTGGCTGGAGGGCCTTCTTGACTTAGTGATGTCACCTCTGTCTTGAAACTGAGGCGAAAAGGAGAAGAGGTAGGAGTGGGAGGGTGTGAAGTAGAAAGACGTTTATTGAAATATATGTTAAAGTTACTGAAGTTTGTGAAAAGTTTATGTTGATCATGCAGGTCATCCCGTAATATAACCGAACTCCATCCTGGAGAAAGAGGATGGCTTGCTGGATGTTGTCATCAGCCTAGTAGTCGTGGAGTCGCGAGGTATCTTGGCCACAGAACGTTTGAGTAGAATTGACCTTTGAGTTGCAGGAATTGGTACTTGTAGCCCTAAACCGTCAGTTCTGTGGTGGAACAGCGAAGCCGATCCCAGTGACCGGCACAGTGTAGATCGAGAAGTAAGGTTTCAGATGTGGAAGTGTGTTTCCAGCCCTTGGAGAGGTGGATGAGCTGCTCATTCTGCACATGCCATCGAAGTGAGTATGTTCTGGAAGAGGCAGGAGGTGATGAACTGCAGAGTGAGCAAGGACCCTGTTCTTGGCTTCTGAGTAATACAGGTCCCCGGGCCCCGTCCACATCTAGTGGGGTCTGGGGTCTTCGCTTCCCGCCCCTGCACCCCGCCCCCGGCCGTGCCACGCTGCTTATGGGATCTCAGTTCCCCGACCAGGGATGGAGCCTGGGACCATGGCAGTGAAAGCCCAGAATCCTAACCACTAGGCTACCAGGGAGCTCCCAAGGGTCTTTGCCTGGAATAGGCTCCCCAGTTGCTTCTGACAATAGAATCATGTAGTTTTGGGGAGTCACCATTACGGGTTGGAAAATGGCTGCTCCAGAGATCGCATTAGCCTGTGTTAATGGTTGTTCGTTTGACATCTCTACCGGCTGTTCTCCCTAAACCTTGAAGCCAGCACGGGAAGAAGAAACATCTACACTCCCGACCGCCCCTCCTGCCCCGCCAGCTCCCAGCTCTGTTATTATCTCTTCCCTTTGAATGGTTTTCTGTTCCCTTTTCCCAGACCAGTTTATTACCATATGTTCTGTCCCTTTCGTTTTTCTGATCTGTCCTTGTCCCTTCTCAGCACCACTGTTCCTGTCTGTTTTCATTAGCTCTCACCGGGGATTTGCCATGCCATTCGTTTTCCTGGGGTCACTCTCCCCCAGGTCACAGAAGTCTGAGGTCTGTTTTCTTGGCGTGTTGTTGCTGATACTGTGAGTTGAGTCACAGGCCTGGCATTCTAGCCCTTCCACAGGGTCATCACAGGTTTGGCCACAGTGGATAGTGGGCTGTTCTCTCACCCTCCCTCACCGTCCTCACCGCCCACACTGTTGCTGGTGGGGTGTCTTCCCGGGGGGGCTCTCCCTGTTGCTCTCCCTATTGCCATCCGTCCTGATGGAGCTCAAGTGTCAGGTACTTGAGGGCAGCCTCCTGGTCCCTCCTTTCCCAAATGCGCCCTCGTCTGCCTCTGAGCCTCCGCAGTGTGTTAGAGTTAAGGGGTTATCAACTTACCCGTATTCTGCACATTAAGCTCCTTGAGAACCGAGACTTGCTCATCTTGATACCCCTGCAGCATTTGGTAAAGAGTCTTAAACATTGTCGAGAGGCAATAGCTGTTGGATTCTTTGAAGTTGAGATTACCTGGGAAGTGTCAATTGCCGCAAAGAATAAGAATGGAAACCTCTTATTACCTTTTCCTGCTTCAGCAGTGACCCCGGTCCATATCAAAGGAGAGCGTTTGGGGAGCCCAAGGAGGAGGTTGATTACGTGACTGTGCAGTTTCAGACATTTCAGCGAGGCAGCTGCAGAGACTGAAGGAAAGCTCTTGATACTATTTTTGTAGGCAGCTTTACCTCTGGTTTTGGAAGTAAAGTATTAAATATGGAAAAGCTAAAATTACTTCTGTTTGACCACTGATGAGTTTTAGCTAAATTGAACTTTGTGTCTGAGGAGAGAATTCTGAGCATTTGGGTAAAATAGTCAAATCCATAGTCCCGTTCTGTGCAGGAGCCCCTGTGCCCCCATCACTCCCTAACTCTAAATCCTCTCTCCTCGGTGAAAACCGGCATCTTGCTGCCAAGAGTGGGGCCTCCTGGCCGCCTGAGTCGTAGGCAGGTAACTTGTCCGCTGTCGAGGGGCCTGGGTGAGTACTGCTGGTGTCCTTACGGAGCTGACAGCTCTGCGGGAGCCTGGAGCCTTGACTTCTGTGCTTCTGGGGAGACGACCTGTGGGTGTTACCTTCTAGTGGCTTAGAGGCAAGAATTGAATTCATTGATGCTGAAACAGGAGTGCTGGTTTAAATTCGTAATTTTCTGCTCTTTAGTAATTGACCATATTGAAGGCATTTAAAAATAACCATCCCGGGCTTCCCTGGTGGCGCAGTGGTTGAGAGTCCGCCTGCCGATGCAGGGGACACGGGTTCGTGCCCCGGTCCGGGAAGATCCCACATGCCGCGGAGCGGCTGGGCCCGTGAGCCATGGCCGCTGAGCCTGTACGTCCGGAGCCTGTGCTCCGCAACGGGAGAGGCCACAGCAGTGAGAGCCCTGCGTACCGCAAAAAAAACAAAAACCAAAAAACCCCAAAAACCATCCCTTTAAATAAAGCAGTTTCCACTTGAAAACCATCGCTGTTCCCTTGTAATGTGATGCCAGTTTATATGATCTCTTACAGTGAAAGAAAGGCAGGTAAAGCCACAGCCCAGGGTATTCATCTTTACTGTTTTACTACTTGGCATGTCATCTTAGAGCTTCGTTAATTTCATTTTAAACCTCAGTGTTCTCTTCCAAAAAATAGGAATAGTGTTGGTACCTCCCTCGTAGGCCTGTGGGTGGGTAAAATGAGGTGAGTTGATGGATGGCAAGCACTTAACGGTGTATCTCTCGTGATATGAGTGTTTTCTCCATGGAACACTGCAAGGCATTTTTGTGCTTCCATTTTGTATTTCTTCTAAGAGCTTGGTACCTTTCCAAGGAGCGGCTCAGGTCTCCTGGGATGAGAGTCAGGCCTGTGACTGCAACTGATGGGGCCACAGGTGGATCAAATCCAGAGAACTGGGAATGCTTGTCGGGCGATGCATCAAAGAACGGAATTTCTTTCCCAAGCATGCTGTAGATCCGGCTGGGCTCTGTGACTTTGTTCCAGACCAGCAGGGTGGCGCTGGAGCGGGCTCTGAAGAGGTGTACAGTTCCCTCCTGGGCCCGAGTCGCCTGACCAGCTGGAGGCACGTCCTCTCCTGCGCCAGCACAGAAAGGGCCGGCTCAACCCAACTTACTCATCCGTTTATTTTATGAACTTGACTTGGAATGAAGAATATCTCAGGCCCTAAATGATGCCGTTGCAAAATCAGTAAAAGCAGACCTGATGTAAAGAAAGATATAAAGAGTGGTAAAACCAAAGAGGAGGAATTGTGTAGGATATTTTAATGATCTGGCAAAGTTTGTAAAGCATTTATTGTTTCTAAACATAGAGTACCATTGATGTTTAACAGTAGACTTCACTTTTACTTGAAAGTATCTAATTTACCGTACACATAACATTGTATATAAATAATTATCCTTGTACATATATTTATTTCTGAAATGTGGCAAATACTCAAGTAAAAACTTCTTTTAGGTGCCCATTTGGGTTAAAACACTAGCACCTAGAGAGTCTTAGTATGTATCTGCCAGTAGTTTCAGTCCTGCACCTTGATTACTCAGATCTTGTTAAGTGAATCTGTGTAGGCGGTTATGCGGTATGCAGTCCTTGCTTGACAGAATAGATTTTTTTTTTCTTTAAATTAGTAAACACAACTAGACAGTGGTCTTCAGTGTGTATTAGACGAAATGCTTGAAGGTACCTGGAGGGGACACCAGATACAGAGTTGAAGTTCTTGTAGCAAGTCTAATTTATTCTAGGAAGACCAGCTAACACATTGTTTCTGCAGAAGTAACTGTAGGGGCTTGTTACAGCTCCCCTCCATCTCACTTGTTTCACACATTGGGATGCTGTAGTGGAAATCTTTAAACAGTGCCCTGGGCCTTGTTTTAGCAATCAGCTAAGCTAAATAGGTATATTTATGCCAGGTTCCATTAATTGGTACCTTTGCTATTTTTAAGGGATAGGCCAGGCCTCCATTGCAATAACATAAACGAGTGATTTTTGAATTGCTGTACAAGTAATATTTTAATAACATCGTACAGTAAAACATCACAGCAGTCCCAGTAAATCTTAGAAATGAGCAGGTTTTGTTTTCCTACTTTCCCTGCATGTTTTTGTCTATATGCACACTTGGTTTTTACACGGTGAAGGTTATTGATTTCCGCGGCCAGTTTGGCGGCTTCAATAATGGCAGCTTTGGTGATTTGAAGCCAAGTTTGAGAATCATTGCTAAGGATATAATCCTGTATTTAACAGAATAAAATTTTAACAAATGTATGTTAATTGATTCATTTTTTGACAGGTATTTACTAAATATCCCTAGTTCTGCACTTCCTCATCTGTAAAATGGGAATGGTAACAACGTGAGGCGCCTGAGGGAGGTGGGGAGTTGGTTGAACAGGAGAGGAAAGAATGTGAGCACGCATGCGCTCCCCCTGGACCTCAGGCTGCAGGCCCAGACCTGCCAGTTAGAGCCACATGGGCCAGTGTGCCCACACCTGAGTGGGACTTCATTTTCAATCACAAGCTGATGAGATTTGAAGGAACTGAGTTATATGTTTAATAGCTATAACATCATCTTGGCCCCAGTTCTCTAAAAATGGCCCTAAGGCGGCAGCTGGAGTTTTCTGCTGAGGCATTGATTCTGTCTTGGGAGAAATTCTGAGTGTCTTTATTACTTATCTGGGAAATAGGTGAAGGAACTTGCATGTAGGGTGGGTAGACTGATGCTAGCAGGAGAGACGTGGTACAAATCTTGGCAGTTCAGTCGTGGAAATGAATAAAACGGCTGTTAGAGTATCATTATTGTTGGCTCCAGACAGCGGTCGAAGGTGTAGTTTAATTTTTCCACGTTGTTGGATCCCCCAAGTTGATATCTGAATGGACACACATTTAGAAGTAGTGATTTTGATCAAAATGTTTGACTATTGTATAATATAAAGAATATGCGATCACAAAAGTGCAGTATTTTCAGGAACACATGGTGGTGTGTGTGGACGTGAGAGCGCCGTGCTGACACAGAGGTGTGCAGTCTGCTGAGTGTTTTCAGGAACACGTGGTGGTGTGTGTGGACGTGAGAGCGCCGTGCTGACACAGAGGTGTGCAGTCTGCTGAGTGTTTTCAGGAACACGTGGTGGTGGTGTGTGTGGACGTGAGAGCACCGTGCTGATGCAGAGGTGTATTTTCAGGAACACATGGTGGTATGTGTGGACGTGAGAGCGCCGTGCTGGTACAGAGGTGTGCAGTCTGCTGCGCTGGCAGCAGTCATGTTTTGCAGGAGGATATTGTTATTCTTGACATCAACTTAAAAAACTTAAGGCTGTTCTGTAACATGGCTCGACGGTCATTCTTTCCTCCCTTGCTGGGATGTATCCTTGCAGACTTCGCTGAGGAGCTAACTGATGAGCACTTTTCAGAGCCTGGGAAAAGCCTTGGGGCCACACTGGGATTCAAATCCTGGTTTTGCCTTGTGCTCCTGACCAATGTACTTGACCAAGACAATGGTGTGATCTCCTTCGTATTTGAAGAAGATCACTGGTGCCACATGGATATGAGGGTTCACGAGTGGGAGAGAAGGTGCCAGTTAGGAGGTTGGTGCAGTGGTCCAGGCAGGAGGAGATGGTGGAGTGGACAGGAGTCTTGGCCGGGAGGTGGAGAGACTGATGTGTGTGATGTTTTGAAGTTGGATCGATAGGGTTTGCTGATGGATTGGATGTGGGGAGTGAAGAGCAGGGAGGCAGGGATGAACCCTGAGTGTGTGTTTGATCATTTGGATGAATGCAGATGCCATTTAGGGGCCGGAGAGACATAGTTTGAAGAGAGGGGTGGGTGGGAATTGAGAAGTGCTATCTTCCTTGCTCCTATGAACCTTTTGATAAATCCTTTTAAAAGTGGAATTTCATAGATCTGACTTACATAATATTGCTACAGATGACTTGGAGAGGAAATACCTCATGAGGGAGGCTTCTGGGAGTCTCCAGTTGGTTCTCATGCCTTCGGAACATCGGAGAAAGAAATCTTTTTGTTTATGAAATATTTTGGAAACTCTCAGAAAAATCCTTTGGAATGACTGGGAGGATTTGTCCACGTGAGCTGTGATTTATTCCAGAGTGGCATCCTGCTCTGTATTTTAATCGGCATGTGCTATGTCTCAACTCGTCCCACAAAGGAACAAGTTCCTCAAGTGGTGAAGTGTAGTGTGTGGACAGCCCTCCAGCTGGATCTCACACAGTGTCCTTTCCTTAAGGCAATGAGAAAAAGGAAAGGAAAAACGCAACTCTCATACTAGCTTTTAGCTCCTAAACTTTATTTTCCAAACCATTTGTGTTTGCTTATACCCCCATGTTTTTCCTTAGTAAATTCAAATGATGAAAAAGATCAAGATTCATTATGAAATTTGTGATTACCACTCTGGCCGAGAAAACCGATTAGCTCTGGTGTGTACCTCTCTCTGCAGCCTTAGAGTCCCTGCGGAAGGACCCAGGTGTCTTTGATTTGGGCTCTGTAAGGTGAGAGATCCTGACCCTCTTTTTCTTTTTTTTCCCCCAGAAAGAGAGGGCCTTTGATATTTTGAAATATGCCTTGTTGCTGCCTAGCCTCTGGCATCTCTGCCTGTGCTGGTGGCCAGCTTTGACCATTTTCTGGCCATCGTTGATTCAGGCCCGTACCCCTGAGCGGTCCTCACATGCCCAGGTGCTGCCATTCAGACCACAGACTGAGAATTACTTAGTTAATCTACCTGCAGAGAGCTTGTATTTCATGATTGGCCCTTGTCAAGAAATTGTGCCACTCCTGTGTAGGATTTTTTTCATCTGTAGTGTAATTGGATGGGTGTACCATCTGAAATTTCATTTCTATTTTTAAGTGAGAATTTAATTCATCTTACTGACTTCGGCAGTCAATCCAAATTTCAAAATGGAGAACCTTAGAATGATTTTTTTTCAATAACCCTTTTGTTCTCCTGTGGATTGATACTACAATTTCTTGAAATCAAGTTTTAAAGATACTTTTAAATTTTTTATTATGAAGACCGATTGCCTTTTTTAAATAAAGGAGTTGTCTTACAGTTAAGCTGGAATTGCTCTAGGATATGTCTGTATGTTTTGCTGTTGTGATGCTTTTCTGTGTGCACTGTGGTGGTTTGCATTTATTCTCCCCTCTTGGGCTAACTGGCAGTGCTCCTGCAGACAAGCAACATTGTTACTCATTGTTATGCCCACAAAGAGAGCACAGCTCCCCACACCCTCCCTTGCCCGGCACAAGGCAGCTAGCTACTCAATGAAAGGACGCCGAGACACTTCAAATTGCTCTCTTCTGACAATCACGTCCTTCTTCTTCTGTGCCTAGTCATGGTGTGGATTATCTTGTATCCTTGCAATGTGTTTCCAAGGGTGTGTTTTGGCATCAGAACATCCTTGTTCATGGGGAAAAGTCAGCATATGGATGTTCAGACATTGGAAGGGGAATCACAGGGAAGTTCTATTAAATCCGGACTTACAGCGCCAGCTGTGCTTCTGTCATTGTCCAGTTGTTTTAGTCTTCATAGCCTCCACTCCAGGTCTGTTGTGCTGTCCTCATCTTTCTGGGTTTCACACAGGCCCGTCCCTTTTAGCAGAATGTCCTTTTCCTGCTCTGTTGAGACCAAGCCCATCCCACACCTCCTCCCTTCACAGCCTCACTGTGCTTGGATGGTTCCTCCCCTCTTTAGTCTCCGAAGAGGAAAACGTGCCTCTTCCTACCACAGCTGCCCTTCTGGGTCCAGCTCCGTTTATTTTGTACCCTTTCCTCTTGTTCTTTCCGCCACCTGCCCACAAACTTTCTGAAATCAGAGATCTCTTCCTTTGGCCCTCTAGCTGCTTAGGTTGCTTTCCTACTCCTCTGTGTGCCTCGATGGCCACAGCTTTTCAGAGCGTCCCGTCCATGCCTGGCCTTTGGCCTGACGCCCACTCCTGGCCTGTGTTCAGGGCTGTGTGGAGCCTGGTGGGAGGGGCCATCCCTGGGGGAGGGGCTTCATCCATCGCTTCTAGACGAATCCCCCGCTTCATTCCCTGGGCTTGCAGGGGTGGGCTTCTGAGGAGGGCAGTGAGAGAAGGATCTCTCCTTAGATTGTCATGTTGTCCCCCCTCGCCCCCCGGTCTCCTGAATCCGTTGGGGCTCTTATGGTCCCCTCTCCCCACCCGGAACTGGCAGATCTGGGCTGTCTCTGCACCTGGTCCTGAGGTGACCCATTGCCCTTTGGTTTCTGCAGACATCCTCTACTTCTTCGCTGGTCTGTTCCCCGCCCACCATCGTCCCCTCCAGACTAGCTTGTTCACCAGCTGCTGTTAGGAGCTTCGTGCCCCACTTCATGAGGACTTGTACCCACTTCACAGATGAGGGGCAGAAATGAACTGATTCAGCTGAAGTCACAGCTTTCACAGGGTGAAAGCCCAAGCCTTTGACCTCTAAAATCTGTGTTTTTAAACATTGTTGCATTGCCCTATTGTAGCTTCCTAGCACTTAAAATTCTTTGAACAGTGAGATAAAATTTTTAGACAAAAAATTTGGATAACATGTTTAAGAACACTGCTAATATGTAGTTCATCAGCAGATACAGTGAAGCAGAATCTGTTCTGATACTATTTTTTAATTAGCAGAAATGGACTTGGGATCCTGGTTGGCTGATGTGGGGAGGCCATCAGCTCCGGGTGTAGATGGGGAAGCCTGGGACCTCAGGGTCAAAGGTTGCCAGGGTCAGCTTTTGCCTGGAGGCCACGTCTGATGTCATCAGCTGCTTGAGGACAAACGGAGCATCTTTACTCTGAGGAACTTCTGTGTGATGAGGTTATGTCCGTGGGTGGCTTGGTGGGAACATTGCTTTGTTGTTGCCCCTGTTTCCTCGTCTGTAAGGTGGGGGTAGAAACAGCACTGCCGTATCAGGTGGAGACGATACAGCTTGTGCACGTGGCCTCCGAGTTAATGAGTATACAGTGCTTAGAGAGTGTTTCAAGGGCCGTGTAAGTGTTGGATGTAAAATAATCATTACTGTTATTGTTAATAGAGACCCAGTGGATACTCGAGTTGTGGCAGATTGAGAGGGCGTGTGCCTGTTCTTGTGTGTGTGTGTTGAAGCACAACAGGTTCGTTTCTCAGCAGCTCTGCTCCTCGAGGCTTGGGTGTCGCGGTGGGCGTGTGATGGGGGGTCGAGTTTGATGCAGTGATGTATTTCGTGGAGCCTGAGGGTGCTGCGCTGCCCTCCTTTTCGACCCGCCTTGGTTCCCTCAGGAAGATCTGGGGGGCCATGGAACTGACGGATCTTCCTCCAGGCCAAGGTGGCAGACATTCTTGGCAGTGAATTTCCTCCTGCAGTTCTGTAATGCTCCGATTTAGTTCTGTCAAGCCCAGGAACCATGTTGTTGTTATTCTTAAACTGCTTAAACTGGCTGAGCCTTCTTAAAGGCTAGTGACATTCTAGTCACACCTTAAACGTGCCACTCCTATACCAGCTCTTTGGCTGTAGTCCATCTTCGCTTGTATGTTTCTTTTATTCAGTTTATTGTTCATTTCTATTTCATTGAGTAACGTATAATACAGACTGTGCCTAGTGTGCTCCCTAGCTTGCACACATCCAGTTGAGCCATTTCTATATTTTGTTATGGAATTGATTTTAACTTATTTTTGTAACTCAGAGAAGAAATTCATAATAAAATTGAGTATTTAAAGGTATTGCCATTCTTACACTGCTGAAGATGTGTTGTTCTCTCTTTGAATTAGTGCTTTTTAAGTTAACTAATGTTAATAACTAAAACATCTTTTTCAAGAAGCAAAAATGTAATGATTTATTAGGTTTCCAAATCTGGCCAACCATGAGCATCCTAAGGGTGGGGAGGGAGGCTTTGAAATGATTATATTCTGCTGTAGTTCCCGTTGCCAGTCCCAGGTGACTGTGACCACGAATCGGGTTCTCTGGGTGGTGTGGTTGGGTGGGCAGAGACTCTCCCCTGTTCTGCAAGGAAGGGTGGGCGGGATGCACACAGGGTTCTTGCTCCCCAGCTGCAGGTCTTTTCTGTTTCCTGTATTTTGAATATGTTCTGGAGCCTTTAAAAAGTGGGTGCCTTTCAGTTCTATTCCCATTTGTTATACTGTTCTTTGACCATGTGAACAGTATTTGAGATGAAAATGAAATTAAAAAAAAGTAGGACGATCATACCCTTAAAACAGAAGCTTCATCTAGAAAAATGTGAACTATTCTGCAGGCATAGTTTTTTTTTTTTTTTTTTTAGTCAATTTATTTATTTATTTATTTATGGCTGTGTTGGGTCTTCGTTTCTGTGCGAGGGCTTTCTCTAGTTGTGGCGAGTGCGGGCCTCTCACTATCGCGGCCTCTCGTTGCAGAGCACAGGCTCTAGAGCACAGGCTCAGTAGTTGTGGCTCACGGGCCTAGTTGCTCTGTGGCATGTGGGATCTTCCCAAACCAGGGCTTGAACCTGTGTCCCCTGCATTGGCAGGCGGATTCTTAACCACTGCGCCACTAGGGAAGCCCCTCTTGTGAGGATTTTTAAGCCGCTTTTCTATCAGCTGGACCTTGGCTGGAACCACCTTTATAGAAATGTGGTTTACTCTTCAGTTCCTCAGAGTGCCTTGCAGTTCCTAACTTGTCCCTGATTTATGTCTGGTGACTGTAACACTGCCTGTGTTTGAAGTTACCCCAGATATTAAGAAAGTGAATGATTTTTAGTTTTTTCCCTATAAAGTTGATGGTGGAATCTAAAATGAAATCCACAAATTGTCTTTGACTCTCAGTGTCTTTTTCAAACACTCTATCTACTACTTAAACTCTCAGTATTCACATGATATAGTTCCTAATCTCTACATTGTGTCTTGTCAGTTGAATATATTCAGGTGGAATTTATAATATAAATTATTATTTTTGTTCTGTTGTTGACTATGAAGACTTAGAAATCCATGGAAATTGAGAGTACATTTTTGTTCTCTAAATATTCAGAAGGGGAGTTCCTTTAATAACTTTGATCTTGCCTGCAGTGGTTGTGTTAAATTTATATTTAGAAACAGAGTCCTTATTTGGCATCCACTTTGCCCCATTTTGAGAGTTTATTTTAAAAGAAGCAGTTGATGTGTTCTGGCTAGTATTTGAAGAAAGTAACTGATTCATTCAACCTCAGGAAGTATAGCAAAGAGAAGAGAAAGCATCGTAGAGGTCTCGATCTGTGGTACATGAACTGAAAGCATGCTGGGGCGTTCTCTACAGAGAATCCTCTCTCTGAACAATGAACAAACGTAGGGTGCTGGCTCTTTCACATTTAGAGTGATGAGGCCTTAGGCCCCGCGTGCCGAGGCTCGCATTCTGTTAGCAGTGAGTGACCCTCTGCTTCCCTTTATTTCTTCTGCTCACAAACCTCAGGGCTTGATGTGTGCAGGTGCCACTCTCGGGCGTGGAGGTAGTTTGGGTCTGTGGGCCTTCTGTGGCGGGCAGAACCGATCGTCCTCTTCCCTCCCTGCTGTTTGCACAGGCCCCGAGGGCTGAAGAGGGGACACGGGAAGAGCTGCAGCATCAGGATTGCCACTACACCTGCTCTTCTGAGGACGGATGGGAGGAGGAGAGGAGGAGAACACAGAAAAAACAAAGATGGGAGAGGCACTCGAGAGAAGTGCCGAGGCTTGGAACAGTGCCCAGGGAGGGGAGCTGTCTGTTGTCGTGGACCTTCCTGCCCAGCCTCGGCTGCCACTGTGTGAGCAGAAATGTTCTAGGTCATGTGACAGAGGTCTGACCTGAATCCTAAAAACAGCGCCACATCCCTCAATCAGGCCGCAGACTGGAGCCAGTTTATGGACCCAGAGCCCTCCAACGAAGGGGAGGCCAGCTCCTCTCGAGGAAGGACCCCAGCACTCTGCCCGAAATTGGTGCCGTTAGTCTTTCCCCTAGACTTTGCCAGAGGGACCTGCGGCCTTTCACTAGGGTAACTGCGTATTGGGGAAAAGGAGATAGTTGGATTTTTCAGGCTCTAAATTGATCCTAATTCCAGGAGACCCTGGCCCTGAACTGACACTAACTCCAGGAGACCCGAAATGTCACTGGTCAGAGTAGGGGCTTACGGAGGTGAAATGATCATGGAATTTTACCTTAGGTCCCCTCCTGATGGGCCCAGTGGATCCCTGAGCCCGTCCTGGGGTTATATCCCCCGTTTTGGAATGCCTGATTGAATAGACATAGCAGCTGAGACAATCCCCACGTTGGTTCCCTGAGCTGCAGAGTGAGGGCTGTGATGGTGGGAAAGGCCAAGCGGAAACTAGTAGAACCACCTCTCCTGAGGAAAAAGGTGACCCAAGAGGACACCACCTTCCTGGGGGGACCGTGGAAGTTCGCGCCTCTACCAAGGGAGGTGACTCCGGTCAGTCCCCGTTCACCGCACCTGCTCAGCCTGTGCGGAGAGAGCCGCAGGGTCTTGGGGGCGCCAGGGCGTTACTGTGAGCTCAGCCGAGTGGGGCTGGTCGCAGCTGCTGCACAGGGCGTGAGCTCATAAGCGCCTTCCCTGCGATTCAGCCCTGACCCCGGCAGGAACTTTTCCTTTACACCTGTCCGTGAGGACCGCCAGAAGCAGCGTGCGGCTGGGCCAAGGCCAGTGGCTCCCTGCCGCGGTCCCGCTGCGGGGGAGTGTCGGCTCTCCAGCCCCGGGGCGCAACTCAGGGGGCCGGGGTCTTGATCCCTCTTCCCTTCACGAGACACCACGCTGGTCTGTTACGTGGATGAGCTGCTGCTGGGCCCGTCCAGTGCTCTGGACTTAAGTGGTGAGACGTTTGCACGTCACAGGGAGGGAGAGAAATCTGACTGCAATTTGGAGGCCTTCTACCGCAGTGAAATCCCTCGGGTCCCGCGGCGTGGGCACGTCAGGACACCCTCCTAAGGGGAAGGGTAGGCTGTTGCGTCTGACCCCTCCTACAGCCACAGCAGAGACACAACACCTAGCAGCCCCTTTGGACTTTGGACGTAATGGATTCTTCATCTGTGTGTGTCACTCTGGCCCATTTCCTGAGCGATCGAGAAAGTTGCTGGTTTTGAGCAGGGCCCAGAACAGGAGAAGGCTCTGCAGAGGGTCCAGGCTTCCCCGCACGCTCCTCTGCCAGTCGGGCCGTATGATCCAGCAGATGCCACGTCCGTGAAGCGTCAGGGATGGGTAGGGATGCGGTTTGGAGCTGTTGGTGGACACTGCAGGTGCGTCGCAGCACAGGCGCCGACAAGCAGAGCCTCGCCATGCCCCACCGAAAACTCCTCTCCTTTTGAGAAGCACGCGAAGCAGCTCTTGGTCTGCTCCTGGCCCTCAGTCGAGGCTGAGCACTTCACCACAGCCCACCACGTAACCGTGCAGCCCGAGCCGGGTGTTATCTGCTCCGTCGGCCGTGAGGCTGGGTGTGCACGACAGCACACCGTCCTCAGGTGGAGGTGGGATGTGCAGGTGGGCTTGAGCAGGCCTGTGGGGCACAGAGAAGTCACGTGAAGAAGGAGCCCGAGTCCCCATGGTCCACTTCCTTGCACTGCCCCTCTCACCGTCTTCCGTCTGTGGCCTCATGAGGAGCCCCTGATGGTAGATGATGGAAGAGGAGAAGACTTGGGCCCGTAAGTCCACCAGATGGTGGGTCGAGCGGCACTCTGGCCCTTTCTGGGAGGGGCAGTGATGAAAGGCATCCCTCCTGGTTGGCAGAGCTTTGAGCTGTGCACCTGGCGGTTCCCTGTGCTTGGAAGGAAGAATGGCCAGGTGTGCAGTTATGTGCTGACCTACCTCTGTGGCCAGTGGTTTGGCCTGACGGTCAGGGACTTGGAAGGAACATGATTGGAAAGTTGGTGACAAGGCAGTGTGAGGAAGAGGTATGTGGATGGACCTCTCTGAATGGGCAAAGCCAGGAAGGTATTATGTCCATTGAGTGCCCACCAAAGGGTGATCTCAGTAGAGGAGGATTTTCATGATCAGGTGGACACGTGATCCGTCCTGTGGCTCCTGGTCACCCTCTTTCCCAGCCACCCTGTCCTCGCCCGACGGGCTCATGAGTGAAGTGGCCGTGGTGGCAGGGATGGGGGAGATGCGTGGGCCTAGCAACGTGGGTCTGTGCTCACGAAGGCTGAGAGCCCGGCCTGCCGGCAGCAGGGACCGTACTGGGCCCCTGATGCGGCACCGTCCCCCGGGTGACCAGGCAGCTCCCTGGCGGCACTGTGATGGCTCTGGACCACTTCCCTCGTGGCAGGGCAGCATTTACTGCACTAGACGCTTGCTCGGGATACAGATTTGCCTTCCCTCCGAGCCCGCGCCGCTGTCCATGGACGTACAGAGTTCCTCTCTCCTGTCACGGCTTTCCCTGCAGCATCGCTTCTGCTCAGGGCAGCCCCTTCACAGCACATGAGGTGCCGCGGTGGCCAGGCTCGTGGACGCCACTGGTCTCACCATGTTCCCCACCCTCCTGAGCAGCCGACTTGACAGAACAGTGGAATGGCCTGTCCGAGGCTTGGTCACAGAGCCGGCTGTCCCCTGCGGAGCTGGGGCTCGGTTCCCCAGGACGCCCTGTCTGCTCTGAATCTGCTCCACCTTGTGGTGCTGTTTATTCCACGGTGAGGATTCATGGGTCCAGGAATCAAGGGGTAGAAATGGCAGTGGCACCCCTCACTGTTACCCCTGGTGACCCATCAGCAAAATTTTTTTTTCTCTTCCTGTGACCTTATGCTTTGCAGCCTAGAGGTCTCAGTTCCAGAGAGAGGGATGCTTCCAGCAGGAGACACAGCAGTGACCCCACTGAACTGAAGTTAAGACTCACCGGCCACTTTGGGCTCCTCAGGCCTCTGAGTCAACAGGCCAAGAAGGGAGTCATGGGGTTGGCGGAGTGATTGGTCCTGACCACCGGGCTGGACAGCTGCTCTGCAGTGGAAGAGTGGAAGCCAGTGGAAAGCCACAGCAGAGCCACGCAGGCAGGACTTTTCACGTCCCAGACCCTTTAGGAGCGGAGGTTTGGGCCACCCCACCAGGTGGAGAACCACGACAGGCTGAGGTGCTTGATGAAGACAAAGGAATACAGATGGGCAGTGAGAGAAGATAGTTATAAGTGCCAGCTGCAGCCCTGTGACCAGTCACAGGCCAAGGGCTGTAACTGTCATGAGCGTTTCCTCCTTACTATTGTCTGTCTGTTTTTCCTTCCCTTTCTGATTCCCTTATCTTGTAGCTTAAGATGTGCTGACTTGATATCATAGTAGTTAAGGGTTATTAGTTTTATATCATAGTATTTATTTTATGGGACATCAAGGAGGAGAACGTCACTCAAGTACTTCACCTCCTCTCCTGGGGAAAGGCTAGATCATTTTCAGTTGTATGTAGGACAGTTGCATCACGTTAGGCTGGATTGTGACTGTATTATTATCTGTATTAGGAGATTAATTCTGGTTTAAGGAGAGGTGATGCCTATGGGCCCTATCTTCACACAGCCTGCTCTTGTGATGGTGAATCCCATGTGTCCACTTGACTGGACCAAGGGTGCTCCGACATTTGGTCAAACGTGATTCTGGGTGTTTCTGGATGAGGTGAACATGGACCGTGTAGGCTGAGGAAAGCAGGTGACCCTCCCCAACGTGGTGGGTCCCGTCCCATCAGTGGAAGGACTGAGTAGAACAAAAAGGCTGACCCTCCTGCAACTCAGAGGGAACCCCTCCTGTCAGGTGGCCTTGAGCTGGGACAGCAGTCTTTTCCTAACGTCACACTCAGCCTGAAGCATGGGCTCTTCCTGGGTCTCAAGCCTAGTGGCTTTTGGACTGGAGCTGCCCCTCGGCCCTCCTGGGCCTCCAGCTTTCGGGCTGCCCACCTTGGAGCTTCTCAGCCTCCTTAATTACATGAGCTGTTTCCTTGTAATAAATCTCTCCATTCACACACTCACACACACTCACACCCCTCCAGCTGGTTCCGTTTCTCTGGAGCACTCTGGCTGACACGGGCTGTCTAGTTCCTGCCTGTCCTATGCTTGAGAATCCTGTCTGACGTGACTTGGTTTGGGCCTCTGACTTTTCATTGGTGATTCTTTTTCTCCCTGGAGTGTCAGGCATCAGATGTTTTCTCAGGTATCATCTGAGAAGGCAGATACATGACTTTACACCCTTCCCCTGGCGTCTTTCTAGTCCCTGTTCATTGTTGGGAGAGTTTCTTATTGTCCTGTGAGCCACACATCAGTATCACCATCATTCAGTATCACCACCTGAGCCTCCGAGGCATGACATCAGTCTTGACTGGACATCTTAAGGGCTTTCCCGAATTCTCCTTATGAGAGCTTCACATCAGCGCTGTAGTGCTGGAGACACGTGAGAAAGAGCGTTTTCTCAGTCGACGGGCTGTTGCTCATCTAATCTTTCTTCTTAGATGGTCACAGAGCAGGTGGGGTGGTAGAGAAGGTGGCCCTGGGCACACAGAGTGGCAGGGATGGAGTGAGACTGCAGCGGCCCCAGAACCCAGACACTAGGGCAGAGTTCCGTGCTCCTGGGAAGCGAGGGGGGCGTGTGCATCGCCTCCTTAGCCCAGGGCCACGTTTCAGACGTAACTGATCCAGTGGGTCTCAAATCTTGCCACGTCGCAAAGCACCTGGAAGGGCTCTGTGTGTGTGTGTGTGTGTGTGTGTGTGTGTGTAACATGAAAACCTAGTACCTTTGGTTCTGTCAGTTGTACCAGGAATAATTCCTGGTACTAGCAATACATGTGACTATTTTAAGTATGACGTTTAAAGGTCTTCTAACACAGAAACATGAAAACAAATTTACTCTTTTCTGTGAAGCAATCAGTTTCTGCTTGCTCATGGAAGACACATCGTTTTAAGCCCCAGAGGTATAAGAAAAAAAATTATGGGAAAGAACTTTGTGAACAGATGTCTGTTATTTGATTTTGGCTGCAGAAAACCACAGTCTTAATTTGTGGAACACTGGTGTTCCGTGGGAGGAGAATTTGAGAACCACTAAAAACTTGTCTGATCGGTTCCTTTTCACCAGAGCAAAACTTGGCCTCTACACGGTGTCTTACTCAAGATTTCAAGGTCACGTAGCTGCAGGCAGAACCATGACTAGAGCTCAGATGCCCACACTGTCAGGTGTGCTTTCCGTCTTTGGAAAATGGGCTTCTTTTCTTTTTTCTTTTTAAAATCAGCACTAGAATATATATCCTGGTGTGGCTCTGGGGCCAGTATAGTCTCAAGAGGCTTTGCCTCTGAAAGCAGTGACCTTATCAGGCATAGACAATTTCCTGTGTCATTAAGATGTTCCTTGGCAGTATATTATTTTTCTTGGTGCATATATTGTGGTGTAGAACGCACACACAGAGCCAGCGCTCTGCTTTCCTGAGTGAATTAGCGGTATTGTAGCTTATCTGTGGCAGATCTCGCTTTTAAGTTTATTGACAGTGACTCCTGTCATTAGTGACTTGCTTGGTTGAGGTCTTGGCTTTCTTTTTATTCTGCCTTTTTTTGCAGCCTGAGTCACAGCCAGGAAGTCCTTTGAAACCAAACCCTTATTTGTGTTTCAGGGAGAGTTCGGGAAATGGTAACTCTGCTTAAAAGGGTGCTTTGGTTTCTCAGTCGAGGTCCTTCATTTTTTCACTCGCCTGATGTGAGATCTTGTTTTGTCCAAGAGAAGTTGTCCACAGGGCATGGGGGGGACCCGGGGTCTCCCCAGCCTCCTCTGGGTCAGCACTTCACGGCACAGCTTTGTTATGATGTTGAAACTGAATTTCCAGATCCTCAAGTACACCTAAATGGAAACAAAATCCTCAAAGAAACATGTGGAAGCTCCCTGCAGCTTTCCTGGATCCTGTCCTCTGCCCGGTTGGTAAATCCTGTCCCAGTGCTGGAAACGTTCAGGCTGGTGGCCACAGTAGGTGCTCTGTGAACACCTGCTGTCACTCATGTTGTTCATCGCTGTGTAAATAGCTTGCTTCAGTCGATGAGTGAAACTCATACATAGAATTAGAGACTGTACTCTAAAATTATCTTAGCATAATGTTTTGGACAAAGTTTATTAAAAATGTCTCAGAGAGGTGTGGAGTGTGTTTGCAAGAATCACAGTGGAGATTTAGGGAAGTGACACTTATTAGAATATTTGTTGTCTGTGTTGGCTTAGTAAACTGAGCTGTCTTTACAGAATTAATTTAAAAGTACATATCTAAATTAGTTAATCTGGAGTTGGGCTCCTTCTGTCTGAGATGGTTTCCATGCAAATCAAGTGGGGTCATCATGGTGGTCACCCTCAGGGCTTCCTGAAGGTTAAGGAGGGAAACTGTGGTGACACACGAGCAGCAGCTGGATGCTGGCCGTCAGTGTCAGCCACTGGCGTCATTCTCCTCCTGGTGAAGAGTCACTGTCCAAAATTCACCCTTCTCATAGTTCAGATGTGGTATGTGGCATAAGTTGCAATTTATAAGGATAAAAACTACTGTAAAAATCTTTCAGAAAATACAGTACTACCTGTTTTTTAATAGGTAGAGAAATTTACATTTGTCTTTTAAAATTTATTTTAAAATACGTTAATTTTAGGCTTAAATAGATCATAGTTGCCTCCTATTAACTCTAAAAGGATTGAATTATATTTGTGGTTAAATCATTTTTGTTGGCTTCCGTGTTCGTTTGCACTCCTACGTGTGGTGCTGATATACTGTGACTGTAAAACTGCATGTTTGTGCATATTACTCACAAAGACTTTTAAGAAATAACCTTTTGGCCTACATTTAATATAGATATCCTCAAAGTTGGGCTTTGTTTAACTTAACAGATGGTAGAGAGATTTTGGTTGTATTTTGTAAAGTGTCAAAATTCTAAAATATTGAGGGAAAGTGCAATCGGTTTATTTTAGTATGTGGCCAAGTACCTTTGTTTGTGATTGCTTATCCAGAGCATTTAATTATTGAGCCTCTCTCTGTCCCTACTCTTGTTTTCGATGACTTCTTTTCCTGTAGGGTTAACTTAGAAGATTCTTGATATAGGTGGCTGGGTTTGTCATAACTAACTAAGGACTTGGGAAGGACCACCTCACTCCCTGGGCAGTCTAGGGAATTGATTAAGGTGGACACACTGAGGGAAAGACGTCTCCATTTGTGCCAGTTGGAGAAGGGAGAGCCGCAGTGACCGAATCTGGATGTACTGGTTTGAGGGAAAGTTAGGGAGTCATCGGAAGGGATCCTGCCAAGCCCTCAGCCTCACCGTTTTCCCCTCCCAGTGAAGGCAAGGCAGGGCAGTGGTCTTAGTACAGTCAGATGGTCAGCAGGTGGCCAATGGGGATTTTTGCTAAAGAGTGACCAGCTGTGATCTGTGTTTTTCCCGAGCTGCAGTTTCCTGCGTCAAGGTCCCCTGAGGCATTATCGCATGGGGAGGGAGCACCATTTTATTTTGCCATCAAGGCGGTATGGATCTGAGGTTGGTTGGAAATTTTGCTTCATATTTCTTCTTCATTTTTCAGGGGAAGAAAAAAACCCAAACAATTGTCACAAGGACATTTGTGCTTTACTTTTGTGTTCTGTTCTCACCAGACCCTAGAAAATGTTTTCTTCGTATAAATTAAGGCTCCCTCTCACGAGTTATTTGAATGTGAACTGAGACAGCCTTTTGGTTTCTGTTTCCATCTAAGTCATGTATGTTTCTTGTCTGTTTTTTAACATTCCTAGTGCTATGAAGGGAAAAAAGGATTTAGAACCAGCAAGGTGATGAAGAGGCCACTGTGGGAGCTGAGCTTGAAAGAAGGTGCTTTCAGGAGGAGGGAGGCGTGGATGTGGTTTGGGGGCTGACGTTTGTTTTCGTTTCAGTGATCATTTTAGAGACAATAGTGAATCAGAACTGTATGAGGCAGGCAGGTTTCAATGTGCATTTCCAAACAGAGATGTCTCTCCTAGATACACAGGGCCAGGCCAGCACAGGCGGTCTGTTTGTTCTGCTTCTCATTTTACCCTTGCCGAACGAAGGGATCCTGCCGATCGGTGCCAGCATTGGTTTAGGCTGAAACACATAATTGTATTGGGTAATAGAGGAATTTAAAAATTCCTTTTTTTTTTTTTCCCCCTGTGGCTCTCTTTCACAAAGCAGGCTAGTGGTGAAATACTTTTGCAAGCGTTCCCGTTCATCTCTGACTGAAGCAAGATGCGTAGTGGCTTGTGGTTTCCTAATTACTGAAGCCCTAATTTCTTTGGCAAGTCTGTCCTCAGTCTGTAGATTTCCTTTTGGCAGCAAAAAGATTTGCTCACATGACAAGATGAGCGCTGGCACCTTCGGTCGAGCCAGCGTTTGTGTGCTGAGATTCACCGTGGGACGGGTGATCTTTTGTATCTAGGGCACCGGATCAGCAGTCCTCGGTCAGTGGGCTGAGACGTGGAGTTTGACCACGTGCTTGTTTCTTGGCTCACTTGAAACGAACCTGAGACTGGCAGCTCCCATTCCACCACAGAAATGACCGTACCATAGTGTCCTTGTTCAGAAAGAAGGCAAAGAACGTAAACATGCTTGCGCCCCTGAGCACTTTGTCTTAGGGGAGTTCTCTCCAGAACCTTGCTGCCCGAAGGCTGGTTCACAGCTGTGCAGAGTCTCGGCCCCGCCCAGCCCCGTGGGATCAGAACTGGCTTTTGAACAAGATGTCATATTATTTGGATGCACAGTAAAGTTTGAGAAGCTCTGCTCTGGAACGTCTTGAGGCTCTGAAGACAACCTGTGCTCTACTGCTCTTACAGATAGAGTTGTTAGTGGTTCATCACTCATTTCTGCACTTTACACAACAGCAAAATCCCTCTGAAATACAAAGGAATAAAGGGTTATTGTGTGCATAGGTAGGGAAAAAATCTGAATTAGTTCTGTGTTTTTCTTTAATAATAACAATTCGGGGATAGTTTTATGTTCTCTTTGGCAAGTTTAGCAACGTGGGCAAAGCTCTGGCGTTTGGCTCTTATTTAAAACTCTGAGTGCTTTTTGCTTTCTTCTCATTTTAATAGGACATTGAAGAAAGTATGGGTTGCTATTTGGTGTGTGAAAGGAAGACAGAAGCATATTCGGTGTAGAAATTAGAAAGCTCTCATGCAGAGAGACAAAATAATATCTACTCCTAAATCTATCTATCTTTTTTTTTTTTTTAACAGTGATGTTTTGAATCATATTCTCTGTTCCTTACCTGACTTTAGGATAAGAAGAAGGTAATTTATTTTGCTGGTCACATTATGAAACTTAAAATGTTTTGATTAAGAAAAAACCAAAGTATCAATACAATCTTATTTTAATAGTTATCAAAGACATGTTCTAAGAGTATGTTTTAAAAAACTAAAGACTTTTTATTTTATTGTGAAGACCAGTTTTGGTTGTGTGCCTAATTCTTATTAGTTCATATGTTTATTTCATCATTTATTTATTGGGCGTATGCCGTGGGATAACGCTGCGAGGCATGGCCCTCTCTCTTCTAGGACTTCGAAGTCTTCATCACAGTTTCTTAGTAAAAAAAAGATCAATGCCATTTTATTAGTAAGAACATTTTTTCAGGTTGCAGTAATAGGAACATACATATAAATAAATTACCTCAGAATTCATTTTGAGTGATTTCTCTGCCCCTAGTATTTATCTTTCACACTTTGCCTTAAAACTGTGAGTTGTAACACAACTATATGTTGTGTTATGGGGTAAGCAGTTTTTAAGGTACTGAACCATATATTTGATTTTCTAAGCCCTCTGGCAGAAAGTAGTCGCAACTGAGAAGTTTTAAAGAAAAAACACTATACCATCTATTTAGCTTTTTCTTAACATTTAGCAACAACTTGTAAGTATCTTACCTTCCTTGAATCTTAAAAAGAAGTAATCCTAATACTCACTTCTAATAAATGCCAAAAAACTTGAAATTTTCTTTTGTGATTGGTTTTTTCTTTATAGCTCTTTGATTTTGTAAGTAGGTTGGTCTGTTGTATTTGATTTCGTATACCTCAGTTTCAACTCACATTTGTAAAATCTTCACAAAAACACCTTTCAGCAGAAATAGATCCTCACCCTCCACTGTGGGAGAGAGCCGTTGGATGGAGCTGTCGCTTAGGAGGAAACTGGCATCAGGGCTCTTCCTCACACTTCATTTTTCTTCAGGATATGGGTTTCCCAAGTACTCCATTAATAGAAACTCCTGTGCACATGGTGCCTGAATTTGAAAAATTTAAAGCAATTATGTTCTTCTTATCTTCTGCTTGGGACACACTAGTCTTCTCCTGTCGGTCAGATGCAATTAGGCTGAAATGCTGAGCTGTCATCTATTGGTGGTAAGGAAGTGAAATGCTTCCTTTTACGTGAGAGATGTCCAGAATCAATTTGGGGCATTTGGTCACAAGGTTTGGCCACAAAAGATATACACCCAGAGGGTAATTACCTTTCAAGTCAGTCTGTGAATCTGCTTACTTTTTGGAACCTGTCCAAGTTTTTGATTTCTCAATTGTCAAAACTAAGAGGAAAAAAAACGTGTTTTTTGTACTTTCTCGTCGCCTTTTGTGTTTTGTCTGTTAAGTATAATTACTAAGAAATAGTAGAGATAAACCTGGTTATACATAAACTTTAATGGGTGATAACATATCCCTATGATTTGAATCGTCTGCATTATATCACGTTGGGCACGTAAAGCCTCATTTAAAGAAGTTCGTTTCTGTGTCAGCATTTATGGAGTACTTCTGCCAGTATCGTGGGAGGACCAGAGAATGAGCATCTCTTGAGGAAGGGCCTCACCTCTTGTTTGGGAAAGTATTTAAAAAATGAAGTATGGTTACATACATTATGAGTTGAAAAAAAATAAAGAAATGTTATGAGAATCGATTAAAATAATCAGTCTCTTTAAGGTTTACTATGAGGTTGAGCCACATGAAGTAGGTAAAAAACTGTAGGTAAACTGTTGAATACATTTCATATGGTTCAACTTATTACAGTGCTCTTTGGAATTGCCTGGTTTGGTCGAAGCTAAACTTTAAAGAGAATTAAAAAAAATTTTATTTTTGCATCTCCTCAATAAGAGGCTTTTATTGAACTTGCCTTTAGCCAGATAAAATGCACCTCAGGGTTGGGTATGGCCAGAAGTTCAGGTCCTTAGTGATAAATAGTTTGAAAAATTCAGTTTTTACCCTCTTCATTCATGTAATTACATGTTAATGCATGCATTTATTGATATGCTATTTGTCTAATACTATAAACTTAGAATTAGTTGAAAGAACAAGTTTTAAGTGGCATGGATGTTGAGTGGCCTAAGTTTAGGTGGAAAAAAATCTTTTACTGAATTTGAGTTGGAAAAGAGTTGGTATATACTTGCGGTCCTTGACTTTCTTTCCTATTTTATGTGCCAAAATCAGAATTATAGATTCTAACCACTTTCTAGTATCTTAATTTAATTTTGAGTATAAGAGTGCTTTTCAAGCCTTGTTTTTGTGTGTTAGTTAATGAAAATCATTAACAGAAATCTGAACAGAACAGAAAATTTATTTAATATGCCATTTTGATATTGAATAGAATTTCTGAAATAGAAGTAAAAGATTTCCCAAATAGGATCATTGTGTGTATTCACAACCATTTCCCTTTTAAGTCCAGAGAAATGTGGACTGGGCCAACATCTCAAGAGGAAAGACTAAATATCCTGTATGTTTTAATTTCCACTTTTGTGTCTAAAATCTACCATGAAATATCAAATCTTTTTATTTGCATTTTTAGTAAATGTGATTATGACTTGGATTTGTCTGTGTCATTGGGAAGAACAGAGAACACTTACATACGAGAACATAAAAGCAGCCTTAATAAATACTTTTCTTACCTTTTATACAGAAGTATTATATGGATGAGGCAGAAATCAAACTGTAGAAAGTCTCTGTCATCACATCCATCCCCAGTGCATTCTTCTCCCCTCAGAACTCAGGGTTTGGCACATCTTTTCAGAAATATATTGAGGCATATACCAGTATGCATCCTTTAAAATTTGCATAAATGTCATATTCTACATAGAAATCTGCCCCTTGCTGGACTAAACATTCTTGTTCATATACATGTATAAAACTGGGTAGAAAGTATGATGTTGATATCTCGTTTTGGTTTATATGTATTTCATTTTGAGTAGGGGTCAATATCTTTGCATATGCATGTATTATCTATTTATATGTATGTTTTCTGTTAACTGCCTGTTCATAGCTATGTCTTTTTTTCCTACTGAACTATTTGTTTTTCTTCTTAGACATGCTTTTTCTATGTGGACTTTAGCTCTCTGTATCATATTGAAGATAAATTTTCCCCTCCATTTTCTCATTTGCTTTTTAACTATTTGGTATTTTTTGGCCCTGAAGAAATTTTTAATTTTTCTGTAGTCAGTCATCAGTCTTTTCCTTCATGATCTGGATAGTGTCCTGCTTCACATGTTCCTTGCTCTAGGGTTATAAATACATTTATCCATTCTAGTATTTTTATGATTTCGTTTTTAAGCTTTGTTGTGCCTGAAATATAGTTCAGTGTAAGGACTGGGGTAGGGCTGTAACTTTATTTTTTTCCTAAAATACTGCTGTTTCCCAGCATCATTTGTTTAATAATCCATCTTTTCTCCATTGGTTGAAATATGCTACGTGTATCTTATACTACATTCTTGTATGTGTTTGGGACTGAATCTAGGTTTTGATTGCATCATTGACGGCTGTCACCTTTATTATGTTTTCATAATACATAATTTTCATGACAAACAGGAGTTTAGCCCTCCTGCTAATCTTTTTCAGGATTTCCAGGTTATTCTTGCATGTTTATTTGCCTCTAGCATATAATTTTGCCACTTTATGTCCCAAACCGTATAATCTGGCATTGAATCAAATTTAAGGTTAATTGGGGTACAGTGTATATCTTTGTAATGTTGAATCTTCTAATCCAAGAGCAAAGATTGTCCTTGAATATTTTTAAATACCTCTATTTATACATCTTTGAAGAGTTTAAAGTTTTCTTTATATGATTCCTGTTAATATCTTGTTAACTCCATTTTTAGGTATTCAAATTTTCTTGTTAGTATAAGTAGGATATTTTCCTCCAGTATAACTTTATTGTTTATAAATTGGAAGACTCTTGATTTTGAATAATTTTGTAACCAGCCAATCTTGTTTTTTAGGTATACAATTGCATCATCTGTAAAATGATAATTTTTAAGTTCTTTCTCATCTAATTGCAGTCACTAGTAGCAGGAAGAAATTCTTATTCTTTTAAATACTTTCCAAATTGACCAATAAAATACTTGGAGTGAATTTAGTTTGCTTATGAATAGCCTTTTAAGGAAGGTACTCTTGAATTTAGTTTTCTGTTTAATAAAGGAAATTTAAATACTATTTATAAAGAAATAAAGCCAAATTATAAGGAGATAAAAATATGGACTTAGGTATTTGTTTACAACATTAATATTTTCATATTAGAGAAATGTCTGTGTTTCTGACATAGACCTGTCAGCTTGTGTATGGCCTATAAGTATGGTGGACTTTGTACCAGAAGATGCAAACTTTAATTTGGAAACCAGCACAGATGAGCAAATGCCAGTTTAGATCAGTGTTTCTGAATACTGTTGGTAAGATAACATGAAATATTTTAAGGAGTGCATTTTAAATTAATAATCAGATAATTATTTTATCTTAGGAAAGAAGTATTTACTCCATTTGTAACGTGTGTTTTCATGGTTGACATTTGCTTAGAATGACGTTAAAGACAAAGCAAAATGATCTAGAGAAAAAGTAAAATAGTACATAAGTGTCAAAAAGCTCTTAAAGGGTGAGAGAGGTTGAAATTTGGAAAATTGAATTTTAGGTTAATAATATTGTACATACCTTTTTAGAGATCAAGAGCAGTTTTCTCTGCATTTTGTTGGTAGCAGTGCTTAATAAATAATAATAATAAGGGTAATAATACTGAATATTATTGTGAGCCGGAGGTTACACTAAGAGCTTTTGTACATTATCATATACTGATTATAAGAATTTCTCTTCCTAGTTTCATAGTCTCAAGGAAATGAGGCAGCTTACTGGCACAGGATTATATAGCTAGCAAGTGGCTGGCTCACACGTTTGCTGTAACCTTTACTGAATCCACTCTGACTCATTCATATTTATGTCGCAATTACTTTTGAAAATTATACGTCCCTTTGGGGAATCTTCAATTTTAATTTAAGATTCTTTGAATTTAAGAATCTTCAGTTACTCTTAAAAATAAGATTAAATATTTTTAGGCGAATTTACCTTGTAGACAAAAAACATAAAAATACATTTTGTGGTACATCCTAGTATATCACTAATAATTCAGGCGTCTCTAAGGGAAATTTGCCAGTGTAAAAGCAGTTCAGTCATTTATATTCAAAATTGCTAAATATTCAAACTAGTTGGAAACTGTGAACGTTAACTGTGGTCTGTGTAATTTTTTGTGGAATGGAAAGAGGTAACATATTTGGTATCACGTAACAATTAAAAGTATTGATACACTTCGAAATATTAGCTAACCGTAATACTTTTAAATTTATTGAGTGATTAGAAGTCAATATATGGCCAGTATCAAAGTTTGCAGAAAAATCCAGTCTATTGAATGTTATTTTGTTTTAATTATTGTGCATTATTAATCTGAAACAATTGCTTCTTATAGGTAGAAATAATTTCAGAGATTATTTTAGAGTTCAAGTTCTAATTTATAGATGAGAAAACTAAAGCCCAAAGCAGTGATTTTCCCACAGGACCACATAATAAACGACAAAGCCAGTTGGATGTTGGAATCCATGCCCTAGAATTCCAGGGAGATAGTTTTGTGTTAGTGGCAGAAGCAGGCTTCAGAGCCAGATGGGTCCCACTCAGTGAGGTCAGGAATTTATTTCACCTCTGTAGGAAGTTTTGATTTTGTTGCCATCGTAGTCAGTTCCTAATACTGTTAACCTCTATATACCTATCCCTGAAAGAAAATCATTGACAAGTGTTGATTCTTCCCCAGTAATATGTCCTAGGTGGAATGAGCATTTTCTAGCAGAAATAATAAAGTACAAACTGTAACCAAGAATCCTGTATCATGGCAGTATTAGCCTTGAGACCGTGTTGTTATTGATGAAAAATAAGTTTCAGGGCCAACCTACATAGCAAACTGACATGGAGGGTCTTCTAAGTATTTTTTCTTGTTTCCAGGATATGTAAGGTACTTTTAAGGCACTTTAAAAAAAAAAGAAGAAGAAGAAGAAGGAAAAAAAGAAAAAGAAAACTCCTAAACCGAAGAGCCTGGGGCTCAGTGAATGCACACAGCTTGGGTTGGGATGTGCTTGAGCTCAGTCTGCCCACAGCTTGTAAAGTCAGTTAAATATAGCCACAGTTGGGTTCTGTGGAACAGCAAATAGGAAAAGAAGGGAAAGCTGGAGGCGTGTTGGTGAAAAACACTTCAAAGTAACTTATTTTGACGCTTCTTAAAGGCTTCTTTGTCAAGGCACTTTTAAATAGTAGTTCTGTTTCCTTGAATCCACGCAAGACCATAAAACAGACTGGATTCAGGGGAACTGGCGTGGGAATGTTTTCAGCTCTGGGGCTGCTTGTGTTGGGACAGCTGCTCTACTCTGCTCTGCACATTAAAAATTTTTTTTTAATGGACCTGCATTCAAGTCCCTGAAAAGCCAATCTTTGATACACACCTTGTATAATCCTTACGTGCACGTTCATCGAATATGCCTGTTCGTCAGAGTTTTATGTTGTCCACCTGTTAGGTTTCCAAAGAGAAGGAAACACATAAATGACCCCGTATCGGTAGCAGTCTGGTTAATGGATCAGAAGGTAACCCATCTTGTTGTCCTTACATCCCTTTTAGTGGCGTCCACTGAACTGATTGTCTTTTCAAACCTGACTACTGGCTCTTCAGTGATCTTTCCCAATTAATAAAAAAATCATTGTCTACCTTTTCCCTGTTAGTTAATTACTCTAAGATAAAACCTGTAACCTCCTTAAGCTGTCTGAGGCAACCTTGGGCAAGCAAAAAAACAGTTTGTGTTTTTTTTAATCTTTCTGTGTTTTTTATTGTCAAGGTCTTGGTTTCCTCCCTGGTGGAGTAATTAGATTTAATTGACCTCTGAGGCCCCCTCCAAGTCTGATTTGTGATTGATAACTGCTTTGATGGTGCTTTGGGAGCCCAGCGAGCCAGCAGTACCTTTGGGTTGCACCTGAGGACTTCCAGTAGAATCCACAGGAGCAGTTTCTTCTCCTCTCTCCTTCCTGGTTTCCAAGCCTCGGACACCCTCGGCCTTGGGTTTTTCATGAGGCCCCGCCCGCTCGACTCCACCGCTTTCACAGAACTGATAGGACACAGCACAGGGTGACAGCAGGTCTCTGAGGATCCCTGCTCTCCCCTGCCAATGCTTCAGATGTGGGCAGGCGCCCAGGCTGGTGTTTACGCTCGGCTGTCCAGTTTATGACTCCCAAGTGCGTGTTGAGTCCCTGAATAGATCTATTAACTGGAGGTTTTCACACTACGCATCAGAGCTGGCCACACTCGGCTGAGCCACACCAGCATTTAATTTATTTTGGACCAGCCCCTTTAGCAGGGAGCTTAAGGTTTTACTGCCCTAAAAATGCTTTTGAAATGTTATTTACCCTGTTGCTCACTCAGCGTCTGAAAAAAATGTGAAAGTGCTTCCAGGAATAGTAAAAGTGTGTTTCAAAACACTGGGCTGAAACAGGGGGCTTAGTTCTAGGGTGTGGGTGCCGCACTTTGAGAATGTCTAATATGCCACCTTTAGAGAGGCTTCTACACAGGAGTCTTTTAAATAGGGATACTCCTCGCATAGTTTAAATGTGAGTCAATATATAAATATTTCGTTAAGACATCTTGTCAGCAACACATCTGTTTCGTTATGCATAAAATCTAACTACTTTTAGTTTCTAAGCTGCTGAATTATCTAGTATGCTCAGGGGAATTTCTCTAAAGCATTTTTTCTAGGCTTGGAGACATCTTTATATTTTTTTGAGAATCTTAGAAAAAGTCCTGATCTGTAGCATGATCTGCTTTGTAAGCATCTCATTAAGAACTGAATCTCTGTGAAAAGTGCGAGACAGTTGCTATTCTCCGTGGTAGGTGGTGGTGGCACGCATAGATGTGGCCAGGGCTGGGCTACGTCGGTAAACATAGGGACACCAGAGCAGGAACCAGAATGATGCAGAGGTTTCCAGTGTCCTAACGCCAGATGAGAGATATTTCATTCCAGGGCTTCAAAGTTATAGCAATCTGAGTCTAGGTCTTTACTCCCCCTTTGGAATATTATCAAAATATCCTATGCTCTTGGAGTAAGTTGCTGGAAAGTTTAGGTTCAGAATCTCATGCATGCATCTCGGCTAACAGCCCATGTCACATAGCACTGAAATGAAGGGCTTTGAACGTGTGTGTGAGGTTGGTTTTCAAGACTCAGCAGAGTCTGCTGGGCCAGAAGTTAAGGATTTCTGTCTCAATTATCCTCGTGATTTGTTTCAGAGCATCACTTGTGCAATTTGCCCAGCTTGTAACGTTTTTTAGGTTTCATCGAAACTGAATAGTTTTCTGAATGTTGTATTTTTCTTTTTGCTCCAAAATACTGTCTTTGACTAACATCAAAAGAATGTAGGCATTCTAAATTTAAGAATGAACTGGATAAGCGTCAGTCAAAATGGAACCCTATTTGCTTTTGCCTTTTGGTCCTGCAGCTTCGGTTCCCTTGTAGGAACCTACTGTCTAGTTGAAGAAGCAAGAAAAAAAATTGGACATCCACATCGTAAAGACAGTTTTTTCCCCTCTTGCGGGGGGTGGTTAAACAGCAGGTTTGAGTGCGCAAGAATGCCAGAGCGGGAGAAGAAGTTACTTACAGTCGAATACCTGAAGGAGCCATGAAGCCTGGCTTTTTCTGATACTGTCATAGAATCCTAGCTCTTTAAGAGCTACAAGGACTATTAGAGATTATATAATTTAATTAAATTCCAGTATTACATAACCATAGGTTGCCTGCTGGATGTGTCCATTTGAATATTTTGTTATTGCCTGAAACTCAAAATGCCTAAAACGAAATCATCTTTTCCCACCACCCCACCCCTCCCCACCCAATATGTACCGTTCTCCCAGTTAACTTGACTCTTCCTTTATTCTGCCCTGTAACTGCTGACCTTGCCCATCTTTTCCATGTTCATTATCACCACCCTCATTTGGGAACTCACGCTCCCCCCACCTTTTCTGGACTCCCGAGGGAGTTTGCTGCTTTGTGTCCCTCCTTTTCTGCTCCTCTGGCTTCCGGTCGGTCCTGCTCACCACTGCAGACGCTGAAGCACTGCTTTTCCACAGCTGTAAAATCTACTCATTTAACAATTTTATGCAATGTACAGACCATGACTGGGTCTTGGATTAGAAAATAAGCAGTTATTAAAACACTTTGAGGGAAGTTGGGAAACTTAAAAATTGACTATATTAATGGTACTGAGGTCACAGGAGAATTTCCAGATCCTGAGAAACTGCATGCCAAGGAAGCGTCATTAAGGGTGAAGGGTCATCATGTCTGCAGCTTACTTGCATATGGTTCTCCAGCCAATGACAGTAACAGCCACAGCAAAAGTGAGTGCAGGTGTGTATAAACATGGAGCGAGACGAGGCGAACGTGAAAGACTCTTAACCGGTGAATCTAGGTGAAAGATTATTGGTGTTCCATCAACTATCATGTAGATCTAAAACTTCTCAGGATTAAAAGTTGGGGGAATATCTTAGTGATTGCTGCAGGGGCTAAAGGCCAGTTTCAGGCCAGGTGACGGCACCTGTGGATTGGCGGTGACCGCCGAGAGCTTTATGGGGAGAGGCTGTGTGCCCGGGGGCACCTCCGGGTGGTGGGAGGTGGCACGGTGATGTGTGCACAGATGCTGGCACCTCCGACCTAATCACTGGGGACCCTTCTTCCTTGCCCCTGGGCAGCTTGGGCACCCCGGGCTCATCTGCACTATTTCCTCCTGTAACTGTTCTCGAGGTTCGGAAGTGGCTGTGCCTCCACGTGCTCCGTTTTCTCCTTGGTCACCATCCTGTCTGGGCTCCGTTCTGCCCTCCCCAGGTCTGCATCCAATGGCCAAGGACTTGAATTACTCTTGGAATAGAACTCTTAACTCCTTGGTCGTGGTCTTTCTTTTTTACGTCTCTGCAAACTCCCAACCCTACATCAGTCTTGGAGTATTCTTTTTTTTAACCTGTGCTTGTGCCGAAATGAAAAAAATAACGCAAATACATATATTGTCCCCTTTTTACTCATAGTCTTCAGTCTCTTTGGGTTCCCAGTGGTCACCTTACGTGGTGCGTCTCCTTCCACTTTCCTGACGGTAAATATTCTAAGTCAGCCTCTTTGCTTAGGCTCCCTAGCCAGTCTTGAGCTTCTGGTCCTGAGCAAATAATCTTGCGTTTCAGTTCTTGAAACATGCCGCCTCCTCTCTTCCCACTGCCAAGTTGTCTCCATCTACACGCGTCCTTCTCCCGGCTCTGGGGAGACCTGGTCCGTCCTGCTCAGACCAGGCCTTTTCCCTTTTCTTTTGAGCCCGTTCCCTTCCCGGTCGCGGCAGCTACTCTTCCTGTCTGTCTGTCCGTCCAGCTCTTCCCTTGGCTCCCCTCCCCAGCCTGTTGACATGCTCTAATCCCTTCCACTTTGAGGAATAATTTTCACCATTTATTAAGGGCCTGTTTCATGCCATGCACTTTATTTTTAATTAGAAAATATTTGATATATGAACGTTAATATGTGATATCTGTGTAATTTATGGAGCATAATGATAAAATGAAAACTTGGGTTAATCTACCCCCAACTTAAAAAAATAGTAGAATCATGGTGAAAGCTCTCTGAGTGTTCTACCTGCCAAAGTCCAGAGGTGACCAGCATCATGACATTTGCGTCTTGCTTTTCTGTATAGTGTCATCATACACGAATAGTTACTAAACACTATGCTGTGTAGTTTTTTGTGTTTCTTAGTTTATAAAAACCATATCATAGTGCGTATTGTGTCCGCACCTAACAGACTTTTATGAGATAAAAGATTACAAAACATCTGATTTTTTTCCAGTTTTATTGAGATATAATTGACACACAGCACTGTGTAAGTTTAAGGTGTGCAGCAGAATGGCTTGACTCACGTATGTTGTGAAATGATTGCCAGAGTAAGTTTAGTGAACATCCATCATTTCATATACATACAAAAAAATCTTTTTTCCTTTGTGGTAAGAACTCTTAGGTTCTGTTCTCTTTAACAACTATCCTATATATCAAGAGCAGTGTTTTTTTGTTTGTTTTTTTGCGGTACGCGGGCCTCTCACTGTTGTGGCCTCTCCTGCTGCAGAGCACAGGCTCCGGACGCGCAGGCCCAGTGACCATGGCTCACGGGCCCAGCCGCTCCGCGGCCTGTGGGATCTTCCCAGACCGGGGCACGAACCCGTGTCCCCTGCATCGGCAGGCGGACTCTCAACCACTGCGCCACCAGGGAAGCCCGCAATCATTCTTAATAATGGATTATTACAAAAGTAATTGATGATACTTATTTAAAAAAATTTTTTTACTAAACTTTATATGAGTTTTTATATACATTGATTAGTTAATTGAAAAGCTTTAAAAATCTTCTGTGGTATCTTGTTTTGATTGAAACATTTTTATTTTGATTGAAGGAGAAGTAATATGGAAACAACACTGTAGTTAGGACTAGACAAATTGGTTTCATCTTCTGCCAAGTTCTCTCACTAGCTCTATGACCTTGAGTAAAGGATTTAAGCTTTCTAATCTGTGATCTGATCTGGAAAAATGGGGATAATATCAGCTATCTCACCAGGATGTTGTGGGATATAAATGGGAGAAATATCTTAGAGAACTTAGCAACCATAAAGAATTAGAGAAATGTAAGATGTTATTAATTTCATAGAAATACTAAATACTTTGAGGAACATATGTGCAGTAAGTAAGATTGCGTTAGCTATATCTACCAAAAGGTGTAGTGTAAGGTGATAACTTACCTGAATTTTAAGCCTGGTGTTTTGATAGAAAAAAAAAATACTCAGTTTTTCTAAATGGATGATCCGGATCTACCAAACGTAGTCAAGTATCCTGACTAAGTCATGCGTATTAGGGGACGGAATAGCTGAGAAGCAAACCACTGTGTGGCTTGTCAGTATTACAAGCCCAGACCACAGGTGGATGGATCTGGTTGGACAGAATTAGGGACACCGGGCTTTCAGTCTGAGCCCCTGGCAAGGTTGGGAATTTGGAGCTGGGTGCTCCTGAGACAGGATGGGGAGTCGTATGCAGTCCCTGTTGACGTGGACATCATTTCTCACCTGAAGGACCACACCCACCCGTCAACACCCTTACAAGACTCTGGTCTTCAGTAGAGTCGAGTCTGGATCCTGTTTTCCTGCTGTCCTATTAAGTCGAGATTGAAGAAGTACATGGTTGACATGTCCTTATACTGCATGCACATTAAAAAATACGACTTTGAAGCTCCTTGAAAACAAAAGGTCATGGTTGAGTAGGAGCTAAGCCCCATTGCTGTTGGTGAAAGAGGGCACAATGACGAGATGAAAACAACCAAAAGGGTGAGCCTGCAGAAGTTCCGCTGTCATAGGCGCTGTGCTGCGCTAAGCTGGTGGGAGCGCGCCCAGGCTGTGCGGCCTCTGGGGCAGGGACTGGAGAGGCTGCTGCCAGCAAGGTGGCGGCCCATGCTCTTCGATGTGGGGTTTTCCCCCAAAGTGTTTTTCGATACCTTCTCTGAGTGGCAGAACCTTCGTGCATAACACAGCACAACCCAACAATAAACACTGAGATTCCCTGGGCCCCAGAATCGTGTTTTGCGGGTGAACCTGCCTGCAGAAACTCCATTCTTCGCCTGTCCCCTGCTCTGAGCGTGAGCTTTATTAGTTTGATGGTACGCAGCTTTCTGGGTAGATGCTTACAGACTTCTCCATGGACACCTGTGTGCATATGCTTGAATTTCATCTGTCTTTCAGTGACTTTAACTTATACAACTCACAGCTCTCATTTTGTATCTTTCTTCTGTGATTTACAATGTCTCCAGCTTGGTGGGGACTCCATTGTTGCAGATCAGGTCTGAAATGGCTCAGGGTGCCCATAACTGACATTTCTGTCATGGCGCGTGCCTGTGATAGGAATGGTCTTAACTGTTTATATCCCTGAAAGAAATTGGGTTAAAAAGAGCAAGAATATTTGCAAATAGTTAGGCTCTACTTGTCACCAACAGTGAACTGAAGTAACAACCGAATGTGCAGTAGAACGGAGAAGGATATAGTCATCAGTGTCTGTGTGTCTTTTTGTTATTCTTAGGACCTTTTTAACGTCGGTCAACAAAAGAGCATTTGCTTTGTCTTTCTGCATTAGCCAGGGCACAAACTCTACAAAGAAAGGCACAAGGAAATGCTAATAAATCAGGTAAATACTAAAATTTAATATTTCTTCTCTTTTCAGTACTGCAGTTTTTTCTTCCAGGTTTAAAGTTTTTCATTAAGCATGGCCTTGAACCCTGGAGAAAGTGCAGCTCTGTTTTAGAGTACCTGCAAAAAATCATTTCCTCTATGCATCATTTGGACCATTAGAACTATGCAAGTATGTACTTTGCAAAGAAACAGCCTTTAATTAATTGTGTGGACTGTCACTTTGAGAGATAATGGGAAAGGGAAAAAGAAAGAGAAGCTCTATTTTCCATTTTTGGACAGTTTTAATTCATGTGTGTATTTACTACAGAGAGATTATTTTAAGCACGAAGTTTACTGGTAATTTATTATTAACTTCTCTCTAGATCTGAACAAGTCTTTATCAATGTATTTGGAGCCCTGAGTTATACAAACTTTCAGTGAGTATATTGTTCTAAACTTGAAAGGAGTCATTCACAGCAGCACTGGACTGGTCAGTTAGCAGATCTTTAAAAGGGTTTTGACAGGGATATGCTTCTTGTATTTCCTCTGTTTTTCCCACCTTGATTTCATGCGCGAGGGTGGTGATGGATTTCCCCAGGGCGCCGTGCCATCCAGTGTGGACGAGGTCGCTGGGGAAGTAGTTCATCGCTTTCCTTTTCTCCCCCAGCCCTGCCTCTGTCCGTGGCTCATGCATCTGCCGGTGCTCCCTGGTAGCAGAGCACTTTGCTTAGCTGCGCGGGTTACCTGGCTGCTCTTCTCATCCTGTCCACATGTGGGTATGCTGATCCGTGTGAAACCAGCGTCGAAGTCTAATCCTATCTCGGCCAGGAAGTGCCTGGCTTCCCAGATATTCTCAGAGCAAGAGTGCAGGGGCTAAATCTCTTCCTTCCTTTCTGCCCTCTATTCCCTGACACCTATGGCCAAGGGAATGTTTGAAACTCACTAATCTGTGACACTTTGCTTTGTTAATAAATTCTATAGAGACCAAATTTTACGTTAAAACATCTGTAGGCCCATCATTATGGAGTGATTGACCCTATTAGTGGAGCAGATTGCCATATAGATCATTAGAAATATATATGTGGTGCAGATCCTTGCTCTGTTTACTAGCTGGGGTATCGGGCAGGTTACTTGGTCTCAGTTCACTTCAGTTTGCTCTTTTGTGAAATAGAGATAATAGTGCTAACTACATAGGGTTACTGTGAAGATTGAAAAGTTAATGATCGTAAAGCACTGAGAGCGTGGCTGACATAGCCTAAGCACTAAATAAGTGCTTACTCTTGTTTTTAATACTATTACCATCATCATTTGTAGTAATTCCAGGTCACGTGAGGACTTTTGTTTCTCTCTGAAGGGTAGAAATTTTAGCATGAGTGTCAAGAAAGGGAGAGTGGGAGAGAGAAAGCACAGGGGTTCCAACTGAAGGAGCTTCCGTTTTAAAGAGGTGAGAGTGTGGGCAGGAGGCCGTTCCCTGGGGGCACTTGTATCCGTGTGGAGATGGACAGGCTAGCTCATGCTTGATGCAGCTGCGTTACGCACACCCGCACACGCGTATGCGCTTGATGAATGCCTTAGGATTTACTTTTGAGGGTTTTTAAACGTCTCTGGGACGGTGTTGGAATGTGTGTGTTGTCCTTCTTCTAAGAGTGTAATTAGAAATTGTCTTTGTATACCTTATTAGCAGCTCTTCCCTCTAATCCCACTTTTCTTACAGCACTTGCCTAAATCACAGAAATGTGTTTTGCTGTGATGAGGTCGGTGGTGCTACAAGTGCTGGGTTGTGCAGATGTCTCTGGAGTTCAGGTTTTGGTGTTTTCGTTCTTCTTTGCTCATTAAACTAAGAGTTTACAATAATCATTTGCAGTTTGAAAGGAACGTGGATTTTAAACCAGGTTATCATGGGAGTTCTACCACTAAAAATCTGCTAACCTGTTTCCAAATAGTTTCTGAGTGGCTTTTAGGAGATAAAAATGAGTCAATTTTATATATGTTCTAGATGCTTAGAAGAAAAAACCAATTGGAGAAATACAGCCTACTAGAAAAATGTATAAGAAATACAAAAGATAAGAATAAATAATTCCCAGAAGAAATAGTACACACAGTCATAAACACAAAAACCTTTTCAGTCTTTCTACTAATCAAAAAATGAAAAGAAAACCAGCATTTTTTAACCTAGCACACTGAAAAAAAATATTTTCTAAAATTAACCTTTTAGTTCATTTCTTCCCTCTATGATATTTTATTTTTAGTTTACAGTTGGCCATAAGACTTAACATTAGAATCTTTTGAAATTGAATGTTAATTTGAAATTAACATTAGAAACATTTTGAAAATACTTTGGGGAAAGATATCAGGGCAATGGTAGAGCAATGTGTAGTCTGATGGGGGGTATCCAGCCTCTTTCTAAAAATGTTGCCTTTAAGCTTCAGCTCATCACAATTTCCTGGGAGGTCCTGGTTTGCAGCAGAGCCAGTGTCACTTATCCATGTGCCATGTGCGTGTGTGAGGTGTGTGTGCAGCCGCTGAGCACCTCCTTGGGGGCTCTTTCCCCAGCAGGGGGTCTGCAGGAAGGGGTGGTGAGAAAGGAGTATCCATCAGCCTTTGCTATGCAGGGGTTGTTGATCACTCCTTCTACCGGGAGGGAAATCAAAGGGAGTGAAAGGCAGTTCTTGGGGGTTGGGGGCGACCTCAACTTTTATGGGGAAATAATCTTCAGCTTTAAAGACTACAGGAGGCGAGGTTATTTATATGTTTTGCACATGGATGGCGTCCTTGTGTCCAGCCAGCCAGTTACTGCTCCCTCTCCTGACACTTGCTGGCTCTGTTCTCGTTCTTCCCTCTGGTTCGCAACTGTACACATGAGTCCAGTCTATTCGTTTTAGCTCTTTTCACAGTAGTTTTTAGTTAAAAATTCTGAGATCTGAGAGATCTGGGTTTTTTTGTTTGTTTGTTTTTTTGTGGTTTTTTTTGCGTTATGCAAGCCTCTCACTGTTGTGGCCTCTCCCACTGCGGAGCACGGGCTCCGGGCGCGCAGGCTCAGCGGCCATGGCTCACGGGCCCAGCCGCTCCGCGGCATGTGGGATCTTCCCGGACCGGGGCACGAACCCGCGCCCCCTGCATCGGCAGGCGGACTCTCAACCACTGCGCCCCCAGGGAAGCCCGAGAGATCTGTTTTCACTTTTCTTACTTTCTTTCCTTTTTTTTCCCCCCACATTCTGCTACCTCCTAACTGTGTGACTGGACACTAAACATTTAATGTTTTTAGTCTCAGTTTCCTGAGCTGCAAAATGAGACAGTGGGATTAATAATCCCCGTGGTCTTTTGAGTTCTGTGAGTGTGACAGAGATTTTATCCAGTGCTTTGTGCTACAAGTGTGAGCCAGGTGAAAATACTTTTCCCGTGCATTCTGCCTCTGGAATCTTGGCACTGCAGTGGCTGATCTTCCCATCTGAAGTCTTCATTCTAATTCAAAGCAGCATCTTCTGTTAATCTTTGAGGTGTCTGTACTTCTCTCATTGGAGGTACAGATTACTTTGATATTGTAATTGCAATTAGGTGAAAATGCTTACTTTAGAGTAATTAGGGCGCGTAGACTTAAAGCGTGTGGCAGGCAGTGTGGACGAGTGCTTTCTCTCCTTACAGGGCTGGTATTGTGCCTCCCAGTGCTTGAGGTGACCTAAACAAGGGAATTCATTTTACTAGAGGCCTGGGTTCTTCAGCCCAGCACTGCTCATTACCTTTCCCTCTTCAAGGAAGCTGCCCAACGGTGCTTCGGCAGAAACATAGTCTGATTTAGGCGCAGCTCAGAGGGGCCGGGTTCTCAAGCTGCATCTGAGAAGCTGTCCTTTTCACTTGTCCTGTGGGCTAGAAGTGAATCCATGTTTGGAGAGAGAAGAGGAATGCTCTCTCCTCTCTGCAGGAAGGTAGGTGGCCATACGTTTGAGGACATGGGTGGGTATGAGGCCATACGTGTGTGGACGTGGGTGGGTATGAGGCTCGGTCAGGGCTGTTTCAGCCTTCTGTGGCCTTCGGGAGAAGGGGGAAACTTTCCGCACTCCCTTCAGCTTTTTATAGATGTGAAATTTTAGGTAATTTTTATCTTCTGGTCAAGATAGGATTCAGCTTCTGGAATTACTGTGAATTGTATAGGTGTGTATCTGGAACATTACATGAGAGGTGAAGCACAAGGACGGGGGCTGCAGGCACCAGGCACGCCGGAATCCTCCCGTTTGGGAGCCTTGGCAGTGGCCCTGCCGCCTGGCTCGACAGCCTGAAACCTACATCCCAAGTCTACCTCCAGACACCGCTTCCAAGAGGCTGCGGCGCCCACATGAGGCTGGAGAAGGCCCCGGCCCTGTGTCCTGCCTCCCCCCCCCCCCGAGCTCTGGGCTGTCCTAAAGTTACAGGACCTTCTGCATTTGGGTCACTTGGTTAAAACTAGAAGGACTGTTTAATCTGTAAGATACCCTGTCATGCAAAGTGACTAAATCAATTTGGTTTAAAAATGAGTCTGTTATGGTCTTTTTATTGCTTTGTTGGGCTCTGACACGCGCTGGTGGGCCCCAGGTGGAGGAAGTGGTTTCCCAGGGCACAGTCGTGGGAGCCCCGGGTTCTAGTCCTGGCTTCCCCTCTCGTGGGTGCCACCAGGCGGGCCCCTAACCTCCACGGGCCTCCCTAACTCCCGTGCCAAGGGTCTGCCTGCCTTCCCGGTGAGTTCCTGGAAGAATAAGACAGAAAATATTTCTGTGTCTTGAAAATGTTAAAGCTGTGGTGCTTACTTCCAGCTGTACAACGTTTAATGTGAAATGGAGACTGTCTTCATAACCATGTGCAAAACCGAATTGAAAAGAGTCCTGGTTGGGGTGCCGGCTCTCCAGTGAAAGCGCCTCCTGTCACGAGGCGTGAGCCCAGGCTGGAGTCGGTCCCAGATGAGTTGTGTTCATCGTGAGTCGGACATTTAGGCCGTCAGCTCCTCGGGTTCCAGGAGTCGAGAGTCAGATGTCGTGTTGGCTGTGGCTCTCAGTTGCCGTGACGTTGTGGTTTTCCATCTGGGGGAGGTGCTGTGCGACTGGCCCGTCCTCCTAGAGGGGCTTCGGTGCAGGGGTCTGGGGGCCGGGGGCGGGGGGGCCAGGGGCCTCGCGCTGCCGCGGTTCCCACATTGTGCGGCCGGCCCTATCACTTGGGAGACCTGGCAAGGAAGTGAGGAGGAAGCAGGTGCCACTGCTGGGGCAGAATGTTCCAGCCTGGCTGGAAAGTTTGAGGAGGGCCTGGGTGAGAAGAGCAAGACCTATTGACAGGGCTCAGCCCTGGGCAGGCCTGTTTCACATCAGCCTCTGAATAGTCACAGCCCTTCCCCACGGTCTCACCTCTGCCTTTTTGTTTTTAAACATTCTCGGCAACCGTGGTGGAGCACAGAGCATTTTAACTTTTTATTCCAAGAGAAAAAGTAAAACTGTGAAAAGTGCAGTGTTGCCTGCTTCAAAATGACACCACCACCACCAAGAGCAAAACAAAATGTACTCTCTAGGGCTGTCCGACCTACTGTAAAATTATTATTATTGTTGTAAATGCTTTTTCTGATAAGCTGTTTCAGAGTTAATTATAAGACTATTGATTATCCTCAGGTTTCTGATGGTCCTGTAGATTGACCCGGCTTGTCGGGGTGTGAATTGTTCAGCTCTCTTACCTGGCTTACTTTGCATGTTGGGTGTGTAAAGCCACACAGTTGTGCATGTATCCTGAGATTGAGAGGAAAAGGAGTGTGTCAGACCATTTCTCCTCTTCTCCACGTGAGTCTGTAAACCAGAATAGTTATGTCAACAAGTCAGAAGAAAATTTGACGGGGGTTTTGATGAACCACAAAATGTATCCCTTGTTGCCCTCGCCTTGTCATCCTGCCTGGATTCACGCGTGACTTCTGCGTTAGCGCAGCAAGCGCCCTCGCGGCAGCCCTCTCATCTTCAGGACCCATGGGGTGTCTCCAGTTCCAGCTCTGAGTCAGGCAATGATAGGAATAAAACCTGCTTTCTTTTTCTTTTTCCCGGAATATCTGGTAGGAACGTTTGGAGCTCAGAGGGGTATTTTAAGCTTTTACAAACTGAGGAAACCAAAGAAAATCCAAATATCCCCAACCAGTTTTGAGCACACAAGTTCCCAGTAGTTGGAGCCCCTCATTTTTATGTTAAGTCTGGATGGGATAGAGGGGACTTGCCCAGGCTGAAAGCAGAAGGGCAGCTACAGGACTGATCGTGAAATAGCCACCCAGCTCATTTTCTGAGCAGGGCTGGTGATGTTCTGCCGTATCTCTAGAACCCTGATTTTGTGCCTCGTGGCCTCTTAACAGTTTAATTAGATGGCTCTCATACTTCCTTTCCCTAAAAGTGGCGCATGAGGTATTTTACCTAGAACCTCCACCCTCACCTAGACATTTTTAAAGAATTTTTAAAAATGAGCTGAGAATCTCTGTGTTTAGTCAGACACCGTCATCTTAACGTAGAGATTAACTGCATGATTTAAGATGCGTACAAATGAAGTTCCCATTGTTTGATAAAAAGTAAGCACCTCGCTTTTACTGAACTCCGCGTGCGCGTGCGCCTGCACGTGTATTCAGGGCTAACACCAACGCCATCATGTCTACGGCCCGCCCCCACCCCACCTGCAAACCCCAAACCCTTTCTGAGGTGACTTTCCAGACCCTTGGGCTCGAAGCCAAGGCCACCAGTGCCTGGAGGGCCTCCCCTGAGGGCCCACACCTCCTCCTCTCCCCGTGGCAGCTCTTTCCAGTGGTGTCAACACCGCTGTGCTCTCAGCCTCCTCCCCGCACTCGCCCTGCCCTCTCCCCAGGCCCCGCAGCTCCTGTCTCATCCCTGCTCCAGCGTCTCCTTCTGTACAGCACCCCCAGAAATAGATTCCTGTTTTACGTCCCAGGAGCACCAAGCCCTTCTGCTTGGCCGCACACGTGTTGCGTGTTTCACAGGGCTAGTAAGCGGCAAGACCTAAAGCAGATCCATCAGCTTTTGAAGGTTCCTGTTCTCCCTGTTGCCCCATGTGTCCCTGGATTTCAGCTTCTTTCCCTGTGCACGTGGTGATGCCAACGCCTTCCCACGCTCCCGTGGGCACAGACGAACGCCCGTCTATGGGAGGCTTAGTGGGCGGCACAGCACCACTCCGTGTTTATGTCGGATGTTGTCTGAATTATTTTCATGTCGGTTGCCATGAGCCTTATTTAAGTTCCTAGAGCCTCTGAATGCTGTTTTCAAAACCCTTGGTCTTGGCCACGATGGGTCTGACCGTTGTTGATGTTCCTTGTCTTCCAGGACGGCTCCTACTTGGCCGAGTTCCTGCTGGAGAAGGGCTACGAGGTGAGTCCCCTATGAGCCGGCACAGGCCGACGGGATACCGCGGACACCGTGGCCTCCCGCTTCCTCTCTGCTGTCCTTCTGTGTGTGTTTCCACGGAAGCTCTGATAACAAGTCCAAATCAGGGGAAGAATGTGCCTCTTGGCTGGTCACAGCGCCAGCTCATTGTGCTGTTTATCTGCTGGCGCGCTGGCAGCCCCCCGCCCCCCATTCTTGCTGTTTCCCTGCTTTGCACGCTTCCCGCGTTCTCAGCTAAACCAGCAACCAGGTGGGCTGAACGCTGTACCGTCCTTAGGGTTAATTTATGATGTCATGTGTTACATAAAAAAGTCCCACTCACGGCGAAGTCACTTAATTCGGAAATTGCACAGAGCAGTGAAAACTAAGCTGCGCTGGCAAGCCTGAGTGCAAAGTTGACGCTTGGAGGTGCTTGCTTTCCAGTCGGCAGCCAGAACTTCGTGGAAGCTGGAGCTTCTGCGTTTGCTGCTCTTGCCCTTGTCGTCCTTTTCTCCTTCTCGTCCTCCTCCTTACACGTTTTCTGCTTTCCTTGAAAGAGACAAGGGTTTTACATATTAAATGGATGTATCTTAGCATGTACATCTTACACTTTATAAGAACTGTTTTCGGATGTGCACATCTCTAGAAATCTCTGTGCTCCTCAGAAGACAGAAGCCTACACAGTGGCACATGTTCTCTGGCCTGATTTGGGGGGTGTTTACCTTAATAATTTTGGACGCCATGTTTTTTCCAGTCGCAGGTACATTGTTTAAAAAATGCGCACCGTGGACAAATGCAAAAACAATAGCAAGGAATTTGGCATTTAAGCACCAACGGGATTTGAAGGAAAGGAACCTAGTTTTCTTACTGTAATGCATAATCTTTTCTGTGAACTTTGACTTTTAGACTTTGATTAATAGCAGATATGATTAGACCTTCTGTGCCTTTATCTAATAATGGCTACTTCTACATCTTGTAATGATATCAAAAAAGGCAAATGTAACTATGGAAATAGGCATGTACACATATGTTCATATACACAGACTCCTATAATAATTGAGCAATCAATTCATATTCTGCAGAGCAGAGGATTTTAGAGTTATGTGTAGAGTAGAAGTATTGGTTTTAGGTGAAGACTGATATTTATTCAGGCTGGACTAACTTGATGCTTTAATAATTCTAAAAGGAAAGGTTTGTGAGAGAGATGTACTTGTTTCAGATGTTGGAACAGGCTAAGAGTCGTTTGGTGGCTGGAGCGGGGTGAGTGATTTGGCTGTGTACCGAGTGAGCCAAGAGAAGGAGCTACCTGAGTAATGGTGATGGGTCAGGACATCTTACCCCCAAACACGGCCCCTTGGCATGTGAATATTTTAAGCTGACGGAGTTTGAAAAAATAGCAGAAGTTTCTCCTGTTTATTTGTCTTTGTTAGTTTAGTGTAGAGGAGGAGAACATTTTCCTCGACCCTCTTAAGGGTCCCTGGCTGGGTCTGAAAATTAAACTGAAAGCATACAGATGTATTTAATGTAAGTTTTCTGTGACATGGGAGCCTTCCTGAGAAAATGAGGATCCGAAGAGGCGGGTAAGCCCGAGTACTTGTGTGTTAGGTTAGGTGTGGAGGGACAGTGGTGGAGAAATGAGGTCCAGGGGTCTGCAGTAAGTGTAGGACTGGGCGTGGCTCAGCCAGGTCTGTTGGGTGGGATTCTTCCCAGCATCCCCTTGTCTTGGGATGCGAAGATGCTCCTTTCCTCCAGGTGTGGGGAGGGCACCTCCCAGCTGGCTGCTTCAGGGGAGAAGGGTGGGGGGAAAGTCAGGGTGACCTTCGCGCTTCTGTCATTTTCGCAGAGTCGTTCAGCTTAAAATATGCAGTGTGCCCAGACACCATGCCCTGGCTGGTGCGTCCTGAGCCCCCCACAGTCCCCGCAGCTCAGGAAGAGAGAGGCGGTGTGTCAGCAGGAGTGCTCAAGCTGGGTGGGTCCCGAGATGCACTTCCGAAGTGGACGCGGGGCACTGAGGCATCGGATGCGGATGTGGCTGGCCCCAGGGAGAGGGAGCCGGCGAGCAGGCGTGAGGCGCCCGGGAGGAATGGGGACGGGGGTCTGTCCGGACGCGGTAGGCGGTCAGCTTCCTCAGGCATCAGGATGGCGATGTCAGTGTTCCTGGGGAGGGCCCGGAGGATGGCGTGCCCAGGAGGCAGAGCTCCATGTAGGCGGCCTGTTCAGGAATCGCCGGACCCCTGAAGACGGGTCGTCATGCTCCTGAGTGGACCAGAGACTCAGGAATAAATCAGAATCTAGGCCAGCCAGGTGCGCTTCGGCTGTTTTCTTCCGCTGGCATCTGAAACTGTGAGAGCAGGTTGGATTCTGATAAAGACCATAGAAGGCCCACTCGGCAAATCACAGTTCGTGGGAGGGATGAGTCATTGAAACAGTGATTGGCAAGAGAGGAGAGGGCAGAAGGAAATACTCCCTGAAGTACAGGTGGAAGGTTCGGAGCTGCATGGCATGACCGGAAGTGATTCCTCCTTGGAGCACAGGGGAGTGTGAGGTTTGTAGGAATGGGGGCCGTGAGAGGGTGTTTATCTGTCCTGTCTTCAGTTTTCCTAGGCTGCTGTCTTCACTTTTAAGAGATTGATGTAATTGGAGGGTCAGTTTATTAACTGGGATCTGATGATAGCACAGGCTTTTATCTTTTGGTGTTTAGGTCAAAGTAGATGTGAGAGTGATTTTTCGAAGAGGATGCATTGCACAAATTCCAGAATTACCACCAGCAGCCCCTGGTTGCTCCAGAACACGAGCAAAATAAATAACAGGGTTAGAAAATTGCCTCCCGTGAGATGAGAGGGGACGCCCCTGTCCACACCTGAACCCAGAGGGCCAATGTCAGCAATTCTGGGCGAGCACCTCCTTCTGAGTCAGGGGTTCCCAGCGTTCAGCCTCAGAGCCGCCCGGGCCCCACTGAAGACAAGGCGGCTGAGTCCGGGGCCTTAGACCGGCCCTTCTAACAGCCCCCAGCTGTCGCGGTGGCTGCTTTCCCGGGTCCTATGGTGTGAGAACCACTGCAACTAGAGGTTCAAATGAGCTCTTTTAATGCCAAGGTGAAGCTGAACAGCATTTCTTAAGGTATCTTAATTTGGGGTACCTTGGTTCCCTGAGCTCTCATATTATTTTGGATCTAGTCTTTGTGGACCAGAAATAACTGGAAACAACACACTTTGGGGTAGCGAAGTGTCGCTGGGAACAAATGAACACTAGGAGGAAGAGCTGCAGATTCTGAGGGCAGGCTTGACCCTGAGGCTGAGATCTTCCTGCATAAGAAAGGGGCAGGCTTCCCTGGCCGGCAGGGGTGAGGTCAGCCTTTGTGATGAGCACGGGGTGGGGTGGGGGGGGCGTGGACCCCGTGGACAGTCAGCTGGAGGGAAGCAGGTTGAGGAGCAGAGCCAGGTTGGTTGGGGAGTGACGATGGGGCAGCAAAGGTGAACACACGCCTGTGCGTGGAGGTGGCGTAGTGCAGTTAGTCAAAGCAGCGAAGTAAAGGTACGAAAAGCCTGGCTCACCTTGAAGCAGAGGGAGATGTTTGTGTATGCCTTGAAAGGGAGTCTCATATGTTATAGATTAACTAGTTATGCTTAAATACCTCGTCTGACCACACACCTTAGATTTCTGAAGCTGCGGGGCCGGGTCACCTAATGTGTCCTCTGAAATCCGTGCATCTGATCATGTTCTTTTTTTTTTTTTTTTTTTTCAATTCACGATATATTATGAATGTCATTCCACGTCAAGGCATAGGACTACTTCATTTTTTGGCCGTGCCATGCGACATGCGGGATCTTAGCTCCCTGACCAGGGATCGGACCCTTGCCCCCTGCATGGGGAGCACGGAGCCTTAACCACTGGACCGTCAGGGAGGTCCCGTCTGATCATGTACTGAATGAACAATGTAACGTAAAAACGATGGATTGCTTCATCCCAGGTCCACTCCTCACTGAGAAGGGAGACCCTTTCAAGGTTTAAAGTTTTTAATGCTGCTGGTTTCTTGAATTTTGCTCCAGATTAAACACGGGGGGGGGGGGCATAAAGATAAAGAGAATGGATCTAACATGTGTTCATCATTTATAGAATGTCTGTAGGTATCCTCTCATGATGAGGAGAGCCAAGAATTCTCAGCGTTTATAGAAAACCATCTTTATGGATTTATGGATTTAATTCTACACATTGTTGAAATGCAGAGGGTAATTCTCCTTTGTACCGTGTCAGGTCGCTCAGAGCAGGGAGGTGAGCGAGGCCATCCAGCTCGCGGTGGCGAGGCAGCCCCTGAGCTGGTTGCTGGACTGCGTCCTTATCCTTTCCCGCCACTTGCTGGCTCCGCGGCCTCTCGGAGACTTAGATGATGAGTGCACGTGTCCCCAAGGTCGCCACCAAGGTCAGGTGAGACGCACGTGGACAGCAGTCCAGAGGAGCTCTGTGGGCCTGTGGAGCTTAGTCTTACAGGACAGGCGGGTGGCACAGTGCTTGGTGCTGACCGGCCGAGGGACACAGATTTTGTAGGAGGCCCTCGGTCCAGTCTGTTACTTGGCATCAGGAAAGGGCGGGCGTGTGACGTTGCCCGGGTCCCGGCTCTGCGCGTGCTCCTTCCCGTCGCCAGGGAAAGAGGAAAACCACAGGAGTGAAGCTTCCTGTGAAGGTGCCTCTGGTTTCAGGTGCCTTCCTAGCATCACTGTTAGCAGATAAGCCAACAATATACTTTTGTACTTATTTTGTGCAAAATACAAAGAGAAACCAGAAAAATGAAAGACAAAGTCAAACCCTTTAAAAGCTAGAATGTATCTGGGAATATGTGAGAAATCTATATTAATTAACTTGGTAACAATGACAACACAGCAAATCAGAATGTAAAATTAGAGAATAGGTAAATCGTGGGTTTCCCTTCCAGGAGAGGAACTGTAACCAGGGGGCCTCAGGAGAGCAGAAAAGAAATGGGGTGTACGGACTGTGCAGTCATCCCTGGGAGACTGTTTGTTAGAACTGGAGTTCCTGTGATTCCGTTCTTGATCTGTGGATCCTTTTTTCTGAGTTGTTGGTAATCCTATTGATAGAAGCCTGGGTGCAGAAACGTCAAAGCTTTTTGTGGCTTTCGCTCTGAAACCATACTGAGTGTTGGCACGATGGGTTACGTCCACCTTTAACAGAACCACGTGCTGGTGGCGTGGTCTCAGGTAGCGTCCTCACCTGTAGGATGGGAGTCACGATACGAAGGTGGTTGTGAAGGTTCAGTGATTTAATGTCCGCAGAGAACAGTGTCTGTGCACGGTCACTGCCATGTGTGTGCTGATGTGACCGACGTCATCTAGACTTTACAGAAGCAGGTTGCATTAAACATCCCTGGGAGGCATCCTTGCCTCCAAAAGAAATCTAGACACTGAAGAATTTAAAATCCAGTGGTAATAATTTTCTGTTTTCTTGACTGTAATCAATCAATCCATCAGTCAGCATTTCTGTGCATTTATACTGCCTAATCTGACTCTGGGTTTTGAAGTCAAACCAACTTTGTTCTGACATCGTGAGAACTTGAAATTTTCCTTTTCATCACTTAGTTAAATGGAACTTGAAATTTTTTTGTCAATAATGCTCACTTCTGTTTAACACCTTAGTTTTTCAGAAATTTTGTTTTTGAACTGCTATAATTTAATAACGATTTTAATTAATTTTATCGGGAATCAAATTTAGCTCATTTATCTTTTCACTTTGGTTTCCTAACTCGTTTCTTTTTCTCCAACAATCCTTATAAAAACAAACAAAAAATCCTGCCTACCTCCCTTCTGTAAAGAAAAAGCCGCTAATCTCACATTCTTTACTAGATCATCCAGTTTGCACACATTTTGGCTTGTCTTAAAGTTTGTATTTCACCTGTGTCAGAAGTAGACAGACTCAGCTTTCATTAGTTCTTAGAATAATACTTGCTGTCATGGATTAAGCATTTGGCAGGTCTTTCTTTCCCTGTATACACATACCAAAAGTTGGGAGTGAGGGGAAATTAAAACACAGCTTTTTTTTTTTTTTTTTTTTTGTATTAAAAAAAAGACCCAAAACTAGTGCTTAATGTGTTTGGTTATAAGTGTGACAGTAAAGTCCTATGTTATTTATTTGCTGTGACTTTGGGTAATCGTCTGATTTTCATACTGCATCCATCAATGTCATTGAATATTTTTATCAGTCCTTTATGTTGATATAAAATGTATATGTATATAGCATTTCTCTTTGTTCTGGGCTGTTGGGATATGTGACTTACCCAGAAGCCAGCAATCAAGAGAAAAAAATAGACTCAATCATATGATTATTTTTTTCATTGTCAAAGCTAAATTATCTGTTTTTAGAACATACGAATTCCTCTCTATCCAATGAAATCAAGCTCAGCTTACATCTGAGATCTCTGTATTTCAGAAATAACTTTGGTGGTAAACACCAGTTTTGATATGTATAGGTGTATATGTGAACTTGGTTTTTATTAAACAAAGTTTATTAAGTTTACAGAGTAGTTGAACTTTATAATTAACAACTTGAAAAACTGGAGACCATGAAGTTGAATTAATTCTAAGCTTAATGTAAGTATTATTCTCTCTACTTTTAAATCACGTGATGGATACGTAAACCCAAATTGCAATTTAATGTTTCCCAGATTTTACTGTTTGCCTCCCGAAATGTCAACCAAGTTTGTGATGTTCCTGTCTTAAAATATTTTCATGTTTACAGAATTTTCTTCGGTTTAGTTCTTTCGGAAAATAATGTGGTTTTAGCTCTTTGGCTAAAGTATCTAACCAACAGAATTATTAATTGTGGGTGTGTTGTATCCTTTGCGGAAGTCAGTTTCTCATGTATGCCATGTAAAGTGACGATGACATTTCTTTCTATTTGAAAGAAAGTCTTATGTGCTTATAATTTCTCCCCTGCACTTGGAATATTTGAGTCATGCCAAGGATTAGTTTTTGTTCGAAATAGACAGAAAACGATTGAGTTAAAATATGGAGGTGTATTCAGCTGCAAATGAAACTACCCAGCCTTAGAAGGAACGCTTCTAAAATGAGAGAAGGACTAAAACTGCCACCAGCAGCATGGGGACGTGGGCAGCCGGTGACATAAGCTGGTATTAGCACTGGCAGCACAAAGAAGGGAGTGAGACCAGGTCCTGAACAATGTCTCTAATGTATCAGACACAAATAGTCTTTTCTTCAGCATCGGGCAGGTATGTGTTCTGGTTCCAATGACTTTTTTCCCTCACACTTGTCATGGTTAAGTCAAAGATAAAAATTAAAAAAAAAATCCTCCCTTCATTTGAGTTTCCTTCGTGCCTTAAATCTCATAGGACGTAAGTCTTGGCCCTAACCTATGCTATTTAGCTTTCTTAGCTTTTCCACACAGCTGCATAAAAGCAACGGCTCCCTGATTCTCTTGTGGACCCAGATACGTATTTATTTAAAGAATCGGTGCCAGATGCAAAGCTCGGAGGGCGCCTGGGCAGGGCTGGAGGCATCAGAGCCCTCTCCTCGTGCTCTGGGTTGAAGAGTGGTCCAGGCTGTGTGACCGATACGGCCTCGCCTGGTCTGTCTTCGGTTTCAAATTGAAGAGATATTTTTGTCAGCAGTAGGACCGTAAGTGTGTGTGTGTTTGGAAAAGGAGACATTTGAGTATCTACAACTAAGCACTCACTGTGAAGTCACGTCATTATCTAATTACTTTCGTCGGGATTGGCAGTAGAAACACTGGAGAGGGATGGAGGGAGCTGCCAGTGGGCGGGGGCGGGGTGGGGGGAGAGTGAGCCGCAGAACTCCTGCTTATTTAAAATAAGGTCTTTAAATGACAGTTATATGATTTTTCACGAAGCTAAACATTAGCAGAATAACGTTGCTTACGAATCCTCACTGCATATTTATAACTTATTCTTATCCTTCCACACGATAAAAATGCAGGTCCATGGAATTGTACGGCGATCCAGTTCATTCAATACTGGTCGAATTGAACATCTGTATAAGAACCCCCAGGCTCATATTGAAGGAAGTAAGTCATTTTCTTTCTCTAAACTCTCTTTCTGTGTAACTTCCTATATTATGATAAGGTATTTTCAAATGTCATTTTTCTCAAAGCCCATCAGATTGCAGTTATTTACCCATGAGTTACCTGCATTGAATGCCATCAGCACGCTTTGAAAACCCTTCACTGCCTGCTGCCCTGGGCCATGGTGTCACCGCGGTTAGGCCGTCACGAGGGTACCATCAGGTGAGGCTGCTCGAGAGGCCAGAGCAGACAAGCCTTTGATCACCCGTCTCCAGGTGTCCCTGTGCCCTCGAGTCAGATCAGCTCCACACTCAGAGCCCTCCTCTGCTCTTCACGTTTGGTCTCATTTAATCAAGTCAAGCAGTCTTTGTACATTTATTTAATTTTAGAAATAATTGGTGAAGACAGGCCCAGAAGCAGATGGCAGTCAAGAATATATTTAAGTTGCTTTACAGGCGGTTGTCAGTATTTGCAGTCGTTTGTTATTTTTGTTAACACAGTTGCAGGGAGTATGTCACACAGGTGCCGTGTTTTCTCATTTGACCTTGACAGCAGTTCCTGAGGTTGTGAATGAGACCATTTTACAGATGGAAGCAGAGAGAGGGTGTGACTTTATCAAGCTTCCATAACACACGAGAGACAGAGCTGGGACGAGGACACAGGGTGTTTCCCGCCAGCAGGGATGATCCAGGTGGCTTGTATTCACCTCAGGGCCCTGAACATTGGAAGGTTTGGGCTAGTCGTACAGGTAGTGATGTCATCAGGAAGGCGACCTACTAGTACACTTTCCACCTTAATATTTAGGTCAGTCAGTGAATCCTCCGTGAAAATTATCATCGTTTTGTGCAAAGTGTAGAATGGTACTGCCATTGGACCTAGATGTAGGTCAGTATTATGTAAAATTAATGAAAGTATCCAGTTAGCAGGATGCCCATCTGCCTGTGTCACCTTCTTACACTAGTGAAGTCAGCGTGAGGATCTGCTTAGATCTGGGGTCAGAACAAGCTGGCTGTCCTTTAATCAGTTATGTATACGTCAGGCACGTCATGGATGGTTTAAGGACTAATGTTGACGAAGGACTAAAAAATCGCTACATAAAAGTATCTGAGTAGAGCTGTCTTCACTACTGTCAACGTGTTAACATGTTTCGTTCGAGGGAATAGGCATTATTTCCAGATTTTCTTTGTCTGAATCTCATGTGACATGTCTTACAGCCACCGGGGCGCCGTAAGATACGCTGATTGTGTAACATCTGTCATGATACTATGTTTTTTTAAAAAGCTCATCTGAGTTTTTACAAATCCTTTATAGACATAGCATCAAATGGGAATCTCTTTCTACTATTTAGTTTCTTTACAGATGACAGTTACAGACTGCTACTCCAGAACCAATCTGGTTTTCAGACTTTCAGGATATACATTTCAGTGTTGCTGTGTTAAAAAATTGGGCCTACGTTGTTTCCTTCTATCTAATGGTATGTGTTTCAATCCTAAAGACATGAAACTGCACTATGGTGACCTCACCGACAGTACCTGCCTCGTGAAGATCATCAATGAAGTGAAGCCGACCGAGATCTACAACCTCGGGGCCCAGAGCCACGTCAAGGTGAGCCGTTTTCCTTATCGTGGTTCCTCTGGCTGTGTTCCTGAGTTCTGTATTTTACCCTTGTCCGTTGCTTCTTCACACAGTATGGCAGCCACTAATCCTGGTCCTCGAGTTTGATTCTTGGTATTAGTTTGGGTATTAATGAGTCCTTATAGAAATGCTAATACTTTTTTTAAAAGTGTATTTTCTGTTATTGAACAATGTAGTAAAATCTTACTGCCGACATTAGAGTAAAAGTATTTATTTATTTGGGGTTGATCTTACAGTCACGAACCTCACTTGGATGTATTTTCTGCCATTTCAACTCACATTGTGAATGAAGTGTTTTGTTCAAATGTTGGAAAATTAAGTCAATGAAACTTCTATTTTAGTATTAACTTTTGGTAATGATGAGAAAATAGTATTTTTGCGTGCCAACGTGTCAAAATTAATGGAATTAACGTTTTCTTGTGAGCAGTAAAAGTTATTGGAAGAAAGACTCTTCTTAGCCTCTTGCCTCAGTGTGACCCAGCTCATGTTGATTTCTCTCCCTTTATTCAGACAGATTCTCTGGGGGTCCATCTACCTCTCCTTGGTTTTTCTTTCTAGAACAAATCGCAGTAAACCTGAGAAGCCAATCCCCAGGGTTCTGGCAATCTGCTTAATTCAAGTTTTTTTTTTTTTTTTTTGCGGCACGCGGGCCTCTCACTGCTGTGGCCCCTCCCGTTGCGGAGCCCAGGCTCCGGACGCGCAGGCTCAGCGGCCACGGCTCACGGGCCCAGCCGCTCCGCGGCATGTGGGATCCTCCCGGACCGGGGCACGAACCCGTGTCCCCTGCATCGGCAGGCGGACTCTTAACCACTGCGCCACCAGGGAAGCCCAATTCAAGTTTTTGTTGCTGTATTATAGTGCTAACTTAGTGAGTGAACTGAAGCCAGGGATGATATGAGTTCTATTTAGATACTTACTCAATCAGGATAGTTAGTGGAGCATAGAAATAAAAGCAAATGACTCTAAGTTAAAACAGCACCTGCCCCCTGCCACCAAAAAACAAGGAACAGAAAATCTAGCAGCATTTTTTGCTGTTTAATGAGTGAATTCAGCACTCTTACTGCAGAAAGTATTTGAGGTGATTGGCTATTTCTCCACATCTCCAACTTTGGGTGGAATGGAAGCGATATGCCTGTTTTATATCTCTGCTAGTTTAAGGGAGAAATTATAAACTAGATCAAACGAAACCAAAGGTAGAACATAGTAAGAGAAGCAAGTGGAAAGCTCAGTCTTGTAGTTGATACCAAATTTAAAATTTGAGCGTAAACCCTCACAGTACATTTTTCTCTAAGATGGTAACTTTGGAGGATGGCGACAGATCAGCCAATAATGATACTTCTCATCTGTCTCTGCTGTCTTGGAAGGTAATTTTTTCCTTTCTTAATCTCCGAAGATTCTGTTCTGTATCCAGGCTTAAGCTTTGGGCTGTGGAAGGTGTCAGGGGCTTTAGGTTAGAAAAATAGGGCTATTTTTCGAAGTGATTCTAGATGTATTTTCCGTCTGAAAGGGTATTTCCTGCGTGCCGTGCCTTGAGCAGCCGTCCCCCCTTTCACGTAGAGAAGCAGTAACTGTCACTCCAGGCGTGGAGACTTTATCCTGGGCTGAGGCAGTTAGTCATCTTCCACGTTTTAATTTATCTAGCTGCTTCTTGGTATCTCCAGGCAAAATAGAATGCTTTGGAATGAGTGCTCTGTTACTCAGTTTCCTTTAGATTAAGACATTTCCTTTGTGACGGGAGACAGTTTATCGCCTCTAGAAGTCCTACACCGGCATAGTGGGAAGATGCAGGAAGTTTTATAAAGATTTATGTATAGAAGGCCTTGCCCTGTCGTGTTAGTATTAAGTGAGTCAGTCTTCTCCTTTTTCCAAATCGTTCTGTGGTTCAAAAAGTCTGATATGCTTTCCGTACATGAAGTGGTGCTGACTGTGTCTGGTTATTACCCTAGGGTGGTGAGTACAGAAAGCACAGGAGTTTGGGCCGATTCCTTCTGAGTGGCTCTGTATGTGAAGTTTACCTGGTTTTATTGTGTTTTGCCAGCTTTGCCTAAAGGCCTGTTAATTGGCAGAAATGGTGCTTAATCGAAGATGAATTTTGGCTCATAAGATAGTTTATCCCTTCAACGATATTTGCGTGCACGGTGGAGTGGAGGACCCAGGGATGCGTGAAACCCACCTCTGTCGTGGAGGGACTCCTTTCCCACGGGTGACAGAGGCTGGCGCTGATGTCTTTGGGTTTTTAGAGATGGGGTGAGAGAACTTCACTCCCACAAGATCGTGCATGGTGTCAGGGAGTAGGTTTGGGGTGGAAGCTTACAGACGTCGTCAGTGGGAACGGGTAGTTGGAATTGAGGTGACAATACAAGGCTGAGAGTCAGAAGAGAGAAGACTTGGGATGTGTTTGCAACATGATGAGCGTCCTAGGTTGCCTAGGTCTTGCCTAGGTCCTAAGCAAGAAGTCTGGTGGGAGAAATGGGAGGTGGGCTGTGTTTGGGCAGTCTCTACGTGTTTCTTTTTTAATTAGCCATTTTTTTAAGTGAAGTAGTTAATTTACAATGTTGTGTTAGTTTCAGGTGTATAGCAAAGTGATTCAATTGTATATATATTCTTTTTCAGATTCTTTTCCATTATAGGTGACTGTAAGACATATGGTTCCCCGTGCTATACAGCAGTTTCTTCCTGTTTGTCTATTTTATATATAGTAGTGTGTGTATGTTAATCCCTAACTCCTAATTTATCTTTCCCCCTGCCGCCCTGCTATCCCCTTTTGTTGCCATAAATTTGGTTTCTGTGTCTGTGAGTCTATTTTTTTGTAAATAAGTTTATTTGTATCATTTTTTTAGATTCCACGTATAAGTGATATCATATGATATTTGTCTTTGGCCATCTTCACTTAATAGGGTAATCTCTAGGACCATCCATGTTGCTGCAGATGGCGTTATTTCTCTCTTTTATGGCTAAGTGATATTCCATTGTATATATGTACCACATCTTCGTTATCCATTTATCTGTCGATGGACACTTAGGCAGATGGCGTTATTTCTCTCTTTATGGCTAAGTGATATTCCATTATATGTATGTACCACATCTTCGTTATCCATTTATCTGTCGATGGACACTTGGGTTGATTCCATGTCTTGACTATTGCAAATAGTGCTGCAGCGAACATCGGGGTTGCATGTATCTTTTCAAATTAGAGTTTTTGTCTTTTCCAGATATATGTCCAGGAGTGGGATTGCTGGATCATGTGATAACCCTCTTTTTAGTTTTTTAAGGAACCTCCATACTGTTCTGCATAGTGGCTGCACCAGTTTACATTCCCATGACAGTGTAGGAGGGTTCCTTTTTCTCCACACCCTCTCCAGCGTTTATTATTTGCAGACTTTTTGATGATGGCCATTCTGACGGGTGTTTGCATCTCTAATATTTAGTGATGTTTAGCATCTTTTGCTCAATGAGATTCTTCCAGCTCTGTTCTTGTTTCTCAAGATTGCTGTGGCTATTCGGGGTCTTTTGTGTTTCCATACAAATTAAAAAAAATTTTTTTCAGTTCTTTGAAAAATGCCATCGGTAATTTGATAGGGATTGCATTGAGTGTGTAGATTGCCTTGGGTAGTATAGCCATTTTGACAATATTGATTCTTCCAATCCAAGAACATGGTGTATCTCTCCATCTGTTTGTGTCGTCTTCGGTTTCTTTCATCAGTGTCTTGTAGTTTTCAGAGTGCAGGTCTTTTGCCTCCTTAGGTGGGTTCATTCCTAGGTATTTTTTTGGTGTGATGGTGAATGGGATTGTTTCCTTAATTTCTCTTTCTGATCTTTCATTGTTCGTGTACAGAAATGCAATAGATTTCTGTGTAGTAATTTTGTATCCAGCAACTTCACTGAATTCATTGACAAGCTCTGGTAGTTTTCTGGTAGCATCTTTAGGATTTTCTAGGTGTAGCATCATGACATTTGCAGACAGTCATTGTTCTACTTGTTCATTTCCAATTCGGATTCCTTTTATTTCTTTTTCTTCTTTGATTGCTGTGGCTTATGGGACTTATGTTGAGTGAAAGTGGTGAGGGTGGGCATCCTGATCTTGTTTTTGAACAGGAGACAAATAGATTCAGAGGTGAGTCTACAGGTGGGGCTTCAGAAGAGTAAGAAGTTGTTGGGTGAAGGTGGTGGCAGTCGAAGTGGGCATGAGGAGGATGGAACAGGAGGCCTGTAGGGCTGACCCTCTGCCGACAAGATACGGGGCTGGGGGGGAAGGGAAGCGCTGCTCCAGGGCACTGGGGCCAGATGACTGATGGTCCCGGTGCTAGAAGCAGGTGTCCGAGGAGGGACTGCTGAGTTGGGGGTGTGTGTGAGAGGCTCCCTCCTGGACTCGTCCTACCAGCGGTACTTGAAGGACATTCAGGTAATGCAGGTCAAAGGCAATTGAAGGTATGCTGTGAGGTTTGAGAGAGATTTGGAGTTCAGTCCTGGGAGTTCTTGAGAGGCCGAAGCCAAGGCAGCAGATGAAAACAGAGGAGTGGATGAAGCTGGAGCCTTGGGGCCTGGGAGCGTTTGCGAGGGGCGTCATGGGGGACAGGGAGGTGGGGTCAAAGAGGCAGGAGGGGGAATTGTGTGAGGGAGCCTAGAGACCAGGCGGTTCAGGCAGGAGGTGGTGTCTGCCGCGCTAGGGCTTCAGAGGTGTGCGCAGGAGTGACGAGCAGGCGGGCGTCGTGGCCTTTGTGGTTAGGGTGGGGGTGGTTTGGGGCTTTTAGGGAGAGCACTTTAGCGATGCGGTGGAGGAATTATCCGGAAGGTGAGGGGCGTAGAAGTCAAGGGTTATGGAGGGTTGTAAATTGAGTGGATTCTTTCCTAGGAAAGTCCTGCCTTGCCCAGCAGCCTGTCTGATTCGTGAGGTCTTCCTTTCCCAGGATGTGTCCAGGAGATGCTGACCCTGGTGTGGGGGCTTCAGTTTGAGAACCGCTGTGCTAATGTTTCTGGTTTCTTGTTTATCTGTGTGTAATATGCGCCTTAAATGCATTCTTCCTTCAATGCATCAGCTTTTGAATTTGGTATAAATTCCTTGCCAGCTAATGACTATGTGAGCTTGTAAAGCTGAGAGTGGAAAGAATCTAAGAAGAATCTGATACATGTTTATACCAGAATTCTCCACATTCAGAACTCTTTTTCCGAGCAGCGTGTAGTCAGTGAGAACGCGTACTTCCCGGGCACTCCTAGTGCTCTTGAGGAGCAGCGTGAGTACAAGCCACCGTCAGAGTGTCTTTGGGAAGCCCGTGTCCCATGCCCCTCTTCCTGTGCGGCCTGATGTCAGACGGGTTCTCAGCGGTGGAAACGGTGGGTGTGGGGAGGGGCTGGCTGGGAAGGACAGCTGGTGACAGCAGACTGCGGCTGGCTCGGGGGGCGCAGCTGTGCCCCTGCCCACCCCTCCACAGCTCTGTGTGTTGGCCTTCAGCTGCCTACCTGTTCTCCCAGCAGCTTGTGAGGGGGTTAGGATGGAAAACACGTATTTTGTTCCTTATAATTAATTTCTCTGTATTAATCAGCTTTGTAGCATTTATTGTATTCATAGACAGTACTTTTTAAACAAAAGTTCTTTCTGACAGTGGAATGTTTGTAAGAAGTTAATTAAAATATGTTTCTTCTTATTTGGTTTGGAGCTCTTTTGAAAGAAAGCTCTAATATTAGCACACGTTGCATTTCATTTTGAATCCGTGACTTCTAGACCGGGCATTGTTTGTGTTGGCCTCTCTTTGTGCAGAATAGAGCCTTCTATCACTCTCACTTCCAGTTAATTTGATGTGGGCTATGGTATGCTAAAAGTAAGGAAAATAAAATAATAGGAAGTTGGTCTGGTTTCCTGTAGGAAACCAATGAAGATGAAATTGGTTCTTGGAATAAACCCACAGCAGTCTGGGAAATACTGACTGAAGACATTTTTCTGAATCATAAACAGAAAAATTATGACTCATGAAGTGTAGGTCATTGAGAGGCTGATTTGATCTTATGTAGGAGAAAGTGAGAGACGACTGAAATGTACTAGTTATTAAAAGTAGTTAAACCTAGCGTGGTGGTGACATCACCCAAGTAGGAACAAATTATCCAATATACATAGTCCTGCCCATTTTGATGAGGAAATGTTTTAGGAGCCTGCTTTATTGTTCTTTTAAAATTTTTACTGTGTAAATAATATTTTTCATTAATTTCTGTCTGAAATTTCTTATCTGTTCAGCATTCATTACTGTCATGACTTTGGAGTTTTCCACCATTCCTCACAGCTTCTTTGATAATCATACTTCATTCTTGAAGTCATACTGTTGGACGAGATCTGTCTACAGGAAATCTAGCCCAGTATGACCCTTTGGTCTCACAATGTCATGTTGGAATTGCCTTGATTATTTTTTAAAAATGAAAATGATGCAATCATGAAATGTTAGAGCTAAAAGGAACCTTAGAAATAATTTAATATGATTCTCATTTTATGAGTGAAGCCACCTGCTGCTCTGAGTCACACGTCGGGCGACCGGCCGATCCAGGATCAAAACTCAGACCCGTGTATTCGGCAGCTTGTTCTAAAGACCATCGAAGAAAATGATGGTCTCCATTGGCAACAATTCTCGTGTAAAATAGTCCTCACCTTAAGAACTTTCCCCACACACCTAAGTTTCTCCTTAAGCTTTTTTCTTTTCCTCGTGTCTTCTGTGGAGACAGAAAGTCATTTGCTCCTCTTTTTCTAGTTTTGAGAACGATTTTCAAATCCCTTCTCAGTGTTCAAGACGGTTATGAAGTCTCGCTTTGGCTTTCTGTCATTGAAACTGAGCAGCCCCCGCGCCGTCTGTCCCCAGCTCCTGAACTGTCTTCACTGCCCCCTTCCGGCTCTCTGTGGGTCATTTGTTTGATTCTGTCTCACGACGGCCAGGGGGCCTACGTGCCCACAAGGCACCTGGGGCAGGCGGCGTGCGGGGCAGGATTTCCTTGTCCAGCTGTGCGGGACCGGCTAGCGGATCTGAGCATTGGGAGCAGAGGGGCCGAGTCTAATTGTCTTCCTGGTGGGGCTTCCAGCCCAGGAGGCAGGGCAGGAAGCGGAGCTGATTGTGAGCCAAGTGGCTGGCGGGGTGGCCAGGCAGCGCCTCAGCATCCGGGAGTCAGAGAAGCCAGTGCAGGGGGTGAAGCTGGGGGAGAAACGGGGCCCGGGGAGGGGACCGTGCAGTGTAATCTCCTGAGACAGAAGTGCCCTCTCCAGTGGCCTTTTCCTGGCTGCTCCTAGCCCCCCCGCCATTTGTCTCCTATTTATGGGGAGGAAGCCCACACCTCCTGGGGCTGCTCTAACCAGGGGGTGACGGGGTACACTGGGATGACTGCGTTACGGGGCAGGGCAGGTGCCTGGGGGGACGTGTACTTCGTGCCTGACTCACCCAGTTCTGGAATAGAACAGAAGCACCAGTGTAGCCTTTGCTGTGCAGGTGCAGGAGGGTCAGGACCCACAGACAGCATGGAGGGCTGTTCTCCTGGGCCTTGCTCCCCCACGTATTTATTTCGGAGCCTGGCCAGCCAGCAGGGAGTGTGAGAAGAGCAGGGCAGTGAGGAGGGGCCAGGGGCATCGTTCTCGCCGTCGGGGAGGGGCTGTCAGGGCGGCCTCAGGCTGGGCCAGGCCCAGCCCTTCCCGCCTGGTTGCACCAGAGCCCGTCGTGCCCCCTGCACTCTATGCGGCAGCTCACATGTGCAAACTGCTGTGTGCAAGAGCTTCAGAGCAGAAGCCTGTGTCCTGGGGCCAGAGGGAAGGAGGTGTCTGTGGGCACTGGAGCACAGGCAGGACCTCCCACGTCAGGATGCCCAGGACGCAGACCCAGGCCCAGCCCAGAGCCCAGGCCCCGCGCTGCTGGCTTCAGCTCGCGTCACCTGCAGGCCCCATTCGTCACCTGTGAAACGGGTGGGCACCTCGTCTTGCGGGTCCCAAGACATGCTTCCCTGTGGGCCTCTGCCCTTGCTTCCATGGTGCTGCTCTGTCCTTGATATTCATGGTCTTGGTCTCTAACTGCTCCCTGCCTGTGCTCAGGTGTCAGCTCCTCAGTAAGGCCCTCCTACCGTCCTGTGCGCAGCAGTCACCCCCCTGGGAAGGGGGCCAGTCCAGCCCAAGGGCGGCAGTGCCGCCGGGGGTCAGGGGCGCACGTGGGCTGCTCTGCCCTCTGGTCCAGGTGTTCTCTGCTCCTCGCTGAGGCTGACGTGAGGCCAAGGTGGCAGCGAGTGGCTGCAGGGCACCGTCGCTGCTGCCCGTGGGGGGCCTGCCCTTTGCCACACTGCTGCTGGGAACTCTGTGCAAGAATGTCTTCCTCATTCAGATGTCCGTAGTTCCTGCCGCTGAAATGTTCACTTGTTATGGCATATTAGGAAGAGAAAAACGATGTTTCAGACCCTTGTTTTTTACTAAATGGGCCACAGAATTCTGAGGTGGAAGAGGTCGATGAGCCTGCCCAGCCCCTGTTTCACAGAGTGCCGCCCGGAACCTGCATTTGGTGACGGGGGAGGCCAGACGGACCTTGTCAGACAGTGCCTTGTGCCTGTCAGAGGGCTGGTCTGAGAAGACCAGGGCAGAGCGGGACAGGCAGCACAGGACCCTGGTGGGCCCAGGCTCACCTCTCTTGTCACTCCCGCCACTGACCACAGTGCAGGAGGTCTGAGTTAAGAGCTTTGTGTTTTCTTTCTGGAGGGACCCGGTTAGGACGAACCCAGAGGACCAGTGTTTGCGTAGCTGGAAGGCCCCCAAATCCAGCCCCGCAGGGTGTGATGGTAGCCTGTCAGCGATGCTAAAACGAAACCCAGAGGACTGACTCCTCAGGGATAACCACAGCCTTTTCGGTCACGGTAGTTCAATTCGATGCGTGGCTGTTATATTGAGCGCTGTGCCACTGTGTGCGTTTCCCTAAAGGCTACGGGAGACCAACGACACTTGCTCCTATGGGATCGGAAGAACCAGTAGCTTGATAACTAGAAAAAGTCATTTGTTCTTATTAGTATGCTAAATCAAACAAACAAAAAATTGCCAAAGCAGTTTACTGTCAATTAACCTATTTTCTAAGATTGAAAAATAAATGCTTCTGCTTTAATACTGCAAATACATTTTTGTCCACATTTTAGCATACGCAAAATATAACTCCATATTGGGTCTCTGAAGATAACTTATTTTGCTTGGTAGATGTGTAAATTGATACAGCCTTATGTATTTTATGAGGTCTAAAATTAATTTTTATATATTCGTATATAATTCTCATATGTGCTTAGAGCAACATAAAATCACTCTAGTGTGTTACCAACTTGTTAACATGGAAGTTGTGAAGGTACCTCCCGGGCAGGAGGGCTTTACTTGGTAAAGAGCAGTGAGTGCGGCTGTTAGAACTCGAGGATGGTTGCGGTGTGTTTGCAGGTAGGCCTGGCGTCCACGTGGACTACATGCAGGGTGTCTGTTTCTGGGAAAGTGATGAGCTCCTCAACAGGGGTGGAGGGTCAGGTGAGCAGAGCGGTGGCCTGGGCACCCCTGGGCTCCAGTGAAGTTGTGTTTTTCTGCCTTCCTTCTCCAGTCTTCATTCCTTTCTGATGGATCCTGTTGTCCGTCACCTGTGCGGCTCAGTCCCTGTGATATTTAATACATTTGCAAACCTCTTTGGTTTGTTACAAGGTGAAGCTGCAGCACACAGAAAAAGCCTTTTTCACTTTACGATTTAATTTTTGTGCTGGTGGTGCATGAACCCCACCAATGTGAATATGGCTGATGGGTTCCTGTGGTTCTTAGGAAGACACTGAGCTTCTTTATCTTCTATTCATGAGGGTCGAGCCAGACGGGCACACTGCGGGCGGGTCCCTGTGTGTCATCCGCTCAGATTCTCCTTGGAAGCCTGTTACAGATTTGAGCAGTCGAATTCAAATTTAAAGCCACTTAAAAGTCCTTCCTACTCCGTTAAGAATTTATATGAGAGAGAACACTATGAAAGCTCTCCTCTCCTGTTCAAACAGATTGTTCTGTTTTATTAGCTCTAGGTGGTATTGTGATTTTAATAACAGCTAATAGTGTTTGGAATTTTTCTTATAATTAGTGGACCACACAAAGGTATGTTTGTTGGGTTTGGTACTCTTAATTCACTTACAGTAGTGACTTGTTTACTAAATAAAATCCAAAGTGTTATTTTAGCTTTGCACAATTAAACCAAAATTAATGCAAATAGCTAAATGTACATGTTTATCTTAACATTAATTTCTAGACGTATCTATAAACACAAATAGTAAACCGGTAGTAACTCAGTGAAGGTGCTATGAGTGAAACATTTTGTTTTGGACTTTTATTGATGAATGGAGAACTGTTTTTGGATTCCCAATTAGATTAGAATACATAATTTGCATAAATTAAGATGTAGACATAAATAATACCTAGTTTAATACCATAGATAATGGATCTGTCCCCCTCCCCCCAAAAAGAAGAGTATGTAAAACTAAGAATTTAAACTTAACTGTTCCTTTAAAACATCACATAGAGCTTGGTATCAAACAAGATTTCTACTTTATCCTTTTAGTACAAATGGAATTTATAGAATTCTCTTTGTTAAAGTTGGATCCTTGAAGTTGGTACATATAGTAAGATAAAGTGGAACCTTTTCTATTTCAAAGAAATTTAATGTGTAATATCTTTTTTTATATATTTCTACTGTAAATCATTAATTGGATACCTTACCAGTGCCAGCAAATAATAAATTGTATGAAGATTTATTTAATTTAGATTTCCAGTTTTGAAAAATGTCTAGCATCAAAGATTAGTAGGTTTCATTATGATAGCCTTCTAGTAATATTCACATGAAGTATATGTTGTTTAGGGATGTTAATTAAAAAATCATTCATGATGAATTTAAATTTGCTCTATTTATAAATAAATATGCATGAAGGCTTGGTTTGGCTTGTTAAACTATGTTAAGTTTGTCATTAGAATCACTTGGACTGACAGTTCCTTAGAAAATGTTGAATTTTCAATGATGAGCTCAACTTGTATACAGTCATAGTTTCGATGATTAAAATAGGGTGTTTGCTGGGTGGCAGGCGTTGCACTGATAGCAGTCTTGAACTTTCTGTGTATGGCAGGTCGGTGGAGGGGAACACCCAGGGTGCACTCTACATTTTGTTCGCTGTGTCAGGGTACAGCCTCTCCCGAGTCCTTTCCCCTCCCACCCCCGTACATCTCATTGGTGCCAGTTATTTTAACAGTAAAAAGTCTTTTAGAAATTAGTAGTGTTGACAAAATAAACCTTTAAGGAGTGTTCTCTAGGACTGTTGACACACCTGATTAGTCCAGATTGGAAATATCGATCTCTGCCTTTACCAAGTAGATTAATTATTAATTATTCTTCAGCGGTTTTAGCAGAGGAAAGAGGAAAGGTTTTCTGTGGTTTTGGTTTGTTTTGCTTAAGGTTCCTGTATGGCCCACCCCGGAGTGTTTTTCTTGTTTGTGTGCTTTTTTGACGCTGACATTTGTCCGCACCGTTCAGCGTAATCTGCACCACAGGGAAGGCTGAGGGCTCTAGGGTTCTGACACGTTTCTCTGTCTTCCCTAGAAAGGCAGCATTTGGGCATTTGACAGAGACTAGGTGATTATCAAACCACAGTATTTGAGTTTTTGGTAGTTTACATAATGTGAGTAGATTTTTTTTTAATCTGGTTTCTTTACATTTACTTTATATTAAATATTATGAAAGTGATCATTTGATCATATTTGGCAAGATATTTAGATTGCGGTTTTGCAAAATTATTTTTATTGTAATTATTTAAGTGACTTAAAACTTTAACTTCTTGTTGCCTCTTCTTTTTCAATCATAACTGTAGGAGTGGCCATATTCGCTAAAATTTATCAACAGCAATGATGGACTGTTGGTTTTGGTTTATGTTAAATAACGCATCTTCAGTACTCTTCGGAAAGTTGCTTCACAGATAAATAAATAGAAATTCCTTCTAAGCTTCCAGGGAAGCTTTTTTGTGGGGAAGCAAATTACTCCTGAAGCTTCCCTTGTCATCAGAGACAGGATTCTTTTTGGAACAGGGGGAGTTTCGGGGTGTGGGGGGGGGGGGATGGAAGAGCGTTGTGCCCTTTTCTACGTATAGATGGCAGCAGAGCGTTACAGACGGCGGAAGTCAGCCTGGCAGTTAGAACAGAGATGAGTGACAGTGTAAACGGACTTCTATCAGCGTGGCCGCCTGTGTCCTGTAGTTAAACATAAAATAGGAAAGAAAGCCACTGTTGATAACACAAGAGTGTAGGAGAATGAAGAAGACTGTGAGAAGCTGTAATACACTGAATTTGTGGACAAATCCCAGGTGGGAAAGCTTAATCTTTGAAGGTATGTCACCCAGTCCCGTAAGATGATAGAAATCAGCTAAGATAATATGCGTGTCAAAATCCAGAGGCGACAGAGGGCCGGGGGGCGGAGGGGCAAGGGGGAAGCAAAAGAGAAACCGGACACAGTTGCGGCGGCGAGTGATGGCCCGCTGCCTGCAGGCTGTGGGGCTTGGCCTGGACGCCGCCTTCTCACTTAAGCCAGTTACCAGGAGGAAATGTCAGTCCACGAAGCAGGCAAACATTCCATGGGAACATTTGCTCAAATGTCAGCATTTTAGAAAATAGAACTGCGGTCTGTTATGGTCTGGTCCCCACGCTGGATTTGCTATTCAACGTACAAGGACAAAGAGATTCCTTCAGAATGCGTTTGCAATTAGCAAGTCATTTAACGTCTTAATTAGCATTCCTAAATAATGACATCATCACCATAAAAGGTGGCAGTCGTCATTATAGTTAATATTTAATATGCGTCTGCTTCTGAGGGCCCTTCTGTGGCTGCCCGCAAATATCCAAGGTAGTTTTCAAGTTTCAGGTTTGGATTTGGTGAGAGCACAGGCATGAGGATCTAATAAAGTAAACTCATGTTTATTAGAAACGTGAGGTATGGAAGCAGGTTATACAAGAGCAGTTTGTAGCGTGTCCTGAACCGGAGGATCAGGTCAGCATCTACTCCTTGGGAGCCTCGTAAGCTTCTTACTTCCTCGAGGTGATGCTGCGGCTGTTCAGGAAGGCGCTTCCCTGCTCTTCGGCTTCTTCCGATCTGCTCTCACGCGCTTTAGTACCGCAGACCAGCCTCTGTGTCACAAAACTGATTCCAAAGGTGTGTCTAACCACTTGCTCAGATGCAGCGCCTGGCAAGTCTCTCCTGTGACAGCAACTTATTTCTCACATAATTATTTTCTTAGTAAATTTGATATCTTAACAGCCCCTTACCTCATTTCTGGGTTCAAAAAATAACACCGAATATTATTTATTTCTCAGACTTCACAAAGGCTTACTTGACTGTAGCTGCTGCACCGCGGGAAGGGCCGGGGCTGCCAGGGCCAGTCCCACCGCTGCCCTGGGCCTCGGTGTCACTTAACGAGGCAGAAGACATATCCCTGCTGCCGTGGGTTACTTGTTAGTGATGGAGTGGGTCTGCCCTGTCACAGATCAGTAGAAAAGAAGATACATACTTACTCGTGTGCTGTTTCTCTGGTTTAAGTAAGCTATTGCGTTAACCTCAGTTTGTCTGCACAGCTAGGTCTGTGTTACTCTCATTGTTTTAGTAGTGTGGGCTGTGTAAATACAAGAACTAAGAAAGGTTTGAAAGGATCCAAATTTGACTTTGATCCTAAACATGTAATTATTTTATAATTTTGTGAGCTTTCAATTTAATTAATTAAACGGCATTTTATAAGATGAACTTTCACCATCATATAGTTCTTAAAATCAAAGCCTATGTTGTTTGAATTAGTGACAATTATATATAAATTTCTTCATACAGCATTATCAAAATATCAATTATATCTGTTTTAGATTTAGAATGAAATATATATCATTTGTTTTAGGTTGACATGTGCTGTTTGAAAACAACTTTTAGCCAGAACATAGTATGTTTTGCAGGTGCCTGTATACTTTTTCTTTTATACTTTTTGTCCCTCTTTGGTCATCATTAGATTTAGACCATGCGCTTTTTCTTAGTGGAAGAGTACGTTGCAGATTATTTATGTGACCTTTTTCAAATAAAAGGACAATATTGCAACACCACTTCCTCCAACTGCTTGATTTGAAAGAATCATGTCTAGAGTAGGCAAATTTCACAGAAGGACATTGTTTTCAAACTAATCTACTGATTTTCTTCATGTTAGCATCAGCACATCAGTTTCCTTGATAAAATGTTGTGACTATTTTACATAAATAATTAAAAGTAGAATAATTAAAACATTTTCAGTTTGCTTACAACCTTTTAAATGGATTTTAGGAAGGATGCACTTTATAAATAATTTTTAATGCACTTTAAAACTGAGAAGCAGATTTCATGTGAGTTGTAGAGGTCTGTCAAGATCTTATTGGCATCTTGTAACTAATTGTGATTTGTGATGGCTTTACGTTTGTAAAATGAATCTTACAAACTCTTAGATATTTGAAAATTTGTACTATAATATAATGATAGCTTATGTAATGCTTCTCTTGAGTATTTCTTTTTTTTAATTGTGTTACCTTCCATGTAATTAGTTAGGTAGCATTCTAGTTGATCAGTAAAATAGAGTACACTCTATTATTTAGGATTATACTGTCAAAATATTTGTTCTTTTAATTCTTAGCTTTTCATTCTAACTATGCCCAAGTTGTGCTTTAAAAAAATTTGATAAAAATATTCTAAAATATGTAAATATTCTAAAATTATTTGTATGTTAGACAGGAGGGACTGTGACCCCAAAGCCTACTTTCTCGTGTGACCATTGTTTTTCGTGAAGTAGTAATAATCAGTGGAAAATTTAGTTAATTTCATATAAATGCCTGAAGTCCAACTTTGGCCCCAAATTTATCCTTTTAAAAATTCCTTTTCTCTTTTTTACAGGTTGCATCTGTAGTTTTGGATTGAACACTTACTTACGTTCATAATTGTATTGCCGGTCGCTTGTATTCTTTGGGGAATGATTCCACGTGGATTTGATGTCTCTAGCTCTCTGTCTCTCTCTGCCCGCTTCATTCTCTCGGTTTCCTCTTGAGGATCCTGCTTCTCAAGCTGAGCGTCTTCTATGTTGATGAGTCTTGGTGCTGCAGCTTTACTGGCACAGGATCCAGAGACTGACCCATAAAACCCAGTTTAAAAAGTCTCTAAAGTGTGAAATATTAGCTTGTCATTTTTTTCTCAAGTTTTCTCTTTTGACAAGCTTCGTTGAATTTTCTTTTTCTTTTTTTCCTATGTGTTCTGCCATCCTAATTCTGAAGGAATTTATAGATATATCATTTGGGAAAAGATGTATTTTACCTGACAACATAAATATCTTGGTTTCGCAGTTATCTGGTCAAAGATTTTAAATTGCAAACCGTGAAAATTCATTCTTTACAATATAGCATAAATTACATTTAGTGCTTTCAGTAAAAACATTTCAGTAAAATTTTGACATGAACAGTGTCACATTAAAAAAAAAACTCAATGTCAGCTCATATGCTCATGAAATATTTAATAGAAACATCGCAGGTTAATTTTGTCTTCTTTAATAATAAAATATAAGTTTACAAAGAGTTTTGACTCAGCTTACTCATTGTCTTGCAGTTACTAATACAAATGAGAATTTTTAATGAGATAAGAATTACATTTCTCCGTGTAAAACAGCAACGAAGGGCAGAGATTTAATGCTTACCTTTACTTTCAGGGGCACTTCATTTTCTCCGCTGCAGTAGATCTTAATTCCAGATGTTAGCACACGACATTCGTGTAGTGTTCCAATCACATGTTTGTTTGTTTAATATTCGCTCTGTGACCTGACGCGCTCTGTAGTATCATGATTTCTCGGTTATGCAGATTTTGTTGCTGTTATTGACTTCTTATTTGCAGTCTTCCATCTGTGTTAAACTAAAGACATATGTTGTGTTGTCACCTGTCAAATCCCTTATGAATAGTCTGTACTTTACTTAAATTGTATTGTGATTTTAGACCTTTATGAACAGAGCTTCATAAAATTAAGTAAGATAGTTTGTTGCGTATACAGATATGTTCATGAAACATCGCTATAATGATGAAAATATTGATTGTTGGAACAATTAAGACATTAAGAAAACACATATTTAAATGTGGCTAATGTCTGAAAATTTGTGAGTTGTTTATCTCTTAGAAATTTGTGATAAATCTAAAAGATAACTAAGGATTTCACTATATTGAAAAATTTATAGATATGTATTTATTTAACCCAGTTTTAATTATATAATTATTTTATGATTTAAGCCTCATTGATCTTATGTGTGTGATCAGTATATTGAAATGTAAAGCATTCTAAATACTAGCACAGGATATTTTTTCTTCATGAGAAGAAATAGAAGGAATTAGACTAGCCAGAGCCTTTTTAGTCTTGCAGAGCAAAACTCATGAATGAAACGTGCAGCTTCTCTGGGCCTCAGTTTCCACATCTGTAAAATGGGGGGTGAGGCTTTGGGAAGGAAGGGTTAGGTCAGCTGCTCTCTGAGATCTCTTCCACCCTAAAATTCAATGACGATATGATTTGTTTTTTGCAGTAGTGTTATGCTTATGAATGTAAATCATATGTCTTGTCTAATGTAAACATAAGTGTAATAAAAGCTAAGGATGAAAAGTTCAGTCTCTTTTCAAAACCATACTTTTAGGGAAGAATCAGTGGACAGATTTTAGTATAAATGGTTTTCTCAAGAAATATTTGAAATCCTAATCTAGAGTAGACTTCTACCTTTTAAAAAATGTAATGCAGAAGAGTAGAAACTAGACGTTTGATTTGTGGGATAATGAGTTTGTCACATCCGTATTGGCAACTCTACTACATATACGCTAAGTGCGAGTTTATAATGAGAAATGTCGCGGTTAAATATAGACAATGATTTTAGAAAACAAAAAGTGAAAGTTTAAAAAATACATTTTTAAAAAAGTCACCATTATAATTTTACTAGCACAGCCTGAATTCATCATCTGGCAGAAAAAAACAAAATTAAATGTTTTAATTTCCAAGATATTTTTGTTGTTGTTCATATTTTATTTGAAAAGGAACTGTCATTTATTCCTAGGGTTTATAAATGTCAGAGAAAGATAGCTCATACTAATAAAAACACGTCTTTGCTTCTTAGCTGTGACTGTATTTATTGTATTCCCAAGTGAAAGATTCCAACATTATAACTAGCAGAGGTTCAATTATTTTTAAGTCATCCAGATTCCTTTTCCATTTAGTGACGTTTCATGTGTTCGAGGTGGCAAACTTGTTTTTAGGTTGGTTTTTGAAGCTTATTATCCGTCTTATTAATATTTTAACCCCAATTAGGTCATTCCTAAAATAATTACTCTGAGCTTTTCCTTCTATGACTTGTGGAAATCTTAAAAGTTTTGTGCAGGGATTTCTGTAAGTGTAACTCAAATAATCATGTAAATACTTTTCCCCACCTTCTTCTGTGCAATTACTATAAGTATTTAAGAATTTGTTTCTAGTTGAAGTTATAAATTACATACGAATTCTTAGATTGTTCCTTGTCTTTTGCTAGCTGCAATAAAAGCTTTAAAATTTTTAAACAGATTACTTTCTTTGTGACTAAATTTTCATTATTTGAAGAGCAATTATTAAAATAACTTATGTGTAATTTAAAAAATGTCATCCTAGCTTATTTGGTTTTACTAGCGTAAGAAAATATTTAATCAGCTTTTATACAGTGTTTTCTCATCTTTTGGTAGCTTGTTGAAGGATTTTTTTTCTTTTCAAGTTGTGGCACTAATTAGAAAATACTTGAAAATTAATTATGGAGTGTAATTATTGGCAACATTGTATCTATTTGACAGTTCTTTTGTTGTCGCCACCCTAGCCATCTAGACCGCTGGCTACTTTCTTATATAACTGGAGGATCTAATTCCTTCATTTTACGTACCAGATAACTGAATCTCAAAGAAATTCAGCTCCTTGACTTGGGTCCGCCCGCTAGGTTTTGAGGGGCAGAACCAGGGCTAGAGTTAAGGCTTTCTAACTCCTTCTCCAGAGCTAAATCTTCTCTACCCATTGCCTTTCACTTGCTTTGTCAAAGTACGACATGGATGGATTGCTTGGAATTCTTTCAAAGCCTTTCCTGTGTAATAATGATGGCAGAGATTTCAAGCATTTGTCAGGGGCCACTAATACATGTTGTGACAGCAGTTTAAGGGGGGAGAAGGTGGATTTATTACTAATAAAACATTAAAACTCTGATATTTAAAGCCAAACATAATTTACATTCCATCCACCCCTCACTGCTCTACCTGTCCGTTTTGATTTAAACCCCCCTTCCCTCCCCAGCAGCGTCCATCCCCCTCCGGCCACCGCCGCCACCACCCTCAGCAGATAGCGGGTGAGGCGGGGGCTAGGGAAGCACTTTGACTAGAACCATCTGTTTTGCTCGCCCTCAGAAACAATAGGCCAGACGTTATTCTCCGGGGAGTTGTGTGTCCACTTACATATGATACTAAAGTAGGAAAACACAAAGTCTCCAGACTCCAACATCCCGTGGTCTGGGGCAGCCTCTGGGCTTCTGGACGTTCTTGCAGTTCTTTCGCTCATTTGTACCTTCAGCTTGCAAACTCGCAGAGTTTATGTTTCCTTTTCCTTTTCCTTTCAAATAGCATTATTTTCTGTGTATTGTGCACAGCGTGGTAACGTTAAGATGAAACCTGTGGAGGAGATTCATATTGCCCGTCAGTATGCACACAATATATGTCTTTCTTCAGAAGCTGTCTTTTTGGAAAAAGACAAAAAACTTACTCTTTGACTCTTAAATATATGGACATTTTAAAATATGAAACCTACACTCGCTAACTGAAGTGGTCTCTGGATGTGTGTATACACACAACTAAAGTACACGCGGGTGTTGGCTTTTTTGGCAGTATCATGTGACTTGCTGGGGATTTTCATGACATAACTGTACTTCAGAACTGATATCCATCTGTTTGAATTGGGAACCTCCTTGTTTGACGCAGGTCGAAGATGTTTTTACGTTTCCCAGGCTGGTGAGAATTATTTTCCCCCCTTTCTTTTGCTTAGTCCTGGAAGCAGTGAGCAATGCGCGACCTTCATAGCGTGAGAGCCTACTGAAATATTTTCTAGAACTAACCATATGTTGTCCTTAGTGATTTGAATTGCACTTGACCTAGTAATACCTGTCACCCAACCTGTCATTTTCCTTAAAATGGCAAACCATTGATGTAGTGATTTGCACTGCATCAGTTAACATTAAGATTTTTATTTGTGAAACAGACAGTGAATATTTCCCCTACTGGGTTGTGCTTAAACTGTGCTCAAGTTCAAGTTTGTTGTGTTTTCTAAAACATAAGGAAATTCTAGTAGCAAAAGAAACGAGATATATATGTATATTTATTTGGAAATCATGAAATATACTTTATTTCTCTGTAAAGGTATTATGCTGCTTCAAAACAAGCTGATGTGTAGAAACATTAATTTAGAAAACAAATAGGATTACCACTTTAAACTATAAAATGAAAATTTACTTTATAAAATGATTCATGTGGGATTCTTTTTAATAGACTTTCTGTGCCACTTTACTAAATACTAAAATCTATACTTTTATCCTGTAAATTAGAGGACAGTTATATAATGTCATAGCTGTATCTCTGATTGATAACAGGGATGAACTCTTTATGTGGCCATTAGATATCCTGGTGTTCCTTTCTGTGAAATGCCTTTTCCTATTCTTTGTCCATTCAGTTCTTCTACCATTTTTATTGCTGATTTATAGGAATTCCTATAAATCTTTTATCAGTTAAATATGTTGCAAATACATTATTCCAGTTTGTCACTTCTGTGCTAACTTTGTGGCGTCCTTCACTGAACATAAATCTTAATTTTCTTAGGTCAGACCTTTTTTGGGGGTGCTTTATGTGATTAGCTTGAGAAATCCTCTTGTGGATTGCATGCTTTCTCTGATAGGTTCCACAATTGATGGGAATCTTTCAGCTTCTTTGGAAGTTGTCATCCACTATATATTGTTGAAAGGATTCACATACTAGATTGAGTTAGACCAAGTGACCGCCAAGGTTCCTTCCAACTCCACAATTCTAGAATTCCATTCTGTTACAGATAGAGTAAAAATAAAGGGCTATGTAGTCTAAAATACACACCAAATCTGCAAGAAACACGTTGTATTTCATTGAATCCAAGACACCACTGACTTTCAGAGGCATTATTATTTATTTTATGTACCATACCATTGGGAAAGGCTAAGCTTTTCTAACTAAAAACTATGACACAATTCTTTCCTACCACTTAAAATTCTTTTATTTTTTACTTATTGAAAAGTTCATTTAGATGTATTGAGACATAGGTTTGTGTCGTATCCTACTCTTGTGCACATATCAAAATCTAAGTGAAATGAAATACGGAATTGTAGACACTCTTCCTGTGACGGTATCTGCTGAGGTTGATGCCAAATTGGTGGCCCGCTGGGTATTTGAGTTCTTTCCTTTGTACAGTGACTTTTGTTTTCATGCTGGGTGAACGTGTGATGCCCGGTGCGGTACACACTGTCTGACGGAGGGTGGCAGCGTGGCCAGGACCGGGTGTGCTTGCGTCAGGGCGCTGACACCCCGGCTGTGTGATGCGGCCCCTGAAAGGTGCAGCCTGAGGTGAAGGGACCTCGGGGTGAAGCGTGCTCTGTGCGACGTGCGGCCGTCTGTGCTGCCTTGTCAAGCTGGATGCCTGGGTACAGTGCTTTGAGGGAGCATTGCCAGCTGGTCCACGGCTTCAGAAGTCCAAACCAGGGGAAATGACCAATTGTCTTAGTTTTAATGAGAAAATTCCATGCAGAAATCTGTCTTCATGTTGGCATAGTTGTGCCTGTACTGTACCTTAGCTGGCTTAACGAATCATGGGATCTTACAGGTGGTCCTTCTTGTCTCTTGCGTGGTGCAGGAATCTTTGCTGTCGCCTCCCTGACTGGTATGAGCTCCTCCATATGCTTCTGTCTGGACACTCAGCCTTGAGCTGATCGATTGTCTTCAGCAGGCTTGTCAGAAACGTCACTGTCTTAAACCCAAATCTGCTTCTTTCATCCTCTGTGCCATTGGTGCGTGCTGTGCCCAGACCACCAAACTACACCGAGGTGTCTGCCCCTCTTCTTACATAACTTACGCTTAAAATGTTGAATATAGCCTTAAAGCTGCCCCGTTTTCTCTGAGTGCTAATTTCATTAACGTCCCTTGTAAAGTGTGGATTTAGTAAAGCGATGGCACCCCAGGGCCACCGTCTTCTCTTCTGTGCAGACTAAACTCTTACTTGCTTTATTGGCCGTTGTACTGTGCTATTGCGTGACAATTAAAATGCCCAAGTTTCTCTCAGATGTTTGGCCCATTAACTGTGTCTCCCCCTGCCCTACTTCTATAATTTAATATTTGGACCTCTTGGAGGGCTTCAGATTTAAGTTGCCATCTTATAGATCTAAGTTAAATTTTTCCAGTCTGTAGTGATTAAACAAATTGAAAGCTTTATTCAGTGATACAGTGTTCAGTATAGCTGCAGTCTCTAGCTCTGTCACTTTCTAATGCACTCAGCGTGTTTTCCAAGCCTGCGTCCACTTCCCTGACGTGTATGTTGAACAGAACAGACTTGAGCAGAGCCCTTGGTGCATCCAGCAGGAGGTTCCCCAGAGATGAGCGTCAGTGTTGGCCTTCAGCCCCCTTGGGAGGGTCAGTCAGACAATTTAGAATCTCCCTGTTTTCTCAAAGGGCCTGTCTTTGATTATCCTGTTGACAAGGTATCATGAAGAACTTTATCTAGGCCAGAAGGTCGTTGGGAATTAGCACAGGATTGTTTCTTGAAAAATGTCTTCTCCCTTAAGCACTTTTTTTCCATTATACCAGGTCATTAAAAAATTTTTTTAAGAAAATCTTGTTTTTAAGTTACAAAAGCAACATCAGAGAAAGTTTGAAAAATAAAAAAAAATTATTTGAAATCTTAACACTGGAACGTATGTTTCACTGTGTTTTTTAAATGTTTTTCTTTCTAGTCTGTTGAATTCCATGGACTCATAATATGCATTCAATTTTGTGTCATTTTTAGAATGAAAATGTTATAAAATAATTCTTTTTAAAATAATAAGCAGCATTTCAGTGACTGTAATCTTACGTGTCTTTCAATTTGAAGGATCATGCAGAATGACTTTACATTTATATGGACATTATAATTAAAGTGCTCTCTCATGCATTGTTCTTACTTGTTTGGATCTTTTCCCTGACTATCTCTAATAGGTACTATTATAGTCGTTAACTACTCCCTCTCGTTAGGGGACTAGTTGAATCTATCCTGACCAGATGAAACACCTTTGACATTATGTTTTAAGACAAATCTACGATTTTGTTTTCTCATCATTTTTTCTTTCTTATTTTACAAAAACTAGAGTACATAATGCAAAAACCAGGTTTTTGGTCTGTTTATTTGTATTTTTTCAAGGTTTTTTTTTTTTATCTTTTAAATACAAAAAAATGTTTCGTGGTCTTGTAGACCTACTTTCTTTTTAAATTAGAGATTTCTAAATGCCTGACAGGGCTAGCAGAGGCTAAATATGCTTGCACTTAATTCTCAGTCCATTTGGTTACATCTGGAAAGACTGGTAACATTGGAAACAGAGTTGGTGGTGAGACTATAGATTTCCTGCTTTGCCCTACTTTCATAGTTTTGGCATGTTTCAATGGGCAGGTTCAAAATACAGCCCAGAAAGTGGAATAATAAATAACTTTTGTTCTATAAATTTGTATAATCATAAGGATTGGCTTAATACACACACCTCTCTGTATTTCCTGACAGCCTTCCAATATCTTTCCTTATCCATCAAACATTCTGCTTCATTTAGAATATCACTTATATTGCCATTAAATTAAAAGTTGTTCTTTTTTCTGGAATGTCTAAAATTCACAACTTCTACCTACGGAGTTCTTGGTGACCTTTTTGTTTCTACTCTCCAGAGGAATGCACCTGGTTCTGAGTCTATTTCATTTTAAGGGAACGTTTGTAGAATCTCTTTCTTCCGTGCTCACTGATAGGGGTATCAGTGGTAGAACATCTTCTGTGTTCACTGGGAAGAGGCTGTAACCATGTCTCTACGTTTCCTACAACTATAGACTCTCAGTGTCTTAAAAAAAGGCGTCTAGCCTGAGTCTGCGTCTGGTGTTTGCTCTTCTCTGCATTTCAAAACACGTTTATTGCCGACAACATGACAGGCGCTAAAACGATGCCAGGCCCTGCCCAGGTGCCTCCCCCTAGAAAGATGATGATGTAGCCCCCCTCTCTGCTCCCACACTTCAGTGTGAGTGATCCCTTTGTAGAAGGACACGGAAAGTGTGTGTGATCTTGGATGAGGGACGATTAATTCTAAAGATGATGGCGGTTTGGAAGAAAGGGCCGTGTCAGGGGAAACTGCAGAAGGGGGGCCGCATTTGAGCTAGAAAGATTGAAGCCATATTCCGCCAGGTGGTCAAAGAAGGGCACTGGGGCTTCCCTGGTGGCGCAGTGGTTGAGAGTCCGCCTGCCGATGCAGGGGACACGGGTTCGTGCCCCGGTCCGGGAAGATCCCACATGCCGCGGAGCGGCTGGGCCCGTGAGCCATGGCCGCTGAGCCTGCGCTCCGCAACGGGAGAGGCCACAGCAGTGAGAGGCCTGCGTATCGCAAAGAAAAAAAGAAAAAAAGAAGAAGGGCACTGGTTCTGAGAGAGCAGCGCAAGCCGAGGCTGACTGCACGGGGTGCTCAGGTGACTCGGTGAGAAGCACACATGTACCCCGAGAGTGTGGTTTCATCCTCAGACAGTTCTATTTGAGAATCTCTCTCCCTGTAGCTGGTTTTACATCCATTGTTTCTAGTTTTTTCCTTAGGAATCATGCAAAACAAATCCAATCATTTTGTCACATTTCTCCTCTCTTAATTTGGGAAGGGCGATTATTCCCGCGGGGACACCCCTCCCCCAGCTGGGTCCAGCCTTCCCTCCTGGGGGCCACAACCCACTTCCTGGAGCCACTCTTCCTGTCAGGGTCAAGGTCCCAGGACTGTCCTGATTCTCATCTGTCCAGCATCTACCATTTGTCTTTATCGTTCCTAAAGTATAATGCTTGGAATTAAATATTCTGTGCTAGGTTTGGCCTGGCTGGTGTGGAAAGAAATAAGTCTACGATTTTCTTTGTTCTAGTGACTAAACTTCCAAGTTTTCAGACCAAGATTGTGAAGCCTATTTTGCTAACGATATCCAACTGTCCCATTGTCCAGTCATATTAAATGTATTTAAACTGCACTTGTAGCTCATTATGACTTGACATTTATGGAGATCGTGAAAGGGAGAAAAAAAGCGAAAAAGGAAGACTGAATACCTTTGAATACCTTTGAATACCTTTGAATACCTTTGAATACCTACCTTTGAATACCTAGCAATGGAGAAATGTAAGATTAAGTTCAGTTCCCCTGAGGCGTTTTAACGTGTTTTGGTCAGCTGAACTTGTTAAATGTATGAGGATGTATTATACAGTTAGTGGTATTTGGGGGTCACCTTTTGATATGTGTTGGTTTCCCATCCATCCAAACATCTGGTGAGGATATTTCAGAGCACATTGGGCTCTCTATCAGCATACTTTAAAAGTAAGCAATTCCAGCTAAACATGATGAAGTCTCCTATACTATGAACCTAGAAGCAGTTTAGTTGGCAACTCACAAGTGGAGAGTAGGGTGAGAACGAAATGAGACAAGTCCCCCGGAGGCAGCTCACGTCGTACACCCTAAAGGGATGAATGCTAATATTGTACGTGAGGGTGCTTTTATGAAAGCCCGGAATGTCCAAATGTTTATCGTGGCAGTGCCTTATACTTAAATCACGTAATGAACATAGTGTCATTTTTCCTTTCAGTTCTGTTAGGCTGATAGTTTGAACTAATAAGTGATGAGACCTTGAAACTTCAGCTAACTCCTTCTTTGATACCCTAAAGTATATATTCCACTTTGGTTGTGGAGGAGTTGTTCAAATTATTTTATGCCATTATAAACATTATAGTAAGAGTTCAGATATTTTAAAATATTTGTTTTAATTTGAACTAGTATCAGTATAAATCAAAATGCTATTCCAAAAACTTTTGGGTTTTATGCCACTGTAATTAAGATAGAGAAACAAGGATTTTTGATTTTGTTGTTCTAGCTTGTGATTGAAATCCTAGAAAGCAATGTAAAACAGGTCATTTTATAAACTTACGAGTTTTTAAAATCTATTGTTTATTCAGGTTGAATGCTGCATTGAACATGTAAGAGATGTTTTGATATTTGGGATGTACATTGTTAGGAGTATTTTCTCTCTCTTTATTTGCTGGTGGCTGGCCTAATAAAATAATTTGTTTTTTAGTGGTAAATAATTTTGTTTATAACTATCAAGTGACTATGTTAATCTCCGTTTTGTAAATATTTTTTTTCTGAGTATAGGAATTTATTATACTTGTTTCCTTCTTATTTCCAAGAGATTTTGGACCAGATGTTTTCTTAGTTCACTACAGTACTTTCTGTGTATAGAGATTTGAATTCATTGTTTTGTTCTATATCCAGCGATATGGTAGGCTAGACTATTTGGATTAAATCTTCTATTGAAAACAACTAAAAATACAGGATAAAGAATATCTTAAATTTCCTTAAAATAATTGAAGAGTGAACAAGATTGTAAGCAGTTATCAGAAAAGTAGGAGAGGTAAGCCACATGTTCAGGCTGTTTTAATCCTGAGAGCATTTGTCTGTTTGGCCAGCTGGAACTTCAGTTTGACAGTCTTATGTGATGAGACAGAAATCAAAGGGCCTATCTCTAGGCTTAGGATGAATTAGATGGAAACCCTAGTTCCACCTCCAGAGGGTTCCACAGGAAAATTGCGTTGGTCTCAGCACAGCTGAGTGGAGGGAAACTCCTGAGAAGGTGTAACCCCAAGGAGGCCCTCGAGTGTATTGTCATCCAAAAATCACATCACCTGGGTCGTCCAGAAAACTGTAAGCCCAGGATTTAGTTTTAGGCATTCACAAGTTTTTAGAACCCTTAGGTTTCTGACAGAAGCTAGCAAAATTCCACTCTGGAGGAAGGTCACACGAGTCAGCCTCACAAATGACTTTATGAAGGCAATGAGCAGCACATAGTGGAAAATAACCAGGCACTCAAGGAAAAGAAATTTCTACTGAGACCTTCTTCCTGCATCTTCTCTTCTGTCTGTGCTTTGTACACGCTTCTCCTTTCCCCCTCCTCTTCTCTCTTCCCTGCTGCCCACTCTCCCTTCCTCGTTTCTGCCCTGGCTCAGGGTTCTCACTGGATACCACCCTCTGAGCGTCAGCGTTTTGCTCCTGGTGCTGTTGCTCTGGACAGGTTCTTCTTTACCATCTCACAAACAGTCTGTTGTTAGAGCCTTCTAGTTGACTTTAATTTCATTTTTTCTTCCCAAATTCAATAGTAAACCAGGTTCAGGCTAATTAAGTCCCTTTTTTGCAATCCTTCAGTAGTTTCTGGATGAAAATTCCATCTGAGTTCCCTGTGGTCTGGCTACAGCTAGACCTTCCTTCCTTGTATGAAGGTGGCTGAGGTCTTGGGAACTGGGGCCTGGTTGAGAGCCTTTTACTCCCATGGTTCATGGCATCCTAGGCTACTATTCCTCAGACTAACCTAGAAGCTCTTTGTTTTTGGTTTTTTCTTTTTAATATTTGTTTATTTATTTGGTTGTACCAGGTCTTAGTTGCGGTAGGTGGGCTCCTTAGTTGCAGCACGTGGGCTTCTTAGTTGCGGCACGCAAACTTAGTTGTGGCATGCGTGCGGGATCTAATTCCCTGACCAGGGATCGAACCCAGGCCCCCTGCACTGGGAGCACGGAGTCTTATCCGCTGCGCCACCAGGGAAGGCCCCTAGAAGCTCTTTGAAGAGAGCGTTCTTTTGTTTTGTTTTACCGTTGGCCCTGGCTCCTCATGTAGTGATTTCTGCATACAGTCATCCAATAAACGTTCGCCGAGTGAATCGGTGGCTAAGAGAAAGCAGGTAATGGCTTTGCTGCAAGAAGGCCTGAGCTGTTAGGCAGGGGCAGGTTGGTGGGGGGAGCACTACCCCAACTGGTGCCCTTTGGTTTGCAGGACATTTCCATGTATTATCTGTCCCCCTTTATCTTTATGCAGACCTTATGGTGCAGGCAGGCAGATTCCTGTTGTTGCCATTTTTACAGAAAAGTTAACTTCTAGCCAGACTTGCTTTTTGCAAATGAGTCACTTAGTTCACTTCTAGAAGCATTAACAAAACACTTCCCGTATTCTCCACATTCTGCTCTCGACTGCAGGGTTTTTTAACTCCTGAGCCCGCTACTATCACTAATTTAGCCTTGTAACCTTGGCAAGACACTTGGACTTTTTCTTCCATAGCATTTTCATCTGTAAAATTAATACTCCATGTCACAGCATTTTATTATAGCTTCTATTTCTCCTTTTGACCTTTTTAACCCCCTCTCTTTTCTCCATTCCGGTGTATGAATGGATTATATTACTTCGCAGACAAGTAAAGCAGATAAACACTGAATTAGTTGTTACGTCCAAAGTTCCTTTTTCAGCTCTCATGGGGTTAGGAAAAACAAAGACCTTACTTGTATAAACAAAATATGTCAACAGAGTATATACAGAGATGCCAACAAGAATCCTAGGACACAAAACTTGGGCAACATAGATAATCTACCTTGATTATAGAGACTTCACTCAATCTAAAATTTTGGCAAAAATAACAGCTTCTTTGATGTTGATAATATTTTAGAACAAAGAGTTGAACTGTGATAGGTCTTGGGATCATTAAAAGTTCAAGACGTGGAGCTTGTTTTCTGTTCCAGAGGAGAGGCAGTGCCACTCGGGGAACACGTGGTTAAGTGCTGATGTGCAGCAGTTAGTGAGCGCCTGCAGTTTCCGGGTACTGAGGATCAGTAATCTGTCCTTCAATTTGAAAGATGAAATCCTGGGTCTGAATGCAAGTTAATGTCTTCTGTAGGAGATTTTCTTAGTGAGAAGGTTTCCACTAAGGTTAAGTTTGAAGAGAACTCACAGCTACCGAAAGATGATTTATTTCACCAATGTTGCACTAACCTCCTCTCCTGTAGGTAATTATTACTTCTGGTAACTTGTTATAGTTGCAGGGCCAAAATCCTTCGACTGGAGGAGATCAATCTACAGTTAGGATGATGTGAAGAAGGAAAAAGTGCCTATATTTTTCATACGGAAGAAAGAAATAATTTTAATTTCTATAGATAAAAGTGTAAGCAGGCTGCTCTTGGGTGTTAAATGTGCTTTTGTTCAGGATGTAATCACAGAGCGCCCCTCCCTTGTCATCCTGATCTGTTCTGTCCGAGCATCCGGGGATCCCGAGACCAGTTCTCTGTGGCTGGCGGGTCTGTGTTGTGTGGGGAACCGTCCCAGACGTGGCCTCGCAGGGGTGGAAAAGCCTTTGTGAGGCTGGGGCCCTTAGATCCTCATAAATTACATCTGTGGTCATAATTCCTTAGTATTTTAGCTCAACATTTCAACAGGTTTTTTATGTTAATATTTTATTTGGAGCAATATTGTAATTTTCCAAGTGATTTCTCTTATGGAAACTCCTGAGTCCATGAAGGACACAGACAAATATTTCAGAGCTTTTTTATTGCTCCAGACAGCAGCAAACACATGGCAACAATAACGTCCTAAAAGGAGAACTATTACAGTCAGCCCGAGCGTTCTTCGTCAAAGCCCTTCTTTCATAATCTCGACCACGAAGGGCCTGGAAGTCCCACTGCTGCCTCTTCATCGTGTGATTCTCGGCCAGCATGCGGCCCGGAGGGAAATAAAGCACACTGAACTGATGTGTGCAGGCAGAATACGGTCTATCAACAGCTTTCTCTAAAACGTCTAGTATAGGAAGTGAGAAGTATGCCAGTGCTGGGAGGTGGCCCTCCTCACGGGCTCCTGGAAGGAGTTTCCCAGCCCCTGAGGGCTGCAGAGAGCAGCTCTGGGGAGGACCAGCAACCCCGCTTCTCTGGGTTGGTTACTTCTGGAGACCTCAGTGGAGACGCTGCCCTGCCCCTGTGCTTTGGAAGGTCTGCATCTTAGTCAAGTGTCTCTATTGTGTCAGAATGACGGGAACCGAGTTACGTGGGGCACGATTTTCTTTGTGCAAGACTAGGTGCTTCTTTGAACTGTGTTGCTTCTAGTAGAGGGATGAAAAGAGCAAAGGGAAGCCGGGTTGCTTTTTATAGATTCTGCCCCCCAGGCAGGAAGGCCAGTGCTCAGACAGAAGGAGCTACTGCCTCAAGACACAGACTTGGTGGGTGGACCCTCTGACCCCGGTGGTTCTAGGCTCTGCCAGCGGGGTGGCCTCCGGCTGTCAACTCAGCAAGAGAAGCCTGCCTTTGCGACAGGATGTGTTTTCAGCCGGTGTATCTACCACACCCCGCTAGGTAGGGCAGATCCTGGATTTGAGTGTTTGTGTAGATGTCTAAGGTTCATGGTAGACTTTGTTCCTCTGATGAGATTGACCTGTGAAAAAGTGAGAGAGGTTAGAAGTAAGAGCATACGACTGCTGAGGATGTAGGCGCAGAGGCATCATAATCTCATCTTGAATTAGGAACATCATCCTTCAGTTATTTACTTGATTTGGTGAGAAAACAAGCTTGATTGACTCGGGAGGCTAAAGAGCTACAGTGAAGGAAAAGAAAAGTGAGAGAAAAATGAAAATAGCGTGACCCCTGTTACAGATATCCGGGGGGATGGGTAGAAGGGAAAGTGAGGAAGAGGCGGATATGGGAGTGGGACTGCAGTTGTCTAAGGCAAGAAAAACAGATTTTGCTTTCTTTAAGGAAGAGAGAATATATTGTTGGTAAGTCTAAGGGTCCTCTGACAGTGGTTAAACATTGTAGAAGAGGCAGACTTTTCTAAGTGCGAACATGTTAGTTTGGGATATTTCCTAGGCTTTCTCTGCTTGCCTGGAAAAACTGGTGAAACCTTGAAAAATGATAGGGTTGCTAGATTTTGTACTGACTCCTGAATTTGGTTATGGTTTTACGTGACTAATTGCAAGGCTGGTTCTTTCGCTTCAGTCGCACTAGAAAGTCTCTGATGAAGGGGATAGCCACTCTGGTTTGCTCAATCTGTATGTAAACCAACACTCTTGCTTCTGGAAAGCTGAATTCAAGAATTTTATTTGGATTATTTTATTATAGCTACTTGCTGTGAAATGAAGGGTAATTGACTAATCTAGGGTCTGGTAGCAATTTTAGAGATTGGAAAATTGGGTCTCCATCTGCCGCTTGAACAAATAAGCAGCTTCTCCAGTGTTCGACCACCAGTTCATTCCCAACAGTTTATGTACAGGACTGCCCCTGGTTCACTGGTTTATTATGGTCTGTGTGATTTAGGAAACCTTTTCCCTCCCTCAAACCTTCCAGACCCAGAAATGCAGGGACCTCTATGTCACCGGTAGAGGTACTTGGAAATACGTAGGTTTGTGTGGAAAGTACCCACAAGGATGAAGGGAGAGGTTGAGGTTATGTGATCGAGAGTAACTTTTATCATATGGGCTGAGACTTTAGTCAGGAAAAGTAGGTTGCCTGCGTTTACCTAAAATAGAGAGTCTAGTACAGTATTTCACATCCAGAGGGCATTCGATAAAGTATTTCTTAATTTGGTTTCCTCTACCCAGAACTGTCCTCGAGACATATAATTTTGAGTAACTGACTTATGATTTATTGAATCTTGAGTACTGTTTATTTTAGCATTAGTTGTTTCTCTCTCTTCAAGTCGAAATAATTTCTGTTAATGTGGGACATGAGAATGCCTGCCCCCCAAGTAACTGGAATGTTTTGGTAAAAATAGACCTCCACGAGGGTATATCTGTCAGGAATCACTAGCAGATGATAGATACATGATAATTTTAAAATTACTTGATGATGGGCTTGCCCGATAGACTATGGTCCCGTTTAAGAATACTCAGAGAGCTCGAAGTCGGATGAGAAGGTGGAGACCTTGCTGTCAGTCAAGGCAAACATGCCTTCTGAGCATCAGTGGGACCTTCAGCCCCGGCTCCTCAAAGTAACCACAGTGTCAGAGAGGTAGCCGGCTCATCCTGTGAAGTGACATTTCACATTGAGTATTTCTGATTTGCTCTTACTTCCTAAACAGTTGTTATGCCCATTTAATTTAATTTTGTAACCCATTAGAGTAACTCAAGATGTCCTATGGTTTTTGTGTTTTCTTAGGGCTGTCGCAAATACTTACAGAGTTAGAGATTATCTAGTAATGCTTTACTTGTTATTGCTAATTATTTAATGAGAACACGGCTTTGGGGCAGTTAGCTTAGATGTCCTGGGAGGTTTTCTGTTGTCTTGGTGATCTGGACCCATCTACGCTCAGGCTGTGTGATGGGAAGGTAAAGAGGTGTGACCGAGGAGGACGTTAGCGCTCGTCAAGTGCCTGGCATTGTGTGGGATCTGCCCGTGTTAAATGTGTCTCGTCTCGTATGGATTCAAAACCAGTGTCTGGTTTCTAACCGCTGTGTGATTTTACCCTTAGAGCCCAGATTTGCCAAGTCATTTGGAAAAATTGTTTCAATGGGTTTTGCTCAGTTCTCTGAAAAATTTGTGAATGCCTGCATTTTGTGTTTTAGACAGATGCTGGTTTTTTATGAGGCTTGAAGAATTACAGAAAATGGAGATGTTTTTAAAAAAAGACATCTTGGGACTTCCCTGGTGGTGCAGTGGTTAAGACTCTGCGCTCCCAATGCAGGGGGCCTGGGTTCGATCCCTGGTCAGAGAACTAGATCCCACATGCATGCCGCAACTAAGAGTTCATACGTCACAACTAAAGAGCCGGTGAGCTGCACCTAAGGAGCACACCTGCTGCAACTAAGACCCGGTGCATAAATAAATTAATTAATTTAAAAAAAATAAAGTAAAATAAAAAAGACATCTTATGTAGAACAGTTAGGGTTGAGTACTTGCCAGTAATGGGCTGTGTAATTGTGGGTAAGTCTTTTAACCATTTGAGGCTCAATTTTATTATCTGTCAAATAAGGCTGTTACGTCAGATCAATGTTTTCAAACTTTCTGCCCACTGGAACCCAGAGTAAGAAATACGTCTGTAAAGAATTCTACCGCACACGTGTTGAGTGTGCACGCATATGTGTGTTGAAAACAGAAGTGACGCAGAGCGACACACGTCCTCACAAGGTGCAGTGTGTCCTTCTCTGTGTGTTTTAAATTAACTTCATGACCCTCCACCGTCACTTCCAGTTTGGAAAACACTGGATGAGACGCTCTTAGCCCTACCAATTTCATGGTTGAAAACTGAACTTTAGGAATCAATTTTACAACTTTTGACCAAAAATGTGAGTGGGTTTTTGGCACTGACAAGCGGTCACCTCGCCACAGCGTGGGGGGACGGACGTGGTAGGGACTCTGTGCCTTGGACTGTGTGAGCAGCTCTGGCCCTCGTCGGGCCAGGTGGCCAGGCACCCACCGCGCCTGTAGCAGCGCCCGCTGCTGGCGCTGCCACCGGCCCATCGCCGTCAGAACTCTGGACTCCAGATTCCAGTAGCAGATTGGCCAGACAAGAGAAGAGGCTGTGGCCTCGCCTCTCGTGCTGCCTCGGCTTCCCGGATGGTGGGGCGCATTGAGGGAGGGGCGGGTGAAGGAAACTTACGGCAAATGCTTTGGGTTTGAGCAGTGGGTCCTTTGAAAGCGTGCGTCTGTGTGCGATGGGTGTGCGCCACGGAGCGAATACGGGTTGCATTGTGTGTCTTTGGATCTTCTTGTCTCCCTTTTGAATGTCACACTGTGCGTGTCATTATTTTCATAGGTGGGGTGAACAGCAGAAATAGCTGTCAATCATGTTAGAAAGTGAGGCGGTTTCCCCGTGTGGCTAAACCGCCCGAAATTTGTGGCTCTGGGGAGGGGGGGCTGGGCGTGGTGTCGTGGTTGCTCCCTGTTCTGCTCGCGTGTCCTCCTGGGCGCCGGGCCCTTTGGGGCTGGGCTGTGACTCAGGGCCCACCTTGCGAATATCCCCCTCCTGCAGGGGAGGAGCACGTCTCTCCTGGCGTTCCAGAACCCCGTGAGGGCAGATGGGAATGCGGGCACCGCCCTGCCCTGCGTGTCCGTGGCGGATACCCTAGAGAAGACGAGAGGCTCCAGTGCAAACCTGCGCCCTTCCGAGACCCACGTGAGCCAGTGGGGCGGCATCATGGCTGCGTGGAGCCGGGGCCGCCTTTGCGTTGTGCTTCCTCTTATCCGTAAAAGGCAGATGCTAGCGTTTTGTCCCTCGAGGGCTGCCGGGGTCGGAGGAGTGAGCCCAGAACTGGTTGGTAGATCCAAAGGCTTAGGTGAGGAGAGGACTGAAGGCTGGGACAGCCCAGGCAGGAGGACGTGGGCAGACAGGCCTGCGGCGGCTCTCTGTCTGGCCCTTCGCCGGGTCTGGGCATCCAGGGAAGGGGCGGGGCCGTTCTCCCGAGCTGCACGGGAGGGCACTTGGCAGCCCCTCTGCATGTGGCCAGGGCTGAGGCACAGCGCTCTGTCCTGAGTTTTGTTTTGTTGTCTCTGCACAGAGCCGTGGCTTTACCAGGATCATATTTTCTTGCTTCAGAAGTTTAAAAAATAAAACATGGGTTTCTCACCGAGACTCTGACACCCAACGTTTACTAATGTACTTTACAGACAAAGCTTTAGTAAAAGCACTGAAATAGCTTTTTGTGAGACTATTGGATGCACTCCTACACTGTAGGCGATATTATCTGCTCCACTGAAAATTGAGGCGCCTGTTAGTTATGTAGTTTAGTTACATGAAATTGCCATTGTGTAGCCCCCAATAGCTGAATGATCAGCAGTGTGAGATTGTCCAACCTTGTAACTTACCAGAGATTAAATACCCAGCAAGTGGCATTCTAATTCAGCTCTGATGACCCCAAAGCCCATCTGCAGTTTTTCTTACTATTCTGTGTGGAATTTACCACATTTTAAAAACTCACTAAACGAATGGCATAAAAGCCAAAAAAGATGTTGTCCCATCGTGATGAAAAAGCCCGAAGGATGTTCTAGGTTGGCATCAGGAAGTGGGACCTGGAAGGTCAGAAGGAACGTCTTGTCCACTGTTGTCTTGAGTAAGTTACTAGTAAGGGTTTCGGAAGGGAGGGCAATTGGAGGGTCCCCAGGGTAATTATTTCTACGATCCTTTATTTCCTGAAGGGGAGCGTGTTTTGTTGTTGGGTTGGAGTCTGAGGCAGAATGCCGTCTCTGCAGGACTAACTGTGCTCCTTTCCCTTGTGTCTGCTGAGTGACTTCTCCACACCCTGGAGCTGGGTCCCCTGCCCCCACTCCCCCAGGGTGCAGGATGATGGAGAGCAACCAGATATGGTTAGGAAAGGTGCCCCCCAGCCCGGAGCTGCTCCCAAGATGCTCTGGCGCAGTCAGCACAGGGGTGGCCTGTGCATACGTTCACAGGAGTCGTGGCAGGTGGGAGCTGTATTCGTTTTCCCTGTGCACTGACTGTCTAATCTAAACATTCCAATGTTGAAAACAAAACCGAGAGTTGATATTTCCAGGGAAGGGTCATTGAGCCTCAGATGGATACAAAGAATATATGCAAAAGGAAAACAGTATGTTGATGCAGAATATCTGCGCCCCAGATAGAGAAGGGTCACACACTCATCTAATTTAGGGGGTAGAAATTCACAGATGTGTTTGTCATTTTACCAGCTATAGAGATTTCAAATATTGAAATGGTATTTGGAACAGGAAGATAGGGTTCAGATTAGGGCCCAGTGAATAACAAAGTGAAAATGTTGTTATTCTAGCAGCTCACAGATCCTTCATTGTGTTTGCCTCTGCTGAGTCCTGATGAGTTGATCTTGAAAGAGTGATGCCTGTTGTTCTTGGCTTTTACTGATTTTGTTCCGTGCAGTGTGAAGGCTCTGCTGCTTGTCCTGAAATAATGAAATTGAGAGGAGATTGATTTTGGATGACTTCCAGTATCTTCCCTTAAACTTGAGTTTGCAGAAATCGGTCACTCAGAAACAAAGCCCAACTCCCACAGTCCACTCCCCACTGCTGTGAACCCCAAATCTACAGTTCATGTGCCTAATAGCTTTGAGAAAATTGGAAATTCCAGCCTATTTTGGAGCAAAAGTACTTCCACGTTTGACCAGTTCTATTAAAAAAAAAAAAAAGGGTGGACATCCCAAAGCCTTCTAGATGTCCTGCTTTTCTTCACGTGTGTCATGAAGAGCGGCCCTTGGACCTTTGGGGAGTCACGGTGTTGGGTGTTGGGGACAGGAGGCCTACCCCTCCTTTCAGATCTTAAACATTTTAGGGCATCTAAATTGTAGAAACAAAATAAGCTGTTTTTTAAATACATTAATACCAGCTTTGTCCTATGGCATGTGTTTCCTCTTGTGTAAAGGGAAAGTGAAACGTGCAAGATATATTCATGGCCAAACATACCTCCTCCCCGCCCTTCCCCCCTCCCCGCGCCCCCAGCCTGGCATGAGCCCTCTGGCCCACGTGTGGATTTGTGCATTAGTGAAGAGGTGTTCTACAGATTGACAGAAGCCTTTCCCATCGTCTTTACTCATTTTTCCTTTGAGGCCTTAATGGTAGTGTTTGCATTTGGTGGCTAAGAACTTGAGGCCTGGGTGTGTGGTGTGACCCGCTCGGGGTCACATTGGAAGTCAGAACATGGGCACAAGCAGCCTAACGGGGCCGTGTCGGGGCTGGTGTGCTGCCCTGACCGTATTGCTTGCCGTTCTGCTGTCTTGGAAATTTTGAACACGGTAGCGTAGGTGGCGGGATGGGGGTTTGGGGTTTGAGGGTTTAGAATTTAGCTCCTTCTCTCTTTCTTTTAAGTGAAGTATCCCGTCTGTTTCTCACACTTCTTCAGTCTTCGGTTTCGTTGTGAAGGAGTATGGAGTGCTTTGCTCTCGCTTGGGGGCCCGGCCTCTAGGCCACCTTTAGTCTCCTGTGTTTACTCTGTTGTCCTTTTGCTCATTCAACATTCCTTGAGCTCCTCCGGTAGAGCGTGAGGCAGCCGTGTGGGGTGCATAAAAGAACACGGCATTGCTTCTGTCCTTGGGGAAGTTCATTTTCAGGGCAGATGGGTTCGGGGAAGGGGGTCATGAGGGGCCTTGCCTGGGCCTGACCCCTTGCTCTTGTGCTAAAGGAATAGGGCTCCTTAGTTCAGTTTGGCTCAGCAGGGCGAGGAAGAGATGCAGGAACAAAAGAGCTCATAGGCTCTGAGCACGCCGTCTCAGAAGTTTCTAATTTGGCTAGTGTAGGCGCTAGAATGGGGATTTAGGATTTGCTTTCTTAGTTCTGGTTTTGGCCCAGTTAACACCTGGGATGTGGGGATATTGGGGCACACTTGCTGGAAAAGCAGATTCTGAAGAGCAGCTGTGTATGTGGACCAGGGTAGAGGAAGGCGCTAGAGAAGAGACAGTGAACTTGGCCTCTGCTGGGCGGGCATCTCTTATCTCAGGGGAAGGTGGTGCTTGGCTTGCACTGGAGGGCCGGTCCCGAGGCTGCCAAGCCATGTCCATGAGGCACGGACCTGTGATGCGTGCTCTGCACATGGGGTGTCAGAAGTGGGAAGGGGAGTGAGTGGAGGGGGCAGAGGAGGAGGAGGACGTGCAGTGGGTGGGGGCCAGGGGCCCGGCCAGCAGAGCTGGGAGCGAGGGACGCCGCTGGGCTGGGGGCCACGGGTGCACTCGGAGCGGCTTCTGAGGCCGTCTGACTTGTCATGGCGTTTCCTTCCCTTTGTTAGCCTCTTTTAAAGGGTCCTCAGTATTAGTAATGCCTATAAGCGTATAGAAAAATGTAGTTTTGGTTAGTATATTTTATTACCTTTCCACCCTCAGTGCTAGTGTCTTCCGTCATCAAATTGCTAGGTCCTAATAAAGGGCATATATTATTATATCATATATAACTTGTTTCCTTCGTAATTTTACATATTTTACTTTGTATCCGTATATGCATTATTCTGAGAAAGCGTCCATCGGCTTCCTAGGTTGCCAGAGATTCACGGCGTAAAAACGGTACCCAGCTGGGGTACCCAGGAGTGCAGGACCCTGTGGTCTGTTCCCAGGGCAGCGACTTCACGCTGGCCCTGGGTGGGTGTCTGGGGACGAGGATGGGGCAGTGGACCAGCCTTCTCCCCCCGGGGTCTCAGCATCAGTCCCGGCCCTGTCCCGGGACCCAGCTGGTGGTCTGCGTGGCCGGCTCTTCTCATCCGTGGAGCCATTGTAGGGCTAGGGTGGGGCACCTTCCCACGTGAGTGCAGACACGATCATTAACGTTTTGGACTTAAGTTTTCTGTAAAATAGGATGATAAACCTGTAGACACATTACAATGAGGGTACATGCTTGTGCAAAAATGACTAGAAATAAACTAGAGATGCTTGGAGGGGTAAGAATATGTATTAATACTTTTTCTTTACTTGCCATTTCTCTATAAAATCTCTTAGTTTTATGACATTAAAACCTATGTCAGGATATGGGGAGGGGGAAGGGTAAGCTGTGACAAAGTGAGAGAGTGGCATGGACATATATACACTACCAAACATAAGATAGCTAGCTAGTGGGAAGCAACCGCATAGCACAGGGAGATCAGCTCGGTGCTTTGTGACCGCCTAGAGGGGTCGGATAGGGAGGGTGGAAGGGAAGGAGACGCAAGAGGGAAGAGATATGGGAACATATGTATATGTATAACTGATTCACTTTGTTATAAAGCAGAAACTAGCACACCATTGTAAAGCAATTATACTCCAATAAAAATGTTAAAAAAAAAGTACAGCAAGTTTTATATGATATAAAAATATATTAGGTTCAGTGCTAGTGACATTATAATATATAAAATTCAATTCTGATAGTAACATAAAATACAAATAAAATTATTTCTATTATTAAAAAAACAAACAAACCTATGTCAGGTATAAAAGACTGCCTCTGGTTGTATTGTTGGTAATAGAGTGAAACCCGTAACTTTCATGATTAACTGGCTAAGACTTGATCTTATTTTGAAGAAGCGCGAGGTGGTGGCCTGGGAACACTTGTCTGCCGCCTGTTGACTGTGAATGTGCTTCACTCTCACCATAGTCTCCTCTTCAGAGGTGATGTGGTGGGAAAGGACCTTCCACAGCATCTCGGGCACCTGGCTCCAGCTACATCCTAACACACCAGCGCCCTATATGAGTCTTGCTTTGAGTACCTGTAACACATTGCTTATACCATGAGTGTAGCAATTAAAATGTCATATTGTGATGGTTATAAATTACGTATTTAAAAAAATAGAACCTCTTGAGCTTCTTGTTATAGGTGAATTGAGTAGATACATTTCTATCCTCAAAGATTCTTCAGTGCCTAGAATATGGTGGACGTTGGTAAGTTTTGAGTATTTTTATCTACAGTATGATAGACTTTTCCAGTTACAGGCTTTCGACTGTGTGAGCAGCCTTTGATATTGTGAGTTACTTCTTATTTTTGAGAATTTTTGCATGTATTAAGTTGAGACATGCATGAGACACTTATAATCTTAATTATGGAGAGACAGAGAAAAACTTTTCTCCTTTTAACTTAAGTCTTTCTTCCTTTCTCGTGTGGACAGATCCCCTTCCCTCGTCTGGTCACCACCGTGTCCCAGGATCTCCTTACCCACTAGCTCCCCAGGCTTCTCTGGGTGACCCTGTTGTTCTGCTCAGGCAGGATGGTTTCTGAGGACCCAGCCGTGCAAACGCCTCCCCTAATCCAGCAAGTATTCCTCTACTTGTGTGGCCTGACCTCCTTTTAGCTTTTCAGATTTTTACACCACCCTGAAAAGAGCTAAGTTCTCTGGTCTTTAACACATTAACGGCTTAACTGCTCTCAAATCATGCCTCTCCTCTCCTAGGTATGGACATGTGTATCACTGTGAATGTCAGGTGTCACATTGCTTCTTCCTTATTTGGATCCAGAAGCTAATATGTAAAGTTGTCTGTCTGCTAGGTTGGTTTCCTGGCTGCTCTGAAACCCAGGGCTGAGGGCACCACAGCCATCTTCTCTCCAAGAGCCTGGAGTTTTCATGAATTTATAATTGTATTATTTTGACTTGGTTTGCTTTCCTGTCATCTGTTTGTTATGAGATTTACACTGTAGGGAAGGCAGAACGTTACCTCCACCCCCTTAGGGTCTCTGGCTGGGCTTGGGAATTAAATTGACAGAAGACAGATGAGCAGGAGAAAAGTGTACAGATTTTTACCTGTCCTGGGAGCCCCCGTAGGACGACAAAGACCCAGAGACGTGCCAGGCCTCGGTGTTCGTAGACCAGGTGGACAGAGAGGCGCAGTTGTGGAAAAGGAGCTGAAACGCGTGGAGAGACGCGGATGCTGCGGGTTGTGTTCCCAGGCTCCTTGGCCCCCACCCTGGTCTCCTGATGAGAGCTTCCAGGCGTCGGGAGGGCGTGTTTCACGTGGGAGTTTCTCTCCTGCTTTCAGAAAGGAAAGGAGAGGTCAGGACACCCTCCCTACTCCCGCGCTGTCTCTGGTACCTTTGGCTCAAAATAACCCTAAGCCAAGTGGGGGATTTTGGGGTGGCGTGTCCTGCCCCCCTTCAGTGTCAGTGTGTAATTAAATCAGTGGCGTAAGGCTTTTAATAGAAGATGGTCCACACCACAGGTCCGGTTTTTGTCTCCCTTTCTTACTTGGTTTTTGCCGTTTATGTGCTCCGAATAGGGTTTCAGAGAAGCGGGATTCAGGGCAGCCGGGTAGAGTGGCTCGGAGGGCGGGGTCCGAAGCTCGGGGCCTGGGCCCTGCCTCTGCCCCTTTCTGGCCTTTGTGATTTTGGACAGGTCATTTAATCTTTCTCTGCCTGTTTCCTTATCTATAACACAGAGATAATAACAGGACTGACTTCATAGGGTTACTGTGAAGTTTATAGGAATATAAGTGCAGTGCTTAGAAGGACTCCCCCTCCAAAAAAAAAAAAAAAAAAATAGCACTCTGTAAGTGGCGTATTGTGGAATTCCTAGAGCATTACTCGAAGTGAAATCAGCCTGCCCTTTCTGGAAGCTGGGGAGGCAAGGCCACCGTCTTCCCACACGAGCTGCTCTGCCCAGCCGAGAACCCTCTGCCCCCGCAGTGCAGGCAGTGCAGGCAGCAGGGCCGGACCACCAGAGTCCCTTAGTGGGGAGGGGTGAGGCGGCCAGGAGGAGTGTTTGGGAGGCGTGGGAATAGGCGCCTTGGGACCCCAGGAAAGAGGAAAACAGACTTAGCGTGTGGACAGAACACCTCTGTCAGCCTCGCCTCCCCTCCCTGAAGTTTCTTTTAAACCTTTTCTTGACGTTGGTATTTTTTCTCCTCCTTTCCGAAATACTTTGACTCAACTTTGACGGACTGAAAAAATACAGTAATTACATTTATACAACTGTGATTATTAACTAATAACAGTTTGACTTTTAAAAATGTAGAATACTAAAGTAGTTCCCTGAGCTCGAGTTACCTTTTAACATCAGTTTGATGTGTGAAAACATAATTTATGACAAGATCTACTCTTCAGGTGACGGAAAATGTGAGATCTCCTCTTTGTATTTTGAAAACCATTTCCTTAGGTGCCATTTGTTGATGTTCTAAATTTGTGAGATAGCTTTTCCACACGGTCTGTCATTAATTATTCATTCTTGATGTCTTTATTTGTAGGTCGCCTATTTATGTAACTCAATTTGTCTGTCACCCGGGCATGTAGCTCAGCTCGTAACGTCTGTCAATTCATGGCTGTTTTTGACCAGTAATGTTAGGGGCCTGAACAAGTTTTATTTATTGCTGTACTTTTCAAATCACTCATAGTACTTCCAACCTTCAAACAGCTTCCCCGACTGCAACAAAAGTGACTTTTGTCTCGTTACGGAGGTGGGCCAAACTGTTTGACCTAACGACAGGTGGGGCATTATTCAGGGCTGCTGAAACGCTGTGCTCCACATGCTTTGTTCCCTTGGGATTGTGTTCGCCTCGCATGTCCCTGTCAGCCACTGTGGCATCAGCCTCCTTTGCTGAATCTGGAACATGCCTGCCAGAGCCACAGCCCTAGGAACGTTTTAGCTGTAGGGTCATCAGCTTCCTAAACAGTTTATGTGTCAGTAGTTTTTATGGTTTGGTTTTATTTGTAGTAGCGGAGTCATACGTGGCATTTATTATGGTTTCTTTTCGTTTGTTTTTACGTAGTTTCCAGCCCCTTGTGTTTATAGTTGTGAACACTTGTGCTTTTTGGCCTTTGACGTTTCAAGCATGGATATGTATTTATTTGCAAACTGAAAAAATTTACAAGAAATGTCTACCACTTTCGACAAATGAATTCTTTAAGAAATTAAAGATCTTCCTTATTGGTTATTGGATATCTTTACGGTCAGAACTGCCAGAGTCTATTATTAGAGCAGGAATTGATGCAAAAGTTAAGGCTGATCCCAACTTTGAGGTTTATTAAAATACTCTTCCTTTTTTCCTGCTAATCAAAAAAGACACGTAGTCAGTATTTTAAGTTCCATGCACTGTGCTCTGTGTGGGGAAGGTAGCAGTGATCAGACGGAACCTCTGTCCTCCTGACGCTTTGGTCCTGGGCTTGTGTATAACAGCTTGTGTCCGTGGCTCATGGGGGCACACACTGTGTTTGTAGGACCTGACCAAAAACAGACCCTAAAGGGACTTCCCTGGCGGTCCAGTGGTTAAGACTCCAGTGGTTAAGACTCCAGTGGTTAAGAGCCATCCCTGGTCCTGCCGCATGGTGCGGCCCAAGTAAATAAATAAATAAAATATTAGCAAAACAAACAAACCAAAAAACAAAAACACACCCTAAAGCAAACTGGTGGTGATAAGTACGATGTGTTGGCTGGCGTAGGCTTTGTGTGATATCCCTACCCTACAAGTGAGGAGGGGCGAGTCATGCCTTGGTGTTATGGGTAAGAAAATGAGGGCTCCGAAAACTTGTTGATTTGCTCCAGGACATCGGTGTCGGGAATTTAAACTGCTGTCTGTTTGTTCCCAGCTGATCCTTTCCTTCAGGACTCGTCTCTCAATACAGGTTTTAGACTCATCCGCTGAACTTTCTCTGAAGATGACATTCGTGCGTTACAATTTAAAACTTGGTGATCTGGCTCGTTAACAAAGAAAATGGTTATTTCTGTACTTCGATTTTTAGTTTTTAGATGCATGAAGGAAGAGTGTTTGGCCTTAAAATTTTACCAGGCATGTAGTTTTGAACGTGGTTTAGGTATGTCTTCAGTAAAGCAAAAGCATATTTTTTCTTATTTTGATGCAGACTCACGATATGACTCACACAGTTCTTCTTGGGATCTCTGTGCATCTCCACGCCGGTCCCAGGATCCTAAGCTGGGAATCCTTCTTCCTCATTTTGCCAAAAGCAGCAAATGTTCGAGCCCAGCAAAGCCGAGCAGTGACAGCGTAGTCATAGTAGCTTTTTCAAATTGGACCTACTTGAATAGCTCTGTGCGATTTCCTAATGTACAGATTGTATTGATTGAAGGCAGAAAATCTCCCAAAGAGTGACTGTTGTCCATGACTGTGCAGGCGCTCAGGGTGCCCCCGCCCGCCCCGCTGCCCCTGCCCTTTCGGTGCACGAGGCAGAGGCTTCTTTTGGGCTCTCTGGACACTTCTGCGAGCACCCTGTGCTTGAGGCGACTACAGTCGTGAAAATGCCTCAGGCAGCTGCAGGGGATGTTGCTGGCAGTGTTTTCACAGGTTTCTTGTGCTGATCCAGGCGTAACTGTGATCGAGAAAATACTGAGTGGGCGATCATCACTGAGTGCTCGATTTCATTCAGCCCCCGGTCCCTTAGCCTCGCCCTGGCCAAGGGTCCCCGGTGTGAAAGTCAGCATTCGTAGCCATAGCCGCACTGGAAGCTTCTGACGTGCCCTGAAGGTCCCGGACGACGAATGAGCTGGAACGTCAGTCAGCATGCGTCCCTCCTCTGTCCTCCTGTCTCCTGCTGTTGCCCTGGGCTGTGAAGAGCGCCCTCCGGAGATGGCTCAGTAGTGTGGGCTTGTTCTCTTAAGGCCTGGAACCCTGACCCCCGTAGGACATCGTTTTCACTCTTCAGAGTCACAGCTCCAGACACCGAAGATGGACTCGGGGAGACCACCAACCACAGGAACAAGTTGTCCTGTCTCCAGAGTGCCATAACCGTGGCTTCCGTGCTGACCTGTGGGCCCAGGGGTAAATGCCGCACGGTGAGCGCCGTGTCCAAGCAGGAACGGCCCCCCAGGCTCTGCGGGCCTGCTGCGGCCCCTTCCCCCTCGCTGCGCCGTCCCTCCTGCAGCCGCGCTGGCGGCCGCGCCCTTCCTGCCGCCCCTTCCCCTTCAGCTGCCCTCGCGGCTTGCCTCCTTCTTTGGGGTCGTTCTCAGATGTCCCTCCTCAGCGACGTGTTCCCTGTGCTAGCTCCCTTCTCTGCTTTTGTTTCTCTCCACAGCGCTTACCGTTAGCAAGCACACTCTGTGTAAGATCCACGAAGGCAGAGATTTTGTCCCTGTGGCACCTTCTAGGACGGCTTGTACCAGGATGAAGCCTGGGGTGGGGGTGGCCCATTGTAGCTGCCCGATCCGTACTTTTTGGATGAATTGATGAAGATGCTTTAAATAGTCACAGAACTCAGAAACTCGCTTCATTTTGTTTTGCTGTTCATTTTTCACCTGTGTTTATCAAGAACCTGAAAATAAGATAAAAATACTTAAGACGTGCTTCCTGTTGGGAATTGAAGGGAAGGCCGATCCTGGTGGAATCCTCCTGCCCAGTGTTTGTGGAGGGTGACACGTGAGGCGGTCGTGGTGGCAGCCAAGGGGCAGGGAGGTCGGGGTCTGGGGGCGGGAGGCCCAAGGGCCACCCTTGTTCCGGGGGTGATTCTGTGACCTCAGTTAATTTTTCATCTGTGAAATGAGGGTGTTTATGTCACTAAAATCACTTCTATGGTTGGTGGACTGGAGAGAGCAATTTAGGAAATTGGGAACGTGGTCTAGTGAGAAACTGAGAGAGGCTCGGGTTTGCTGATCTAATCTTCGGTTCTTTTGTTTTGAAAATGTGGTTGTATTATTTATTGTCATTTCAACTGTAAAGCTTATTTTATAAATTTTAAAACTCCTAAAGACAGACTCTAATATTAGTGCTGAAAATGGAGCAATTCTATTTCCACTGTTTTAAACGTTCATATTTTTTATTCTAGAAAATTTTCAGGTCAGTGCTTCTGAGCTTTCTTCTCTCAGAACTGTTTACCATATATTTGGGGTTGATAAACCTGAAAAGTATTCAAGGATAAAATACAGTTTCCCCCCAGAGGATTTGAACAGTAAGTGCATTTTTAAGCTTTCACAAATAAATGAATGATTTTCTAGAAAGGGAATGATAATGAAGTTTCAAATAAAACTATGATAATAGTTCATAATATTTATTATATTAATGATCAGCTTTTCAACCTCTCTCAAATTCAGAGAAAGTAATAGTTCTAATAAGTATGCATTTTCACGTGTAGCTCTCTGTCAGTCTTGTAAAGAAACAGGGGCAGGAGGGGCGTGTGTAATGGGGTCACTGCCAGCGGGGAGACGAAGAACCTTTAAAGCCACTTTAAAACCGGTGACGGCCACTCTTCTCATGGATAGAACAGGTCAAGGGTTGGAATGTCCAGGTGTACCTTTGACTCATATGACAGCGTTAGGAAAATGCCAGACCCCTTCCTTTCGAGAGCGTTGGTCTCTCCCTGGATGTGTGAGCCTGGACTCTGATACCACCCCCTCCCCCATTCCTTTCTGGTGACACTGGGTGTGGCGTTGAGACGCTCCTCAATATCTCTGGCGGTTGCCTTTCAAGATACTCCTTCTACCTCCAGACAGCTCCCTTTGAAAGCTCGTCCTGTGCTCGTGGTAAATCTGCCCGCCCTTAACCTTTATCTCAGGAATAAGAAGAGAAGAAATTTCTCCTCTGCTTGACTCTTCTTCCAGACATATTGTGGTCTATCTTTGTTCCCAGTTAGTTACTTACGGCCTTTTCTACAGCTTTCCCGAGCCAGCCAGTGCCCTCCTGGTCCTTCTCCGTGAAACCTGCTCCAGTTGGGGCCAGCCCTGCCTTTGGTATGGACCCCGACTTAATCCTTAACCCAGATGCAGCTCTCCAGCCTTTCGAGGGGGGAGGGGCCATCCCCCCTCTTTCTGGGAACTGCTTCTGCCTATATATAGCTATGAGGACATTAGCTTCTTGGAGAAGTCAGTGTCATACTGTTGACATGGCGAGTTTCAGCTAATTAAAATCTCTTGTTTTCTTTTTCCTGCTTGTATGCCAGTGAATCTACCATCATCATCCCGTCCCCGTGAGCTTCTTGTTTTTGTTTCTCTGGTCTTGGTTTGGTGTTTTAGTCGCCTAGTACTTACTTCCATCAAGCATGATAGATATAGATCCTGGTACTGGTGCTGCCGTGTCTTTTTTTTAGGGGTATTATTTCTCCTGGCTTATTAACCTCTCTTTCCACCTTCTGTCACTGACATACGTGATCTCAGGGCTTAATATAAAGGTGGAGTAGGACGAGACTGAAGGAAGCGCCGGTGCTGGGGTGCCGAGGCGCACCGCCGGCCTGCGCTGCCCAGTGTGGTGTCTATGACGACTGCTTCCATTTAAATTGTAATTAATTAAAATTAATGAAATTAAACATTTAGTTCCCATGCATTGGCCCACGTACGGCTGTTGGACACAGTGATACAGAGTATTTCTGTCACCACAGAAAGGGTCGCTGGACGGTGTTTCTCGACACCGATGTTGATCCCCTAGCACGTGAAGCAGAAAAGAAGGTGGAGAATTATTTTCCCATGTTTCCCCACACCAATGCCTTTGATTTTACTGTAGCAGATTACTATGGTGACATTTTATTTTGAGAGGAACAGGCAGGTTTTAATGGAAAAAGTGTAATTTAATTTGTGTTTTGAAGGATAACTGTGGTTTTGAGAGTAGATATTAGTGGAATTGTCAGTTTCTTGGGAAAACTGGGTAATACAGATACAGTTCAACGCTTGGGGGCTCCGTCACGGGGCCCTGCCCTGGAGGGGCTCCCAGGTCGGTGGGGACACGCAGACAGAGCAGGTAGCAGCAGGTGCTGCGTGCTGTGCCTGAGACACAGGCGATGTCCTCAGGAAGGAGGCCGCTGGCCTGGCAAGGCGTCGCCCAGTCTCGGGGGGGCTTGGCCAGGACCCCGGGGCTGCTGCGTGCGCCTCATCTCAGCACGTGCGTGTCCTGCGGCGATGCTGCCTTCACGCAGAGACCGACGCGCCTGTTCTCAGCATCCCCGTAGGCACGTGGAATACGCTTTTAATTTTAAAAATCTAGTGAGGTTGAATTAAATCAGAATGCTTTAGGCTGGCCTACGGTCAGCACTTTCTTACCTGGGCACAGGTGACTGGTGGTGAGAGTCACGGAGGGTGCTGGTGGGAAATGAAATCTCCAGCGGGAAGGTGGGGTGTCCTCGTGGTCCCTGTGTGTGGCTCTGACAGAAGTGCAGGTCCCCGGACCTGAGCCCTGGAGAGTCTGGCTTGGTTAGTCTGGGGTTACTTCCTGGCATCCTGGCTTTGTAAGCACCTGAAGTGACTCCAAAGGGCAGCCGGCGTTGGAAACCACTGGTCTCCCATGTGTGAGTTTGTAATAATAGATGCCACCACCTTGTGTCTTCCTGTCACATGGAGCCTCTTGCACACCAGTCAGAGCCTGGCATTCTGCCTGTGCAGATTTGAGCCCTGTCATATTGTTCAGAGTTTAAAGGCAACCCCGCTCCTGGGTGTATATTTGGAGAAAACTCTAATTCGAAAAGGTACACTCACCTCAGTGGCCATAGCAGCAGGACATGGAAGCAACCTAAGTGGCCATTGACAGATGAGTGGACAAAGAAGGTGTGGTGTGTGTGTGTGTGTGTATATATATATATATATATATATATATATATATACATACACACACACACACGCACATACATAGTACATATGCCTTACTTCATTGACCCTAAGATGCACCTGTTACCACCTCTGAAATCAATCGGGAGGTGACATACAAGCAGTTGAATGCTCTGGTTCCCTTGGGAAGATTATTTCTTTCTGTGGGCAACTTAAAATAGAGTGATCTTACAGTTTATGGTGTCTTAGATTCATTTATGTTATGCAGATAGTAAGTTGCAATAATTTTTGTTTTATTTATTTTTTGTGTTTTTTTAGCATTTTAGTTTTTAATGCTTTATTTATCTTTATTGCAGTATAGTTGATTTACAATGTTGTGTTGTGTTAATTTCTGCTGTGCAGCAAAATGACTCAGTTATACACATACATGCATCCTTTTTCATATACTTTTCTGTTATGGTTTATCCCAAGATATTGACTGTAGTTCCCTGTGCTCTACAGTAGGACCTTGTTGTTTATTCATTCTATTCGTAATAGTTTGCATCTACCAACCCCGACTCCCAGTCCATCCCTCCCCCACCCCCTCCCCCTTGGCAACCACAAGTCTGTTCTCTATGTCTGTGAGTCTGTTTCTGTTTTGTAAATAGGTTCATTTGTGGCTTATTTTAGATTCCTGTTTTGTTTTAGTAAAGTGGAATACTTTGGTTTTTTGTTTAAACTTCATTGTGACAGTGATTATTATTTCGAACAATTACTGGGCACGTTCTATGTGCGAGATGGAGCCACGCGTTTAATCTCCATCACGGTGTAATTAATAATCGTAAGGTTGTTTTAGATGGTGATTTTGAGGCAGCTAGAAAAATCATAAAATTGAGAACAAGCACGTTTTACTCCCAAGCCCAGCCTGTTAACTTAATCCCTGTGCTAAATTGACTGTCCTCATGTTTAATCTACAGATCTGAGTGTCACGCTCGGAGTTGGTTAGTTCCTTTTAGGCGATGTGGTGAGAAGCACATGAACGGAGGGAAACCAAGTTCATGTTCCCGGTCCTTCACCAGCTTAGCCCTCCATGAGGCTGAGGGACGAGATGGGTGAGGAAGAGAGAAAATACTCTGACATTCTTGAGGCAAGACTCTGGGCAGTGCAAATACCAGAGTGATCATACCCAGACGTGCCAGCAGCAGGAAGCCTGGGCGTGTCCCAAACAATGAGCCAGCTGACAGGCAGGCAGGTCTCTCTTTGCACTAGTTTTCGGTAGTTAGACTGTCCACCTCGGTGTGCTTTGCTTCTTATTTATCCTGCTTGCTGTTTGCTGAACTTTATGAATCTGTAAATTTATGACTTTTACCCTAATGGGGAAATTTATTTGTTCTGGCCTCTTTTTTTTCTTTCTCTCCGGGAGCCCAGTAACAGGGCTGTTTTAATATTGTCCTACAGGTCCTTACGTCCTTCTCATTTTGTTCAGTAACTTCACTGCTCAGGGTCTGTAGTACTTTTGCTACATCTTCAGCTTAACCCACTCTTTCCTTTGTCATCACCCATCTGGTGCTAAGCCCATTTCATTTCATTTCAATAGGATGCTTCTTAGTTCTAGAATTTTTTTTTTAATAAGTTCTATCTCTATGATGAGATTCCTCTTCATTCGTCCTGAGTGTGTTTTCCTAACTGTCCTTGATCAGGGTTACAGCTATTAATGCTGATCAGCTATTAATGCCAATGTCTAGGACCATCTCAGCGTCAACCTTCCTTGATTATCTTACGTTTTGAGATGCATCCGTTTCTCCTTTCTGGTTTCTGGTACCTTCCTCCTAATGATGTTGGGTTTTTTTTTTTGTTTTTGCAAAAAAATCGATTTGGATGACTCAAGCTCCAAACAGTGTTTTGAGTTTGGGCTGTGGCTCAAATCACAGTTCATTTAGTCTTATCCTGGTTTACAGGTCAGCCAGAGATTTGGGCGGAGTTTACACACAGAATTGTGCGTCGTCTTCTCTGTCTCTATCTTTACTGGGGTTACCCATCCCTGCCAGCCTCATTTCCAGTAGCTGTCATTGCCCTAAACTCTGTCCTTTGGTTCTTCGAGCCAGTAAAACAGTGGGTTTTCTGCAGGTTTTGCTGCCTCTGCTTGGTACGAACGGGAGCCTGCCCTCAGGCTGAAACTCATGAAAAGCAGGAAAGTCACTTGGAGTCGTTCCTTTATTCAAGGGTCAGCTCCCCTCCAGAATCTGTGCTTCGATGCTCTGGAATATCTTGGCTGTTGTGTTGTGTTGATGTTGTCCAAGGTTTATAGTTATTGTCTGCAGACAGTTCAAAAATTAGGCATTTTTTTCTTCCTTTGTAAGAGGATTCTTCTGGACTGCTTACTTTTTAATATTTGCAAATGTTTCTTATCATGGAGACGTGTAACGTTACATTCTGCATTGGAAGAACAATGACATTTCTGCTTTTCAACAGGTCAGAATGGAGGTTTGCAGCTCTTGTTTCATTTTCCATGAGAACTGAATGTACTCTTTTGACCCTTTGGTTTCTTTCATGAGTATAATTTATTCTGAATTCCGAATGAGCAGGTTTGATGTGTTTCTTGTAGAAATTAAAAATTTTTCTTAATATATGGAAACATTTGATTTGCTAATAAATAAGAAGATGCTGGTCTTTACAGATCAAGTGTAAAAGCTTTGATTGTTGAAGTAATTCCATGGATGGAGGGCATAAATAAAAGTAATTCACTCTTGTGTAAATTGCATGTATAATTATAGAAAAAATGAACTGATTATTTGTGTATTCATCAATAGAAATATTTTAATTTGAGTTATTCTGTGGTTATAATACAAAAATCAAGATTTTTTTTTTTTTTGCTTGATCACGTTGAAGCTGAAAATTAATTTTCTCAGTGTATTTAACCTCTTATTTTATTTTATTTTATTTTTGCGGTATGCGGGCCTCTCACTGTTGTGGCCTCTCCCGTTGCGGAGCACAGGCTCCGGACGCGCAGGCCCAGCGGCCATGGCTCATGGGCCCAGCCGCTCCGCGGCATGTGGGATCTCCCTGGACCGGGGCACGAACCCGAGTCCCCTACATCGGCAGGCGGACTCTCAACCACTGCGCCACCAGGGAAGCCCTAACCTCTTATTTCTTAAAATTGTGTGCTGTGAAATTTTAGTCTGTTGAGTAAGTATGTTATTGGATTAGAAATGTGTGCCTCTCTCTTCTATAATTTTCTCAAATTTGAACTATTCTGATACAAGTATTTGAACCGGTTAATAGGTATAAATGAGGATGTGAAAACTTATCATGAAAAATTTAAAAATTTAAATTTGTTTTTGTATCAATATTGCCTGATTTGTTGAAAATCACAGAAAAGTCCAGTAGAGCCCAAACTCTTATGAAATGTCTCATGCTAGCCTGCATCTGTGTGTGAATGTGTGTGTGTGTTCCTGGAATTTAATTATATTCTTTTTATGTATTATTTCTTAATTCTTTGTATTTTCACTTTATCATGACCAGACCTGGAAACTTTATTTTCAAATAGAATCCCTAAGACCATTAATTTTTAAGGATTATAGAATGGTAACATTTTTTATGATAATGTTTTAAAAATTAAATTTATGAATATTTTAGACTATCATGGAATATATATGTATATCAGTGTTTTGGGGAAAAGAAAAAAATATATTCCATTACAAAGGTATTCAATTTTGAAATTAACTGTTTTTCAGCAATCTTGTGTCACTTAAAACTGGGGATAAAAATATCAAGAGGTGATATAACAGGATGCTTTAGCTCCAAGGAGCAGAAAACCCAACTGAAAGTCCCCTAAACAATGAAAAGTTTTTAAACTTGCATAACAGGAAGTCTGGGCACAGGGCCAGGTCAGTAGTGTCAACGTGGACAGAAGCTCCTTCCATCTTTTTGGCCCGACAGCCTTATCGTATTAGCTTGGTTCTAGGGCTAGTCCCCTCATTGTCACAAAAGGGTTGCTATAGCTCCAGACATCCACGTTTCCTTCCATGAATGTGTTATTAGAGGGGAAAACCTTTTCCTGGTGTTTCCTCGTATCTCCTTGGTCAGGGAAATAGAATGATCATAATTGGTTTGCAGCAATCATGATTTACCTTCTCAGGCCAGACCATGTGTTTCCTGACCACACAGCAGAGTGAATTATACAGCAGAACAAAATTAGGACTTCGGCAGCCAGCAAGGAAGGGGTGTAGGGCAGAAACTGTTGTTCTTACAAACAGATTCTAGATAACCAAAGATTTTCAGTTCCTTGAAAGAGCCATATTTTCTCTTGCTTCTAGGACCTGCCCATTGCTGTCTGGAATTTTTTTTCCCCCTCTACCTAATAGATTTCTTCTCATCTTTTTAACTCCCAGCTTAGATATAACTTCTTTGGGGAAGTCTTTCTAAATACGAGAGAAAAAGGAGACTTTAAGGCAAAAGCACTGTTACAGATATATTACCTTTATAATGATAAAGTTTCAGTTCCCAAGAAGAGATAACAATTGTAAATTTGTCTGTACTTAGCAACCTAAGACAAACTATATGAAGCAGAAGTTGACCAAATAAACGGGGAAGTAGACAAGTTGTAACCATAGTAGGAGATTTTAGCCTACTTTCCTTATAACTGCTAAAAGCAGACATATATATATATATATATATATATATATATATATGTATATATATATATGTATATATACACACGAATGCAGAAGAATTGAACAACATGATGAACTCACTTGAGCTGAGTGTTATATCATGTGGCTCGATATACACTTAGGTCAAGTCACACGGCATCAGTCTCTTCCAGGCAACTTAAAAAGAGCAATCCTCCCCAATTCATTTTAGGAAGCAGTATAATTTTTTTTTTTTTTTTGCAGTACGCAGGCCTCTCACTGTTGTGGCCTCTCCCGTTGCGGAGCACAGGCTCCGGACGCGCAGGCTCAGCGGCCATGGCTCACGGGCCCAGCCGCTCCGCGGCATGTGGGATCCTCCCGGACCAGGGCACAAACCCGTGTCCCCTGCATCGGCAGGCGGGCTCTCAACCACTGCGCCACCAGGGAAGCCCCAAGCAGTATAATTTTGATAGTATAAGTTAACAAGAATATAAAGAGAAAGGAGCATTACAGAGCAATCTCACTTATGAACTTTCATACAACAATTTGTAAACAAAATAATTGCAAACCAAAGCCAGCAACGTATAATAAGGATAATGCATTGTTAGCCAGTTGAGATTCATTCCCGGAATCTAAGTATTTAACATTTTAATATCAATCTCTATTTTATCACATTATTAAGTAATGGAAAAAAATTATGTATTTTCTTACCAGAAGCAGAAAATTATTTGGTAATAATGGAACTTTTCAAATGTGCTGTGGTGTATGTATTAGTTTCCTAGTGCTGCTGTCACAAATTATCACAAAATAATATTAATAGTAATAATAATAGTAAATGTATTATCTTATAGTTCTGGAGGTCAGAAGTCCACAACGGGTCATCAGGGCTGTGTTTCTTCTGGAGGCGCTAGGGGAGGATTTGTCTTCTAGTCTTCCAGCTTCCAGAGACGCCCATGTTCCTGGGCTTGTGGCCCTGCCTCACTCCACCCTCTGCTCTGTCATCACATCTCCTCCGACTCCGATCCCTCCCTCTTCTTTCCCTGAAACGGGCCCTTGGTGCTTATATTGGGCCCACCTGGCTAATCCAGGACCCTCTTCCCATTTCAAGATCCTGAACTTAAATCACACGTGCAAAAACCTTTGCTCTAGCATATAACATGGTCACAGGTTCCTAGTCTTAGGACATGGACGTCTTTTGGTGGGGGGTGGGGGCATTAGTCTGCCTTGCCAGTGTAGCTAAAAAAAAAGTGTACCAAGAATGTTACGCTTAATTATGAAGATCCTTCTGATATTGGGAATGGGAAGGCTGCCCTCAATGCCATGTCTATTTGACATTCTAATGGAGGGCAGATCCAGTGCAGTTAGGCCAATAAGTAAATCAGAAACCAAACAATCAAAATAGAAGTTTGGGAAGGAGGAAATCTCCCTTATTATCTGCAGATGATTATGATAGTGGGCAGAGGAAAATCCAGAAGAATCTATGGAAAATTTGGAATTAATAACTAATTTTAGGAGTTGACTTAGCTTGGCCTCTCATAACAAAATACCATAGTCTGGGTGGCTTAAACAACAGAAATTTATTTTCTCAAAGTTCTGAAGGCTGGAAATCCAAGATCAAGGTGCCAGCATGGTTGGTTTTCGGTGCGAGCTCTCGTTCTGTGTGTAGACGGCTGACATTTCTCTGCGTCCTCCCGAGGTGGTACCCGCGACACGGGCTGGGGCAGGGAGGAGTGTGAGGACACGCAAGCTTTGTGAGATCTGTTCCCTGAGGCCGCATATCCCATCGTGAGGACCCAGGTGGAATAGTCTTTACAGGGTGACAGTGCATTTTAAAAACATTCACTATGTATAATCTTACTTTATGTGATTTTATTCTTAAAATTTTTGTGAATGACTTGGATATAATTCAGTTAAAAAATGATCACGCCAGACAACTTGCTCCTTTGGAGGAATTCTATGCTGAATTTACTTTCCAGAGGCAAAGCTCCCTCTGGGACTCCAGCAGTCAGGCCCTCTTCCCTATTCCTCCCGCTCATTGTTTTGTGAAGTTAGATTGGTGGTTTATGCTTGCAAGGAGCTTCGTGCTCACATTTTAATACAACTCAAACTATGCAAGATCCTCTAAAGAGAATTGCCAGAAGATTTGTGTTCTAGTGGATTATATCAGATGTCCATTACAATGAGGCTATAATCTAGTGTGTGAATTGGGTATTGGTTTTAGTACATATTCAGGCTGCTTCTGATTTTTTACTGCCTGGAATTTATCCAAGCATAACTAAAAAGTGAAATTTGTACTCAACATAGAGTTTCTTGTAGTTCCTGCATGTGTACGAGCATGCTTCTGTGCCGCATGCAGCCCTGAGTACGCACACTAGAAAAATATTTTCGCTTGCGTGTGAAACTGACTCCTCAGACCACCATTAGTATAAGGAATACGATGGATTTGGGGGATACTTTTGGTATTGTAATCACTGCCCAAATTTCCTCATCTCCCTCCCCTGACAAGTATGAAGAAAGTGTCAGAAGAAGAGCTGGCTAGGGCTGCTTTGTTCAACTGCTTTATCTTATTATTTCTCTTTTTCTCCCCACCTTTTCTGGAAGGCTTTGCAGTTGAGAAATTCCGTTTGTATAGGCACGCACGTGTATGCACTTTTTGGATCTAAGTTATGTGCATTGTACGTAGTACGGTACCCGTTTGAGCATTTGTCACTTCCCACCTTAGAGCCCGGATTCTGCAAGTAAACATGCTTCTGTCAGCTTTGGTTCCACCTCACGGTGTCCTCTGCAGCTCTTAAAGCTGATAAGTTTTACTTTACAAATAAATAACGACTACGGGATAACTTTGCTAATGTGTTTGCTGTGAAGTGCTGTCCTTTGTGATGCAGATAAGTCCAATAGATCATATCAGGGTTTCCTAATAGCGTGCTTTCAATAGTAACTGGTCTCTGTGTTCACACACTCAATGTTGACTCTCTCTCTAAACACCATGCTTATAAAATTATACTTACTTCAGAAGGATTTCAGCCAAATGGACAATATCCCATGACTTGATACTAATTAACGTTGATAAATGCTCACACGGGACCAGCATCACTACCGAGCCTTTGATTACATCCTTCTTGTGACCTGGCGGCCAGGCCGCACCCTCATCTGTATTTTTTCTCCTGTGGAGAGAGAGAGGAGTGTGATGAGCGAGTCCTCTGCCTCTGGTGGAAGGAGCCATTTGACACAGAGGAAGTATGCGCACAGGATTCCAGTCTGCACCCTTGGGTGAGGGCCGTGCTCTCATCTCATCTCAGGGGTTCTCTGAGCTCAGCGTGGTGTCCAGGCTCCCCGGGTCTCTGTGCTTAGGTGGCACCTCCATGACCAGAGGTGCTTAGTAGTTGAGACTCTAAGTTGATCACACTATTTAACTTCACATCTCATTTTGTTAATAAAAGTTGGAGAAGATTTTGCATTCCTGTGTCTCTGAGCAGCCATTGCTGGGGTGAGTGCATTTCTGGGAGAGCGTTTGCTTTGATGCTGTGCTTCTAGGAGGGGTTTGAATTAGGATAACACTTCGCAGAAAAAGCTACGTGAAGAGGTGTTTCCTTGCAGGGTTTTTATTTTTTATGTCTGTTTTCCCTGTGCGAACAGGATATTGCTCTGACATATCAAAGACTAGGCCTTGCTGCCAGCGGGGAGGACAGGGGGGTCGGGGCCAGGGGTGGATGCTGAGTTCGGGAAGCGTCGAGGGTCCAGCAGACAGGCCTGCATTCACCCCGGGGGCCGTGCTGGCCGGCTTTCCAGCATCTGCCTTCGTAGCTTGCTTATCAAAGCACTTTATCGCTGGGGAGGGGATGTGGGTTAACCACTTCACTTAGCTCTGGCTTCCAGGCTCCCAGTCTGTCAGCAACAGCTGCTTTTCAACAAGCGCGCCCCGTGCTGCCCGCCAGTGCCGGGCTGGGGACAAAACCCGCTTTGTGTCCCGTCCGGAGGGGCGGGGAGGGGCAGGCTTCGGGGAGAGTGGCCGAGCTCCACTGCAGGCTCTGCTTCCTAAGGGCTTCTTTGGTGAGCAGGTCTTTCCCCTTCTCTGTTTCAGGGTTCAAGGTTAACTGTGAAAGCACGGGGCCGAGGCAGGTAAACTGTAGGTAGGTTGTGGCAGAGAGCGGGTAGAGCGTGGGCTTTTGTGACCGCTTTGTACTGCGGTGGCACTGTCTTCTCTGCCCTCTTCCTGCTTCTTGTCCCCCTGCCCCCCGCTCGCCTGGCTTGGTTCACTCGTTATCCTTCTGTCTTCGTTTCAGGCTACTTGAGAAATGATGTGCAGGTTAGAAGCTTGTGGATATTGGCGGTCAGGAAGTTGGTAAACACTAGGGAGCAGCAGAGCCAGGTCCCGAGACGGCGATTCTCCTGCTCGGGACCCCAGGCACTCTCCTGTCGCAGCCTCGTCTGCAGAAATGGCTTTAAAATGTGGTTGGACGGTGAGGCCGTCACAGATGTTCGGTTTGCTTCTTCTGGACGCAGGATGCAGCCTCTGGCCCATTTGGTCTCTGACTTTAACAGTCAGTTTCCTTTGCTGCCCTTCCCCCAACCCCATTCTGGAAACACTGCCAGGATGCAGCCCCTTTGTTCCTGGGAGTCCAGGATGAGCAGGACCCCCCGCGGCGCGTGGGCCCTTGAGGGGCCTGAGATGCGAGGAGAATGTTTCAGTGGGAATGTTTACTTGAAGGCTCTTGTTACTGCAGGATGATATAACTCTTTGATTCCACAGACTGGAAATGAGTCTGCTTTGCCTTCCTTTTGGACCATTTGTAAATCTCTGCTAAGATTTTTGTTTCTCCCCTCCCCTCCCCTCCCCTCCCCTCCCCTCCCTCCTTCCCCTCCCCTCTCCTCTTCTTTTCACAAAAGCCAGCACTCAGAAGGTGTGTGCCAGGCACGGGGGTGCTGTGAGAGCTCCAAGCCTGCGAAGTGTTGTCACCAGACGGTGTGATTGCACTGTTTCCCACTGAGTGCTCTGTAGGCGGAGATGCCTCGTATTAGAGAAATCATGTCCACGCTCATGATGCTACTGAGGGTTCCTTTATCTCCTGAGTTCAAGTTTTTACCTCCTTTCTGCCTCCAGAAAATAATTCCAGGTAGAACATAAGTAGAGCCGAGGCATGTAGTGAGTATGTATTTTAAACCTTAGTGCTAAGAGTGTACTGTGGCTCAGGGTGCCACAGGGTGACCCGTGTCCGCATTCATTTGGGGGAACAGGGCTTAGTAAGTTCCGTACGCTATGGCAGCATCCCCAAGGCTCTCAAGTCTTCCCGCAAAGCAGGTTTTTCTACAGTTTAGTTTTCCCATAGAATACTCTTCATGGGGAAAACTGCTAACCCTCAGTATATATTTACTTCCTGACGTTTATAGGAAGAAAATTATCATTAATCAGCATATATGATTCTATTGTTTAAAACTCTCCTGGCATTTTGCCTGGAGCCCTGCTTATTTGGAACAAATACTGCCGTGCGTAACGCCAGGAATGTCTGGATGCGCAGTGTGGATGGCAAAGCCTAGGACAGTAGAAGTGCTGAGGGATCCCTGAGACAGACCTGCCCACACTGGACATCGTTTGGATTTCTCGGTACCAATAGCTAGCCAACCTGGCACTCCGCAGGAGGGCACTGAAAAGCAATGATTTTGTTTTCAGTTAGCAAACATATTAAGGAATCAATAAGCTGGTTTACTCATGTAATGTGTGTTTATAAAAGACAGCTTCATAATCTGTGTCACTGGTGTGTTTAGATCTTTATCCAGGCAGAGCCTAATTTACCAGCACCTCGTTATCGTAAATACTGTACACAGAAGGGTCATAAATCCTCTCTAAAAGGGCTTTATTTCACCCTCTAATTAAGTCTCCCTGACTTCCTTCATTGACCTTAAAAGGAGTTAAGGGTTTGTTGATTTTCATTAGGTAACAAATACACATATTAAGCTGAGTTGGGTGGAAGGAAAGCACCGTCCTTTTCCCTGTTAGTAGTGGGATAAATTAGAGCCTGAGGCCCCCCCCGGACCCCACGGGCCAAAGACGTGGGGTCACATGTGGAAGGGGGTTTCGAGTACTCCTACTCTATCCTCTGGTGTTTTCTGTCTCCTTAAGAACTTCATTGTGGCCAGTAGTATTGATATAACTGACAAGTTGAGCTTTTATTCAGTGCGAAGTCCTGTGATAAGTATGTGGCGGGCGGGACAGAAATGAGTAAGAAAGTCGAGTGCAACGAGTAGGTGGTAAAGGGGAAAGTGTTGAGTGCCTCTGGAGGCACAGAGTGGGGAGGAAGGAATAGTGGGTGATCCCTGGGGAGATACGGGAAGACGCACGTTGAAGGGTGACTCATTTGTGGGGTTGGCCTTGAAGGAGGGAGGAGCTTTGAACTTCAGAAGATGAGGAGAAGGGATACTCAGATCAAAGCACGGGCTCAGAAGCGCAGGAGGGAGAACGGCGGACCTGCCCTCTGCCGTTCCACAGTGAGGCCTGCCCTCCACGGCGAATGACCTGGTGAGGCCAGCCAGGACCAGACCGTGTGCTGGGAGTGAATTCGGGATGATGGGACGCTGAGCTCGTAAAGAATTTTGTTCAGCTGCAAGTTACGGAATCCTGGGAAACCGCTTACATAAGTGTACTTTGCTCATGTGGTAGGAGGTTTGGAAAAACCAGACCAGCGATGCTGTAGCCATTCCCAGCGCTGCTGCGGCGGGTGGGCGGTTCCTCTGTTCCCCCTCTGCCGCCCTTGCCCTGCACCCCGCTCCTCGTGACCTCAGGGTGGTCGCCTCGCTTGGGCAGGGGCCCGCAGGCGGCACTTTGAGAACTGCTGCTCTAGGTACGTGGTTGTAGACTGTAACCTAGGGGTCAGGTGCAGCCCCAAGATGGGAGCAGCTGTTAACGTTTCCTCTAAGAGCTTCAGTGAGAGGATTCGCTTCCTGTGCATTTGCCCGTTTAAAGTGCACGTTCAGTGGTTTTAGTTCATTCACAGAGTTGCGGGGCCCTCGCCACCGTCGGTTTTAGCATGTGGTCGTCGCCCCAGAAGGAACCCCTGTACCTGTTAGGGTCACTCTCCGTTTTCCCCAAGCCCCTCAAACCCCTGGCAACTCCCAGCGTCTCTGCCGTCTCTCTAGATTTGCCTGCTCTGGGCGTTTCAAAGAAACGGGTCATATCATACAGTATGCAGCCTTCTGTAGCTGGCAGTCCTTGCATTTTTGAAAGGTTGTAAAAGAAGAGCACAAAGAATATACGATAGAGATTGTCTGTGGCCCACAAAGTTCAAAATGTTTACTGTCTGACCTTTAACAGGAAAGCCTGCTGACCCCTGTTACAGACCAGTGCACATTTTTGATCAGAAAGATATTTTTGACCATGAATCCCCTATATACACACATACATGCGTTTGCACAGATACATATGTTTATAAATTGTATATGCTTAATCCTGTACCATATATTTGTATGTTACAAATCATTCAACTCAAAAATTGAAAGAGATAAAAATAGATATAAAAGTTTAAATGTTTCTTCATATCTCTGCAAACCATTATATCTGCCTCTCAAGGGGTACATACTCTGCTCAGGATTGGTGACGCCAAAATATTTATTTGTAAGTAGCTGCATTAGGAACATGCTGGCATTTATCAAAAATACAATTGCTAGGCCTCAGCCGCAGAGCTACTGAAACAGACTCTTTAGAAGCTGAACCCAGGAACCTGCGTTTTGATACGAGCCCCCAGTGATTCTGATGGGTAGCCTGGGTCAGGTACTACTGCTCTGTGCCTTTAGGCTCTAAGGCAGCGGTCCCCAACCTTTCTGGCACCAGGAACCGGTTTCCTGGAAGACAGTTTTCCTGGAAGACAGACGGAGGATAGGGGATGGTTCAGGCGAGCGATGGGGAGCATTGGGGAGCGAGGAGGAGTGATGGGGAGCGACTGGGAGTGACGGGGAGCGACAGGGAGCATTGGGGACTGATGGGGAGTGACGGGGAGTGACGGGGAGCTACGGGGAGTGACGGGGAGCATTGGGGAGTGACGGGGAGCAACGGGGAGCATTGGGGAGCGACGGGGAGTGATGGGGAGTGACGGGGAGCATTGGGGAGTGACGAGTGACGGGGAGCATTGGGGAGCGACGGGGAGCATTGGGGAGTGGTGGGGAGCATTGGGGAGCGACGAGGAGCGATGAGGAGCGACGGGGAGCATTGGGGAGCTACGGGGAGCATTGGGGAGCGACGGGGAGCATTGGGGAGCAATGGGGAGCGACGGGGAGTGATGGGGGAGTGGCAGGTGAAGCTTCGCTTGCTGGCCCTCTGCTCACCTCATGCTCTGCGGCCCGGTTCCTAACAGGACACACACCGGATACTGGTCTGCAGCCCGGGGACCCCGGGGTCCCCCAGGGGTTGGGGACCCCTGCTCTAAGGCACCAGGTACCAGGCACGTTGCAGGGAAAATGGTGCAGCAAAAGGCCACGGTATGGAACCTTGGAAATTTAACTCCTTTAGAAAGTAAATTTTCAGAAGTCTTTTATATCATGAGAGCATCCTTTTAAGAAATAAATTTCTTCTTAGGAGTCAAACAATTGCCACTTTGTCCTTGGGATGTGCTCTACAGGAGGCCTAAGAAGCGAGGACAACATTTGTGCCAGTGACAAAATGAAGAACGTGCCCCACACTTGGCCTGTTTCAATGTCCATCTGTTCCAGAACGTCTGTAAAGGTTTCCTTGGACAAAAATAATGGAGACCCTCCCTCCCACCTCCCACCAAATGATATGATAATTTTTGAGGAAAATAAATATTGTTCTAGTTTATCGATTCAAGAGCAGAATCACATGATGCTTTGGGAACTTTTCACAGAGCTCTTTACTATTAACTGCGTGATGGGGTTTATGGTTTCTGTCAGCAGTGGTTATTCATTGATTAATGAATCAATGATTCAGTGATTATGCAATTATTATTCCACTGGTCATATGGTTTGGCTCAAATTACAAATGAAGAAAATATCAATTTTAAATTATCCAGGAAAGGAAATGACCGGAATTCCAAGGATCTCAGTCTTTCTCTTCCTGTGTGATTATGCATTCAGCTGATTGCAAGATTTAATATACTCTTTCCTTTGAGTGAATACGAGTAACTTAGTTTAACCACATGTTACATGGGTTTTATTCATTTCACTTTCATTTTTGTGACTTAAAGATTTTTTTTAATGAGATTTGGAAAATCCCGAATTGTTCTTAAAATTTTTCTTTGTACTCTTCTTCTTGGGAGTCAGTGAGTTATACAGCAGATCGTGAGGAGGAACTATTTCGTGTCTGTCAAGATGAGTTATATTCCAAATGTTGACAGTGTTTCTACTGTGACCTTGTGGAAGGCATTTCAACTAGCAGTGAGTTATCAGTTTTACAATAATGAGTGGAGATCTTACTACTAATTATGTTGTTGATTAAATCAGACTCCTTGTGAGCAAGTTACTTTTTGTCTTGTCTCTCTGTCTCTCTGTCTCTGTCTCTCTGTCTCTCTGTCTCTCTGTCTCTGTCTCTCTGTCTCTCTGTCTCTGTCTCTGTCTCTGTCTCTGTCTCTCTGTCTCTCTGTCTCTGTCTCTCTGTCTCTCTGTCTCTCTGTCTCTGTCTCTGTCTCTGTCTCTCTGTCTCTCTCTGTCTCTCTGTCTCTCTGTCTCTCTCTGTCTCTGTCTCTCTGTCTCTGTCTCTCTGTCTCTCTCTGTCTCTCTGTCTCTCTGTCTCTCTCTGTCTCTGTCTCTCTGTCTCTGTCTCTCTGTCTCTCTCTGTCTCTGTCTCTGTCTCTCTGTCTCTCTGTCTCTGTCTCTGTCTCTCTGTCTCTCTGTCTCTCTGTCTCTGTCTCTCTGTCTCTCTCTGTCTCTGTCTCTCTCTGTCTCTGTCTCTGTCTCTGTCTCTCTCTCTCTCTCTCTCTCTATATATATATATATATAAAACTTTTGTAAGCTCCCTAAGGGCAGGGATCTTTGTTCTCTGGTATATGCCGAGCATCTAATGTCTGTCACTCAATAAATATTTAATGAATGAATGGACTCCAGAACTTAAGTTTGAAAAGCATTTCAGGAATATTGGCAAGTGTGATGATACATACAGTATGCCAAGAGAAAATAAGCTTAATATTGCTAAGGAAGGAACTGGACAGTGGGAAAATATAGGCAGCAAAGTAAGGCAGTAATAAGAATGAGATCAGTATCCAGATTACAGACATGAATTCTGTAGACGTCCCAGAGAAGCCTGTGTACTTGACACTGAGATTCCCAGCTGCACAGGATTCTGTATCAGAAGGATAAAAGGCAAATTAGATTTACTGTCTCTGCAGGCATCCTTGACCTGACCACTCTCCCCTCAGATACTTGACGTTGGTCACAGAGAGACCGGGGGATAGATGCGTGTGTCCAGGGTAGGCCCAGCACCGCGACCAGCAATGCGGTTCACAGCGTGTATATATCTTCCCGCTGACAGGTGAGAGGCAGCAGATTCCTAGATGAAGGCCAACAGAGTGTTCTCTTCTGTTGGGATTTTATTCCACTCTTTGATCATTGAGAGACTCCCACATCTGCCCTTGTTCCTTATGGATCTTTGTGTGAATGCATTTTCAAAAAGTTCTGATAGTAGGCTTATACACTTTCAATACGGTTGAAGGAGAAAGGAGGCCCTGAGAAAAACGGCTTATTATTTTTTTCATAAAGCATTTTACTGAAACGTTAATTGTGTTTGTAAAGTCTTCCCACTATAGAGGCCAGAAGGCGATGGCCAGGAGCCTCATATTTCCTAAATATGTAACTAGAGTTTTCACATTTAAAACCAGAAGAGAAGCTTTAGGGTTTAAGTTGCCTGTTTTTCTCGGGTCTCTGCCTCTCAGCCACCTGGAGCCCATGCGGGCCCAGTTTAACAGACCCTGGACACTCCAGCTCAGTTTTAACAGCTAGACTTTGCTCCTTCCCCAGAGATCCTCAGAACTTCTCCTGCATCTTCTTCAAGGGTCTCACATGCCCTGTTCTCAGTGAGACCATCCCTGGTCACCCTATCTAAAACTGTACACACACACACACATGCACACACACTCGACCCCTCTTTCACTCTTTTCTTCCTCAGCACTTGCCACTGGCTTGTACATTGCACTCGCTTATCTTGTTGGGTGTCTCTCCTGACACATCCTTGTCTGTCTGCTCACTGCTGTACCTTCCATGCCTGGAATACCCGGAACACAGACCAGGCTGCCGTACTTGTTGAATGGATGGATTTCCGGCTCCTTTGGAGAAATCCGTTAGCACTGAGCCTGGTTGCGTTTCTGTGTGGAGACTGTCATCCGAGGCAAAGTAGCAGGAAGGGCAAAGAGGTCTCCAGGCCATTGCTTCTCTAGCAGCTTGTTAGAAACGGGGAGTCTTGGGCGCCAGCCCAGAACCCCTGCACTTAACCAAGGTGACTCCTTTAGGCCTGTGCAAGTCTGAGGAACACTGCACAAGGTCACTGCAGCTGCACCTGGCCTGCCTCGTTCACTGATGTGACGTGCTCGCCCCGTGGGCATTTGTGACCCCGGTGGAGAGTAATATGATCATTTTTACGTGTGAGAGATTTGACACGGTAATAATTGATTTTGTTTATAATAAAGGAATTGGAGAGAAGCCTTGCTATTGTATTGGTATTGAGTCCCGAGGATAATACACATTTCACATTTTAGTGAAACATGGGCTACACATCATGGTTTCCAAGCAATGTGTGTTGACCTGCAGTGTGCCCACTAATTTAGGGAAGCACTTTACAACCGTTTTACTGTTTGTCCAATGCACACGGCCTTGTTTGGAGCCAATACATATTTTGGCAAGTGCTCTACTTTTTAAAAATATCTATTACTTTCCCCACCAGAAAGTAATAGTTCCAAGGGAACTGTTATAGTGAGTCTTAAAAATTCTTCTCTGTACACGTGTCCTTGACCCCTGGAGAGTACTAGAGCCTTTCAGACTTGCTGTGGTCAAGTCTGTTGTACAAACTCTGCTTGCTGCAAACCCTTGGGGAACGTTTAGATAAGAAAGCATTTTATAAGCATGTTATATATGGAACCAGGTCCGTGTAAAATAGAGAGTGAGGCAACATTTGAAGCTGTGTTTCCTCTCCCTGCAAATTCTCAGATGCTGAAATAAAAAGAGCAAAAAATATCCTTCAGGTGCTTTACAGACACCAGATTAAAGTTTGTCTGAGTCCTCTTCTCCCTGGCTTCACAGCTTCACAGCTTTGCTGCAGGCAGGCGCGTGCACCATCCCTGGAAGTACCCTAAGAAAATGTGGGCACACATATATTCTTGTTCACTTTCTATTTTGAAATCACCTTCTAAAAAGTCCAGACAGAAGGCACCGGCTCTTGTGGAGGAAAGAGACAGTGACCAGCAGTGACTGGGAGCCGGGGCCTGCAGTGCGGGACCTGCTGTGGGGAGTCGCTGTGTGGGCACCCCCTTTCCCTCCTCCTTCGCCCTGTCCACTGTCTGGACTGTCCTTAAGGTGCTCATCTCATGGGGAGAAACAGCTCAACAGATGAAATGCATGTCATCTCTTTTACAATAGAGGTTTGCTCAGGACCAGATTGAAATCCTGAAGGAACCCAGAGCATGGAAAATAGTATTTCATGCTGCCTTTTCCACACTCCGATATGTAATTCAAGATGACACAAAATTTATATTCATGCTTAAAGTAGCTTCTTTGAAATATTTCTTTGAAATATTTTGATGTCAAAATTCTAGATGACCTTATTGCAGATACACTTTTTCTCTTTTGGGGTGCCACGTGGAACCCCATGCATATACACTTATTCAGCCTGTCGTGTGATCCAGCAGCGGGTCAGCCCCGATCCTGCCAGAACACAATCAGGAATAGTTCCGAGTAGAACGGATGGTTGACACGGTCCTGTAGAACGAGCACATGCTTCCTGGCACTGTGTGCAGACGTTGGTCAGGACCATAGGTGCAGTTTGTAACCTGGTCTTCCTTCGTCATCGGGGCAATTCTTGGACGCCCCAGTGCCCTGGACAATTGTAATGGGTTTTTGCTGGGTCAGTAATTTATCTGCCTTTGCACACCCAATGGTGAGAAGGAAGATGAGGGGTCAGAGGCAGGGCAAGTCGACAATTGGACCGTCATCAGCTGAGTCATTAAATAAGGTTGTAAATTATTTTATTGTAGTTGAAAAACATCTGATTAGGGTGTGTGTGTGAGACAAAGGGCAGAGGGGAGACAGACGGAGAGAGATGGAAGAAGCCAAAAAGTGATGGCCAAACTTAAATTTAAATGAGTATTTGTTAGGATGTTGCTTGGATTTATTTTCTGTCTTGAAGCAGATCAAACTTTAACATAATGCTTCACATTCCTTAAACGTATACAATACAATATAACATTTTTTTTAAGTTATGGTAAAGGTCTTAAGAAATCTCCACCTCCTCATCCCCCCGGTTTAAAAAAAAGTCACATAGCAAAGCCATCTATCTTGTATAATTATCCTCATAAACCTCTAAAGTATGCTTCTCTCCCCAGACATTATTGGTGTTGATCCTGGCATACAATCATCACACCAGTAATTACAGGTCTTAAAAGGAATATAGTCGTCAGTATTTACTAGCCTTTATTATGAACGCATAAATCATTTAATAAAATGGCTAGTGGACACTTTACTTGTCATTCTGTTTACGTTAGGCGTTCTCTGCAGGCGTCCTACATGAAAGTTAACGCAGGCTGAGCTCTTTCTGTAGACTGTCCTTATCATTAATAGAAAGCAGCCTGTGTGCATCCTGCAAGCCCATTTCCTTATTTAAAGTGGGCATCCTTCCTTTACTGAGCTGTGCTTCCTCTTTTATTACAGGACTGAGGACCAAGCCTTTGTAAACCCTTAAAGGCACATCCCTTCCAAATGACCTTTTGTCCTGAGCAGCGAAGATGTATTGTTTAGTCCACTCAGAATTACATGGGGTGTCCTAGGAATCTTTGTTTTGGTTAATTAAATTTGGAAATGTGTCATTTTTTCCTATTATAAAGCAGAAATGAAAGTCCAGTCAAATTGATTTTGGAGTTCTGGGGGATGAGATAATTGCAGAGGGTAAATGATTTAGGATTTAAAAATATGTGTACCTTTTCTCCACTGAGAGAAACTTGAAACATATTTAACTTCAATTAAATTATCTTCTTGTCTGCGTTTCTTTCCACTCATAAGGGTGTTTATATGCATGTCATGCTGAGCAAACTTATCCTTACTAGTTACACTAAACAGAATGAAACTCTGCTTGAATGAAAGTATTCTTTTTACACTAAAAGATATTTGTTAAGGGGAGCTAAAATAGAGATCCACAGCAGAGCTTATTAAATAGGTAAGAGGGCTTTTTATACATAAGACCATTCATTAGACCCTTTTATAGTTGCTATCTTTAAGGCTGTTCTTTTGCCAAGAATTTTTTGTTTTCCTTTAACTATTCTAAGGTTGTTTTAAACCTTTGTTCAAAGAACTATAGACGCTATAAGTTTTTTTAGTCTAACAGTGCAGAAGGAAAGGACTGTGATGTGGTAATAAATGTATTAATTGTATCAAAAGTATAGAAAGCCAATTTGATTATGCACATAATTTCCTAAAGTTTTCACTTTTCATTTATGATCTGCTTTTAATAAAAGAACTTTTCATAAACCTTATGAAACATAAATTTATGACTTCTTGTTAAGCCTGTATCATGACATGCCATTTACCTTTTCGTCCAATAAGTATAATGTAGTCTGCTGTCCTCTGATTTCCTTACATTGTTTCTGGAAGAATCCTGTCTCTTATTTGCTATGCAGACTTCAGTGAGTTCTGTTGTTGGGTCTTACTAATACGCAAAATATACTTACCACTATGTTGATCACTCATGTTCTTATTCCAGACCCTAACACTTTTCTCCTGCACTTATTTTTTCTTATAAGAATTCCCCCCTCTATGTCTGCATATCTGATACATTCAAATAAAAACCACCTTTCTCAATCTCCCACCTTAAGGAAAATCACTGAAACCCCCTTCTGAGCAAACCGGAAATCAAAGGAAAGGGAACAGGGGGTGGCCCTGGGTGTCAGAGACGTCTGCCTGCTCCGCTTCTCGTGTTGGCCGCCTTTGTGTCCTCCCAGACAGTCCCGGGTGGCCTCTTCGACCACACTTGCCACCCGTGCCTCAGCCATGCCCGTGGCCGTGCTCTTCTCTGGGTCAGGTCAGAACACCCAGCTTCAAAAGGACCGACAGGGACTGCGTCTTCCTGAAGCCATTTTAGACTAAATGCTCTTGTTTGATACCGTCATTCTCTGGTTTCAGCTCCTAGTTTACCATAATATTTTTGCTTATATGCATATTAATATGTATTTCATAGTTTCTGGGATTTTTATTTTCGTTCTGTTTTTCTCTGACCTTATTATTGTCTTATTTCTTATATGATCCATATCCTTCTTTGGAAAAACATTTTTGACTCATTTCCTGTTTCTTGATAACATCTCGGAATCAGTACAGAGCTCTTCCATAGGCAACGTTGCGTAAACTAACGAAGCTATAACGTTCATTTGGTAGAGTAGTTACTTTAGACTTGGTCACTGCGCACCAGCATCCCCGCGGATCTGGGGGCCCGTTGTCCACGCCTCACCCACCCGCAGCGGGCTCCGTGAGTCCCCTTTGCAGGCCCCATCGGCATCATCAAAACCAGCTCTGGGGAAGAATTCCCAGGAAATCCTGAGAGCGGTTGCGAGCAGTTTAGGAAATGTTAATGCCGAGATTAAACGTCCTGCTGAGAACGTGCGCAGATCATACAAAGGACAAAACTGACCTTCTCAACAAGGTTGCACCTGTAGCCAGTGATGTAGAAAATAAAAACGACAACTCCAGATGGTTTTGATGCTGGTTTTGAATAGCATTTTCTCATTTGCCAAGAAAAATGGTTGTGTATTAATATTAAATCTTTTTATGTTTCATGTATAAATTGCAAAGGTCTTTTCGCATGCCTTTGTGTTTGGAAAGTCCTTATTGTCCTGTGTGCCACTTCCTTAAACCCACGTTGCATACAGAAGATGTTTGCATCAGGCTGGACAGGCCATGCCCGCGATCAGCAGGGTGACAAATGGAGCCGGTGACCACGGAGTGAAGGCGTGTGCGCGGGGGCCCGGGCGGAGCCTCCTGACTTTGACTTGAGAGAAGCTGGGAGGTTTTCCGCACCCTGACATAAAGACAACCACATGGCCAGAGAGCCCAGGGGGTCTGTGGCCCAGGACCAGGTGGTGGCCCTTTGACCGCCCTCTGCCTGTGGAGCACTGTTTTTATTTGGCAGCCAAGTGGTGCTACTTGAACTACAGTGATTGTTCTGAGTGTTAAACTTTTACATTAAAAATATAACAGTAAAACTTGTGCATGTGAGCAAAATGTGCTAAGCAATCTTAAAATTAATTTAAAAAGGTGTTTTGTCATGTCAAAAACTCTAAGGGCCGTCTAGCAAAAAACCTTTTTTATTTTCTTTTAAACGATAACATCTCCGAGTGAGGGAGACTTGATAAGTTACCATGTGAGTAGTGAATCTTCTTTACAGAGTTGATTATTCAGGCAAGCAAGTATTATTTCCTAGGTAGGTTAGTTAGCATTGAGAAAGAACTTGCCCATTTGTTTTCATTTTCCAAATACTGACTTCAGCTTGAAACATGTGTTCAGAATTCCAAGGAACATCTTGACCTGGCAACTAGCTACGTGAAGAGCATCCTCATTCATTCTGAATGATCATTCGTTCATTTATAGACCCAAAGATTAAGCTACAAGGTAGAAAGTACTTTCTTTTGAGCTGGCATAGTCTTTATTCATGCAGCATGTGAGTTGAATTTACTTGGCTAATAACAGCATGTATGAAGTCAACAAATGCTTGATTTGAAAATTTTTTCAAGTTCAAAAGGAAAGACATTTTCATTTGTGTGTGTGTGTACGTGCACATGCCCACATTAAGAATTGTAAATATTTATATCAATAGGCTCTAAGCTCACTAAATGGCCATTTTTATCCTGGCCATTTAGTAGGTAGGTATTTATTAAATATTTATCACACACACACACACACACACACACACACACACACACCCCTCATCAGATTTTAGCTAATCGTTTAAGTTTTGAATTCTTTCAGTATCTTTTTATGTTAGGCCTTAGTTTATAGGTTTAGCAACATGTGGATACAAATGGAAATAAATTAGATTTCTTTTCCAAAGAAAAACAAAAAATTCAATTTTAGTATTGTCTGCTTTCTTCGGGTACTTTGTTCTGTTTCTTATTCCATTTAATGTTAAGCTCATTTATTTTAGTCTTTTTTTTTCCTGAATGATTACATTGAAGATGCAATCCCACAAAGTATCAATATTAATATCTGTCGCTATCATTGTGGGTTTATCTGTTTTTCCTTGTTTATGATTATCACACCTTTTGGGGGGATGGTTTTACCCATCTGTAGTATGCCTTGTTATTCTTGTTAATGCTATGATTTAAAGCAAAAAAGCATTCATATTACTGAATCAGCTTTCTTTTTGTAAGTACTTGCCTGGAATTTCTTTTTCTATTCCTTATATTTTCAACCATTCATTGTCCTTTTTGCTTTAGTATATACTTATACAAGAGAATTAGGCATTCCTTTTTTGTAACTTCAGTTATATTGTTTATCCCTTTTATAGAGAATTTAAAGTGTTTACATTTATTCTTACAGCTGATATATAGGTGCTTATTTCCATCTGATTAGTGTGTGTTTTCTACTTTTTCTTTGTCTCTCTTTTTTTCTTCTTTCTTGCCTTTGGTTACTTTGATTTTTTTAAAATTTCTTTTTCCTCAGCTACTGCTTCAGAAGTTATACTTTCAATCTGTATTCTTTTTGCTGTTATGCTTAATTTTAACTCACATACTTTATAAACTCTGAATCCAAATCCTAATTCTCACTGCCTACTCAGAACACTAATTGGCTGCTGCTTCTCAGGGCCATGGACTGCTGTCCAGTAACTTAATTCTACCCTGTTTGCATATCTTTCCAATTAGTCATTTTTATTATTCTGTTCTTTTTCAATGTAGCTGGTAATTGTTTTGACTTATCTGTATGTTTACGTTAACTTACTGACTCTTACCCCCTCCATATGCTCCTGCCCTTTGAGTCTAAGTTCCTTCTTGTTTAGGTAGGTCCTTCAGCGGTGTTCAGTGAAGGTGTGTGAATTACAAACGCTCTACCTTTGTCTGGAAATATCTTAATTTTGCCTGTATTCTTGAATGGTAGTTCGGCTGGCTTTTGAACAGTTTCGTGTACTCTTCAGCCTGTCCATTGATGCCTTTTGTTATCGTTTAACCAACTGTATGGACCTTCTGTTTAGTGCTTTATTCAAATCCACCTCTTCTTACTTTGTGGCTTTACTTCTTTTATCTCTTTGAATATTTCAGATACACTTATTTTAGAGTCTTTCACATTCTCTTATTTTTCATTCTTGGAGTGAAGACTCTGCTGGCTATTGCATCCTTGCTTTCTGTGGAGGGTCTGTGGGACCCGGGCTGTGGAAGGCTCCCTGGGGAGGAGCTTCACCTCTGTGCGGCCCGCTCCTCAGGTTTCCCAGTTGCAACCAAGTTGTTTTGTAAAAATATTTTATTTATTTATTTACCTTATTTTTTTTTGGCTGTGTTGGGCCTTAGTTGTGGCACACGGGATCCTTGTTGAGGCATGCAGGATCTTTTCATTACAGCGCGCGGTCTGCTCGGGCTTCTCTCTAGTTGTGGTGCATGGGTTCCAGAGCACGTGGGCTCTGCAGTTTGCGGTACACGGGCTCTCTCGTTGAGGCGCGCGGGCTTAGTTGCCCCACGGCCTGTGGGACCTTAGTTCCCTGACCAGTGATCGAACCCGCATTCCCTGCATTGTAAGGCGGATTCTTTGCCTCTGGACCACCAGGGAAGTCCCCCAACCAAGTTTTTATGTTTTGAATTCCGAAAATTGTAGCACAGAACAGTTTGTTCATCCAACAGATAATTATTATGAGGAAGCGACATATGTCCTGTCCTTTTGTAGCTTGTAACCTTCCTAATTAATGACACACTTAAAAGTGTTTCAAGTGCATGTAAATAGGACAGGAGAAGCTTTATACTAAAGTCTAGATAAAAATGAGTTTAACTTGACAGCATAAAATACATATTGAGGTAGTTGCCACTATTTTAAATGTTAGTGTAATTTACATGAGTATAGTTCTCAAAATAATTTAAAATGAAATTCAAGTCGGCTATTTGAAAAATGCCTGAAACGCCTCTGGGAATGCAGTTTGCCAATCATTCACCTAGATTCTAGGACCTACCTCAATATTGCCTCACATGGCTTGCTAAGTAGGCCCAGGATCTGTGTATTTAAGGAAATAAGTTATAGAAGTCAATTATAAATAATTTAAAAAATTCTTAATTATGTGTTGAGAACACCCTGTTTCTTAAAAGACAAGTAACTGAATAGTTTTATTATTCTTCAGAAGGAAAGCTGATTAGAGTTTTAGGGGGGTTTTCTTAGTGTGCTCTAAAGCTTCAAAATTGTTGGCCTGGGATGCTCTAATTGACTGATTTCCAAATTACTTACATATATGTAAAGCAAAACCTTATCTTTTTTAGGAATGCTGTCCTCACGTATAGTCAAATAGACAGTGACATTCAGAGATACACATTGCAGTCTAAAGTGTTTTGTGCACCTGTGGTATATACATAATAACACACACTGTGTTTCTAAGAAGCTCAGTATCGTACTGTGTTAAATGTGGTGGTGATTTTCATTTTTGTAATCTGCATAATTACTAGAAGATTTAACAAGTGATTTCATTTGTGATTTTCCCCCTCCTTTTAAAGTTTAACTTTAAAAAATGATGGAATCTCTGTGGTATTTTGAATAATGTGTAGCCTCACCATACTTCTTTTTACCTCACGAACCTCACAGATGTAAAGAGATACCAGAAGAATGCTACCAAATCATCCCTTGGATTTCAGAACATGAGTTGCTGCCGGTTAGCAATCAGGAGCTGCTCTTTCTATGCACGTGTCAAACATCCACCCCTTTACACTTCATGCCCTGAAGCGTACTCCAGCTCCTCTGCTGGTTCTGTTCTTCTTCAGACCCCCGCCTCACCCCAAGAAATTAGAAAAGGTTTTTGCTCCACTCTGGTTTCTTTACACCCTGTTCCCCATCTCTTTGGCACTACATCTTCCTGGTTTTGGTGTAACTCACGTGTGTCGTATGTGCTGTTCCATGCTCTGTTGCCTTGCTAGGTGTAGGGAGCCTGTCGGTCATAAAATAGATATGAAACTCAGGCTTCAGTGGAAAGCATTCCTTGGTCCTCAAGTCCAGCTTTTCTCATCCTTTGGCTTCATAGGATAACACCAAGGCCATTTGATGTCCGGACTGCTGCGTTAGCATTTTAATGACGTTGAGAGACAATTGGCTGAGTGTTAATGAGACTCTGCCCTTTTGTAGTAACCTCGGAATCAAAGCAGTACAGCTGAGGAAGCCTGGCTCCTTGCCACCTTCCCCGCTGGGGGTACATATGTGTGGGATGGGAGCTTGTTTGGAACTTGGTCATCAGTGGATGTGACCGCTAAGCCCTGCCACTCTAAGATGCTAGTACCTGGAACATCCTATACCTGGACGAGAGCTTTAGGAATCCATTCAGACGAGATCTGGAGGCTGAGTCATAAATATTTTGCTTATTATATGAATTTTTGGCTCCTTTTCTCTTTTTATGTCTTTAATTCTGTATTTACTCTTTCTAGAGATTGAATCCTTGAGTTTCTGCGCGCAGACTTTAAGTACTCATTTTATCTCTCTTGGTTGTTAGAAAAGGGCACACTAAGCACACCTCTTAGTATGCTAATTTAATACTTCAATGGTCCTAAGACCTCTACAACAAGCACCTCAGCTTTGATCACTACTGCTATTTCAATATTAGGCAGTTTATCCGTTCTTCTTCCTAAATTCTAGGTTTAGTAGGTAAAGAGGGTCAGCATTGGGCTCCTTGGAGTGTCTGGTTATAAATAGACCAGAAAATAGCAACAAGGGGGGGCTACTGCTTCACTGATGCCCTTTTCAAATACTTAAAAGCAAATGATTCATCAAATAGAGTCACTAAAAGCAGAAGCCGCCAGTTTGTAGAATTTGACCCCTCCTAATCAGAGAGAGGCAGCAGGGTGTGGAGTTCCTGCCCTGCACCTGATTAAAGCCAAACGCACCAGCGACGGTAGGCCAGAGAGGAAGCACAAGACCGACCGTCTCAACTGGGGGCACAGGAGCTGAAGACATTCAGAGGAAAATGATTTTTAAGAACCTTCTACATTTGTTTTATTTTTCCAGATATGCATTGTAGATAAGCACAGTTTCAAGCTTTACATTTTTTAAAGTAACATTCCGTCTCTGATTTAAGGAAGATGAATCTATTTGTGGTTTAAGCAGATGTCTTCCTATGCAAGTAGATGTGTTATTTTCAGATAGTTCTGTTATCATCCTAATTGTGCACATTTTCTTTTTAGGCATTTATTGTAGCTATTAAAACAGTTGCTCTTCTTCACTTACATTAAGTATTAGTGATTCCCCTCATTGAATTTCAGTTTTTTTAGGTGTTTCCCGTTATGGGGTTCTCTGATGATTTTGATTTTTAAAAAAATGTATACATCTGAGTTCATTGTAGTATTTTCTCATGATTATTAAGGCATTGCAAAATGTTATCTATAGTTATTTTAGTATTTTTATGAAGTTAAGCTAAAACTCTGCCTCCTTAAAAATAAATTTTAAAATATTGGAAGCATTCCAGCAAACCTAATTTAAAGAGTAGAACTGAGAAATTATTAAAAATTTAAATTTCTCTATTAGTTTAGTTTCTAAGTCTTGCTGCTTAGTACTCTGTATTTTATCTCTGATATTACTACACCACCAGCAGTGAATGAGAATTCCAGTCACTTCACATCTTCACCAGCATTTGGTGTTGTCAGTGTTGTAGTTTGGGTCATTCTGTAGGCCTGTGGCGGTATCTCCTTGTAATTTGCATTTCCTTGATAACATGTGGAGCATCTTTTCATGTGCTTATTTGCCATCTGTATATCTTTAGGGTGAGGTGTGAGTGCTATAGTTTAATCTTTTGTTTTTTATTTGTCACGTGCTCTTGGCCTTATCTTTTTTTGCTTTATTTGGGTTGAATTGGGCATCTTAAAACATTTAAACAATCAACTTTCCATCATATTTGTCTGTACTGTACATCTTTGTTTAAATTTTTTTTTTTTTTTTTTTTTTGGTGGTATGTGGGCCTCTCACTGTTGTGGCCTCTCCCGTTGCGGAGCACAGGCTCCGGACGCGCAGGCTCAGCGGCCATGGCTCACGGGCCCAGCCGCTCCGCGGCATGTGGGATCTTCCCAGACCAGGGCACGAACCCCTGTTGCCTGCATCGGCAGGTGGACTCTCAACCACTGCACCACCAGGGAAGCCCTGTTTAAATTTTTTAGTGAGTGCTCTAGTGCTTTTTTCTTAGCATTCTCTACCTGTACACTTAGGTGGTATTAGACCACTTCCCAGGTAATGTAAGAAGCTGACAACAGTATACTTCCATTTTCTCATTCTGGTTTTTGTGCTGTAGTTATTTTCATAGATTTTCTTTTGACATATCTTTTTAACCTTACAATATATTGTTATTTTTGGTTTAAACAACTTTAAAGAAATTTTTAAAAGAGTAAAAAAGTCTTATTTACCCGTATCTTTATTATTTTTGACATTCTTCACTTCTTTGCATAGATGCAAATTTCCATTTAATATAGTTTTTGTTCAACTTGAAGAACTTCCAGTTACACTTTATGAAGTACCTGTCTGCTCTCAATAAATTTTCTCAGCTACTGTTTTTTCTGAAACAAATGCTTTATTCCACCTTCTTTTTTGATGGTTACTTTTATTGGGCATAGAATTCCAGTAACTTTCAGCCCTTTTAAAATCTTCCTTCCTTTGTACTTTGTTTTATATCGTCTGACAAGTAATCTCCAGTCATTTTTGTCTTTGTTTCCTGGTAGATCTTTTTTCTTCTGCTTTTAACATTTTCTCTGTATCACTAGTTTACAGTAGTTTCATTATAGTGTGTCCTAAGTTTTGTGGTTTTGTAAGTGTTTATCCTTCTTGGGGTTCATCAGGTTTCTTGGATCTGAAGGGTTCAAATTATGGTTCTTCATTAAATTATGATGATTTCAGCTATCGTATCTAGAGATATTTGCCTGTATTTCAATTACATGTATATTAGACCATTTAATATTTTTCCTTTGGCTATTGAGTCTGTGTTCATCTTAAATGATGTCTTTTGATGAGTAGCGTAACATATTTTTTGATTCCTTGTGGAATTTTGCTGATTAAGATATGAAGACAGCTTTCTTCATTTTCTATTCCTAATTGAGATTAGTAACTTTGATCATATTTTAATATTGATTTTCCCTTTCCATTTGTAGTACCTTTTCTTCAACAATTTTCATCTTTTTCATCTTTGACTTTTTGGTACAGATTGAATTTTCACTGCTGGATTTCTCCTTCTCTTAGAACTGCTTCATCCCATGTTGACCTGCGTCTGCTGCTTTGAATGTGTCAGTGCCTTTTACAAGAACTTCAGGGTCCTTTGAATAAAATCCAAGACTTTCAGGCTTAATTTATGGTTCTTTTAAAATCCCTTTTATTATATTTTTGGTTTTTCCCTCCTCTCCTACCTTTCTTCTCTCCACTGCTTTCTTTCTTTCTTTAGGGTCCCTTTACTTGGTTCAGAGTTGACACTTCTACTAAAAGAGGAGAGGCTTTGGGTAGAGTTTCTTTTTCTTCTGCCTTTCAGCCCCATTATGGGGCCTATTTCCTTCATTGATTATTCTTTTTTCAAGAAGACAAAAATTCAAAATCCTTTTGGAAAATTAGAGCCAAAAATTCCCCTGAACCTTCCATAGTTGTGAGTTGTCTCCTTTTCTTGAAATATGAAAGATAGAAAAATAACTTTTGTCATGTTGTTATTTCAAGAGACAAAATTTCCCATACTCAGTGGCAGACACCCATCTTTCTATTTGATGTCTGTGTGATGTCACTTACTTGGATGTAGGCCAGTAATTATTCCGATTTGAAATGTCCTGCTCATGATTTTCTTCTACTGCAGGCCTTGATTAATACATATATTTACCTTCACCTCATCTCTTAATAGAATGAATATACCTTCAGTATGTTTCTTAAAATCATTCAGGACATTTTGAAAACCCCACTGAGGTAACACAGACTTTTTCCTGTATCTTATTTGTCCTTGGAGTCTGTGGATTAACTTCTTGTGTTAAATTGTGATGTTCTGTGTTTATATGCCTCCATGATTATCTATCTGTCTATCATCTATCTAGATATCTATATATCTGATACATATATATATATATATCCATGATATATTTTCTAGAGCTGCAGGTTTTTGTAGCAGAGATGATGTTAAAATCACTATGGAAAACAGAATGAAATAGTTTTTTAAAAACAAATTCTATAAAAAAGTTAAAGGTGGAAAACCAGACACCTGAGGGGGGAAAAATGCCATCTATTATTCAACTTGTATGTTTACCCATACCCCAGCTTTTAGGTGATTAATGAGCTCTCTTAGCTATCAACGTAACAGGCTCTGGGAGTTCTGTTTAAAACGAATGATACAGACGTGGCTGAAAGGTTTCCCTGGGCTCAGACCTAACGCGTTCGTGGAACAGGTTCCCTGCCTTTTAAAAACCTTGTCTCTGCAAGGATTCTTCAATATATGCAAATCAATCAATGTGATATACCATATTAACAAATTGAAGAAGAAAAACCATATGATCATCTCAATACATGCAGAAAAAGCTTTTGACAAAATTCAATACCCATTTATGATAAAAACTCTCCAAAAAGTGGGCAGAGGGAACCTACCTCAACATAATAAAGGCCATATATGACAAACCCACAGCAAACATCATTCTTAATGGTGAAAAACTGAAAGCATTTCCTCTAAGATCAGCAACGAGACAAGGATGTCCACTCTCAACACTATTATTCAACATAGTTTTGGAAGTCCTAGCCACGGCAATCAGAGAAGAAAAAGAAATAAAAGGAATACAAATTGGAAAAGAAGAAGTAAAACTGTCACTGTTTGCAGATGACATGACCCTATACATAGAGAATCCTAAAAATGCCACCAGAAAACTACTAGGGCTAATCAATGAATTTGGTGAAGTTGCAGGATACAAAATTAATGCACAGAAATCTCTTGCATTCCTATACACTAATGATGACAAATCTGAAAGAGAAATTAGGGAAACACTCCCATTTACCATTTCAACAAAAAGAATAAAATACCTAGGAAAAAACCTACCTAGGGAGACAAAAGACCTGTATGCAGAAAACTATAAGACACTGATGAAAGAAATTAAAGATGATACCAGCAGATGGAGAGATATACCATGTTCTTGGATTGGAAGAATCAATATACTACCCAAAGCAATCTACAGATTCAATGCAATCCCTATCAAACTACCACTGGCATTTCTTACGGAACTAGAACAAATCATCTTAAAATTTGTATGGAGACACAAAAGACTCCGAATAGCCAAAGCAGTCTTGAGGGAAAAAAACAGAGCTGGAGGAATCAGACTCCCTGACTTCAGACTATACTACAAAGCTACAGTAATCAAGACAATATGGTACTGGCACAAAAACAGAAACCTAGATCAATGGAACAAGATAGAAAGCCCAGAGATAAACCTATGCACCTATGGTCAACTAAACTATGACAGAGGAGGCAAAGATATACAATGGAGAAAAGACAGTCTCTTCAGTAAGTGGTGCTGTGAAAACTGGACAGCTATATGTAAAAGAATGAAATTAGAACACTCCCTAACACCATACACAAAAATAAACTCAAAATGGAATCGAGACCTAAATGTAAGACCGGACACTATAAAACTCTTAGAGGAAAACCTAGGCAGAACACTCTTTGACATAGATCACAGCAAGATCTTTTTTGATCCACCTCCTAGAGTAATGGAAATAAAAACAAAAATAAACAAATGGGACCTAATGAAACTTCAAAGCTTTTGCACAGCAAAGGAAACCATAAACAAGATGAAAAGACAACCCTCAGAATGGGAGAAAATATTTGCAAACGAATCAACAGACTAAGGATTAATCTCCAAAATATATAAACAGCTCACGCAGCTCAATATTAAAGAAACAAACAACCCAATCCAAAAATGGGCAGAAGACTTAAATAGACATTTCTCCAAAGAAGATATACAGATGGCCAAGAAGCACATGAAAAGCTGCTCAACACCATTAATTATTAGAGAAATGCAAATCAAGACTACAATGAGGTATCACCTCACACCAGTTAGAATGGGCATCATCAGAAAATCTACAAACAACAAACGCTGGAGAGGGTGTGGAGAAAAGGTAACCCTCTTGCACTGTTGGTGGGAATGTAGATTGATACAGCCACTATGGAGAACAGTATGGAGGTTCCTTAAAAAACTAAAAATAGAATTACCATATGATCCAGCAATCCCACTGCTGGGCATATACCCAGAGAAAACCATAATTCAAAGAGACATATGCACCCCAATGTTCACTGCAGCACTATTTACAGTAGGTAGGTCGTGGAAGCAACCTAAATGCCTATCGACAGACGAATGGATAAAGAAGATGTGGCACATATATACAGTGGAATATTATTCAGCCATAAAAAGAAACGAAATTGAGTTATTTGTAGTGAGGTGGATGGCCCTAGAGTCTGTCATACAGAGTGAAGTAAGTCAGAAAGAGAAAAACAAATACCGTATGCTAACACATATATATGGAATCTAAGAAAAAAAAAAGTCATGAAGAACCTAGGGGTAAGACGGGAATAAAGACACAGACCTACTAGAGCATGGACTTGAGGATATGGGGAGGGGGAAGGGTAAGCTGTGACAAAGTGAGAGAGTGGCATGGACATATATACACTACCACACATAAAATAGATAGCTAGTGGGAAGTAGCTGCATAGCACAGGGAGATCAGCTTGGTGGTTTATGACCACCTAGAGGGGTGGGATAGGGAGGGTGGGAGGGAGGGAGACGCAAGAGGGAAGAGATATGGGAACATATGTATTTGTATAACTGATTCACTTTGTTATAAAGCAGAAACTAACACACCATTGTAAAGCAATTATACTCCAATAAAGATGTTCAAAAAATATATATATATATAAAAGTTTTTCCCCCAAAAAATATTTTCTAAATGTATGATATGGAAATAACCATAGAGAGTATTCTACTAGACTATCATATATATGAAAAGTGTGAAAAACTCAATATATATGCAAAATCAATTTACCTCTGGAAATTGATGCTTTAATAAATCTCTTTGTTTACTTTCTGCCCCCCCCCCAAAAAGATGTACATATATACAATGGAATATTACTCAGCCATTAAAAAGAATGAAATTGAGTCATTTCTTGAGACGTGGATGGGTCTAAAGACTGTCATACAGAGTGAAGTAAGTCAGAAAGAGGAAAACAAATATTGTATATTATCGCATGTATGTGGAACCTAGAAAAATGGTACAGATGAACCGGTTTGCAGGGCAGAAGTTGAGACACAGATGTAGAGAAGAAACGTATGAACACCGAGGGAGGAAAACTGTGGTGGAGTGGGGATGGTGGTGTGCTGAATTGGGTGATTGGGATTGACATGTATACACTGATGTGTATAAAATTGATGACTAATAAGAACCTGCAGTATAAAAAGACAAACAAACAAAAAACAACTAATACTAAACTTTCTTTGGGTTATTTGTATGGAAATATGTTAATATAAGTGTTTCAGACATTACATGAAATTTCTAAAAATCTTTTATGTTCTGGTATAATGTTGTAGGTCACAATTCTAGTTCTTACTTTAAAATGTATATCTCAGAAATAACTAATAAAATAATAATAATAAAAAATAAATAAAAACCTTGTCTCTGTGGCCCTGTGGAAAGTGTCCAGGGCTTCAAGTTGGGAGTCTTGGATCCTATTCTGGCTTTGCCAGCAGTTAGCTATGGGCCCTACGATCTCTGAAGTACAGTCTTCCAAACCACTGGTTCCTAAATCTCATTGCAAATCTAAAGATAATACTCCCCACCCCTCAAGTTGCTACTTTCATGGGTCTTAGTATAGGACGTGGGAGGCGTATACACATGAAACCACCTAAGGAGCATTTTTTCCCTGTGGAGAGGTGGGCCGGCCGCTTCTCATCCATGGTTTCATTGCATGAGTGTCAGCAGATACAGAGTGGAGAGCCTTCAGCGTGTTTGAACGTCCACGTGGGGAATTTGTCTGGGAACAGAGGACCCAAAATGTGTTCTCAAATGTGACAGGGTCCATCAAGAAGTGGAACTAGATACAAACTTATTCATTAAATTAGAAAATAATACCCATTTCTTTGGATTGTTATAAAGATTAAATGAAATACTGAATATAAGATAAGAATAGTAAGCCAGCACTTCTGGGGCTTCCCTGGTGGCACAGTGGTTAAGAATCCGCCTGCCAATGCAGGGGAAATGGGTTCAAGCCCTGGTCCGGGAAGATCCCACATGCTGCGGAGCAACTAAGCCTGTGCACCACAACTACTGAGCCTGCAAGCCACAGCTACTGAAGCCCACGCGCCTAGAGCCCGTGGTCCGCAACAAGAGAAGCCACCACAATGAGAAGCCTGCGCACCGCAACGAAGAGTAGCCCCCACTTGCCGCAACTAGAGAAAGCCCGCGCGGAGCAAAGAGGACCCAACGCAGCCAAAAACAAATAAAATAGATACATTTTAAAAAATTAAGAGAAAAATAGTAAGCCAGCACTTTCACCTCATTTCCTGTTTTCATTTTTATAAACTCAGTTACCAATCCAGCAGCTTGTTTTTCTGGTGAAGCAGATGAGATAGAAAGCTGGAGCTGACACACGAACCAGAAAATGGGTGGCCTGTGAGGGTGTCTGCCCAGCTAAGCTGAGCGCCGTGGACGGAGGGACTCAGTGTGTCTGCCTTGGAGCACATCCCGAGACCATTTGGGGAGCGGGGGGACTTTGGCAGGGGTCATGGGAAGAGCAGGAAACACTAGTTGGTCTAAGACTCATTCAAGATCTAAAATATTTTAGCCTTTTTTCTAATATCATGGCCTACAGATGTGCCTTGAGGAAAAAGTAAGCTAAGTTTCTTAATTTTTAGTCCAGTATCTGTAAGATATGCTTCTCTTTTTGTCCAGCAGTGTAGAATACGAGTATGTCGTTCACTTATCCGCAAGCTCAGAAGTGAACTGTTAGTTACAGAGCTCTTGTCAGGAGTAGTTGATCTGAGCGTTGTTTGACAGAGGCGGCCGGGAGGAGCGTGTTTGCGTCCATCCCATAACGTATCGACCCCACAAGCGTTGAAGAAGGACCGTGTCATAAGCAAGTGTGAGAAGTATGGGTGTAAACAGTTACAAAGCAAACTGTACTTTTAATTTTTAATCAAGAATGAATAGAAAAAGCAATAAGAATCTTTTGTATTCAGTAAAAACGATGTTGAAAATAGTCTTCCTCTGAGATTTAGTGCCAAGAAAATGTTTCTGCCTGATGAAGAGCTGATGTACATCCTCTTAATCAAACAATGAGGAAGGATGATGTGGCTTCTAATTTAGTTATTACCTTTTATTTCTAAAGCATTTTTAGATGTAAACAGAGTGTGAATTCCAAATGCTGGAGTTTGTATTTCAGAAGTAAATGGGATAGAAATTATAATTGTTAAAATATTCTGAAATTAAACAAAATAATAAAATGAAGCCACAGTATACTTTCTTTATCAAACATGGTAATAAGCATTTAAGTTTTGGTATTTCATTTACAGACGAACCAGAAGAGACTTTTGTAACCAGGTACACAAGAAGTGAGAATATACCCATTGGCACAGCTGAATTAACTGCTTTGCTGAGAATCCTACAGTTATTTGAACAATTTTTTCCTCTGAAATGTCATCAACTTAACTTTGAAGAGCTAGAGGATGTTTTCAACAGTACAGATGGCTTTAAACTTCAAACACCAAGAAATGAAAAGTTTAGGCCCTTTTATGAGAAAACCGAGTAAATTTGAGAACATAGTGAGGAAATAGAGTACTAAGCTATATGATCTCACATTCAAGAGAATGTGAACAAAAAAATGAGAAGCAGCAAGAGGACATTAATTAACCTAAAGGGTGAATTTCTCATAGAATTTTTCATTATAAATAACCAGGAAGATAATGTTCTCTGGAGGTGCATATGCTTAGAATTGTAAAAGAATATCATTTTTTTTTTAATTAGGGGAAAGCTCATGGTGCATTATATAATGGTATCATTTGCTTTTGGTCCGGTGTTCCTTCAGTGAGCTGCATGCTTTTTATTTGCCACAGAAAATAAAAAGAAACCTTGAGGGTGTGGTTTCCTGGGATGAGTGCTCCGCTGAGGGGATCGGAGACACCGAATTTCATACTTGAAGCCGTCGAAGGATGAGGCTTTCACACAGTGATTCCACCCCGTCAAAATTTGCTCACATCAGTCTAGGTGTTTTTGAAGTAATTCATTATTTTCTATTCTATTTTAAAGAGTACAAAGACTACTCTACATGAAGCTCTCTTTTCTGTCACTTTTTTATCTACCTCTAGGAACAACTGTAAGACAGGAGATTACATTACAGCAGATTGGTGCTCTCCTCTTACTTAGAGCTCACACTAAGTGTATTACTCAGAACACTTCCGCATCTGAGGGCAAAATATTTGCAATATGCGTTGGAAATTGCTCCCCTAAGTGCTTTGAACACTGTGATTGAAAACTTTATGCACTTTGGATTCATGTAAATGAATTTAAAGGTCAAATTGATGTAAAGTAATTTTGTGATGATTGATTTATTTGGGGGAAAGTTACATACTTTGCTAGCTTTTTGGTTACAGAATGGAAAAGGTGATGAAAACTTATTGGTGGGCAGACTTAGTAGATTGATGTTGTAAAGTGTGTTTTTGGTTAATATAGACAACATACATAAGACAGAACAAAAACAACATGTAAAATATTCATCTTTAGGTTTACCTATTAATAAATAAAAAGCTATTTTGAGGCAGTTGTTAAAAATGAACTGCTGTGAACAAAGATTCAGAACCCAGTTCTTCTCCTTCACCCCGAAACCAAAGGATTGGATGATTTCTGCATTTCTGTTGGTGCAACTGGGCGAAGGTGCTGGGGAGGGGGGGTGGTGTCCAGGCAAAGCTGTTCTAGTGGCAGCTGGACGTGCTTTTCTGGAGCTCAGAAGATCGAGTTAGAGTTGAGGATTTAGAGGTGATTAGTGTTTCAGTCCGATGGAGCGAGTTCTGTGGGGATTAAAGCTGGTCTTTGGGAATGCTGAGATTCAAGGGTGTCCTGGGTGACAAGGGCCTGGTGAAGAGTGATGAGAAAAGTAGAAGAATTAGGAGTTGATAGTGTTTGGAAACCAAGGAAAGGAGTGTATTTTAAGGCACACGGAACAGTGTCATTGAGGGATATGCATTCCAAAGGCTTGCCGAGTGGTAGGGATCCCGTGAGTTTGGAAGCCATATGTGGGCCGATTTGTCTGTCTCTGTGATTTTTTTCCATGAGTTTGAACACTCTGGGTTTGGAATGGAGAAGACAGGTGGTTGGGCTGTAAATGCATTAATGGAAGATCAAGAAGGTGAGGCGTTTGTCCTGATAGACTGAGTTGAGGAATGGGCTGTGGGATTGAGGCTTCCTCATTCTCCCCCCAATTTCTGATGGGCAATAAGCTGACAGAAATGAAAGCTGTTACACTTGAGTTCACATGTTAAGATGCCAGCTGATTTAGGGTGTGAACCCCATGTCTGTCCACTCAAGCCACGTGATTCCTTTTCAGAGTCGAAATCATAGAGGGCAGTTGTCTTCCATGGGTGAATTGTCCCTGGAGGACTGACTGACAGTTTTCCTGCCCCGAAGCTGGACCATACGGTTGAACCTCCTGAATCCTAGTGATACTTAACATCTTGCACAAGGCCTTGTGTTTTGAGGTAATTTAAAACCTTATTAATCCAGGCCCCATTGAGTCAGGATTTGAGCAATTCCAGACACAGGCTTATTAAAACGCACCGTAACAGCCTCTGAAAAAGGCTCCACTAAGCAAACTAGTAGTGCAAACAAGATTTTAGCAAGAATGTTCAAACTACTTAAAGCAGGACTTTGTTTATAAGTACCCGTAAGTACTTCTTAAGTCCTTTAGAGGCTCTCACTTGTAAACTATCTATGCTCATTGCAAATCACCCTTATCTAGTGATTAAATCTATGGATTGATACTGGGTAAGATTTTATTAGTTTAATTCTAGTTGCTGTGTTTTATAGACAGTTTTCAGCAGCTAATGTCAAACATTAGCTCAAATAATTTTCTAAAGAGCAGTATTAAATCCAAACACCAGAAACCCATTTAAAACTTGCTGAAAATCAGGGTGTCTTTGTATTCCTTGGTATTTTATCCCACAGCCTTTATTTCCATTAGTCCTGACCTCTCCCCGTACAGCTGTAAGAAATGTAAGTGGATGGAGTGTTCAGGAGTTCTTTTCCTGTATCCTGACTCACGGTACCAGAAGTCTAGAGCTTCAGTAGCAGCTGTGAGGCCAGTGATAGTTCAGAAAGCCTCAGTCAATGACAATATCCGACCAACCCCAGAGGGTGGGGTCTTTGTATCAAGTCCTCTGTGTCTAGCAGCGCATAGGCTGTCGGAACCCCCCAGCGTATCTTTTTCATTTGGAAGGACTTAAGGTGAAAAAAAACTTTAATTTTTTAAATTAGTTAATATTATAGTAAATTGCTAAATGACAGGTTTTGAGTTGTTCTGAAGTTGCAACAAAGGGAGAATGAAAAGTGGCTTCTCCGTGGCCTCCCTTTTGCTCCTGCTTCCCGCTGAGCCCTGTACCCAGAAAAAGTGCTTTGGGAACTTTGCTGCTTTAAATGTACCTCTGCCCCTTTTGGCAGTAGGTGTGGTACGACTAATAAATCCTTTTTAAATTGTTCTCTAAAGGTTGCCCTGTAGCCTTTTGGCATCGTTCTCTAAAAAGGGCTAATAAATAATTTAAAATGTAGAGATTATACACCCAGGTGAATTTTTATTTCAGTGACTTCTGAATGCTTTGCGCTCTTTAGAGAAGAAGGGCCTTTTTGTCCCAAGCTGACTTGTAACCATAGGAGATTGAATTACATGGTATATAGTACAGGGCATCCCATGAATGTATCGTCAGGTCTTAATTTCACATATGCTATAGATGTCTCATTGTCAAAATACAGATACCTACATTAGATCTTTACCAGAAATTTAGGGCAAAATAATCTTGGGCAAACATAGCATTGGAAAGGGAGTCATAGTAAACAGGATTTGGGTGCAATTGCAGCTTAAAATAATGGCTCTGGCCCTAATCCGGGGCTGTGTTTTCTCTTACCTTTGCAAGGTGTCAGTTTAGTCCTGAGATGATTTTATCCCTTCGTATTGCAAGGCAGGTTTCAGAATTCAAGAACGTGCTGAATTCTATTGTATTCCAATTTGACTGGACTATTATAATTGAGGAAAATGTTAGTTCCTGTTGTAGCTCCTCATTCCTGGACAGTCTTGCTCTAAGAAGTGCCCTTGGAATTTGCTGCTGTTGCCACTTGGAAATTTTTGTTTTAATTTTTGTTGCAGATTCTTTGGAGAACAGGCGGGGTAAAAATGACAAGTGCTTTCTAAATTTATGGCTTGGTGAGCAGAATGCTTGCTGGTCATTTAGCTTGACGGTGCTTGGGCTCTTTGGAATTTTAAGTAAATTTTAAGTAAAGTATTTTATTTATATTTTCCCAATTTGCAGAATTGAAATAATATGTGTTCTCTCCTTACCTCAAAGAGATGTAAGGGATATTAATAAGATAATACTTAAAACCCCTGTGGGGTCCTGATGCAGCCACAGAAATAAATGGTATCATCACCATCTGAGAACAACAACCTTGTCATCGTGGCTTTCTCTTTGCAGAGATGAATTATGGCTAAGCGGTCAGTCATCCCATGGATGGGCTCTGATTTTCATTCTGATACTCCTTTACTAGTATGTTAGCTTAGGAAGCATGCACTTTATCAAACTGTTGTAGAAGATGGTCTTATGTTAGCCAAGATTCTACCTACTCAGACAGAGACCCTGCATGTTAAGATGTATTCTTATTTTTTTCATGACTTTTTTTAGTTAGAAAGCATGTTCCAAAAAAATTCCATCTTTTCAAAATAACCTGCACATCAAGAGCTTTTCCCTAACCAGGCAAGATTAATAGATTTTTCTGGCATTATTTCAAAATATCATCTAATCTGTGAAGACAGGAATACTCCATTGAGTTTGGATTCCCTTTTAGGGACAGTGCTTTGAAGGTGCCAGGCACTCACCACATAGCTGTTGAATCCAGGTGTGTTCTTTACGTGTCATACTTGTGATTTCTGCTAGAGCATTTAAAAATTTTCCTCGTGTAGATGTTGGGGTCATAAGTCTCTGATGTCTGTTTCTGAGGTTCTTTGAACCTATTATGAAACAGAGCTGTACGGCCTCAAACTGTCTTCAACATTTAAGTCCCTCATCTTAGTAGAGGGTAGGATTTCATAACAAGGTATTTTCAGTTTAAGGGATAACTAATAGTGACATTGAAAGAACTGTTAATCTTCAGATTAATGCTTTTTCATTTTATTCAATATTAGCTCCAAAAGAACCCTCTGAGGTGAAAGAAAGAAAGATTATGAAAAACACTGAAGTGGGAACAACTTTTTGACAGTATGTTTCCATTTAAAATTCAATCTCTAAGTATATCCCTCATCCATCCTGCCTTATCTCCATAATGTTTGTCACCAACTTATACCTAACTTTTGTTTATAGTTTATAAATCCAGTTTTCCCTTTAAGATGATTTTTTAGACAAACTTTTAAAAACAAATTTTAAACAGAAGATGGGTTATATAGCGCCTAGGCACTCCTTGGAAAACCATCTGAGAATACAGTTTGACCAACAAATTGATGAATCAAAAAAGAATATTGGAATGGTGAAACCATAGTAAAATAAATTGGGGGTAAAGAATGAATCAATTTAACTATAAAACTAAGGCTGCTACATTTAGGTCTTTGATCCATTTTAACTTGTTTTGTATGTGGTGTGAGATAAGGGTCCGACTTCATTCTTGTGCATGTGGTTATCTAGTTGTCTCAGCATCATTTGTTGAAAAGACTGTTCTTTCCCCCTTTGAATGATCTTGGTATCCCTGTTGAAAGTTAGTTGATCATAGACCCCTGTGTTTATTTCTGGGCTCTAAATTTCATTCCATTGATTTATATGTCTATCCTTACGCCAATACAGCATTTTCTTGGTTACTGTTGCTTGTAAATTTAGAATTTGGGAAGTGTGAATCCTCCAACTTTGTTCTTTTTCAAGATTGTTTTAACTTTTCTGGATCCTTTGTAACTTCATATAAATTTTAGAATCAGCTTATCAATTTCAAATACCTAAATGTAAAAGCGAAAACTATAAAACTCTTAGAAGAAAACATAGGAGTAAACCTTCATAACCTTGAATTTGTCAGCGGATATTTAGGTCTGACACCAAAAGCACAATTAGCAAAAGAAAAAATAGGTAAGTTGGACTTCATCAGAATTAAAAATTTTGTGCTTCAAAGGATGCCTTCAAGAAAGTGAACAGAAACTCACATAATCGGAGGAAATATTTGCAGATCGTGTATCTGATATGGAATATATATCTAGAAAATAGAAAAACTCCTAGAACTCAATAATAAAAACACAGATAACCCAGTTTAAAAATGGGCAAGAAAGATATACAAATGGCCAATAAGCACATGAGAAGACGCTCCGCATCATCAGTCATCAGGGAAATGAAAATCAAAACCCACAGTGAGATACCACTGTATGCGTGTTAGGATGTCTGCAATCCAGAAGCCCGATAATGATGAGTGTTGGTGCAGAAATCGGAAGCTGGAGCCCTCACACAGCACGGATGGGACGTAAAATGGCGTGGCCACGTTGGAAAGAGTCTGCACCTCCTCCAGTGGGTAGGCATACCCTCCAGCAGTTCCATTCCTACGTGTCAACGCAAGAGAAATGAAAACATATGTCCACACAAAACCTTGTGCAAGAATGTTGACGGCAGCATCACTTACAGTTGCCAAAAGGTGGAATCAATCCAAGTATTTCCAGCTGGTGAATGGATAAACAAAATGTGATTTACACATACAGTGGAATATTATTTGGCCGTAAAATGGGATGATGAAGTACTGACAGTTAAGTAACGTGGATGAACCTTGTAAACATTACGCTAAGTAAAGGATGCAAATCACAAAAGACCACATTTACGTGAAATATCCAAAATAAGCAATAGCGACGTGAAATGGATTAGTGGTTGTTTAAGGTGGGGAGAGTGGTTTTAGGGAGGGGACTGATAGTGGGTACAGGTTTCTTTTGAGATCGCTAAAATGTTCTAAAATTGACGCTGGCAATAGTCGCGCATATCTGAGAATATACTAAAAGCCATGGAATCACTTAACATGCAGAATTGTGAATTATATCTCAAATTATGAATGCGGATTTTATTTTAATAAAGCTGCTGGTTTTAAAAAAAAGTAAGTCTGACAAGCTGTGTGAATATGGGTACAGAAAAGAATGTCAGTGTAAACTATGTCAAGTGGTAGTGTTATCTAGCAAAAGTGGGAGGGGCGACCTTCTTCCGTGACCGCACTGGCCCCTGCCGCGTGCACCTGGTTTCCGTCATGTCCCTCCGTGCTCATTCGTCCACGTTAACTTCTCCGCTGCGACTGCGACTCGCCAAAGCCTTGGTGCCTCTGTCCCCTCCAGGCGGAGCGTTCTTTCCCCAGATCCTCACGTGGCCCGTTTTCTCATGGCTTTGAGGTCTGCGTTCCAGAGATGCCACCGTGCAGGCCTCCCTGGTCACTGTGTCCTCCTGGCCTTGCAGGTCAGAGTTGTGCTGTGCAGAGCACAGTCTCGGAGCCACAGCGCCCGAGCTTGACCCCCGGCTCTGCGGTTCATCAGCGTGCTGGGACGCGGGGCAAATAGCTCAACCTCTCTGTGCCAGCTGCCTCGTATGTAACTTAGGGCTGTAACTGCCTCCTTCATAGAGTCTTCACAGGGAGCAGCTGAGTTCACACAGCAAAGCTTCCAGAATGATGCCTGGCTGTGGTCAGCGTGCTGTTCTGTGAAGCATCGTCTGTTATTGTGACTGCCCGACACACTGAATGTGCTCTGTCCACCCCTCTCACCTGAATCCAAGCTCCACGAGGGCCAGGACTTCATACGTTCCGTTCACTGCAGGGTCCCCACGCCTGGAGCAGCGACGGGAGTGGAGGAGACTCACGATAAAACCTGTTAAACACATGGATTTTGTTTCATCGCCTTATCGTTGAACTCTTACTTCATTGAATTCACGTTCTTAGTATGAAACATTGTTGAAGAAAAAATTAATTCCAACCCTTGTTACAATGTAAGGAAGACTATTCAAGACCAGCAATAGGGGGATTGCAATTGGAGAGAAACCGCAAGTCCAAGAAGGACAGTGGGATGTGGAGTCAAGGAGCAGAGGGATCAGGGGACGGAAAATTACCCAGAGGAACTGCAGGCAGAGGGGGATTCTTACTGAAGGCAGGCCAGGTGATTCCTCCCTCCTCTTCTGTTTCTGGTACTTTCCGACCGAACGACTGTGTCGAACGTCAGCTCTCCCTATCCTATGTGTAATTTCACCGTTCTGGATTTCTGGGTCCCACAGAAGCACGTGGTGGCGTGCGATTTAAGTTCGGATCCTGTCACGCCAGCTTATTGATGCTGTGATCTCGGGTGAGTCCTTCAATTCTCTGACCTGCGGGAGCCTCCTGCATGAAAGGTGCTGTGGACTTGACTGTCGTGCTGGGTCAGCGAGAGGTGTTTGTGGTCCCAGCGGGTACCGGGCGCTCACCTGCTGCTCTGTGTTAGGAGCTGACGACTGCAGCCCCGGCTTTGAGCTGTAGCTCCTTATACGGCTGTTCCTGTGATGAGAGCTATGACTAATACAGACCGGAGAGGAGATGCTGCTTCAAGGGAGAAAAAGACTGACAGTCTTCTGGTGTGTGGGCCGTAAAAGGGGCCTGTAGTGATGGTCGTGGGCATACGCAGGCGCGGTGGCAGGAAATAGGTGGAAAAGTCCAGTCAGAGACTGAGGACGGAAGGCTTTCAGAAGTTCCTTGAAGTGCGTTCAGCAGCTCTGGGGAGCCTCTGAGGGATCTTGAGTGAGTGAGGCTGGGGGCAAGCAGAGATGAGGGGCAGGTGGACCTCAGAGAGAGACACACACATTACAGGATTTAATAACAGGTTTAAACACTTACGAATACACTGTCCTGCTCATAAAATATCCATACCAAAATATTAAATCGTTCATGCACATCGGAAAGCATTTCGTTTCCGCGTGTATATACAAAAAGCGCCACTGGTTTTCCCTCCTAACCCTGTTGTGTCCTTTCACTAGACCCCTGTGTCTTTGCGGTGGCCTGGCGGGGCTTTAAGACGAGTGACATGCATGCTCCTGGCGCTGCTGGCTCAGCAGGCGTCTCTGCTGCAGCCCCACGGCCGCAGTTCCTGGAGGCCTGGAGAGTCCTCTGTTGCTGTGCAAGCAGACGTAGAGCCGGGCAGTGCCCCTTCCTGGAGTCCCCTGGGTCCCCTCCCTCTTGCACCCGTTCCCCGTGCACCTAGGGAGTCAAGTGCACCCAGCAGAGACCTCCACGCCTCCCCTCTGCTAGGAAAGACCCGCCCCGCCGCTCCTGACGCCCGGGTTGCTTCATCTGGTCCCGGCCAGCCTCCCAAGCCCCTAGCCTCTCAGTCCACCCCAGGGCGCTGTGCTCTCCATCTTCCCAGTGACACCCTGTGTCCTGTCCTGGTCGCCTGGCTCTCCCGCTTCTCCACTCCCTCCTCCCTCTCTCCCTCCCTCCCCAGCTCCCTTCATTTATTAATTTTGACTACTTCATCTTTCAAATTCTAGGACATATAGAAATCCCCCCAATACAATTGTATTGTCTAATTCTGTTGCATTCCTAATTATTTTCACTTTATGTATTTGGAAACTAGCATGTTGCTTTGTGTTGACAATGTTTTCTCTTTTTATAGCCTGCTTTAAAAAACCGTACAGAATATCCTTCTCCTGATTCATGCCCTTTTCTGGAATTACACTTTATTTGATGTTAGTCTTACCACTTTTACTTTATTTTTATTAGCATTTGTTTATCCCTAGTTTTCAATCTTTCTGCTTCATGTTTTGAGTAGGTGTCTTGAAAATAGTATCTAATTTTTTAAAATGCTCAAAGAACTTTTGAGTGTCAATAGGAAGATTCAAGGCATTCACATCTATTTTGATTATTGATTTATTTGTCCTAATTTGTCCTAATCCCTGCCGTTGTATTGTATGTTTTTGTTTTGTTTTTTAAAAAAACTTGTTATGCTTTCTCTTTCTTTCTTTGCTTCTGTTTCTGATGTCTCTTATTTATCTAATTTGATTTAAGCTATATAGTCCACCCCCAGCTGTTTTGGAGTTCTGCATTCCAACTATGCTTGGCTGGTTGTTTCTCATAAGAATATTTGAAACTATGAATTCCAAGAATTTAATAGTATCTGCATCTCACTGCATCCTTGCCAAGGATAAAAGGAAATCTTGTGCATGCTTTTTGCTTATCTCCTCTTTCCTACTTGAATCCTAGGTTTTTAGAAGTAATCTATATTTTAAATACTAGGTCAGATTCTTTTATTATATCTTTTTTTATTTTACTATCTTTCTGAACTATTACAGTTAATTCCACAACTGCATTATTAAACAGGGTTTGGGCTAATTAAGATTTATTATCTTCATAGTTTGCTGCCCGTTGCTTGAATTATTTACTATGATTATTTTTGAAGTACTTCCTCAAATGATATTTTGCCCGAGAAGAATGCGTTGGGGTGCTTTCCAAGTCTTTTCATTAAAAAAAATGGTTTTCTTTTGTCTTCACATTTAATATTTCGTCTTGTTTCAGCTCTGGGGTCATAGTCCTTTCCCTCGGCCTTAGTACCCTTATTGCTCTACTGCTTTTAGCATTTAGAATCGTCTTTCCCTCCCCACCCCTTGGATTTTCTCCTTCCCTCCCCTCCCTTACTCTTACTGGGGGGCTCGTGGCGACTTTCTCTTTGTTTTCACGTTTAGAAACCCCCCAGGGTCTGGGTGTCTGCGGTCGGCACTCAGGGCCGTGATCCTCAGGGACGTTTCCGTGGGCCTGATTCCTGCTCTTTCCTTCTCAGCCTCGTGACTGTAGGAGCCCCTCGCCGTCACGGTTACGTTTCTCCTGTGTGCTCATCATCTTTCTGTACGTTCGGGAAGATTACTGAGTTGGTGTTTAAATCAGCAATTTGGTTTTCTCTCCACTGAGCATCTTAGCAGCTGTGTTTTTAATTTCCTGTGCTCTTTCTTGGTCCTTAGTTGTTCTCTATTTTTTCATAGAGATCTTGTCCTGCTTCGGAGGTGACGCATCCTCAGACCTCCCTGAACGTGCTGATGAAGGCCTTTCCCTGGCCTCGCCCAGCTGCTCCCCTCCCTCCTGGTGTGGATTCCGACCCTCCTGCAGTGTCTGTGATGCTCCATCACCCGTCTTTTTATGAAGGCAGGTGTGAACCAATCAGCGTTGGTGGTTGGAGAGCCCCCCTCAGCGGTTGTGGGTCTCTTTGCTCTCTCAGGGGGCCTCTGACCACCAAATGGTCAGTGGGGATAAACTGCGGGGGGTCTCAGGCCAAAAGGGGGCCTTCCTCTCCAGGCGTGCTGTCTGGGAACAGACCAGAAGCCACAGCCCCTAATAGGAAGACCCCCCCAACCCCACCCAGGATGCTGAGGGGGTCATGTTCTCTCTCTTTCTGCACAACGGGTGATTGTGCCTGAAGCAGAGGTCCTGGTGCGACACAGCCTCCCATTCTTAGAGAATCAACAGCTTCTCCCCGTTCCTTCCTCAGGGTTTAGGAAGCAGCCTCAGGACCAGCTTTGCTGTCTCCCAGCACTTCTTCCCTCTACCCCTTAACTGCCTCTCCCCAGCCTTCAGAGCAGACAGAGCAGGAAGCGGGGAGAGCATCGGGTGTGAACGCCAGCTTCCTGGGGCGCTGTGACTGTCTCTCCTCCTTCCTGGCTCGGGGTGAGCGGCGTCGCAGGAATTGCCGGGAAACTCGGTGGAGCTCCAGGGAAGCCTGGCATCTTGTTCCTTGGCTGGAAGTCTGTTTGAGGGGTACGGCAGAGGCGCTTGGTTGTCGTCCAGTTTCTGTTCTCTCCTTCTTGGGGCTAGAGTTCTGAATTTTTATCTGAGTGCATGGCCTTCTATAATAATTACATTTCCAGCTCCCTTTGTAGCTAGGTGTGGGCACGTGACTGCATTCTATGAAATTACTTCCAAGTAGGAACGATACATACTATAGGCAGTTGAGCAGGCCCGGGAGGGGTGTCCCTGCCCCAGGCAGACTCTGCTCTCCAGGCAGAGGAGCTGGGTTGGGGGAGGGTCAGAGCAGAGCGTGGCCTCCGCGCCCTGTGCCCTGTGCCCTGTGCCATGGACCGGCTGCTCGGAGCAGCAGTGAAGACATGGGTGTGGTGGTGTCACAAGGCACCGGCGAGTCCTGGGACCCACCCCTGTGTGTGTGAGAGCTCTGCTGAGCAGGGAGCAGTGTCCGCCCCGGCACAGTCGGGGCAGTGGCGGGAGAGCACTGATGTGCCCCCACTTGCGTCTCCCCAGGTGCACAATCTTTCGTGAACCAGGTGTGGAGGTCCCTGTGGGGATGTTGATGGGGGTGGGAGTTGCCTTTTTTCCTGTCCTCCCCAGCCGGGGCAGCAGTGAACGCTTTGGCCGCTCTGTGTTTGGGGGTTCTGGTGGAGCCCCTTGTCCCCAGCTTCTCCCTGCTGTGCTCTCCCTGTTGGTGGGACCCGGGGCTGGGGTGGGCCGCCTTGTCCCTCAGAATCTCGGCGAGGCGGGGGCTTCCGCATCTCCCACTCTGAGCTGTCCGTGGCCCCCCCATCGCAGAGTGGGTTGTCCTCTCCAGGAGAAGCCTGGGGGCATCACTGTGGCAGCTTCTGTGGCCCGTTTCCTCCGGACCGTGTCTTACAGCCAGGTGGCTGCTCTTATGGGCTTACAGGCTCCTTGGGACTGTGAGGGATTTCGTCTAAGGCTGTGGCTTCCGTCTGTGTCGTGTTACTAGTAACTCAGCACTGATTCTTTTTGCCTGATCGATCTGATCATACGTGCTTTATGGCGCTCAAAAATTCTTTCGTTTTCCTTTGTCAGATGAACCCTTCTCTGTGTTCTAGGACTGCAGGGGATAGTTTTCTTAATTTTACGTTGCTTTGGTGATTTCTTCTTTAAGGGGAAGTCCTCCTGTGCCTTTGAGACTTGGTTTCCCCTCTGTGCTCTCCCCATCTGCCCAGCGAGGACCGGCCCTCTGCCCTGGCTCATCCGGGCTCCTCGGGCCTGTTTCTTCGCTGCCTCCCTCTTGCATGCTGTCACCACGTGCCGAAGCGCTGACTGACATTAAAGCTGTCCTTGCGCGTCTGTGTCCTGAGACACTGTGGGCTCCCTGATGACAGCGACTGTGCCTCGTTCATCTTTCTGTTCCCAGACTCTGCCCCGTGCCAGGGCCTGGTAATGTGCTCTCCATGCTTGTTCAAGAGTTATTTTCGGTTTGCCTTCTTGATGCTTTGTGAAAATTATAAGCTACAAGTTATGGAATATAATGTATCATTTCCCTCATGGGAAGACCGAAACACTAAGTAAGAATTACTCCTCCTTTTTAAAATTGAATTTGTGTATTATTTAGCTGCCTTCTGAATCACATAGGCGTGTGTGAAAACCAAGTTGCTGTTTACAGTAGTGCATCTATGGGAACATAGATTCTGGATCACGGAAAACGACCTAAAAATATACTCTCATAGGCAACCTGAGTTTAATCACAGCCAGCCTGTGTTTAGAAAAAATGAAGCATCATCTTGGTATTAAATTGCACAGAAAAGTCAGGTCGCCAGCTCTGTGTCTAGCTTGTGGGTATAGAGAATACTGATGCAAAGGAGTGCGCGGTGAGGTGTGTTGGTGGTGATTTGGTTGCTTTCCGTGTATTATTACTTTTCCCCTGGTGTGAAGCCCATCTCTGCTACTTACCGACTGTGACCTAGGCAGCCTCCTTAACTGCGCTGAGCCTCATTTTTTCCAGATGTAAAATAGATATAACGGTAGTTTCTGACTCATAGACTTGTCACGGTGCTTAAATGACCGAGTACTGGAAAGGCACTGGGCGGGTGCCCGGCCCACGGCCGGTCCCGGACACTTGCTATTCCTGAGGGTTTCGCGCAGCTGAGCTTCTGCGGCTGCTCTGTTTCTGTTCCTGTGTTTGCTCCTTTGCTCAGGGAAGCCTCGCCGACATTCCCCATCTCCACTCCCTGCTCTTTTCCCCTCCATCCAAGAGCGCATCTCCTTGGACTTACCCTAGATTTTCCTTCCTTACATTGTCCTCTTTTCCCACCGCTGGAAGGTAAGCCCCACGAGGGCAGGGATCTTTGCTTGGTGCCTAGAACATGCCAGGGTCTTGAAGTTGCTCTGTAAATGTTTATTGAATAAAAACTAAGAGTACTTAAGGTCAATCAGATGCCAGTTTTGCAACTGTTACGACTCAGTGTATCTGAAGCAAAAAGTGAAAGTAAAGTAAAATGAGAGACACTTGCATGTCAAAGAGACACTACAAGTTTCGGTGGGTTTTAAACTTTGAGTGTATTTTACATGGATGTATATAAATAGAACAGAACAGAAAACAGTTGGAAAAGGTTTGAAAACTTCCCTTCCCACATTTCGTCTCAGCCTTCTTTCCCCTTGACACGAATGAGGGAGTTGGATGGGCTGTCTTCTCACGCCTTCCCACTCGGGCTCCCTGGCCGTTTCCCAAGCTCCCTTCCTGCCTCTCGAGTAGCATGAAGCTTCTGGCACAGCCGGGTCTGGGCTGCGTAGGCAGCCGCCCAGGGCCCTGCGTGTCTCTCACCACGGAGGGCGGGCGTTGTTTCCAACAGCAGGACTGTTTTGGGCTCAGCTGTTGGCTTATGGTGCTTCTATCACGTGAAGCAGAGAGAGGGGTGCTTTGAACGTTGCCACTGAAAAAGCGTGGCCTGTTGCTTCTTTGCTTATTCTCACCTTCCATCACCACCCAGGCCCTCACTCTCAAATTCCGTGTCGTTTAAAGCTGAACGTTTTTGGAGAGTGGTTTGGAGATTATCCTGAAAGATAAATTGCTTTTACTGAATATCCCTGACAGCTCCCCAGATCACTAAATTAATAGCAGTGAATGGAGAGATAAGTAAAACTAATGCTAGATTCAAGTTTCGTGCCGGGGGTTAGAATCGCTGTGCTTCCCAGGGTCTCAGGAGCCCACTCCTTCACCCCTCGTGTCATTTTCATGTTGCAGTTTTCCTGTATGTAAGTTCTACCTTCGTGTAGAAGTCTGCAGATGGGCTGTTAATAAACCCTTGTGATCGTGCGGCACCTCATCCTTATGAACTTGATGCACCTTTCTTTGTTATTTAAGTCTTAACATGTTTTCTGCTCTCTTTAAGGTGGTGAAGGACTAGGTTTCGTGGGGGAGATTGCTGGAGCTTTTCACAGATGGGCGCTCTGGACAGCTGAGGGCGGGCAGTTTAGAAGCGGCCCAGCGCTGCGCTCTCCGGCATGGAGGGAGGCACCTCTGCTTACGTTAGACCTGCCCAGATGGTACTTGCGCTTCTCGGGTAGCTAGTCTCCGGGGCAGTCATCATTTCAGGGAGGTAGAGCGGGTACCAACATCTCATTTCACGTTAGAGAACTCCCAGGGGAGGTTACTTTCTCAGACGTTTTTAAGAACACAAAGAACACCGTTTACAGATTGCCTGTGATTTAAGACCTTGTCTTACTGTGATAAATCTTAAAGGAAAGGGATGTTCTTTTGAATAACAGAAATGCTGAAACTTGAAATTATTGGCACTCACTAGTTTTCTGGGTCGCCCACTTTGCCGACCGTCGTAAATATGCCTAAGCTTCGTGCGTCCAGAAGCAAAGTGGTCCCGCTCAGAACAAAGACCCGCCCCCGCGACCCCAGGCGGCCCCGAGCTGACCCGCCCTCCTCCCTCCGAGGCAGCTTCATGACCGGCAAACTCGTGCCACCTTTGGGCTCTTGAAGACCCTGGTTTCGGAGTCCAGCTCTCCCTTGTTTCCTTGCCCGTCACCCTTCCCTGCCTCTCTCCCTCTTTTCACTGAATCTGTGTGTTTTCCGGCTACATTCCTGACACTGCGCTAGATGCTGAGGACTGAAGGAAGACCCAAGTCTGTACAAAATGTACCCATTCTTTTGGCATCTACTCTGGCTGTGATGTTTCTAGGTGTATTTTCTAAAGACTTGGGCCTGTCTTCAATCTTCATAGTTTGGATTTCACTGTTTTATTTGCAGAATTTTGAGGTTTTTTTCCAACTCTGTTCTTGTTTCATTTTGCCTTTTTGCAAAAATTATTTCTTGTTTTTAGCTGATGTTATTTTTTTCTTGGTCTCTTTGAGATATATTTTAAAGTCAACTTTAAAGAGATATTAAAGGGGGAAGTATTTTAAGGTCATTTTCAGAAGGAGGTATTATTTTCATTTCCTCTGGAGTAAATTCTTTCTTGAATTGTAGATCTCATTGGTTCTCTCTTTAACATTAATGTTCTTTTTTAAAAATTTGATTTGCAGGCTCCTATTAAATAGGAGCCTCCCCTCCCCTTCTACCTTTACCACTTGTTGTTAATGACTTTGTGGTTGCCACCACCCAGCCTCTAAAATATTCCAGTCCAGAACCATATTGTGGCTCAGAGTTTCCATCTAGCTCTGGCACCGGAAATCAAATTTGTCTAGTCAGTGGCAAACCTATCTGGCAGATCCTCCTATGAAGATGTGTCTGCTGCTGTGTGCCTCTCATTTTAGACAACTTAGCCTTCTTTTAAAACAAACAAAAATTTATAGTTTCAGGCTGGCAGAAGCAGCTTTTTTCATCTTCCTCTCATGGGCTGCATAATTATGCCCCAGTCCTTGGTCTTAAACAGCAACTATGGCTCTGTCGGTGCTGTTAGCCCTGTTGCTCACGAGAGCTGAAATCCACCCCTGCCTGGTTCCAGCCTTGATCTCCGGCAGGTCCACAGCTGAGCCTCACCTACGCCTTTGTGTTTCAGTAGCTTCCGTGTTGAGTTAGGACTACACAGCTATGTATTTGAAATTTTCTTCCTTTAAATTTCCTCGTTGCTCTGCTTAGAGTGGCATGGATGGGGGTTGTGGCCTTAAAATATGGTCACACATTTTACCGTGTTGAAGGCACATGACAAGTATTCAGTGGTATTTCTTGAAGGGATGAGTAAATAATTGTTTTTGATTATTTAAGCTAAGGTGTTTGAACTTCATCTGAAAGCTGTGGGCAGCCATTATACTTTTAGAAGAATGTGACCTGATTAGGTATTATGTTTTGGGAAGATAGTTCCAGTAGGATGGAGGGTGGAGCTTAGAAAGGCCAGATAGGAGGCTAGGAGACCTGTTTGGAGAATATTGCCTCTGTGTAAAGGTCACGAGAGACCCGGCGTTGAGGGGGGTAGATTCACAGAGGACCCCGGGGTCACCAGGAGCAGTTTCAGCGTACTGGGCAGGATGTCCAGTGACGCCTGGACGTCCTTCACCTTCAAGGCCGGCCCTCTTTACTGACTGCACCTCTGGTTACGTTGCTCACTGGCTGTTTGGAATAGAAGATTGAGCCTTTGTTTCCCTTTTTTCCACTGATCCTCAAGTCAGTCAAATGGATGTTTGTTAGATACATGTGTGGTACCCTCAAATGCACAGAAGAGTAAGGGCTGGAAGGGACTTTATTTAGGAGAAAGAAACTGAGGCCTAGAGAGACACATTTGTTGGTTACTGACAAAATAAGGAGTAGAGCCCTAGCATTTTAATTATTATCAGTAACTTCCTGTGTCACTTTCTTCTTGTTTCTCATTCATCTGTCACACATCCATAAGCATCTTTTCCTTACCCAAGGGAATTTCTGTCATAACAAGTTAGTATTTTTCTACTTCTGAGGACTCACAAGTTCTAGTTCTTTTCCCCCACTAAACTCTGACTTGGATTCTGATATTTCCCCCTTTACTCTGGAATCAGTTTCCGCTTGGTTTCACGTGTCTGTTTCCCTGACGTGCAGTAAGCAGGTGCAGCCATCGTCCCCCCTCCCCCGTCCCCTTGACCCTACTCGCTCACATCGGCTCACAGACCTCAGGGGAACAGATATCGACCTGCAGTGCAGCAGGCATCAAATTGGACAATATTCAGAAGAAAATAAGACACATATCCTGTCCAACGTGACGTTTGTTTTCCTGTAAAATCTAAAATTCGTACGACACAGCAGTTTCAATGTGGAAAAAACCCATGAAAACACAGCATTTTTTTCACATTTTGAAACTATGTGACTAATATCTTCTTATACACTTTTTTATTATAGAAGAATACTACTTTAAAAATAGTATTTAATACCACTAAACACATACTAAAAACACTAATAACAGTAATGCTATTGTTAATGATGTTTTCCTGTTAGAGACTACTTAAGTACATCTTGCTGAATTGCCTTAGTCTTACGTTTACATCAGGTTTTCACATCATTTTGTTGTTGTGGGAATGGACCCTGTGTAGGACTAACACATGGGATTTAGGAAAAAGCGCCTGGAGAGGAAGGAGCAGTTTCGGAGTCACCATCCTCTCTGAGGAGATGTCCAGGTTCCGTGATACTGAAACACTTTGCTCTTTTTTATTCGTTCCCTCAAGAAATAGCACCGTGTGCCAGGCACCGGGCCAGGCGCACGGTGGAGAACAGGATGGGGTTAGTCCCTGCCTCTGAAATTCACAGTTTCTTTTACGCATAATCTGCTTCTCAAGAGCATGAAATGCTCCAGAGGGAGCATATTAAGCAGCAGATTGCTTTTCGGACACCACTCAGTTGAAGACAGACGTCTGTTTTGTTAATTTAGTGCTTAATCAGACTTCAGCGAAGGGTGTGCCTCAGTCAGGTCTTCTGGACTCCTAATGGCCTGGTTTCTGATCTTTCTTTTCATATCCTTTATTATTTCACAAAGCCTGAGTCACTCTACCCACTTCCTGGCTTAGAGTTCACAGCCGAAGAAGTCGCATCTTTTTAACCCTCTCTGCACGCGATAGCTGCGCTGTTTCCTTGAGCGTCTTCCTTGTGCCCTAGGCTCTCTTTAGATTCTCTGGAGCTCTCTGCATCCTAGAGGATGTTCTTAAAGCATGATGATCAGGACTTCACGGCCCCCCCGTGCATGGGCGGTGGGACACTGCTTTCTGTTCTGTTTCTCTGCTCTTTTGGGGGAGACTCCACGTTTTCTTGGTTTCTCAGCATCAAACCAACGCCCGAGATCTTCGGAAAATACTTGGAACTCTGAGGATGTGGCTCCTGCCACTCTGTCTTTTTCTCTCCTGTCTTAAATGCAGTATCTCCCTGGTCCAACTTGAAGGGTCTTGCCATTTTTCCAGCCTTTTCGGCAACTCCGTGAGATCTGACGATTAACTATTTCTAATGTGACTTTCACTTTTTGGAAAGACAATGAACGTTGGGAGATTTTCGTAGTCTACCTCCTCTCCCAGGTTGTTTTCAAAACATTAAATAAAGACAGTCCCTAAACTAGCCACGGACGGGATCTGCTTTTTGTATTTGCTCTCTCAGCTTATATGTTTTGTTCCTACTTTAGTTTTCCGTCTGTAAGTCCTCAGTCTGCTGGGGTGGGGCTGCTGGGAAGGGACGGGGAGCCCCTGTTGGCAGATGAGATGGAATTTTTCTCCCACCGGCGGAGTTATTGTAATTACTTTGTTAAAGGCATGTGTCAAGGCCTTTGACAATCTAGGTGAATCATATCCACGATTTGATTTCCTCCTTACTCCTCCTTGCCCGTGTGCTTATTTAGCTCTTAAAGAATTCTGCAGAAGTAACGAGGCAATATCCACTCTCGCAAGGCCAGCTGTATTTTCTGCCCTGCCCCATCTTCAGCCGCTCGTGGCTTCTGCTCATTGCTGTACCCTTTGCTAGATTTTTCACCGTGAAGGTGACAACCCTCGTTTGAGTTCCCCTCCAGGGGGACTGTCCGTTACCTTGTTATGGATCTGCTGGCATCTTCATCGGAGTGAGTAGACTTTTACAGTATCATGCTTGCCCGTCAGTCTCGGTGACTTGTCTGCATTCCAGCTTTTCTCTGAGACAGAGGGCAGCTTGGTATTTACCACTGTTCCACCCGCCTGCTTCAAATAGCGGTTTGGGAATGGAACGCCCTTGTCCTGCCCAGCAAGCAGAGGGCAGACTCCCACTGTCTCCTTCCCAGGCCCCTGCCGCCTGGCTCCCCCAGCAGCCCTCTCTAAACCCCGCTGCAGCTCTCACTGACTTTGGATCCTTGCCCTTGGGCCCCACTTCGCTCTTCCTTGGACATTATTTTGAATTACTCTAGTTGGATGCGCGCCGTTCCCCGTTTCCCTGCTTTGGCTGCCGGTTTGCTCTACGGTTCTTGTTTGTCGTGAGCTTCGGGGTCTGCTTTCCAGGGCTGCCAACGAAATATTTTCAACAGAACATCTAGGTCTCTTGCGAGATGTTACTGTTACCGAACTCAGGCTCAGCTGCTCTCTGCTCAAAAGCCAGTAAGTCCAGAGGCAAGTGTCAGCAGAAAGGAAAGGCGCTTTCATCTGGAGAAGCGGCAGAGAAGGAGAGAGAGAAGGTGGGCTCGGGTCCCAAGGCCAACCCTGAAGATTCTGCTCAGCCTCGGCGGTTCTTAAAGGGAAGAATCTCAGTGAATCGTCGAGGCAGGAGGCTGGGTTCTGCATCCTTCTCCATGGTGTGCAGACCCTGACTCTCTTCAGATGTTATTTTGCCGGAGTGATCTGCCTGCAGAGTTGCTAAGCGGACTGCTGGGGTACAGAGCTCGTCGTTCTTGAACTGCTTAATTCTTTGTTCTTCTTTTAATCTAGGAAGAGAATCAACAGGCCACTTAGGTTCTTTCAGGGTTAGAGGGAAACAGAAATGGGCAAACAGGAAAGGGGCAAAAGAGCTGCTTTCATTTCCCCACTGTCAGACATCATTCCATTTCTACACGATTAGGGGCGAAGTGCGTCTTCTGTAGCTGCTTCTTGCTGACATAGGTGCCGTGTTCTCAGAGTGGAAGATGACAATATGGGTCCGTAGCATCTCTTTGCTGACAATTTTAGTTGCCCGCGCAGAGCAAGCTACAATTATTTTGATGCCCACAGAGATATAGACTATTATGAGCACGAGTGTTAACCCCGTTCTCTCGAGGCCACTTGTTGGAATTGTGCTGGCCATGGACTCAGTTCTGCTCAAGATGGAGCAGTTTATGTCATGGCTACAGTCTGGTCATCATGCATGTAGCTTGTCTCTCTGGTGGCAGTTACAGTGTCTGTCAAACAGCTCAGGACTTTGCCTCCGAGTGAGTCTGTGAGTCTGTTGTCCTAATCATTAACAGCTTCGTTTCGTACCTGGGGGCCCTGCAGGGTTCTGCTTGGTTCCGTTACTTAGTGAAACAAGCCTTTTGTACATTTCCTGCCCCTCCCTCTCCGCCCCCCCCCCCTCGTGGCTTAGATAGTTTTTCTGTATTATTCCTTCTAAAATTAATACACTATATGCTATTTTTGGAAGAAAAAGTAGGTCAAGAGAAATGGAGGCAAAAAGGACAGAAAACAGTTTGTTCCACGTGACAGGCTGTTGTCGTGGCCACTCTTAAGCTGTGACGACTGACAGACACTCGGACACGACCGTCTCTGTGGGGTACAGCTCCCTGAGCTGCTTCCCTGCCAGAAGTTCTCGCTCTGCTTCGTCTTAACGAGATTCTCTTCCCTCTGAGAACGGCGACCTGCGTTACTGCACCTGTGCACGTTGTAGCTTTCCAGACCCTCTGAACCATTTCAGGGCGTTCTCATTGTTTTGTTGTTGTTGCTGTTCTGATGGTCTGTGGACTAAAGAATGATTAGCTATTAGATGCAAAGGTCAGTGCTGAATTCCTACTTCAGTGTTATAATAGTGGCCACTGCAACTGTAGTGACAGTAGTCGGGAGATAGCAGTGATGCTTTATGGTAACAGTGCACACGGTTTCGGTCCTCCTGTGCACAACCTGGGTAACTGCTCAGGCTTTGTCGGTACTGAGGGCTCCCCAAATCCCCATCGCCTGAGTGGTAGTGTGCAACGAAAATTAAATCCTGTAGTCATCTCTGGATTATCCTTAACAAATAGTTTTAATCCCTTAGTTAAACGTTTTAAGGCTGTTGGCTAAGTCCCCCTGATTTAGATAATCCCTCTATCCACTCCTGTGCCCTAGCCAGCAGTGGGCTTCAGGGCAGTTAGATCATTTCCTGTATGCGTGATCAAAATAATTCAGAAGATTAAAGTTGTAAACATTATAAACTAGGGCTCAGCTAGTTTGATTATTCACTTTTTGATTGTATGTCCAACTCTGGTGTCATATGAATGCTTTAGTGTACTGATGTGGTTTTGGTTCTTAGTCTTGGAGGTCAGGAATCTATCGATGATTCAGACCATAGAATAATCGAAGATGTAACCGTGTGCCTTGACGTTTTGTGCATCAGACCCCGGCATGGCAAAGGGAGCTTGTTAATGGGGGGGGGGGGTTCTGAGCGAGACTGGGGGCTTTTCTTCTCGAAGCACGTTCTAAAATACTGGAATCTGTCACCCCCACCAATAGAGACACCTTGCCCTTGCTTAGGCTGTCGACTTCCGCAATCTGAGGAAGCCTGTGGATATTCTCAGGATAAGTTCGTTACAAGTATTGTAACGCAAAGCATAACACTGAAGATTACAGAGGAAACTGACTCGATTCATATGTTCACGTCACAGTATTTAAAAGCCAGGCTTGTGATCCAGCGATGTGACAATGTGGCACAGTGGTAGAGCAAAGCCTGAGGTGGGTCCGATAACCCCCGAGCCTCCAAAGCAGCGATGGGCAGAGTGACACTGAGAGGCCCCCAGCAATCCTGCCCCCGTGACAGACAGCGGGAGTGCCACCTGGTGCTTTTACTCTGGGGATCGTTCCTGCACTCAAACCTGAAGGAGGTTCTAAACCTCAGGTAGACTTTAGTGAAAATGAAGGTGTCTGGTTTCTCACCCCAACCCCCTTGCCCCCTTCAGTTCTATCCGGGGACCCTGTGGACCCTTGGCCAACTGTCCCAGTGTGATTAATTTCACAGGCAGGCTTGTTTCTTACTTTTGCTTGCCTATAAGGAATCTCTAGAAAAACTAGGTCGTTACTCTCGGTGCCCTTGTCCCATGTGGAAATCATGGCAGGTTTTTGTTTTTCACCAGCTGATAAGCCTCTAGAAAGTGGGCAGGAAAAGATGTCTGATGTGGCTCATTTGTGATAGGTGGAGTCACAGTATTTGTAAGTTACAGTTTTCTGTGAAACCAGGGGTTTAGTTTAACCGTAATCTTTGTTCTTGAGTTATAGCCTATCTTCATTGAGAAAGCAAGAATGGGATCAGAGATTCTTGGCGGTTACAGCAAATGGCAAGGAACTGGACCACTGAAGCGGGGGGGAGCCCAACATTGGCAGCAGTGAAGATTCTCAAACTGAAGGACTGTCCTTGACACCGTCCTTTCCATGTCAGTGGACGGAGGAGCTGGCAGGTTTGGGAAGCAGTACAGTGTGGGCCTCAGGGCAGAATCCTGCTCTAAAAAAAGCTGCGCTTTAGGCAACCCTGAGACTAGGGAGACGGATTAACCAACATTTCAGTTTGTCTTAATGGATAAGAAGTAAACTTGTGAAGAAACGTGCCCCACGTCTGTTCCACAAAAGTCTCACGTTCTGCCGTGTGCTGAGCAGTCGGGTGAAAGTGGAGAGCCCTGGCCCCTCGTGGGCCGTGGACGGATGGCTCTCACCAGGTCAGAGTCTTCAGGAGTCTGGGGTGGTGTCTTGTCCAAACACGGTGAACGTTCCGATTCACCGTGGGAGTTGTTAGTCACCTTGAAGTATTTCAGAAACTTACGGAAACTACGTATGAATTTACGTTGGGCATAGGAAGGCTCACAGAGATGTGTCCTTTGTTTAGTCTGGCTAGAATTCATCACTCCGGTGGACTAATAACCTTACGATTGTTAGATGTTTCAAATTATCATTATAAATCTTTTTGAACAAAAAATATAATTGCGGTAAAACAAGGAAAAATCATAAAATTGGGCTTAGGAATGTCGGGAGTGAAAGGTTCTGCGCTGGGCCTTGGCGGGGCTGGAGGCACAGAGAGCTGAGGCTGGGTGTGAGTCCCCAGGGAGGAGGCCGGTTGAAGTGATGCCCTTCCTCTGTTCTGGAACCACTGCCTGCTGAACACGCTGCAGACCGCATCCAGGGCCTCCTCCAGAATGGCCTCTCCTGCTGTTTACTGATCAGTTCCTTCTGTTTCCGTCCCTTTCCTCCGTTTGAACTGGAGGCCCTTGACCTCCCGGCGTGGGCAGAGGGCACTGTCTGTCCTATGGCTCGTGCTGCCCCCATGAGGACGCCCCCATCTCCACCTGCTCACGTGGGCCGCCGCCTCCCCGAGCCCTTCTCTCCTCTGTCCTGCTCGTCTCTCCTCTAAGGTTCTGTCCCCTGCCCCTCAGTCCCTGTGCTGTCGCCTTGTGGCCCCTTCACTCCCCTTTCTGACCTGTTCCCGGCAGGCAGGTGAGCCCCCCAGCTGCTACTCAGGGCACGGTGCCCTGCTGCTCCGGGGGCTGCCCTGGACGGGGATGCGCCCTCCCCAGGCCCCTCGGGGAAGCCCTCGGGGTCCCTCCGGGCCGCGCCTGCCTTGCCCTGACTGCCCTTCCGCCAACACAGTTTTGTGTCTCGGCCCAGCTGCTAAGGAACCGGCGGCTCTGGAGGGCGGCTGCTCCCTGAGAGCCTGATTCACGTGGGAAGGGATGTTTTATTGTTGCTCTCCTTGATTAATAACTTTCACTTGCAGATTCCAAGTCCCGAGGAGCAGCGACTGGCGTGGCTGCCTGTGCGGTCCCAGCATCTCCGGCTCCCGTGCTTCTGGGAGTCGATGCTGCAGGGGCGCCCTGGCCTCTGGGGCGTGTCTTTTCCCACATACAGTTCTTCTGCAGCAACGATCTTCTCTTTTTCCGAGGCGACATCTCTAGTCAGGAAACTGGGGCTCCTTCGTTGGGGTTTTAAAACTCAAATTTGCTGCCTATGTGAACTTCACTGCATTATTAACTGTATGATAGGGTCATTGAGAAATTATGTGTCCACACTTCAGGGCTCGGGCCGTCGCGTTCGTTCAGGTTCTGTTTCTGGAGCACCTTCTGTGAGACGGGCAGGCTTCTCACTGGTAGGAGAACAGAACAGACAGACACACACACACACACAAACAAGCACGGCTCCTGTGCTGGGGGGCTTCCAGGCAGTTGACGACTCGAGGGTCACAAGGCGACTGCCCTGGGGGGACCCCCTCAGGGAGGGGTGAAGCGGGCCGTCTGCTCCGGACGGTGGAATCATCATTGTTCTTTGCTTCCTTTGGTGTGAGGCCTTGCGCTCTGAGCCAGGCCTGCCGGGACCGCAGCCTGCTACAGTGAAAACACTTCCAGAATTTACGTTCCAGTCTGCAGGCTGTGCGGAAGTGCAGGGCAGACCTTCAGTTCCTGCATCTGGGTCCCCACAGCCCTCGGGGGACCGTTCCTAAATCGTTGTTGTCGTTGTTTCAGGAAAGGCTGTGATTTGCCACCTCTCTCTGAATGAGGATAATTCTGGGGATATCTGTGTGTATCTCTGAATGTCGATAAGGGCAATCTGCTTTATATTTGAACTTAAATTTACTGTTTTCCCGTGGCTTCAGATGCCCTGGTTCTTGGAAGCTCTGTGACTGCTCTGACAGCACCTGGCGGGCGAATGTGTCGGCGACCAGGTCTTTGGTTATATCACCAACCTGCTTCCTCCACACCCGTTTCCCAGCTGTGGCCTAAGATGGTCTCCTTTGCTCTGAATTGTACATCGCCATGTGGTGGAACCGTCAAGCCTTCGTCATATTTGTTATGCTAAAGTTTTGAAGTTTACATAGAATTTCACTTACCTTGCTCCTTGAAATTTTACCTATTTCAGTACGATTAAATTATCAACCTTCTTCTATCATTGTGATAGCCCATTTTTTTCTACTAGTTTTTGTAGTTTTATTTTGATATTTGTGTGTTTGACACTTAAATCTCAGTAGCTACCATGCTGTCTTCACTCATCCAGCAAATACTGGACAAGCTGTGTTTCAGGCACGGGGGTTCCTGTAGGACGAGAGCGCATCCCCGCTCTCGGGAGCTTCGTTTTAATGGAGGAGATGGTGAGTAAGTAATCAGATCAGCGTGAAGGCTGGATAAACAGAGATGAGGGGCTTTGGGCCTTTCAGGTAGACAGGAAGGCAGGGCAGGCCCCTGTGAAGGGGGGGCGTTTGCACAGAGATGGGGGGGCAGAGACGGACCGGCGCTGCACACGGAGGGGCCGTGAGTCCAAGGCTGAGGCCGCAGTCGGGGGGGAGGGACCGCAGTTGAACTTGCTGGGGCTCCTGGGGTGCTTCCTGTGAAGGGGGGGCCGGCAGGGAAGTGGGCAGACACGCTTAGGGCCCGTGAACCCTGAGGGCGGAGGAGTCGTCTAGGCTCCCTAGGGTTCCGTTGGGAGCATCCGGGGAGTACGTGCCATTTCAGCAGAGGGAGAGGGGACAAACGAAGAAGCGCTTTGGGGGCAGCATCAAGAATTCCGTTCAGGTCAGGTGAGTGTGAGATGATGTCCTCAGATGGGACGAGACATGAGGCCTCTGCTCAGGGCCGGGCAGGCCTGCACACAGGAGTTTGATTTGGGACAGCTGGTGGGGGAGGGGAGAAGCAGCAGTGCTGAGCCGGGGGCTGGAGAGGGGGTGGCCGGGTGGCACAAGAGCCCGGGAAGCTGCCCCCCACGAGTGGGGGGAGAGCTAGGAGGATGCGGGGTTCCAGAAGCCACGCCAGAAAATGTTGCTACAAGGGGAGGGCGGGCCGGTACTTGTAGGCTTGGGTGTTTTGATCCGTCCGTTTTTTGTTCTCCCTGCTGGGTGAGGTCAGTGTCTGCTGTTGTCCGAGTCCTCAGGCCTCTGAAGGGGTGGGCTGTGTCGGGCTGGAAATACACTCCAGAGCCATCCTGTAGTTTTGAGAAAACGTGGAAAATAATGATAACAATTTTGAAAACTACTCAGTCTTGGCTCGGAATGTAACTGTGGTTCATTTCAGGGGTCAGAAAGCTTTTTCTGTAAAGGGCCAGATAGTAAATATTTTCACTGCTGTTACAGTGTGAAAGCAGTCATAGAAAACACATCAACCAATGAGTGTGTCTGTATTCCTAGACGCCTTTAGGACAAAAACAGGACAGAGCCACGTTTGGCCCACGGGCTGTATGTGACTTTCCAGACCCCTGATGCTTTGAAGTCTTTCAGAATATGACACTTGTAACTCTTAGGGGTTTATGAAGCTGAAAGTACTATTCTCATGTTTTCCTTTTAAAGGAAGCCACTTAATTTGTTACTCTGTATTGTAAACACTTTGTGGACAGTTGGATTTGATCAGCCAATCCTATTCCCCAACACTTTAAATAGCAAGCGTACGCTTAAGTCTTGGTGGAGTTTCCTAAAATCTGTGTACATGGAGCCACACCCCACCCCATGCTCCTGCCTCAGTTACTTTTTTCAGCCTAAGTGCTTTTAATTCTTTTCCATGATTTATGTTCTCTGAAGAACCACCTATGAATTATCTAAACTGGGTTCCCTAGCATATGTAAAAGCTTTTAAGGTGTGCAAAGGCTTCTTAATCTGTGTTGCAGTGATTGAGGGTCAGCGTGCACGTAACATAGGATCTACGCAGCGTATGCACCACTAGCCGTTCTCTTCATGTAGCTGTTTAGATAGTGTGTATACACATGAAGAAATAGCCAAAGAAAGAAAAAAACCAATGTTCTCTTTGCTGTTCAGACTTGGGTGATCCCATCCAAAGGATGAACAATATTACTGGGTATGAATTTATATGTGAAAATATTTAGGTCCTGGCTTGACAGGTTTCTAGTGTGAGAGAGGAGCTCCTGGTGCAGCGGGGCTTCACCTGCAGCCCGTGAGCCCCTGGAAGCTGTAGGCCACACCGCGTGTGTGTGTGTGTGCATGCGTGTGTGTGCACGTGGGTGCACGCTTGCACACACGTGCGTTTCTCTGTCTTGTCCGAGTGTCCGAGGTTGTCATGAGACCCCGGCAGAGTTCGCCCCCCGGGACGGCCGTGCCCCGCTTCCCCAGCGAGCGCCTCGCCTGTCCGCACCTCAGCCCTGCTGCTCGCCACGTTTGTGTGACTTTATCAAGTCAGTTTCTTTGAACCTCAGGGCCTGCTTTCTCTTTCTCCTAGAATTGTAAAGCTCCCAAAAAAAGCACTTTTGAATTGTGAAGTGTCCTATAAGTGTTTGTCTGTGGCGTTATACCACGAGAACACTGCATCCAGGGGGAGCATTTGAGTGGTTGGAGTGAGCTGGGGGGAGGGTGGTCTCAGCAGGTGGTCCCAGAGCCCCGATACCCCGTCGCCTGAGGCCTGCTCAGGGCGCTGTCCCCTCAACCTGGGCCACAGCTTTTCCTGAGAACAAGATGGCCCAGTGCCAAGACCATGTGTTGGGGAAAGAATAGCCTTTTCAGCAAATGTTGCTGAGACAACTGGACATCCATATGCAGACATATCACATATAAAAATTAACTAGAACTGGGGAGTGGGCAAAATGGGTGAAGGGGGTCAAAAGGTACAAACGTCTAGTCACGCAATAAATAAGTAGTGAGGATGTAAGAGCAGCACGGTGACTAGAGTTAACAATACTGTAGTGTATATCTGAAAGTTACTAAGAAAATAGAGTCTAACAGTTCTCATCAGAAAAAAAGAATTTTTGTAACTCTGTGGTGATGGATATTAACTAGACTTATCAAGGTGATTATTTTGCGATATATACGTATATCAAGTCATTATGTTGTACACCTGAAATTAATATAATATTGTATGTTAATTATATCTTAATGAAAGAAAAAAACCACAATGACATACCATTTCACACCCACTAGGACGTCCATAATCAAAAAGCCAGACCACGAGAGGTACAGGTGGGCGTGGAGAAACTGGAGCCCTTATCACTGCAGGGGAGACTGTGGAATGGTGCAGACAGTTTGGGAAACAGTATGGCAGGTCCTCGAAATGGTACACACACGACTCTAGGTATAGATCAAAGAGAAATGAAAATATGATGTGTGAAAGAAGCCAGTCACTAAAGGCCGCGTATTAGATGTGACCCCCTTTAGATGAAATGTCCAGAACAGGTAGATGCATAGAGACAGAAAGTAGGTCAGTAGCTGTCAGGCTGGGGATGGACGGATGGGAAGTGAGCGCCGATCGGTACAGAGTTTCTTTTGGGGATGAGGAAGACGTTCTGGAATTAGATGGTGGTGATGATTGTAGAATGCTGTGAATATACTGAAAACCACTGAGTTGTAAACTTTAAAGGGTGAATTTATGGTATGTAAATTTCATTGCAATAAACTGTTATGTAAAGAGAGTAAAATAGCCCCAAATCTTGCTTTCTTGGCTTTGAAAGATTGTGGGTGAAACATACTTTTTTCTGTTTTGTCTCATGGTTGCCTGTGAGCTTTACTGACCTAGAGAACAAGGGTGAGTTCTGTGACCTGAGTCAGGTCCCTGACGGGCAGGCCCGGAAGTTCCCTGAATGCCCTGAGCCAGGGACAAGGCGGCAGAAGGAATCGGGGGACACTCGGCCCAGAGAGGGGCTTCCAGGGGAAGCTGAGGCCTCAGCAGACGATGGGGAGTGTGGCCACGTGTCCAGCTGTATTTGGCCTGTGAATAAACCAGAGACGGAGAATTTCAGCATTATTAGTTTAGGAGATTTGAATATTCGGTTAATTTGTTTATTGTGCTTAGAAATGATTTAAGAACAAAGCACATCAGTCACATTCATTTTTAAAGAAAACATTCGAGAACTGCAAAACACTGAATTATTCCTTAACACACTCTTCTTAAAAGTCAATCAACTCAATATGCATTGGCATCTTTCTGTATTCAGTGTGTTTTATAATTAAAAGATATATCATGTATATAGTATACTAAAAAGTCAATCTTGTAGCTTAATTAAAAATAGAAAATAAAACAATTCTTTTTAAAATCAACTGTGTTCTCATCACATGTTCTCAAACTTACCTGTGCATAAAAGTCAACTGGGACTCATTAAAAATGTGGGTTTCCTAGGCTCCCCAAGAGATTGGTTCCACCTGAATTTTTCAGGAACACCCAGGTCATTCTGAGGAGCAGAGGTGTGCACTTTGAAACGCACGGCCCTGGGGACTTCAGCCTGGAGTTAGGAGGTGATGTACGTGGTCAAAGTGGGCCTCATGTTACCGTAGGTCATTAATACCTAGTTCTTAAGGTATTTTGCAGCCACTTGATGTTAGAAGCAGATGACATCCATATTCTGATTCTGCTGCGAGAGAATAATATTTCCTCACAAGCATAATGTTTCACAGTAGGAGAAGTTGCGGTCTGTCCCCCCTGAAGCGCCTTTGTCACTGGCGCCCGTTCACGTGGTCCCGTCTTCCCCTGCTCTCTCCAGATTTCTTTTGACTTGGCTGAATATACTGCGGACGTCGATGGGGTCGGCACCTTACGGCTTCTGGATGCAGTGAAGACCTGTGGCCTTATCAACTCTGTGAAGTTCTACCAAGCCTCAACAAGCGAGCTTTACGGGAAAGTGCAGGAAATACCGCAGAAGGAGACCACTCCTTTCTACCCGCGCTCGCCATACGGTGAGGATGCGCACGGGCTCGGTTCTCTGTGCTCCTGGGGTGCTTCCGCCTGGACGCTGTTCCTGTCTCGTGGCTGAGGTCACGTGGTGTGAGAGCAACGTTGAAGCAACCTAACGGGGCCGGACTTGCTGGTCAGACATCTTTGTGTTGTGCTCACCGCAGGTTTTTTTTTATATATATAAATTTATTTATTTATTTATTTTTGGCTGTGTTGGGTCTTTTTTTCTTTCTTTCTTTTTAACACCTTTATTGGAGTATAATTGCTTTACAGTGGTGTGTTAGTTTCTTCTTTATAACATCATGGCAGGTTCTTGCTGCTGTCTCCTCCAAGGTGAAACCTGCTGCACTGCTTCACCCTTCCAGATGGGCCGCTTTAAAAGGAAAATTAGGTCCAGCAAGATTCTTTTTACTGAACTGTTGAGGTTGTGCTGAAGTGATACGGCCTGGTGTTTTTGATTCCATTTCCCTGATGAAATTCTCCCTGAGCTCAAACCCTTAAACAAACAAACAAAAATGATAAAAATTGAAAACCGCTAGAATATTAAGCTCCCGTATTTTTCACTTCCTAATTCTTTAAAACTAAGAAAAAGGGGATTAGACCTAAGAAAGGTCAGTTTGATATACTGCACACACTACAGTTGAGTGAATTAGATTGTGAAGGAACGAACTGTGATTATTACAGAAGGACGAAATTCTTAAGTATTTCCTTGTCACGTGATAAACTGGCAAAGAAACCTTTATTTTGTCTTTGGCTTTTGATTCATTTTTTTCCCTATTTGATATATTACATATTGTAAATATTGTACGTTGTTACTTGTTTAAGTGAAAATGGCTGTCTTTTATAATAAGACACTGTCTTTTATAACAATCACTGTCTTTTATTTGCTTTTAAAAAATTATTCCAACAGGGGCAGCAAAGCTCTATGCCTATTGGATTGTGGTGAACTTCCGGGAGGCGTATAATCTGTTTGCAGTGAATGGCATCCTCTTCAATCATGAGAGCCCCAGGAGAGGTTGGTATAGGTACTGATGGGAAGAGAGTGTCAGGCTCCACGGCAGGAACGTCACGTGTGTGTGTGTGTGTGTGTGTGTGTGTGTGTGTGTGTTCTGCACGTGTGCTGTACAGACTGGGAATGTTTCACATCTGTTTTTAACTATGTGAATGTCAGAAGTGGTAAATGAGGAAATGTAAACCCAGCCTTAATCACCTATTAACTTTGTTAGAGTTTTTATTCAACGTGGTGCCGAGCAGTGTCCCAATTTTACCGTTTCCTTTGGTAGGTCGCATCAAGTGAGTTTTAACCCGAGTGTCAGGAAGTGTCCTTGGGATGCAAGGAGCTGAGCAGGAGCCAGGGCTTGTTCCCCAAGTCACTGTCACTCATGAAGGCTCTACCTGTGGCGTCTTTCTGTTTTTACTTTGAATCCATTGGATATTCAGTATTCTTATTTTACATTCCATTTAAACAGACATCCAGAAGTTTCTGTGCTTCTAGAGTATGTCTTAAGATACGTTTGAAATCACTTCTTATATTTAGAATCGTTATTGGGTTTTTTTTTTTCAGAAAATCATATTTGTTTGCATTGGCTTGTTTCCTTTTCGTGGTTGTCATTGAGACTATTAGCAACATGCCAGCTCTCCTGTTGCAGATATTAGGTTTTAAGTAAGAAAATGTGTACTCCTTTCATTACTTCTGACTTTCTGAAGCATGAGAAATCTTTACTAAACATGTGCACTCTACAAAGTAAAAGTTATCTGTATAATCTAATTCTAAGAAGTTTTATTAAATTTCACTATCATTTAGCCTTTTAGCTTGAGAATGAATGAGAAATCCAACGTCGTAAGTTGTTTCATGCCCAACAATTAGTAATGCTTATAACTTCGTCAATGAAATTTTATGTGACTGTGTAGCCACGTAATTAAACCAGCAAGTCATGAGGAAAGATTAAAGTGACATTTATACAGGTGTGTTTAGTGGCAATACATTTTTATTTCATAATTGCATAGGTTAAAAATTCCCACGATGGGCTGTGGAAGCTGTTGTTGGAAAGGAAAGTGAGTGACCAGGCAGCCAGGAATGTTTCTTTCACTCAGCTCCATGGTTCTGGATGTCCTGACTAGAGGGGAGGAGAAGGAAGGCCTCAGCTGTCCTTGCCTCCAGACTGGGCGGCAGTGTTGGGGATCGACCGTCAGGCCTCCTCAGTCGCAGACGTGTTGGTGCATTTTGTCTGGGTTTCTGTGCTTCCCCCCTCAACTTTTCCACTGGCAAAAAAGAAATACAGCTCAATTGTTTCGGGTGAGGTTAGGATAGGGAAAAACATTTAGTTGTAGAAGAAGGAGACAAATTTAAATGTAACCCCCCATCTTCTATTTGCATATCTCCTAATGAGAACTTTTTTTGCTTTGTTGATATTAATCACTGTTATAAAAAATTTATTTTAAAAGTAATATTTCTTTTTAAAAATTAATTTTTTTATTGAAGTATGGTTGATTCAGGTGTTAGTTTCAGGTGTACAGCAAAGTGATTCAGATATAGATATATATAAAATTTTCAGATTCCTTTCCCATATAGGTTATTACAAAATATTGAGTACAATTCCCTGTGCTGTACAGTAGGTCCTTGTTGTTTGTCCATTTTATGTATAGTAGTGTGTATGTCAATCCCAAATCCCTAATTTATTCCTCCCCTCCCACCTTTCCCCTTTGGTAACCATAGGTTGTTTTCTATGTCTGTAAGTCTGTTTCTGTCCTGTAACTACGTTCATATGTACCCGTGTTTTTAGATTCCACATATAACTGGCATCATATGGTATTTGACTTTGCTTGACTTACTGCACTTAGTATGATCATCTCTAGGTCCGTCCATGTTGCTGCAAATGGCATTCTTTCTTTCTTTTTTATGGCCCGGTAATATTCCATTGTATATATAGGTACCACATCTTCTTTATCCATTCATCTGTCAACGGACATTTAGGTTGCTTCCGTGTCTTGGCTATTGTAAATAGTGCTGCAGTGAACATTGGGACACGTGCATCTTTTTGAATCATAGTTCTGTCTGGATATATGCCCAGGAGTGGGATTCTAGGATCATATGGTAGTTCTACTTTTACTTTTTTAAGGAACCTCCATACTGTTCTCCATAGTGGCTGCACCAATTTACATTCCCACCAACAGTGCAGGAGGGTTCCCTTTTTTTTCTCCACACCCTCTCCAGCATTTATTATTTGTAGGCTTTTTGATGGTAGCCATTCTGACTGGTGTGAGGTGATACCAAATGGGGCCTAATTAAGCTTAAAAGCTTTTGTACAGCAAAGGAAACCATAAACAAAATGAAAAGACAAGGTACAGGATGGGAGAAAATATTTGCAAATGATGCAGCTGACAAGGGATTAATCTCCAAAATATACAAACAGCTCATACGGCTCAATAGCAAAAAGCAAACAACCCAATCAAAAAATGGGCAGAAAATCTAAGTAGGCATTTCTCCAAAGAAGACATACAGATGGCCAACAGGCACATGAAAAGATGCTCAACATTGTTAATTATTGGTGGAATGCAAATCAAAACTGAAAGTAATGCTTCTTTTTTTTATTTTAAAGAAAAGAGAACAGTACAGGAGGGTATAAGGAGAAAAGAGTTCCCTCCCTCACACCGACTCCCAGCCCCATCCTCAGGCCCGCTGTTGACTTCCCTTCAGAAGTGGCGCAAGCGTCTCCACGTCAAACATGATAGGTGTCCCCCCCCCCCCCCCGTGACAGTCGGCAGTTCCACACATAGTGTTCTGCGTCTAGGGCTGAATGCACATGATAGGTGTCCCCCTCCGTGACAGTAGGTAGTTCCACACATAGCGTTCTGCGTCTAGGGCTGAATGCACATGATAGGTGTCCCCCTCCGTGACAGTCGGTAGTTCAACACATAGCGTTCTGCGTCTAGGGCTGAATGCACATGATAGGTGTCCCCCTCCGTGACAGTAGGTAGTTCCACACATAGCGTTCTGCGTCTAGGGCTGAATGCACATGATAGGTGTCCCCGTCCGTGACAGTAGGTAGTTCCACACATAGCGTTCTGCGTCTAGGGCTGAATGCACATGATAGGTGTCCCCGTCCGTGACAGTCGGTAGTTCCACACATAGCGTTCTGCGTCTAGGGCTGAATGCACATGATAGGTGTCCCCCTCCGTGACAGTCGGTAGTTCCACACATAGCGTTCTGCGTCTAGGGCTGAATGCACATGATAGGTGTCCCCCTCCGTGACAGTAGGTAGTTCCACACATAGCGTTCTGCGTCTAGGGCTGAATGCACATGATAGGTGTCCCCGTCCGTGACAGTAGGTAGTTCCACACATAGCGTGCTGCGTCTAGGGCTGAATGCACATGATAGGTGTCCCCGTCCGTGACAGTCGGCAGTTCCACACATAGCGTTCTGCGTCTAGGGCTGAATGCACATGATAGGTGTCCCCCTCCGTGACAGTCGGTAGTTCCACACATAGCGTTCTGCGTCTAGGGCTGAATGCACATGATAGGTGTCCCCCTCCGTGACAGTAGGTAGTTCCACACATAGCGTTCTGCGTCTAGGGCTGAATGCACATGATAGGTGTCCCCGTCCGTGACAGTAGGTAGTTCCACACATAGCGTGCTGCGTCTAGGGCTGAATGCACATGATAGGTGTCCCCGTCCGTGACAGTCGGCAGTTCCACACATAGCGTTCTGCGTCTAGGGCTGAATGCACATAATAAGTGTCCCCCCCCCCCCGTGACTGTAGGTAGTTCCACACATAGCGTTCTGCGTCTAGGGCTGAATGCACATAATAGGTGTCCCCCCCGTGACAGTCGGCAGTTCCACACATAGCGTTCTGCGTCTAGGGCTGAATGCACATGATAGGTGTCCCCCTCCGTGACAGTCGGTAGTTCCACACATAGCGTTCTGCGTCTAGGGCTGAATGCACATGATAGGTGTCCCCCTCCGTGACAGTATGTAGTTCCACACATAGTGTTCTGCGTCTAGGGCTGAATGCACAAAGCACACACCGCTTTGTTTTGTTTTATTATATATCTAAACCAATGATATCTCATTCTTTATTTCATTTATATACTCGAATAATGGAAAATAATTAAAATAGAGTATATGTGAAACTGATGTGATACTTATCTGATACCTAATAGTTAATACTTGGAGCATTTCTTGAAACTTGAAAATTAATTTTCATATTAAATTAATCTGATAGTAGAATTGTTGTTTTGTCACAGTTAATTGTTATTTTTTAAGGAGGTTCTTTGCCAGACTGAGAATTTCTTCATGGTAGGGACTACATTATGTTCTTAAGTCAGCAGCTCCTAAAGCAGTGCCTACCTGCTAATAAGCATTCAGTAAATATTATATAGGTTTCAGGTGTACACCATAGTGATTCAGTTTTTAAAGGTAATACTCCATTGTAGTTATTATAAAATATTGGCTGTATTCCCTGTGCTGTGCAATATATTCTTCTAGCTTATTTATTTTATACATAGTAGTTGGTAGCAAACTGTTTTGAAGTAAAGATTCTGTCTGATGTACTTTAGTAAATACCCAGAATTCACTTTTAATTGCCGCTAGCTTGTACGCCTGTGACTGCTCTAGTACTTTGAGTGAGTTTATTTTCTTAAGTAGGTTGAGCATTTGTCTGCACCTCAGTCTTTCCACCCTGTTATCTCGGGGAGCACTTTTTTCTAGTTGCTGCAGTGGTAAACCTCGGTCTCGTCTAAGGTACATCATCACAAACGCCCGATTAAGTAGAGCCCAAACGGATGCTACTTTTTTGGGACATGTACTTTTTCTCTAACAAAAAACAATTGGCAAGGCCCATTTTGACTGCATGAATAACATTTCATGAGAATTCCTGACTTTAAAAGGTATGGAAGAAGTATTTTTTAATACAAAGATATTCTAGACCAGAGCTTGGCAAACTGGCTGGTGGGCCCAGTCCAGCCCACCTGGTTATTTTTGTAGGTGAAGTGTCCTTGGATCCCGGTAACGTCCAGGTGTTACACAGTATCCGTGGCTGCTTCCACAGTGGAGGCCTGGGTCCTGCAAAGCCCCAAATGTTGACTGTCTGCCCTCTAAGAAAACGTCTGCTGCCCCCCTCCCCCCAGGGGAATAGTTAGATCCTCAACAGCAAGAAATGGTTCACTTGGGTTTAGTATGGGTTTCTCCCGAGGCCGCAAGATAGTCTGATAGAAAGATTTCCAGTAAACATTAAAGTCACATTGAGTCAGAAGTTAACCCACCGGTAGCAGAACTCCTGAAGTGTGTTGTCGGTTGGGGGTTCCCCTGTGCTTTGCCGAAGTACCAAGGGGGCACCCAGGTGACCTGGCAGCTGAGCGGGACCCAGCAGTCCTCCCTTCAGGACGCGCTGTCACCAGCCTTCGCCCGCAGTGTGTGTCTTTTCTCCTTTGCAGTCCTCGGTGGTTCTCTTTAAGGATGCTTACTTCGTTATGTGATGAGAAGTTCATGGTAGCTCTGAAGGTAGTCAGGGTCACCTGTGGTTGGCACAGAACTGACAGTGGGGAATCACTGATCTAGTGAAGAAAGCCATGATCTGGGGACGGGGCCCATTTCCCTCTGCCATCTCTGCCCATTCTTTCAGTGACGGCTGGTTGGTTCATGTGCTCATGCTTTAGGTTTGCTTTTTAGAAAGTGTAGTCACTTGAGTAACATTTACTGCAAATTAACAGTGAATGATAGTTTAAATTCTAGAATTACATGTCCATAAAGGCATGAAAATGTCTGTATCATCATATGTTCTGTGAGTAACTACCACTATGTATTATATGATGATATTCACAGACATGAACATGGTGCTTTTATTCATAAACACTCAACTTGTCAAAATAAAAACATGTTCTGTTTAAATTAGGAGAATAGTTGCTTTATTTCACGGATAAATTGTGCAGAACTGGACACGTATCTGAAAAACTTTTTCTTCTCCTTTTGTTTCTCCAAACTTGAACTTCTTTATCTGTTTGACTTATGTATTTCTACATCTACATGTACATAAATACATGTAGCATTCTGTTAGCCACAGATGTGGCAGTGGTGCCACCTTTCTGCTGAAAATACAGATTTATATATTCTCTATTTAGGAGATAAAGGCTGTATGTATTGTCTAGAACTGTTACATTTTTTTCTGTGAGGAAAACGTCATATGCAAAAATCTTTTTGCTTTTATTGCTGTTTCTTTGAAAAGCTAATCAGTTAATAAGACTGTTGTCACAAAGTTGTTAACTATATAAATTAAACTATGTAAAAAATACTGAGAAATTTTAAAATTACTTGAAAATAGCTCACGTAAAGAAAGTAGCTTATTTTCAAATACATTGCTTATAATAAAATCTGAGATTATTCTACAAATTGGAACATAAAAGCAAGCCTATTAGGAAAGCCATTGTACCCATGAGCTGTTTTGTTGCATTTTTAATACTCTAAAGGTACTTCTAGAAATATTTTGACAAACTTGTATAACTTACACATTTCTTTATGTGCATATGGAAATTCACACATACTTTTAGTTTTTTAAATTTTTTAATTTAAAAATATATATTAGCCCATGAGATGATATCCTTTCTTTGAAAGAGCTTTTAGGGAAAAAACAGTGGACATCCACCTGTATGTGTTCTCCCCAAATACCCTCAGAATTTATGAGCTAGAAAGGAATTTAGAGATTTTTCCATCCCATTTGTCTCATCAGTGAAGAAGCTGAAGCAGCATGAGAATGAGTTGTCCAAGGTACAGCACTAACAGCTGTCAACACTGAGGCTAGACATAATCATGGGGATGGGAGGAATGACATAAACATTGCTCGTGTCTGTAGAAAAAGCACGTGTACACGTTTTGGAGTTGGCGCTGGAGCAGAGCTGGGGCTTCGCTATGGAATGAAGCGACGGCTCGTGTCTTTGGTAAAAGCCATGAATTCATCTGGCTGAATGCAATGTGCCTTTCAGATGTTTAGCAGAAATAATCGCAGTACAACATTAGTTTTATGAGATTAAAATACAAATGTGATATGAAGCAAAAAACTCATCTTGAGTATCACCAAGAGTTGGCCAGGAGAAAAAACAGAGCTAATACAAAATACATTAAAATCGTGGCAGTGAAAAGTGATAAAGTACTTTAAATATATCCGTAATTAACAGTTTAAGACTCCCACAAATGGATGGTGTACTGCTGCTGTTTAGGTATCAAGCCATTTTTAGACGCTATAGCACATTCCTGTAAATATGGGCTTCATAAGAAATCATATATAGCAGTCTAAACACAGTATTCACCTGACTGGGAGAATCTGGCATTTTAAGGTTCATGAACTTGTGGTTTTAAGTTTTAGACTTGAGCTTTTTTTTTTTTTAAACCGCCAAGTATTTTGCTTCTTAAAATGTCTAACTATATTTATTATCATAAGTTAATCTTTAGATTTTTTAAAACTATAATTCCTGTAAAAATTAACTACCTAAGTCATAATAAAATTTTGGGTAATTTTCCCCTTTATTTTTCTAAAGATTGTCCTTTATTCATTGCTGTAAAGATAAGATTAATACTCCAGGTTAGAGGTTCTCAACTGGGGGTGGGGTGAGGTGGGGAGAATATGACCTGCCCCCGGAGGACATGTGATGATATCTGAAGACTTTTTTGGTTGTCACCAGCGTCTTGCGGGGGCAGGGATGCTCCTAAACATCCCACAGCCCGAGTGTCAGTCGTGCTGAAGGTGACAAGCCCTACTCGCCCCATCAAATCTAGACGAATGTCATCTCTAAGACCAGGATCTTCTTTTTCTTTATGTATCACTTTTACTTTGCAGTAAATCCTTCCTAGACCTTGAGCAAACACTACCTAAACACAGGGGGAAAGAAATCTGATTTAAATAGCTCCATGTGAAACCATTTAGGCCTTAGGTCTTCTGGTAACTGCAGATCAGACCCAAGTCAGGGAAGCCCAGAGAACAGAGTTGTTTTTTCAGGGCTCTTCTAACCATCTGGGGCTGAATTCTCACTTTATAGTGACCCACTGGTCCACAGACCCACGTCAGGTTGGGTCCATGACCCTCCCTCCACCTCCAAAATAAATGAGCGTTTTTATCTTTTGTTATAAATTATGACAGGGACAAAGCTTTCCTTTGGGAATAAACCCTAGATTCCATGTCCTGGCGATGGTATAAGACAACCATTAAAATGAATTCGAGATCATCTCTCAGTGCATACATGGGATTATAGTAGTGTTACTGTGAGAGGTTCACTGTATATGAGAATTTTCCTTTAAAATTATTCAAATTCACAGTATTTTAGGGCTTTAGGGGACAATAGAATGCATGATATAAACTAAGTGGCTGGAACTTGCTTTTATTTAACCCTGTGGGCAGAAAGCACTCCTCTTTCTGTATGTGTATGTATGTCTGTTTGTAAATAAAATAATCTTTTAAAACATGACTTAAGGGGCTTCCCTGGTGGCGCAGTGGTTGAGAGTCCGCCTGCCGATGCAGGGGACACGGGTTTGTGCCCCGGTCCAGGAAGATCCCACATGCCGCGGAGTGGCTGGGCCCGTGAGCCATGGCCGCTGAGCCTGCGCGTCCGGAGCCTGTGCTCCGCAACGGGAGAGGCCACAGCAGTGAGAGGCCCGTGTACCGCAAAAAAACAAAAACATGACTATTTGTCAGTCTGGCTAGCAAATTTAAATCGTGGTGCTATAGAAATATCAAGAAACATGCAAACCAGTATCAAACAGCCCGATGTTTTATTTGTATTTCTGTCTGTTGAAGGTGCTTTGTGGTTTTTAGGTGAGCATTATAGCCTTCATTTATTGGAAACAATTTAGCCACCCATTGTGAAATCAGGGCATGAGTAATCTCACGTGAGAGCTCAGCAGAGCACTGCAGGCTTGACGCAGAACCGTTTTGTCTGAGTTTCATGGTTAGATCACTGGCCACTCACCTTGGACCCACCAAGGTCGAGGTGGCCTCTGGTTGGGCACGAAGTGACATCATCTGGTTCACTGTCACTTTTGTGGACGGTGACACTTGGAGATCACAGAGCTGTTTGCCTCTGTTATTCTCTGCAGAGAGAGGAGGTGTAATTGCTTAACCGTGAAAGACTCTTGAAGCAATGTTGGGTTTAACTGAGGCGGTTTTTACCACTAAATAAAGTGAAGTCCTTTCCCACCGGCTGAGACGAGGCTTCTGGGATTGTTATAGTGATTTTTTTAATGTTTTGCAGTTTCTTTGGCATTTACATTTGAAACCAAGCTGACAACTGTCTGGTCTCACGTAGCAGGACTCTCACGTATAGGCAGGCAGTGTCCACGGGGGCTAAGAGTGCCTCAGGCTTCGCAGAGCCAGGCCTGGGCCGAGGCAGCTTGGCCACAGGACTTCGGCAACCCTCAGTCCTCCTCTGTGTTGATGACGATGTCTACCTCACGGGAGTGTCGTGAGGATCAGTGAGACAACAGTATATGCTACTTACCTGTGGGGTGGGTCCTTGTGAAGCAGAAGCAGGGAGCAGGTGTGAAAAGGATGAGCACAGTTCCTGGTGGGTTGAGAACATTCGTGTTTCTTTGTCCCCCCCCCCCTTCCCTCTTCCTGTAGTGGCAGGGCTGAGTCCTAGCGGCTGAGGTGCTGGGCTCTGCCGGAGCAGCCCTCCGAGTGGGATTCTGGGGGCTGTGGCCTGAGACGTGCACCCAGCGGGGCCTGTCCGCTGAGGTGCGCTTGAACCGAACACTGAGAATGTCATGATGTTTGCTTAGAGCAGTCGCTGAGACACCCCTGAATTGCAGGCAGAAGAGCTGTACGTGCTGCTGGAGAACTGCTGGAACCACGGGAAGAGCCATTTGCAAGTGAGATTCTGGCAGTTGAGCCAGCGAACGTTTGAATTAGCGAAGCCGGAAAAAGATGATGATGAATGTGGAAGGTTATGGATAATCACCAAAGGCCTGGGAGAGACCCTTGAGAAAATTAATGAAACCTCCAAGTACATATTTTTATTAATGGTCCTGTGAAGTGCAAAATGTTTTGTCAAAGAAATTACAAACCGGAAAAGAAACCTGCTTTACTTTTTGGTGATACTAAGAAAAAACCCACAAGTACAATTTTCATTTAAATTTTATTAATTATAAGATAAATTACAAGATTTATCAAAAGGGCGTTTTCCCCCAAATTTAGTTTGAGCCAAAGCTTTCTTTTCCCTGTTTATTACGGGGTTTTGTTCCCACTTTTAGGGGACACGGGAGTCTTGACGTGGAGTCAGCCCCCTCCACTGACTAAGTGAGGGACTTTGGTAAGTTTCTTCATCTCTCTGAGCCTCGGGTTGCTTTTCTCATTTGTGAAATGGGGTGATAACGGTCTTCACTTAGGGGGCTGTGAGCATTAAAGGAAATAATGTACGCAGGGTACTTAGTACATCCTACTGTCACCACCACTGCTGAGGTTGCATCTGGAGAAAGGGGGTCCACCTGTGGCCACCTCACAACTTAAAATGTGATAATAGGGACTTCCCTGGCGGCGCAGTGGTTAAGACTCCTCGCTCCCGGGTTCGATCCCTGGTCAGGGAACTAGATCCCACACGCAAGCCACAACTGGGGAGCCCGCCTGTGGCAACTAAGACCCAGTGCAACGAAATGAATAAATAAATAAATATTTAAAAGCTAATAAAATGTGATAATAATGACAGGAATGATAAAGGGGAAAAGTCCTAAAGGGATCGGTGACTTGTCTTTCCTGAACAAGTTGAAGAAGCTAAGCTTCCAGAGCTTGGTAACTGGGGACTCAGGTAGACAAGATGGGGTGAAGGAGCCCCCCGAGCACTAGGTACCAGGTGTTGGTAAGAACAGTGTTCTGCACTTATTGTCTGTGTTTAATTCCCAGAGCTCAGTTAGAGACTAAACCCTGAGCAGAAAAGATTCTCCTGGAGAAAGGATTTAAACCCATATTACTCTTCTGTGGTCATCCTTTGTAGAAGAAAACTTTTTCTGTAGAAAATACTGCTTGTAAAGAAAGAAGAGGAGGATGGGAGAAGAGCCACAATAAACTCAGTGGAGCTCTACAATCCAGCTGACAACGACTCCATGCTTGAAGGCTGCTTCCGGCCAGGGCACAAGCAGGTCCTAAAGCATCGTGACAAGCTGGGGACAGACATGCCTGTCAGGAGCGCGGTAGAGAGAGTCCGCGGGAACAGCTCAGCCCCTCAGGTTGCGGTCGTGGTGTGCTGGGGTGAGGGACACTGGAGGTTTTGCCAGGACCGCTGAGCATCCTTTCTAGTTGGTTAGACACTTGCACACACACGGATGTGCGTGTAAGCTTAGCCTGAGCCCAGATCCAGAGTGGGACAGGCAGCTCCTGTAGCTGAGACACAACTGGTCTGATAGAGGAGGGGTGAGGCCAGCACTGGCTTCGTTTTCTTAAAAAATTAAGAAATTTGTGAGACTCAGGACGCAAGGACGCAAAGAGCAGTCCTTTGGGTATCCAATTACATACTGAGACCTTGAATTGGGAAGGGGGCGTCTCTCCCACGTGCGTGGGGAGCACAGCCCAGGGGGAGGACGCATTGTTTCTGGAGCCTCAGGGCCGTGGACTCTTGGGTCAGGGGCCCCGTGGCCAGCCAAGCTCTTGTGCAGGGGGCCGTGACCGTGGTTCCTCCTTCGAGTGGTTTAATGCCAGGAGGGTGAGAACTTCAGACAGGTGGGTTTGAGAATATTCAACATTTCCCACTGGGTCAGCAGAATTTGGCCTTGAATGCTTCTCTGACCTTGGTAGTACCGGCTGATGGACCCCTGGGGCATTCAGTCCTCTGCGTACCTTCAGTAATTTAGAGTTTGGGCTCAACCTCTCAACAGACCCTTTGCCATCTTCCTACATCCCTGGTTGAATGTACACTTCCAGCTGTTGTTACACAGACATTCCTGGTCTCGGTGGACCCTAGCGATGGGTCACTTAAACATCCCTGGAGTGAGCAGAGTTGTTGATGTTAAAGAAGGCTTATTTCTGCTAGAATAGGTATATCATTACAATACAACTTTCTAAATGTCTAGTAAGTTTCAGGTTTCTTAAAAGGCACCAAAGCAGGATGTACGTGAGGATAAGTAGCCCATAATGGGATGCAATTAAGGAAGTGAAAATACAGCCTGATCGCAAAGAAACACTTCCTGGCCGTGAGGAAGGTAGGTGTTCAGCATAATTTTATCGGTGGAATAGGGGAAACCCCAGTGCCCACAAGAAGCTGAAGAGGCCACAGTGAAGTTCACAGGAAACGTCTCTGCCTGGCCCCAGGTGCCTCTTAAAATCCCAACAATGAATTTGTACAGAAGCAGCAAACCTCTTTGTAAGGAAGAGGAAGGAGTTTCTCAGAGGCGCACTGAGGAATCCTGTTGGAGGAAGACCAAGTGAATAGGGCTGGGGCCTCAGTGCTGATCTGTGGCCCTGGGGACGGCCTCAGGCCAGTGCTCGCAGAAGATTGTGATGGACGTTTCATCTGAAGTGCTGAACACTGAGGAGTGTTTCCTAACCTGCAAACAAAGGGTTTCCTTATCGGAAATAAATACAAGACAGGAACTGAAAATTCTTTTAAAAATGAATATCATCTACTGTGCCCAGCACTGTAATGAGCTGATACACTGTATGAGAAAAAGTGACACGTATACGCCTCTAACAGGTGGACAGGAGACCTTGGTAGACACAGCTGAATACTGCTGAGTTATTAAGACTGACGGTTATGAACGTGAAATTGCTTTTAGGAGTGGAGGGAGGTCAGGGCTCCCTGACCTCAGGGCTGGTCACCCTCCGCTTGGCAGCCTCGCCTGCAGTGGAGAGGTACCATTGCGCTCCTCCGTTTTCGGGTAGCGCATTTGCTTCCTTTTCTGTGACAGGAGAGGAACAGGAGAGCAAGTGAGCTGATTGTGGAAGGAGACACAGCTGCCGCCTTTCGTAGACCTTTGTCTCGTCCCCGTTTTCTATCAGATGAAGAATTTGAAGCAAGGCCTTTGGAAGATTTTCTTACTTTGCAGTCTTTCCACTGGAATGGCTGTAAGCCGATACTGTCTCCTTAAAGTTACTTTGAACATGGAATTTCTGTGAAGTGGCCCTGCTCTGCTTCTCAGGCATCAGGACTGTTCTGAGTAGAGATGGCGGCTGAAGAAGGAACTGACTCCACGCGGTGTCCATCCGAGCATCGTCGGGGAGAAACGCTGTCATCTCCGATGCAGCGCCGCGTCTCAGTTCTGAGGTGCAGCCCAAACATGACCCAGACAGTGTGGGGTACGTCGTTTCTTAATGTTAATAAATCATTTCTATAAAAAAGAGTTGATTTCAAAGGATGATATACATGTGTCTGTGTTATTCCCAGGCGTGCTCTGCCCTGTGTGAGTGGAATGTGTTCGCTGGGGACAGAAAGTCTGACCCATGTCCCTCATCTCTCCGTCTCATTGCTCTGTAAATTTCAGAGCAGATTAGAGGGAAGAGAGACTCAGAGCGCACAGAGCATCCGGCGGCCACGCAGTCACCCCCCGCCCCCAGCAGAGAAATCCGTCCCTGAACTGGGACCTGTGCATCTGTGGGAATCTGGGTTTAGAAACGGCAAAACTCCCACTAACCTTCAGCAAAACTAAAACAGACGGTGCGTGGTACCCACGCGTGGGAACAGCCAGGGCGTGTGTGGCCAGGGCCGCTGAAGCTGAGACTCTGACCCTGCAGGTGCCTCCCTCTGTCTTTCTGTCTTGAATTTACCTTTTCAAACTCCTTTCTTCTCTGCAGCCAGAACTGAGGACACAGCAGCCTCGGTCTCACTGCCCCCCACCTTGTGAGGGTCTGGGGAAGGCACTCCCTGTCACCTCGCTGGGGCCCTGCGGCTAGGGCACTGGAGCCTTGGGGGTGCCCGCTGGGGGTGCCAGCGTGTTAGGTTGCCCCCAGGCATGGGCTGCCAGAGGCTCGACTATGTCGGGGTGGGGAGTGGTCATTTAGGAAAGTCAGGGAAGCAGAATCATGGGACCTGAGCCATCGGCTGGAGGGTGAATGAGGAAGGGCTGCCAGTGGGTGGCGAGCTGGTCGCCAGGCAGTGACACCCAGAAGTCAGGTCAGCAGAGGTCAGGGTGTGTCCCCTGGGGTGACCGGAGGCCCGATGTGGACCTGCAGGTCCAGGGCTGGGGCCAGCGTGCACCAGTGGGGCTGCGGGCAGTGAGGGCATCCGGGGCCTGAGTGACCAGCCCCCGGGCCTGGAGGGCAGGGGACGTGGGGCCTTGGGGGGACTTGGGGTGTGGGGGGGGGGCCATCCCTTGTCCCTTCTGCTGCAGAGCTGCTGCCAGTTCTCCGGCTCGCCTCCTTCTCTCCCTCAGCCACACCCCTGCTGGTCTCTGGGCCTCCCGGCCTCCCCGCCTCCTGGCCTTCCTGCTGCTTCAGCCCCGCCACTCTCTCCTTTTCCGTCACCACCACTTCCTCCTCCTCCCTGGCCCCTTGACATGCTGTCAGTAGGTTTGGTTCTTGGACATGTCTGTCCTCTTGCCCACCTCCCTCTCTGGGTCTCATCCAGCCTTGGCCTTGGGACTTGAAATGTCATAACTGGGTCCCAAATGTGTGCTCTCCCCTCGGCCCTCCCAAGGCTGGACCTGGCGTCCCCTTGGCCCAGTCTCATCCGGAGCTCAGTGTTTTGTTCCGTCCTTCCCTGATAGTTTGCTCAGCACATCACGTGAATAGAGAGACAGGATCACAGTGTTTCTGTGGCAAGGTCAGTGCTACACAGAAACCTGTTGTAATTTGGTGGGAGTTTGTCTCTGTCAGGGTTGGTTTGAGTGAGGGGAGGCTCTCGGTGGGGACACTTTGTGTTCTCCTGGGGAAGTTGTGGAGCCTGCAGACACGTCTGGGTGTCGCAGTGGGTCGGGGGAGCCCCTGGTCCCGGGCCGTCGAAGCTGCGCCCAGGACAGGGGGGCATCCTGCAGTCCAGTGCCGAGTGCCGAGCCAGGACCAGCCCTGGAGTGAGGATGTAGGACCTGGAACGGTCCAGCTCCCCCGGGAAAGGCAACGAGCATTCGATGCAAACAGCAAAGGAGCTTGAACCTCTCTCTCTAAACCCGTATTTATGACTAGTTGCCGGGAAGTGGTAGCTCGCGTCATGAATGGGCCTCTTGTCAGCCCGGGTTCTCCGCAGGCGCTCCTGGTGGGGCCTGAGTACCTGCAGTTAAACGCTGTTGCTTTTGGCAGGGCATAGCAGCAGGCGAGGTGCAGGTCCTCTGATCTCCACGGTCTGCGCCGTCAGCCGTGACCTTCCCCGTGTCTCTGCTCTCCCCACCCTGTCTGCACCAAGCCCCGGCCCAGGCACTGCCCAGCGGGGCGGCCGAGGTCGCTGCGGGGTGGGACCCGGGGCCCCAGGCGGAGGTCGTGCGGGGTTCAGGGTACATTGGAATGATTTCTGTTTGCCAGTGAAGATCGTCCAAACTATCTTTGTACTTTATCTAATTCCAAAAAATCTTTAAATCGAAAGCTTTTGGATGAAGTGCTGGGCGGTGGAATAGAAGTTTTATTAGAGGAATTGCGGTCGCTTCACATGCTGTCTGGTGCTGAAGGGATAGTGTTACACACGTTTGTGTGTGTGCTCACACACAGCCGCGTGCACGCATGGGCACACGTCCCGACTAAAGTCACCCCACACTCAGCGCTTCTTTTCCTCTTAGGAGTTGGACAGTGTGACTGCAGGACCAGCGTGAAACACACATCTGAAAAGAAGTCACTTTGTCTAATGGGACGAGCAGAAGAGTTTTCCCCGGGGGGCTCACTGGGTCTCCCTTGGCATTTCTGCCCTTTGTGCCACTGTCCAGTGTTGAATTTTGTATTATTAAAAAAAAAAAAAAAGTCTGTTAAAGTGATAACATTGTGGCAGAGATTGTGTTTTAACAGATGACCTAATTCTTTAATTTTAGTAAGTGTGCTACTATTCACATCTTAAAGTTTAATGCTGGTAATTTAAGGTATATGTTTTGTAAAATTTGTCAGTTCTCCTTTTCCTTCAATTTTTGTTTTAGAAGGTATTTGACTTAGGGAAATTATGTGGGTGTTTTGTGATATTAGAGTAGAAAGTTTAACAGAAAAGGAACATGTGTATATATCCACATGCACACGAAGAGGATTAGACCTGGGAACAAAGCCAGGGTATTAGGACCTGGCTCTGGCTCCTCTGAGCCTGTGTGTCCCGCTGCCTGGCTTTGCAGTGGGTCCTAGTCATCGGGCCTCAGGAGAGGTGAGGCCCAGGGGGGAGGGTCCACAAAAACAGGGTGATCTTGTGGGTCAGAATTTCATAAGTATAGTTTGCCTGGTGTGTGAAAAAAATCATTACAAATAGTTGTATTTGAGTCAGAGAAATAGTGTGAGCAAAACAGTGAGACAAATTTCAGGTTTTTACGTATATTTTTATATACATGCATTCATTGTACAGATGTACTCCATAGAAAAGAAAACGTGAAAATCAAATTTTTCTGAATGTCTAACATGAAAATAAAAATAAATATGTCCAGGGTGGCACAGTTGTTCACATTATATCCAGATGTGCAGAGGAAACAAGTTTCTTCATTTCTTTAGGTCTGTCTTTGTCTTGCTGGCAGCCCTGCCCACTGGTAGGCGGGGACCACTACGGACGCCAAAGCGCTGCACAGTTCTTTAGGCTTAGTGGGAAGCGGTGACTTGAATAGGCCTCTTGGCCGCCCAGGCTCTCTAGTTGGGAGGTTCAGCTTGGGGCCTTGGTGTGGAAGTGGAGAGCAGAACGTGTTACCTTGGGACTGTAGTCAGTGGCAGTGTCTCTGTGTCCCCACCAGAATCAAGCCAGACCCTCTCGGGAGGAGACTGTCCTTCTCAGACGTGTCCCCTGGTTTCCAGCAGACTGAGATTACTAACCTCGAACTCGCAGTGTCACCATCACTCAAAGTCAGCAGATAAAACAAGAAATCAGTCCCCTAAGAACTTTAAGTATTAGAATTATCAAATTAGAAGACAAAATTACTAGGATATGTTTAAATAAATCAAATGAAAAATCATAAAAAAGAAATAAGCAACAACAGAATATAAAAAATAGGCAGAGAAAACTTCACATATGAAAAGTTATTGAAATAAAGAATTTTATGCATGACTTAAATATTAGGCTGCTAAAAGAAAATTAGATGGATCTAAGGAAGTTACCCAGTGTATTGTAGAGAAGACGAAGAGAGGGAAATTATAAAAAAAAGAAATTAACAGACTGGCAGGTAAAGTGGGAAGGTCTAACGTTCTTTCCCAGGAGGAAATAGAAAGAAGAAACTAGAGCAAAGAAGAGGCGGTATGTGAAGAGGTACGTGTACTGCACAGATACAGGAACACGTGTACACCAAGCAGAAAACCACATCTAGATACATGGACCTGAAACTCCAGGATGCAAAAGACAAAGAAGCGTCTTTAATCTCACGAGAGGAAAAAAGGTGAATGACAGTTACACTGGCCACACTCTTATCCGGAGCAAAAAAATGGAACCCAGAAGGTAGTGTATTAGTACCTTCAAATGCTAAGGGAAAATAATTTTCAACCTGGCATTGTCTAATTATCAAAACTATCTTTCAAAATCAAGCCAATTTCTCTGCTTTAAAGGAACTTCTAAAGAATGAGTTTTAAGAAGAAAGGAAATTATGTCAGAAGAAAGATTCAAAAAGGTAGGATGAGAAAGGAAATTGGTAAATATGGGAATATGCACAGCATTTCCAGTCCAAAATTATAAATAAATGTGTATTCTCTGAAAAAAAAAGAGATCGGGGAGCTATTCAAGGTAACCGAAGTGAATGAGCAGAGTTAAAACTGAGAGGAAGCTTATTTTATCACCTTTAATCTATTACAGCTAGAGACTCTGTTTGACAGTTTTGCTCATGAAATATATATAATTACCCTTAAGATGACATTAAAATAATCTGGGACTTCCCTGGTGGCACAGTGGTTAAGAATCCGCCTGCCAATGCAGGGGACACGGGTTCGAGCCCTGGTCCAGGAAGATCCCACGTGCCGTGGAGCACCTAAGCCCGTGCGCCACAACTACTGAGCCTATGCTCTAGAGCCTGCGAGCCACACAACTGAGCCCACGCACCACAACTACCGAAGCCCGTGTGCCTAGAGCCCATGTTCCACAACAAGAGAAGCCACCGCAATGAGAAGCCCGTGCACCACAACGAAGAGTAGCCCCCGCTCGCCGCAACTAGAGAAAGCCCGCGCACAGCAGCAAAGACCCAACGCAGCCAAAAATAAATAAATAAAATTATATAAAAAAAAAATAATCTAACAATGCCTGATTCACGTTTCATCATATTTTTTCAAATGTTCTAATCCTTGATTCTTACAACAGGTGGAGTGGTGGCCCCCAAAAGATATGCCCACATCCTAATTCACAGAACTTGGGAATGTGGCCTTATATAGAAAAAGGTCTTTGCAGATGTGATCAAGTGAGGGATCTGGAGACAAAAGAGAGATCATCCTGGACTGCATGGGTGGATCCTAAAGCCAGTGACTGTCACCGAATGAAGTTCCTGTGCCCGACACACAGTGAGGCCAAACATACCGAAACGTCGGAGTCTGGAGCAGGGAAAGGTTTATTGCAGGGCCAAGCGAGGAGAGCAGGTGGCTTGGGCCCAGAAAACTCCGAACTCCCCGAGGACTCCAGCCTGCTTAAGCGACAGGTGAGGGAGGGGCGTCCAGCATGTGTGATCAGCTTGGGCACGATTCTCTGATTGGTTGATGGTGATCCACCCTTAGGAGCCGCCTGGTCTGGGCTCTGTGCTCAGGATCAGCAAGTAGTTAATTTCTTCCACTTGGTGGTGGTTTTAGCATCTGAAAACCTCAGGAAATATGCCTGAGATACTATGATCTGGGTACTTCAGAGAGGAGCTGCAGCAGAGCATGTGCGGGGGGCGTGTGTCCCGGGAGGGCCCCATGGGGTCCCGCTTGGTTACATGACAGGTGTCCTTATAAGAAACAGAAGAGGCGACGACACAGACCCTGGAAGAGGAGGTGGTGTGCAGACGCAGGGATGCAGCCACAGCCCAGGGGGACCAGGAGCCCCGACAGAAGGCAGAGAAAGGCTTCCTCCCTGGATGGCCCAGAGGGAACGTGGCCCCGCGGAATCTCAGGCTTCCGGCCCGCAGACTGAGAAATTACGGAAGCCACCTGGTTTTTGTAATTTGTTATGGCAGCCAGAGGAGGTTAATGCGGTCACCGTTAAATTTACACTTTCTCTAATTCTCTGTTTACCCTAGTGTGACTCCGAAGCCAGGTTTTCTGGCCTGCCGTCCTCCCCTGGGGCTCTGGGAGGTGGCGTCCGGGTGTGTGGGACGCAGATGTGGCCGGTTGGACCTCGTGTTGACGGCGGCCCCTGGTGTCCTCAGGCCCGGGTGCAGCTCTCTGCCCTCAGGCCTGCTGGCCTCAGCTGCTTCCTCGCCTGGTGGCCAAGCAGGTGGTGTGGCCTCTGCTGGGCCCTTCCTGTGTCTGCCGCCCATCGGTCCAGGGCCTGCTCTCTCCTGGGCTCCTTGCTCTGCCCGTGTCTGGCTCAGTGGACTGTAGACCCACTGCGTCGTCCGACTCATGGTCCCCTCCGGGTGGTCTGACGTCCACCTCGCCTGGGCTCAGCGGTGAGGGTGGAGGGCCTTCACCCCTGCTCATCTCGTTAGTGTCCCTGGTGCAGGCCCCCCGGGCTGGTCAGGCCCAGGTGGCCTCCTCGGAGGGCTCCCCAGACTCCACAGAACGCATGGCACAGACTTCTCCTCGGCCATGTCCTCAATCTGCTCTGCTTGGTATCGCAGCCCAGAGGCTACATTCACCTGGAGACTCTCCTGCCTCTGCTGTCCTTCCCCACGAGCCCTGGAGCCGCCCCTCCCGTCCTTCCCGCCTGGACGCGGGCCTGGTCCTGCCCCTCAGAGCCTGAGGGCATCACCCATGGGAGGGACTTTGGGCTATGACCGCACTGTTGTCTGCTACACTAAAGTTATCTAGAAAATTACTTTCCCATGAAGCCTTGCTTTCACACTTGCTGTCTTGTTCCAGAATCCTATTTTGAATGATAGGGATGAGTATTACCTGGGTCCTTTTGACTGTCTGGTGTAGCTCTTCTCACCTTTCCCCAGCCTTGGGCTAACTGTGGAGAATGTCACATAAAGAAGGATGCGTGAGAAAAAAGCTTTGCTATTTTAAAAGATTTATCACAGTAAAAATATCCAAGACAATAAGCATTTATGACTGATAGATACAGTGTTCTACAGCCTTTTAATTTAGTGTCTCATTTGATCCTTAGTATCGATTATTATCCCATTTTATAGATAAGACAACTGAGACGTTAGGACATTTAAGGTCACAGCACTGATACAAGTAGCAGAATTAAAAATAACTCACAGGGCATGTAACCCTACTTCCAGAATCTGCCTGAAAGCACTCACCCTTTGCCTCAGATTGGAAATGAAAGATGAAGCTGTTTCCAGGTCCTCAGATGGCGTTCCCACCCTGCTACCAGCCCTGACCGCTCTGGGCCCACCATGACTTGGGCAGTCTTGGAGACTCAGCTTTGAATTTAAGTAAATAATGATAGTATTTTATCCAGCGTAGTTTGGTGTTTTTTAATGTGGCAGTTTTTCTTGTTTGCTCTGTTGCCAAAACAGAAGTTCTATATTTTTCATTCTGTCAACGCTAGCAAAACTCATGATCTCAATCTTAGAGCCAATATTTGGGCTAAAACCAGTTTTAATTGGTCTCTTTTTTTATATATATTATTTTATTTTATTTATTTTTGGCTGCGTTGGGTCTTCGTTGCTGTGCGCAGGCTTCCTCTAGTTGCGGCGAGCGGGGGCTACTCTTCGTTGCAGTGCGCAGGCTTCTCATTGCGGTAGCTTCTCTTGCTGCAGAGTATGGGCTCTAGGTGCACGGGATTCAGTGGTTGTGGCTCGCGGGCTCTAGAGTGCAGGCTCAGTAGTTGTGGCACACGGGCTTAGTTGCTCCGTGGCATGTGGGATCTTCCCAGACCAGGGCTCGAACCCGTGTCCCCTGCATTGGCAGGCAGATTCTTAACCACTGTGCCACCAGGGAAGCCCAGGTCTCTTTCTTATTAGTATACATTTATATGGATATTCTATTTTCCTTGGTTAATGAGTTTACCTTGAAAAAGTAACCTACTATGAGGTTAGAAATGTTTATTAGTGCTTTGGGTGTGTAAGTAAGTCCACACGCCTGCCTCTGGCTGTTTATTTAGATCTGTTTTCAATCTCAGACGTTCAAAATCAGAGAATTAAGAGACTTAGTCATAAAAGAACTAAGAAATCTGAACTTTTCATTGAGGCTTAATTACAGGTACCATTCACATTGTAATGTAATAATTGTAATAATAGGTAACATTTATTGGGAACTTGCTAATCACATTACCTAGATTTTCTCAGTTAAACATCAAACCTGCATGGTAAGTACTGTTATTATCCTTGTTTTACAAACAAGGACGTGATGATATTAATTCCGTCTGTGTCTGTAGTGATTCGTGGTCCGCAGCACCCTGACCTCTGCTTGGGTGTCCCTGTGACTTGGCCTGGCAGGTGTTCCTGTCCTGTGGTGTGCAGAGACTGTTACATGGTTTGTGTAGCAGAGCCAGTGACCAGCAGCCGTCGGTCGGTTCACTAGGCTGACTTTCCATTTCTCGGTCTTCTTCGTAGCCACGGTCTTGTAGTGCAAGGCTCTTAGAGATCAAGTGTCTATGTACATCATTTTGGGAGTTCCATAATTGGAGTGTGCTGTAACAGCAAAACCACTCAGGTGATCTAGTCTGCGGAGGGACGCCTCCTGCACTGCTGGTGGGTTGGTGACGGCAGCACAGGCGGGAAAGTGAGGGAGACAGCTTGGGTCAGGCTGCTGGCTGCAGAGTGACTGCCAAGGCCTCAGCCCTCCTGTGTCATCATTGCTTATAGTTCTCTACAAAAACAGCAGTCTTGTGTGATAAGGAGTGAAAACGAAGGGAACAAATTGAGGAAAAAAATCACTTGAAGCCTCTCCCAGGAATGAATGAAGCATATGGTGGCAGTAATAATGTTAAAAATGAATCTGAAAATGAAATTAAGGAAGGTTACAGTTATAATAACATCAGAGGGAATAAAGTACTTAAGGAACAAATTTAACAAAAGCAGTGCAAAACGTATTCCCTAGAAACTACTGAGCATTTTTGCTGAAAGCAGTTTGAGAAGACGCAGGTCACTGGAAAGACCCCGTGTGCTGATGAGCTGGAAGACGAAGTGTTGCTGAGACGGGCAGTGCTCCCGCACTGAACTACAGACCCAGCATCATCCCTACAAAATCCCGGGTTGCTTTTTTGCAGAAATTAACAAGCTGATGCTAAAATTCATATGGAAATTCAAGAGACTGAGGATAGCTAAAACAGTCTGAAGAAAGAACACAGCTGGAAGACTCACACTTCTTGATTTGAACCCTTACCAGAGACCTATGGTAATCAAGGTGTGGTACTGTCCTAAACATAGGTGTTTCGGTCATCGCAACAGGACTGAAGGTCAGAAATAAACCCATGTGTCTATGGTTAATTGCTTTTCGACAAAAGGTATAAGGCAACTCAAATAGGAGAAAGAATCACCTTTTCAGCAAACACATAGTGCCAGGACAGCCCTATATCCACATGCAAGTGAATGAAGTTGGGCCCTTTCATCTTAACCACACACACAAATTAACTAAACTTGGGTCAAATACCTACAGGTAAGAACAAAATCGATGCAATTCATTAAAAAATATAGGAGAAACTCTTCAAGACCTTCCTTGGGCTAGGCAAAGCCCTTTTGGATATAACACCAAAAGCTCATACAACCAAAAAAAAAAAATAGGCAACTTGAACTTCATAATAACTAAAAAAAACCTTTGTGTGTCAAAGGACACCATCAAGAAAATGAAAACATAACCTATACAATGAGAGAAAATGTTTGTAAATCATATATCTGGTAAAGGACTTGGATCCAGAACGTATGAAGAACTCTTACGATTCAGTATTAAGAAGACAAGTAACACACTTTAAAAATTGGATAAAGAATCCAAGTAGACATCTCTCCAAAGAAGATATACCAGTGACCCATAAGTACATGAGAACGTAGAGGGTTAAAGTCATTAGTCATCAGAGAAATGCAAATCAAAACCACAATGAGATACCACTTAGTACCCATAAGGGTGACTGTCATCAAAAAGATGGAAGTATAACGACTGTTGGGCAGGGTGTGGGCAAATGAGAGCCAGTCCTCGGCTGGCGGGGCTCTAACCTGCTGCATCTGCCGTGAAGAGCAGTCTGGCAGTTCCTTAATAGGTTAATTGTAGAGCTGCCCTGTGACCCAGTGATTGCATCTGTAGGTGTCTACCCAAGAGAAATTAAAACATAATCCCCACACAGAAACTTGTGCATCCGTGTTCACTGCAGCAGTATTCACAATAGCCAGAAATGGAAACAACCCAAATGTCCATTTACTGATGAATGGATAAATGAAATGTGCTATATCCACATAATGGGATAGTATTCAACCATGAAGAAGGAAGGAGGGATTGATTCACGTAACACAGATGAACCTGGAAAACGTTAGGCTAAGTGAAAGAAGCCAGTCACAAAAGACCACATATTATACGATTCCATGTATGTGAAGTGTTCAGAATAGGCAAATCTTTAGTGACGAAAAAATAAATGACTGCTTGCCCAGGGCCAGGGGGCTGGGGAAGATGGGGCGGGATGATCGCTAAAGGGTACAGGTTTCTTTTGGGGCTGATGAGAATGTTCTAAAATTGATTGTTGGGCTGGCTGCACAGTCTGTGGATGTACTAAAAGCCATGGAATTGTACACTTTAAATGGATGAATTGTATGGTATGTGAATTATATCTCAATCAAGCTGCTATAAATAAAAACATTAAAATTAAGTTCTAAGAACTAGAAATTTCAAGTAACTGACTAGGTATCCAAGATCATTTTGGATCCAGAGAAGGAAGGCTCCATACCCCCTAGCGTGCCATTCCAAGTGCTGGGAGGTGAGAGCCTGGGCTTTGCAGCCACACAGACCGAATTGGACAACTGGGTTAGAAGGGCCAGTTTGCACAGCTTCTCTGAATCTCAGCTTCATCATCTACGAAATGCGGGTAATAATTCTTAGCTCGTGGGTTGCTCATCTGAGGGGTGGGGTTGTGGTCACTGCGGCATCGTGTATGGGGCCCTGACTCTTTTCGTCCCTGCAGACCTGCCATCTCACTTCTGGCAGCAGGGATTGCCCTGTCCATCTCCCCCTCTCTGGGCTCCTTTAGCAGGGGGGCCTCCTCTTCACCCCCTGCTGCCTCTGCTCCGGGCTTGCTGCTTGGTGCTCACTTAGTGCTGGTTGGGGGAGTAAACAGCAGGCGGGAGGGGAGTGTTGGAACGACGTCAGTGCTTCCACCGCGCCCCTGAGCATTACTGTTCTGGCAAGTAGAATACTCTGAGCTGGTTGGCGTTGGGAGCTTCATCTGATGACTCGGCATCACACATGTATCTGGGAAATTCTGGCATGATGGTATAGTCCTGACGTTAAAGTACAAAGATAGGCATCAAGTCTAAATTTAATTATAAATTTAAATTAATAGAAAATAAAAAGTTGCTAGTTGGTAATAGATTGAGAAGGATTGTGCCTGGGAAATACTTCATTTTCAAAGGCTCTGTTTTGAAGGAGCGCTTGTGTTTTATAAGCTGCCCTGCAAATTTGAAACTGGGCTTCCCCGAGTGCTCTATCAGCTGCTAAGAGAAACTGAAAGTCTGGACTCCCATGGGGCCTCACGGCCATTTTTGATGACAGGGCACTGAAATGTGTCCACCGAGTGTGTGTAGTGAGTGAGTCTAGTACGTGTTTGAACTTGTGCGGGGCTATCTTCTTGCCAAAACTGAGAAAACTTATTTAGAAAATTCACCTTATCTCTGTGCCAGTTTCTCTAGAAGCCCAAGCTTTCTCATAACATTCACCTCTCTGTTTCTTATGCAAAAGAACAAAGCTAAAGTTATTGCTATGTGATAAATTATGATGGTAATGTGTCTAAACTGTTTGAAGCCATTATTGACTAGCTCATGTGCTTGTTAATTATCTTGAGATTTTGACATTACCTGGTGCTTTGTGATAACCTTACCTAGATACAGGGGTAGAGATAAACTTATCTCAGAAGTGACTTTTAATTTTGTCCTTCTTTGTGATCTTTTAAAAGTGGACAGAAGCTTTCATTAAAGACCAGAGAACTTTAAAACAATTTCACTCCTTTAGTTTATGACACCTTTCATCCAATCATATCAAAATATTTATACAGAATTCAGGAATCCTATCCTGCAGATGACACTTGGATGAAATTAGAAGGTGGTACTGTAGTAAGTACAGATGGTCTAGAAACTTACGACTTAGCACTGGATGGCTGTGCAGGTTTCTAAATAAGGGTGATCACCACTTATGCATTTCTTCTTCGTTTTCTTTACTTACACCCTGGGAGCTAAGTTGCTCTCCTCTCTCTCTCCCCGTGAACCCCAAAATAGTTTTATTAATAGGAATATATGATGTTTATGTTCTTGAAAAAATCAGGGTGGTCTGATTCTGGCATTTCCCTTCGTCCAACCCTGTTGAATTTTCTGTTTAAAAACTGGCATTCCGAGAGCTTTTCTCTGGCTGGGTGCCTGGATCGCATGTTACAGCAGCAAATGAGGAATGCCAAGACGTCCCCCAAAGACAAATGTTTGTTATGGCAGTGGAGCTGATGTGACACTCAGAGTGAGAGCTCCTTAACTTGTCTGAATGACAGTTAATGGTCTTTTTCATTTTCTTTTCTTTTGTTATTATTTTAAAGGGGGGAAAAGAATGAAAGAAATGCCCAGAGGCTGAGATTGTGTTTGGTTCACCAAACTGTTAAATGTCAAATGCACTCCAGTGATAATGCATCTTTTGTCTCTTTTAGGAGCTAATTTTGTTACTCGAAAAATTAGCCGGTCAGTAGCTAAGATTTACCTTGGACAACTGGAATGCTTCAGCTTGGGGAATCTGGACGCCAAACGAGATTGGGGCCACGCCAAGGACTACGTGGAGGTAGGGACCCTCGCGTTTTGGTCTTTAAGTGCCTGTATCTGCTGGCATCCGGACGCCAGGCCTCGGGGAGAGCTCTCCTGGAGGTGGCGGCAGGTACGCTGGTGCTAATGCAGATGTGTTGAAGCTCACGCTGTGCCCCCTCCCGGCTGGATGGTCAGCGGTGTGTGCAGGCCGTCCCGTACCCCCCTGGATGGGGGAGACCTCTCACGACCCTTCTTTTAATCATTCAAAATGAAGGTGCCGGTCAGTGGTCTGGATGATGGGTAAAAAGTAAATGGTGTTCCTTCCTTTCTAAAGCGTCTTCCTTGTGCCACTCCCTCATCCCTGCCCAAGACGCGCGTAACTAACTGTGAGAGCATCTTGTTATAACAGAACTAGTCCTCAGACCTGCAAGAAATACTGCCTGATTTCAATTTGTATAATCTAAGACCTTCAGATTTACATTATTCTACTAATCACTCCCAGAGTGCTGTTCTTACAGAGCGATTGGTTCAGACTCTGGTTATTACCCCGTGCGCTTGGTAGCCTGTGACTCACACCCGTGATTGTGTCCATTAAACAAAGAGCAAAGAGAGAGATGCTAGTAATAACGCTATTGCAGAACAACGGGTGTAGTTAAAGGGAAATTCAGACTTTCAGTCTTGGGATTTATGTGCTATTAAGTTTTGGTTTGGGTTACATATGTTACATACATAAGTAGTATGATTTTTCTTTAAAAAAATTATTACCTCTTACCTTGCCGGCATTAGTATGCTTTTAGATATCCGTGGTGATTCTGTGGCCAGACGTGAAGGAGCACGTTGGTGACATTGTGTTTGTCCCGGAGTCTGCTGGTCCTTGTTTAGGTGCTTACAGATTTCCTGTACTCGGGAGACTATTTCTGTCCTCAATGATGCCTCTCTGGGAAACCGGATCTGGTTTCCTAAGCAAACAAGCAGTTCACTTGCTAACCCAGAGGTCAGCTTCAGAGTGTTATTATTTTTGTGTGTAACAATTAAAAATGTTGCATACTTAAACACCTAATTCTGATTTATATTACAGACAAAAAAATTTCTGATTTAAAATTTTGAACAACGTAACATTTAGATCATTTAAATGTGTTCTTCTAAACTGTAAATACAATGAAGCATTTTATGATAGTCGCCCTTGGATATATTTTAAGAACATTCGTTAAAAATATGTAAGACCATACTTTCAGAAGTAATAAGAAAGTGGGAGAAAGGAGGTGTTAACAAGAGAAGCTGAAACTTCCTTTTGTCTGACCTATATGGTCTTACCTTCTTAAAAATATGAGGCAAGTTTTGTAAAAATAAGTGCATTATTTTCTCAAGAATAGCATTTTGGCATGTAACCTTTGAGCTTCTGCATTTACTTAGAGCCGCACAGAAGGCTCTGTGCGTATCCTTCGTCATCCAAAGTCTTGTTCTTCAGTTTCGGGAACCAAATAGATGAAATTTCATTCTATTTTATTTTATATTTTTGCACTGGGGTACAAAAGAAGTCTGTTATTGGAACTCAGAAATAGATTTTGATAGTGTGAGAAACAGTATATCAAAATGTTAGTAATACTTATTTTTGGTTATGTTTATTTTCTTCTGTATACTTTGGTATTTTCCATATATTGAAATGAGTATGTATAAACTTTTTCAATCAGGGAAAAAGATACATGACATTTTGAAAACAGGCCAGAAAAATTCAACAAAAAGGCATGAGACTGTTACATAAACACATAAGTAACAAGAACACTTTTCGTGAGCTCAGTGGGTCTGCGGGAAGGACCGTGCTGTCATCTCATCCCCAAATGCCGAGGGTGGCACTGCTCCTGGGTGTCGCGCAACCCTGGCACAAAGACCCACATTTGTATTTGTTTAACAGGAAAATATTTCAGAAACACTGTGGCTCAAAGACTTCAAAAAGGTCTTCTCAAAATGATGTCATTTTGAAGATTCCTTGCTGAGATGTGTCAGTACAGCAGCCGCAGGAGCCAAGATCTCCGGGAGAGTAAGACGTGAGGGTTAAGAGGTTCTGGCTTTTCAGCAAGTGTCACATTTTCAGATTTCACAAACACACATACAAAGTTAAGTCATTCTCGCTGGCGTTCAACACCTGATTTGTTCCACAATACAGGTGGGTTTTGCGTATTAAGGATTCCCTTGGCTCCGACAGTAACACATGTTGATGCTCTAAAAAGCATTTGCTCACTTACGGTTTCTGAAAGAAGTCAACATTTCATGATTTCTAAAAATGTGTCATCATTAAATAAGAATCCATAGTTCGCTATCTCCATTTTAAGAAATACTATCATCCTTTGCATTTCTAAATATATTAAAATGAGGTTACTTCACAGACTTATGACTAAAAGTAGGTGTGGCCAAAATTAAAATCAACAAGGCTAAGAATGAAAAATGAGAAGCATTGTTTGTTTAAAACACATCTGCATCCTGGCGCTATAATCAGCTTTAGAGTAAAGAAGCCTTGGCCAGCACAGATCAAACAAGTCATAATAGCATCTCATTTACATACGCTTTAATTATATAATCCCTCTCATTTATACGTAAACATGTTGTATTCATATATCTTTAGATTAAGTGACTAATACGTTCTTATTTATGGATGAATTTTAATGATGAAGAGTAGAGAGCATTTGCCAGACTGGGTGTAGGTGATCCCAGCTGGGTCAGTGAGCCTAAGTCTTAACAAGGTTTTTTATTTTTTTGCGGTACGCGGGCCTCTCACTGTTGTGGCCTCTCCCGTTGCGGAGCACAGGCTCCGGACGCGCAGGCTCAGCGGCCATGGCTCACGGGCCCAGCCGCTCCGCGGCATGTGGGATCCTCCCGGACCGGGGCACGAGAACCCGGGTCCCCTGCATCGGCAGGCGGACTCTCAACCACTGTGCCACCAGGGAAGCCCTTAACAAGGTTTTATACATCAATTTATCCATCTGTGAAAAGGACATAATAGCCATCCTGTTAAAAATCAGCATTAATGTGCTATACATCCCTGATGAGAATCTATCTCTTCCTTGTAAACATTTTTCCAACAATTTATACAAACCCATTTCCTGTTGCTGATTCAGATTCACTAACTTCTGTTCTTAGTCTTGTTTCCTAGATCAAAATGATTTAAAAATTATTTGAGTGGGTAAGAGGTATTTCAACTTGAAATGAAGAATATAAAAACTATATTAAATTACATGGCGCTTTAGAATAAACAAGTCATGTGCAGTTACATCTTTTATATTATTTTATTAGAAACATTGTTAAAGATGCAGAATTGTTGCATTAATTTTACAGTGAACAGACATATACCCACCACCCAGGTGCTGTGATTAACATCTGCAGTTATTGTTGTGTTTTGAGAAAAAAATGACTATTTAAAAATTGCTGTAGTGCTAGTGGCTCGGGGCTATAAATACACAATTTACACAAACACAGGTTTTCAAAAATATGCATTTCTTATGGGATAAGGTCAGTTGACAATCCAAACTTTTAAAATATCTTCATCTTCTTAAATATTTCTGTGCCCTGACCGCAACCTGTTCTCACGCCTGACTCCCATCATGAACTCGTCATGAACTCGGAACATCAGCTCGTATTCATGAGAGCACGCGGCGCTGTGTGCCACGTCGGGTGAGCTCAGGCAGCCAGCATTGCAGCAGCATTGCACCAGCAGTGTAGCATTGTACCAGCAGTGCGGCAGCATTGTAGCAGCATTGCAGCATTGCACCAGCAGTGCGGCAGCATTGTAGCAGCATTGCATCAGCATTGCAGCATTGCACCAGCAGTGCAGCAGCAGTGTAGCAGCATTGCACCAGCAGTGCAGCATTGCACCAGCAGTGCAGCAGCAGTGTAGCAGCATTGCACCAGCATTGCACCAGCAGTGCAGCATTGCACCAGCAGTGCAGCAGCAGTGTAGCAGCATTGCACCAGCGTTGCAGCAGTAGTGCACCAGCAGTGCAGCAGCATTGTAGCAGCATTGCAGCAGCAGTGCACCAGCATTGCAGCAGCAGTGCACTGGCAGTGCACCGGCAGTGCAGCAGCAGTGCCTGGAACATTGTTCCTTCAGCACCTCTGTGGACTATCTCCCATGGCCGTGGTTCTAGCTGCTACAAATGACCCTGCCCAATGCCAAACCCTCCTGACAAGACAGTGCTATACTGCGTAAAGGTCAGCAGATTTCTTTACTGTAAGACCACCTTCTCAGAACTTAGCATATGTGAGCCTGCACTAGGCCTGCTGGGAGTAGTAGAGGGTTTTCCAAACGCATCTTACCTTGCCCCCCTTCTAGTGAAAAGTGGGCATTAGCGTCTAGCAGTGCGGAGTTGGGAAATGGTGCCCTGAGCGCAAATAAAATGAACAGTAGCCGTCCGGCTGAAGAGGCCCCACTGTGGTTGCACCTTGACAGAATTGGCCAGAAAAGACTGAGAGACACGTTATTGTTAAGGGCTAGGCCACAAGAGTCCTTAAGCTTTTCCACCTACGGGATGGTCCTTTGCTCCTGGGATACACAGGTAATCAAGAGGCCCGAGTCTGAGCTCTCTCCAGGACTCTGCAAAAAGCCATTTAAACATATCATGAGGTTCTACTGCCCACGGCCGACAGGACAGATGCTCCTGAAGAGAAACCTGGCCTAGAGGCAATCCGGGGACTTCCACATTATCAGGGGAGAGGTTTTGAGGTTCATCTGAATTTTAATATATTCCTTTAATGGTTTTCTTTTTGGTCAGGGAGCCCAGATTAGTAATAAAAAGCTACTTTCAGAAATAAAAATAAGAATAATTGCCAAATGTTAGGCATGTATTACATGCCAGAAACTTCATATCCATCGTCGTCTATAATGTGCACAAGCCTCCAGACAGGGTGAGTCCGTCCTCCTCTTACAGACAAGGGAGCTGAGGGGACGTGAGTGCTCAAAGCCAAGGTGACCACGGAGGTGAAGGCCGCCTGGTCCCCGGCCCGGGCCTGATGCCCGAGCCATACCCCTGACTTAGGCTGAAGTGAGGGCAACAGTGGGATCCGGGTGACTTTCCGTTTCCCGGAGAGACAGAAAATTACCTTCTGTCCTTTTCTCTTTCTGCCACTTGTGGTCCCAGGGCAGGAGGAGTATCTGGCAGTTCAGAGCCACTGAGCTGGCTGTTGGCTCTCCCTGAACCCCTCCCACTGGCTGGATGCATGCGGCCCAGATGCACAGGGTGTGTTTGGGGAAATGAGCTGGGAACCGCCCACCCTCCCTGTTCCTTGGCCGCCAAGTGAGTTGACCTTCAGGACAGCTTTGGTCTCAGCAGGTGACAGAGACCTGGGGGGAGCAGGGAGCCTCTGGCGGGGACGGGAGCCTGGTGACAGAGCTGGGGAGGTGACTGCTGTGTCTCAGGCCCCCTCTCCTCCTCGTGCAGGCTGCTGCTGGCATTTTGCACCTGGTATTAATTCACACAGATCTGGAAGGAAAGGATGCATTTAAACTTCCTGAGATTCTGTGTAAGGGGAAGCTTGCTTGTTGGGACATCTCTTCTTCACACTCAGGAGAGGAGTTTGATTTCCTCTTGGGTTTGCATCTCTAAGAGTCAACGGTACCTGATCCCGTTCTCCAGTCAGACCCCACCCAGCAGACGTGCAGGAAGTCGTAGTTGCCATATTTCCATGGCCAGGTCTTCACGGGTTGGGGATGACACCACAGGAGCAGCCATGCCCCACACCCTATAAACTGCAGGCCCTGTTTACTTCGTTGTGTTAACAAATGAAGCTTCTAGGATGGATATGCCTCAAGTTTTCATCCACAGATAAGTTAGAAACATGGAGGTGGGTGCATGGTGAGATCAGATTTTCAGTGTGTTTTAAAAAGGTAGAATTGAGCATCTGACTTTAAATTAGAAAAGTGGTTCTTGGCAAAGGTGTGTGTGTGTGTCTGTGTGGAGAGAGGAAGAAGCGAGTGTAGGGTGGTGGGCTGCCCTCTCAGAAGACACAGCGCCTGGTGTGTAGACGCCACTCACCTTTTCAGGGGCAGCAGTTAGCTGCAATGAGCAGCATCCTGGCCCCCCCTCCAGGTCACCCCCCTCCCCGATGCTGTGTCAGCATACCCTGCAGGCCACCAAGCAAGTCACGGGTCAGTTCCTGAACATAACCGTGTAAATGGTGGGACTCATTCACTCTTGTCTCAAGTGCCTGGCAAGGGTCCCTCGGCTGCCGTCCCCTCCTCACTGCCTGGCCCTGTCCTTTCTCTGCCCCTCCGCCCTCCCTCCTGTCCCTGCTGGCGCCCGCTTCCTGTCTGCTTCCTCCCACAATGAAAACTGGCTCTTTAATTGTAGTGACAGGACTCCTCATGTGATATGGATGTAATTGCCTCTCAGAAAGTATGACGTCACCTACGCTTAGTGATGATTTGCAGGAGAAGGCAATGCTCTGGGCTCTTGTTTGGAATAGATATTGTGCAGGAATGAAGTGTTTGACACCTTGACTAAATAGCTTCAAAACAGGATATTGACTTTGTTCCATGTTCTTGAGGCCTTATTGTAAAGAATCTTCAAAAGCCACCATCTCTTGGGACCAAATTTCCAAAGGGTTTTCCCACGTAGCCTTTCGAGTCGTTCTAGAGGCCATGGTTGTGTTCTGCCTGCAATCTCAATATGCCCGAGTGGATGAACCTGGGGGCTGTTGAGTGAAGATCCCCTCTCATTTTAGCAAAGACGATCATGGATGGGGCTTCCATGAAACCCAAATAATTCACAAGTGAAGTTTTACAGAAGCAGAATTATCTGAAGGCAAAACTGAGAAACCATCTGTGAAACAGTCTGCGCTGTTGACTGAAGCCTCATTTGGAAATTATTAGTAAAGATCCTAAAGAAAGAGACGAAATTACTCTGCGGTCCCCCGCTATCTGTGAGCTATGTAAAATATTTGAGATCACTTTTGCTGTATCTTCTCATATTCTAAAGAAAGTGGTCAAGCTTAAATCATTGTTCATTACTTCCTGCAGAATCTAAGATCTGAAATCTCGGAGAATAAAATCACTCCTCCACAAACATAGGAAAGGATGTGGTTGGTTATCTTGTGTCTGTCCCTCTCAGCTGCTTGAAGGCACGACTGGATTTTGTTCCTCTTCTAATTGTGCCTCGCAACCTGCCTGGTACAGAACAGATGCCCCATAAATACTTGAAATGAGTGGAATCTCCCTATCTGATCAGCTCTTTATAAAATTTATCAAAGCGAATTTATAGAAAATATGAGATGTGTTTTATTCCCCTTACTATTAACATATTGTTTCCTATACTTAGCATAAGACATTTTCCACTCTTGAGCAAATGTGAATATGCTCTTACCACATTTAGGTTTTAGTTGTTGGATTTACTTGATTCCAGCGAGATGTGTTCAAGCAGTTTTCTCTCTTGTTGCATGCTGCCGTGAAGGAACGCTGAGCAGTGCTTAGACGTTCTCATTCTGTGGTAAGTTTCCCGATGATCTCTAGATTCTACTATTATTAGACTTTATTCCTATTTTTATTTATTTATTTATTTTTATTCCTGTTTTTCAAAGAAGGATATCTGAGCAGATGGAAAACATAGAAAGAAAGAATGATACATTGGCTCTGACTGACAAGACGAAATTTAGAAATCGCAGAAGTACATTAGTTGACAAGGTCAGGCGCCCTTTGTGTGACTGATAGTGTTGACGTCTGCTCCTCCAGAAGCCTCTTCATCTTAGCCTCTCACTGTGTTTCCTCTCAGTTTTCAAGAGTGTCATCTGATGCAGGATTCTTCTTGATAGAGCAAGATTTCCATCACAGATTCTGTTGTTTTGGAAACTTTCTCTCTCCATTCCTTCCCCTCGCCCGACCCCCAGACACACACACACACACACTCACTCACTCACACACTCATCAGTAGCAGCTCACTTTCTAATGATCCATCTTTGTTTTTAAATACATGTAAAAGTTGCCTTAAAGATCCGTAGGCAGAGTTTTTGGACAGTAGCTGTGGAAGATCTCTGTGAAGGAAGGAGGATGGTCCTGCAGGATCTTTATGTTCCCCGAGTGCCACGTCCTTTCCTCCCCATGTTCAGAGCACGGATGCAGGTGTCCGGGTCTGCCCTCAGCTGCTGGCTCACCTGTGCGTGGAGTGCGGCAGCCCCGCTGCCGGATGAGGGTTGCCTGGGCGGAGCCTGGGAGGCAGGTTGCATCCTGGCAGGTCCACGCAGTCCCCACCCCCCCCCCCCGGGCGTGGCAGTGGCGCCTCCGCCCTGCTCGCCTGCGCAGGGGCAGAGATCAGGACCCCGGGCCTCATGGTGCCATATGCCTTTTCTTATAGTGCCTCCTCTGGGTCAAGAATTACTTGCTGACTTTCACTGGATCTTAAATTTCAAGTTTGCAAACAAAATACAAAGCGCTTTCACTGGACCTTTTTTTTTAAAGCTCTGAAGGTTATCCTCTTGTGTTTGTGTAGTGCTTTATCACTTACATCTTTGGATTTGATTCTCCTGACAGATGTTAGCCCACGGTTAGGAGAGCAGGAATTATTATTTGCATTTTTTACAGGAAAAAGGCTGGCTTTGAAGGGAGGTGCCCTGGACTGCAGGCCTGGCCTTCCAACGGCAGGTTCCAGCCGGGCCCCTGACTGTGACCCGCACTGCGTTTCAGGGCTGCTTCTTGGTACATTCAGTCCTTCTTGCGAGATGTGACGGCTATTGTTTTCACTGGCCTCCAGCATTGACCCTCACCAGGAATTAGGGATAAACCGGCATTTGTGCCGCTGGCTTTAGGGCCTCCCCTGCCCTGTGACATGGAGCCCAGTTCCGAGGAACCGGGTTAGGAAGAAGCTGCAATATCTGAGGACCCAGAGTTAAAAGGCTATAGCTCCACGTTCTGCACAGAGACTTCCGCTGCAGTGAGTATTAGTTTAATAGTTGTACAATCATGTAATTTGGAGAAGGTATCAACTCTGTACAGGAAATACAGGTTTAACAGAAATCATTTCATTTGATCCTTATCTTCAAAAAACCTGAAGTGAGAAGTTGGAAGAAAGGACCTAGGTGGCTTGAATTCCACCGCCTGCTGTCAGCGGCGGCTGAAAGCCTCATTGTCGTGAACTCTCTGCCTGAGGCTCTGGGAAACCAAAGCATCAGCGAACGGCTGAGCCAAGTGAGTCACCTGCTGAAACGAGCCCTAACGAGGTCCCGGTGTGGGACCTCGGGAGGCTCGTGGGCTCGAAGAGGCTGCGGAGGCTTAGGTGACATTCCTGTCGGGTCCTTCCTGGCTTGCAGGGCGCTGGCCCTCCCCTCCTTCCCTCCCTCCTCCTCTGGGCCCCGCCCTTCCCCTTCTCTCAGGTGGCGGGGATCTAAACCCCTGCCGAGAGCGTCTCTGATGGGTCACCAGCATCTGGAGCGGGAAGCCCTGGCTCTGCGCCCCAAGGCCTCTTGCAGCAGCGGGAGCCTCCAGGGTCCCGGCTGGCGCTTGACCGCGCTGGGCACGCGTGAACCGCCTTCTCCCGCCAAGAGGTGGCTGCCGGCCTCCCCTCCTTCCTGCAGTAGCTAAAGCCTCCTGATCTGATCGGGAAGGGCTGCCATTTAAGGAAACCATGATAATCACGTGAGCTCGCGTTCAGCAGGTGAAAGGACGGTGTCTGCAGCTCATTTCCCATCTCCGTAGTGGGTTGGAGGAGCGGCCAGCCTGTGTGGGAATAACTGGGAAACCAGAATCTCCTGGACGGCCCTTTATTTTTAACCTGCTCTATGTGTCAGTTGTTGTTTTAAAGAAAAGACCTTTCTCTGAATCTGAAATGCTATTCATTCAAATATATGTTTAGCCTTTATTTCCAAGTTTAAGACCTTACTGAGTATATAAACTACTTGACACTTCTTACAAGCTGACTTTCACAGCAGTCTCGTGAGATAGACGCTATTATCCTTCTTCCTCCAAAATAAGCCTTGGAGAGAGAATAGCTCAGTTTGTCTCTGACCAGCACCCGAGGGCTGAGAGCCTGCCTTGTGCCGGCTTGGACGGGCTCCCATGTTGGCTCTGCTGCCGGCCGGCCGCCTCTGAAGCACAGAGACCATCGTCCTTCTCCTTACGGCCAGCAGCAGCGTCTCCACTGCGGAGCCAAGGCTGGTGACTGGAGTGCGGCACTCGAGGTCCTGTCCCGCCTGAGGCTGCCGCGCCTGCGCCCTTTGGGTCGGGGGCTGAACCTCACCTGGCCCCTGCAGGGGCCTTCACCGGGCTGGCTGGGCCGCCTTCACATGCACGCACACGCACGCACACGCACACGCACGCACCCTCCACATCTGGCCTCCACGCTCACCCTTGCTTGCAACGCACGGAGCCTTCAGAGCACCTGAAGCAGGGGCACCGAAACGGGATGGCCTCAGACCAGAGCAGCCTCGTTGGTCCATCTAGTTTAGAAGCAACTGATGCAGCCCCTTCCTCTGGCAGGTGAAGCCCTTCATTCCTCAGAGACGTTCACTGACTTGGAACAGTTCAGTCTCAACACGGCTGCAGGCCCCCGTGGTCTTTCCGCTGTGGCTTCCAGCAGATCACGTAGCCAGCGAGAGTGCTGCGTGACGCCTTAGCCATTCACGCGGAGACGGTCCCCTGGGTGCTTCCCTGTCACTTAGGAGCCACACTCAGCCGCAAGTGACGGGGGCCTGCAGGGGCTCCTCTCTCCTCACGGCCTGGAGTCCACGCTGCGGCCCTTGCGTCTCCCGTGACCCACGGCGGCAGCAGCAGTGGCCACCCCCGGGGCCTGTGCCCTCGCTGGGAAGAAGAGAAGGCCGCGGACTTACGGTGAGCCCTGGCCTGTGGCCGTTCTGCTCTGCAAGGGAAGGGGCTCGTAGGGCCAGGTTTTCACTCGCAAAGACTCTCTCTCTGGTCGAAGGTGGGAAGGGACGCTGCAGGGGGTACCTGCCCGCCCCACGTGGTGTCGCAGGGGGCCTGGCTCTGCACTGGCCCCGGGCACGAGGCTCTTGGCCCGCCCGGCCCCTGACCCGCATCCGGCGCGGTCTCACCCCCTCCCAGGACCCGTGTCCGGTGCCGCCCCACGTGGGCTTCGTGTGGTCGTGACAGTGGTGTAAAGTAGACGGCGAGCAGTCGGGGTGCAGAGCGTGTGTGGCCTCTTCAGCCTTGGCTTTCCAGGCTCCCGGTTTTGTTTTATGGCAGCTCGTGGGTGCTCAGTCCAACACAGATCGCGTGCGATTGGCTTCTCACCCTGTAGCACTGCCTGTGAAGAGCTGCTGGCAGCTCGCGGCCGTCAGGCGACCGTGCGGATCTCGGCCTGCACCTCCTGTGTCGTTTGCCCTCTCTCGTGCTCCCTGCCACCCCGTGTTGGTGTCGATGGGACACCATGCGGAGCCGTGCTTGTACTCACGTGAATCTCCTGTGAGCTCTCCGTCTTGCCGTACCTGCACTTTTGTGTTCGCCCGTCCCTGCTTTTCCGGATTTTATAAAGAAACGGGGCGTCCCTCAGCGGAACCACCTGGCTGGGGCTCCTGTCCCTGAGCAGCCGCGTGCGCGCTGTAGCCAGCCGGCCCTGCAGCTTCTGAGCGCTGCCGCTACACTGGTGGCCTCGGAACTCAGCTGGGGTGATGGGAAAGTTGCACTAGAGGCTGCTTTCAAGTCTAAAGTTTGCAAGGTGACAAAAGGCATGTTATTGTCATTTTTGACATAGTAGTAGTAGTTTTCTCTGTAACTGAAATATAGTCTTTTAAAAAGAATTACACCATTGTGTTCTTTGAGGAGGAAAACTTGCTTCTACAATTTCTTGTAGATGGTGGGCTACCAAGTTTGCCTGCCAGCCACCTGAGGTGACTGTGGATGGAATCGACATGTTTGCAGCAATACAAGTTTTCTTAAATTAGGGTCAGCTAACAATAGTTTTTTTTTCCATTGAGATCTGGTTGGCGTATAACACTGCATTAGTTTCAGATGTACAGCATAAAGATTTGATACTTGTATATCCTGCAAAATGATCACCACGATAAGTCTAGGTAACACCTGTCACCTTGTATAGTTACAGTGTTTTTTCTTATGATGAGAACTTTTAAGCTCTACTCTTAGCAGCTTTCAAGTATGCAACACAGTGCTGTTAACTGTAGTCACCCTGCGGTGCGTCACATCCCCGGAACTGCACGGTTGTACCTTTTGACCCCCTTCTCCCCCTTCGCTCGCCTTTTACTACGACTCCTCCCCCACACCGGCAGCCACCAACCTGTGCTCTGTTTTGATGAGCTCCGTTTTCTGCTTGTTGTATTTCTTAGGTTTCTCTCATAGGAGTGAGGTCAGACAGTATTTGTCTGTCTTTGTCTGATTTATTCACTTAGGATAATGCCCTTCAAGTCCATCCACGTCGCTGCAAATGGAAAGATTTCCTTCCTTTTGTGGCTGAAAAATACTCCGTTTTTTGTTCATATCTATATATGAGCTATAGGATATATATTAAGCAGTTTTCAAAAAGGATCATATAGCAACAATAATCAAATTAACAATAAATAATAACAGTAAGTTTTATAACTGAAGGAGTCTCTCTACTCAGTTCCTATTTTGTGTGACAGGAGAGAAGGTAAATCTGCTTCTTAAAGGTGATTTCTTTCAGTGCAGGCAGAGATCACCTGGCATCGAATATATTTCCACAGGTGAATGTGCACATGGAGGTGAAATTCTGTATTTTTTTTGTAACATTCCTATATTTCGAAAATGTTCTGACCAAATAAATGTGCACTTACTTTTCATTTTCTGAAATGCTACTTTTTAACATAACATCATTGTTTCTAGAAACAAATCAAAAGGTTTTGTTCATCCCTCGCTCTGCCCCCCTCCCACCCCCGCCAGTATCACAGTGCAGCTCAGATACACAAGCTGTGGAGAGAGGAACACCCTCAGGGCATCTTTTTCTCTTTCTTTGTGGGTATCATGTTTATTAAGGGGTGGGCACTACTTTTCACAAATTTTACTACATAAGATAAATTTAAAGTGCTTAACATAATGCCCAGCACGTAGAAAGGACTCAATTTTCGTTGCTTCTTTTTAGTGATTAGGAGTGATAAACCCTGGAAGAATAGGACTGTGAAATCTCTGATCCTTCCCCTCAGTTTAAACCATGTAGCCTCAGACTTAGGACTTTTTAGGAAGGGTTTGGAGACATTCAAGGAAACTCCGCCCAGGGAGTTCGTTGTTTGTGGTGTTTGCCCCAGACCTCGCTGAGCCTGAATGCGCCGCCTGAAGGGGCACACAGGTGGAGGGAATGCTCATTTTTAATTTCAAGAGGAGGAGAAAAGTTAAAAATTGAGGCCGATAAAAGTTAATGAGGAACATTTAAATCTTTTAATGGGTCACTTTATGTCGCGAGTCAGAGTGGTTACTGCTGTTACTGTACACGTGCGGCATCGTCCTTTGTCTGCGGTAACTCTGTTCCCTGGAAAATGAGCCAGTGCGACGGGGAAGGCGCGTCCCTCTCCTGACGATGGCTTGTTCTTTTGACGAGCTCCACGGTTTTTTTTTAAATGGTGGAAAGAACAGGCACAAGGAAATGAAAATATAAAGGTTTGGGTTTGGGGTTTTTTTTTTTGCCATTTTCCCTTATTTGACAGATGACTAAATAAAACAGTTAGCAGCAGGAGAGAGCATTTCTGTCTCTTTGTGCTTAAAATTTTATTTGGGGATGGGAAACATGCCCCGAACCCAGAGGGTACACTTAACATGCCAGTTTTCATTTGAGAAGAATTACTTTTCCACCGTCGGTGTTCGGGGATGCAGCCTCACTCCACATACAGTGTTAATGGTCCAAAGACAGGGCAGCTGAACTTTCTGATGGGCTTTCCTTGGGAGACATTAGCATGTCCCTGGAGACGGCTTCCCAGCTCTGGTTAGTCAAATCTGTATGTAGGGAAAGCTTATGACTTTTAGAAACGTTACTCTTGGACGGCCCGTCTATTACCCAGATCAAATATGTGATGTGCACTGCTGTTTTCTCTGTGTTAGACATGAACTAGACCTTCACTGTACCCACCTGCAGAGCCCAGGCTCTGGGAACACGTCGTGCACTGGACCACCTTGAAGGAGGTGCTTCTGTCACTGGGATGAATAAATAAGGCAGAGTATCTTCACACAGGGATCAGTCACCACGACAGTCATAAATGTGGAACAATTCTAGGTACTGGTTCATGTAGTGAGGTTTTTTTTTTTTTTTTTTTTGCGGTACGCGGGCCTCTCACTGCTGTGGCCTGTCCCGTTGCGGAGCACAGGCTCCGGACGCGCAGGCTCAGCGGCCATGGCTCACGGGCCCAGCCGCTCCGCAGCATGTGGGATCTTCCCGGACCGGGGCACGAACCCGTGTCCCCTGCATCGGCAGGCGGACTCTCAACCACTGCGCCACCAGGGAAGCCCCTGTAGTGAGCTTTTTTGTGGTAAAATTAATCAGTTGCCCTTTCTTCAGAGTTATCAGTGATTTTCCTTAAAAACACAGTACCAATTTTTCCATAGCAATTTTTTTAAAGCTAAAACTCAATTATTCTGAGAAATATTCTATCATATTTCGTAGAGGGCAGTAACCTCATGAGCTGTTTTAGTAAAATAAAATAGGTGCGTGTGGAACTTATCTCTAAATGGAGCGTGAAATCTTGTGGGTCTCTCCCTAGCGTTTTCTCGGCCTGTGTGGCCTGACTCAGAAGGGTCGTGTGCTGTCAAGAGCAGCCCCGCCGCCCGGTCTTGCGTCCTCAGCCTTGTGCTGCTACCTCGAACTATGGAGCCTGAAACACTCACTCTATCACTCCAAGTCTTGCCTTTCTCATCCTCACAGTGAGGGGCTAGAGCCGTATGCGCTGTAAGATTCAGAATCTGAGAATAAGCACTTTTTCCATAAAAGTCTAATTACCATCTAGTATAAAATTCATATTGTTTTTAATGGTGCAGAGTATGCTTTGGTGTTTTGACATTGTGAAATCCCTAAATGAAACAAATAATTTATACAGCCCAATGTCATCTTTTTTTTTTTTTTCAATTTTCCTGAGTTAGTCTAGACTAATTTAAGCTAACATTTATTTCTGTTTCCATACCAGGGTAAGAGATGATATAGAGTGTGACTCTCCAATAGAAATAATTGGATAATAATAATAATTCAAGCCACACGTGCAAGCCATTTAATTTTATATAATTTAAAATTTTCTAGCAGCCACATTTGAGAAAGTAAAAAGAAACAGGTGAAATTAATTTTAATAGTGTATCTAACCCATTATATCCAATATACCATTTAAGTGTGTTAAAACTACACAATGTTATCAAGACATTTTACACTCTTTATCTTCTTCTGTACTCAGTCTTCACAACCCGGTATATATCTTACACGTTACAGATTGGCCACATTCAGGTCACACCTCGAGCTAACCTGCCATGGTGAGCGCTGCACCGGGACTCTGTAGATTTGTGGGTTTAGAGTCTGCCTTCTCACGCAGAGCTGCATATTTTAAAACCAGCTCTTACGTGTGTGGAATCCTGAAGAAGGGCATCCATGAGAAAAGAAAACCTGGATGCTCGTATAAGGCCGTCGTTTGGGATGAGCAGTTTGTACTTTTTCTCTGTAGTAATCGTGTGACTTGACAGTCGGTGGCCTGTCCTTGTCCCACTGAGGAGCAGATGGGGCCACGGCCAGGCTGTCCCTGCTGCAGGAGGGGGCAGGCACAGGATTCTCTTTCCAGTCTTTTCCCAGCACCGGCAAGGCCACAAGTGCATGACTTCAACCTTCTTGGGGGCAGCAGCCATGCAAGAATGGCCGTGACACCAAGGGCGCCGGTAACAAGGAAGGCAGCTCAAGCCTTAGAGCAGATCCTTTCGCAATCCAGAGAATCCCGGAGTTTTTTACCTAAAGGACCTTAGAAAGGATGTAGTTGTTGACACAGGATTAACTGTAAGAAAGGAGCATATATCTTTGGGTCTTTGATTTAGGCCAGACAGATTCACTGTGACTCTGTTCTTTCAGACAGGTAATTCAGAGGGAGGAGGAATCCCAGTTGTCAGGTGGAATTCTGGGCTAACTTACTTTACTTTACAAGTGCTTTAACTTCACAGTAAGGATCCATTTAACGTTGGAGAACGTTTTAGCTGCACCTTTCTGTATGGTTTTGAGGACTGCCAAACTTTGCTAGTTACAAGCTCCAAACGTCTGTTTAAAAGGAGCGTCGTAAGCTCATGGTGTGCTCTCTTTGTTCTTAGGGGCAGCAGTACACGTAAATCAAACACTTGTAACTTTACTGGTGTGACTAACATCCTAGGTTTTCAGTGAGTCCATGTCATTCTTTCCATTTACACAGCATCTTTTTCGGTAAGGATCTCAAACCTTTTTTTGGAAGAAGTTGGTATAGTTTTCCTAATTACAGAGATGTGGATGTTTTAACTCCCCTGGGGCGAAAATGGCTTGCCTTTAGGGTCAGCCAGGAGTCTGGGGGCAAATGTGGGATTTTAACCCAAGACTCCTGATTCTGGGATTTCCGCTCTCAATTTTAGTTATTTAAAAATATGAAGAGACAGGATACTGCAGCTCATTCCAGTGCACGCCCAACCACGTGTGAGCAAATAGCCACCGCAAAGCCCACCTTCTCCGTGGCCCCTCCTGCAGCCTCAGAACCGAGGGGCAGACACCTCATGCTTTGCCAGGTGCTTATGGGAGCGTCAGAGTGGTGACCCGAAGCAGCGGGTCAGGAAGCAGGAGACGCGGCTGAACAGAAGGTTCCCCTTCCAGGACCCTTGCTGCTTTCTGGGTAGTTGTGTCAGCTGGGTGGTGATATCAGAATGACACAGTCTTTATTGAAGTTGATGTCATAACTCAAATCACATGTATCTCACAGAAGACTTTTCATTCCAATAAATATTTTTTACCAAAAGAAAATCAGAACAAAACTGGTCAACTCATCAACTACTTGGCAAAGAGAAACCTTAGATGAAATTGTAAATGAAAAATATAAGAAAAGGAATGTATAAAAAACGGTATTGTCCTCTTATTGATGGGTGGTGTCTCTAATATACAGGCATACAACATATTATTTATAACTCCATGTTGATTTAAAACTTTGTGTTTTTGTAAGTGTACACCCCCCCCCCCCGAGGCCACGCTGGCTCACGGGGGAGGGTGGCTTTCACGTTCGTCCTGTGACTGCCCTGCTTTGTACACGGGAGCAAGTCGTGGACGTTTGCTCTGTGAGATGACTGGCCTGTTCATCTGGGAAAATAAAGACTCCACGTCCTGTAAGAAAAGTGTTCTCCTGGTTTAGTTAAAAGCCCCCTTTAAGGTAGACCATTCCTAGGAGAGTTTGTTTTACTTCCCTTATTTCACCACTATATGGCCCAAAGTAATGTATTCAGTCTTTGATTTCTTTCTTTTTAAGTTTAGTTTATTGAAGTATAGTTGATTTACAGTGTTGTGTTAATTTCTGCTGTACAGCAAAGTGACTCAGTTATACATATATATATTCTTTTTCATATTCTTTTCTGTTATGGTTTATCACAGGATATCAAATATAGTTCCCTGTGCTATACAGTAGGACCTTGTTGTTTATCCACAGTTTTTGGTTTCTTAAAACTTTTAAAAGTTTTTAGAAAGTTCTGTCTATTCATAGGTCACAATATATCGCTTTTGCCAGATTTGTTTCTTTGTTAAATTCTCCTAAAATTCAGCTTTGGAAAACTGGTATGTGGGACCGTGTGGCCCTTGGCTTGCCATCTCCCCACACCCCCCAGTCATATGGAGCTTTAGGTCGTCTGGGTGCTTGGGGGGGGGCAGTTAAAGTTAATGCAGTTGCGTGCAGCATCTTCCCCAGAAGCCCACGGTCAAACCCGAGAGAAACCACGTGTACACCAGGAGATGCTGCTGGGTGGGCTCGTGGCCCAGACCCGCGGATGGAGCAACCCAGCCTCATCTTCCTGCTCACAAGTGACAGGGGCAGGGATGGCTCCTGACAGCTTTTCCGTGCGTCCAAGCCCCCATGTCTGGTTCAGGCCGAGGGTCGCTGCGCCCCGCCCTGCCTGCTCCCCCAGGTGTGGCTGCAGTGAGTGTGCGTGAGCCCCACCTCAGGTGCTTGCTGGTCCCCGCCCGCGTGGGGCTGGGCACACGGATGACGAGTGACAGGGGCCTTGTGGCCACACTTCAGGGAGCCTTGGACCCCCGGAGGCCACGGGCCTGCTGAGATTAGGAGGCGGCTGCCGGAGGGCCGAGTCCCCTGCTCCCCAGCACTGGTGGGGGGGGGGGGGTAGGGGGCAGGAACCCTGGGACGTGCACACCCAGGATGTGTATACCCATGTCGTGTACAGCCAGGACGTGTACACTGGCTCATGCCCACCTGGGACGTGTGCACCTGGGACGTGTGTACCCGGGTCATGTACACCCAGGACATGTACACCTGGGATGTGCTCACGCGGGTGGTGTACACCCGGGACGTGTGTACCTGGGGTGTGTACAGCCAGGACGTGTGCACCCGGGTTGTGTACACCCGGGACGCGCATCCCCGGTGGCTGCAGCTTGTGGGCCTGGAGGATGTGCAGCATTGCTCAGCTGGACTCCACAATCCCCAGCTTCCCCAGAATCTCCGAGAAACTAGAATATCATAGAGATGTGAAGGCTTAGATTCCGAGAGCAGTGAACAGGTGTATTCAGATAACTTTGACTTTAGATTTCTTTTTTAAAGTCGTAAAAATTAGAATAGGCTTCAATGACAAAACAAAGGCATCTCTGGCTGTTTAACTGACAGCAGTTTGGGTTCTGGTTTGGCCTAAATCGTACCTAGGACTCTGAGGGATTCGCGGACTTCCCAGCGCCCGGGCACCCAGAGGACCCTCCTCCCACGCGTGCTGCTCGCCGCACAGCGCTGTCCGTCAGCTTCACCCCGAGTCCAGCCCCAGCGCTGTGGCTGTGCGCACCCACTGTTGCAGTGTCAGTCACCAGGGGTTCCGAGTGAAGAGCGCTGTGTCTCCGGGAGCAGCATCTCCAGGCGTGCAGGGGGGACAAGGCGATGCGTGCTTTCCATGCCCGGTGAGGGTGGCGGAGGCGCATGCGCAGACGCAGGGTTCCCGCTCCTGCCCTCGGGCGCCCAGACACCCCGGCGGGCCCTTCCCACCACTCACACCCAGAGCCGTGTGCCGGTGCTGTGGGCAGGTGCGCAGGTGAGCTCCTGTCCTCCTGCGTCCCGTGTCCGGCAGCGCCGCACCTGCGTCTTCAGCACCGGGGGGCCCAGGTAAGACGTGGGGAGAGCTGGACTGCAGCCCTGCAGAATAAGCGTCTCATCCCCGTTTGGCCGATGAAGCAACGGTGCGCAGTTTGGCCAAGCAACTTGCCCGGGGAGCGTGGAGACGCCGCCCCGGACGCTGAGGGCGGGGCACGTGCGGGCCTGCTAACCTCTCGTGCCCTTGTCCCCTTTCCTCTGCTTCCAACCCGGTTTCCTACCGTCGTCCCCCTCGGGGAGCGTAGATTTGCCTCTGATGGGTTTCTGACACTTTCCTTTGTTAGCTGCCCATTCCGTGTGACATGGGCCAGGACGAGCTCCGGGGCTGTCACCCTCCAGGGAGGGAGCAGAGCCCACAGCAGTCAGAGGCTCCACCCGGGGCCGTGGCTGGCATCTGCACACCCTTATTTGGCCGTTGGGTCACCGTCCTGGTGTGTGGGCCGTGCCCACAGCAGAGTGTCGAGGCCTTAGCCAGGAGAGGCCTTCCCAGGACAGATACAAATTTATTCGTTAAAATTGCTGACTCCTTTGTCTTTGTTTCATCAGATGACTACGCCTTCTTTGACTTACTCTGTCTGCCTGAAAAAAATCAGCGTGGGAAATCTGCCCTTCCTCCATCAGCCAAAAGCTGACCAGGGGTGTCATCCCGGGGCTTCTCCCGCAGGTGGGAGCGAGGGAGGGCCAGGCCGGCTGGCTCCCCAGCCAAGGCAGCCTGCGGGGAGTCCCCCTCTTCCCAGAGATAAGGCCTGGGCTCCCTGCGCTGCCGCCAGCAGCCAGCTGTTTCAGGAGCCCTTTTCTCTCATCCAAGATTGTTTCGTTTTGTACAACTTCATGTTATTTGAATCTTAGATTTTTTGAAAATGGCTTTCTCAGAGGCTGTTCTCTTCTGCACCGTTTGTCCTGCGGCCCTCGGAAGTCTGGAGGTCCTGTCCTCATGTCACGTGTTCTACACTCAACAGCGCTTTTCTGTTCTGAGCTTGCCCTCCTCCCCAAAGCTGAAATAAATCAAAGTTGGTGGAGACTCAGTCGCAATAAATCAAGGCCTGTCCAGAACTGGAGCCTGCCCAGTCAAAATGTCATAGCTTGGCTTTCACTGAGGATTAATTAAAGGCCTGATATAAAGCCCAGATGTGCTTCAGGAGAGCAGTGAGCTGCCTGGTGGCTGCGTCTCCCCAGGTTTCTGCCCACCCAAGAACACGCTGGAGGAGGACGGGAAAGGCATCCGAGGTTGGGAGGGCACGGAAGGGGGAGGTGCCCATCAGCACATCTGAGTGGACTTTATCTGGTTTGGAGGAAACAGAACAAGCTTTCCAACAAGGAGCACATTCTCTCCGTGTCAGGCTCTGTGTGTACAGGCTTTAAATGGAAGGGAAATGCAATAGCTCAGAAGCTGTATTTTAATTGAGGAAGACAAAAGAAAATGGAACGAGTAAAGGTGCTTTCAATGTTAAAAAAAAAAAAATTGTAGTGACATCAGTGCCTGGTTCGCACTGCCCTTGTAAATGTTTTAGACCAAAGAAACTGTGGGATAAGCACGTCCGAGATGTTTGTGCTCACAGAGAGCTGGACTCGCCGGAAGGGGCTTTGGGGTTAGAAGTTGCTCCCAGCCCTCCCTTCGTTTGTGCACAACTCCATGGAACCGTACAGAAGAGGGTGCTAGATTAAATCCCCACTGAGCAAATCTGCATGAGAGGGAGCGTGTGGCATGAACCAGTTCTCCATGTGTACAAACAAAATACTGCATTGGAAACAGAAAACAAGGAGTAGCTTGTGAGGTAAAACCATGCATCGTGGCCATGTTTTTGTGTGACTCTAAGCTTAGTATTAACCACTGTAGAAATCTGATTCTGAAGTTGGAAAAAAGACACCATCAAAGACTAATAATAATTAACGTTCTTTCCTGTGGTAATGTGTTCGCTTTCCTTACTGAATATCTGAAAATTAGCTATTTAGAAACTTCATAAACAAAACAGTGAACCTCCCAATGGCCGTACAGTCTCTAATAAATACTTTCATAGGAAGAAATGAGGCCCTTTGTGATGAGGAGACCTCGCTGTTTTATAGCATATCTTTATGTTAACATTAAGTTTTTATCAATGGAAAGTTCAGCTTTTCCGAGAATGCTGGATTTTCTCACATTGCCCTATTGATGTTTACTTTCTGGACTGAACATCTTGTTTCCTATGAACTTAAATAATGAAATGGCATATATGTTAAACAAATTCCAGAGAAACGTTGTGATTTCAACTGAAATGATCTGCATGTTTTTATATCTGTTATTTGACCCAGGTATTTAAATATACAACCATATCCAATTGTAAAGATATTTTTTAATCTAATGAATTTTTAATAGACACATTATAAGTGGTCATATATGGCTTCTTAGTATTTTTATTCTATAATCTGATTATTGTGGCTGAAGTAGCAATTTAAATAGACTTTTTTTAAACATACCTGTGCAATTTCTCAGAAGTAACAATTTCAACTATTTTCCCGATGATCAAGCCCTGAATTTCTGTTGAGGTTATTGGGGACTGGCAGGTCATTTGGGGTTGTTACGTCTCCAGCTGCATGATACTTGGTTTTCTAAGGCTTTCCTCAAGGACCCTTGGCTTATTTTAGTCAGTTATCTGGGAAAAAATAGTTTATTGCAAACTGACATTTCCATTGGTCCAGATAATTGACATTTTCGGAAGGACTGCCATTTCGTGCTTTCTTGCTTATTAGTCCGTGAGGAACTTTCATGTTTACCATTGCTTCTGGTCCTGCATGTAAATTTCACTAGCTCTGCGCAAGGTTGAAAGGCCCCAGTCAGTGCCTCTAGAGTGAAAACTGGGTTTTAAGAGTCAGGAAATTTGGAGAAATAAACCTTCCCTTTTGGCCATCTTAAATACTCTCACATCCTCAACACTCAGCATGCAGACTAATTGTAGCTTCTGGAACTCTGAGTCACTTGGCAATTGTATACGACACAGCGCGGGACATCATAAAGGAGCCTCCCTCCAGATCTTCCAGTCCATAGGCTGTTCTTTTATGTTTCAATTTGGAGTATTTTCACCTTTGTATAAAGCTGTATGTACCCTTTTACCTTTGGGCGGTAGTCTTCTTGCCCACAGTAGGCCTTCTCCCCTGTCTAACCCTTTTACCTTTGGGCGGTAGTCTTCCTGCCCACAGTAGGCCTTCTCCCGTCTAAGCCTCTGTGGCAGTGATTTGTTACTTACTTGTTTGTGTGTCTGTCCATCTAGGCAGATTCGAATTCCTGGAGGGTGAGAATGGTGTGTTTCCTTTGGTTTCTGCAGTGTCTAAGTGACAAGCACGTGGTATGTGGTGATGATGGAATAGAAGGGGGCGGGCATATGTCTTTTCAGGGACACTTAATATGTGGTTGCCACACATACCAGAGGCCACAGCACGTTTCTTGACAGCCCTTCAAAAACTACTATCTGAAAATGCCCCCCTCCCCCCGAGGGAAGAGCACAGGTTCTCCCGGTACACAGAGTGTTTGGGGAAGATGCGGCAATGCTTTCTGTTTGGATGACTTAGTTTTTGGAAACAGTAATCTATGATCTTCAACTGATCTGAAAGAGTTACTGCAATTCCCCAAATTAGGTAGCCTGGCTTCTAGAATAATCTCATTCATTATGTATTTTTCCTTCTGTATTTCTAATTGTATTGAGGCAAACAGCTAATGTAACAAACCTGTGTAGTTTTGCGAGGTGGGAGCATATGCACCATTACAGTCACACCACCAGTGCCAGCAAGGACATCTCATTACCGAGCCCAGGTATTAACACTATTAAAATTCAGAATAGATGCACTAAGAACTTGCCGTGGTCAAAAATCAGAATTCTGTTCCACAGTGTACCTTATTTAACACAGGCCGTCTGCAGCCCAGGTGCTGCAGCCCAGGTGCTGGGCAGTGGGTGGGCTCCAGGCCTGCCCGCCCCCTGGGCCTGGGGCCGGAGCTGGGAGCTGAGGCCCAGGGGCCTCCAGCTCACCTGGAAACTGTGTCGGCTCCCAGGGCCTGCTTGCCCTCGGCCGCGCTCTGATTTCGATTCCTTGCTAGTTAACTGTGTTGGGGAAATGGCCAAGGGAGGAGAAAAAGCCACAGCATGGCCCGTCCCCCCCGGACAGGAGGAGCGCATTATTAGTTCAGCAGCTTGGCGTGAGCGAGTTGTCTGAAACGCTCTGGGAGTGATGGCAACCAGAAGCACTGTTTGCAAGTTAGGCAGCCTCTGTTTTCAATGTATAACATTTTAGACTCGAAGGTTCACTTAGAAATTGTCTGCTTTGATTAGACGTGGAAATGAAAACCAGAAGTCAGCGACGTATCCTGTGTCCTCCGGCCAGAGCTGTTAGCCCCCTTGGCTACGGTTTTGTCTTTCCACTGTTGTCCCATATTGTCACGTTATTTTAAAGCTTGGTAAAAGGTGATCATAAAACTTCATGATTCGTTTCTGAAAGCACATTTATCCATGTGCTTATAACGTGTGTCCTTTCTATCTGTGTAGGATACTTCAGCATAAACCATCTTTAAGTCTCTGAACCCACTTACCAGCGTGGGTTCCTTCTGAACGTATTTTTAACGACAGTAATGCTTAGCTCTTAAATTCAAGGGCCTAGTTATAAAAAGATGGGCAGGGGGGTCTCTGCTGTGTCGCGTCTAAGGCGGCTGGCAGTGTTGCTTGTAAAGCCACGTGTGGTGCAGGCATCGCCTGGCTCGGGTGAGCGGGTACCCACCGCATCTGCTTGGGAACCGCCTGCCCGGGGGTGGGGGTCCCCCTCTCCCGAAGCCCCCCGTCCCGTGTGGAAAGCAAGTGGCTCACACCTTAAACGTTAGCCCAGACGGTGTGGGAGCCTGTGGCATCCCGTCACAGGTGACGGTGTTCTCTTCGGCCAGCGTCTTTGCTGCCAGAGCCCCGCCAATGTGTCTTCTATTAAGATGACGTCATGTTTACAAAACAGTCTGAGCTGACGTTCTTCTGCAGCCTTAGGAGGTTGTTCTTTGGCTTTGAAACTTAATATTTTTTTACAGTAAACTTAGTAAAACTTCTGCTTTTTTCCATCATTTCCTGGAATGGCCCAAGGGGTTTTCCTCTTGCTTCCTTGCAGCCTTCGTACTGGGCTTTCTTAGTGAAGGTCTTCTCTCTCCGGCGGAGCCAGTTCTATACAGACCTCTCAGGTCACCTTTACCCCTCTTTGCCGCATGGAGAATTGCAGCCACTGCTCCCTTTCTCTCTCTCCACGTAACCCTGATTCACGGGAACCATGGTTTTAAATTTCCTCTTAGTGACGAAGTTAGATATTGTTAAGTATACTAGTTCGTAAATATTAGATCAAAGCATTCAGAAAAGCAGTAGCACCGGTAACATTTGAATCCGATACTGTACGTGTTCTTTCCGGTAGACGTCTCACCAGCTCCACAGGCTGGATGGATGGGGCGGGGGGCAAAGGAAGCCTCCTGGTTTATTCCCCGACCTCCGCTTCAGTCTTCTCAGCAGAGACCGGCATGGATGAAGGTTGCGATAGCTGACAAGGCACCTTGACGGCCGTCATCTCTGTCTGTCCCTTCCTTCGTGGCGTCTGTCTCGGTTGAGGTCCGCCTGCTGCGTGATCTGTGCTCATCTTCCTCCTGCTCTGTGCTCTGAGGCCCCGCTCACTCCTAAACCCCCAGCCCCGACCCACCTCCTGGCCCATCACGGGCAGCGTGAGTTATTCAGAGGGCGGCTGGCGCGATGCGACGCTTCCGACATCCTCACCTTCCACGCAGCTCCACGAGGCTGCCCCCATCCCCTGTCTGAGAATCCGTTTGCAGGCTGCCTTGTGTCCTATACTTCATCTACCTTGAGTAGGGGGCGCCGTCTTTCTTCCAGGCTCGTGAGTGATTGTCACTGGCCCCTCGGACCTGGCGTGGCACCAGCGCGTGTTTACGCCTGGTCCACGTTTACTGAAGGAACAGACAAGCCAGCACCCTCCGGATGAGGAGGGAGGACACTTTTGTTCTGCCCCGTGCACAGGGCAGGGAGCTGGGCCTCAGAGTGGATGGGCAGGTGGGGGCAGGGTGGCTGGCCCGGGCCCCAGCTTCGCACCCCATCCCTCCAGCCCAGCTCCTGGGGTGCGGCCCGCCTCCTGGCTGCTCTCTGGATCAGGCCCTTCCCAGATGTGTAGTGAAAAAGAGAGAACGGGGCCCACAGAGGACAAAGGCCTGCTGATGTGCGAACTGCCTGTCCATCTCAACGGGGCGTACCCCGTGTACTTAACTGACCTAACGTGGTCAGATTCTAAACGAACTTCAACTGAGGGACGAAGGGTACATTCACGCCCTTGACCTGCGTGTGTGTTGTCACTGAGAGGAAGATGCAGCTTCTGGTCATGGTATCGTTCCGGATCCCCAGAGCTCCCGGGCTGGCACACTGCTCCAGGCTGTCCTCGAGGAGCACCTGACCTTGGGACCCGCAGGGCCCGGGGCCCGGCAGGGCGTCCCACGTGCAGCGGCCCCAGGAGGTGGAGGGCAGCCGCTCTGCTCTGCTTGGGTGAGGCCGTTGTGTCCACTTCCCCGTCCGCCCGTCTCAAGGATGCCTTCTCCCTCAGGGCTCCTGGGGGCCCTGCTCCCCGGCTGCTGTGAACCCGCGTGAGCAGTAAGCATCACAGACAGGGGAGAGCCGGGAGAGGGGCTCCCAGGGAGGAAAGAGGCCCTGCTCACGTCCCGCACCCGCTCAGCCGCCGCTGCTGCTCGAGCCCCGGGCAGCGGCCGTCCGCTGCCTCCTTCCCTCCCTGACGCTGACCGTGGCTGAGCCCCTTGGGGAGGGAGGTGATGGCGTCCACACAGAGACTGAACTGGGTCGTTTCTAAACCATCTCACGCCTTGAATTTTTTGGAAACACGAGCAGTTTAATTCAGAAGGTTTCTTTCCTCTCGAAGTCTTCTTGTGCCTGGAAGCAAGAGGGCAGGCTGTGAGGCTCTCCTCGTGGGGCAGGGCTGGCTGTGGGCCCCAAGCAGGAAGGGAGGCAGAGGGCCCCCGCCTGGCTAGGGTCCGCCCCGCACACAGTGTCAGATATGCTCAGGTATGAAGGGGTTGCTTTCCGGAGAAAGGCTGTCTGGGACTCACTGAGCATTAGATGGAGAACAGCTGTCCTGCCCGTGGTCCCCGTCCAGCTCTGGTAGCGGTGAGCTTGGGCCCCACTAGCTCGCCAGCCCTTTTCCATCAAGAAGCTGGAGGTTGGCACTTGACAGCACTGTCTATTCACATTTGAATGAAAACTTCAAAAAAAAATCTTTCCTTTTAGGCTATGTGAATTATTTGTATAGACTTAAAACTGTGTCTTGGGTGAGAGTGAAGAAAAATACAGCAACATAATTTATAAAAATTAAGACATCGAAAGCATCGGGAGTTGGAGTTCATTTCACAGAAGGACACCCCACAGGGCGCTTCGAAATCGTGAGCTCTCCCAGTGCAGCAAAAGCATAAAGCAATACCTTTCTGAGTTATACACATTTTGCAAGCACACATCCTTTGCCTCGCATGATGTGTCAGAAGTTCACGGAATTGAGAGCACCCCATTCTGATGTAAAAACATCTAATTGCCTGAGAAAAGAAAGCATCATGGCATAGGAATTGCTTGGCAGTGGGGTAGTTGGCAGAAGCCATCCCTCTTCGGAAAGGAGTAGCTCACGGCCCTGAGGAGACTCCAGCGGACCTGCCACAGACACTCACTTGTGCGCAGCACACCAGCCCCCGTGCTGCAGGCTTCGCGCCCTGTGGATGGCGGTGGCTGCAGCCCTGCTCCTGGAGCAGTGCAGACGCTCTCCGCTTCTTCGCTGGCGCTGGGGCGTTAAAGCTGGAGCTGGAACTCAGGTGACCTCCTGAACCTTTGTCTCCCGCAGTCATGCCATCTACTAGCAATCTGTCTTTTGTTTAGTTTTTCGTAACATGTGCCGTTTTTGTCCCGCAGAAAAAAATGCAGCTAAATTCTCACTCTACAATCACATGATGGGAAAGGCAGCCTCATTCTAGCAACCTTAAGGCACCTCCCAATGAATTCCTGAAACTTTACATTTCTTTAATGCTCATCAGAAGATAAGCATTAAAGATGCAAAATTGGGACCATAAAGGAGGTTTGGTTATATATAATTTTTTTTAGATGAGTGATTTTGATAAGTCGCACTAGTTAAAAGTCCCCCACATACATAGTCACTTCTTTTATAAAAAGTCATTTAATCAGTAATACAGGTACATGGTACATGATTCAAGCAGCTTTCCATCTATGTTGGAGTGTTTAGAAATTGTTTTTTCCTAAGATTTCCACTTCTAATGCTGATACTGGTTTTATTTTATTTTATTTTTTAACAAGTAGAGAACATTCCCTCATCGTATTCTGAGTACAGTTCCCCTTTGAGCCTGGATAGGCTGTGATTTTCGACGTGGATCAGGAAGGCTGAAGTCAAGTGCATTCAAGTCAGATGCTGTTTTCAAGTGAATGTATTACATGTAATGCCTACAGTTTTTGTGAACATTCTAAGCATAAAGCAGGCAAGTCAAAGAGAAAGATTTCTTCGCTAAATCACCTTTCTTCTATACGTGCTTTTTTCAAAAAGTCAACTACTGTCAACACTTTGCATGTTAATGTTAATTCCTTCCTTTAAGGTATACTAGATACGGCATAAATATTTTGTCTAGAGCCAAAAACCCCATCCATGCTAAGTAACAGACTTCTCAAAAAGGCAAAACAACGCAGTGACTGGAGAGACAGCTCCTCTTTCCAGAGGCCGGCGTTCTGTGCGCAGATAGAAGGCAGGCTTGGCCAGGCACTGCCCTCCGACGACACTCCTGCACTCGCAGCCCCTGGGCTGAAACCCCCAGAAACCGCTGTACGGGCCCTGGGGCCTCCCTGGCCTTAGAGCACCTTCGCAGCGTGCCGCCTTCAAATGACTTCTGGAAGACGCCGAATCTGTTTCTCAACTATGGAGGCTGATGGAGAGAAAGCAATGTCTTTCGTTTGGAAGATACTGAGGGGATGTGATTTTTTAAATGTTTTGTGATTGTTAATAAGTAAACTCCCATAGCCCTCCCAGCAAATGTATTTCAAATACCGATTGCCACAACCCCAGTATCAGTGGGCACTGGGAGCGTATTTGGGAAGAGTGTGAGACATCATCCCCAAACTCCGTGGAGCTCAAAATCTTTCACATAAAAATGTGATTTTTATTTTTTTTTTTTTATTTTAAAATTTATTTCATTTATTTATTTTTGGCTGTGTTGGGTCTTTGTTGCTGTGTGTGGGCTTTTCTCTATTTGCAGCGAGTGGGGGCTGCTCTTCATTGCGGTGCGCCGGCTTCTCATTGTGGTGGCTTCTCTTGCTGCGGAGCACGGGCTCTAGGCGTGCGGGCTTCAGTAGTTGTGGCTCACGGGCTCTAGAGCGCAGGCTCAGTAGTTGTGGCTCACGGGCTCTAGAGCGCAGGCTCAGTAGTTGTGGCGCATGGGCTTAGCTGCTCCGCGGCATGTGGGATTTTCCCGGACCGGGGCTCGAACCCGTGTCCCCTGCATTGGCAGGTGGAGTCTTAATCACTGCACCACCAGGGAAGCCCCTAAAAACGTGATTTTTAAAAACGTGGTTTTTTTCATTCCCATACTGTTTCTCTCTAAAGCTTTCAGTAAAGTAGCCTGTAGTATCTGGTATATGTTTATTCCCTTACTAGATAGGAACAATTTTACTAGATTGTTTTGTGGAAACAAAACAGTGGATTGTAACATCTTACTTTGTATACAATAAGAAAGATGCAGGTGAAAATGAGATAAATATGTGTTTTCACTTTGAAACTGTAAAGAAAGCACTAAGCAGTATTTAAGAAATGTAATATATTCCCTTCTATTAATGTTTTAATATTATTAAATGTTTTGATATTAAAATTAGATGATTGTTTAAGGAAGGGCCAGTTTTCCACAGCAGGCGATTTTCACAGGACAGGAGTAAACGTCTGTAAAACTCGTGACTTGTGACTGGGGCCGCTCTTCCCGGGGGGTCCCCATGGGCCGCTCTTCCCGGGGGGTCCCCAGGGGCCGCTCTTCCCGGGGGGTCCCCAGGGGCCGCTCTTCCCGGGGGGTCCCCATGGCTCGCTCTTCCCGGGGGGTCCCCATGGCTCGCTCTTCCCGGGGGGTCCCCATGGGCCGCTCTTCCCGGGGGGTCCCCATGGGCCGCTCTTCCCGGGGGGTCCCCATGGGCCGCTCTTCCCGGGGGGTCCCCATGGCCGCTCTTCCCGGGGGGTCCCCATGGGCCGCTCTTCCCGGGGGGTCCCCATGGCCGCTCTTCCCGGGGGGTCCCCATGGGCCGCTCTTCCCGGGGGGTCCCCATGGCTCTTCTTGGCGGGGCAGGGAGATCAGATTAGAAGTGTGAGCAAAATATTATTGCAGTCAATTAAAGCATTAGGCTCAAAAACCGATCAATAAGCTTTCAAGAACACGATAGGTCCTAATTTCATTTCACTGAAGAAAACCGTGACAGCTAAGATGAAAAGCCACGTTTCTTTTTGTGTCAGGTGTTCCATGATGGGTTAATGAATGGTTTTCTTCGCTAGGCTGACCCCTCATCTCCTGCTGCAGGTTGGCTTTCATGAACCCCCCCCCACCCTCTGACTCTCCACAGCCTCCCAGGCTGGGGAGCCCCTTCCTTGCCCAGGGCTCCCCACCCAGCTTCCCCGCTCGAGACCCAGAGGTCTCAGGATTGTACGAGGTTCACGGCAGGTCACATATTCTCCAGTATGTTTTCTAAAGGGCTGCTTGAGCTAATTTAATTTCTTACATTCATCGATTCCTCTCCGTCCACCTCCACCCCCTCCGCATACACGGCCCTTCACAGGAATCCAATTGCGCCTCAATGCACCTCATTCACAGGCCAGCTGTCCGGCTGCCCGGCTGCCTCAGGTTTCCCGATATAGCTCTGGAAATGATTTCAGCATGGCAAAAACGTTTCTCCAGCCAATTTGGAAAACAGGGTTCAATTTGTGAGGGGGGCCCAAAATGGCAACTGAACTGGGAAGCGGGGCTGGGACCGGCGGGAGGGGTGACGAGGGGCCTCTGCCACACTCGCCCCGACGCTCTGGCCTCTCCAGGAGCACCTCCCAGGCCGGGTCCCCCTTCTTGCACTGGGGTAGGATGGGGGGTGGTGAAAGTCAGGGTCTGGCATTGCACTCGTGTCTCTCTCCCCGGCCTCCTCTCTCTGGCTCGGGTCTAAGTGCAGCTCTGGTGTAAACAAGGCGAGGGGCCTGGCAGCCGTGCCAGCAGGAGGCTCAGCGCGGGGCACAGTCACGTGTGTTGCCCGGGCGTGGCCTGCGGTGGGGACGCCCGTGCGGCTGCGAGCGAGCCTCAGGTCTCAGCAGAGCGGGCCGAGGCGTGCGGTGGATGCCCACGTTTACACGTGCGGTGCAAGACTAACACTGCCCTGTCCCAAACGCTGTTGAACTTAAGCCACCTGCTCACTGTGGCTCTGTCAGTTAGATCCAAAAGTTATTTGTAAGTAATTCATACGGGGTGTTAAAAGGTTAATTAAGAGTGGATTTACTGTGGGCTTTGGTAAAAGATATGTGATCGAAACGCACACAGGCAGATTCTGGGTTCGGAAGGCAGGCTGCTGTCAGAGGCCGGGGAGGGACCACTTCTGTGAAACAGTGTGTGTGTCGTTGCTTTTCTCTGTGGGTGTAAACTTCAGTCTCTCCCAAAGAAAAGAAATATCGCATTTAAATGTGAGTGTAGCTTAATAGTAGGTGCTGCTTAAGCTCTGCCGTGTTGCTTCTGCTATGTGGCATTGGTGAGGTCAGAATAAGCGCGTTTATTATTCATAGTTTTTCCTGCAGAGAACACTGGACTTTGAATAATTTCAAAAGCCTAATACCTTCAGAAGTTAAACATTGCCCATAACAATCTATATATTTAGCTGTATCACTTAGACGTAACTATTGCACGTTGATAGTCAGTTGCCTCTGGAGCTCTTTGGTTTCACGGGTGGTTTCAGCATCTAGACGAGATACTGGCGCCATCACGTAACCTCTGACACCCGCACCGTTTCCCAGGTTCAGGCTCCTCCTCCCTGCTGTCCTCGCTCAAAGGTTCTCAGCCTTCTGGCTGCAGGAGGATGGCTTGGAAGCTGCAAGCTGTCGTTAAAGCACAGACTTGGGGGCCCTGCCCCCCCGAGTCTCTCACACAGCAAGTCTGAGTGGGTCCCAAGAATGCATTTTTAAACAACTTCCCAGGTGATCCTGCCGCCGCGCGTGGTACCACTGCTGTACCAGCCACTCACCCCTGTTGTGACCCAGCAGTGAGGGAGTGGTAGCCCAGTTTTAAGAATCAGCAGTTCTGGAGACCTAATGAAAAGTGTGGGGACCATCGTTAATACTGTACCACGTACGTGAAACTTGCAAAGAGGGTAGATCTTCAGTGGTGTCACAGTGAAAGGAGAAAGAGGAAGGTTACCTGTGAGGTGACGGGATGTTAATCTGCTTTGGTTCTGGGGTGATTTCACAGTGTTTACATACATCAAAACATCAAGTGTGTGCCTTAAATATATATAACTTTTGTCAGTTATACCCTCAACAAAATGGAAAAAAATTAGCCTGTCTGCCTAAATTAGGAGCTCAAATATTTCTGCAAAGTTGACCATTTCTTTAAAATAATCAGAAGTTTTCTAATCATCCAGGACTACTGCTAACATTTTTCCAAATTAGCATAATCTTTTCTGGACGTTGAGAGACAGGCCAAGGATATGAGTGGACGACACAGCCATTCACAGGCCCCGTTTGTTCCCCGCCCCATACATTGGATGCCTCGCTTTGACCTTCAGAGGGATGGTCGCTTGGACTTGGAAAGGTCAGGCTGCTGGGTTGGAGGTGACACCGCTCAGCTGTCCTGAGGCCCACGGTAGTGAGCACTTGCCTTGGGACAGTGTCACTGAGGTGTGGAGGGAGGACAAGTGAAAAGGATTTGTAGAAGTGGCACAACTTGGTAAACCTCCCCAAGTATGTGGTCCCTGCTCCAAAATGGTAATAATGTCTACTTGCAAGGTTTCCGTTAGGATTATTTTTAAAGTATTATTGAAAATATAGCTGCTAAATAATTGGTAAAGAATAAAGCCCTAGAACAGACTGTCATGGGTTCCAATTTAGGGCAAGTTCCTTGCCCTCTCTGTGCCTCTGTTTTCTCATCTGTGGGATGGGTATAACAGAGTTACTAATCTCACGTGCTTCTTATGATGAATAAATGCGAAAATGGGTGTGTGTGCAGAGCCTGGCATGGCGGAAGTGGTCAGTAATTTAAAGTGGCAGCAGTGGCCACTGCTAACACCACCACTCAGAGTAAAATTCTAAGAACAAACAGAAGAAAATAAGAAACATTTTCTCCAGTCGTTAATGAGAGCTAACCAATAAGAAGGACCTCTGCTGGTTTAATCGTTTATGCAACTTACAGCCTGAAGGTGCTGGGGTAAGTTTACCATCTCCTAAGAGTCAGATCTAATCTCTTATTACAATAACCGAACAGTGCCACCTCGGACGTGCAAACGTCAGTCGTTTTCACGCTCAGTCCTTGGTGTAGATGAATGTAATAAAATAAATATTGTTTTTGTTCCTGATTTTTAAAAAGTATAATTAATTGAAGTGAAGTAGATAAAACACGATGTCAGGTAGCCATTGTTCACTGCAGAACCCCCGGGTCAGAGGAAGGTGCCCTCGCAGGTCCCCCTAACGGGCGTTCTCTCATCTAGGAGGGTGTAAACCAAGTCGCTGTCGGGTCTGCAGGCTGCCGTAAATGCAGTGTCCTAATAATGTGAAGCCCGCTTGCAGTTATGTTCCCCTTTTCGTTCTCTGAGATGTGGTGAAGTTATCTGATTTATCACAGAATAAAATCTGCGCCATTTCTGGTCATTATCCTTTTCCCATTGATATTTTAGTGCTTGTTACAGTAAAATTCCAACAGAATTACACAACTGAGAAAGAAGGATTTGATAGGTCCTAAAAGTATAGACCCTAATGGATTTCTGATGGAGATTGAACTTGATGGCAGTATGCTAAGTTCTTGAAGTTGGAAATTAATGTTATATTTTTAGAGGACATTCTTGGCATTGCTTTTACCTTTTAGGAGGAGGGGAGGAGAAATATCATAACTTTTCTTCTTTTCTCAGACAAATGACCAAGCAGGAAGTTTTTTGTAAGTTACAGAAACATTCACTTTGCAGAGCGTGCTGTGATTCCCAGCTCAGTCCCTTTGGTCCCCCGTCCTTGGCATTTCTGCAGACAGCAGTCCTCAAAGCGGCCTGAGGACCACGCACACCCTGATTCATCAGGGCAGCCAGTGAGTTCAGAAGTCTTCTCTGTTTTGGGGTGTAGAACATGAGGAAAGGGCAAAGCTGGCCTCTGCCTGAGGCTGGATGGCTGTGCTGCGCCCCAGGCTGGCCTGCCAACCAACTGGTGTAAAAAAAAAGTCTGCAGGCTTCATCCTCCAGACCGAAGGGCTGTGTCCTGTGGGGATGGCAGGTGGGCAGTCACACAGGAGGTAGAAAGGACGGAAACGCTGGAGGAGGGAGGTGGGCGGCCCGCAGACTGGGCAGTCCGCGGAGATGGACCCTCCTTTGACACCTAGGGCACCTCAGCGGCCAAGGAACAACCATGATGTCACTTGGTGCCTTTCCACAGCAGTTTTTATAAACCAAAAATATGGGGCGTTCTCAGCACCCTGAAATCACTGCTGTGTCCCTGTGCCTTTGTAGTCTCCAGCCAGTGTCAGGTTAGACATCTTCTCCCACCTCTCCTGCTTTTCCCTGGTCTGAGAAAGTGACATGAAGTTCAGATTAAACGCTTCACTTCTTTACTTGGATCGCAGACACATTAATTTGATATATGCTGAAGATAAACACGCAGAAAGAGGATGAGTGGGGGAATCCACTTATTCTCAGATAGCTTTTCTTTTTTAACTTCAAAATGAGAAATAATTATATTTATCTCTGTAGCATGGAGATAACGAGGCTGTAAATTAATTTCCGTGCAGGCTTTTCTAATAAATTACAGAGTTTTGCTCTTTTCCAGAATCAGAAGTCCAATAGGACGTTTCTGGGTCAAGTGCCCCTGAGACGTCCGGGCCTTCTGCCCCTGTTCCTTTATAACAAGGGCGTTATCCCCTTAAATCCATAAATTATTTGAAGCATCCTTTTAACTTCTCAGGAGAGAGGTGCCAGATTGCTTAAATATTTCCTGTTTTATCAGAGTTCTATATTTCTTTTCACTTGTTTCAGCGTAGTTTCCTCCTATAATTAAAACAGCGTTTCAAAATTTAACATCGAGCAGGGAGCTTACAGATAAATGATAGAACTCTGTGGCTTAAATAGATAAATCTTGGGCCCCTGCCAGTAGGTGAATAACTCACTTCTATTCAAGCCATTTAGGAGCGATCAGCTGCAAGGTCGAGGGGCTCAGGGTGCGAGCTTAATGCACTTTTTAATGAGTAAATCATTGCTAACTGGCGCTCTCATAATTTAACTCCCTTTTTAATACAGTGCCTGTGAGTTATGCCCCTAAAAAGCAAGTGAGGTACCCTTAGGGCCAGAGGGGACTGGCAACATTTACCAGTGAGCGTGACACTGATGTGAACCAACGGATTATCTGAATTCCACTGCCTCACTTATCGCTTAGTGGCTGCAGGCTCCGATGGCAAGCCTGTGGACTGCATTATGTTAGCCTCAAAAATAAATGCTAATATCGGCGGTGTTTTCACATTCCCCACCATATTTGGTCAGTCGTGCTAGCTGAGCCCCTGAGGGCTGCCAAGAGTCTCGTTGGCAAAAAGTGCCACTTTGGTGAAGACATAACTGACCATCAGTCTTGTCTGTAGGCTTTCTGTAGTTGAACCTGCATCCTTTCCTCCCCAGAACTCTGGGATTTGTGCTTTTTATTCACTGGGATGATTCGAGTTATATGTGAATCGCCCTTCTAGCTTGTGCTTTCCTTCAGCGGCAGTGTTTTTGGTCTTTGGATAATTCTCATAAAGCCCTTAAATGTATAAGTTGAACAAATGGTTGAATTGATCTGTTTGTCACATGGATGTTTGACTGGGTGCTTAGGACCGTGGGTGAGAAAGGTGAGATACAAGGGGTCGAAGGACAGTGACCCCTTGTCGGGTCGTTGCCCCCACATGTAGGTTGATTGTGCCCCTTCTCCTTAAGTTCTGGCTCTGGCTCTAATTATAATTCCATTAGAGCAAAGTCTTGGCCAGTTGAAAATTACATGCTAAATATTACTTAGGTGGCTGTGTTCCACCCCTCAATTCTAAATGAACTAGAACTAGGTAATAAATTTTGTAATAATGAAAGAATACTTAGATTTGATTAAATAAACATGTAACAGTGTATTTGTATGTATTCTTATAATAAGGAAACATTAAACATGAGTTCCTTTTTGGTATATTTTATATTTAAATTAACATTAAAATGTAAATGTTAATGTTTTAATAATGAAACTTTTAAATCACTCAGCTTAACATACAGAATAATCAGTAGATATTCAGGTAGAAGCAAGGTATCCAGGTGCCAGGGGTGCCGACTTGAGTCCCATATCTGCTCTTTAATCTGTGTGTATCTCTGCAAGTCATAGATTCACATAAATTTTTTTCAGCAATACAGGGTTTTAGAATAGAGATATGCTATATCTGAGGGCCCTTCTAAATATCAAAATCTGTTTTGTAATATACGTGGAAAGATCTTTTTTAAAATAGTCTTTAACGTATTTAATTTGTGTTTAATTTTCATTTTTATTAGTGACTTTTAATATCCATTGATCAGTACATAAAAAAATAGATCAGTGGACAGTTGTGATTAATGCTATAAAATTAATTTTTAAGAAATAAAGTCTAAAGTTTGTATTTATTTTTCATGCCATACATCAGGTGAGTGGTCCTTTTCTCTAGGCAGCCCCACTTCCGGAGCTGCTCTGACCAGAGGCTAAACGACACACCCTCTTGCTCTCATCCTCACGAAGTAAACGCACGATAGGCCTCAGTAGCTCTGTTTTACAGGTGGAAAAACTGGAGCTGAGCCCAAGGGTTTGTAACTAGAGAGCCGGGAATTCTCTTCTATTACGTCATGTGGCCGCACCCTTGTAAGTCCATGCTTGGACATCATCACGTAATGAGTTCAAGAGCCAGAGAACTAAAAGGTCCCACCTGTAGCCATGCTGGTGCTTGTAAGAATCAGCAACAGAAAGTGTCAGGAGTCTCTTGGTCGCGGACTTTCTGTGACTATAGGTCACGTGCTGGCTGTTGCTAATGGTGTTAAGGTTAATTTTAGAGGATTTTTTTTTCCCCTCCTAAGTCTACGTGTAGAGTTTCTTCATTATTTCTCCCTCTTCTTTTTAAGTGACCCTAAGTTAATTGCAAAATAGGGAATTTTTTGGCCAACTGGTCCTCCTATCCTAAGAGCACTTCAGATCACAGGCTGGTTTATTTCATTCCAACCTGTCGTGTGTCTTGGGTGCATGTGTGTGTGCTCGCGTGCACACGTATGCACACGTACATCCTCACACGTGCTTAACTAAATGGTGATTTTGACTATAACCAATATTTCTATTTCTAAGTAATATTTTATCTTCATTTGAAAAGCCAATTAAATAGCCCTTTGGTCAGCCCCACTGAGAGCCCTGGGCATGAATTTTCTCTGTCTCCAGTTCTGCGGGACCAAGGGCTGCAAAGAATTCTCAGAGCCCTGCTGCCTGGTAAAGATGCTTAATTTAGACAGCAGTAAACTGGATGTTCCAGTTTGGAAACACCACACCATGTTTTTAAGCCAGTGCCTTCCTTGGTTGATTTAGAAAAGAAGTTCTAAAGATGAAATACTTACCACAAAGAAACCTACTCCTATGTGCGTTCAGAAGTAGTCAGTTTGACTGCCTTTTGTGGAGGAAGGCTCCTTGACATAGGACCTTACCTGGGAAGGAGTCTATTGACTTTCTCTGTAGCGGCGCGATTTGGCACCCCTGCTCGCTCTGTGCTCCTCTGAAGCTGCGCTGGCTCCTTCCTCCTGTGCCTCTGCCTCAGCTGCTCTGACGGCTGCTCCTCGCACCGCGTCTTGAGTGGTGTCTCCTGCTTCCTCCCGTTGTGCATCTTCCAGGAAAGCAGGTGCTCTTCATCATTTGAGTGATCTGAATCCCGTTACTTCCAGTAAACTCAGTAGGATTTCTGGGATGAGAGTTGGAGCAGTCCTGCTGAAACACTGAGATGAGAGCTGGGTGGTTTAGTGAAAAACAGAGCAGGCGTTGTGGGGTAGATAAATTCGTCTCATTTACGCGGCTCTTTTTTTAATCACATCTTTGCGGTTCTAAGAGCATGTTGTTTCTTCAGATCCGCTTCTGGCGACTTCGTCAGTATTGCCTGGGAAGGCCGCCTGGGAAAGACTGATGATGGTGTGCTACAAAGTCACTTTCCTTAAACCTGTATTCAGCCTTCTCTTTTCCTAGAAAGAAAGCCAACTTCATTTCTAATCTCAGTTGTTTGTTTTTTTTTAAATTGCTTAATGATTTTTTTAAAAAGTTTGGTCTTACGAGTTTGATTGTCAAGCCCAAGGGCTTGGCTGCAAATTGGTTACAGGGTCGTGGGGGGCATTTTATATATATATACAATATATATAATATATAAAAATAAATACATAATGTACATAATGTAGCTTTCCTTCATTGTTTCATCTCCTTATTCATATCCTCCATGTTTTGGATGTACGTCCAGGTTGATCACTTGTGTCGCAGGTTCCATTTCTGCAGGAAAAGCCTTCTGTTTTCCACCCTCTTTGGTCGCTTTGATTCCTTTATGCCTTCTTTTTCTCCTGCCTGTTTTTTAATAGATGGATGTCTTCTTTACGGAGAACAGAAGAATATTCTTTTCTAAAATGTCTTCTTTTTCCATCTAAAGGATATACCTCAGGAATTACTTTACCTTTGGTTCATCTAAAAGTTTCAAGGTAACAGGATGTTCTTTTTTTCGTTTCTTTATCCTTGATTTCTACTATCATATCCTTATTTCTAGTTTAATTTTTCTACTGAATACCTAATGCTATCTAATCAGGGTGTAGATTTAACTGCTGATTTCAGTGTTCACCAGAAGACATGCAGAGGCCTAGCCCTGGGCGGGCAGTGGTTGAGATTTACAGCTGGACGTGGGGCTTCGTTTCTGCCGCCGGAAGTTATCTTTGCTTCTCGTAATCCTCTGAATATGTTACTGGAATTGGGTTGGAATTGGGAGAATGCTGAACCAATCGTATTGCTTCTGCCTTTGCGTTGACAGATGCTGCGTAAGTGCACACTTTCTGACTCTCCTGGCAGAGACAGCAACTCTAGCAGCCGCTTGCACGTTCACTGAATGGCTAGGACCCAAACAGCGCATTTACAGGGCTGGGTAGAATGAGGGTAGTAAGTCGCACTTTAGCCCGGTACCGTTCTGAAGGCCTTCTTATAACAGTAAAATACTTGTGCAAGTATTCCTTCCCTCCCCTCTCGCTGTCTCGCTCTGCCTTCCTGCCTGTGACCACCTCCGCTTAGAACACACGGCATCACTCACCACTCTTCACATACGAGCAAATAACACACCGGTTGCTTGCTGAAGAGTAAAAGCAATCCACGGTCTCTCTCCTCCTGTTCACCAGGGTGCTCTGTACACCACAGATGGGGAGAACAAGGTCATCTGTTCTTGAAGCAAAACGAGCAGTGCCCCCGAGCCCCGCCAGTCCAGAGCTACGGTCGGCAGGGTTGTCACCTGGAAAGGCTGAGCTGCCCAGGCCGGGAGGGACCAGCCACCCCTCGGGACCCTCTCGGGTCTCCTGCACTGTGTCCAGATCAGAACTCACTACCTGAAGGTGGTGAGATGTCTTTTAAGAGATGTCTTAGAACCACAGTGCATTTCCAGACCAACCCACAGAGGCGTCTGTCCTGCCCGTGACCTGGTAGTTAGTGGATCATCTGTCAGGATGTTTACCTTCCAGTACTAGATTTTCTGCTGCTTAAACACAGAGAAGTAAAAAGGACAGAAAATCCATAGTGAAAAGAACTTGCCTGTTATTATCTCAATATAAAAACTGGGGTAATGTGCTAAGAAATAAGAATACATTTCTCTCTTCAAGGAATAGTCTTTTACTTAACATAAGAATGCCTGTATCAGCTCATAATTTTGAGGTCACCTTGTGTTTACTCACGCGGCCAGCTGGCTTCCTTAGCAGGTCAACACCCACACCATCCAGAGTTGCATCTCAAAGATTTCTGAGGGCTCTGAGCGGCTCTGCCGCTGCCTGGGTGCACTTTCGAGACTGTTCCTCTTGCAGCCAGGTTGTCCTTCTCACCTAAGTCTAAATATTTTTCTGTGTTTCGCACCCACTATCTGTTTAAATAGAAAATCACCAGTAAATTATTTTCTTTTCCATGTTCATAACTGAATTTTAGAAATAATCCGTGAATTCTTTGGGCTCGCTCTTTACTTATTCACAGTTTTTAATAATAGTTTATACAGGGAATATTTTTTGAATACTGGCATTTATTGCGACTTACCAGTTTTGCACTGGGGACCGATGACGCAGTGAATGCGACACAGCCTCTGACTTCAGCAGGTCCACTCTGTACCAGAGCAGCAGGCTCACTGAAGTCAGTCCCCATACCTGACGGGGGGCATGATGGTCGCTCTGGCCCAGGAAAATGCAAAACAGCGAGGGCTGCCTCAAACCCTGCTTTCCACCATTTGCTCTCTTGGGTGCGTTTCTCTTGGGAAAGTACCCTTTTATTGGAGTCTTTTAAGTTTTATTTTTAAGTGCTGTTTTCCAAATATCTAATCATCGACCTGGTTCTCCACTGGATTCCGCAGAAAGTACACTGGGTTCATTTATACTTCAGTTCCTATTTCTAGGGATTAAATAATACCTGTCCAGAGCATTAACATGTACATTGATGGGCATTGTTCATTCCACGCTTGTCACCCTTCTGTAAACGTGACCAGTGGAAATGTTAGAGCCTAGACCCATGGGACTGCGAGTCAGCCGTCTATGTGGACACGCTCCAGAGCACACCTGTAGAGCCAGGGGCTCCCCAGGGGTCGCGGGTTACAATTTTGAGGGTAAACACATCGCATCATCCCTCAGAACACCCATGGTTGTAACAATGGAAGGATGTCCCTGAGGTATTAACTAACGCAGGTTGGTTTGCATAGGTGACTGGAGGGCTTTCTCAAGAGATGATATTTCTCTGTGCAGTTACGCATCACCGCTGGACCAGGACGTAGCCAGTCACGTGCTCAGGTGAACTGGAGAATGCAGACAGGTGTGGCTGACCTCTGAATCCTGGGTGCTTGCCTCAAAGAGCATTTTGCTTCTAGATCTCATAAGTTGTATAAATTTACTCCCCAAAGGAAGCATCCCTCAAACAATGTGACATTCCTCTACCCCTACCTCCTGAGATGCACACGGTAAAAGGCTGCCGGGCCAGGTGGCCAAGGAAACAGTGCACCTTGCAGGATGGTCTTTAAATCTCTTCTGGTGTTTTTCAGTGGCCACGTGGGCTGTGTCTGGATTGCTCTTATGTAGAGTGTCCCAGGTGTGAAGAGGGTGCAGCCGCTTGGTGAGAGCGTGTGCCTGCCACCCCTTCCCCGCTGAGGCCCCTTCACCTTTTCCGTCAGTGGTTCTGCTGGCCACCTGGTCATCCGCAGCAAACTGAGACCACTCTCCTGTGGGTCTGACCCTGAGACTTCAGGAACGTTCTGTGACCTTGGGGGTTGGAAGTGACAGTTCCAGCAGCGCAGCATCTCTGAGGTGACCCTGCAGGGACTGCTGTCCATCAACCTGTGAGAAACTCTCTTCTCTTGTCCCCAGAAGGACGGGGACTCTGATACCGAGTCATAGAGGCAAGTGGTTTTACTTGGGCAGTTTAGCCATAACTGTTACCCGAGGAAGTTTTTCCTGCAAGGTCACTCTTCCTGGCTTGCCCGCCAAGGGAAAAGGTAAAGATGATCAGAGAACGCTGTACGTAGGAGAATTAATTATCTTATTTTTCACTATAAATCAGGACGGAAGGGGAGAGTCTTATATCATGGTATATTCTAGGTAAAAGTTCATTGCAGAAACAAACAAATGTCCGTATTAATACCTAACGTTTGTGTCGTGTGTCAGAGTTTTCAGAAAACGTCACCTCATTTAATCAGTGCTCATGATGGCACTGGGTAGTATGGTTGTCCCCTGTTAGGTGAGGGAGCGTCACATCACAGAAGTTCAGGAATTGCCTGAAAGCCCCCCATGAACCTGGGTCTTCTGCTCCCAGCCCTTCCACCTTCTCCAGCCTCACCCCACAGCCTCCCAGGAACCTGGGCAGAGCTTTGTTTCCTTAACGAATCTTCACATTTATTTTCGGCGTCTGTTTATTGCATCATGAGGATTACATCCTTTGCTTAAAGATTAAGGATTATATAAATCAATAAATGATCTCTTTTACGTTTCACTTCAAAGCCTTTTCTTTTCTCATCACCTTCAGCTCCTCAGCATAACCCCAAATGCAGGTCATATTTCTAGTGTTACCAACACTGAATTATCTTTTTTTTTTTTTTTTTTTTGTGGTACGCGGGCCTCTCACTGTTGTGGCCTCTCCCCTTGCGCAGCACAGGCTCCGGACGCGCAGGCTCAGTGGCCATGGCTCACGGGCCCAGCCGCTCTGCGGCATGTGGGATCCTCCCGGACCGGGGCACAAACCCACGTCCCCTGCATCGGCAGGCGGACTCTCAACCACTGCGCCACCAGGGAAGCCCTGAATTATCTTTTTGTTTAATGAAGATGCAATCCAGGATACATTATAAAAATATTTTAGTCATTTAATTAACACACACATGCACACAAAATCATTTTTCCTGCATATTTTAAAACATGAGATGAACAATCTCAATTCTTATTCTGAGCACATTTTACTTTGTCAAGTTTACTTTGGCAAATAGAAATTGTGAAAATATTTGGCAGTACTCCAAGATAAAAAAACCCATTGAGAACGTCTTGATATACAGTACTTTAGTGACTTTAGTTGTCAAGACTCCATAGTCTTAAAATCTCTTCTGATTTCTAATCTACCTGTGTAATTCTGGTGTTTAACAGTTTTGAGATGATAATAGAGTGCCATGGGTTTTATTTTGTGTGCATGTGTGTGTTAATTAAATGACTAAAATATTTTTATAATGTATCTTTTAGCATTTATATACTTAAAAAAATCTTTTTAATCCTAACAGAGATTGTGTTGGCACATACTTTTCCAGTTTTTGTGTGTGTGTTATGTATTTATGTAGTATGTAAATGGAAAAAAGATTGAAAATAAAATATATTTGGTTAAATAAAAGTTATTCGAATATTGTCTATAAAATCTGAATCACAAACATCAAGATTGATGTTCTTTTACGTTAGTTCAAATTCATTCATTTGAAAGAGTTTTTTTGGAATAGAACTTTTTTGCATATTCTTACGGTATTTTACAGTTTTGTATTCTTTTTATTTTGAATTACACATGCCCAGGAATAGGTAACCTCAAATATGAGGCCGTCCCATATTTTCCAAAGGGAAGAAACAAAAAATACTCTGAGCCAACCGAATATTTAAACCTTAAGGAATGTGGACAAAATGGTTAAGTGACTAAATAAATATTTAATTTGCTAAATTAAGTACATATTCATATTTTAAATAACATTAGGATACTTCGAAATATTGGAATTTTTCTTCTTGCATTTTATAAAACAATTTTATCTGATATCCTCAAACGTGTCTTTGGCATCTTTTCGAGTTGTCGTTTTCCCAGAGTCCCTCACTCCGCCCAGGGCTCTGAATCCACTGCTGGTCCCACTAGGGGACATCCATCCCAAGGGACCTCGGCCCCTGGTGGGAGAACGTGCTGCTGCTTCCTTCATGGTGTGGACAGGCCGTGGGTGCTCCCCACCCAAAAGTCTGGCTTTCTAAAGGGATAGAATTCACGTCTGCATTGACATCGAACACTTAGAATTGTGAGGTCATGCTCACAATAATTACAGCTCATTTTTTTACCTCTTTTTTAAACAGCTTCTTTCATGTGGCCCCTTGAATCGTGGAAACTGGGACTGATTGATGTTATTTCAAATGAGTGTGTCTTCCCTCTCGCCCTGCCACCCCGCCATGGTACTTAGTTGTTCAAAACAGTATAATTGAGAGGCTGCCCGTGGTCCCCAGTTCCGTCAGCACTTGGATAGGAGGTGCGCTGGGAGGGAGGGTCAGCATTTAAACCACACTGTGGAAGAAACGTCCGCGTCTTTCTGTGTCACCTCTCAAATTTCACTGTTCTTCCATCAGCTTTTGCATATAAGCAAGGTAATAAATTTGAAATTCCATCAGGCCAGAGTGAAACACTCGAGTCAGGAACAGAGTGACTGCTGGCACTGGCGGCCCGCAGGCTGGGCGGCAGTGCTGTCCCCGGGGGACATCGCGGGACGAGCCCTGTGATAGACGGCGGTCCCCTCTTGGGCTGCCACCTCTCACAAGCTGTGCTGCTGCGGCCCTGGGGGACCCGGAAGCGCAGCCGCTGGGGGTTTCATGCAGGAGGTGAGGGGTGGGCAGGGGTGGGCCCCCCGGTGTGGCTGGACACTCGCCTCTCCCTCCCCGCGAGGGGCCTGGGTGGGGGTTGGTTGGCTGCTGTCACCAGCTCCTCCCACCCACCCAGCTGGCCTTGCCGAGGCACCCGACACCCCTGATAAAGAGCCGGGGTCGTCATCACTTACAAACACGCAAGCGCTCGGGTTCGGGCCTCTCACCCGCCAGGCAGGCGTCTCAGGCCGGGTCTCTCTCTCTCCTTCTGCCCCGGTGCCGCCGGATGCCGAGGCTCGAAACCCGTGTGCCCGTCTCCAGAGACACCGTGGCGCTTCGCTCAGAGCCGTTGCCCCAGATTCCCTTCTCCCCAAAGCGGGGCGGCCATGCCCCCGGCCCGAGTGACAGCCGCCTGAAGGGCAAGTGCTGGGAGGAGGTGCAGGTGCACGACGCCGGTGGCACGTGCGCTCGCCCGGCACCCCTGGGGCTCACCGCGAGGCCCTCCTCGTCCCCACAGCACCCCCTTGCCCTCCCGACAGCCTGGAAGGGGGGTTCTCACTGTCACGTTGCCTCTATAAAGTGCAGGGACAGAGCGGGAAGGGCCGCTCGTCGGACGTCCCCGGGCTGCCCCTGGCTGTCTGAGTTTTCCGTCTTTCCTCGTCTGTGGAATAACTCGCCCAGACCCAGAAAAGTGTGGGGTTCCAGCGGTTCCCAGAGCCCGGGTCTGCGGCACCAGCACCGAGATGCTGACGCAGCCCAGCCCTCGCTGAAGACACGTAAACAGCTGGGGAGGGGAGGCCGCGGAGGCCAGTGTAACAGAATCGGCCGCCAGCTTCTCGGCTGCCATATGTGCTGTGTAATGCTTGTCATCTCCAGTGAGTCATTAAAAGGTTCCCCTTAATGGGGCTTTGAAGTGCCGGGCCGCTTGAGCGCTTCCATAAATTCCACAAACAGCCCTCTGACTGCGCTGGCTAATTGCTTGCTCTTTGACATATTGGGATCAACTGAGCTAAATAATTTGTCACATGTGTGGCCCGTAATAAATAATGTGGCCAGCCGGTTTGTGGCTGCTTGGGTGATATATTGTACCCCTTTTGGACGTTGTCACACGTAGCGAGCAAATGGGGGCTGCTTCATCCAAAGGGCTATCTTTTCCCTGCAAAGAGAGTAAGTTCTGACAGAGCAGCTGGGGAAAAGAATTTAGAAGAGTCTAGTTACAAACAAATGTGTTCATTTCTACTTCAGCCTTTCCGTGAAGCATTAATCATCATTTTTCTTGCTTATTGGGCATATATATCACACATCATGCAAGTCATAGGCAAGAGAATAGAAATAGTAAGTGTTGAATTGTTACCTTTAATATGGATCGAGTTATTACAGTTAAAGTATCATCTGAGCCCCTTGTGGGAAGGAAGCTGTCCCTGCTGGTAGCCTGGTGGGCGTCCTCTGCCCCCTCAGCACTGCATTCGGGCCACGTTGCTGCTGTGGGCGTGGAGGTCTGTCCGCGGGTAAAGACAGAGGACGGTAAGGGCAGGAGATAGTACATGGGCCAGGGAGAGATTCATTTGTAAAAAGGGATCTGGGAACCTAACTGTCCAGTCGTAGGAGGGAGCATGCTTTGCTCGCACTCGGAGTTCATACTTCATTTGCCCAGGAAACAGTCTGGAGCCCAGAGATGCTCCCACGTCACCAGAAGCACAATGTCCCAGCACCTCTGGGCTCCTTGGCTTTAAGATCAATATCGTGTATTTGTTCACATTCAGAAAAAAGAAAAGAAAAAGAATAAAGGGCAAGTTTCTTGCCATGTTAATCTTTTTTTTTTCCTTAAAATTTATCTATTTGTTTATATTTTATTTTTGTCTGCGTTGGATCTTTGTTGCTGCACACGGGCTTTCTCTAGTTGCGGCGAGCGGGGGCTTCTCTTGTTGCAGAGCACAGGCTCTAGGTGCACGGACTTCAGTAGTTGTGGCTCGCGGGCTCTAGAGCACAGGCTCAGTAGTTGTGGCGCACGGGCTTAGTTGCTCCGCGGCATGTGGGATCTTCCTGGACCAGGGCTCGAACCCGTGTCCCCTGCATTGGCAGGCAGGTTCTTAACCACTGCGCCACCAGGGAAGTCCCATGAGGTTAATCTTAGTCTGGACTATGTTCATGCAGAAAGTATTATGAGACTTATAAGGAAAGAATTGAGCTGTTTGTAACTTTTTAAAAAATCCTTACAAGAATACATCATAATTGTCTCTCCTTATTATTAGCAATGGCAGCTTCATACAGCAATTTTATTGTATTAGCATGGAACAGATAAATCTGAAGTGAAGGTAGTTACGCTTTTCTTTTGTAGATTAGTGCTTTCACAATTTCACGAAGTATTTCCGGAACAAAAAGGGACAGGAGAAGTCCAGCTCACCAGGGCTTGCTTTCAGCTTTTCATTTCATGGAATGTCATTTATAATTTATTTATTTATCTGTGCTCCCCGAAGCACTCAACTGAAATAATAATGGCCTCAACTAACACTTTTATGGCAATTTGAAAAATTAAAATACTGCGTTCTCTGTACGTGCTGCTTCGGAATTAATGTTCTCATGCTGTTTTCTCGAATGGCCTATTCTTCTCTCTCTTTGAATGTATTTACTTAGGGTTTTAATATATCTCTATGCTTGCACATTATCACTGAGACAACAGGCAATAAAAATGCCAGAAAGTCTCAAACAGCGAGGCCAAGAGTCACGAGCAGGCCCCAGCTGGAGGGCTTCCCGCCTGCGCCCGGCCGGCCCTTTCTCAGCCCATGGCACTGGGGCCTCTCGTCTGGATGCTCACAGCGTCGTTAGATAACGATAACGTCTGAGCGTGCAGGGGGTGGGCGGCGGTGGGCGGTAGGGCTGGGGCGCGGATGGCTGTGTTCAGTTTGGAGGACACGAGGGGAAGCCACCCAAGCCTGGATGTGTTTCGTCTGTGGCCGAGGGATGCCGTGCACCCAGCGCCTGGGGCAGGTGTCACTCAGCCCCTGGGCCCGTGCACATTTCTTTGCTTACAGAAATCAGTTACTCAGTCAACTTTATCATGTCTGCCGTCTGTGAGAAGTGATATCAAGAAAAATAAAGCTAATCACATGGCTTCATTTAACTAACGGTGTTTTGTGTACTGCTCCTAAATGACTTTTTAAGCTTCATAGGTGTGTCTTGGGTGTAGCGACAGTAAGCGTTCTATTAAGAGGAGTATGTGGACAGAAGAGTGTTTATTTGTCTCCCGGGTGGCCAGCGCTGCAGCGCGCTTCCTCCTCTGAAAAGACCAAATGTTCTGGGGTGGGGCGCACCCGGCCCATCCGAGGTTTCCACCTCGCGGGCAGGAGCCTCAGTGATGGTTTGGCCTGGAGTGGCACAGCCGTGCTCTGAACACGCGTGGGGGGCTGTTTGGGGGAGGGGAGAGAGAGTGGAGCTGCAGATTGATGGGCACGTGTTCTCCTTCTGCGAGTCAAGGGCACCTTGGGCCTGAAAGTCCGAGCTGAACGATGCGCCCTTCTTTGAGCTTCCTGATCGGGGGCAGTGGGAGGCGTGTCCTGGCTTCCTCACGGTCCAGCAACACAGCAGGGACCACAAAGCACACTTCTTCCTAAAGCCGGTCACAGCAGTCCCACGGTTGTCACCCGGCACCAGAGCAGGAGCGACAGAGCAGGAACCAGCACTGATTCCTCCACTTACGCCCTTGAGCTGGAGACGTCAGCGCAGGTGCCCGAGCGGCCCGTGGGCAGAAGCCGCCTGTCACGCAGCCTTGTCCCCGCTCTGCCCAGGGCACAGGCACCGTGTGACCTGCTCCTCCTACAGTGAGAGGGCGGCAGGCATGGTCAGAGACCCCCTCCGCCTGCAGCCCCCCGCCCTGTTAGGGTCACCTTTCTGGGGTCGGGGGGAACGTCCCGAGGAGCCAGCCTACCGGGCTTATGACAGTCGCCCCCAGGAGGAGGGCCGGGCCGTGTTTGGGGGCGACCGCTCCTGTCCTTACCAAGCGTCCTCCAGAGTGACGGGGAGAGAGCCCACCCAATGCCCCGGGACAGAATTGCCTCTTTCCTGAACGGCGCTCCTGGTTGTGGGTTCTGTGGGCTCTTCCTGCGGACCCTCATTGCTTTCTTTTCTGCCTGTAAACATTTCCATCCACTTTCTTCCCCTGCTAGTAAGATGGTCCTGGGATTTTCAGTTCCTAACAATGTCAGAGACATTCCTGGGTAAACACCTAATGGCCGTGGCCAGGGCCCAGATGGCCAGTTCAGGACACCCACGTACCCCACCTGCGAGATCTGCGCAGCCCTCCAGCCTCTGCCAAGAGCAGAGAGAGTCTGAAATCATTGCTGCAAAAAGAAAGACCCCTGCCCGGCTCTTCTTTGCAGCCTCGGGTTAGCTGGCCAGGGAGTGCGCGCCTGAATCCCATGTGCCTGCGCTGGGCTGATCTCTGGGGACCTTTGCCTTCTCCTAGGGTTCGCTTAAAACACAAAGGACAGAAGCCAAGGGGACACGTGGGCATCTACAGAGGTGCCCTTGAACGCACTCCTGCTTGTGCCCATGCCAGAGCAGAGCATCCTGGGGACCGCGCCGCCCGGGGCCCCTCCTGGCGGCAGCTGCCCATCTGCTGGGGACCGAGAGGGGCCCGACGTCCGTACTGCTGTCACGACGTGGTGTCAGCTCCCTTTCTCAATATCTCCTTCTCATGTTATTGTTTCAGTTGTGGGTATTCACATTACAAGGTGTCCTTAAATCACTTTTAGAAGGACAGCGCGTGTGAATTATGAGTAATTTTAAACGAACATTTTAAATTTTAACTATTCATACGGAATCTACTCTCGATTCCTCTTTTTCCCCAGTTTTATTGAGATGTCCTTGACACACAGCCGTGTATGAGTTTAAAGTGTGCAGTGCAATGACTTGATCACAACATCCGTGTGAGATGATCACCACAGAAAGTTAGCATCCGTCATTTCACATAGATCCCGAGAAAAGGTTTTCTTTCCCTGTGGCGAAGACTTCTGGGATCTACTCTCTTGGCAGCTTTCCGATGTGCCACCCAGCCCTGGTGCCTGTGGTCACTGTGCTGTGCATCACATCCCAGTGCTTACTTACCTTATAACTCGAGGTTTGTACCTTTGTACTCCTGATTTCCAGTAATACACAATTACTGCTTTCTAAGATTCTGGTTACAGAGCTACTTTCCTGGATATTAAGTATCTGGATACACAGTCTATGCCATATATTCCTGTACATTCTACAGCTACTCAACATCTGCTTACAACCTTGGTAGCAGAGGGTCTGGAAAGAGCCCTCAACTGAAGTCAGGATTCAGGAATGACCCCCAGCTCTGTCCCGTGTGACACCTCCGAGATAAATTTCATCATCTGTAAAATTCTTTAACTCAAAGAGCCTTTCAAACTATTAAATGAAGGGAGGGATGTAAAAATGCCCACCTCGGTGCTCTGCAAAGCCGTGTTCTCAATTTCCTTCCATCGTTCTTGTCCCCTGGGGTTGAGGCGGCCTCGTGATGGGAATGCACTCAGTTTATGACACTAAGTGCTTTCAGTCCAGATCCCCACTTGCCCCCCTGCTCATCTGTATACTCACCCCATCAACACAGGAAAGTGTTTCCCAGGTGACCTGGTTACCCACCTAGCATAGACTGGTGAGTACATTTATGGGTGAACAGCTCCTGATTGCAGAACAGCTATTGGGAGATAAGGTGAACTCTTGGGACCCGGCACTCCTAGAGTGGCCTCACTGGGGAGAAAACACCTATGAAATAACAGGATGTTTCTTCCACCGGCAGACATTCTGCCTTCCCTTGTCAGGGCTCCTGAACGTGGGTTTTCTTTTAGTTTCACCTCTCACCAATTTTAACTTTTATTCTGGTTTGTTTTCTCAGAATTTTCTTTTGATTTACTGACTTAGTTTTATTAAACATCTTTGAGTCATACTTATGAATAATTCAAAGTTACTCAAGCAATAAAGGGAAATTTCCTCTTATACCTTGATCTGTATCTAAGATGCGTGTCCACTTGTTTCTAAGGATCTTTGTGGTGGAGACCTTCTCGTGTAATAATTAGGGAAGGCTTTGAGTTTTCCGTTTTTAGGCTGAGTGGACCTTAGGATGTAAAGTGTTCTGGTGGTCTGAGTGCACAGAGTTGTGTTGTAAAATCCAGATGGATGGATTCTAGATTTGTCAAAATTATTTCTGTCTGTATTTGCCCACAAACACTATCAAATCTGTCAGACGTAACCTTACTGTTACCTCTTAAGACTCGTGCCTAATTGCTTGTATTACCCTATAATAGTATAAATAAGATATGTCTTCATTAACATTTCAGAGAGGAAAAAAACTTTGTAGAAAACTTGTAAGGCTTATTTTATGATGCTGATTTAACCACTGTTTTAAAGTGTCCCTTATTTTGACTATATTAGCATGCCCTTTAAAAATGCAGTGTGTGGATATTTCAACTTTAAAAATTGTTACAATTTATGCTTTTGAGTTCAAAGTCATTTTTCCATGTATTAGAGAATTCACCCGAATTAAAATCACCAGAAGGAAACACACAGATTCTGTAAAATTATTGTAAGTAAATTGAGAAACGTGGCTGAATGTATCCATGCGACTTGTCTGAAGCAGAGTTTTGCAGAAACTGAAGGACAACACGGATGCTTTGTTAACTGCTTTTTTGGGGGGTGGTGCTAATTCAAGAGTTACCAAAACTGTTAATGTAGTATAAACCAAAAAATGCATTTCTGTTATCATCCTGTGAGTTTGCTGTGCTGGGTGGTTTTTCTTTCTGGAAAGGACCCGAGCAGGCTGTCCTGCCAGGGCAGCAGAGCGGCCGCCTGAGTCCCCAGCCTGCGGCCCCAGCTCCCAACCAGACACCTCCCAGCTCTGCCTTTTCCAAAGTTAGGAATAAAACCCGTATATTATAGAGAACGATTTTAAAAAGCTCTCAGGTGTGTTCCTCGCTGTGATCTCGGCAGGTTTTGTCGTTGAACTTCAAGAGGCCAGTCCAAGTAGCCGTGGACCTGCTGGTCTGGTGGCTGAGGCCTGCCCTTCACTGAAAACTGGGTCCTGCTCGCGCCCGACGACCCGCCTTCCGCACGGCCCGCAGTAGCTCCAAGCACTTAACATTTTTAAGCGTCTTTTCCCGTCTGTAATGTAAACTCTGTGAAGCTCCAGCTTTTTTAAAGCGTGTCCCCTGCACTGATTCAGCTCACACAGTAAACCCTTTGTTCCCGGCCACATTGCCCATTCATATATGCATATCCACACATGCACTGTCTACTGTTTGTCTGGTCTGGAGTAAGCGTTCATCGTTAACTACTGCACAGACATTCTGAACAGGTGTGGAAGCACCGCACCCCCCCAAGTGCGGGCTCTTCTCCGGGCTGCCAGGCCACACCGGCCGAGGCGTGAGCTGAGGTGCAGGCGGAGGGGCGGTGGGTAGAGGGCAGAGAAATGCCCAATGCCACATGAATCAGAAATTTCCAGGTATACATCATGCGCCACCATAACATCCTTTACCGCAGTCTGCGTGCCAGGAGTGGAGCTCAGGTAGTTTCTAGCAGAAAGGTGTGTTTTTCTGTGTGAGTGGGGATGGCGGGGAGGGGGGAGGGGCTGTGTGTAACCCCGCATTTTTCTCCTTCCCGGGGATTGCGCACCCTCGGCCGCCTTTCTTGGGGCTGTGGTGTGAGCAGATATAAAGCAGCATTTTTCTCACTGCCTCTGGAAACAATGGGGGCTCTGTTAGCAGGAGCCGGGCCTCTGCAGACGGCCTCGCCGGCTACAGGGCTGGTGGAGCCCAGGTTCAAAGCCGTCGGCCTCCGAGTGCTTTAATTCAGCATTATTTTTGCTGCTCTAACCTTGTTTTTTTTTCTTTTTACATAAACCTTCTGAGGCCTCCTTGTTTGGTTGGGAACCGAGCAGTGACTTTTTCTAATTAGATTAAAGTTAATCAAATGAAGACTTGGATATTTTTTAATGTCATTTAATCTCCTTCTCCTCCTCTTTCCCCATGGATTTTATCACCTTAGCTCAATTTGTTGCGAAATTTCACCTCATTTTTGCCTAGTTTCAGGTTTTTGAGTTTGGAAAAATAGAGGACAACAGGCATTTTCGGGCATCTCTGTTTCTCTTGGAAATAAACACAGATCAGTTGTGCATGTGCTGCATTTTACAGAATTGTTGTCCCCTCTGCTACTGCTCTTTCGGCTGTTGCAAATCTACCAGGTTTAAGAAGTGAGAGAGGAGATGTAAAATAAAAGTTTCTATAATCAAGGGCAAAACAGGGAAGAAAGGTTATAAAGAAACGTAGTTGAGAAACATTTCTTACAGAAAGCAATTGATGTCTGAAGGGGGGGCGATGAAGTTAGGATACTTCGGTGGGTTTAGATGATAACGCTATGAAGAGGGACCCAGTGAACACAGATGGTGGAGTTTCTATGCTCCAGCAATAAAAATGTAAACATTCTTTCTTGTTGAGTCCAGATTTATATCCTCTGTGATATGTTTTGCAAATGAACTTTGAAAACAAGGCAAAAATAGTTCTTAAGTCAGACAGTGTTGTAAACTCTAGAATCCATATGAAATTGGACTTTCTTTAGAAGAATCTCTCTGTCTTCTGGTGGCGGGGGCGAGGCAGCAGAGTGGGGGACGCCGCGGGGTTGCCGCTTAGCTGGAGTTTGACAAGCATCCTTTCTGCTCGGACGAGGGGTCAGGTTTCCAGTGTGTCGAGCTGAAGGCCGTGGGGTGGTGTATGGAGGGGCCTGGTTCTGATTTTTAAGTGGTGTTAAGAAGGTCAAGGTTCACATTTTTTCCATTTTATCCCGAGTTCATCACCAGCAAATCTACCTTTGCCACATGTAGTAAACACTCCTAAATGGATGAAGACCGGGAATGGGAATTGTAGGGTTGTTCCCACCCCCTGCTACACGCTCACGTCCACTGTGTAAAAAGAAAAATCGATGTCGCCATAGACTGACCCACTGCTTCATAGCTTTGCCCAGTTGTCTGAACATTAAAATGTTCTTAATTGTAGTAAAAATAAATAATTTACTATTTCTAATCTTAGAAAATAAGAGTGGAATGCTATTTTATTAATTCATCGTTTTTCCTTTGTCACGGTTCTTTAAATTTATACTTCTGTTTTTAAAAATGCTGTTAGGAACTACATTATTTAGATGCATTGCATTGAAATTCCTGTCTTTTTTTCTAATACAGAGGTTAACTCTAGCTTCCAGAATCCCTGCTTTGAAAGATTAATCGAGGTGCCATTCCTATGCAGTAAAAGACCAACGAATAAGAAACGTTGTATAAGTAACGCAAATCTACATGTTTCATCTTCTTCGGATTGTTTTTGAACTGATAATAAACTAGGGAACATATTCCTTATTTTTGTAAAAAGTGACTTAAAAATTTTTTCATAAATAAAATGTTATGACCTGCCTCTCATAGATGATTTAATCTTATCAGTTGAAGATGACCACTTTTTTCCTGTTGGTTTATTGGCTAATTTGTTTGAAATTGGTTAATGTCTTTTTAAGGCTACACACTAGAAAATATGTTACCCAGCTTGTTTTTTATTTTTTCCTAACTTTACAGGTTGGTGATTTGTGAAGTTCTTACAGACACAGATATGAAGGGAGTCACATGCATGTGACATGTTTGCATTTTATTGATAAGTGTGTGTTTTACAATAATGCCAAAGGTAGAGGGATTTATACACTGTCCACCTTCTGTGCTGTTTAGACGTACACATGCAGGTGTCCTCACTGCATGAGCTGAAGCAAAGGAGAGCACGTCTAAATCTTTACTTAGGAGGGATTTTAATGTATACGATGTTTTAAAAGCTTCTAGGAGGTGTCAGAATCTTTAAATCACTAGTATAAAATAGCCCATTCTCATGCTACACAAAAGTTCTTTTAAAAAAAAGCTACCCAGATACTTCATGTAAATTTAGAGTTGTTGAATAAAATCACCAGGAGACTTCCCCTCCGGCCCCTATTATAGTGGAAGACACACACACGCACGTTTTCCTGTGTTTGGAAGTGTGATATGAGGAATTACTATGTGGACACATTACATAACACTTCAGGGTTTACAGCCAAGCGTTTGTGGGTGCTGTTTCCAGTCCACTCATCCTACACACAAAAATGTACTAAAACAAATAGGAAAAATATACCCTCTAAGCTGAAATCCTAAAACATTTTCTTTTTGACTTGCTAGACTTTTTCCTGTGGCGAGTTTTCCTGTGTGTCCCGAGAAACTAGCGGTTGTGCGTGTGACCCGCGGCTGCAGCTCGTTGATAAATCCCCCCCCCTCGGTGGCTTTGCCAACCCCCCCAGTCACAGGCGACAAAGGCCACTGAGGCAACAAAGGCAGACGCTTTCGAATTGAATGTCTAAAGTCACATTCCCTGAGAAAGTTTTCTTCCTGTTCTGTGGAGTGAAGATATAAGCGTCCTTCCTGACATGTTGAAACGTGGAACACTGCACTTAGTTTAGCTTCCGAGCAGGTGCCGCTGCTGATGACTAGCTCCAGCGTTTAACTTCTCTAACTTAGTGATGCTTGCTCGGCGCTTGGTGTAAGCTGATGCGGATTTTGTGTTTGGAAGAGCGAGTGCTGCTTGGAAAGACTTCTCTTAGCAGTGTTATGATCATCACGTGCATAGAAATTACTTCTCTTCTCCACCAGCTTTTCAGTTTTGCCCATGATTTTAACCTGAAGAAAAATACCTTCCAACAGTACCAAATAATAAATGCACAATTTCTTACCGAGGAAAATACTACATGAATAAGAAGTTAGATGTTTTCAGGTTAATCTGAGGCTTGCTGGGTGCAACTGGGGAAGATTCTTTGGCAAAGACAGATCAGCATGAGCTATAGCAAGATGTGGGGATGTATAAATCATAGGCTCTTTTTATGAAAGATTTTAATATTTGTTCACCTTATTCTAGCTAATGCAAGGAACTTTTCCGAGCTACACATTTGAAATATGCAGCCAAGTCTTTCCAGTAGCTCGCTGTGCTGTCCCAGCACCTGATGCGCTGGTGAGTGTTGTTGACAGGCTCTGGCGATGCTGTTCCCTGGCCGCCCGATGCTGTGCCAGCAGGAGCCCTTGTCTTTTCCCGTCTCTCCTGTCCAAGGTATGTTCATGTAAAGGGAGAACCACTCTTTCAGTTTGAAATATTAAGCAAAATAGTTTTTATTTCTCTTTCAATACCGAGGGATCACCCACAGCCTCTAAAATAAATAAATGAGCTTAACTCATCAAACAAAACATTATTTTTATTGGTCTGGTTTGTGAAGAATGAGGAGTTCTAGTGCAGAAATATCTGTTCTTTCATCATCATCTCCCTTCCTGTTCGAGTTATTCTCTGTAAATCCTAGTCAAATACTCCAAGGTTTAAAGTAACTAAAACTTCAATGGTTGGGAAGGGGGTTGAAGCAAATGTCCTCTCTGAGGCTCTTTTATTATTTTAAGGTTTGTGGAATGTCTCTGTTCTTAAACATAGTCAATAATATCTGCTCTTCAGTTTGAATTTTAACTAAATTTAGGTCTGAAAGAGATAAATTATATTTTGTCTTTGTAATCTACACGCACTTTCTCAGAAGAAAAGTTGAACGGGACCAGGCGTGTTCGTAAGCCCCGCTGTGGGACTCCTAAGTCCTTCGTAAGGACTCGCTGTGGTCGGGGAAGGAAGTGCATCTGCCGCAGGACAGGGCTGTGACAGCAGGCCAGCCAGTTGGCCAGCTTCTCTGTGACCTGTGGGTGCCTCTTGGTCTTTCACTTTTGGAGGGGAGAGATTGCAGAGATGACCTTTAGCCGCTGACATTGCTGCTTCATGCCCTGAAATCAGGGGAATTGGATCAGGCTGTGTAGCGCTGGCATCCAGCCCTGGAGGCCGCTCTTGTCACAGGAGCCAGGCTCCCCTGATTTCCCTCTGGAAGGCAGGACCGAGCTGCTTACCCCACTGGCTCTGGGGTAGAACTAACCCCTGGCTGTGCCCCCGGTGTCCGAAGCTGGAGTGCCCCTGCCCGCCGTCCCCCCACCCCCCCAGCCATTGCTGGTGTAACATTCAGAGCCTCTGGCATCTGCCTTTTGAGATTATGCGACCTTTCAACTCCTAGGGCTTCTGGATGACCCAAGGCTGACTTGCTGGCCACCAGAGAATGGTGGATAGAGAATGACGCTTCTGGTGACTGCGGTCAAGGAATTAACGTCGTTTAGTTGGCAATTGTAAATATTTCTTAGAAACTACTTCAGTATATGCTTTGGCCTAAAGTGGAAACTTGAAAGCTTCATTTTCACACTTGAGAGGCTGTTATTTAGTAGAGGGAATAGAAATCATCTATATTGTTCCAAAGGTCAAAATAACATTTTACAAGAAAGAGTTTGACTTCACTTAAGGCAGACCGTTAATGACCAGAGCTGTTAACGCTGGCGATGGCTAACTCAGGTGCAGGGCAGACAGCAGCCTCGCGCTAACCTCCTGGTTCTAGAACCCTTGGGTCCCCCGTGCTGTCGGTTCATGGTGCAGACTGTGGTCTTTAACCGCATCCCATCGTCTTCCCCACTTAGACTGCACACCTGTCCATCTGGAATGAACGTTGTCAGCCCAGAACTTGGGAGCTGTTGGTCTAGCTTTCTGTCCTTCGCATCCTGAGAGCCCTCCATCCTGTGAGCGTCGTGCCTGCGGCTGACCCGTCAGGCTTTACTCCGGGCACCTGGCTCAGAAGCAGACCACTAACTAACTGGAAGACAGAGGAAAGACAGAGCTGGTTTCTGTAAATTACGCTCTTGAATGGAGAGGCCTGGTGTTTCCTGCCCCGACGGGATGGTGAGCCCCGGCCCAGATGCTGGCCGCTGGCCAGAACTGGTGGAGCAGATGTGGGCGGCACCAGGGGAAACGGCTGGTTGACCCTGGGGGGAGCGGGAACGCTGGGATTCTTACCTCCCTCGCGTCAGCATTTGGTCGTATGCGACTCAGTGAGTTGGAGAACTTGACTTATTGAAGCTTCTTAACGCATGCCTTTACCTTCTGAACCAAGTGCCTAAAAACCCAAACCTGTGGACCCGGCTCCCTTTCATGGCTGGCAACATATGCTCTTAAGACTCTTTTCGTCTGATTTGGGGCAACTCTCCATATTTTAGTGAAAAATATCAGCTGTTTGGTGTTGAGTCAGGTTTACTGAGGTGTAACTTACACACAGTGAAGTTCATCCTTTTTGGTCTGTAGTTCTGCGGGTTTTGTAACTGCGTGTAGTCCTGTAACCTCCACCATAGTCAAGATTTAGGACAGCCCATCCCTCAGCAAATTGCCCCTACCCCACAGCTTCCTCTTCTCCTCCCATGTCTCACCCCTCGGAATCACGGAGTGTTCTACCCCATAGTTCCCCCTTTCACAGAGTAACATATAAATGTAATTCTACAGCAGTAGCATTTGAAAGTCTGGCTTCTTTCACTTAGCATATGCGTCTGAGATTCACCCCAGTTGTTGTGTGTATTTTTTATTGTTGAGCAGTAGCCCATTATACGAAGCAACTTCTTTAAACTGAAAAAAATTACAGAATTTATTATAATGTTTTAACTGAATATCTGATTTGTGTACTCCCAGTATTTAAAAATATGTATTATTAAAGTCAGGTCATTGATTTATTTTGAATTTCTCTCTTCCTTTTTTTCCTCATTGATTATCTTTTTTTAAAAAATTGAAGTATGGTTAATTTACAGTGTTGTGTTTCAGGTGTACAGAAAAGCGATTCAGTTATATACACTTTTTTAGATTCTTTTCCACTATAGGTCATTACAGGATATCATCTCTTCCTTTTTTTAAAAAAAAACAAATTATGATGTAGATGTTTTGTGAGGTTGTAACTGGTTATTTGCTTAGTCTCTCTTCCTCACTGGAATCTGAGGTCTGGAAGACCAGTGAGGAGAAGGACAGTGTGTATTGTCGGCTTCTAGTCCGATCATTAAGCAAGATTCTCTAGTTTCGTCAAGTTTGGACTTAGTACTGTTTTCTTAAAATAAGGATGAATATATTTGAAGGCATTTAATAAGTAAATTATGATATTGTTCTTTGGATGCAGTCAAGTGTCACGATTTGAATGTGACTGTCACAAGGGCTGTGGCCTCATCTGTGCGGCCCCCGACTGTGCACAGGGAACCTCAGAGGGCGCTGGGCTTACGAGCCGTCCGTGCCATTGAGGACGAGGCTGCCCGACCCCAGACACTTCAGCCGCCCATCCACGGCCTGGGGCCTCTGGACAGATCGCTCAGAAGCAAGAGCTTTCGTGTCGTTTTTCCTGACTCATAAAGCAAAAGCAGAAGCCAGATGGGAAGTTCAGCCCCATGAGGAGGGGCAGAGGTTGGACTCCAGTCTCAGGAGGAGGGGACTCGTTAAGGCAGTTACACTTGTCTCACTGCGCTCTTGGTGGCCGGTACCGCTAAAAGTTCGCAACTTTACACCAAATGGAGCTGACTTTTTGTGTTGAAGTCTCACCCAGGGCCCTGCAGTTTAGCCTAGTCTCACCTTCTGCCTGAGGAAGTTTTTGTTCTCATCTCTCTCATGAGAACCATCTCAGTGATTACTTTGTCGACGGCCTATCTGTGAGCGGCAGCATTTGAGGAAAGCACTTCCGTCAGCAGAGCAGACACGGCACGAGGGTCCTAGTGGGACTTCTGCCGTGTCCACTGTTTGTCTCCTGCGTAGGTGCTGTGGTTGGATGTCAAAAAGAAATCGTGCGACAGTACACTGGGCAGGTAACAGCTGTGAGGGCCTCGGCTGAATCGTCATTTTGTGCAGGTCTGAGGACAAAGTTCATAAAGTGTAAACAGTAGGACAGAGGACAGGGCGTGTCCCCTCAGGCCTGAGAAGCCGACCTCAGGGCCTCTGCTTGCATCTCAGTCCTGTGAAAAGAGAAAGGCCCAGAAATGTGGCTGACACTTCTCCTTTAATGGAGCCTGCCAGCGCTTGTAAACGATCGAAAGCCATTAAAATTCCCTTTTAGAAGCCGAATAGATTTTAGCCTCCCATGTAGACAGTAAGAAAAAGAGACTAAACATCATCATCTCTGTTGAATTCTCATAAGATCGATTGACCATCCTTAATATTACTGAAGCTGAGGAAGGCCCTACAGAAACGTTAAAAACGCCTCTTTAAACTGGTCAGGGAGAATGATTTTGAGAGTTAAGAAAGTGTTGACTCTGGGCATCAGAAATAAACATCTGAATTTACTCGCCTCTGTTCGTGACGTTTCTTCGCCTGTTTTTACTCCTGTTCGGTAATGCATAATGCACTCCTCAGCAATAAGGAAAATCCAAACCGAACAGTAGTGTGAAGCAGTAGGAAAAAGAAATGGAAATCTAGTGACAAGCAAAGCATTGTTATCGAGAGGTTTTGGAAAAAAAGCCTCTTTCACGTTGCTGGCCTGGTTGGGAAGTTTGGTCCCTGGTACAAAGCCATACAGCTGCACACAATATAAAGGAAGGTTAATAGCATATTTGGTGCGTTTATAACTTCCCTGGGGCATTTTAACAGTAAAAATAGTCATTGTTAACCCGGTCCATCTGAACTTAAATATGAGCTTACTTTGCAAGAAATGAGGGGTAACGTCTAAGCAGTTTTCTCCAGGCTTCATTCTTGTTTGAAGATTTAACATTATGGATCCTTTTAGTCTGATTTTATACGTTTTATTCGATGTGCTGAGATGTTTGGAGTCACAGACTAATGAGACGTAAGGCTCCCGGCTCTCAGCTCTGTGACTTTTCTCGTACGTCAAGGGCGTAGATCTTCATGAACGTAATACACACGGGGCTCTGATACAGTGAGACACGTGTTCATACGTGTAATGCAGGCTGGGGGTGGACATGGCAGAATTTATCCTAAAATCAATCTGGTGAATTTTCCAGGACGCCGACCTCGGTGTCCTTTGCTTATAATCACGGAAATGCAATTTCTAACAGTGGCAACTGCTAGACTGTCAGAATATTTCAACTTAATTTGTAAACAAACCCAAGTCTGCACACGGTCCATGGATCAGTCCTGCTACAAAATGTAAAGAATAATACAGATGCATTTCATTATCTTCCTGATGATGCCAAACAGACAGGGCCGCCCCTCTTCTCAGGCTTTGGGCATCTGCATTCTGCTGGTGGCTCTCAGACCCACAAACGGGAGGCCAGTGTATGTTCCATTTTAAGAGGCCATTCCTGATAAAAGGAAGTTTAGGAACACTTTCCAAATGAGCCCTACGGTGACCCTGCATCAACCAACCCTTAGCTGGAGCCGAACTGCAGTTTCCAAAGTGTAAGGAGCTGAGATCGTGGACCGCACATCCCTCTCCAGCCCGGGTCAGCATGAGCTGCCCCAGATCTACGGCCCCCATGTGTCCACAGGCCTTATCTCCTGAGAGGAACTCCAGGAGCCCTGTGCTCCTGACGGCTGGCCATCTCCTGAGAGGGGCCAGCAGCAAGGCCCCGCCTGGTTCCCTGCAGTGAACGTCCTGGGGCGGTTCCCTCCGTCCCTCTAAGGCCTGGCCCTCCTCTTGCTTCGTCACCTGGTGATTTTCTAATCGGAAGCCTCGGGTGTGTCTGCAGAGGTAGTTTCGCCGCTGGGTGCTCGTGTTGCCCTGTGGAGGGGCCTGTTCATTCCCTTAGCGTGTGGTGCAGCTGTCCGCATCCTGGGCCCGGCTTCATTTGTTGATTCCTTAGACTCTGAGCGTGATTAGAAGCTCGCGAGTGGTCTTTAATATTTTTACGCTCTCTCTCCATCGCATTGACGAACTGCTGTCCTTTAGCTCAAGACAGACTTAGGGAATGAGTGGTCACTTCCCCGAGGCCCTGTTGGCAGTAGAGTGGTTGGTCCCAGGGGCGCGGTGTCAGAAGCACACAGCAGAACGAGGGGCCCCTCTGAGTCTGCCTCTTGAAGCTGCACGTTGCAGCCCGGGCGGAGCGGCCCTGCGTGTTGAACCCCATTGGGGGTAGGGGGCTCACTCTGCTCTGTTGCGTTTTGTCCAGATGGGCAGCTGCTAGTGTCACCTATCCTGAGCAAAGCTGGGGTGTCCGCATCCCAGCGAGGGAGTCTGTGCAGCCGCGGACTGTGAAATGCAAAGAGTGCAAGCACGTTAGCTCCCAGCCTCAGGGAGAGCGCCTGTCTAATCGGTGGGGACGTCTGGCACCGTACGGTAGCCAGGGATGTTTTCAGGGCCAGGAGGACTTCTCTGACTTAAGGAAGTAAAGGGAGAGAGTGTAGGTCCCGAGTTGTAACTAGGAATGGATGCAGCCCGTGCCCGCAGGTGGGTTAGAGCGCAGCTTTCTGTGAGGAAGCTCCAGGGCCAGGCTTAGTACAGAGACGGTTCTCATGTTCAGTGACTTTACTCACCAGAATCAGGAGATGAAAACGGTTGAGGCATTTTAAACACTCAGACACCATTGTTATCACTGTCACCTCCAACAGCTAACACATTTGCCCTCGCTGGCCACACCCCGAAATGCAGGACCTGCCCCTCGAGGCTGCCTGTGCGCCCATAGGGAGGTTTGCCTCTCCTCCGCCTGCACCTTGGTGAGTGTTCATTGCGCAGCCCTTCGGATTCCGGAGGATGTGGGACTCTTGTGGGAGGTTTGGGGGTTGAGAGATGGATACACAGACACACAGTGTATATGAACATTTATAAATCCAACCTCACAATGCCAGAATCTCCCCAGGAAGTGCATATATGCCTCTTTACACACGTGTGGGGTGTGTGTGTGTGTGTGTGTGTGTGTGTGTGTGTGTGTGTGTGTGTGTGTTGTAGCAGTAACAGTAGTAGCAGTGGAGAGAAAGGATATGATACGATGCCTATAATTTGTTGGCAGAGTAAATTTAAATTCCATTGGAAATGTTTCAAATTCTGGAAGGTTGAGTTTTATGTGTACTTTTACCTGGTGAATATTATTTCCCTGTCACTCTACTAGTTGCTCATATGCTATATTTTGGTAACAAAAGTAAGACTTTCATTGCTTCGTCCAGTTGACTACTTTGCTTAACGTGCTATCCTTGCGTTCTTTCTCCTCTGCTGTTAGACGTCATCTGCCTCGCCCCTGTGACAGCTACCAAGACAGCCGATGAGGAAGGGCACACCCTCTCCGGGCAGTGGCATTTTGCGGGGTGCTGTCGGCCGTCCCCGAGCTTGGGGCGACCACACTCTGCAGGGCTGTGTCTCTCCTCTCGATGGGACTCTACCTTCCGCCTCTTGCCCTTGTTCTCTTTCCTTAATAAGTACGTCTTCCCCTCGATGGGAGAAATAAGGAAGAAAAGGACTTGACGTTTGAATGACCAGAATACGTGACTTTGATGGTTTCAGCAAACAGGTGGCACCTGGAGAATACGCTGATGCTCGTGCTGAGGTCGGGCCTGGGACCTTCTTCTTAGAGTCTCGTCTGTACCTTCCTCGCCCGTTTCCCATCGTGGGTCATCAGGGCACACACGGCCCCTCGTGTCTTCCCTGACCCGCGGTGTGGAGATGATTGATGGATAGGAGATAAAATGCGGGCATTGGCGATGCGTTCGTCATGGATGAACAAGGCGAGCGGAAGGTTTTTGGTGCCCGTGAGCCCAGACTACACGCTGTGGCCCCGCAGCGCGGCCGCCTCCCTCTAATGCAAACAGAAAATAGGCATCGGGGCCTCGCACAGGGCCACTTACTTCTCATCTTCCTTTTCTTTCTTTTTTCTGGTTGTCTCTGTGCTTTAGAAAAAGTCACCCTTAGCAGGAAAGTATGACCAGGGGAAGAGGCCGAATAGTGGATGTGGGATGTCGACGTGCCTCCTTTCCAGTAGATGCATAAAGAAAACACACGCGAACCTTTCAGGCCCCAGGGAGAGGGTCTGTGCGCAAGGCCTGCCTCCTGCGGGTCTCCCCCGGGGTGGGGGGCGGCCTGCGGGGCTCCGGCTAACTAACCAGCAGTCCCGACCTCGCCACCCCTGCCGTCCGGGACCCTGGGAGCAGCCCCCCGGCTTCGGCCCCGGTAGCGCAACCCCAGCTGGGGTGTCAACCACAGGCGTCCCAGACGTGGCCACGGCCCCCTGGGGGAGAACCCCCCCAGTGGATGAGAACCACTGTTGTATAAGGATGGATGGTGTCGGAGGAGAGAAGGTGGTCATGAGTCTTACTGTCTTTTGGTTTTGACAAGGACAAAATCTGAGTATTGAAAACTGAAATCCCAATTCAGCATGTGGTCTCTTTGCCCTTGATTTCGGTAAAATGAAGCCACCGAGGTGCCTGTCGTTGCCCGAGGCCACGCCCCCCACCACAGACGGGGACTCACCTTTCCCCGAGGCCTCTTGCCCCATGTCTGTGTAGGAGAAATTGGTGTGCGTTCAAAGTATGACTTTTTGAACGCGTACATTTTCCCGTTTTACAGAACGAAATAGTTTCTGCTAACAAATTTTACCTGGGTGTGGGTGTGAATTTTTACAACTGAGCTATTAGTCCTTGAAAAGAGATTTTTATAATGGAAATGCTGACACAGCCTCAGCTGCCCTGTCCCCCGGGGCATCATGATGTTATTCCACTCTTGACCATGTCTGTGTTCTGGAAACAGTGGTGGCATTGTCTGCCTCTGAACGGTGCTAGAGGCCGGGGTGGGGCAGGGGAGTGGGGGGATTTGGCACTGGTATCGGAGTGGAGGAAATAAAACACAAAATACACCTTACGTGCATGACTCATTCATTCGACTCAGGGGATTTCTGAAATGAATAACTCGGTCTGATCCATGTAGGATTTGCGTGTTTCACCACCCACAGTAAGCGGTTACCTCTCCCAGGCCATCTTAACCAAGCCTTGAACTGCCGGACGATTGCCCAATTATGAGTGTTCTCTTTAGTGAACTCATTACTCCACATGTTGGTGTCCTGGCAGCCTCCTGCTCTGTGCAGATCTGGACAGCTTGTCCAGCCCCACGTCCATGACTGTCCGCGTGTGTCACGCCCTGTTATCTCCCGCGTAACCTTGAGACAACCTTTTACCGAAAGGCCCGATGCTTTGTGCTCCGTGTGGCGGTGTTGCATGTCTCGGGCTGTTTTCAGAAGTTTCCTGTGTGCACTTGGTGAGGAGGAAAGAAAGGAAATGGAAGAAACTCTGTCACGGCCCGCCTGCGTTTCCCCTCTTCCGACAAGGACAGAAGTGAGGACACTAAGTGGTGAGCAGACCTGCCTCCTTCTGTCACCCCCAGGAACAGAAAAGTAGTCGATATTTGTTTTTCTCTTTCGCTAACACATACATATGGAATCTAAGAAAAAGAAAAAAAAACAAAAGGTCATGAAGAGCCTAGGGGTAAGACGGAAATAAAGACACAGACCTACTAGAGAATGGACTTGAGGATATGGGGAGCGGGAAGGGTAAGCTGTGACAAAGCGGGAGAGAGGCATGGACATATATACACTACCAAACGTGAGGTAGACAGCTAGTGGGAAGCAGCCGCATAGCACAGGGAGATCAGCTCGGTGCTTTGTGACCGCCTGGAGGGGTGGGATAGGGAGGGTGGGAGGGAGGGAGACGGAAGAGGGAAGAGCTATGGGAACATATGTATATGTATAACTGATTCACTGTGTTATAAAGCAGAAACTAACACACCATTGTAAAGCAATTATACTCCAATAAAGATATTTAAAAAAAAAAAAGAAAAGTAGGCGAGGGTTGTTGGCAGTGGAAGTCCAGAGGAAAAAGTGAGAATGGGAAAGATCAAGTGCAAAATCATCAAAGCGTGAATTACGAGGAAAAGCATCCTTTGAGGAAGGGTCAGGCTTGTGGAAGATAAATAGTGAAACACTGCTGTGCAGCACGAAGCAGCAGCTGTATCTCTGCGTCTAGAACGGACGTCTTGACTTCATTTCTGAGTCAACTCATTAGGCAAAATCTTTCCTTGTTATAGAAAATGTACTTGGAAGATTTGACCCAAAGGAAGCACCAGCAAATCGAACCTGTCATTTGACGTTCAGTTCTGGGCACACGCCCTGCACGCGTGGTCCCTGGCTTGATCCCAGGGCGAGCAGGTGCCCTGAGTCTTCATCAGCTGCTGCCACTGCGACCCAGTGGTTGGAGGGACAATCATGGGAGAGCAGTGGTCCCAGGGGCCCCGTGTGGTACAGGCAGGGGCCTTGCACGGCCTCCTTTCTGTCCGCTGCCCGCGGGGCCAGGACCCAGCGTGGTGGTCAGTTTCAGACACACACGGGCGGGGACCGCGCACGCGTGTGGCCACTGCTCGGCGGTGTCTGCCAGTGGCCTGCCACTTTTTTCTCATTTGAAAGAGTGCATCTCTGCAAATAAAAGGTGATTGTTCTGAATAAGAAACAGAAGAGGGGTGTGAGGTTGGGAGATGCTCGCATTACAGACAGTCCAGTCACCTCGGATTTTCATTAGAGCACTTTTTTTTTTTTCTTTTTTTGCGGTACGTGGGCCTCTCACTGCTGTGGCCTCTCCTATTGCGGAGCACAGGCTCCGGACGCACAGGCTCAGCCGCCATGGCTCACGGGCCCAGCCGCTCCGCGGCATGTGGGATCTTCCCAGACTGGGGCACGAACCCGTGACCCCTGCATCGGCAGGCGGGCTCTCAGCCGCTACGCCACCAGGGAAGCCCCATTAGAGCATTTATTTCATGTTCTGTGGGCAGTTCTCCAGTCCAGCTTTTCTTGTTTTTCATTCTTATTTTTTTTAATGTGGTGTTTAGTGGTGTAAACACCCGGTGAGGGAAAGCTCCCGGTGGTTTAGTGCTGGTGATCACTTCCTTGCTGGTTTGCCTGGATCACTGCCCCAAAAAAGCCTTTCCCATTAGGTGCCTGTGTCCTGCCGCACAGCTGTGTGTTTTCAGACAGCCGAGATTGCACAGGCAAGAAGCGCATTCCTGCCCTGAAGCTCCTATCTTTAACAAAGTCTGTTATTTTCAGTAAACCCCTTGAATGTGAGTATAGTATATATCATTGCTCACCAAATGCACTTAAATATTTAAGTGACATCAGCAAACACCTAGAACTGATTTCCTTTTGCAGTAAAATATATACATTTTCTCAGTCTTGTAAGTGTCCACATTAATAATAATTAAAAGGTTAGAAGACAGTCTTAATTACAGCTGGTCCCTCAGCTCTCCCCCGTGGTTTGGAGCAAACACATGCATTCTGAACATCTTAACTAAACTGTCTTAGGCTGCATCCTCTTCTCCTTCTTTCTAAATCTGATGTGTAAGAAAGCGCGCTTGATTGATGGGCAGCCCTTAACCGCATACCGCCGGCCTGATAGAGCGTTTGCTGTTGTCTGTAGTCTGTTATCCTTGGGGTTGGCTTTCCGTGTAAGAAAGCACTAAAAATCTCATTGAGTAGGATCAACTTGGGTGTCCTGCGGTTTGCATGGCAGCTGTTCTGCCCGATTCCCACAGCAGAGGAGGGAATTAGGGGGAGCAGCACAGAGAACAAAAGTTAGGGGGCTGCCAGCTGAGTAAGCCCCCCTCCCGTGAACAGGTTGGGGTACTAGCAATATTTCTGAAGGGCAGGCGGTGACACTTAAGTGAGGTTGGCCTTAGGAAGCAGTCACAGGTCTGGATCCAATAATCTCTCATTGGCCGCGTCTGGAATAGATCTCGGGGTAAATTAAGTGAACTCTTACCCTGCTGTGTGCTCTGTACTTATTAGCCTCCCAGCCCCTAGTTTGACCCTGTTCCCTTTTTAAATTAATGCATCTCCAATTCCCTAATCTAGACATTTTTTTTTTAATCTCATGTTTCTTTGTTTCCACCCAATTTGAGGAAATAGCTGAGGAGTTTTCAACTGTTTACCCAGAGGCAAAATTAACAGGTGCATTCAGGGTTATTGCGAGCCTGGCCCACCCCGCGGAGGCCAGCCCGGTTGCAGTTCCGATAAACAGGCCGGCGTTGTCGGTTCACTGAAAACCGACCAGGCAACAGGCGTAGCTCAGGGCCCTGGATGAGGCTTCACTGCGTCCCTGTGGAGGGGCCTCCACGCCCGTGTCCACAGCAAGGACTTTCTCGGGAACAGAACTTGGGTGACAGAAACCGAATCGGAACCAGAAAGGGCCCCATTCTTAACACAGTCTGGGAATGTATTTACATCCGAGAGCAGCCTGGCACGAGGAAGAAACTGTTCAGAGGTTTGCTATCTGTTTGCTGCCAGTTTGTGCCTTTATTTGGAGCGGAAGGCCCAGGAGCCTGTGTGTGTGTGAATGGGGAGAATTAGGAAGAAGTAGGATGTGTCTGGTGTCCTCCACGGGAACATAAGGACCGTTTACAGGGAAACAAATGCAATTTTACGTACATGTGTCTTCAGGTACAAAAGCTGTTTAAGGCCTAACTTCCTTATTGTGAAAAGTAAACTTCACATTTTGCAAAGAACACCTACTTTTTCTGAGCCATTCTGGCTCCATGAAAAGGATTTTGAAAAGTTCTTTGTTAGAGAGAAGGGATTGCAAAGCTCTGCCGTCGTAGTTCCGACAGTGTTGCTGTTTTAGGTACCACAGTGAAGAGCGTCCATCTGAAGTGCTGGCTTTGGGCGTAACAGGGTCCTTCTTACCATTTAGTCTTTTTAGAGTGAGGAGGTTATAACAAGGGTTTAAGAAAGTCAAATTCAGGGGAAAGCTGCAGCCGCAGCAATTCTAGGATTTGTTTCTTCAGTGACAAAACTGTCTCACTCCATGGCAGCTGAGGGCATTTACCGTGTGTTCACAAGTTACGAATCAGAAGGCTTCACGTTGCGCGCTTATTCGCAAGTCAGCGAGCACTTCTGCATCCGGCAAGGACAGGAAACAACAGCGTCATGTGCGTCTTCACCTGCGTTGTCGGCTTCAAGGAAGGTGGGCAGACACGTCAGGCCCCTCTGTGCGTGTAGCCTGTGGGCGCCTGAGTGCGGAGCCTCTGATCTGTGTGCTTCCAGTGCTCATGTCCCTTTATGAACAGCTGTTACCAGGTTTCCCCCTGAAATGTAGCCTTTTCCAGATATTCTGTGAAGAGGTGTTCAGCATGTGGCACAGCCTCCAGCGCTGGCATGAGTGCCTTATACGTCACAGCCACTCACCAAGTGCTTGCTTTACAATTAATTTAATCAGCGATTGACTAAATCACGGGAAGAAAGAAACATACTTGGGACCTGTGCTCACAGGTCTAGGCCAGTGGCTCTCGGGCGGTGGTGGCTGTGCCCCCCGCAGGGGACATGTCACAGTGTCTGGGGACAGTCTGGATTGTTGTGGCCGGGCACGGTACTCCCAGCACCTGTGCTCAGGACAGCCCCCCACAAGGGACTCTCCAGCCGGAGGGTTGGTGCTCTGCCCGCCCTGCCCGGTGACTCCTTGGCTCCCGGCCCTGCGGCCACGTGCACGCTCAGTCCGCAGTTGTCTCCAGTGCAGCCCTCTCCCTGCTCCCGGCCCGGGACAGCCTGCCCTGTAGACGTCCCCTCCCTGGTGTCTCAGAGGCTGGCCCAAGCACAGCCTCCCAGAGGGAACTCGCTGTCTTTCCTCCTCTGGTAGGCACACGGCTGGCACTCGGGAAAGAAAGCGCGTTTAGTGACCCAAGGCAGAAAGTAGCAAATGTCAAGCGCTTCTGCTTTGAGGGCAGGGAGGGCCTGGCCTGGGCTGGGTGGCTCAGGGGGCCCCGGACGTTTCATGGGGAGGGTGCCTCTGGCGCTGGACACCGAAAGCTTCGTTGCATCTGGAGGCCCGGGATTCTGGGTGGAGGGGACGCAGGCACAGGTCCAGAGGCTGGGAGCTGGACTGTGACCAGGGCACACGTGCTGGGGTGCCTGCTTCAGGGAAGATGGCTTGGTGCCGGGCCGTGGAGAATCCAAAGGCAAAGCTGAGGGGTCTGCGCTTCGTTCCATAGGCAGTGGGGAGCCGGGCGGATTGGAGGGGCTGGGATTTGAGGTGGATTTCAGGCAGAGTAAGGAACAGCAGTGCCGGGACCTCCTGCCGCCTTCACTTCGCATCCTCCGAGTGTCCGTTTCAATGTCCCTTCCCCAGAACCCTCCCCAGCTCCCAACGCCTGGCTCGATGCCCTGGCCGTGGACTCCCCCAGTACCCTGAACTTCGCTGCCGTATATCTTGTGTACTTCCCTCTGCCTACAGGGCTTAGCTCCCCTTCGACTGTAAACTTTCAAGTCAGGGGCCACGTCTGTCTTACTGTCTGTGAAGGCTCAGGCCAGGACAAATCGGAACTTCAGCCCTGGCTGACAGAGATGCTGCCCGGGCAGATATGTACAGTCTACCAACTGATTAACATCGGGGCAGCGGGGAGGAAAGGAATGCAGCCGACTCCAGGGCTGTAGCCCTCCCTCCGGGGGCGTATGATGCTGCAATGGGGCAGAAACATGGGTTGATGCACATCCAGCAGAGGGAGAGCTGGGGTCAGAGCGCTGGTTGGTTTAGGGCGGAGAGATTGCTCAGGCCTGGGAGATGGGGCAGAGAACCAGGGGTGTGTCTGGACCTAGATGCGAGAGCCATGTGCACGCGTGGGACTTCAACCACAAGACAGCCTGGACAGGCGTCTCTGTTTCAGTCTTCCGCACTGGCCGAGGGGGAGTGTCCTGCTGCCGCTGTCATCCTTCTAGCCATCTTCTAGATTCTTTGGAACATTTTCCCCTCTCCAATAAAAGGCACCCAGTGATGCTTCTTAAACACATCTGAAGAGTCAGGAATGATGTCAGCTGCTTTTCTTCCCCAAGAGTCTTTTCCGCCGTAATCGTTTCTTTTGCCAGACTTTCTGCCTTCTTGGATCACAGCAAGGGCTGCTACCTCCTAAAAAATAGAGGTTGTAAATACTGAATTTAGAGACCTGTCCAGATGCCCCCCTGGGCTGTGCTCCACAGCTGGGCCACCTCGGCTCTGGTCACCTCTGCAGCCTTCACGTCTTGCTCTGCCTGGCCCGAGTTTTCCGGAATACAGATTACAGGTTCAGGAGTTCAGTGGAGGAAATCGAGGTTTGTAACTCAGGATGTCAAGAGGTGTGAGACAGCCTTCCTGCTCTGTGTCCTGTGCCTTCCAGACTCTGTTTCTCCTTCCAGACTCAGTTTTCCCATCTTTCCTACTCTCTCTGGGGAGAAACTTCATTATTATTATTTTTTTAAATTATGGTCACTTTATGTTGGAGTAGTTGTGTTTCCTTTTCTTGGTTTTGAGAATTCGGGAGAGAAAAAGCCATCAGAAGCCGTGGCTCCTGGGCCCCTCCCTCCCCTCCCCTCTTCATATTGTCCAGGGGCCCGGGGAGCGCCTTCCTGGGCTCACCGGCAGGCCTGGGCTTCACGCCTGCCCGCAGTGCGTCCTGCACGAATACCCCGTGAGGACTTCGAAGGGCGCCCTGTGAACAGACCAGCATCGTCAGGAGCCACTGGAGAAGGTCTCACTTAGAATATCCACTCAGTATCTGTGAGCAGTGAAGTGGCTGGCTAATAAATAAGGTCATGGACTGGTGTATCATTCTGCTGTAATCAGTGTGCCTTTTCTGTGAGAGCTGTGGTTACGTGTGTACACGTGCTGCGTGTGTATGTGTGTGCATCTGTGTTCATCATCAGGAAGTGCTGCAGAGGGATTCCTGACACACTTTTCTTCCACTAAAAGCATAAATACCATCTTGAATGTGGGGGCTATTTTGGGTTATCAGGACATGTAAAGTTTACACTACCCTGTAGTCCATCACACGTGCATTGGCATTACATCCAAAAAGTGTACAGACCTTAATTAAAGCATACTTTATTGCTAAAAAGTGCTAACCATTATCCGACAAGGCAGGGTTGCCACCGACCTTCAATTTGTAAAAAACACAGTATCTGTGAACTGCAGTAAAGCCAGGCATGGTGAACCGAGGTCTGTCTGTGAGGTACAGCGAGGTCATCAGAGTCAGATGGTGGCACTGACAGATGACCCCATCTCAGATGTAAAATGCCGCGCGATGTGAAAACTATTTGTCTGCCATCATTTCAAGTGTTCCCACTTTTCGTCGATAACCAGAGTCTCATTTCGTGCTCAGTTGGAACGTGAGGAAGGTTCTAGGAAAATGTGATTTAAGCGTTGAGGTTTAGCAGCATTTACTGACTAGGACAATGCAGCCCAAAGTTCTCTTCTGAGGCCCACTTCCCGTTTTGTTTAAAGAGGCCACTTAAGTTAATCATCATCAATTCATATTAAGAAATGTCACCTTAAGATTACAAATAACTTAGTAATTCTGTTATTAAGGTCTTTTACTTGCGTGAAATTATCTAAGAGAGAAGTTAGCCTACTTATAAAAAAAGTATGTGTTTGGGCTTCGGCCAAAAGTTATTTTGAAATGTACTTTCGTGTAGTAATGCTACTAAAATTTGCTGGATAGACACAGTTGGGACAGCTTGTACATTCATTGTCTTTGCCATAATTGCCAGCCAAAATATTCTAAACAAAACAAACAAACAAACAAACAATGCTACTGAAATCTGATTTTTTCAGTTCCCTCCAGGAAAAATAAATAAATAAATAAATAAAAGAAGGTGTAGGTCGTTCTATTTCTTGGTGCAAAGTTTTGAAAGATTTCCTCTGATAATGAAGCTTATCTGTCAGCGATCTGGGGAAATTTAAACTAAACATTAAAAAGTATGCCAAGTATTTTTGAGTTTAAAACTCAAGGTAAATGCAGAAAGTGTGGTATGGCAAGAATTTCATGTTGAGTCCTGAAGCAGGCAGAAACCATTTGGGGCGGTCTGCTGTAGCGTGAAGCGTCTCGAGGCCCATGGTGGAGCGCCCACCAGATGCAGCATCCGGCCTGCAGCACCGCCGCCTCGGCCTCTGGCTAGAGAACAACTCGTTCTGCTGGATTTTTTTTTCTTTTGACCTTTTATTTTGGCCACACACCACACGTGGAGACATATAAGGTTTAGAGAGGAGCTTGCATGCGGACCCCAGCTCTGGGCCCACCAGCTGTGGCCTCGCTGCCCAGCCGCGGTGGGTGTCCCTGCAGCCACGGTCCCTGCTGAGATGGCCTTGACGGTGAGAGTGAGGACGCTGCTGCGTGAGCGAGTCTGGACAGGAAGCTGGCATCACCGCCAGCCAGCGCCTCAGACGGTTGTGACCCTGGCGCCCCGTGCCACCCACTGTCTTCAGGGGGCCCGTGGGAGGCCCGTGCTTGCTGGCTCCACAGCCTGGTCCTGTGACAGAGGGTCCTGGTCATTGCGATTTTCACCGTACGTTGATGTGGGCTCTTTGCTTCTAACCCAGGAGCCGGGAGACCCAGGAGGGCCGGTGTTCGTCTCCTCTGCCCCGTGGGGCCACGGCCTGCCCAGGGCGTGAAGGGACCTGCCTGCCCGAGGCCACAGCCCCTGCCGCTCAGAGGGCCACCCACTTGGGTGTGGGCAGCGGTGCTGTCACATTGGCATGTGGCTCATAATCTGCGCCGCCCATGGCTACCACCAGGCAGAGCCAGCCGTGCAGAGAGCCCGGGTACTTTCTTACGACAAATACACAATCTGAGCCTCTGTCTCAAGGCAGCCTTGGAAGGCAAGGACCGTCAGGCAGCTTATGTCCTCCCTCCCTCCCCCGTCCCCAAATTAGGGTATTTTTATCTTCAGGTAACAGATAGTTTGAATCAAATTGGCCTTAACTATAAAAAAAATATGTTGTCGCAGATGACCTGACATCCAGAGGTGGGCGGGCTTCACCCGGCTGCTCCAGCGGCGTCCAGGGCCCAGCTGCCCCTCTCTGCTGTCCCCGTGTCCACACGCCCCCCCCAGGCCAGTCCCCGAGAGGCTGTAGACCAGCTGCCAAGAGCAGTCAGGCTGCTTCTCCTCCATCAGGAAAAGAGCAGTGACGCCCACAGCTTTCCTGGAGGCCCCACGGGTAGAACCACAGGCCGGCCCCTCCTGGACCCCTTGCTGGTCTGGCGAGGGGACAGCTCTGACTGTCCCAGACGAGTGCTGTGGTCGGTCAGCCTCCCTGAGGCTCAAGGGTGCGGTGACCACTCAGTGTGTACTGGACTTCGCTCAGGAGGAGAGCAGGTAGGAAATCACACCATGGAAGACTTCCTGGAGGAGGGGACCTTTGTGCTGAGTCCTGAAAAAAAAAGTAGAGTTAGAAGTTACAGAGGAGATTTTAAGTAGAGGGAATGGCTTGTACAGAAAAGTTCTGAAGTCTGAAATAGCAGGATCTCGTGGAGGGAACCCGACGTGCGTGAGCGCAGAGGATGAGAGTAATGGGTTGGCCCCAGGAGGAGGGCGTGGTGTCACGGCCACGCGGAACTTCAGGGGTGTCCCGACCAGACCCGAGGAGGACTCTGGACCAGGACCACGTGGGGAGGACGGGGAGGAAGTGACCTTAGAGGATCCTTCGGAGGTAGGGCTGCAGGGCTTCCTGGACAGTGGGGAATGAGGAGAGAGCAGACGGGGCAAGCCCTGGGCCCTCCAGCCTCTGGACCCTGCGTCAGCGTCGCTCCTCACAGCGTGCGTCTCTCTCTCTCGCACGCACACACGTTTCTGTGGCACTGACATTGCAACGAAAGCAGTGGTGTGTGTGCAAAATACTAAGTTTTCCTTTGTTCTCTTCCTCATTCTAATATTAACAGCTCCCCCCTCCCAATTTTCCAAAATATTTTAAATGAACAATTTTACTTGTTTGAGGATGCAAAACAGTGACTCTTTTAAAAAAGATTTGGTGACTTCTAATAAGCCGTGACGTGGGACTTTAGAAGGAATCATTCATTTCAAAAGCCTCAGCTGTGTGGGTATCAGCTCCTTGTGAATTGTTGGGTTCCATGTACACTTCATTTTGCAGCGAGTGTTTGGAAGGAAACCTCGGATTTTCCAGTGTCCTGTTTCTTACCAATGACTGAAATATGCTGCGTCAACCTCCTCCCCGCATGGAGTTCACCTTTGAACTAAGTGCAGACAAGGAGTGCCCGGGGCGGGGGGCGTTCTGAAGGCTGGGCTGGCGGAGAGGGGCCCCGCTCTGCGGTGCTCCCTGAGGATGGATGAGTGCTCGAGACTTACCGGCCTGCTTCTTTTCCTACTTAGGATCTTCTTGCATCGCTGAAACACTAGTTAACAAAACTTGGGAAAAATTCCAGAGAATTGAAAATGTAGAGCTTGTTCAGTGTCTGACGCCTGGAACGCTGTGTGCCGTCATCCGCGTGTGGCCTCGGGGAGATGCGGAGTCGCGTGACGCTTAAATCCCAGGCCCCGTGTTTATGTTAGTTTGGGCGATGAGTCCGGTGGGGCTTGATCCTGCAGCAGTGAGCCCCCCCCCGCCCCGCCCACGGAGGTGGCTGCCCGGCCCGTGAGCACCAGCGTGTCACCGAGGCATCCCCCCGCCCTGATGACCGCACACTAGGGCTGTCACATGCGTGGTCTGCCCCCAGCCCGCCATGGGCTGGACGCTGCAGCACTGGTGGTCTCCACGCAGAGCCCTCTGTGGAGGTGGCCCAGACGTTGGTTTCTTAAAGTGGCCAGAACCCAGCGTCCGGCCCTAACTTAGACTCAGCATGCGGGGCCCCCCGAGCTGTGCCCACTCCTCTGGCTCGGGGGGGCGTGGGGTTGGGGGCTCCCACCTCGTGCCCCTGTTTTTCCGGCTCTGACTCTCCCTCCCAGCAGCATTCTTTCTACTGAATACTCGCGCAGACCTCGTTGGCATCTCTGGTCGGCGTGCTCGCCTGCGCGAAGCTGCTGTTGTGTGTTTCCTGCCCAATCAGGAGAGAACTGAGAACCTGCTGTGAGCTGGGCTCGGCCGGGGCAGGGAGAGCCGGCGAGCTCGTCCTTCTTGCGGGGCCTGCCTGGGTGCGCCTTCCGGCAGCGAGGTCTTGAGATGTCACGGTACAAGAGCATGCGTCTGTCTTATGACACTTGCTGTTGCCCGCTGAGGGCCTTTTCTTCCCCGGTCTTTGGGATTAACCTGTGTTTCTAAAATCCTAGCCTCTGAAGCACGCTTGTTTCGTGTATGGGATGCTGCGGGCATCTCACAGGAGGGCAGGGAAAGTGCGGGGCCCCTGCCGCACAGGGCCTCCGTCCAGGCGGCTGCTGCCCCGGAAACTTGGGAGGGGTTTAAAACACACACTTCCCACATCATGCCTCCGTAATGTTGATTTCAAACAAACGAACAAACGGAAGCAGTTCCCAGAGTATTCCCTTCCTGACTGTGAGCTAAAGGTGAACGGTTCTCAAACATCCTCACCCAGGCTCGGGGCCCAGGGCGGCCCCCGGCCCCTCAGCCTGCTGCCCGCTGGTCCCAGTTGTGGTGGGACTGGTAGCGGGAGCCCATCCGCTCTTCTGTGGGAAGCTTCTAGCAGGAGAGCTTTCCGCCGCGCCTGGCAGGGCTCGTGGTGGAGCAGCGGGGTTTCGTTTCCAGTTTCAGGGTGAAATCACAGCATCATTTGGAACAGCACATCCGACTTGGAATTGACTGGAGTGGGCAGGATGATGGATCTGAGATATACTTGAAGGGATAATTGTACACAACCAGTTTAAAAGCTGGTAAATATTTAAGGGTCAGGGGTTAAATGTCAAAGCCACAGCACTTGGGCTCAGCTCCATAAAGTATCGAGAATGACTGCTAATTAAATCCAGGGTGTATTTCACCAAAGGGAAATAAATTTGACAGCTAACAACCAATGCTGGATTACCACCTCACAGAGGTTAGGGATCACGCTAGTAATCTCAGATGGTTTACAGTTTTGTATGCAGTAGTCATCAGAGGATGAGTGCTTACAGTTACAGATCACCGCACGGAACAGAGTCCTGTGAGTCGGAAGTGTTACCAAAAGGCATATCCATCTGGGTCCCCGACTCACGTTTTGTTTAAAAACGAATGCCCTGTGACTGCTGCAGAGCAAATCCCTGAAACAAATGTAGTCAGAGAACACGCTCGCTATTTTTTCCTGAGCTGAAATATTTTTCCTGCGATTAATAGTTACCAGCGAGTGTCATGGCCAACTATGAAACGAGAGGGCTTTGATTTACAAACTAGGACAGCAAATTGAAAGCAGAAAACTGTCAGCTAGGGTGTAATCGTCCCTCTCCTAATCACACACTTGTGGTACTTAGATGATACGGTATGTTACCTAAGTTCAGCATTCTTCGATGGGCAGGTAATTTGGACACTATTTTAGATGCCTCACCTCAGGAAAAAGCTGTTTACCTTGAGATGAGATAGGCCGCTTGAGCGCTAAGCAAACAAGTGATTGTAATATTCTCATAGCTTTGTTGGCGTGCAGATCTTGAGATTATTTCTGCCGTGGGTGATTTATAGGCTATATTAAGCAAATCACACTTGGAATGCTACTCGGAGGGATGAGTCACAGAGTATGGCCATTCCCTTTCTCCTTTCAAAAGGGAGCTCAAAGGGAAAGAAAGGAAGCCCTCCACTGCCCACACTCACCTTAATGCTACTCGAGAAATCATTCCATTTAGCTGCTTTCGATATTGACTGACATTCATATGTCTGTTTAAAGTAAAATTGTCTAACCCAAAATTTCACAGAGATAAATTTATGTAGAAAAAAATAACCAAACCCGTTATAGAAAACCTCATTAGTCTTAATACTCCAGCTTCTGCAGGCTGAAGTAATTACTCCCTAATCTTTTTGTGAGGTATTGCTTAAATCAATTAAGTCGTTAGGAGTAATTTCAGTAATGCTAGTGTTTGAGAGAGCTACATGGCAAACAGGATTCGCCGTGATTAGACTTTGAAATTCAGAGCCCTATCTCAGTCTGGAGCCAAGTTCTCTATTTTGACTCTCCCTGTGTTCACTTAGTTGTAGAGGGAAATTTTTTAATATGTCTGGCTCGAAGTAATTAGTTTGCAAATCTGTAATGTGAGACGGACGTTGTGGGAGCTGAGTTCGGGAAGGAAAGCAGAGCCCCTCCCTTTTCATTTTATTAGCTTTTCCTGTATCTGGAGGCTTCCTGCAAGGATGGAGCATTCCTGGGAGTTCAGCTCGTGGGAGGTTTGCCCCAATAGCATCAAATGCCTCCAGACAGGTACCTGCTGCTGACCTTCGGGTACCTTTGCCCTTTAAAAAACAGCAGTGCTGTTCTTTGTGGGGTCTCTCCTCCTCCCTTCTGCCCCGCCCTGGGGGCTGGTCCCCGGGCGCCCTCCACGCACGGCTTCCTCTCAGCGCTGGACCCGGGCAGGAGATCCTGTCCAGACCTGTGGGAAAGCGCCCAGAGCCCGCTCTTCCCACCACCCCTCCCACCCGCTGGGGAAGGAACTCCCGGCAGGCAGGAAGGTCTCATTAGCCTAAAAGAACATCCCGCCTTCCTTCCCCTCTGCGGCTCCTGCAGCAGTAAATCCAGGAGGGTAGCACTCACACTTAAGATACGAAGCTCTTTCTTTGGAGAGTCGTAATTGCTCTGCTCCCACAGAGAATTTTCCTGCTAACTTCCATTACCAGGCGAGGGTTCATCCTAATGCATTCCTGCTCATAGAAAGTTCAGGCTTCAGGAGCCGGGTGACCAGCACACCTGTCGGCACTCGTGATAACAGATCAGGAAGCCAGGTCGTCACATCGTGTTGGAATTTGAATCCTCAGTATAATGCAGTTGGCTTAGGTTTTAACATTCTTCAGAGTTTGCATTTGTCAAATTTTACGGTAACTTACTCTATGTTATGAAGAAATGGCTGCGTCCCCCCCACCTTGGGAAAGAGCAATCCCTCTTCACCCACCCCCTGCCCTTGTGTAAGTGCAGAAAAATCAGCACAGTGGCGACGGACAATGGTAGTAAACATTTAACAATCTGTGCTTTTCTCAGGTGTATCTTATCATCTGAACATGTGGTGAGCCCAGATAGGTTAAGTGTCTTTTCCCTAAGGTGCAGTATTCTACACTTTTAGATGCAATTTAAATGTTATTTGTAAAGCCTTGGGTGACACATTTGAACATTCTGAAAATTAAACCTTGTATGAACATAACTGCAAGGGTTAGGGGAAATTGAACAAGCGAAATATAAAGACCTGCACTTCCTGTAGATGAAGTTTTAGCCTTTTCCCAAACTTTCTCTATTGTAAACTTAAAACAAAGTCTTATCAGCAAGCCACATAGAGTAGCAGCTGGATATCATTAAATCCCTCCGTCTCAGCTATTCTTCTTCATTACCTTTCTCCTGACAAGCCTCGCTCTGCACAGAAATGTAACTTTGTCATGAGATTTATGTAATTCAGGTGTCCTCTCTGCTGAATGAGCCCTTGGCTGCAGAAGAAAGGGATTTGCAAGCATCCACAGAATTTTATAAGAAGAGGCAGAACTTCACAAAATTCTCAAGGAGACACAGGTTAACGTGACCTCTGTACTGACCACTTTTACCGATCTCCCTTTTATAGGTTCTTTTCATATTAAGAGTATTTTCCCGAAAACTGAAATAGTAAGTTTTATTTTACTAACGCAGGCCATTAGCTACTTCATCATGAAATACCCAGCAGCGCTCTTCAAATGCTTTCAGGTTCAGTGAAACAAACTGTCTTTACTCAGTAGCATCACAGAAAATACTGACAGACATCTACCGATAAATGCAAATTGGAAGCAGCAATGCAGATGCCCCTCTGAGTTTAGTGAAACAGTGTAACCGTTGTGAAGTTGGTGGAGTTGTGGTTACTTACACTCACCGATCTGTGAGCCTTCAGTCTGGTCCCTGCTGGATTTCATATGTCAAAATCTGAGCCCAGGGTTAGGCGTTCTTCTTTCAGTGATACGACAGAACCACTTGGAAGAGAGACGTGTATCTGTTAGAGGTGATAAGACACTAGGGAATCAAGAAATATGTACAAAAAAATAAAGCAAGTGAAAAAAAAATCCCTAGTGACCCCCTGGAACATTAAATTGACAGTTATTTTTTACTCTTACCAAATTGGTATCTTTAAGAATTGTTGTGTCTTCCCTGGCGGTCCAGTGGTTAAGACGCGGTGCTTCCAGTACAGGGGGCACGGGTTTGATCCCTGGTCAGAGAACTAAGATCCCACATGCCGTACGGCGTGGCCAAAAAAAAGAAGGGAATTGTAATCAAAAAGCACCTGCTACGTGTAATTTTATTCATGGCTTAATACAATTAATGATTCAGTTAATATTTACCTGCACTTACTATTTGCATTAGAAATACAAAGAGTCTAAGAACTTATCAAATAGTTGATTCATCAAACCTATGATTATTTCATAGGAACATATCTCCTTTGATTTCACCTATGTTTCACGTAATCTTCTGTAAAGCAGGGTAAAGATTCCCAGAGTTTGACATAACAACCCCGCTCCGCCTCCCCCAGAGGACGCAACCGTAATTCCCCTCCACAGTTCCCCTCTGCCGCTGCTCTGGACTCAGACAGGCCTGTCCCCGTGTGCTGTCCACCAGGCTGGCTCCATGCGTCCCGTCCCCAAGGAGACCTTCTCTGCCAGAGTCTCCCCGACCCGGCACCAGTTCTGGGTCTCTGCCTGCTCACCCCCGGATCACCTCCTTCCCTCTCCTTCTGGGCAGTAGGCCGTCCTTCTGCCAGAGGCCAGGAAGGGCTCTGTCCTCCCCCCACCCCGCCCGGGGCATCATCTCTGGGGCTCTGACGTGCGTGGTCTCGTTCACCCTTCTTAGCCGTCCCATGAAGCAGGAGGAAGACCTCTCCGTGTAGGCAAAGAAACAGGCTCGGAGCAGCTGCCCTGGGCCATGCAGTCTAGTGACAGAGTCTACGTGGGAACGCAGATATTTCTGGCTAAAACATCTGCTATCTTAAATAATTTAAAAGGTTTTTTTACTGACTCACCTAGAGAAACATCTAAGCTCACGCAACTGCTCCTTTGACACCTGGGCATACACTGCTTTGTGCCCTTTCTGAGCTGTCTCTGTGGCTTGTCTCAGTAATGGCATTATAAGCCCCTAAGGCACACTGGTGATGTTGTTGGGTTTTTGTTTTTGTTTTTTTTGCAGTACGCGGGCCTCTCACCGTTGTGGCCTCTCACCGTTGTGGCCTCTCCCGTTGTGGAGCACAGGCTCCAGACGCGCAGGCTCAGCGGCCATGGCTCACGGGCCCAGCCACTCCACGGCATGTGGGATCTTCCCGGACCGGGGCACGAACCTGTGTCCCCTGCATCGACAGGCAGACTCTCCACCACTGCGCCACCAGGGAAGCCCTCTGGTGATGTTTTAAAATCACCTCCTCTCACCCTCACCCACCCCACTTGATACCTAGTGGATACCAAGGGCTAGACGTAGAGTAGTAGATGTTCAGTAAATGCGTGCTGAAAATGTAAAAATTAAAAGTAGAATACAGCATTGTTGACAATAGATAGACGACAGACGTTGATTTTGGATCAAACTCAAGGACCAAGAAATGACTCAAGTGATCCGCTACACCTCGTTAGAGCCGTGGAAAAGCATCAAGGCAAGATTTTAAAATCCAAAAACAGTTGTCTTTTAAGGAGCGGGCGTGCGGGGAAGCCTAGGCCCATCCGTAGAGAACTAATTAATACCTAACTTAAAACAGTTAAACGAATTGCGATAAATCTACAGTGTGGTTGGCTTGCAGCTGTAGCAGAGAGTAAGAACGATCTCCACGAAGGGACAGCACCTCTTAAGATGTGTTCAGATGAAAGAGCAAGGTCAGAGCAGCGTGCACAGTGTAGTGTTGACCAGGCAGGTGAGGGCAGGAGAATGTCCCCGTGGCTGCCCGCTTGGGGGAGGTGGGGACGGGTTGGCGGGGGGTCAGGGCTGGACGAGGGCAGCTCGGGATACGCCTCGTTAAGCCTGAGATCCTCACCGTAGGAATGCGGTATCTGCCAAAAATAAATGAGTCATTCTGGGATTACTGCGGATGAGACAGCTTAACAGGAAGTTGCCTTTCAGTCATTCTCTGTAGGGGTAGTGGAATCTTGTATTCAAATTACAAGCGTATTAAAAACCGAACGCAGGCCAGTGTCTAAACCAAATCTCCCAAAAGCCCTGTGCATAAAGGGTTTGTTGTGTTTTAGTGTTTAACGAAAGAGGGAGTCACTGACTATCCACACAGATGTCACGCTCCAGGAAGAGATGGGTTCCAACTGGGCCATGGGCAGGGGACAGATGGTGGTGCCCTGGGCACCCACCGCTCGGGGCAGTGCGGCACCCTGGGTCCTGGCCCTTCTGCTGATGGAAATTAGTGTCTTGAAATCACCCAGTTTTTTTCCCACGAACGCAGACATTTTAAATGGACTCTCTTTTAGGTTTTTAAACCTTTTAAACCTTAGGTTTACATGTTTTTAAACCTTCAGTGGACGCCTAATGAAACCTTATTCAGTATCTTTCATTTTCTTGCTATGTGATGAAATTAGGTAGCAGTTGGTTGCATTTCAAAGCATGCCAAACATTTTAACCTGCAAATCAGTAACTTTTCCCTTTTCAACTTTAACTACTAGATTTTAAAATATTAACCCTTAATAATGTCTTTAAATTTGTAATAAATTTTCTCTGAAACCTAAGCCCGGCCTGATGCTCCCATCGTGCGTGTATGCACAGGTCTCTGTTTTCTGACCGGCAGGATTACTGGGGTTCTGCAGGAATGGACACAGAATGATTTGAAGGAGAGCGTATTTCCCACGTGCACGTTGACTAGGAATACAGAAAAGCTAAGCAACTACCTCTTAATTCACTCTGTTTATTTAATGAGCAACTTGGGCTGGTGCTAACTTCTGCCTCCATAAATGACCTTACTCTTGAATAATGAAGAGTCTTCAGCCCACTGCCCTTGCATCGGAAAACTGTAAACAACCTTGGTTACAGTTTTCTCCTTTTGCTGCCAGAACGAGGTCATCCAAAATATGTGTGGGGTGTGAAGTTTGTTTTCGGCCCAGATTTGTCATGAGCCTAAACATTTCTCTCTCAAGTAATTTACGTTGAATTACATTGCGTTCTGTTGCCTCCGGAAGGCGAGGAGAGGGAGAGGAAGAAACTCACAAAGCAGGTGGTTTCAGCGCGGCCTTCGGGATGCAGGTTTCGCCTTATAGCGTCCCTACGATGGCGTCCCCCTCTCACTGTGCCGTGAGGCCGGGTTCTCTGGCGCTCGTCGTGTTTTATCCTGACACCCCCGAGATGAGCTTTCCTTGTGAAGGCGCAGGAGGCCTGATGCCTGCGGTGGGATCCGGGGTCTCCCCTTCTCTGGGGTCGCTGACACGTGCAGTTCGGGCCAGGAAGCCCGGAGGGAGGCGACCCTGGGCCGACCGCCCCGCTGATTAATGTGCCTAAAGCTCCCTGCCACCCCTGCCCCTCAGGGCGCCAGCTGCAGAGAAGGGGGCCTCCGCGGGCTGCCCTGCGGCCGAGCTGGACAGAGGGCCAGCGGGCCGGCAGTTTTCCACCCCAGGGCCGACAGTGCTTCACTCAGGGCTGCTGGTCTTCAGGAGCCCAAGACTTCCTTCCTCGAGTGGCCACGCATCCTGCGGGTGAACGTGGAACTTGGCAGTGGCCGCGGGGGCCCAGCTCGGCAAGGGGCACCGCGGGCTTCAGGCGGCCACGCCTGCTTCGACCCACATTCAAGTAAATGCAGCTTAAAGGGAGAAGTGAAAGGTGAACTTGGCCTGAGCGGGGTTGTAAGTGCCCTTTCTCTGCAGAGCCCCTTTGTTAGGCTTCCTACTGGGTGTTCACAGTCAAGCTGACGTCCGCGTGGCCGGCTGGCTTTAAGGGCAGAGGGTCTTGGGCCCCCTCACTGCCTTCCTTTCCCACCTCAAGGTCTCCATCCCCTGCAGCCAGTGAGTCCTGGCAGGTGGTGCTGGTCTTCTGTGCACAGGCTTGGTAGCATTTGCGTGTCCTTCAGGACAAAAAGGTCATCACTTCAACCCTAGGGGCAAAATGCTGCAGATAAAAAGTACCCTCTAAGGAGTTTCTGTGTTACGCACCCCGTCTTCACTCAGCTCCAGCAAAACCCTGCAACATGTTAGTTTTCACAAATTTATTACATTTCTGAAAGTGGAGTGAACATGTGGGCTTGTTTCTACCACCAGCTTAGGCCCCATTAGAAAGATGGTAAAAGGAGGAAAGATTTACGTACTTGTAACAGCAAAAGGAAGAGCAGATGAGGGGTTTGACCTGATTTCGGAATACAGACCAGACCGAGAACCAAGTGGAATAGAAGAGATTGTGGTTTAAACAGCACTTCTGGACTCTGACCTGCGTGTGTCCTCTGAGCTCTGTCCTGCGCCCGCTCTCAGGTGGGGCTGAGAGTCTGCATTTCTGACAAGGTGCACAGGTGACACAGACGGTGCTGATCTGAGGACCACAGGTTGAGGATCAAGGGCCTCGAAGACCGTGGGGGTAGCCTGTCTGCCCAGCAAGCCGGGGAGCCTCTGCGGTAGAGTGGACACGCGTCTCAGACACTGACGGGCCTGGGAATTAACTGAGGGTCCATATGTGCAACGCCTGGACGTGCCTGCCTGTGCCCTGTAAAACCGGAACACTTTTCTCTACAGGACCTGAACAAGCTCTCTGGGCAGAACCAGCATAGCTGAGGTAGTCTGGGTTCCCTAAGCCTTATTTCTGGTCTTTGGGGACCCTCAGTAGAATAGCTGACTCCCCTCGAAGAAGAGTTCACCAGTCAGTAGGCCCAGCTTCATTTGCAGACCTAACTTCTGGCTTTCCCCTTTCTTCATTTCTACTTAGTATCCACAGAGACTCAGGAAGACGCCACCTTCGCAAAATGAGACTTGAATCTACAAAAAAAAGCAGCAATCAGAGGACAAGAGAGAGTGCTTGGGTATTAAAAATACAATTGCTAAAAGAATTTTTTCAATAAAAGGTGGGTAGAGAAAACTAAAACTATTCCAGGGTATAATACAAAAAGATGAAGAAACAGAAAATATGGGAAACCAAGCAAAAGGCCTAAGGGATGATTCTGGGAGGTCCAGCTTCCGAGCAAAAGTCAATAGAGAAAAGTTCCCAGAACTTCAAGAGAGGCTTTGGGTTGAGAGGCCCGTAGAAGGATGATCAGGAAGAAGGACTGTCACACACACTCACTGTTGTCAAGTTCCAGAAGACCAAGAATGAAGAGAAGATCTAAGACGCTTCTAGAGAAGTAAATACGGGCCACCCACAACCTAACGAGAATCAGAGTCACATTGGATGTCCTGTCAGCAACAGCGGGCACTGAAGCAGAGATGAGCGAGACCTTCAGAACTCTGAGGACAGTTCTTCCTAATCGAGGCTTTCTTACCCAGACACGGTGTCAGTCATTAGTAAGACTAAGGTCCATTCTGAGACATCCCTCTCCTGCAACTCCTGTGAGATGAGAGAGAACCCCAGAGAGAAACTGTGATTCAGTAAGCGGTAGACGCAACACAGGCATCCAGTGGAGAGAGGCCTGGTCTCAGCCGTGACCGGTACAGACGAGAACAGACTCGGTCGGTTGTAAGAAGAATCCTTCAAACAACAGATACAAGGAGTAAGACGACGGAGGATATAAGGGTTATCACTTTCTAAATAAAACCTGTTGGAAAAACAGAAAGCTGAGATAGCCGTGGTCCAAATATGTACCAGACTAAAAGAGAATTCACTTTTTAAAACTTTTCATCTGAGACGATTTTAAACGTGTAACATCAGGCAGTATGACATAAGTACCCCTCAGCCAGCCGCCGCCGTTTATCAAGTTGGGCTCTATGCTCTGTGACCCACTGCTCTCAGCCTGTCTTATTCTTAAGCAAACTCCAGGCATGATACTCCCTTTGGCTTTAATGCTAGCACGGTTCGTCTTGAGAGGCTCAGGCCTCATGTGCCGCCCTGGAGACTTAGCGGAGGAAGTGTACTCAGGGCACATCCCTGGCTCTGCACAGAGCACCGCTGTCCGCACGGCTGTTACGATGCAAGCTGGATGTATGGCTGCCAGTGTTTAGGGTGACGCTGTGACAAACCACGGGTGACTCATTTGTGAGGGCGGAACGGGAACAGATGTTCCTGCCTTGATGGTGAGAACTCGCAGGTGCGAGTGGACAGAAGGAGAGCATGGCGTCTGTTGTTAGATGTGCTGAAAGCAGTGCTCACCTGCACTGGAGGTTTTGGTCCCCATCTCTCCTACCCGGACCTTGGTGTTTGGTACTCATCTGGAAAAAAGAAAAAAAGCTTCGTTATTTGTATCATTACGTTGGTTTCGCTAAAATGTCTTTAATTTTGCTACAGATCCCTGACTCACTTGCAGCTGTTTGCATTATACTGGAGGCTGTCAGTCATTTGGCCCCTTTATTCACCTGGTCGTTGTGATGTGGGGTCCTGTGTAGATCTCTAAAGGCATCTCAGGAAGGGCACCCCTGCAGGCAAGGTTAGGGGGCATCTGCTTCCTCCTGGGCTCAAGAGACTGTATCCGTGTGTGTGGGTGGCCCCGAATATGTTCAGGTTTGGGTTTTAATCATTTGTAAACTTTAGTGGTATTAATGGTAACCAATTTCTTGTGGGTCGTCTAAGAACTAATTGCATCCCACTGGAGGTATGTAACTCCTTGGTCGAAAGTGGTCCTTCTGAGGGGTACCTCATTATTACACAGCTGCGCCAAAGGCTGGACCAAGGAGGTGAATTAATACTTTATCTTCTTTTGAGATATACATTCAAATGGTACGTGGAGATTCCTGAGCTACTACCATGAGGTCCACATAACTAAAAATTGATGTGTCATTACTAATTAGAACATAAGAATATCCTTCCACTCATGAAATACTATTATTTATAGATGGAGCGGAAAATGGCCAGGGGCCCACATCATCCTCTTTTATATATAAAGACAGTGTGGGGACAGGACCATAGACATTACAGACGTCAGAAATGCAGGTTCAGACAGAACAGTGTCAGTTCACATAAAGTGTATGTTCTCATCAGTCACCCAGATTCTTTATGGAAAGTTCGTGTACTCAAGTGTTTTACTTATATTAGATCATTTGTTCCTCACTCTGACTCTGAAATAGTCAGGGCACGTGGTATTAGCCCTAATTATAAATAACGAAACTAAGATTCCAAAAGGTTAAGTGGGCAGCCTAGGGCTGCGTGGTTAGTAAATGGCAGAACTGGAACCAGATCCTCACCTTTTCCCTTCTCATTGCCTTTTGTGTACATTCTATAGATACTCTCTTTGTAGTTACCATGTGGATTACACTTAAAATCCTGAAGTTACAATAATCTGATTGAATGTATACCAGCTTAACTTTACTACAGCTCTTGCTGTTATTGATGTCACGGATTACATCTTTATACTCTGTGTGCCCAATACCATAGATTACTAAGTAGTTTTTCATACACTTGCCTTTTAAATAATGTAGAAAATGAAAGGCAGAGTTACCAAGCAAAATTACGATAACACTAGCTTTGTAACGTCTCTGTGGCCACCTTTACTGGGGCTCGTCATATCTTCATATGGCTTTGAGTTACTGTCTAGCTTCCTTTACCTTCTTAGCTTTTATCTGGGGAGTCTTAATTTCTTCCTCATTTTTGAAGGACAGTTTTGCTGGATATAGAATTCTCATTTGACAGTGTTTTTCTTTCAGCACTTTGAATGTATCAACCAGTGGCTCTTCTGGCCTCTAAGATTTCTGTTGGGAAATTGGCTGACATCTTCTTTGAGGACCCCTTGTGTCTGATGAGATACTTCTCTCTGGCTGCTTTCAAGACTCTCTCTCTCTCTTTTTAATGATTTGAAAGCTGATAGATTTTAATAATTTGCAATTGTATTGCTATTTTCATCTGTTCAATTTTTTAAATTGAAGTATAGTTAATTTACAATGTTGTGTTAGTTTCAAGTGTACAGCAAAGTGATATGTGTGTGTGTGTGTGTGTATATATATATATATAAAAATATAAAATCACACACATATATATACACTTTTTCAGATTCTTTTCCATTGCAGGTTATTACAAGATACTGAATATGGTTCCCTGTGCTGCACAGCAGGTACTGTTGTTTACCTGTTTTATATATAGTAGTGTGTATATATTAATCCTAAGCTAATTTATCTCTCAAAGATTCTCTCTTTGTCTTAATTTTTTGACAGTTTGATTACATGGTCTTAGTGTAGATCTCTTTGGGTTTTTCCCACTTGTTTGTCTAGCTTCTTTGATTTGTAGAATCCTGTCTTTTATCAAATTTGGACGTTGTCAGCCGTCAGTTCTTCAAGTACTCTCTCTGCCCTTTCCTTGCTCTGCTCCTCCTGGAACTTGCATAGTGTGTATGTTGATCTGCTTAATGTTGTCCCACTTGTCCCTTAGGCCCTGTTCACTTCTCTTCGTTTTTTTCCTTTCTGTTCCTTGGACTCAATAATTTCACATTTCTTATCTTCAAGTTTGCTGATTCTTCTGCTTGCCCGAACCTGCTTTTGAACACTTCTATTGTATTTTTCATTTTATTTACTTCTCAGCTCCAGAATTTCTTTATAGTTCCTTCTTATAATTTCTGTCTCTTTATCGACCCTCTGTCATTTTCCTGACTTTGTTGTGTAGCCCTTTGAACATGCTTTTTGTACAGTTGTTCAGTAAGTCCAAAGTCTAAGCCTCCTCAGGTATGTTTTCTCTGGATTTATTTTATCCCTTTGAGCAGGTCATACTTTCCCATTTCTTTTTTGTGGTCGAAAACTTGACGTTCGAACTGGATAAAAGGTGACTCTGGAGATCAGGTTCTCCTGCTTCCCAGGGTTTGCTTTTGTTTTGTTCTGTTTTTATTGTTGTTGGGTGCGTCTATGCCAGGGATCATCCTAAGGGGAAAAAGATTCAGGTCTTCTCAGGTCTTTCCTGAGCCTGTGTCTTAGCCTGAGCAAAGCACAGTGGCTTTCTCAATTCCTGAACATGTGGTTGTCCCTGAATATCAGAACCTACAGAGGCAGTTCCTTTGGCTCCCCTGGAAGCCATTTCAGCCAGTGGGGGTGGAAGCAATGGAACAAATCCTTGTCTTTTAATAAAACCGATTTACAGATTGCTGAAGTCAGAGATTCTGCCTTAGGACTCTTTTCCAAACATATGATGTAGTGCCTTGAAGTTAATGTGTATTCAGTAGCTATTTGTTAAATTATAAGAAATAATCGCTGTACAAATTCTTCACTTTATACATGCAATTGACCCTTGAACAACACGGCCACTTATTATAAGGATTTCTTAGTAAGTACTACAGTGCCACCCCATCCAAGGATGATTGAATCCGCAGACGAGGAACCGCCTGTACAAAGTACCTGTGGGTACAGAGGGCCAACTGTAAAGTTATACGTGCATTTCTGACTGCACAGTGCCCCTAACTCCAGCACTGTTCAAGGGTTACTAATGTGAAATAATTTCAGACAGCAATTTGAAGCTTATAAGGGGGCTTAGGTCATTCTTGATAAGATTTCAGAATTGAAAAGTAACCAGGTGTGTTGAATTAAAGTCAGGTTATTTTAACTTGCCTCATTAATTTGGATTCATAACTATACCTTTACAATACCTGTAGAAAGGATTTGCTTAGCATATTAACAGTTTAAGCAGAGGGAAAATGATGCTACCTACACCAAACTTTTAAGCATTTAACATAATTTTAGGAGCCTCTACTTGTACAAAAACAATTTGCTGATTCAAATGTTGTATCTATATATACATCAGACCCCTTAGGCTCTCTACTGAGAAATACTCCACAGTCCTCTGACTACAGATATTTGAACTAGTTCTCCAAACTAGACTGGCTGTACTTATTCAACATAGCTTAATTAAGCCAACTTTTAATTTATTTGTCTGCTATTTTGCGAACCTTAAGTTTTGTAATACATTTGGTCTAGTACATTTTTTAAAGTTATGTTTTGTGACATGTTTAGGTTTGCTGTGTCTGCTACAGTCTCACGGAGTCTGATATTTTGAAGGACACTCTGTACGTTAAACTTCGTCGGGAACGTTCTTAGCTGTGGGTCTTGCATCCTCAGGCACTGTGCCCCAGTGCAGCCTGAATGCAACTGACTCCTACAGGGGATTGATTTCTTTGCAAGCCCAGTACGTCCCCTACATACGAACCTTCCAGTTAGTTGCAAACTTTCAAAGATGCAAACGTGCGTGCCAGCCCCTGGATGCCAGCTGTTGTACTGTACTAGTGTACTTTTCAAGGTGCTGTACTGTAAGATTTAAAATGCTTTTTTAAGTTTTTGTGTTTGTTTTTTATGTACATATTATTTGTGTGAAAGATATTATAAGCCTATTATAGTACGGTACTATATAGCCAGTTCTGTTAGTTGGGCACCTAGGCTAACTTTGTTGGACTTACGAACAAATTGGACTTAACGAACGTGCTCTTGGAATGGAACTTGTTCATATGTAGGGGACTTACTGTAAAGGATTTAGATGTTTAAAACAAGTTTAAAAAAGCCCTGTGTGGTTCCCCTCCCTCCCTCCTCCACCTCTGTAATTTCTGGCCCAAGAAAAAGTGACTTCAGAAAGACCAAGTATTTAGTAAACACCTAGGATATGTAAGGCACTGTGCTAGGTGCTGGAAGTGATTTAATGCAATAATGACTGCCCCCTCCTTCTGAAATCTCGTTCAAGAGGTGAGAAGGCAGCAAATGCACAGCCCCAGAGTCCAAGGCAGAAGGTGGAGGAGAACAGAAGCACTACATCAGTGCGAGGATGTTCACATAATAGCTGCAAAGACTGAGCATTACAATGTACCAGGCGTGTGACATACATTATTCCATTTAATCCTCACATCCTGGCTGTTGAACTCATCCCCACTTGAGAACGAGGCTGTCAGGTGGCGCTTTCAGCTACTGAACACGGGTACTGGGGAGCCCGTGCTGGGCTGGGCCTGACAGGGGCAGGAGTGACTCGGAAAGATGCCGTGGGCGCCGCACAGGCGGGTACCTGGGTTCTCTCGGCCGCGGGCGCAGCCCCGGGGCCTCCTGCATGTTGCTGCCTTTGAGTGGAAGAGGACGGGGCTGCAGCCCCCGGGCTCGTGCGACAGGCCGTCTTGGATGGGCAGCTAATTGACACCTTTCGAAGGAGGGGGTCTCAGAGGCGCGGGGTTTGGTAGCATCATCAGCGCGTGAGGCACGTAGGAGAAGCAGCTTTCCAGGAGACGGCAGGTGACCAGGTGGGCTTGGGTTTGAGGCGCTGGTGATGCTGCTGGGCATGGCCGTGCTGGCGTGGAAGCGGCGCTTGGGTTTGCCTCAGCGTGGGGTCGCTGTATCACACATCCTAACCTGATCACGGAGGCTACCGCACCCCCGATGGCCATCCACGCACCTGTGCTAAAACAGGGCTGTCTGAAGCCGTATCTGTGATGAGTTTCCTGAAAAGCAGTATATGGAAAAGGAAAGGAAGGAAGATCAGGTCATAGCTTAAGGAGATGCCAAATCCGGGGGCCGGGGTGGGGGGGGGGGGGAATCCCCAGGGGGTGGAGCAGACGGGAGGCGAGGCCGGGAGACGACTTAGGGACCCTGAAGACCGGGTGGCGTCAGCTACGCTTAAGATGATACAGTTAGGAAGGCTTATTCAGAAACTTCAAGGTTTGATGGATCGACAGACAGCTATTGTATACAGTTTAATATTACGATTCCCGTTTTAAAAAAAGAACTGTGAAAGGAGGGTTGATTTTAGACTGAAGTGTGGGTAGTGAGAAAATAGGGATAATATAGAATTTTATTAATGTCAAAATGTATAATGGGTGTTTTCCCCAGTAATTTCTGACCCAAGAAAAATAATAAAACATTTAGTGGGTACCTGTCATTCTACGTAGAGTTCTAGAGGGCATTTAAATATAAAAATTAGGTAATTTTATATATATTTTACAAATAAGTAAATTTTATATGTAAGTGAGTTTTGCCAAATATTTTATACTTCTGGTATGCGATCCAAATCCTTTTAATGAGCTCTGAATTGAAAGAGCCACTGAAGTTGGGAGGATGTTTAGGAAAAAGGAAACCCTGTGGTGTAAGTGACCCAAACACACAGTATTTTCATGTCGGTTGAGGTATTTTTTATAACATTTTGTGTTTGGGGGAAAAGCTGTTTATGTCTTCTCTCGGACGTCGCTTTAACAGGAAAGTATTTAACTGTAGTAAAACACATACACCCAAAAATACTCGTTACCTTACAGCTCTTCCTAAAATCACATTTCATTGCATTATTTTTAATTAATGACATTTAAGTAGTTAAAATATTAAAGAGGTATTTTGCTGAAGCAAAAATAGATCATTGTAATCTGACTCACCCATTATAGGAAAAAGCAGATCTCTGAGGGCGTAAATAAATCTCAGACGTGCTTCTGCTTTGGGTTTATTTCTGCCTTGATCACAGAGTCCGAAACATAACCAAGAATTCTTTCTCCTTTTTTCCTGTCTCCCGTATATGTGAACATTAACTATTAAGCCTAAAAGCACATTGATATTTGTCTTGAATTATCTCATGACTGCCTGTTCTGTCTCTATGATTCCTTTCTGCTCTTTGAGTTTGTCAGATTATTACTGGCGTGGAGTTCTGATGTGAACGTTTCCCCCTCTTTTTTGTCTTAAGGAACTCGCTTCCTGTGAAAATAATCAGAGCCTGTCAAGACTACCAGTAATCTGTGACCTAGAACTCACCCCAATACTTCTCAGAATGATGAGTTTCTTAATATGTTTGGGCTTTGCCAAACCATCACATATTTTAAAATATAGTTCTGGTTTTGAATTTCCAAATGCATTCACTCTGAATAATTTCATAACACTAATACTTTTAAATGGGAAGATGTGAATTGGGTCGGAAGGCTTACTTTTTGCAAGCGTCCTTCAGCTCAGGTAAACTGTCACGGGGTTTCATAACGCATAAGGCAGCAAACAAGAAGTCACTTGTCAGAGCCGTCTGTTTCCTGGTAGTTTACACACCAGAAACTGAAATCTGAGAACAGCCCTTGAAGGAAAACAAAGAGCTTTACAGTATTTTTTTTTCTTTTCAGGAAAACACACAGAAGCTAATTTTAGCTTCTTGATCAGATTGACCCAGCCTTTAACCCTGGCAGACGTTACCCCACACACTTCCAATGGACAATAGTTTGCATACCAGCCTCGCGCTGGAAACAGATGTGTGCAGGGAGCAGCCCCTCCCTCCGGACTGAGCCGGTGCTGTCCTGGGCGCTGAAACAGACAAGGTCCTTCCTAATTGGGGTAAAAACTGGGGCTTCCTTCACATTTCAGACTACAAGCTTTCCTGACTTCTTAAAAATTTATTATGTCACAGTTCTGTTTTGACCCGAGTTTCAAAATATCATTCACTAGAGAAACATCTCTTGGCTTCAGCATGAATTCTATCCTGGGGAAAAAAAAAAAAAAAAAGAAATTGTTAGCAGCTGCGCTACTCATGAGTGATGGTTACACAGTTTATATATTAAAACGTTTGGAATGCGAACAATTACCTCTTTTACTTTCCCACCAAGTCTCCTATAGTTTATATAAATTGCATTTTTATTACCAAAGAAACGTCAGTCTCCCCCCCACCCCCCCCGCCCCCCGTTCTCCCCCACCCGTCCTGCCCTTGCCGGGCACGCTCCGGGAAGGGCCTGCCCCCGGCCACTGTCCCATCCTGTCCCTGGCCCGTCCCCCGGCAGCGGCTCCTGGCAGCCCTGCTAAGAAGGAGCCCCGAGGGCTGCCAGCTCAGCAGGATTTAACGTGGACTTCTTCTCCACACCTCCGGGGAGACCCACTAACTGCTGAAATGCTAGAGAGTTTTCCCATGTTTGCTGGGAGACAAGGAACAATTTCTGTTTCCTTGACCGATGAAAGAGGATGTTTCCTGTCTCGTTTGCTGTAATTGCCTCTCTCTAGACTCCCCCTCACTCTGGGATGCTGTAATTGGGTGTAATATGTGTGTCCATGTGCAGAGCCCACGTACCAGAAGACACAGGAGGACCATTCTGCCAGTACTTTCCATGACTGTTTTGGTAAATTCCTATTTGGAACCTGTGGCTCTGGGACTTCACTGAAATCACAAAGCAGCTTAATGACCATGGGGTCTGAGGTAGGATCCCAGGGCCAGGTCCCCAGCTGAGGCCCTCATCCACGTGTGCCGAGCAGCTTAGTGACCAGCCGGAGTGTTCTTCAGGCTTACAGGCATGAAATCCTCCTTGATACTTGGACTCTGTAAAAGATGAATTTAGGCGCATGCGTGGTAGTTTTTTAAAGCTGAGACTTTGTTACAGAGCATTGTGTCAATTACAGTGCTTATCAGAATTTTAGAAACTAAATGAACTATTCTTCAATGTATACGTGTTTTCTGCTTCTTTAAAACATTCTTCTCTCTAAAAATAATTACGAGCACCTCTTATCCCTCTAGGTGAATGGTTTACATTAAAATTTAAATATGCAGAATTCTAGGAGATTATAATACATCTGAATAGAATTATGTACAGTAAATAGCTGTTGGACTGTTATGATAGTAATTGCATATTAAATATATTTAATGCAAAAAAAATTCTAAACTTTATAGGGCATATAAGCAATTATTGGTCAGATATCTGTACCAAAATATTATCTCTTACATTAGCAAGTTAATAACCAATAGCTACATTTGAACTTTGTGAAGGGAGGTTAAACTATTTTCCTGGAATTTTTGTTTGACTGCCAAAGGGGGAAAATTTTTCATTGGATTTTGATATCCAATACTTTTTATGTGTACATTTTTATTACCAAGGGATTCTTTATCCACCTTTTAGTTTTTCATAATAAAGTTCATACATCTTTCAGTAATGCATGAATAGCAAATATCACCCTGAGTTCTTTCTCCCCACTTAAAATTTATGCTAAATGTTTTCAAGCATGTGAGTCTCATTTCACTACTGCTGAGTCAAGATAGATAGCTTATAAACGATAACAACAGATTAGGAAATACACAGTTTCGTTAAATAATGCTTATATTGTCAGAGGGCTTTTATATTAGTACCAGACGGAAGTTTTTGTCTGATGTACGTAGTTATTGTTGTGCAGGTCGCCAAGGGAAACACTCTAAATTGCAGGAGTAGTTTCTGCTTAGCATGAAGGTTGCCTGCATGCACCATATTACTTCATTGTATGTTTTCATGATCAAGGGAGCAGTGAGGTTAGCATGACCCCCGCAGCTTCTGCCTGTCATCTTCTTGTCTTGGTGGAGAAACCTGACCCAACATGCCGATTTTGAAGCAGCTAGAAAGAAGTATCCTTCAAGGAACAGGCCTCTTCCATGCAGCTTTCCTGATGTGACAAGTTACAGCCAGTAGTTTCCACAAGAAATGCTGAAGCCCATTGAGTTTAGCTCTCTCTTGAGTTTACTAGCGTCAGCACCTGCTACGGATGAGGTAGGACACCTGGGCCTTGCCTGTGTTAACTTTTTATGTCTCAGTAGCCCTGTAGGTGAGTGGTGCTCTCCTTAGTCTGAGGCAAAGGAGGGTGAAATGGCTTACCCAGGATCACAGGGGGGGGCACATAGTAGATCTGGGATCTAAACCCAGGCTCCCCGCCGAAATCTAAAATGCAGAGTGCACTGATTTTTATAATCTAGTGTTTATGTATATGTGTGTGCTACATACATGATGTGAATGTATGTGTATATATGTGTGTACGGGCATATGTGTGTATATGCACCTGTGTATTACATGTATATATACAATACGTGTGTATGTATATGTGTGTATACATTTGTATATATGCATGTGTATATGTGTGTGCATGTGTGTATATGCATGTTATGTATGTGTATAGAGTGTGGGTATGCATGTGCTTATATATGTGGGTATATCATGTGTGTATATGTGTGTGTATCTATGTGTGTCTATTGGTATGTGTGTGTGTGTGTGTATGTGGATATGTGTGTGCATGTGTGTGTATCTGTGTCAGTATGTGTGTGTATATATGTATGTGTATATGTGTGTTCATGTGTGTTGTATATGTGTGTATAGAGTGTGTGTATGCATGTGTTTGTATATGTGGGTATATGTGTGTGTGTGTCTGTTGGTATGTGTGTATGTATATATGTATGTATGTGTGTATAGAGTGTGTGTGCATGTGTTTGTGTGAGTATATCTATGTGTGTATATGTGTGTATAGAGTGTGTATGCATGTGTTTATATATGTGGGTATATATATGTGTGTGTATGGGTGTGTATCTGTGTGTGTCTGTGGGTATATGTGTGTATATATGTATGTGTATATGTGTGTGCGTGTCTATGATTATGTGTGTGTGTATGTATGTATATATGTGTGTGTGCATGTGTGTGTGTATCTATGTGTGTCTGGGTATATGTGTGCGTGTATGTATGTATGTGTCTATGGGTATATGTGTGTGTATATATGTATGTGTATATGTGTGCGTGTGTGTGTATGTGTGTGTATATATGTATGTGGATATGTGTGTGCATGTGTGTGTATGTGTGTCTGGGTATATGTGTGTCTGTATGTTTGTGTATATGTGTGTGTATCTGTGTGTGTCTATGGGTATATGTGTATGTATGTATGTGTATATGTGTGTGCATGTGTGTGTGTGTCTATATGTGTGTGTATATATGTATGTGTATATGTGTGTATGTGTATCTGTGTGTGTCTATGGGTATATGTGTGTGTGTATGCATGTGTGTGCTTGTACTGTTTCCCCCACCACCACCACCGCCCAGGTAGCATTTCTTCTCTCACTTGGGAGAAAACTTTGACTTAGAGAAACCCTAAGTTGGAGTCATTTCAAAGTTAAGTCATTACAATAATCTGTCTTTCATATTCTAGTTTTTAAAATTCATTAGCTCTACTTTCTCTTGGCTAATACATTTTCATATACTCAGTTAAGTTTCCCAGAAATGTAATAGATCCAGAACATTTTTGGTAATATTGTTATCCATTGTCGTATTTATACCATGAATTTGCAACGTGCATTCAGATGGGGATTTTACGTTTTCCCGTCTTCTGTAGTTTTCTGTTGGGCTAGTGACTAGGAGGCATATTTTAAGACCAACTATATATTTCAGGAAACTTAATAAAGTGATTTCACTTTTTCCCCTTTTTCTTAGCTCTTTACGGCATTATAATTTTTCTTTCTTTTGCATTCTCCTTAAAAAAAAAAGGAAGAAGCTCATGACCTCATTTTATTATAACCTCCTTTAGGCTCCAGCAGGCCTTTCCCCTCCCCCTTCTCTTTGCCCAGCGAATGGCCTGCTGTGAGCCCCCCAGAAAGCTGAGCAGTGCTCCCGAGGCGGCCTCACGGGGAGCCGTTTGCCCTCACAGGGACAGAAGCAGTTAATGGGTTTGGTTCTGCTACAAAGTAAATGACCTGCTGAGAACTCGTTTGTATTTGTATATGTTTTTATGGTTGATGTTTTCAGTGGCCCGTGTTACAAAGTAAGCCGTAACTACTTCTGTAAACACGTTACAGTAGTAAAGCAAAACTGTATATTCCTAGATATTTATATCACTTCACTCAAAGCCTTGGAGTGAAACTTGAAAAATAAAAAAAAAGGTTTCTTCGCAAACATTTCAGTTAGAAACTCCATTTCAGACCCTTGGCAGTCTCACGTATAGGCTCTCTTACATGATTGTTGAATAACATGTTATTATACGCAGGGAAGAATAGTTCTTTTGTTGGCTGCATTACATTTTGTGGTGAAATTGGAGAAAACAAATCATTAAGGAAGTCTATTTTGGTTCAAGACATTACACACTTATGACGAGTCTGTTTTTTAACCTTGCCAAGTTGAAAGAAAACGCAGACCCATTGGTGCTGGAACAGGAAGGCATGTTGCAGGTCGTAGGCCGTCAGCAGCATCGTGTGTGTGTGTGTGTGTGTGTGTGTGTGTGTGTGTGTGTGTGTGCGCGTGTGCAGGGCAGCAGTGGATGACATAGGTGTGTGTGGACACCAGCGTGTATATAGCCCTGCTGCTGCTCCTAAGTGCGGTCATGGCTAATTCATTAGTGACTGGCTTTCTAGATCCTGCTCCAGAAGGAAGGAGAAGGATGTTTTCTTAATGACATGGTAACTCTGATAATCTTACCAGACCTGCTTTCCTCGGGCAGTTTCCCTGGTCTCCCGAGAGCCTATTGCCACTCCTCCATTGAAACTCCCATGGAAGCAGCGTCCTGTGGTCAAAGGACAAAAAGAAAAGCTTCCGCAACTTAAAAAAAAGAAAAGTGTCTGTGTGTATCTATTTGCTGCAGTTAGCATGAGCAGAGAAAACAGTATGAAAGGAAAATGCCAAATTCGGACTTGGTCAGTGGGTTGAATTCAGCTTTGTTTGAAAGAGGTGGAGAGAGTCTGTATGTACGTCTGTGTTCTTTGATTTGTTACAGTGAGAATGTATGACTTTTAAAGTTATAAAAAAATAGAAAACACGGCCAAATGTTTTGAATTGCCAATAGCAGTCTGACATCTTCCCTCTATGGATACCTGTATTTTCGGGAGGGAGGTCTTTTATTTTTTTAATTAATTAATTAATTTTTTTTGACTGCGTTGGGTCTTCGTTGCTGCACACAGGCTTTCTCTAGTTGCGGCGAGCAGAGGCTACTCTTCATTGCAGTGGCTTCTCTTGTTGTGGAGCACGGGCTCTAGGTGCACGGGCTCAGAGTTGTGGCACGTGGGCTCAGTAGTTGTGGCTCGCGGGCTCTAGAGCTCAGGCTCAGTAGTTGTGGCGCACGGGCTTAGTTGCTCTGCGGCACGTGGGATCTTCCCGGACCAGGGCTTGAACCCGTGTCCCCTGCATTGGCTGGTGGATTCTTAACCACTGTACTACCAGAGAAGTCCCAGATACCTGTATTTTGGAAGAGGGTTAATGTACCTGAATAAATCTAACAGTGGTACTTTGTGGAATCCCTGTAATATTGCCATCAGGAGTTCCTGAGCTTTGAAATGAGACAGCACTGGGATGCAGCCCTAGCCTGGTCCTTAGTTGATGTGATTTAGGACAGCTAAATAAGCTCTTTGGACCTCACTTTCCTCGTCTAGAAGGACGTCATAAAAATACCATTTCTGTTAAGATGGTAGCGATGAGTGGAGATGATTAAAGCTGCTGGTATGTGTGGCAGAATTCCCGTAAATGCCGCCAAGAACATAGCTGAGCACACAGTAGGTGCTCGGAACTATGGGATGGGTTAGGGTCAGGGAGTAAGTGATTACTTCTCTGCCAGTGCCGGCCCTGCCCGGCCACCTCACCAGTCAGGTCAGGGTCAGAGTCATATGGAGGCCAGGCCTCCGCTCAGCTCAGCGCCCGTACCCGTGGGACAGCAGGCCCTCTGCTCAGCGACTTCTCCTTTGCAGACAGCGGTGTTACTAGCAGACACCACGTGTCAGAGATCAGAAATGTATTGTGTCATACACAGACTGCTTTTACCAATTGAAGTGCTTCCTTTTTCTCTCTGCTTTGCAATATTCTACCAGTCTGGGTTTTCTCATGAGTGAAATTTGCAAGAATAAAAGCGAGAGAGGACATCAGAATAAGGGGCCATCCAAAGAGCTGTATAATTAAATAGGAAGTTATCTGCACACTCATCCTGGCCTTTTACTGCTCCTGTTCTTTTTCATTAGAAAGAAAAAAGGAAAGGAAGAAAGAAAGAGAGAGAGAAGGAAGGAAGGGAGGACGGGAGGAAAGAAAGAAGGAAGGAAGGAAGGAACGAAAGAAAGAAAGAAAAGGAAAGAAAGAAAGAAGGAAAAGAAAGAAAGAAAGAAAAGGAAAGAAAGAAAGAAGGAAAAGAAAGAAAGGGGGAAGAAAGAAGGAAGGAAGGAAGGAGGAAAGAAAGAAAGGGGAAAGAAAGAAAAGAGGAAAGAAAGAAAGAAAGGAAAGAAAGGAATCGAAAGGCTTGTTCCTCACCTTGTGTGAATGGGGGTGGGTTTATATTTTTAAATCTCACTTGAGCAACTTACTGACTCTTTAATAAAGTGGGGTTCAAAGCATGTGAGCCACCACAAAGGAGAAAAACAAACAAACATTCAGGCTAATTTTCCCCTAGTTTTCCAAGAAATGGATTATTCCATGGTGTTACCCATCAAGTGGACTGAACGTCTCCTTTTGAGCCCATGGGCAGGGCTGCCACCTCTGTCCAGGTACCTTTTCATGTGTGATCAGTAAGTCCAGACCACAAGTAGCCTCCTTCGAGAATTTAATAGCAAAAACAAAGGCACTGAGATTTTCCACCATAACTTCTTTTTCCAAAAATAGTTGTCTAATGTTTACTTTGTGAAAGTATCACTTTTTCTGTATATATTTGCACATGGTCACTTGGTGGGTTAAACATATTATTTATGGGGTGGACTAACGCTCTGAACTTGCCTCAAACCTGGGGTGAATTGTGGAAATTTTTAACTAGATGAATGGCTTTGTTACTGCAGGCAGTATATGCACGGGGGGAAAATGTCTTAAATGATCCTAAAGCATTTCAAGACAGAGCAAGTCCCAGCTTTTATGTTGAGAGAGACGTAGTACGCACTTGGGGGGTCTAACCCACAGCAGAATTCATTTCGTCTTACAGACGGGTATTTCGTAGCATGATCACGTATGTTTTGTCTTAGAATTTATGATGTTTTATTGAATGTGTCCTATTGTCCCCAAATGTGACTCGTGTTTTCACATTTGATTTAAAATAAACAAAATAAATAGGATGAACTGTTCATCCTATCATTTTTCATTGGAAACTGAAATATCCAGAAACTGAAATGTCAAGAAATTTTACAAAATCATAAAATAAATGCCAGTTGTTTAATTGGTTCTGTATAATGAAATTTAGAATTTATAATTATAATTATAAAGCAGAACTGTTTCAATATGTGAGCTTTGAAATACACACACACACACACACACAGATTTTTTGGTAAAAACATTAAATACCTTCAAATTAAATCTGCTCATCTTCCACTTGAGAGTTCTTTAAAACTATAGACATTAAGTAGCTTTTATATTGTTGAGTCTTACACCATTTAAGTCTTCATAATAGCCCTGTGGCACATGGACAGACTTTGAGAGAGCAGCCTGGGTGGTCCCTGAATGTTCCAAAGGCAGCTGCACTTTTTTTTCCCGGGTACCCTTATCTTGGGTCTTAATGTCGAAAACATTGCAAGACTTGTCCTAATGTTCTGACAGTCTTTCTGGTCCCAAAAGTTACCCTTCTTTTAGAAGGAAGAAAAAGCCCTTCTAGCCATGGTCCTTTGGAAGTGGGTGCTTCTCCTTTGTGAGAAGATTCCCGTCTCTGTGAGGAAGGGAATGAAACCTCCCGGCCTGGGGAGCTGGAAACTCTTGGTAGCCAAGGTAGATTTAGTCAGACTCTTACCCCGGAACTGATATTCTGATTGGGCTTAAAATTCTGTGGTCAGTATTAGTTCTTATCAACAGGTGAGATCTGCTGACATGAAAATGGAAACACGAGAAGGGGGACAGGCTTCAGGTCGCCCCGGAGCCAGGAGCTGCACCAATGCACCACGTTTGTGATGCCAGATTTTCAAAATGTGCTCTCAAGAAGCAAGTATGATTTATAATCCAGTCCCTACATTTCTTTATATGAAACCAAGTATTACTGATTGTATTAAACAATGAATGGAGTTTATTCTGCGACTTTCCCCCAATATTTCAGTTTCCAACTAGAGAACACTAGGATGGGACAATTCTATGTTTAGTTGACTGTGCTAAGAAACATTTTTAAGAAGTTTTTGCTTTAAATCATATTCGAAGAGTGTAAGTTAGTAGAGACTTCTTTTCTAAAGGAAGGCCAGTGAATTGCTTTTTCTCTTACACTTGAAGCTCTTAAGGGTCTCGTGGGGATGTCGTAATCCTTGGAAGATGCTCTTATTAAAAGCTCTGGAGCTTTCTCTGTTTTCTCAGCCATCCATTATTAGCTATCTAGAACTAATTACTCCCAAGGCACCTCTTTAGGGATTTTATGATTCTCTCTGTCTCCTGGGACATCATGTAGAGTTTTCAGATGAAAAAGGAAGCCCGTAAGAATTCCTTCTTTTTCGTAAATCAGATGAAAATAGGAATGACTTAGGAATAGTTGTTCCTAAAATAATTTCATTCCCCTCCCCTGCCCTCCCCGCCCCTGCCCTCCCCGCCCCTCCCCTCCCTCTCCCTCCCCCTCCCCTCCCCCTCCCTCTCCCCTCCCCCTCCCTCTCCCCTCCCCCTCCCTCTCCCCTCCCCTCCCTCTCCCCTCCCTCTCCTTCCCCCTCCCTCCCTCTCCCCTCCCCCTCTCCCCTCCCCCTCTCCCCTCCCCCTCTCCCCTCCCCCCTCTCCCCTCCCCCCTCTCCCCTCCCCCCTCCCCTCCCCTCCCCTCCCTCTCCCCTCCCCTCCCTCTCCCCTCCCCTCCCTCTCCCCTCCCCTCCCTCTCCCCTCCCCTCCCTCTCCTCTCCCCTCCCTCTCCTCTCCCCCTCCCTCTCCCCCCTCCCCTCCTCCTCCCTCTCCCCTCCCCCTCCCTCCCCCCTTCCTTCCCCTGTGTCCTCCCCTCGCTCCTCATCCTCCTTTCCCTCTCCCCCTTCCCTTCCCTTTCTTCTTTGCCTACCTCACATCCTCCTCCTGAATTTTTTGGAAGATTCTACAGCTGCTCCACTGGGGACCTCCGGTTCTCTCTGCATCTCTCAACGCAACCTGAGCTACCAAAAGTCTAAAGTCCTCAGTAAGATTCACCTGGTCCCCGTTTGCTGCCTTCAGCCTCCCTTTCATGAGCTTTTCACATGAGTGGCCGGGAGAGCCAGGCATCCCGCAGCCCACCCTGCGCGGCCAGGCCTGTGACCCTGCTCTTCCCGTCACCTGGCCCAGGCTACACAGCCTCTCTTGGGCTGTGAGCTCCCTGCATCTTACTAGGTCCTCATCTGAGATCTGACCTCTGTAAGCGTTGCTCCAGCCCAGCTTTCGTCCCATTCAGAACAGCTCCTCCCTCCACTGTGCTTCTGTGGCATTGTGTATAGAGCTGTATTTTAGCATTTCCCATATCTTAACCCTAATTCTCTTCTCCTCCTCGACTGTGATTTCCGTGACAGTAAGAAGGTGTCGTTATTTTTATATATCCAGCGCTGTACCAGGAGCATAGTAGGTGCTCAGTAAACATTAGTTAGACGAATAAGATGAATGAACACCAGAGCTTCTAATTCCAAAATTATGGACGCAAAGCATTTTAAAATTAGGTACTTAATCTCAGTGGATGTGTGTTAGGTGTTGAAAGAGGATTATGTGAACATAGTCCTTGCTTTAAAGGACCATCAAGCTTCTTTCCGCGCCAGTCAGGCAGGGGTCCGTACGGCGTTGTTCTGGATTCCCATCGTAACTTAAAGGGAAGCTCTCACAATGTCCGGAGCCCTTGACGTCCTGCAAATGAAGGAGGAGGATGTCCTCAAATTCCTTGCAGCAGGAACCCACTTAGTTGGCACCAGCCTTGACTTGCAAATGGAGCAGCACATCTACAAAAGTGATGGCATCTACATCATAAATCTGAAGAGAACCTGGGAGAAGCTTCTGTTGGCAGCTCGTGCCATGGTTGCCATTGAAAACCCAGCTGATGTCAGCGTCGTATCCTCCAGGAACACTGGCCAGCGAGCTGGACTGAAGTTTGCTGCTGCCACTGGAGCCACTTCTGTCTCTGGCCGCTTCACTCCCGGGACCTTCACTAACCAGATCCAGGCCGCCTTCCGGGAGCCAAGTCTTCCAGTGGCTACTGAGCCCAGGGCTGCCCACCTGCCTCTCACAGAGGCCTCTTATGCTAACCTGCCTGCCGTTGCTCTGTGTGACACACTCTCTCCTCTGTGATGTGTGGACATTGCCATCCCATGCAACAACAGGGGAGCTCACTCAGGGGGTCTGATGTGGTGGATGCTTTGCCCGGGAAGTTCTGCGCATGCGTGGCACCATCTCCCGTGAACACCCCTGGGAGGTCATGCCTGACCTCTACTTCTGCAGAGACCCTGAAGAGATTGAAAAGGACGAGCAGGCGGCAGCTGAGAAGGCTGTGGCCAAGGAGGAATTTCAGGGTGGATGGACCACGCCACCTCCTGAGTTCCCTGCTGAGCAGCCGGAGGTGGCGGCCTGGTGCGAAGGTGTGCAGGTGCCCCCGCGCCCGCTCAGCGGTTCCCCGCTGAGGACTGCAGCGCTCAGCCTGCCGCTGAAGACCGGTCTGCAGCTGCCACTGCTCAGGCCGCCGAGCGGTAGGACAGCCACTGAGTGGTCGTAAACTGTTCTTCCGCAAACTCTTGAAATGGAAATAGGTGGACGGAAATAAACAGTTTCCAAAAAAAGAAAGAAAACGGACCATCCAACTTATTCGGAGAACGGTGGAGAGCAAAGTGGGACTACAAACCAGCAGTCACTGTTATCGCAGGTGGAGTTCCTGCTGTCCACGGGCGATGGGGGATGGGCAGTATTGCACCCTTCAGCAAGGCACAGAGGTCATGCCTGTGGCTGTTCCCAGGCAAGAGGCAAGATACCTCCTTTGCCATTAAGTCCCCCAAAGCATTATGGAGGTCTTTAGTTTAAAAACAAACTGTGTACAATCAAAATACTGGTAGTGATCATACATATGAAATTTTATATGTTGAAGATATAGTAAAATGTAATAGTCTACTAATAATTAAAAGCAGCACGCATTTCCTTCATTCATGCAAGATGTATTTAATCACCTACCAAGTGCAGAATACCGGTGGGAGTTGTCGGGGACATAAAGATGAATGAAACTTAGCTGCTAGTAAACGTGCATCACTTGTTGGTCCAAATGTCTGTTCAGAGCAGTTCAAACTTCGTAGCTGCACAGTGAATCCCAGAAAAGCCTCAGGACTCTGTTCTTGGTTGACTCCTATGAAACAGGACGTATTTCCACGGACAAGGTGAAAGTTTTTAAAGGATTATTTCATCCTTTCAGCCTCGGTGGGCCTGAGAATTTACCCAGCACAGCAGTCCCTCTAAGTCATAAGAGACTAAAAGAAGCTTTTAGACTCTGTCCTCGCTGCGTGGGACAAACTAATCAACAAGATTCTACTTCCCGTTGTCAGAGCCGTCCTAAGCCATTGCCAGTTGTCCTGAGAACAACGAGGAGAAGGAGCCCCACGAAGAGAGGAGGGGCCGGTGAGCCCGGTACAGGGCAGCCCGTCTCAGCGCCGCCCGAGGCACCCTGCTGCGGCCGCCACCGCCGATCCCAGGCAAAGCACTGGGCCCTCACGTGTTCAGTGCGTGTGAAAAGAAGGCAGCCAGGTCTGTTCTAGTTTTCATAATTAACTGCCACCACCAAGATAAATTTTTAGTTTCCAAGATGGTTCTGTTGAAACATGCTTGACTGGTCCTCAGCGTCAGATGCCCTGAGCCACGGCGCTGAAGGCAGGTAACCTTCCTAAAGCCGGTGTGACCTTGTCCTCACCCCCTTGGGCCGAGGAGACCCCTGCGATGGCCCCCCTTCCCTCCCCCTCATCTCCCTGTTTGTTCCCGGGACAGACCAGGCTCTCCAGGCCGCCTTTATTTACTCTGGTCCATCTGCCCGAAAACTGTCTCCATCCTGCCTCCCCGCTGTCCTCTCACCGGTCCTCCGAGCACAGCCGCCCCTGAGCTGGCCTTCCCACCCCGGCTGGGTCAGCTTAGGAGCCTTCAGACTGTACCATCCCAGGCCGGGGCCGCCCCGCATCCCAGCCTCCAGGGCGGCAGGGCTGTGCCTGATTGCTGTCCGCGCCCCAGCCCCTGGCCTCAGGGTGGGCACACAGCACCTGCTCAGTATCTGTTCTTTGAATAAATGGAAGAACTATTAATCAACTGAATCAATTTGAAAATTGCTATTAGTTAAAAAAAAATAACCATGCCAGGTTTATCTCTGCGGCACCTGTTAGATGTCAGTGTCCACCCTGAGGCTGTGGACATAAACTGTATTTCCAGGGTGACAGCTTTGTTCTTTGAGGCCACGGTCCGACCACTTTCATACGTCGCCCCTAGCGGTCGCGTAACTGCTCCGGGAGGGTCTGTGCACCCCTGTCCTTCCACCCCCTCCTCTCTTTTCGTAGTTAATCCTCGTCTATTCCTAGATTGCAGAATTCTTTCACTAGCCCTCTTCTTTGTCACTGGCTCTTTAATTTACGCACTCGGTTGGCTGGTTCCTGTTACTTGGCCAACAAATCTGTCCTGTGTCGTCTCCTCTGAGTAATTTATAACCTCCATAAAATGCCACGTAGAGGCACTTTTTTACATTTTTGAGTAATGGTGAGAAAGAATTGCCCTGGGAATCAAAAATCCAATGAGTCATAGATTATTTTGTTATTTATGACCAGAGAGTGGTCATTGACAATATTTGGCAATTTTACAGCTATGAACCTAGGCTATTGTGCTTTAGAATGTAATTTATTAAGCAAATAAAACTCTTACTGGTAATGGGTCCTGTTAAATCTGGGGGACCACATGGGCTCCAGGCCGGTACAGCTGTGGAAGTTTCATAGTAGCCGCATACATCTTGGATGTCTGGACACTAATATTTTACACTTACTTCATGGTTTTATTTATTCAGTTGCCTTTATATTCTTGATTGGATTCTGACCAACCATTTTGGTTTAAGAAGTCATCAGCTTTGAGTAGAGAAGGAAGAGCCTGGAGAAAATAAAATGGATTTATGTTGAAAAAGCACAAATCCTTCTTTCATTAGTAAATTCAGGCTTTAAAGAAACACCAGATGTGTTCATGGAAAATAACTGATGTAAAATCATCTTTGAAAAAGAAAAAGACAAGGACCTTCAACTTAATTACATATATCCGAGGGAGGGATACAGAAGTGGACACAGAGGTAGGTAGGTCTGTATATGCATGCACACCACAGACACAGACACACACACACACACACACACACACACACACACACAGCATATGCTAGTGCAAGTGGTGTCAGTGAGAGCTTAGGAGTTCTTTTTTTTCAAGTCTCCATTTATATCAGTAGTATTTTGTAATGTTGACTTCGGTTTAATTCCAACCGTCCTCACCTTTTAATATGTTTGGAGGAAAAGGTGATCTTGAAATTCTCAACAGAGGAAACGGATCTTTTTCAGAATTGCTACATCAGGCAGGACTTACTTCTTGTTGTTTTCTTTTTAAGCTGGAAATGTGCTTCCTTTGATGCAATTGTTATATGTGTATGTCTGACAAATTCCAGGGCTAGAGAAACTCAGTTACTACTTAACAGCATGAAACACTCTCAAGAACTTGTTTCAAAAGCCAAACTCCAAATACTGATCAACAAGAAAATTCCAAGAACGTTCCTTCCATTTGAAAGTAAGTTCTGGGTGTTACGCCTACCTGTCCATTCTACACAGAATTAACTAGAACCTCGCCATGGTCGTTGCTGTGTATCTCTGCATAGAACAGAGATGGGCAAGTGAGACCCAAGTGTGTATGTGGAAGGGGCACTAATGCAGATAAGACTGGAAGGAGATGAAACCAGGGATGTGACCTTGAGGGCTGCCCTTGTGCTCAGCCACGCCCCCTCGAGGTTCATACTGCGTCGTCTCGCGCTCCGTTATAATTTCCCACTCACCTTTCTGCCTCTCTGGTTAACTGGAAGTCTCTTGCCATTTCCTTTACCAACTGTGCGCCACTCCCGTGGGGGGCCGGGTAGCAGGGCTGCTTGGATGAGCCCAGGCTTCCTCCCTGCTGGCTGCTCCGACTCTGCTTCCCTGGGCAGATGATGGTGCGCTCAGTCTGAAAATTCTCGGGCTCCTGGCTCTCCTGCGCTAGTTTGCCGGAGGTCTTTATATTGTGTAGGATCAAGTCCTCCGTCAGCTGTGTGCAGTGGGAGTGTTTTCTCCCGGTCTCTGGTTGCCTTTTCACTTTCTTTGTGGTTTCCTCTGATGTGCAGTCTTTGGTCGTCGTCAAGTTTGGTTTCTCATTCTCCCTTCAAGGTTAGTGTTACTGTGTCTCCCTCCAGAGTCTGCTCGTCTCTGTGGCCGTGTCTCTTCAGGGAGCTTTGTAGTGTTAGCTTTTATCTCAAGATCTGTGGTCCACCTACAACTGCTTTTGTGTGTGGTGTGAGGTAGGGGTGGAGATTCATCCTTTTCTGTGCGATACCCAGTTGTTCTAGAGCTTTATTGAAAACACCTTCCTTTTCCCCCATTGAATTGTTTTGGTATCTTTGTTAAAAATTAGAACAATATTTCAGTTTTTGAAATTCATTCTTTCATCCATAATTATTCCAGTGAATTTTAACTGGGTTCACATTATGGTCATTTGCCCAAACAGCATGAAACACACACATGTTCCTGCTCTTGTGGGGTTTACAGTCCATGGTTCTACCCTTCGGTTTAGATTGAAGCAAGGAAGGGATTTTATAAGAGAGTAAAAATCTGTCATTGTAAGTACAAGATCCCTGTCAATAAATCTCACTTTCTCTAATCTGTTCTTTGAATCTGTTCTTTGAATAAATATTATAACTAAAAAAAAAAAAAAACAAAAACCACACACAGCTAAAATGCTGAACGTGCTTTTCCAAAGCACACAGACTACCTCTGCCCCCACCCCCCAATACTGAGATTCTCGGGTCTAAATGGAGACCATGTATGCAGATGACATTTGTCATTAGGACTGGACATGTCAGCACTTGAAGAGGCCTGATGGCAGCACAATGACAGACACGTCGAGTGAACTGTGGCTTTCAGCTCTGAGGGAAACATGAGCTGATCTGTGAATTTGAGTGTATCTGTTATGCTCCTATTTTTGAAAGATAACTATTGCTTAGATAAAACCTTAGGTTTCGATTATAGGTATTAGTGTGTGAAAATATCAACAGAGCCTTTTTCCTGTTTTGAAATGGAAGAATCCTAAATTCTAACCTGGGCAAATTCAAATCCATTATATGTCACTGACACATACTAATGGCTGTAATAACAGAAGGCTTTTGTACCAAAATCCAAAATGGATCAAGTTGAAAAGGTGTTTCCACAGCCCTATTTAAGTTACAGATGGGCCCACAGACCAGGGTCTCTGACGACCGTGGTGCCCGCACAGTTTCCTTTGACAATGGATGGGGCGCCCGTGCCCACATTCAGAGACTTTTAATGACTTGAATTGCTTTGACAGTATAAGCGCTGATCCAAGAGAATCTGCTTCTTGAATCCAAAACTAAGATCTCAATTCATAAGAACTGTTAGTGTGGTATTCAATACTTTAAGTAAGCCAAATGAGCAAATACTAAGGCCTGTTTTCCTAGTGGGGATCGCTCTCCTCCAGGCTTAAGGCTGATGTTTGAATGGCTGTATGCTTCTTCCAAAGTAAGGGGCTGATTTGGACTTGGAACAAAGTTGGTCATCTAGATACATTTTCACACACAGATCACAATTACAAGTACCCACATTTTCATATAAACTGAAACCATGCAGTAGAGGAGCCCCAAACTGGAAGCCGCCTGAGTGCCCTGGACCAGAGTTCTGCGAACCGTTTTCATCTCAGAGCCCCATCCCCTCCCCTTAACACCCTCTTAAAAATTATTGAGGATCTCAAGCTACTTTTGCTTTTGTGGCTTGTATCTACCAATATTTACCATATTAGAAAATAAAACAGTGATATTTAAGAGATATTTATTAATTCTTTAAAAAAATAACATGGTAGAAATATTTTATGAAGAATAACTGTTTTTAAAAACAAAATATTAGTAAGAAGAGTAGCATTATTTCACATTTGAAAAAAATCTCTTTAATGTCTGGATGAATAGAAGACAGTTGGATTCTCTAATCTGCTCTGACAGTCTTGCAGTGTCACAACTCAGGTGGCCTCTGGAGGACCCCTGCACACTCACGAGAGAAGGATAATGGCAAAGACACAACATCCTCGTGTTATTAGAAAATAATTTTGCCCTGGAGACCGAATTACAGGGTCTCAGGCAGGGACCTCCAGGGACCCCGGATCACACTTTGAGAACTGCGGCTCTGGAATGCTTATGGGCTACATCAGAGCCCTACAGCACACCACCATACAGCCTTACAAAATGGCATGGATGTGTACCCTTTCAATACACAGGAACAAATGTTTAATAATACATGCTCCCCCTACTTAGAAAACAAACAGTATATCTTAGAATACTTAAGTGCATATTGAACATGACAGAAAAAAGAAAGATAAAGCATACATTTCAGACCACTTCCTATATCAGTACTTCATAAAATCAAACAGCATGACATTGAACCATCTTAAAGGGCTAAACCAATAAGCTACCTCATGGAAATCTAAGAATGTAAAGATGGAGCTATAAGTTCTATGTGACAGGAAAGGGACCCATCAGTTCCTAAAATAAGATAAAAAAGGTGGAAAGTTGATACTCTAATACAGACAGTAAGATGCCTGTTTTAATTTCTCTTTGGAATAGAAAGCCACTCAACTTCTTTAGAACGTTGGCTGCAGGGTACTCGGCGACCATTTTTTTTTTTTTCCTCAAACAAAAGTTTTAATTTTGTTGAAGCACTTGGAAAAATATTCCACTGAGGTCCTGGAGTTCTCTGCCTTTGAATTTGCACAGATGACCTTGGCCTAGAAAATATCAAGAGCGATGCATTTCAGCTGCCAATGGAAGTGAGCGTATGATAGTAAAGAGCTTGGGGGAAGCACGAAATAGAATAAACACATTACTGCATGTAAAAATGTGCATTGATAAGGCTTAGAAGTGACTCTCTAGTAAGTTTCTAGAACTTTCTGTTTATTGGCTTTGTGTTTTACTTTAGCACATTTTGACCTTCTATAATTTCCAGTGAAAGCGTATACAGTTCGTGATAAATAAGAGATGTATCTGTCCTCTGGTAGTGGGGGAGCCAGTGACTCAGGGTGGTGTGATCAGCTGAGGGGACCAGCTGGCCCTGAAGTTCCGATTCACTGGCAGGGTTAGCACAGAGCAGCGCTTTTTACCCCAAATCCCTGAAGTGACAGAGAGAAAAGCAGAATGGCCCCAGTAATGTAGGTGGCCGAGGCACGGTTGCTGTTTTGGGGACCAGCCTCTGGGATGGTTGAGGGGGTCTGGGTGCAGCCCCAGAGGACTCCGTGGCCCCGCTGGGTGCGATTTAAAAGACTGGAGAGAAGGACGTGAGGTTGGAAAGGCTTCCATTAGAGCCATGCTCATGCGCGAAAGCAAACCCTCCAGGTAGCCAGCTTTGCTCTGTGAGCTGAGTAAAAGGCTCTTGTTGTCCCTGCTTCCTCAGAGAAAATGAGCTGATTAGCCCACTGGCCATAAGGCAGTTACAGAGCGAAGACAGTAAAGGAAACCAAGTGCTGGTGACCGTTCCCTCTCCCCCTTGAGTCCTGGCTTTATCCTGTCATCGGCTTTGTTCTCCTGGTGGATGGTCACGTCAGCATCCTTTTCTTTTCTGGGAGCCCTGGCATTGCAGCAACTCTCTCAAGATATGCACGCAAAATCAGACACCTGTGAGCTTCAAGCAGCAAAAATCAAGTCCGACCGTGTGCACCCTGGCCTTACAGTGGAGTTCCCACCGCGTTGCCTGCACCTCGGGGTGCAGAGCTGGCTCTCTCCCGAGAACCTCGGCCCCCCTCTCCCCCCTCTCATTTCCCCTCAGTGTAACCCAACACTTCGGCAACTGGAGGCCCAAACAGTCTTGTTAACTTAAAAGTTTTCCTTCAGATTTATTGACCCAGCAGAGTTGAACAGGGTGAGTGTTGATCTGCGCCTCGCAGGTATTTCTTTAATTATTGGGCTGGCATCTCTAGGGCCTCATAAAAATGTGCAGTGTGAGTCGGTAGTAAAGTCACTGTGTGTTTATTTACGTATTTATGCATGCATGTATGTATGTATGTATGTATGTATGTATTTATTCGGGGGGTGGGGGAATCGGGGGTTTTCTAAGGGGAGCCTCTACCTTCTGCCATAAATGGTAGCTGTGGCCTTGATAATACTGTGGTTGAACAGTAAGGGCCCCAGGACTGCTCCCTGAAAGAGATTAAGCTGTAATTAAACTCCACTGTGAGTAAGGAGGGACGGAAAAAAGAAGGAAAAAAAAATGTGGTTTCATAAGGCAGAGAAGAAATACATTGAGTGGTGTTTACAGCCCAGAGATGTTTTTTTGCCATCTCGACTACAAAACAGTCCTATTTTTAGCCAGCCGAGGTTTTGCAAGAAGGCCTATCAGTCCCACAGTGCTGTTCTCTGAAATAATTGCACCGAGCTGGTCCCAAGTCAGCAGCACTAACGGAGAGGCAGGAGGGAGCATTTCTCAAGCCTACAGTGCTGGTGACATTTGCTTTAACACTGAATTATGTCGGCTGCCGGCGTGAAGTTCCACCTAATGGGAGCAAGAATTTAACTGGGCCGTAATTGAACATACAGCTACATAATATCCTTTTGTTTAGGCTCAAAAATGGATTTTTTTAAACCTACTTATCAGTGCAGCTATTAAATATTGTGGCTCTCAGGCTATCAGTCTGTGATCAGCACAGTTAGTGCATTTTACCTTCCAAGGAAGTGCACTTGAGCCAGCGGGAGCACGGAAGACAGGAGCGGGGAAAGCCGTAATTGAAACAGGCGACTGCTTCAGCACAGACAGGAAATAAAAGGAACGCTGGCCCTCCGCGGATTAAATCAGATGCTTCAAATGCAGACAGTATCGGGGAAAAGAAGGCTTACGGGAGGGGAAAAGGGTAACAGTGAGTTCATTCAGCCGAGCGCCCGTTCCCCTCCTAACACGTGTTTCTGCCGGACCCTCACTGTGCCTGCCCCTGCAAGGGTCGTCCCCAACCCACCCCTTGCCCTCCCGCTCATGTCACACCATCCGTCCCTCCTGCCTGTCCTCACCCTCCCAGAGTCCTTTGGTTTTCCATTTCCATAAATTAGGCGTGAAATTACGTTGGGCTGAGGATACAGGATTTCAGCTGTTTTATAGTTGGAAAGGAAAATCTTTCAGACCTAAAGCAAAAACATTTTTTTAAATACGCTTCCTGCCTATTAGTTTGAGATATGCCTATTTTAGAAAATGCTGGCTTTGTAGAAACCTTCTTTCTTCTTTTTAATCTCACAGAATTCTGTCTCATCCTCCAGTTCAAGTCAAGTCACAGGGATTGAGTGCGGACTGTATACAAGGCCCCCAGGCTAACTGGAGACTGGCATGTGTATGTGCACTAAGATGATCTTAGCATATGTATACTGCAAACTCTCAGTGAGGACTTGTGCTACTTTGTTAAAATATCTTAGGGAGTAGATTTTGTTTTACGTTGTAATAATCAACTGAAACGGTTGCAGCATTTTTGTTTTCACTTTCCTTATGTGCTGCTGCGTCTCAGTTTTTCTATTTAAGCGAATATGGGTCTTTGTTTAACAGAGTTTGCTTAAATATCCAAATTCAAAGTTTGTTACTAGCAGTGACTGCGACATTGCTCTTTAAGGTCAGTGCCTCTTTCAGCCCGATAGCATCCAGTGTCGTTTATTTGTGGGGATGGGTAGCGTCCTTGGGTGAGGTATTTTCTCCGAGATATATATAAACACACTGAAAACGTCAACGAGTTAAAAATATGATCGCTCTGCCCTGTCCCTTCTTGAAAGCTGGTGACGGTCAGTGTTAGTGTCGCAGACGGGTAGCATCCCAACTTTAAAGGTCTCTCTGAGGCTCCCTGGGTCCCTAAACCATCGTTCTGGGGGAGAGTGGGCCGCCCCATCCGCTCGGTGGGTGCACTGGTTCAGCTTCTTGAATTGAGCCTGGGAAAATTCTCGCGCAAACATCTGTTTCGTTCTCCCTGCCTCTGCCACGGGAGCAAGGTGGGGTGGGGAATAAACACATCGTGGGTGTGGGTTTGCATGGAAAATGTTGCGGGTTGCGTCCACTCCAGCTGGACAGCTTTATGTAGCTATAAACCTTTACTGCTGTGTTAAGGTTCTATTCAAAGGGAATGAATCTCTGATATTCGTGGTCCAACAAAACTGTTACTAATTACTTATCTACTGAATAGCTACCAGGGCTGGCGGCTTGAACAGCGGTAATCCAGGAATGTAGTGTTCTCCAACAAGGGAACATTCTTGTTCGTATAAATAGCATGGCTTGCATTTTTCAAACTCTAAGCAGCAAACTAGAAATGCATACCTGCATCCCCCACCAAGGCCACTGGGCTTAGCTTCCTCCCAGAAAGTATATTTCTCCCTTCCTGAAAGGTCATCCCAACGTGGTCTCCAAGAATGGGGACATTATACAGAGGACTCTGGCCTCAGGCAGGCTGTGCTGATTGCTGGGTCCCAGGTTCAGGGTTGAGTGTCCCAAAGAGTGCCTGGAAGTGGACTGGCCTCCGAGCAAGGATGAGGTGGCTGCCCGTGGCCACGATCTGTGGCACCCACGGCCCTGAACTGGACAGCCCCTTTCAGGAATGCCAGAGCTCTGTCCTGCAGAAGTAATACCTGGCGGTTTGCTCTGGTGCGTCCACATCTTCTGGTGACTGTTCCTGGAGGCGCAAGCCGGCCCTGTGCATGCAGGTGCAGAAGTGCATATGCCTCGCTGCAGCCGTGTCCCGGGGCCGGTGCTTGCCGGGTGGTACTGTGATGGGTGGGTGTTAGCAGGCCCGTCAGCGCACCAGCCCGCCCATCGTGGTGTCGCCTGCTCGAAGCCTCACAGTGGCCCTCCCGAGACGGGCTGTGTTATCATCCACTTTTACAGATGAGCGCACAGAAGCTTAGCGCCTGTGAGGAATTCGCCACCAGCGTCCGTACACCTGGTGTGTGGAGCTGCTGGGATTGACACGCAGGGCTCTGGGAATCTGAAGCCTTTTTAGCCCCCTGTACCACATATACGTGAGCTGGACCTTCTTTACTTTGAAAACCTGGTGTGTTCAGCATGAATGGTTTTCAGACGGCGGCCCCATGTGGGCGTCGTCCAGCAGCCCGGTCAGGGTGGGTGGAGGGCAGGCAGGCGGCCACAGGGAGAGGCCAAGGCTGGCCCTGAGCAGGTGATGCATCCCCACCTCCTGCTCTCCTTCCCAAAGACAAGCCCTGAATAGTAGTGATTTTAATTATTAAAGAAAAAGGGACACCAAGGTGTGAATGACCTACTAGCTTTAACCCTTGGAGAGTTCGTTAAGTCATTCTTTCTCTGACGTAAGCATGTGGGAGGTGTGTGCGGCAGGGGGTGGGTTGTCTTCTCTGTTCAGGAGGGAGCCCCCAGACGGTTTGTCTAGTTTAGTGGGATGTCACGCTGAAGTCAGCCGTTTCAGATCTGTCGTGCATTAATGACACTAACAGCATTAAACGAAGAGCACACACACATATTCGAGACTTGCCTTTTCCAGTCTCCCGCGCCCCCATTTCTCTTGACCCCCTTTACGTTCTTTTCCTCTCCATGTGAGGCTCCGTGACACCTCTCTGCTCTGGAACGTGACCAAGGAAGGAAGAAGAGCCAGGGTCTTCTTTTCCTGCCTGCCTTCGCCCCCTTGGACAATAATGAAGACCTTCAGACTTAAAATAAGGGTATATGTTGATTATTGTTTTCCTGTTTAAAAATACACCCATCAGAGTTCTCAGATTTGAAAATGAAAACTGGAGGGAAGGAGCTTAGTGTAAGCACCTTGGAGTCACGCGTCAAGGCCCATCCTGGGTGAAGACCCTGCCCGGCTGGAGCCCAGGGTCTGGTCAGCACGTGCAGTCTGACCCAAACAACAGGGCCACACACTGTCATCACTGGGGATTACATCCTGGGAAACTCGGCACTTGAAAGGGAACCTCTGTTTTATTATCTGAGCATTGAGGGCAAGAAGGAAGCGACTTGACTCTCCTGCCAGGAGGCTCTGGGCCTGGACCCGGTGAGGGGTACCCCTCCCTCCCCACTCCCTGTTTCCCACTCTGTCTCCCCCTCCTCCCCCACTCCGTCTCCCCCTCCCCTCCCTCCCCTCCCCCTCCCCTCCCCTCCCCTCTCCCTCCTCCTTCCCCTCCCCTCTCCCTCCCCCTTCCCCTCCCCTCTCCCTCCCCCTTCCCCTCCCCTCTCCCTCCCCCCTCCCCTCCCCTCTCCCTCCCCCTTCCCCTCCCCTCTCCCTCCCCCTTCCCCTCCCCTCTCCCTCTCCCTCCCCTCCCTCCCCTCTCCCTCCCCTCCCTCCCCTCTCCCTCCCCTCCCTCCCCTCCCCTCCCTCCCCTCTCCCTCCCCTCCCTCCCCTCTCCCTCCTCTCCCTCCCCTCCCCTCCCTCCCCTCCCCTCCCTCCCCTCCCCTCCCTCCCCTCTCCCTCCCTCCCTCCCCTCTCCCTCCCCTCCCTCCCCTCTCCCTCCCCTCCCTCCCCTCCCCTCCCTCCCCTCCCCTCCCCCTCCCTCCGCTCCCTCCCCTCTCCCTCCCCTCCCTCCCCTCTCCCTCCCTCCCCTCCCCCTCCCTCCCCTCCCCTCCCCCTCCCTCCCCTCCCTCCCCTCTCCCTCCTCTCCCTCCCCTCCCACTCCCTCCCCTCTCCCTCCCCCTCTCCTCTCCTCCCCCTCCCCCTCTCCCTCGTCCTCTGGCTCCAGGTTCCTTCCCTTGCTCATCTTTGAACTAAACAATGTCCTAGGAATTGTTGGGAGTAAACGTTTTGAAAGTTCATATTTAAAAATAGGCAGTGGGGGGCTTCCCTGGTGGCGCAGGGGTTGGGAGTCCGCCTGCCAATGCAGGGGACACGGGTTCGTGCCCCGGTCTGGGAGGATCCCACATGCCGCGGAGCGGCTGGGCCCGTGAGCCATGGCCACTGAGCCTGCACGTCCAGAGCCTGTGCTCCGCAGCGGGAGAGGCCACAACAGTGAGGGGCCCACATACCGCAAAGAAAAAAATAAAAATAAAAATAAGCAGTGGTGATTGAAATGCCTCTTTACTGGCTTGGGAAGTGCTCACTAGGTCCAGCACACCATCCATGGGGCAGAAGTCAGATGGGGGCTTTCTGAGCTGTTTACGTCCAGCTGCTGCCTCGCTGGATTCCTGAGGCTGCTTCCCACGAGCCAGGAGCCTGTCTTCAAGCCAGCAGGTCTGTGTTGCGGCCTGCAGCTCACACCCCGTTGTGGGTGTCAGCAGGGCCAGCTCTTACTCTCTAAGCAGTGCAGGGCCCGACCAGAAAGGGGACCTGATGGCAAGGTGGGCGCTGGGGCTCAGAGTGTTGGCTCTGTTTGGCATCTCAGGGACCGGTGCTTGGACGGCTCCCAGACACGTACCCGCCAGGAGGGATGCTTGCTTCTGGGGAATCAGCGGGCTGCTTGGCTGCGGGGAGGGCCTGAAGCCCTTCTGATCAGAAGGAGACTCGCGCTCCCCCAGCCCCGCTCCTCCCGCACAGATCAGCTTCCAGAAAGCCGGCGCTGTTCCAGAATCTCCCACATGGGCTTGCACAAGGCCCAGTGGTTCTACAGGTTCTGCTCTTTCCTGAGAAGAACTGAGTACAGGAAAGTTGACTTAATACATCCTTAAAAATCTGGTTTCTTTCAGAGTTGCCCGTTACAGTCACTTATTTGAAAATGATAACACAGTGGTGTGGGGTTGCATTTTTCAATAATAGCTTCTAAAACCTTAAAAATTTTTTCTTAAGGTGTGTGTGTGTGTGTGTGTGTGTGTGTGTGCGCGTGTGTGCCTGATGGCTGTATAATTAGCAGTAAACTCAAATCAGAATTTGGGTATGATTGGCCCCTTCCATATACAGCCACAGTTGAAATTTCTAGAATTACAGGATGAGTGTTCTTCTGAAGCTGGTACAAATGGATTGAAACCAAAACTGGGAAAGTGTGAAAACCTCATGTCCTTTGACTTCTTTGTAAAAGAATTGCAAGAGGGCGTTTTCCAGGAGTACTGCTGAATGTGTGTAAAACCAGGAAATAACTCTGTGACATTCATAGCGTTAATACCCCGCAATGAGTCAGAAACAGAGTTGGAACAAAGCTAGAGTGCCCTGCGTGTCATCAAAGAGCAGGGGTCTGACACGTGACCAAGCCTGTCCTCGTCACACGGAGGCTTGGGGCACAGCTTTCCTTGTGGTCCACGGGAGCCGTGTCCACGATGCACACGTGGTGTCAGGGCATCAGCACGGGAGCCAGACCCCTGGGTTCAGATCCTGGCTCTGCCACTTCCTGAGACCGTCTCAGCTCCTTTGTGCTTCAGTATCTCCAGTTGTGAAATGAACGTCGTGATAGTACTTACCTCATAGGACTCCAGCGGGGGGATTAAACACAGTGTACCTACAGTTCTCCAGACTGTGAATATGTTTAGATGTTGGCAACTCTGATGATGACGGTGGTGGTGATGGTGTTGACAGGTACTTGCCAGCCTGCTTTGCATCATCACCCAAATCGGAACATCGCAAAATAATCTGATAGAAAGTTGCATAGATAGAAACAAGTCTATTACGACATCCATTACCTAAACTAAAGAGAGATGTGAGAAGATTCTTTTTACCAGGTCCACCTGTACTTTTATCCTGCCAGCTCTAAGATTTAAAATCTCCTTTATCACAGCAGAATTACGAGTTAGTGGCCATTTGATGTGGGTATAGTGACATCATTCTTCCTGCTTTCTTGAGCCTTTTGAGTAAACATTTCTCATCTAAAGTGAAATAACATTTCCCCGACTTCTTATTAGTGAATGGGAAAAGGACCCCCACAAACATATCAAATGAGTGAAAATCACTGTGGCTTGAGGAATGAGAGTTTTACTCAGTGCCAAGGAAGGGAAAGCCTTATTTTCTGCTTCCTCGAGTTTTTTGCTACTAAAACAAAGTAAGTGTTTGGATGGAAAATGCAGCAAATTAATATTTTGTGTTTGTTATTTTTAATTGAAATGAGGATGCAGATCAGTGGGTTTTTATGTTGCTGAAAGAGCAAATACACATAGTTCAGTATTCCAGATTTACATGAAATTTGAATGTTATGATTTGAGAAGTTAGTATCCCAAGGAAACCTTCCAAAATAGCATCAAATCTGAAATCCTAAACATGGCTTGATCGTTAAGGGCACTCAGGGAGCTTCATAAAATTAGAAGCTCCCAGGCCCCTCACCAGCTTACCTAATTGCAATCTGTAGAAGTCAGGCTTGAGAATTTGTATTTTTTTAAAGCACCCCAAGTGATTCAAAATACACATGATAAAAAAAAAAGTATAGTTTCTAACCTGGACCATCCTCATTTTTTCGTCCTCTTTTTTGGGGCACTATCTTAATGAAAAATAACAAATGTTGTACTTGAGATAAAATGACCAGGGACCCCAGTTCTCTGTAAGCCTCAGGGAGAAGTTTTGAGGCTGGGTGGACTTCCTGCCCCCACGTGGCGGGGGCCCCCCATGCACGGCCGCCGAGCCCTCTCTAGGAGGCGTGCGCACACACCCTGTGCTTGCCCTGGAAGAACACCTCCCACCTGAGGTCACAGCGCTGGTTACACTTTCTCTTTGCCTGTAGACCTCCTGCTAACTTCTGGTGGAAAGAAGGGACCTGGCCGGGCCCTGGCTTCCTCCTGTCCTGGCTTCACTGGCCACCGTAAATGCACGTGATGTACTTACGATGAATTATCAACACTCATCTGAGTGTTTCTTTAGGGTCACATTGCAAGTGTGTCCTACATATCTTTAGAGCAAAGAGCTGTTTCAATTGGGTGTAATACACTGTGGGTGACTGTTAACGTGGACGAACATCTGTTTACAGGGTCCTTGTATTGCAAGGCTCATTCTGTTCTTGAAGGAGTCCACGTGGACTTCACGTCTACATGTAATCATCTTCAACTCTTATTTGAATTCAAGGCTTGGTTCCTAGTAATTTTCCCATTTGTTACTTCATGGTTATTATTTTTAAGGCTGAAAGTTTTCTGCAGTTTTTAATTGTTCTCCAGTGAGGAAATACAGATCCTCTTTCTAATAGCTGACTTAAAAGATAAATACAGAAGAAAGAGATTGGGCCATTTGGAAGGGTAGATTCCACACGGTCATGAAAGCAGTGAGACCAGCATTGTGTGCATTTGTGTAACTTGGAGCCCACGGGTTTTCGGTGTAACTGAGAGTTCCCTACCTCAGAGTCTTCGGCAGCATATAAAAATGCATTCATTTAGAACATTTAGGATATTATTAACATCTAACTACATTTAGTCTGGAATAGGACATGTCTCTCTCCTTTTCAGAGGTTCCAAATGAATTTTATGTCCTTGGGGTAAGAATAACAAGTATGTCCAGTATCTACACATACGAGGGTCCTTTCACTACATACATGTAGCTTTTGATCGATCTATAAAGTGATTTGGGCACCACTATTAGTATTCAGAGGTGATAGACTTTGGAAGGCGGTATCACTCATTCCATCATCTTCAGACAGCGTATCGACCCTGTTCTTTCTGAGGTCAGGCTGAGGCCACACTCTGCCGGGTCTGCCGTGCTCCCAGCAGCTGACTCTGCTTCTGCCCTCGGCACCACAGCTGCCCCCCAGGCTTTCAACCAGCAAACTCCGAGCGTTCACGTCGCACAATGTGCCTCCACAAAACACCACGATTCCGTCTCCGTGAGTTTTGCGATAGCTGGGTGTCTGTTCCCCCCAGTGTTCGCACGACCTCAGCAGTTTACACGGTGTTGCACGACCTCAGCGGTTTACACGGTGTCGCACGACCTCAGCGGTTTACACGGTGTCGCACGACCTCAGCGGTTTACACGGTGTCGCACGACCTCAGCGGTTTACACGGTGTCGCACGACCTCAGCGGTTTACACGGTGTCGCAGGACCTCAGCGGTTTACACGGTGTCGCACGACCTCAGCGGTTTACACGGTGTCGCACGACCTCAGCGGTTTACACGATGTTGCACTTTCCCAAGTTTTGTCTCAGTGAGCTGATATTTTAGGGAATATCTTAGGTGGAGAAATGTTCGAAGTAGAGTTGAAATAAATATGAAGAAAAAGGATTTGGAATGTAATTATTGAACTGTGGGAATCTCCATGGGTTTGTCGTAAAAGAAGAAAGAACTCACTAGGTGTTGGTTATGGTATTGAAAAAGTGGCTTTGTAAATTCACTTCAAAAGGTGTCGATAAATTTCTCATAAAGATCTAAATGCCGTATTTTGTTGGTTTTGTTGTTTTCTTTCATTTTCCTTCCCATTAAAACATGTCCACCTGTGATAACCGTTCACTTCCCCACCCTTTATTTCGAAGGGTCCGTTTCCACCTCCTGTCCATTTAAAGCAAAGTCACTCCCACATAAGCAGTCGAGCACTTTCCATCATCTCACTTCCTGCTGTCCTTGGGGATCCCTCGTCCTGCCAGACCCGAGCATGTTATACCTCACGCTGGGCACAGACGTTTCTTCATCTGTGGCCCTGAACTGTCACATTTTCTGTTCTTTTAAGTCTGGAGTATCTGGGAGAAGTGCTGAGACTTGAGGCAGCGAGTTTGTGTGCATTTAGGAACACTAAGCCGAATGAGAGACCCAGTTCCAGGGGACCGTGTAACTGCAGAGCGGGAAGGGAAAGGATAGTAATTATCCCCCAGGGGTCTTTGGACTCCCTTTGGCATTTTAAAGTGAGATGAGCTGCCTTCACGATATTCTCCATCTATCACCTGTGCATGCGAGGCATCCGCAGCCTTCACCTAGGTTAGTTCAGGAGCAGCCAGGTCTCCTGGACTTGCCTCCATTCACTTGTTAACACAAGAGCAGACTCCAAGTTCTGGGACGTCTTAAGGGCATACATCAAGTTTTCATTTCATGAACTTCTGGGAAGAGGTCATTCATAATTCCCCATGCTGATTCAGACCTACTTTAAAGGAGCATAGTAATTTATGTGTATCTGAATTTCTTGTAACTGTTCTGAAGGCAGCTGGAACTCTTAGGCTCTCCTTAACCCATATCCATACACCTAGGACAGCCTCATAAATTCCTAAAACTGTTCTAGAGTAGAGAGGTGCATCCCAAATGCATAGTCATGTTATCATGGGTTCTGAGACTACCATTGAACGTGGGACGTCAGGGAATTTAAAATGACCCAGGAAAATGTGCCCCGCCCCCCCGAGGAAACCTTAGGAAGTCATTTGTTGAGTCTGGAAAAGATCACTGTTGGTGGGTAAGTGTAGACAGAGAAAGGGGATCAAGAACTTAGCCCTGGAGCCACGTGAAGATGAAATATACGAGAACTAGAGAAGGCACTGAAAAGTGAAACCCTCTAATAAGAATTTCATTATGGGAGTAGAGGGAAATTATCAAAGGACTGTGTGAAGAAAATTTCCCAGAACTGAAGCATATGAATCTTGAGATTGCAAAAGCTTTGAGTGCCCAGCTCAGTGAATGAACAAAGACCCACACCAAAGACCATCACTTTGAAATTTCAACATTGGGATTAAAGAGAAGATCCTAAAATTTCTAGGAGTACAAACAGGTTTCTTATAAATGATCCAGAGTGAAAGCAGGAGTAAATGTGCCACTGAATTATGTTCTGGCACAGAAATGAGAAGCCAAGGGAGCAATGCCTTCTAAATTGTGGAAATGATTTTTAATCTGGAATTCTAAACCTACACAAAATATTACAGACATTTTCAAACATGCATCATTTTAAAAGAAATTGTCTTCCACGTACTGCCCTGAGAAAGCTACTGGAGAACATTCTCCACCAAAACAAGGGGGTAAACCAAGAAAGAGGAAGGCATAGGGTTCAGGAGGTAGGGGATGCAACACAAAGAGAGGAGAAGGACGTTCTCAGGGTGACAGCAGAGGAAGGTCGAGAGCAAACAGTCAGTGATTGAAGGTGGAGGTTTCAGGAGGTGCGTCTCCAGGAGGAAAATGAAAAGGGACCAGTAAGTACTCTGACAGGTTTGAGGGTGTGGAGAATTACATTTTTACAGAGAGTTGAAGGGTGTGAGAGAACTCAGATATATAAGCAAAACTAATCAAATGAAAAACCCCAGCAGTTATTAAGTCTGGTAGAGGGAGGGAAGGGATTGTTAAGAAACTGAAATCACGATCCACCAGTTGATTCAGAAGTGAAAAATTCATTTAGAAATTAATAATGGCTACTATGAATATAGATTTAACCAAAAATTGAGAAGTAATTATAGATGGAAATTAGGGTAAACAAGTGTGTAAATGTACTAAACATCCCCTATTACGATACTAGGCAATAGTTAAGGCCTAAAATGGATTCATCAGGCGATAAAAGAATAAAACACATCATTTACCAAATGGTTACAAGTGTTGAAAAGGGCCCTAGAGCCTGACAAGTTGGGAGGAGCAGGGAACAAGGGCACTGTTTTTTATTATAAGTCTTTTAGCACTTTTTAATTTCTTATATTATCTACATGTAATATTTTGGTTAGTTTAAAAACTAATTTTAAAATAAATATAATTTGATTATATGACGTACACAGCATTAAAGTTAAAAAACATATTCAGTTTTCATCTTTACCACTGCACCCTGCATTCTAGAAACAGGAAGTAAGACTTTCATTGTTCTTGTTTTGAATTGCGATATAATCGACATGTAACATTGTATTCGTTTCAGGTGTACAACATAATGATGTGATATTTGCATATATTGCAGAATGATTACGTCTAGTTAGCGACCATCATGACACATAGTTACAGTTTTTTCTTGTGATGGGAATTTTTAAGATCTCTCTTAACTTTCAAATAGACAATACAGTATTATTAACTGTAGTTAGTACAGTAAGATGTTAGTATCATTTATCAGGGAAAGAAATATATTAGTTTCTTGCAGCTGTTGATAAAAATTACCAGACTTCAGGGCTCAGAATGGCACTGCTGTGGACGGGACTGTGACCCACCCCCCCAGCCAGCAAAGTGACGTTTAGAGGTGGCGCCTTTGGGAGATAATTGGATTTAGAGAAGGTCATGAGGTGGTCCCCTCATGATGCGGTTAGTATGAGAAGTGAGAAGGTGGCTGTCTGCAGGCCAGGAGCTGAACATGCTCTGACCTCAGACTTCTAGCCTCTAGACCTGTACGAAAATCACTGTCTGTTGTTTAACACCGAGTCTGCGTTATTTTGTTGTGGCAGCCCAAGCAGACTAAGACAAACACAGACTTACCTGATAGTTCAGGTCAAGCGTCTGGATGGGTCTCACAGGCTAAAATCAAGGAGCCCGCCGAGCAGTGTTCCTCCTGGGGGCTCTGGGAGGCGCTGTGCCCTGCCTTTCCAGCTCCTGGAGGCCCCCGCATTCCTTGTGCCCCTTTGCCACGTCACCTCACATCACTGCATCCTGTGCCTTCTCTGATCCCGCTGCTTCCTATGAGGACCTCGCGCTCACACTGGTTGCCCAGGTAACCAGCACAGCCTCCCCTCCTCAGGACCGTTATGCACATCTGCATCACTTGAGCTGTGTCAGGTCACATGCTCACAGGTTAGGGGATCGGGCGTGGACATCTTTGGGGACGTTATTCAGCAACCACTAGAGGTGAGGGAGCCAGCAGATGTGAGCAAACAGCCTTCCTCACGCTTAATCCCCAAGCATCAGGACGGTTGTCAGCGAATTGACATTTGTTTAAAACCATGTACGTGTTCCTGGTTATATTCAGATATAGAAGAAAACTCAAATCTAATTTCAGTTCTAACTATAACTACTGAAAACCTTGATATTTTGAAAAATTTGGAAATTTCATGGATAATTTGCCTTGTCTCCATTAAAACAGGTAAATAAGTCAATGGCAGTTAAGAGTTGGATGCTTGTGTCAAAGAACTGAGTTTACAACCCACTTCCACCTCTTTGCTCATGAGTTTGGACCAGTCACAGAATCTCTCTAAATCTCGATTCCCGCATTTGTGCAACAGAGAAAACCGGCGTCTCCACCCCATGGGTTGTTGCCAGGCTGTGCCTGACACACTGAAGACACCGTGAGTGTGGGCTCTTACTGCTATTATTAATTGATGGTTCATCTCCTTGACGAAGGGGCTTGTCTGACGTCCCCTAAGCCCTGAGAGATTATTCCTGAGCTGTCGTGCTGTAGTGATGCAGTTTATGTCTGGATTTGTTAACAAGTAATAGGATTGGTAAGGTTGTCATGGAAAGAGTGAGGGGGGACATTTCATGAAAAACAGTAAGAACTTCAACAGCAGTAAATGCAATGTCATGTATTTAGGGACAAAAAAATGTATCTTTATGGACACAAGAAGGGGAAAAATAATACAAGATATCAGAGTGAATCAAAAATCATTTTAATTGTAGGAGCTAATAAATGTAAAGTATGTTATTATTTAAACGGGAGTGAGATTATATGCCACTCTTAAATGCAAGCACGGTTTAGCTGTGTAACCGACAGCAAGTTGTATTAAGGACATTTTGTTACCCGGTTACATTTGACTCTTGTGTAATAGAGAATTTGGCTGCCCTTTGTCCCTCACTGCTGGAACCGAGGCTCTAAAGCCTTGGAATTTCCTAAGTGCAGGGGCATCTTGGTTATTCCTGGTGGGCTACTAGCTAGTAGGGTGGGGCTGGCCACCCGCCGGGTTAGAGAGCTGGAGCTCTGAGCCACACAAGGGCAGCCCACATCCTGGCCTCCAGGGAGGAGGGGGCTAGAGATCGAGTTCAACCACACTGCCAAGAATTCAGTTAATCAAGTGCGTAACGAACCCCTAGTCATGACTCTGGGTACCAAGGCTCAGTGGAGATGCCTGGTTGGTGACTGTACACATGTGCGGGAGGCTTTTGTGTCCTGGGGGCATGGAAGCTTCCTGTTTGAACCCTCCCGGGGCCCCTGATGTGTCCCCCCACCTGCCTGGTCCGGGTTTGTGTCCTTCACGTAGTGTGGTGCTGTCCTGAGTTTTGTGAGTCATCCTAATGAAGTATCAAACCTGAGAGGGTCATGGGAACCCCTGAATTTGTAGCTGGTTGGCCAGGATTACAGTGGCCGAGGGATCCCACACTGTCGCTGGTGTTGGGGAGGGCAGTCGGGTGGGTGGCGTCAGGATGACGTCATAACGTTGCACTGACAGACTGGGGAGGGAGGCAAAGAGAATCCAGGGATGTGGCAGGAATTAAATCAAGCAGACGGTTTCTGAACGTGATTTGACCTAAAATACAGATGCTGAGTTGCATTAGGAGGCTTGGAGCCAAGTGGGGCTTCCAGACCCCTGACGTGTGGCCTGAGAGGAGGGGGTCTGTGGAATCCCCCTCCCTGAAGAAGTGGTACCGTCCCCTGCAGCCCTGCTGTCCGGCCTCGCCATTGCTGATGAGTGTCAGCAACGGCCTTTCTTCCCCTACCGCGTCCATCAGATTTTCTAGGTGTTTCTGCTGACCCCGTGTCTGTGAATGAACTGACCCACACCTCTCAGGAACCCACAAAAAAGCCCCAGGAAGGAACCCATTTCTGTGCTCCCGCCCCCGCCCTGCTTTTTGGTTGTGAAGACCTTGAAGGGCCGGGGGTGTCCACAGTGACACGCACTGCACCTGTGTGCCTCCCCTCCCCCGGACCATGGCCCTGGTGGCCACCTGGTCCCCGCCTCGTGACTCATGGTTCCTCTGTGCCTGTGTTGGGCCAGCTGGCCCAGCCTTCTCTTGTTGCCCGTTCTAACCTCTGGGCATTAATATTCCAGTTTGACATCTGGGCAGCTAAGCCTGGGAGAGTGTAAGGACCCGCCAAGGTCACAGGCGAGCGCGGCCAGGCTGGGCTCCCCAGGGGCCCTGGGCACACCCCGCTTTTACAGCAGTGCGTGAGCACCGAAACCTCAGTCACCAGGTCTACAGAAGTGCGTGTCCTACAGAAAATATTCCAAACTTGTGAAGTTGACTTACGCTTTATTGCTACCTTAGAGTCGAAGTTCTCTCTTTGGTAACTCAGGAAAATCTTTCTACCTTCTCCACATTAAAAGTGTTTCAGGCATCTGGGGCTTCCTCTCCTGCCTTTTTTATATATTCGGGCCTAGAGACTTTACATGTTAATTTTGTTGTACAAGACAGAGTTAAGCCAATTAATGTTTAGATTAAAAACACAAAACCAAACCATAAATCCAAAAGAACATGTCGAGCTCTGTTTTTTCCCTTATTGGAAGTGCAATTCCCATCAGCGGCAGCCAGGCCTGAGCGCGGAGGGAGAATGGGGCCCGTTGTGTGCAGAGATGGCCTATCACGTGGTTAGCAGCTGGGGTCTGTGTGGGCTCGTTAAGCGAAGCGGCAGCAGCGGCAGCCGCCTCCTGCTGGAGTGCGCTGGGGCGCGGCACCTGAGCTCTCGAATTCTAGCTGTAGTCTTTTGTACTTTGTTTTATGTCTCTCTCAGTTTTCTGACTGTTCTTGACATTTTCTGACCTCACAGTACTTTTATTATTATTTTTATTGCTACTATAACAATGATAACTTAAGGGCCTGATTTATATGATGGCAACTTAGCCAAGGGGGAGATTAAGGCGTACCCAGAGAAACATGCCGTAAATGCTTGAGGCTGTCAGCCTTGCATTTTATTAAGTGGGAAACTTTTGTTTTGACACAAATGAGTTTGGAGAGTCCTGAGCGACTGCAGGATTGTGTTTGCTGGGGCACACGGCCGTGGGTCCCTGAGCTGGTGACATCTCAGGGCATCTGTAGTTGGTCACCCTACATGACACTCAATTTACTCAACTTCTTTCTTTCTTCTTCTTTTTTCTTTTTTTTGAGTAATTGGTAGTCATTCTTTTGTTCTTTCTTTCTGAAGTAATTCTGATTTTCGGAATGATGAAAATGCCACAAATTGCAGGCAGATTCCCTTAATTGTAGTCATGTCGTTTCCAGCTGGCTTGTTTGGGAGGCGCCAGACCTGCTGCACTCACAGCAAAAGCCAGTCCCCTGGGAGGGTGGGTGGCACTGCCCTGAGGGCTCTCGGCCCCCGGGCTCAGGCTGTGGGCAGCACCTGGGCCCTCGTGCATCCACCTGCCAGCGAGGGCTGGGCTCGCTGTGTAGCCTGAAGCCCGGTGCGTGGACCCCGAGCCTGGGGTGCCGAGCTCACCTCCTGCCCCGAAGCCTCAGCCTCTGGACTCCGCTGTCTTGAGAGTCCGGCCCGGGGCCCAGCCCTGCCCCCCCTCCCCCAGCCGACCCCCTTCCCACACGCTTGCTCCTCCCCCCGCTTCTCGGCCAAGTGCATCGCCACTTCCCCCTTTCTGCATCGTACTTACCAACCTCACTGAGGGCTCTGATTTAACGGACTTTGGTGAACTGAGCTGAACTGTACTGATGCTTCACTATTTTACCATTTCTGTGGAGTTATTAAAATACCCTCCTGTGTGGGGTACAGAGTGCGACCTTGAACATCCTTAGACCGACCTCTGGGACACACTGTAACGTCACACTGAAATTGTGGCTCGTTTGGGTGCATTTACCCCTTGACCACTGTCGTGTTAACATCTCCCTCTTTATCGGATGTTTCAGCGTCCTGGCTGAGAACCGTCTCTGCTGGGCCCCTTCACCGCCTTCATCGGCACCCTTCCGGGCTTTATTTCTAGGAACGTGTTTTACAAAAGGGAGTTGTTACCTCTTGGTGGGAGTGACTGGGTCTTGAGCAGACAGCAGCCCTTCTGGAGCTCAGAGTGCTGAGCAGGTCACCCGGGTGGCAGGTCATGGCCGTGCTTGCTGCCCCAGACCCTCGCCAGCCAGGTGGGCTTCGTGAGAGCTCAGTGAGCAGAGTGGCTGAGATGGAACACAGGTCCCAGCTGACCTGCTTGTCCCTGGGGTCCAGCTGTCTGCCGAGGAGGAAGCCTGAGTTGGCCTGAGTGCTCGCAGGGATGAATCAGCACCTGCCCTGGACACAGAGTCCAGCCCCAGCCTGGGCGTCGTCTAGCGCAGGCCCCAGACAGCAGCTCTGTCCGCATGGCTGACCCAGAGAACTCATGAGCATAAGAGGTGGCGGGTTTAGGCCACTAAGATTTGGGGGCCCGTGTTACTCAGCCAGAGTGACCATACATCCACCGGAGGCCTCGGTCAGACACAGCGGCCGCGTGGAGCTCAGCTGGGGTTCATACCTCGCTCGGGACGCGTCCAGGGCCATCAGGCTGGGAGCCTGTGGCCGCCCGCCAGCAGGGAAGGTGCTGGCTTTGCAGCCACTCACGCCCGGCCGCTGACCCCAAACCAAGGCATGCTTTGTCTTCTCTCTGGTGACCCCAGTCAGTCCTGGAATGTTGGGAACACGGGGTTTGCTTTGTCCGTGAGAAAACAATGCGGGTGGAGACCCTGCCAGCTTTCTGCAGATCTGAGGTCCTCCCTTGAGTTGTTGCCCGGAGGTGGCTGCTTGGGCCGAAACGACGTCTCGGGGTGCTCTGTGTGTCCAGGAGGCTGGAGCCTGTTTCAGAGCAGAATGACCCATCACTTCCGGGCTTTCCTGTCTGCCAACTGGAAGCAAAGGTCTCTGAGCCCCTTGGGATGGAAGGATCCGCGGGGTGGAAGGGTCTTGGTCCCTGAGTCAATGCAGGGATGAGAGGGGATTCTTCTGTGCTGGACTTTGTCGTCCAGGGCTGCGGCCACCCACCACCCGAGGCTACTGAGCCCCCAGAGCAGGGCTGGTCTGACCCGAGGTTGTTGTAGATGTGAACCGGACGCGAGATTTCCAAGAGCACAAAACAGAACGTAAAATATCTCAACAATTGTTTATATACATTACAAGTCAAGATAATAATACTTTGGATGTATTAGATTAATATATTATTAAAGTTCATTTCACCTGTTTCTGTTTTTACTGCGGCTACTAGAAGCTTTTGGGGACCTTTGAGGTGACAGTGTGCTTCTTTGGCGCACAGGGCTGTCCTGAGACACTGCAACCACACGTTTGTCTACAGTACATCCCCTGAGCCCGGGCCCTGGAGCCATCACTGGGCACTGTGGCCTGGTCTTCCAGACCCATCGCAGCCCCTGTCCCTACAGTAATACTCTGCCATTCTCTGAGAAATTGATGTCTCCAGAATGAGGTGTTATCCACATTGTTAAAACTTCAAATGAAGCGTTTCTGAGTATAGTATAGTTTTTCTGTGCTGTCCTTCAGAAATAAGAAAGGCCTACCAAATACCACCATGGCATTCAGTTGCCATGGTCATGGTTAAATTACTCCGTTCCAGGAAATGAGGCCTAATGATGCAGCCTGTTACAATTGTATACTGTATAGCATCATGACTTTCATCGGATAAAACAGTTTTTCTTGCTACTTGTTAGAATTTTTCTTAACCCACCATCTATATATAGCTTTTTTATTCTTTTATACTTCATGCTGAGGATTTATTGAGTACAAATAAAAACATGTTTCTAATCCTGTGTTTCAACTATAAACCATCTGGATTTGTTATGGCCAAAGGGCTTCATGAATTACATTCCTAATCGTGCTTGGCTAACGTAAGTCTCCGCTAGAAGATGATGGGTCAGCTTCTTAGGACTTTGGGGTACTCTTGGGGCACATTTTTATCCTTGCCTTGTTACACTAAAAAGTCACTGTTTATGCTTTATTAGAAAAACAATTTATGCTGTAACACAGATTACGTCTATAGAAAAACTACTCTGGAAAACTGTCTTTTTCTTTCTGCGTGTTTTCTGAGCAGTGACGTTTAAAATAGAGTTGCACCATTTTAATGTTGCCGTGATCTGTTTTTCAGATCTGAAAGGCATATCTGTGATGGACCAGAGAATGAAATCAGTTTGTTTTGCGTGTAATGTGGAGGAAACTAGGCTGCCCTATGGTCAGTTACATCCAAAAGAAGGAAAAATCCAACCCCACAGAAGCACTGAAAAGTTGCTTTATTCTTTTCTGCAGCCTCTAGAAGAGGTGGCAGAGGGTACCAGTCACATGACGCAAAGCCGTGCGTCCAGAAGTGCCTCGTACCCCTCTGCCCAAAGGCCTCTGACGTCTCCGTCCTCTTGGCCCCAGACTCTGCTCTAAACTTCCACCACCTCTGGCCCCCCACCTTTCCTTCTGTCGCAGCCTCTCCATCTCCTGTAGCCAGTATTCCTTCCAGGACCAGACAGCCCTGAAGTCAAACAGATGCTGGACATCCTCAGGCCCGGGAGGGGGAGGAGGTTTGTGAAAACTTACAAATGAACTTTTCTGGTCTCTGTTTCATATCATTATGCTTAGAATTTTTTTAAAATTGGCAATCATAAATAGCCCACCTGTAACATGCAAGATATAACTTTTATCACAGCTGATTGAACCTCTGAATATTTTCCTGGTGTCAGGGCCCTGACTAAGGTTGAGAAGTGTTTTTGGTTTTTGTTTTTTAAAGACTGGCCCATCCAGCCTGACCAGCTACCTGATTATCACAATCCAGGGCTGGCCAGAGACCCAGGGGGAAGGGGCAGGACTTTGTAAGTCACGCAAGCTAACCTTAACGTGTTAACATCTTTTCTGCCGCTAAGTACCAAGAGCCTGGTGTCCTTTTAGTGTGTGTGTTTGAAGCTCAGTAATACGAATGAGTGAGCTGCACTGTCACGTCACTCGTGCTGATGTTTTCACATCTGTGTCTTTTGCGTATCTTCGGTAGTAATACAGCTGCTGCCTCTTAAGATGCCGAAGCTGTGCATTTTCTAGCAGGGTTGCCGTCACCAGCGTGAAACATCGTGGTGCTTTGTAAGGAAGGAGGACACGTTAGCTTTATGCAACATGCGTCTTGTTCCCATTTCACACCTGGCTTCGGATTTTGTGTTCATTTTGTGCCCTTCTCCTGGGTCATTTCAGACGCGTGGTTCCTGACCTCAGCGTGTAGTGGAGTCAAGCCCAGGGGTGCGTGGGGAGAGAGGCACCCTTCGCCCTCGGGACACATACGGGCCCCACTTAAAACATCAGGGTCTGGGGAGGCTGCGCCTGTCTGGCCTCAGGGGCCAGCCTCCCAGCAGGAGGGGCCGTCGGGGAGACTGAGCCGCGTGACCCAGCCTCGTCACCTCTCTGACCTCGGCTTTCTGAGGGGCAGGCCACAGGGTTCTGGGAATCAGGCAAGCGGGTGGGCGTCCGTGGCGCCTGGCACGGTGTAAGCATTTAGCGACGTTGTCTTGTAAATATTTTATTTCATTTTGATCGACAGGGCAATTCTGCCCGTATTCCTGACTTCCTAGCAATTCCTAATACTTCTCTTCGCCAAGACTGAGTTAACATCAGGAGCTTTGAGAGTCAGGCATCTGGCCACGAGGCACTTCCTCCTGTGGGCGGCACCGTGCTGGCGTTTCATGACAGTCCCGTTTGCTCTAGATTCAGATTTTTATTGGTCCTAAGAAAGACTTTGAAAGAGATCATTAGAAGATTAAGGCTTGGGAGCATTTTGTGGCCTCCAGTGAGATGAAGAAGTTATCTCGTCGACCTTACTCAGGTTAATGAAGCTTCAGTTGGAGGTGATTGAGTCTGGTTCTGTGCGTGGAGGAACAGTGACCCTTAGAACAGACTTTGGTTTGGGTGTTTTGTTTTTCCTTCTTGCTGTTTGAATACATGTAACTACGTCTGTTGCTAGAAATTTCTTTGGGGCTAGACTGGAGTAAAGAAATAAATTAGAGAGTTGGACCAAATTCTGTGAGTCTGGACTACACCAGGCCAAACTCCCTTCCCTCCCATGCAGTTTCAATAGAATTCCATTGAATTAATTTTGCTTGTAATAAAATCGGCTGCATTTCAGGCCTCCAGCTCTGGGGACTTCTGATCCAAGTACAACAGCCTGTGCTGTGCAGCCTGTTGACCTTGGCGGCAAGGGGTGGGGACGGGATCGTGTTTGAAGTTGGCCCCTTCTACCCTGCTCATCAGTATTTCAGGACAGCTGGGATTCTCTGAAAATCAACTTTTGCCAAAAAAAAAAAAAAAAAATTGCTGGTTTGAGAGGATCATGCTACTCCTAAATTATTATTCCTACAATACTATAAAATTGTAAAAGGCTCCATAAACCATTAAGAGTATTGGAAGCCAGTGACTCATCTTTCAGGGCTAAGTTGAAAGGAAAGGCAGTTACGGCCAGCAGGGTCCATTCCAGAGGACGTCCACAGCACGCTGTGTTCCCCGAACCGACGGTGCAGCCGGGTCTCACACGGGGTGACCTGGGCTGGGATGAGGGGGACAGGGGACAGCAGAGGGCCAGGGCCACTAGCAGCAGGGGCGGAGCTGGCTCGGACGCCTGCGGAGGGACCTGGCAGGCGGAGTCCTTTGTGAGGGGCGTCCCCTAAGCACAGCCAAGAGCGTACTCCGACCAGCAAGGTGTCCTGTGCCACCTTCACGAAGCGGGGGCCTCCCGCTCTGGGTCCGTGCTTATAGACTCAGAGATCTGACGGCACAGGGCAGGTTTGTCCAAGTGCAGCATTCAGAGAAAAACTCACTTCCCGCAGGTAATTCTTCAGACTCCAGTTGTGTGCGTAATGAGATCTGAAAGAAGAAGAAGAAAAATCTTGGTTGCTTCATATCATGGTATTAAATTTATACATAAAAAAAAAAGATGCTGCATCATCACGTCCGTACCACGTCCGACCTCTGCATGGACTTGGACTTGTAAATCTCGGGGTGCAATCCAGCCACCCCAGTTAAAAGGAAAGTCCCCTTGGTGTAGAATAAGGTAGAAAGAAAAGGCAAGTCCTTCTCTGGGTCTGACGTCCCTCAGACACTGGAGCTGTTGTAACACACGGGCGACGTGTGTCCGGGAGAGGTGGTGAGCGTGTTGATCCCCGCGGAAGAGGAAGTGGGCAGAGCTTCCTGGGGTGGGAGGCTGCCCACTCCCTGGGTCTGGCATCCAGCAGTGCCCCCTCTTGCCAAGCAGGCGGGTGGAGAGGCCCCCGGCCCACAGGCTGGGGAACAGGAAGGAAAGCAAGACGGTCTGTGTGACGGATCAGGCTCCTGGTGCCTGGTGGAGGTGGGTGGGCTGAGTGTCACAGGAGCTCGGAGGCAGAGGGGCACAGGCCTTTGAGCGCCGCGTGCCCGGCCGGTGCCGACCATCCCCAGGGAGCCGCGGGGCCACCTTTCCCGCCGTGGAAGCTATTCGACTGGCGGCAGGTGTTGCCACACGTGGGATCTAGTCTATGTGTCCCGCCAGGCTGAGGACTGACACTGAATCCTAATGAGACCCCTGTGCTACCCCACGTCTCATCCTCATGTTACAGACGAGGAAACCGGGCCTCAGAGAAGGAAGGGATTCGCCCAGTGTCACACTTTCCCAGAGGGTCGGAAGTGATGGCTTAGAAAACAAAGCCTTCTGTCCTCAGGTGCGGTTCCGAGAATGTCTCTTTTCCCCCACGTCAGCGGTCGGCTGCAAGTGGAGGGGTGTGTTCAGCGCGCCCTCCTCAGAGCCCATCGCCACTTGTCCCGCAGGGGCGGGGGTCTGTGTGTGGCTAGAGGGGCCCTTCGGAGGGAAGGGTCCTCAGGAGACGGATCACAGGACACTCTTCACAAGACGGTGCACGTCATCGCACGGTGCCCCCATGGCGAGCGTCGAGTGCACCGTCTCTCCTGGAAAATTGTGGCCTGGGTCACCAAGTTTCCTTCCAAGTCATAATCTTCTCAAGTCGCTCATGGCTCTTCGGTCGATTTTGGAGGGATTTGGAGGGAGAAGGTCTGGGGAGAGTCCCAGGCCCTAGCCCACCAGACACGTGGATTCACCTAGAGGTAGCTGTCCAGCTCTGGAGCACGGGTCCATCGGTCAGGAGACAGTCCCCGGGGCTGAGGAGTGGGGCCCCGGGTCAGAGGGGAGCCCTTGACAGGAGACACCCATCCTGAAGTTTCCCATCAGGTGGCATCATGGGACCAAGGCAGAAAGGCTCCTGGCGGTGGCCACCAGGGAGACCGGCCGGAGAAGGGCTGGCCCGGCCTGTGAGCGGGGTGGCCAGGCCTGGTCCAGGGAGTAGCCTGGGCGGCCTCAGCAACCCCTCGAGAAGGAAGGGGCAGGCGCGGCGATAGGCAACCAGAACCGGGAGGGCAGGGGCTGTCGGGCTTGGAAAACATTTCCAGGCATTTTTCTGCCTTAGAGGAAAAAAAAAAAAATAAAGAAAATCTACGGTGCCAAGTCCTGTCGGAGGAGCTGGTGCAGGCCTGGCCCGCAGCGGCAGGCCGCGGTCCGCGCGCTGAGGTCTGAACTGCGGACGTCAGCAGGCTTTTTCCTGGCTGGCAGGAAGGGAAAGTTCCCTCCAGTGACAGACAAAAATAATGGATCTGGGGCAGGTCTTGGCCTTCAGAGGTTACGGTGAAAATTAATGGAGGGCCACGTTAACTAATGTTACTCTAATCCTGCAGTTTGGGACGTTGGGCTGAGTTTCTGTTTTATGGCATGTTTTACAAACTAACCTATTTGAGATGCTGGAACGGTCAGGCTGGAGTGAGTTCCAGGTCAGGAAACGTGCCCCTCCCCACGGAATCCAGAGTCCAGCCACTGGGCACTGCGCTGCCCGGCCCCTCGCCTCTGCCCCCCTGCACCTCACGCCAGATCATTTATCTTTCAGGTGTTATAATCTGGGCTTCAGTCACTGCTCCATCACCCTAAACAGGCAATTATCTGCGTTGTCACTTCTGCCTCTGCTCTTCTGACCCGGGGGTCACAGAGGCCCGGGTGTAACTGAATCCAGCAAAATTATTCCCTTACCTGTCATATAAATAGTCATCCCAGCAAAATGAGACCCAAGGGGGCTTTTCGAGAGGTGTTGAGAAGGCCAGTCTAACTCAAGCCTTTATTCGCTCTTTAAGGAATGCAGTACTGTGTTGGCACTCTATCAAAATAAAACAAAGTTCCATTTTTCAGCTGCTTTTTTTAAAGCGTGCACCCCCGAGCTTACAAATGCTTCTTTGTGGCCTTCTTTACTGAAATTTCCATTCAGCTCTTCCATCTGTTAGCTGTGTTTACCTCTATTTCCAGGGAAAGAATTCAGCATTTCACCTTTATTTGGGGTGTAAGGTCATAAAACTGTCTGGATTATTTCAGCTATATTTATACCAAACTTAATATTGCTTCTTTAACAGGTTTAAAGCTTTTAATTCCCTGGTTCGTTATTCACGGTGAGCTGCCTGAAGAGACCAGTTTGTGTTTTAAATGAGGAAGGCATTTTATACCTTCTTGCTGTCTGTGCCACCGTCCCCTGCCCCCCCAGAGAGAGAATGTGGTACACTGTGACCTTCACCCAGGGAACACCTCGTTCAGCTCCAGTCCTGTCCCCTCCACGGGGCTGCTGGAGCTCCCACTGCATTAAGGGAGCACGTACTTGCTGTACGTGCCCCTTTCCTAGAAATATTCATGTTGTTGCGATCTTAGAAAATCCCTAAGACTGATGGTGTAACACCCGCTGCTGAAGGAAGGTCTTCCACGTGGAGTTGCTACTGTGTGTATTTGTGCGTGTGCATATGTATGTGTGCGCACGTGTGCGTGTGTGTGGGTATGTAGGGGTGTGCGTGTGTGTGTGTGTGTGTGTGTGTGTAAATGTCCCCAAACAAGGCGACTCCGCCTTCAGCAGGAAGTCTGGAACTACATCACAAAGAAACACAGAAGTAATAGAAACTAGAAAAGCACGCAGATGATTTTCTTCCTAGAACTGCTGCACTGGAATGCTTCTAAAGCTTTCTGCGCCGCAGGAATGCACTGCGCCATAGGAAGCAGTGTGGAGTGGTAGGCGGAGCGCGGGCGGGCGCCCAGGCCCCTCCGGAGTCGTGCGGTGCCGGTACAGGGGCGCGTCCAGCCTCGCTCCTGCCGTCAGAGAGGAGCAGAGCACCGTGCGGGCCGGGGTGGCTGTGGACCGCACGGGGCCCGGCACCTGCTGGGGCTCACCAGTGCTGGGCTTTGCTGTCGTCAGGCCATCCTGGGTGAGGGGTGACCAGATCCTGCGTCTCAACCGCTGTCTTCACACTGGTGGTTGTCTGGCACCTGCCAGTGGCCACCTGCACGTGCTCGGTGTTGCTGCTTCCTCAGCTGATGAGCTCGAGCCGCGACCCCCGAGCCTGGGAGCCTTGACGGAGCAGAGTGCCTGTCCTCACCCTCTCCTGGACGGTTTCCCGTCATGACAGGCTCCAGGGTGGCGGATGGGGGGAGGTGGGCGTTGAGTGCCCAGGTAGAAAAGAGCTAGAGAGGCACTCTGGGGATTTGGGTCAATGCAGCCTGTGATCGTGGGTCTGAGCTGGAGCCTGAGAGCCAGGTGACTCCCAGGTGATGCTGTGGCCACAGGTCACACGGGAGCGTCAGGACGTGAGACTGCTCAGCGCCTTGTGGGGTGTTCGGCCCCCGTACCTACAGGAGCGCCTCAGGTTTCAATGGGAATTTACCTGTTTTAACAAAATAGGCTTAAAGAAGGGCAGTGGCTGCCCCGTGACTTTAAAACTCAGGGGAAATAGAGAAATGGCGCTTCTTCACTGCCCTCCATGACGGTACCTTCTTGATCGTGCTGTGTGGTCAAGTCCAGATTGTGCCTGGTTGTCAGTTCACAGGCTGATGGAGCTTCTGGCCTCTGAGTGCAGCTGTTTGCTTTCCTGGCTGCCCCTGTGGTTCCAGGACGGTGGCAGCGCAAAGGCCTGGACACGCCTGGCAAGGGAGGCGGCGAAACACGCGCCGCATCATGCAGTAGGACCACTGTAAGCCCCTCCGGTCTCCCAGGCCCCCTCGTCTATTTTACTGTAAAGACAGAAAAGAGTAAACATCCACTTTAGAAAATTGAGAAAATTTGAAGAAAAAAATACCCGACACTTAGAAACAAGCATCAGAGCATCTCTGTATCCTGGAGAAGAGTGACACACGTTTCTACAGGAAGGAGACCTGGGCCACAGGGAGACTACTGACCAGGCCCCCCTTCTCCTGTCCCTGGGTTCCCGGCAGGGCGTTGGGCTGGCCCGTGAATGGCTCTGTAGCTGCAGGCCTCAAAGAAGGGTGTGTCTGGGGACTGCGGGCCAGGAGACGGAGGAGGCTTTGGAGCGTGGCGGGTTCGAGTCCCTCCCGTCCAGCGTGGGCACTGCGCTCATAGATGCTTTGATTCGCGTAGGCGTTAGGATGGTATCTAGCGGTGGCAGGAGAGGGCCAGGTCGTGCTGTCACTCTCGTGTTGCGTTGTCAACACTTACACAGTCTTGGCCCTGCCAGGGTCTCCAGAGGTGAACTTGGGTGGGCAGGAGGCCCCTGTGTGACAGGAGAAGATGCAGACGCCAACGTGGCCCTGGGGTCCTCCCAAGGCTGCCCGCACACCCCTCCCCCGCCTACCGCCTGTGAGCAGACTCTCCGCCTCGTCTCTTGAAGGCTTGGGTCCCTGAGTTGTCTTATTATTTTCATAATCACATTAGGTGTTATGGGTTTTAATTAAGTAGCTGTCTCCACAGGACGTGTCCTGGGAAAGAAGCCAAAGGCAAGAGGCCACTGAGTGGACGTCCCCAGGGCCCTGCTCCCGCCTCCAGGGATGGGCAGGCGCCTGCCGGCTTCCGGATAGCCCTCCTTAGTAAGTCCTGACTTTGTCTCTGACTCGCGGCTCTAACTTCAACTCTGAAACTTGGTTCCCTTTCCGTCGTTGAAGGCCATCGAGGGTCTTGTGCGGCTCTAAAATTCTGTACGTCTGTGATTCAGTCAGAGTGGCTGGTAAAGATATAACTACAATAATTAAATAGGAAAATGTGCTTCCTTTATACAAAGGAAAACTTCGGAAGCTTTTCTTTTCTTAGTTTGGGTCAAGTGGTTTCTACCCTGACGTGAGTTACCAGGCTTTTCTGAACTGTAACTTGCTGCACATATGTTTTCAATGTGAGCCGTAGTTTGAGACATCTTTCCTAGATTTTTGGTGAGACAGAAGGACAGTGTGTGTGTTTTTATGCCCGTGTTTTTCTGTGTCTGCACATTTACACACAGTCATCATGTGGGGATGCCGATGGGCCCTAATCCACTTTAATAGCCTAGTGAGAGATTGCATCATGTTTTGTTTTACAAAATCTGAAAACTCTCTGCAGCTGTGAAGGAATCGGCCTCATAATTCATCTGCGAGCCTGCCTGTCTGGCTCGTGGGATCTACCCCGTATCTCACATCAACTCATTACTCTGTATCCTCCCCGTACCCAGAAAGCCCTCGTGACAGATGCTGTACAGCAAGGATGCGATTTCCCCGAGACAGGGAGGTGCACGCTGTGACACCGGAGTGTGAGGCACAAGGCGGTCAGGAGGCGGCCTATCTCTGCACACCAGATAATACGCTGTCCTTTATTCCGCAGCCATGTCTGTGTTCACAGTGCAGCTCAGAGAGAGAGAGGGAAGTGCAATTCTTATATTTTTGATTCATGCATTTATAAGGCCTTGCCTCCGATATATCCAGTGCCCCTTGGGAATTCTGCAAGAACCAACAATGGCCGTGACTTTCTTCTTTCAAGATTTCCTTTCATTAATTTTTACGTCATTCTGATGTTGATTTTTGAACAGTGGGCATTTCTGTGCTTTAAATCGAAGCTACTATTCGAAAACACAGCCTAGTTCCCATTTTTCAAACACGCGTCATGTAGTAGAGTGGTTTGAACTTTTGACCTAATCATAAACATTTGAACTGTAAGATACAGATAAGCTATTAATGGATTTGATATTTCATAAGAACAAGCTGCACCCTTACATGTTAAAATCTTCTGAATCCATTCCAAGGAGACTAAAATCTTGACATGTTTGGAACAATCTGTGACTACCTCAATGGAGTTTCTTTCCCACACTCTCTCAAGAGGAATTGGCCACTTAGAATTCACACGTCAGACATCAGGAGCTGAGACCTGGGCCAGCCCCCAGCAGCGTCACCTGCTGACCACAGTTCCCCGTCCACGGCTGGCCACCCCTGAGCGCAGTGGTTGCTCTCCTGCCTGCGAGGCCGTGAAGCTGTCACACCAGGTAACTCAGACTTGCCTCTGCGGTCACACACTAGCCAGGCGGCGGCCCCATCTTCACCTGTGTGGTCCTGAGGCACCCAGAACCCTTTCGTGAGATGGTTTAGCGCCAGCTGGTATTTGACGTCCCACGTCTGACTCAGCGGAGCCCTAACCATTCTGAGCCACGGACAGGCCTGTCTTCATCATTCGTTAAAAGCACAGAGTTCCGTCTGAGGAATTATTAGTTCAGTAGATGCTAATACTTTCCAAGGACCACCGTAAGTGTTGAGAAAGTCCTTGGTTAACCCAGATAACTTAGATTTTCTCTCCAACAGGATACTTATCTTGAAGCTGAAAGAGTGGACCCTCAGTGTTTTCTAACTGCCCTGACTATGTAAACTATCAAGTCCATGCTCTGTTTTTCCCCTTGAACTTCCCCTGCATTTCTCCATCACCCAGAGGGACAGCCGAAATCCCTCCGCCATCTGCTTTAACCCTGCCCGTGAGCCTCATGCTTGCAGATAGGGGCTTGCAGTCACTGCCATTCACCAAGAAGCCCCAGGTGGTGATGATCAAAGCGTCCCTGTGTGACCTCTTTACCTTATATTTTGCTCTGAAACATACATCCCAGCTTAAACAGGAGGAATATCCAACAGAACATAGGGGTAATGTTTCCAGGAAAGCCTCCTTCCGGAAACCAGTTGCTAACAAGCTGCCCCCTGCAGAGAAGTTGAGAAGAAATGAAGAATCTTTGCGTCTTTGCATTTTTGGTTTGCTCTCTGGCAGCATAATAATCCCCGGCCGACTCTCCCCCATCAGCCTCTCCCCTCAGTCACCACCCTATTCAAAGTTGCTGTAAACAAGTCCCAGTGATGGACGGTCCTTCGGGAAGTCAGCCTGGGCGACCGTGCACATGCTGGCAGGTTCTCCTGCACCCAGTGAGGCCTCCGTCCTCTGAGTCTGTGCTCGAGCTGCTTTCATTTAAGAGCTAAATATAATCTGTAAAGTGTTTGCCTCTGAGGATGCAGTCCCAATACTCGTGCACTGAAATTCTTCGAAGACCTCTTCATATTGGAAAGGCGTCTTCTCTTACTGACACGCAGAGTCAGAAGTTCAACTTGGAGGCCTTGTTTTCTTGCTGGAGGTGGAACGAAAGGACTGGGGCAGTTGTGTCCACCGGAACTGCTCTACATACACTAAGTGCTTCCCACTTGTGAAGAACAGGTTTCACTCTTTCCTTAGCTTAGTCCTTCCTTGCCCCACCTTCAGGAGTAAAAAAAAAAAAGAGCATGGGTTTTGGTTGTGGTCTTTGGTTTGTTGTCATTTTCCACTGCATTTTCTTTGTAGCGGTAACTGAAAATAGCTGGGATGCTGGAGATTACCGAGGACTGTGTGTCCTCGACACACTGTCGTGCTGTTTTCACAGACGTCACTCTTCTGGTCCGTGTGACCCACCCTCAGGAGGACCACAGGCTTTACACTATCACCCGCTTCTTTCCTACACTCTCCAGTTTCTCTTGAGACTGGTTGCCTCCTGATTATGTGTTCACACCCCCCAGACAACGCTTCTCTTTTTCCTTTCTTGAATATCTACAGTGTTAATAGCTTGTGCTGGACCAGTGGATGCTGGTGACACAGGATGCCCTGCTGACTGGACACACCAGGTGCTGTAGGATGGACAGTCTCTACTGGGCCACTTCGTGTCTGCCACTGTAAGCCTGGCGAACCAGTTAACATCTTTCATCCTGTGCTCTGGTGGGTGAAAGGGAAACCGTAGTGCGCGCTGATTAACTCCAAGTTTACCGTGAGGATCAGGTGACAGATTGTGAGGGTGTTTTACTAAGCACGTAGTGCTATAACTGGGGCACATTTGCACCTCATTTACTTAGTGAATGGCATCATTAGTGCGAATTAACGACAGCTACCATCTTAGTGACCTACTCCTTTGTGCCAACCATTGTTATAGGCACTTTATACTCATTTTCTCATTTATTTGTTTAAAGCCTACAAAAGAGGCCTTGTTACCCTCATTTTACAGTTGAAGTGACTTGCCCATCATCCCAGGCATTGGGTAGCAGAGCTGGGATTCTAGCCCGGGTCTGTCCAATGTCCAGGCTCTCCTTACCGTGTCTCCATCCTAAGTTGGGAGAAAGAGGCGCCGTCCTCCGTGGGATATGGGGTCTGACTGTCTTGCAGCTGTGACGGGCTCTAGAGCAATCGTATTTTCAAGCTTAGATATCTTAGCTCCAAAAGCATAGAGTGTTTGAGTCCCAGGGGAGGGCAGGTGTTTTAGCACATAAGGTTTAAGAAATCAGTGAGTTTCAAAAGTAACTATCTTATGAACCTTTTATTTATTATATTTATTTAATTTCAGTGTATTTTATTTATGTATCTTGTGAACCAATAAGGAATGCATTAAGTAAGTCAAAAAATGCTTTTTTGACTTTGCTACTTTTTTGACTATGCTACAGGCTCTAGCCAGCACTTCTTCCTATTATCTTGGCAGCTTTATTTTTTTATTTTTACTTTTTTTTGCTGTACGCGGGCCTCTCGCTGCTATGGCCTCTCCCGTTGCGGAGCACAGGCTCCGGACGCGCAGGCTCAGCGGCCATGGCTTATGGGACCAGCCGCTCCGCGGCATGTGGTATCTTCCCGGACCGGGGCACGAACCCGTGTCCCCTGCATCGGCAGGCAGACTCTCAACCACTGCACCACCAGGGAAGCCCGGCAGCTTTATTTTTTAAAGGATCATCATTTAAAAAACTTTTAAAAACCGTTGATTGGGTGCTGTTGGCTAAATGACCCTCTCCTCTCATTAAGACCATTACGGACGCTTCTTATGGTTAATTGTCTTCTCCTCACTTTCACTTTCCTGGAATAATTTGTGCTTTCCTGCCCAGTGGCTGCCTCTCAAAACAGGAAGGCAAGTTTGACTTCATAAAACCAACAGCTAACATTTGTACAGTGTTTGCCGTTTACAAAGAAAGCACTGTCCACTCCATTGTCTCTGTCTCAGAACTGGGGTCACGGTCTGAGGGCTCGAGCCCCAGACAAGCAGGCTGCGGTCCTGGGAGAGCTGTGGGTGGCCGTGCTGACAGTGGGACGGTCTCACCTGGGTCTGCTTCGCTTTGCACCAGAGCCTCCGCTGCAGGGGCTGCACCCTGTCTTTCCTGGCGTCCCGCTCAGCTTTTAGCACGGGCCTTAAGTTGGCCTTCCGCAAACGTGGCCTGCACAGAAGCACGAGCGCGTGGGAGACGAGTGAGGATGTCAGTGTTGCCTCCGTGAATCAAAATGTCTAACCCAGTGTCCAAAGACAGCCTTTCCAGGACGTCTGTGAATCCCTTAAAACCTTGGGCAAAGCATGCCATGTGCAGGCTCACGTGTGTGTCCTTTTCAGGGAAGAAGGCGTCCACCTCAGTTTTCATCAGCTCCTCGGTGGGGTTCATGACCCCGATCAAGTTAATAATCACTGCCTTCAAAAATTAAACAGCCCCACATCTTAAGCTTTTATCTGGCCTTCTTAACAGAAGGTAGAAATCGTTTAGAAAGTTAGGCTCAAACTCTGTTACCTGAAGGATATCAACATTTCAGGTCTGAGCTAATCAAATTTGGTTTGTTAGAGCTTAAAACGAATGAGCTTGACACTTGGGTTTCAGTCTTCCGATTCCTAAATCACAGCTCAGTCCTGGGGCTGCGGATTTCGCTGAGCCCCACGAGGCATCTTGAAAAGGCCCATGATGGGCGAAAAACCGCAGGGAATTAGTGCGTCCTTTGGTCCATCACTGTGTTCCCTGTGCTGTTTGTTCCTACTTCAGTCTGAATACAGCTCCTCCTTCACAGGTTAAAATATTTTGTGTCCTCCAGCTTGGAGAGAGTTTCTCAACCCAACTTTTACATCCAGGAGTGTTATTTTCTCACAAGTGACACCCCCACCTGCTGCCACACTGGCTGCTTCCTCTCTGCCTCTGTAACTGTTGTGTGTGTCCTGTTAGCATCTGTCATTGTGAAGTCATTGGGGGCAGGTTACAAAGAATCACAACGTCCACACAGAGGACTCTCCTAGGACGTACTCACACAAGCACATAAGCTAATGTAAAGTATAATTTTTATCACTGAGTACTTTGCCGTAACATGTAGTAGAATCGGACAAAGTAAGCCACTGTCCCTCATCCAGGGCTTATCCTTGTACACCTCTCATCTTTTACAATAAAGTCAAGTAATGTCAGAAGGAGTGCGAGGTGAAAAATGTCTAAAAGTGCACAAAAATGTTTAAAAGTGCGCAGCATAACTTTTAGTCTGCAAAATGTCAGCAGAGGAATAATAGTTTATAATAAAGTGCCAGTTTTCACAAATTATGACGATTTGAAAGAAACAAAAGTGTTTTTAAGTCAAAGCAAATACCTTACGTTATGGTATAGTAGCTAATGAGAATCATTTATTCATCAAAGAATTAGCAAACATTGCTCTTCCTTGGCTGACGTAGAAGGGCCCCAAAATAAGCAGCCAGGTTTGAATTCTTTACTACTTTTGGGTCACATATTATTGACAGGATACACTGATGCGTGGATACTTTTTTAAGAGCTGTCCTTCCAATTAGATTCTTTAGAAGCAAATGATGAAGTGTGATCCTTGCACTTTTTGCACATATCTCATTAATTATACCATCATTCTAAATATTTACAATGTGTTCTTTCAAATATTTGTAGATATAATAGAAAGCACGTCTCTGACATTATATGCCTTACTAAATTGACACTAGATATTCCCATGTTTACACACTTACATATGGTTAATGGCTCATGTTACCTATTAAAGTTTCCTGTTTCCTGATTTAAAAGATATTGAAAGGTTGAAGTACTGAAATGTTTATTTTTGACCTCGGGATCTTACCGCTTCCAAAAGTCACACGTAAATAGGCTGAATACTCATTTTAACGCCCCCAAACCCACTTTTTAGCATCATTGTGAAACGAAGGTTCCATCGGCCGAGGTCACGTTGGACACTTGGCGTGGCCGGCCTGGTGGCCGGTGACCTCTGCCCCAGGGAGGAGCGTGGAACGTAAACACCGGTTTCTACAGCAGCTTAGAGCCGGGATTAACTTGGATCATGTCGTCTTCTGCTTTTAATGAAATTCCGTCCCTTGTATTTTCATGTTTGGAAGAGAGTCCAAGTTATCTCATGCTAATTTAGTCCGGCCGTGCCCTCGGGGGTGTCACAGGCTTCCCTGACCTCTCCAAGAGGGACGAGGGGCATGAAGCATTCCTGAGAAACTGGAGTGCGGCAGCCCCCAGAGAGTTTGCAGCGAAACTTGCTCCAGACTCGCCGCCAGATGCTCGAGTCCCCCTTCAGCACTTGCCTGACATCTCTGTCAGCCTGTCTGGCTGCACGGGAAGGCCAGTCCGGGGGCCGGGGGAGGCCCAGGACAGGACTGTCCGTCTTTGTCGTTTGCCGTCTGAAGTACGTCCACGAAGGCGGGAAGAGCCCGGGGAAGCAGGGCCCGATTTTGCTTGTCTATTTTTCTTCTTTCCTAGCCGCCAATTTAAATTAGATGAATTGGTATTCCTAGTCCCCAAATAATGAATTCCCTGATTTTCAGTGACCGAAATTGAAGGGTGGTAGGTGGTGGGTTTTTTATAGGACCTCTGCGACTAATTACTTTGTGATGATATTAGCTATCGTGCAAAGCATGTTTTCTCTTGTGCATTTAATGAAATCTGGGGCAAGGGGGTGTTGGAAACTATCTTTCTGGTTTTAAAATTATATCCTCTCTGTGGTTTACATTTCCTATATGAAGGATTTCAGAAGAAGTGGGAAAGGAGAGTATCCTATACTGTAAACAAACCGAGAAGCCACATTTCCTGTCTCGTCCCTTGTTTTCCTGTGAAGTGAGTGAAGTTCAGCGTGCCTGGCAGCGGCCACGTGAGGGGAGTCTGAAGGTCCTGCTCGACCCGACACCCGAGCGGGACCCTCAAGAACAGACCCTCCTACTGGGGCCCTCACCGCCCGCATCAGAGCTGGGCCGCGGCTATGCTTTGTTTAGTCCAGGCAATATTTAAAAGTTTCTTTTCTTCTTTAGCTAACAGTTAAAATTTGAGAGTTTTTTTTTAAACAAAACTCTCAGCTTTCAGCATTTCAGATGTATGACTTCTCTGATACAACCAGAAGACCCGGCGAGGCTCCTTCCACATCCCCGTACGGGGACTGTCTTCTGCTCGCAAGTGCTCACAGACCCTTCTGCCAGGGAATGTCCTCTGCAGGCCACCAGGGGTGAACCCAGCCGGGGCCCCTGAAGGCACTGGAGTTGTGAAGCTGTCTTGGACTCTTCCTCCAGTGCTGTGTTAAACACGAGAAATCACTTTTCAAAGTAAAGTACCCTGCTCACCGGAAAGTCCTTCCTGCTTTTTGTGTAAGAACCGATACTTAAATATTGCACTCATTTCTTCATTGACCTACACTGTGACTCTCAGGGCCCTTTGTCTCCTACGTGGCAGCCTGCAGAGGCGGCTGGCCTGGGAGGTGGACGTGGGCCCCAGCGCCAGGCCCGCCTCTCGCCGTCTGGAACGTCTCGATGGAGCCCAGTTTCCTTACCTCCAAAACCTGAAACAAATTTCCCAGCTCTCGAAAGTTCTGTGAGCTTTGCCACCTTTCAGTTTCCAATGATTCAAGACACAGTAGCTTAGGTTTCCTAACTTAACCTAGTGTCTCTGTCAAACAGAATTAATCATGGAATCAAACATGTTGCTGCCCTCAGAGGGGCTGTGTGTCACAGACCCTCAGGTTCTGTGTAGAGGTTCCCTTTGTAAAGACAAGGGTCCTTCAGATAATCACCCCGCCTCCATCTCCATCATCTTCATAAAGCGCAGCGAGTCTGTGGGCCGGTCTGACCGCTGAGACGGAGGACGTGTGCGCTGGACATCTGGAGAGAGGAGACCCTGGGGGCGTCTTGGAGGACCCCTTGACATTCAGGCTGGAAACTGGGAAAGGAGGAGGGTCCCACGTTGAGCCTGGGATGTGACTGCGCGAGCCCCTTGCGTCCTGGCGGTGTCCTAGGCCGGCGTGTGCCTGGGGGTGCAGTCACGGGGCTGGAGAGGCTGGTACAGGGGGTGTCTTCAGGCAGCCGCTTATCAAGCCTCAGCTCCTGCCGTTTCATGCAGACGGGGTGGACGGGGTGGAAACCGGCCCCAGGGTCAGGAAATCTGCCTTCTGTTCCTTGTTGTGCAGCCGCGACCTTTGGAAGGTCATTCCCCAGCCCTTCTCAGTTTCTCCATCCGTAAAATAAGATGGTGAAATTAATGTGCTTTATAAGAAACGTTAGGGAAATCCTTCTGATTACTTCCATGAGAACTATGGCCGATGAACATTTCTTGGGCCCCCACCTTGACCCCCTCTCTGGCACACTGTCCAGGGCCTGGAGGTTGGAGGGGTCTCTGGTTGGAGGGGTTTCTCAGAGCCCTGCCTTCCTGCTGCCTGTCCATGGGTTCTGTTCCCACCCTGGTGACACCTCCGCCCCCCAGGAGGAGAGGTGGTGGAGGCGGGAGCTCCTTATGCCGAAATAAACAGTGAAGTTTGGAGACATGTAGACCAAAATAATTAGGACAATGCTGTTGAATGAAAGATGGCATTAGACTTCTTGTTATACTTACGTTGGAATCCGGTCCCCAAAAGCACACTCTCCAGTTAACTGATTTGTTTTAAAAGGTTTGTTTGTTTGTTTCAAGATTTCATTAGTTGAAATCTTCCGATCACGCCTCAGTTCAGGCTCTATCTATGGGCTTTTCTACTTCCTTGAGAAATGTTGGAAAAACATCTGTTTTTCTATCAACAACTGTTGACTATTTGGGAACAGTGTAACGCCAAGGAGCACGAACAATAACGAATGAAGCCAACTGTCCAGGAGGAATGAGTTCAAGCTCCCCTGAAGCACCCACCTGTGTAGCACAGGTTTATTTTCCTGAAATAGCGGAAACCCACACATAAGACAAATATATAAATTACCAGGACTTTCAAAAACGTTTTATTTTATTTATTTATTTTGGGCTGCGTTGGGTCTTCATAGCACATGGGCTTTCTCTAGTTGCAGCGAGAGGGGGCTGCTCTTCGTTACGGTGCACGGGCTTCTCGTTGCTGTGGCTTCTCGTTGCGGAGCGCGGGCTCTAGAGCGCAGGCTCAGTAGTTGTGGCACACAGGCTCAGTAGTTGTGGCTCGTGGGCTCTAGAGCGCAGGCTCAGTAGTTGTGGCGCACGGGCTTAGTTGCTCCGTGGCATGTGGGATCTTCCTGGACCAGGGCTCGAACCCTTGTCCCCTGCATTGTCAGGCGGATTCTTAACTGCTGTGCCACCAGGGAAGTCCCTACCAGGATTTTTATACTCTTTCAAAACTTGCATATAGCCGACCTGCTTTGGTCAAAGAATCAGAAATTCTTAAGGATGGAAATGTTGAAATTGCAGATTTCCATTCTAAAACACATTTTTTTAAAGAATTAGTGCTCTGAAAAATGCTGTGTTTTCGTGTTAAGAGTGATAACAGGCTGTGGAATCATCACGTTGTATCTTGGTGATCGTGATGGATCTCTGACCTCTTCAGCATTAGCCAGGCGTTTTCTCTAATGATATTATCCCTTGTAATAGCAGGAACGTTTTGTAGATCACAAAGCGCTTTCAAGAGATGCGCTAATAGGATCCCTAAACCCTGTGACGTGCGAGAAAACCAAGCGTGAAGTAAGTGACTTGCCTGGCGTGATAGGCCCAGAGTCTTAGGGCTTCTGTCCGCGTTCTTTTCACTACGTAACCTTGAGACTGTCCTTGATGGCCCATTTTCCTATAAAACACTTCGCTTGGGAAGACGCATCACTGTGTGAGGCCTTGTGGTCCTGCTGTCTGGGGGCGCTGGGTGTGTGGGCCTCACACCACAGGCTCAGCTTATGGAGTTGCCCTACCTTGTAAAAAGGTGACAGCGGATCCCAGAAAGGTTCCTCGCCTGCCAGCGCCCAGTACTGCTGGGAACAAGGTCGGTGTTTTCACTCTTTTTCCTGTGCTCCTTCGTCCTCAGCCTCCACTTCTAGCAGCAGGACGAGTTGGCATCAGCTGGGTGCTGTCCCTGCTCCCCCTGGACCCTCCGGACGGGCCGCCAAGAGGGGCGTCTCTGCTAAAGCAGGTCAGGGGCCCAGCAGGTGACGCGGTTTCCCCAACTGGGGGACACCGCTCGCTCTTAGAGGCAAGCGCCCCAAACCCATCCCTTTTCTCAGAGGTCCTGACCTAACACGGAGTCAGAGACCAAGGTGACTCGTGGGACTGAGATGCTCGTTCTGGTCGCCTGGGAGGTGGCCCTGCGCCGTCCCGGCTGGGCTGCCAGGCTGTTCCCAGCCCAGAGCTTCCACGGGAGGCATGAGCTCGCTTGTCTTTCTGCCCTCTGTGTCCTGGAGTCAGGCATGCAGAGGCACAGGCGCCGGGGGTAGGGGCAGTGGGGCAGCCCCGGGCTCATGGCCCGCCCACCAGTCCTGTGGGGCCACCCGTGGGGGAGGCACGGGATTTCTCTCCCTGTCTGGGGAGAGCTGACTTCCTGGGAGACTTAGTTCCCTGATGCTGCAGCCCACTCGTGCGATCCTTTCACTGGACCCTGAACTGAACTTGTTCTTCATTCTTCTTACGAGGCTTCGCTCTGGCTGACGGTGGAGGGCCGGGTGGGAAGGGCTCCTTATCCGCTGTCTGGTCTGGGGTCGGCCCGGTGGCTTTGGTCCAGCAGCACCTCCCTGTGTGTCCCCTTTATCTGTCCCTCTGTGATTTTAGAAGGAATTTCGTAGAAATGGGAACTGGAGATTCGGGGTGGATTGAGCAGAAAGTGTGATCGTCACACTGGCTTATTTGCAAGAGCAGTAAAAGGACACTAAATATTCTGCCTGCACACATGTTCCCGCCTGAAAATTACTAGCCTCTTAATTTATGATTTTTGGAGCAAATGTTCAATAAGTGTTCTTAAATCAACAACATTGATTTAAAAACAAAATTATCAGCATTACCTAGTGTCTCACAGAAAAGAAAAAACTCTAGCAGATCACTTCACATTTAGCTTTGAGATGTTATCAGCCGTCAGCCTTCTAAGCACCCTTTACCCTTGGTAAGTGCAGTGCAGTGAAAACGCTAGCACGTACATGAATGGCCAGCAGACTCAGTTCATCCCGGAGACCCGGCACGTTGCACACCTTCCCGGGAAGGTTCACATCAATCACGGAGACACATCTGTCTTCCGTAAACACCACCCCAAGCGCCCTGCTTCTCGGAAAGTTGGGCCGAGGGAACCAGTGCAGATCCCCTCCCTGCCAAGCCTTGCGTCACGAGCCTTCGTGATCAATAAGAACATTGTGGTAGTTGTTTCAGAGCTGATGTAGTTACTTGTCTGCAAGCCGACACTTGACTCAAAAGACTGGTCTGGTTTCTGTGGTGCAAGTGTGGCCTTCGCTGGGCCTGTCCTGGCACCGAGCTCTGGGACTGCTCTGCCCGGGCAGCAGCTGGGCCCATCCCTCAGTTTCATAGTGAGTAACCCATCAGCCGGACCAGCGCCTCTGTGAGAGGACACGGTGTCTTTTCCGTCAGAACCACCGTGGCCCGTTAGTTAGTAGGAAGGAGGGAAAGAACAGAATGGAAAACCCATCAGATGCCTGGCTGTGGGCTCTTCAATTCTGGAGAGACAGAAAATGTGGTGGCCCTGCTTTTCTTAATAACTGGGATAAATGCAGATAGTGGTAGGCCATTGAGCATCTAAGGATGAGATGATGCAGAAATGCATGACTTAGAAAAAGTCTCTCCGTTCATAGTTGAGATGCACAGTGTTTCTTGGCTTTTCTGTAATCGGTTCATATGGTTTGTATATGAATTCATGTCAGGATCTTAGAATTTCCTCTTGGAGTTTCTGTCTTCCTCCTTGAAAACTTTCTGTTTCATTTTCAGGGAAATGGAATCCTTTGGGTCTTACTGTTGAAATATAGTTTTGTTGTGTCCGATATTACTTTTAATTTCACCAATTGCGGGGTAAATAAACCATTGTGCAGTTGGAAAAAAAAATTGGCAGAAAGGCAGAATATGTTAAAGACTCTTGCTTTTCATTGCAGGGAGATTTCCCAACTGCAGCGGCTCTGTTCTATTCTGCCTCTGGCTAACATCTCAAGATCAGTCATAAAGCTCCACGCAGATACTTTCATGTATTGGAAGAACAATATTTTGACACTCGTTGACACAGCAAAAAATACAGCCCTGAATTAGTGTTCAGGAGGACAGTGAAGACATTGTCCGTTCATATGAGATGCATGTGAAAATGTTGTGTTGCGTTAACAGAAAAGATGCCCCTCAGCCCTTGACCGTCAGCGTTTGCCGGGAGGACCGCTTCTGGTTCTTCACAGGATTAGACAGCTTTTTATTCTCAATCATGGGACTTGAGCAGTCATTGGTACTGTCAGACTACAGAAAATTTTAGTCACCAAAAAATACAGGTTTATTCTCCAGAGTCTAGCAATTTGAGTTAAGCTTCTCTCAAGTTTTTGTTTGGTTGTTATTTTCTTTTTTGGGGTGGGGGGCCACTTTAGAATATTTAAAGACTTGTTATGTTAACTATTTTGAAAATATTAATTCAATTTATCAAAGGCCTGATTTTCTAAATTTCATCTAAAGTTATAAAGACTCAAAAAAAAAATCTGTCACTATCTATGTGTTTTTAAAATAATCAAACTTTTAGGAGCTCTCTTGATTTTTTTTTTTTAATTTGAAGAACATAAAGGAGCTTTTGGTTTAATTTTCAGCAGTGTGGAGGGGATGTAGTCTGTAAATTACTGGGTTTTTTATATGTAGTGGAATTTCTCTCCTCCCGTGTCACTAGGCTCAAATATTACTGCTACAAGAAATGTTTTCTTAAATAGAACTAGCTTCCCTTCCCATCTCTCTCAATCAAGGACACTACTGAGTCAGCATCTAGGAAATAATTATGATAACAGAAACATTAGAGTCATGGGCAAGACCAGGTTAAAAAGAGCAACTTAACCTCCCAGAAGATCAAAGCTTACATAGTGTTTCTGTTGGGGTGTTCTTGTATTTAGCAACCAGAAATTAAAGGCAGAATGATTAAATCTAAATCTATTCAAGCGTAGTTTTAAGAGTATGGAGGGTAGAGTGACTTTTAAATTGAAATCCTGATTTCTGTGAATCAGGATGCTGTGGTGAAACACATTTGAAATGAGTTTCGATGAATGCGTTGAATGGGCACCAGCTCCCCGGTGACAAGGATGCTGCGTGTGCCGGGCCGAGGTCCTCAGGGATGCTGGATGGGCAGGCGCCGCGCTCGTGGGTCTAGGAGCAGACGGATGAGGGTTCTCAGAGCCCTCCCGCCGCGAGGTGTGCCAGCCGCCTCCCCGCTCCTGCCGGCAGTCAGCGGTCACCCCTTGGTCCCAGTGGCTCGGGGACGTGGCGTTCCTCCCTCCTCCCTGAGGATTCTGGGGCCCGGGTGCTGCCTTACCCCTTGGACCTGCCTTCTCGGCATTGATGCATGGCTGCCCCCCACCCCATGCAGGGACTGGTCCCCAGCTATCTTCCTCCGAGCTCGTGGCACAGGGAGCAGAAACCAGCTCGAAGAAATTCAGGTGGAAAAGGAGTCATCCCAGGGGGCGTTGGGGCACGTCCCAGGCCGGGGCGGTGGAGTCGCTTGCCGTGCTCCGGGCGCCTGCCCCTCGCTCCCCCCATGCCTGGGGTCCCGCCCTCCCTGCTTCTCGCCCAGCAGGTGTCCTACCCTGGGCTCTGAGGTGCTCCTTCTGCCTCAGGCCTCCCCCCCGGGCCTCAGCAGGGCGCTGACCCCCACTCTGGAGTCAGGCATCTCCGGTGCCCAGTGCCATCCTGCGCATTCAGTCTCTGGGCCTCTGATCACAGGCTTTTTTGAGACCCCGATTGGCCCAGAATATGTCTGTGTCCACCCTTGATATGGGACTGGGAGTGGGGGAGGCACTGGGACGGGCCCCTGGCTGAGCGTAGCTCTGGCCTCACGCCTCCAGCTCAAGCCGGGGGTGGGGGGTGGGGGGGGCCTGCTTGGGACGGAGGTTGTCCGGAGCTCCCAGGCCTGATGTCTCCTGGAGGCTCGCTGGAGTTCATGTCTCAGAAGTTCCCCCTTAAGTCAAATGCTGGGCTCTTAGAGCCTTTTTCCTGCGTAAAGCGTGGATGCCCCTAAGCCAGGCTCTGCATCCTCCGTGTCTGCCCCCACCTGGCATCCTCCAGTGCCTGGCACTTTGCAGGCTTCCGTAAATATTTGCTGACCGACAGGTCCGGTCCCCGGGCTGGTCCGCACAAGTCCACGCAGCTGTTCCTAACGACCATTTAGAATAGCAGAATTTCCACAGGAAAATGCATGGGAGTGTAATGCAGTGAAAAGAAAACGAAACGGGATTGAGGCTCTCGTCCCACCTCCGGCCAAACTAGCTGTGTGACTTCAGCCAGATCACATAACCTCTCTGGTTTCAGCTGCTTCCCCGCCTTTTTATGAGTTGAATTGAAAGACAGCATCTCTGAGGTCCTTTCCAACTATGAAAGTCTGTGGCTGTGAACAGAATGGGGATTAAATTCACTCCACCCTTTCACTCTGCATGCCATGTATGGACGCAGGACTTTGGTCCTGGAGATGAACTAGGTTCTCCCAGGTGCCAGGAACCCTCTCCAGCTGCGTAACCACCGTCATCATCATCATGATAAATAATAGTCCTTGAGCGCTTACTCTGTTCCAGGCACTGTTCATATATTAGCTAATTTCATCCTAAAAGCGACCCTACGAGGTTGGTGCCATTATTCTCATTTTTCTGAGGCCCTGGAAGATTAGGAACTTTCCAGAAGTCACCCAGTGACTCCTGGAGCCGAGGTTTAACCCGGGTGGTCTGACTCCAGGTCTGAGGACCACGGCACGCGCTGGTTCTCGGTGTGGTCCCCAGACCAGCAGCATCAGCTTTGCCCTGGAACCTGCTAGAAGTGCAGATTTTCAGGCCTCAGCCAGGCCTACTGAGTCGGCCTCGCTGGGGCTGGAGGAGGCCCGCGATCTGTGTGTTAACCTCCCAGCAGGCTCTGATGCACACAGACTCCAGCACCCCTGCCTGCTCCCTGAGCACTGGCTGTCATCGTGCCCGTAAGTGTCTCTCTGGGTCTTTGCTCCCCACTGTTCCCACTGGGAGGCAGGGGTGTGGTGTCCCTGCCCATTGGTACACGAATGAGACAGGCATTCAAAAGTCAGACGGTCATAAACTGGGAGCTAGTTAGCCCACTTCTCAAGGTCTGTCTTCTAGTTGGCATCACCGATGTAGTCACTGCAGGAAAAGTCAGGTGGTGGAGACGAGGAAGGAGGGAGGGGAGAGGATGATCCGCCAGCTGTGTCCCGGGGTGAGCAGACCGCCTCCACGAAGCCCTGCAGGTTGAGCGGCGGCGTGAGGGCAGCACACACACGAGAGGGGGGCCCTTCTCCCTCTGCAGGGCGGCTCCGTGGCCCGGCTGCCCCATGAGTGCCTGCCAGCCTCCTGTGTTCGTGGGCGTACAAGGGGTACCCAGGTGAGCTGAGATGTGCTGCGAACACAGAACGTGCACGGGGCTTCCAAGGCTCAGTGCATAGGAAAACAGCGTAAAATACCTTGATAATATTCTCTATTGAAACGACAATGTACTGCATACATTGGTTTATAAAGCATTAAAATTAGCTCTGCCCTTTCCTTTTCCTTTTTTAATGTGGCTAATAGAAAATGTTAAGTTATATATATGGCTTGCATTGTATTTCTGAGGGGCAGCACCATTTTAGGGAACCTTAGCTTGTAAAGTCCCGCTGCGTTTCCCTTAATGCACATAATGTGATGTGTTTATCAGGGTTAGTTACTGGTAACGATGGCTGTCAGTACTGGAACCCAGAGGTCCGTGGAGAGGCTCGGGCCTGTCACTCAAGAGAGCCCAGGACCAGCCCAGAAGCTGGGCCCCTCAGGTCAGAGTCAGACGATAGGCAGAACTGGGTGCTCAGGATGGCTTTGAGGGGAAGGTCACAGCAAAGTCAGAGCTGCTTCCCAAGGGTGAGTTGAGGCAGCCCTGGGCCGGGAGCCACGAGCCGGGAGTGGCGGGCAGGTGGCCGGCCGTGGGCGTGGAGTCACTTCCTGCTGTGCAGCTGAGCCAGGAGCAAAGTCTGGGTGGCTCGCCGGGCATGTGAGTGGGAGCAGGTATTGGAAGCACCTGGAAGGGGTAGGCGGCTGGGCTCCAGGAAACAGCACTTCTGGGAAGTGCGTTGTGACAGTCATGGTGTCGGGGCCCGTATGCCGGGTGTGAGTCCCTGAGCTAGTGTCAACCTGACCATCACTGCATGGTGCAAGGTAGGCAGAGCTGTGCAGGGACACTACAGCAGAGGCAACAATGCTTATGTTAAAGGCAAACATAAGGATTTCATTGCTGTATTGAAACAGCTGAGATTACAGTCATCACAGGACTGCCCGCCCATCCTAAACGCCCCGTCACAGTGTGACTTTACTGCTTTGCTCATGGCGGGGGTGGGGGCGGGGGGGCGTTCCCCTTTGTCTGGATTTGGGCTGTGCCTGCCACAGTAGTCCATGGAGGGGCACGGCGGGGCCTCCCGAGGCTTTAGGAGGCCTTGCAGATTCTGTTTTCTAAGGAAGCTGGGCCAGACTGGGTGAGAGGCTGCGGGGACAGGACACAAGGAGGAGGGCTGGGGGGCGGTCCAGCACGGAGGACCCAGGCCTGTGCGGGAGGCCATCTCGGCCAGCAGCCTGGGAAGCAGGGAGGAGCCGTCCTCCCGGATTCTGAACTCAGGGTCCTGAGCAGTAAAAAGGCTTAAGCCAGAGTTTCGGGATGGCTGAATAAGCAGCAGCCTTTGTCTGTATGTGCGTTTTCTCTTATGGTTCTTTCCTACGTTGTTTACGTGGCCACATAACCTTGGGTACATACCATGCTTCATGTGCTCACTCAGGGCACGTTGTGCTGGGCATACATGTCTGGCTGTAGAATTCGCTCCAATTAATTTCCAGTCCTAAAAGTCCCGCACAATGACGTTCCATAGGGCTGGACAATGTCTCTATCGATGCCCAGCCTTTCCTGCAGGACGACGGGAGGGACCCCGGTTTCGCTGTCGGGGCCTGGCCTCCTGGCTGAGGGGCAGTGCAGACTGACCGGGGTTGGGCTACTTGGGGCCCACACTCACCAGATCAGTGCCGGGAAGTGAGGGCAGCCGTGTCCCGGGGCAGAGAGTGTCCTGATTTTGGAGAGAGGGTTTTGGGAGGACTTTAAAGTGGAGCTGCAGGCCTGCCCTGCACTTTCCTTCTCCTCACACCGTTCCACAGCAAGTATGCAGCCTTGTTCAAACAGGAAGAGTAATGGGAAAGCTGAGTGGGCCTGGGGAGAGGGCTGCAAGGGGGGACAAGGACCAAAACGAGACAGACCAAAAGCACATACGGGCCATAAGGAGTAGCAGCAAAGGCAAATACCACGGATTCAAAGAAGCTTACAGGCAGCGCGGTTTGGTTCCATTTGCCAGAAGCCAAGGTGGGCAGATTAGAGCCCGTGGGCCAGTCACGGGTTGTGTAAATAGCACGGCCACACCCACCTCTTCCTGTGTTGTCTGTGGCCGCTTTGTGCTCCAGCGGCTGTGTTACAGCGTGTGGCTCGAAAGCCTAAAGTGTTTACTCTCTGGCCCTTTCAGAAAACGTTTGCAGACCCCGGACTTAAAGGGAATAAATGAAGGAGTTAAGCAAGAAGTAGTCAGTAAAGACACAGACAAGAGAGAGAAAATCATTCCAGAGGTTGAAGTCACATTAGCAAGAAACCTTTAAATAAGTGTTATTAGAAACAGGTGAACAAGCAGGAGGACATCACACAAAATAATATGGAAGAGAACAAGGATAAGTATGATGGGGCAGCAAGTAACAGACCTGAACACAGAAGAAAAGGGATCCAACACATGCATAATTGGTGTGCCTGGAAAAGAAAAGGAGTGCATGGAAGCATGGAAGAGATAAAATGTACTCAGAGATCAATAAATAACGACGTTACCTGACTCTGCATACAGAGAGAGCAGATGGTGCTCCAGAAAACTGGGTCAGAGTGATTCCCAGAGGACTAGAGCTTTCAGGCTGTATGTTGTGACCCCCAGCCTCGGACTTCGTAGCTTGGTGGACCTGGCTGGAACAAAAGCGCAGGGCAGTGCAAGTGTTGGTCTGGCCTCTTTCAGTGCATTGGTATCAATGTTGAATGATATGTTAATAGCAAGAGCTAGATAGCCTTCTAAATTTGTTTTATTATTTTTGGTGTTTTTAAAAATGTATCATCTAATGATTTTTTTCCTGTCCAGTAACTTTGTACTTTTAAAATGTCTAAAAGACCCTTAATCAAAGGAATCGACAAACAACAGTATTTTTACCCATGATGAAATTAATAGACTGAGGTTTTGATTTTATGCTAGATGATTTTCTCAATACAGTTGTGTTTGTTAGTCATTTAGTACCTGTTTCCCAACTATGTCAGAGTAAGGGGTACTCCCCCTGGGCTAACCTGAACTGTGTGCATCCCACAAAGCATAAGACCCAGCCTAGCCCAGGACTCCTTGAAGTCCTGATTCAAACTGAAAACACCAGGCTATCATGATGAAAGCAGCTACTGAACAGAGCTGAAAGAAAATGTATGTGAACGGTTCCACACTTAGAATCCTTTATGGGGAATTTTAATCTCCATTTGTTCAAATGCCTCTGATTTTTATTAGAATCATTTCATAGAATTTCTCGCCTATTTTTATACATATATTTATGTATGTATATATATATTTATGTACGTGTATATGTTTAGATTATTTTTATGACAGTAGCCCGTAAAGCACAAAAGCACAGGACTGAGAAGGCAGCAGTCAGATGAACATAGTTAAACATAACCTTGATTAACAAATCTCGTTATTCATGGATGACAGCTCAGTTAATAAGTGTCTGTGGCTTGGATACTGAGCCGGAGGTTAATGGCAAGGTGGAAGCAATTGTCGAATCCAGGTTTTCAAGACAAACACACATCCCAGCCCGAAAGGCACGCGTGGAATCAAGGCTAGCTGGTCGGCTGTGGTGATGCCCTTCGGCTGTTCTCCACCACTGGTCCCGCTGGGAGCCACTGCAAGCTCCTGGGTCCAGGAAGGAGGAGGCCCCTCCACCGTGACGTCCATGTCGTGACCTGTACGGCCAAAGAGCAGGTGTGGGAGAGGAGTATTTTTTTTTTGGCGGGGGTGGGGGGGGGATTTTTTAAATGAAAGTTTTATTTTGACTTCTCTAAATTAGGTTTGTAAAACAGATAGATTCACTGTGTGGTTACAAGAGAGCACATATCCAAATGGAGCGGGTACTTATAACCACCTAGACTTGGCCTTCAAGCGTCAGTGACACGGAGTCGGGGTCCCCCTGGACTTTATATGCCTTAAAAGCAAGATGAATATGGGACATGGTTGGAGAACTGCGCTGTTCATTTGCCATCAGGAGACATTTTGATGTTGAAGAATCCCAAGCCTTGGTGCACTCCTCCCTGTGGGATGGATTAAAACATAAAAAGCAGGCGATGTTTCCGTTTGCACTGGTGATCAGGGCAGGGCAGAGGTAATTAAGTGTGTGAGGAGGTGGGGAAGTCAGTCGTATCCTTATGGGGCCCCTCATTCCGGGAGGGACGGGCCCAGAGTGCAGACGCCTGAAACCTGTCACCTCAGGAGCGTTTCTGCACCGGAAGCCGGAGCTGGGTAGGGACTTGAGCACGGGGTGGCCGGCCGAGTCGTGGGTCACATGGCCCGCATGTGAACAGGAAGGTGAGGAGAGGTGACCCTTCGCCTCGGCCGTGCCATCCATCAGGGAAGAAATGGACCAGATCAGCGTGTGCAGCTGCGTGAGGACGTGCAGGCCTGGGCGCTTCCCACACAGGGGCCTTTGTGCTGGACACGACTGGGCATCGCGACGGGCCACGCGGCCCCGGCTCGCTGGCAAATTCCTAACCCACGATCACCGCAGAGCGCAAACTTGTTCATCTGGTCTGGAGTGTCACCGGCCTTCATTTACCAGTCAGAGACGATTCATTATGCTCAGTGGAAATTCAAACAAAGCCTTTCCCTCTGCGTTTTAAAACCAGTAAACTATTCAGTAATAACAAATAAATCTGGAGCTGTACATCCTTTCCCGCCCATTCCCAGGCTGGAGTCTGGGACAGGATGAACTTTAAAGGAAATGCCTAGAAATTGGTAGGTCAAAGGCCGCGGATGGTCGGCTGGAAAAGAAAAGGGCAGATTCTTGGCACTCAGCTGTGGTGAAAGTGAGGGCCTCCTGTGTGCCCAGATTCCCGGTGGGGATGGAACGAGCACCAGGGAGCTGGTGCCGGTGTCTCAAGTAATCCACCCGCAACCAGTCATCGTATTTTCTCCCTTTATTTTTAGCAGCCCTTGCTTTCTTTCACATAATCATGTGAAAAATATGATTTTTTCAAAACCATTCCAGCCCAACATAGTGTTTAAAAGAAATAAAATAAGCTGAGCAGTCCTGAAAGACCTACTTGAAATGTTATTTTTAGAATGGAAAGTCAAGTGAAACACCCTTAAGTACATACACTAAGCCCTCAGAAAAACGTTCAGATAGAAATTCTAGCCAGAAGCATAATTTAATTTTTCCTAAAAACTTTGGAAGCATTTTGAAGAAAGCCAAAACGTGCGTCTGTGTGTGTGTGTGTCTGTGTGTGTGTGCACGCACACGTGTGTGTGTGTGTGTGTGCGTGTGTGTGCACACAGCACGTGAGAGGGTCAGCTTAGTTGGGGAGGTGCCCAAAGGGCAGCTCGGGCCAGTATAGCCAGTGTGCTATGCCATCGTCCCAGGGAAACCTGGAGAGACACAGGCCATGCCAGGGCCCAGGATGGAGGGTTTCCGAGCAGAGGAGTAGGGTATTCCAGGCTGGGTGGACACCTGCAAGACGCGGACACCAAGAGGGGCCTCTCGCCTCTGCTGGTGCCCACGACCAGGGCACCTTCGAGGAGCTGAACAGCCAAGGGCGCTGGCCCAGGGTCTGACCCTCGGGGCCGCACGCACCATCCCGATGAAGAGGACAGCTTGCATTTTGTGCCTTTTTAGAACTGATCAAGCTTTATTATTAATATAATTCATGTAAAATTTTTAAAGTGTTATAAATAAATTCATCAACTATAATCTCTCAATGCAAAACAAAACTGCAGATGTTTCATGAATGTGAACAAACCCCTCTCCTGCCAGGACGATTCCGTCTGATGCTTCTCAGCACGTCCCTGACCTGCGTCTGCTTCCAGCGTCCCACCCGGGGGCCGCCTCTCCAAGGCGTGTGAAATTGCCGAAAGCCTTGTCTTCTGCAGGACAAAAATACAATTTAAAACAATCTGGAAATAGACTGAAATATTCACAAGAAAAAACTTCGAGTACAGGAGAAACGTGCGCGTTTCTATTTTTTAGAAGGCTGCCATAAATTGAAATGAATAAAGAAGAATTAAACTTTACTTAAACTAAATCAGCAAAAACTTTGCTGACTGTGTTTTCTAAAAGAAAATAAGCGGCTCCATTGATCTCAGAAACCTAGTTTTCAGCTTATCCCACAGCAGCTGGGGAGACACCAACCAATAGTTTTCTATAGATGTTACAACAAGAGTTCAATGAACATAATATTGGGGACTCTGTGTTCTAATGAGGTGACTGTTGCTTTCACCTATTTTATTTGGAAAAGTGGGTGTGAGTGATGAAAAAAATTGATTTTTAAAAAATTTTTTATTGAAGTATAGTTGATTTATCATGTGTTTTAGATGTACAGCAAAGTGATCCAGTTATACATATATATGTGTATATACATATGTATATTCTTTTTCAGATTCCTTTTCATTATAGGTTATCGCATTGAGTTGTTTTTTGTTGTTTTTTTTTTGTCTTAGATTTTTTTCCTAAAGAGACTGCTGTCAGATACCAGCTATACTTAATTTTGTAAGATCTCCATCTTCTGTCTGTGTAAACAAAACCTTTAAAATCAGTGCGTGGCTGCAGCTATAGAACCTCTAGGCCCGGCTGCTACGGTGAGAGCCGTCTGAGCTGAGTTTGGGGCCCTGTTTTGGGTCTTTCACCTGCAGCTAGACTTCTGGCTCTCCTTGAAAAAGCCTGTCTGTGAGATGCACCCACCGAGCCCCTGACCTTCAAACACAGCTACTGAAACCTTAACTCTGCGCAGACGTCTTCACTGCCAGATAACTTGTTAAAAGTGCTGTTCGTTATATGATTGTTTTTCCATTAAGGATTGTTGAATATTTTGCTTTACCGTGTCACCGCAGTGGTAGATTTCCAACTTTACTGTTAAGAAATTTGGTCCTACTTTGGAGGATAAACGCCTGTCCTTAAATGATGTTTTCTTGCCTTCCTTCCATGATTCTTAAATATCCTATGAAAAGGTTATTCAGTGCAGACGCTCTTCAGCATCTCCTACATGTGAACTGTAGTCCAAGGTCCTGCTGCAGACAGAGGTGCTGCAACAGCTGCCCGGCCTGTGCACCTGGGCTGTACCCAGAGGTCCCCAGATGATTCTGTCTCACGTTAGAGTTTGAGAACCACGACTGCCGCGGTTAGGATAGTGGACTAGATTCATCGTCACCGTCTGGCTACACAGGTTAAAGCATCTAAACAAGGAGGCCGTTAGCCCTTGGTAGCCAGGGTCACCACACCAGAATCCGAGGAAGTGAAACTTCACCAGTAGCTCACCCGGCTTCCCAGATGATCAAATAATTGCTTTGCTCTGTTTCGCTTCACTTCTACTCTGTAAAAGCCCTGCCCCCCTGTCCCTGCGTGGGGAGCCTCCTGAACACCTTTGGAATCAACGTGTGCTCAGATAAACTCCTGAGAGTTTTGCGTGCCTTGGTTTACCTGTCAGCACTGTCCCTGTCCGTGATGTGCGTTGGTGACGTGAGAGTTCCCGAGGGGCAGCTGGGTCCAGCTTTCACGTGGCTCTGCCTCTCTTTCTAGGCCATGTGGCTGATGCTACAGAATGATGAACCCGAGGACTTTGTCATAGCCACGGGGGAGGTCCACAGCGTCCGGGAATTCGTAGAGAAGTCGTTTCTGCACATCGGAAAAACCATCGTGTGAGTATGACTGGTGGGCGCTTGTCAGACGTGTGCTCGCTGTTCTGCCTGCATTTTGTCGTGTTCCCTCTTTGCTCTTGTGGCGCATGAAGCAGGGACTCGGTCCCAGTTATAGAGAGAGTCAGATATTTGTCACCATCTAAACTCAGTTTTTTAAAAATGTCTTTTCTCTTCTTAATTTTTAAACGTGTTTTTAAGGTGTTTACTTCTTTAACTAACTTTGTGTCATGGTTTATACTCAGTTTACTAGGGTTTTACTGTTGCCAATTGCTCTTAACAGATCAATGTGATAACATACAAGTTACACAAACTTTTTTCAGTACTTTCACTTTATATTTTAAATTTTTGAAACCATAGAAACTTACAGAAAAGTTTCACATACATGACCAGCATAATTCTTTTCTCCGAACCATTGAGAGTAGGCCCCGTCCCCCTGACTTCTGTGTGTATTTCCTATAAACAGAGACATTGTCGAACATGAATGCAGCGCAGCCGTCAAGGTCAGGAAGTGGCGCTGCTGAGTGAGCACCGTCTCACCTGCAGACTCACCCGAGTCTTGCAGCTGGGTCAGTGCTCCACTTTATACCACGCGATCCACACACTACAGCTACTTGCTGCATTACACAAATTTTGAAGTCAGATTTTTATTGGAATATTTGAAAGATCGGGGGGAAATCCTTCACTACAGATGGAAGGTTCTTTTTTGGTGATTGTATTATTGAGATAAAATATGCATAACATAAAATTTACCATTTTAATAATTTTCAGGCATACAGCTCAGTGGCATTACGTATATTCACAGTGTTGGGCAACCATCACCACCATCCGCCCACAGAACTCTTTCTTCTCCCCAAACTGAAACTCTGCTCCCGTTAAACCCTAACTCCCCTCCCCCTCCCCCAGCCCCTGGCAGCCACCATTCTACTCTCTGTCTCTGAGTTTGATGACTCCAGGGACCTCATATCAATGGAATCACACAGTATCTGTCCCTCTGTGACTGGCTTATTTCGCTGAGACTGATGTGCTCAGGTTCCATCCTGTGTCAGCACTTCACTCCTGTTTAAGGCTGAGTAATATTCCATTGTGTGGATGGACCACGTGTTGCTTGTCCATCATCTGTTAACACCTGGGTGGCCCCCACCTTTGGGCTGTTGTGAATGATGCTGCTGTGAACACGCGTATACAAATATCTGTTTGAGTCCCTCCCTGCTTTCCGTTCTTTGGCTTATAAACTTAGGAGTGGAATTTCTGGGTCGTACGGTAATTCTGTGTTTAACTTTTTGAAGATCTTTCAAACATTTTTCCAAGATTCACTTTTAAAATATAAGAAAGGACTTCCATTTCTAGCTATGATGGAATAACAGAAATCAGATTAAACCTTCTATCTTGAAAAACTAGGAAACTATATGAAATACATAAAACACCGTTTGGGCGACGGGCAGTGCAGGACCGTGATCCCTGGTAGAAAAGGAGCAGATGAGATGAGCCCTGCAATCACCCGGGTTTCCTGGAGACATGGTCTCCACCAGGGAGCGTGGAAGAGGAACTTCAACAGAGAACAGCCGTTTGCTGAGAGCCGAGGAGGTGGAGGGCAGAATTCAGAGAGTCTGAGGCACCTGGATGTTGTGGGGCCGTGCGATGAGGAGCCCGTGGCGTGGTGATCCGCAAAGAAAAAGAGCTCCCAAAGCGTGCATAAGGATCCCACTGAGTCCTTACTGAATATTAAGAAGACATTCCACGAGCTTGGATGAGGAACTGCCTGGGAGGTGGAATTGAAGGTTTCTTAGAGCGTTCCCAGGCTTGGGAGGCACATGAGCTTCAGCTATAATGGAGAGACCTCGTTCTCACTCAGTGACCATCCTCACTCAGGGGATGAAGTAAGATTCCAGAAGAGCTGTGCCTCAGTGATGGGACTGATTCCCAGAGTAAAGGCTGCTCTAGACCCAGGCTAACAAAGCTTAAACACAAACTTCAAAGGGATCAAACTGGATACAAATAACTTAGCCTTCGACCATTGCAAAGCCCAGTGTTCTTCAAAGGAATACAGTAAACTCTAGACTCAAAAGCATAACGTTTCTTTTTCTTTTGATTTTTATTGGCGTATGAGTTGCTTTACAGTGTTGTGTTAGTTTCTGCTGTGCAGCAAAGTGAGTCAGCCATACGTATACATATGTCCCCTTTTTTTTGGATTTCCTTCTCCTTTAGGTCACCACAGAGCATTGAGTAGAGTACCCTGTGCTATACAGCAGGTTCTCATTAGTTATCTCTTTTATACAGAGTATCAATAGTGTATATCTGTCAATCCCAATCTTCCAGTTCATCCTAACCCCCACCCTTCCCCATTGATATCCACATGTTTGTTCTCTACGTCTGTGTCTCTGTTTCTGCTTTGTAAATAAGATTGTCTGTACCAGTTTTTTCAGATTCCACATATATGTGTTAATACAGCAGTCCCTGACCTTTTTGGCACCGGGGACCGGTTTTGTGGAAGACAGTTTTTCCACAGGGGGAGGGGGGGATGGTTGAGGCCATAATGCGGGTGATGGGAAGCGGCTGTAATTACAGATGAAGCTTGGCTCGCTTGCCCACCGCTCACGTCCTGCTGCGCAGCCCAGTTCCTGACAGGCCACAGACTGGTAGCAGTCCACAGCCCAGGGGTTAGGGACCCCTGCATTAACATACGGTATTTCTTTTTCTCTTTCTGACTTACTTCACTCTGTATGACGGTCTCCAGGTCCATCCACATCTCTACAAATGACCCAATTTCATTCCTTTTTATGGCTGAGTAATATTCCACTGTATATATGTGCCACATCTTCTTTATCCATTCCTCTGTCGTTAGACATTTAAGTTGCTTCTATGTCCTGGCTATTGTAAACAGAGCTGCAGTGAACACTGTGGTACATGACTCTTTTTGAATCATGGTTTTCTCAGTCTATATGCCCAGTAGTGGGATTGCTGGGTCGTATGGTAGTTCTATCTTTAGTTTTTTAGGGAACCTCCATACTGTTCTCCATAGCAGCTGTATCAATTTACATTGCCACCAACAATGCGTGAGGGTTCCCTTTTCTCCACACCCTCTCCAGCATTTGTTTGTGGATTTTTTTAAATGAATTTATTTATTTATTTGTTTTTTATTTATTTATTTTTGGCTGCACTGGGTCTTCGCTGCTGCACATGGGCTTTCTCTAGTTGTGGTGAGCAGGGGCTACTCTTCGTTTCAGTTCATGGGCTTCTCATTGCAGTGGCTTCTCTTGTTGCAGAGCACAGGCTCTAGGCACATGGGCTTCAGTAACTGTGGCATGCGGGCTCAGTAGTTATGGCTCACGGGCTCTAGAGCGCAGGCTCAGTAGTTGTGGTGCATGGGCTTAGTTGCTCCACAGCATGTGGGATCTTCCCGGACCAGGGCTTGAACCCATGTCCCCTGCATTGGCAGGCAGGTTCTTAACCACTGCGCCACCATGGAAGTCCTGTTTGTGGATTTTTTTTGATGATGGTCATTCTGACTGGTGTGAGGTGATACCTCATTGTAGTTTTGATTTGCATTTCTCTAATAATTAGTGATGTTGAGTCTTTTCATCTGTTTGTTGGCCATCTGTATGTCTTCCTTGGAGAAATGTCTATTTATGTCTTCTGCCCATGTTTTGATTGCATGGTTTGTTTTTTTGATATTGAGCTGCCTGAGCTGTTTGTATATTTTGGAGATTAATCCTTTGTCAGTTGCTTCATTTGCAAATATTTTCTCCTATTCTGAGGGCTGTCTTTTCTTCTTGTTTATGGTTTACTTTGCTGTGCAAAAGCTTTTAAATTTAATTAGCTCCCATTGTTTATTTTTGTTTTTATTCTCATTACTCTAGGCGGTGGGTCAAAAAAGGCCTTGCTGTGACTTATGTCAAAGAGTGTTCTGCCTATGTTTTCCTCTAAGAGTTTTATAGTGACTCGCCTTACATTTAAGTCTTTAATCCATTTTGAGTTTATTTTTGTATATGATGTTAGGGAGTGTTCTAATTTCATTTTTACATGCAGCTGTCCAGTTTTCCCAGCACCACTTATTGAAGAGGCTGTCCGTTCTCCATTGTATATTCTTGCCTCCTTTGTCAAAGATAAACCCATGCACATATGGTCACCTTATCTCTGGGCTTTCTATCCTGTTCCATTGATCTGTATTTCTCTTTTTGTGTCAGTACCACACTGTCTTGATTACTGTAGCTTTGTAGTGTAGTTTGAAGTTGGGGAGCCTGATTCCTCCAGCTCCATTTTTCTTTTCAAGATTGCTTTTACTATTCAAGGTATTTTGTGTTTCCATACAAATTGTAAAATTTTTTGTTCCAGTTCTGTGAAAAATGCCTTTGGTAATTTGATAGATTGCATTGAATCTGTAGATTGCTTTGGGTAGTTTTGTCATTTTCACAATATTGATTCTTCCAATCCAAGAACATGGTATATCTCTCCATCTGTTTGTGTCACCTTTGATTTCTTTCATCACTTTCTTACAGTTTTCTGCATACAGGTCTTTTGCCTCCTTAGGCAGGTTTACTCCTAGGTATTTTATTCTTTTTGTTGCAACGGTAAACGGGATTGTTTCCTTAGTTTTTAATGTTCAGCATTCAACCAAAAATTAGTAGGACTGTCATGAAGCAGGAAAATGTGACCAAAAACCAAGGGGAAAATCCATCAATAAAAGCAGACTGAGGAATAAAAAAGATGATGGTATGAGTGCATAAAGAAGGTAAAATAGCTGTTACAACTACATCAAGTATTTTAAGAAAAACATGAGTATAGTGAGGAGAGAGAAGGAAATATACTTGTTTTTTAAAGAGCCAAATGGAACTTTTAGAGATGAAAAATTAAGTATCGCTGTTGGCATTGAGAATAGATTAGATACTACAGAAGAAAAACTAGTAAACTTAGAGACATAATACTAGAAAGGAACCAAGATGAAGCACAGGAAGAAAAAGACTGGAGGAAAAACAAAAGAGAGAACAGAGTTTGATTTGATTAACCTGTGAGAGAAAATCAGGCAATCTAATATATGTGTAATCAGAAATCTAATATATGTGTAATCAGGGAAAAAGCGGGGAGGGCACAGGAAAAGAATTAAGTAACAGCCAAAAATTTCTCAAATTACTGAAAATAAATGCTAAAGAGAAAAAATTTAAAGCATCCAGAGAAAAAATAGAATTATTTGCAGAGGAACAAATATAGGAAAGTTTAGTTACCAGAAACTACGCAAGGCAAGAAGACCTTGGAGCAACGTCTTTAAACTGCGGGAAGCAACCTGAACCTTGAGTTCTGTACCTGAGGAAACCATGACAGAAATGGAGGTGAATTAAAGACTTTCCAGACAAACAAAGGCTGAGATGGTTCATCGCCAGCAGTCATTTAGGCGGAAGGAAAATGATGCTAGTTTGAAGCTTGAATCTCTACGGAAGAATGAATCGCAAGAGAAATAGCCAAAATGTGGGAAAATATAAACGTTTTCCCCTCGTTTTAAAATTTCTTTGAAGGTAATTGACTGTTGAAAGTAAAAATAATGAAAATACATTATGAGGTTTCTACTACATATGTAAATAAATTGTATAACAACAGTAGCACAAAGAGTGGGGACAGGATGGAAGCAATGCATCATTACTGCAAAGATTCTTACACCAGATGGGAATTGGTGTGATGTTATTTGAAGACAGACTGCAATTAGTTAAAGTATGTACTGCACACTCTAGAGAAACTACTAAAACAAAACAAAATGAAAAGTAGCCATAAGCCAATAGTGGAGTCAAAATGCAATCCTAAAAAATACTCACCTAAAAGAAAGTGGGAGAAGAGGGAGTGTGAACAAATAACAGGTGGGACAGATAGAAAACAAATCATAACTATATTGATAATTATATCCATTCTAAGTGCTCTAAATACTCTAATTAAAAGGGTGATATAGTTGGACTTGATTAAAAAAAAAGCAATATGCTGTCTACAAGAGACACACTTTATATATAAACACATAGATAGTTTAAAAGTAAAAAGATGAAAAAATAAAACGTCCAAACACTAACCATAAGGAAACTGCAGTGGCTATATTTATATGGGCAAAATAGACTTCATTTAATTAGAAGGAATAAAGAGTCATTTCATAATTTTAAAGGGGTTGATTCTTCATGAACACATAATACTTTTTAACGTATCTACACCCAGTTATAGGTACTTCAAAATAGTGACAGAACTGATAGGAAAAAAAGATAAATGAACTTTATGCTTGTGTACTTCAACACTCCTTTCTTTGTAACTGACCGAACGAGTAGACAGAAAATACCTGTGGATACAGAAGACCTGAACAACATAGTAAACTTACTTGACCTAATTGACATTTCTAGAGCTTACCACCCAACACACTTCTAAATAACTCACAGGTTTAAAAAGAAATCACAAGGGAAATTAGAATATATTTTGAATTAAATGAAAATGAAAACAGCATATCACAATATGTGGGATACTGCCAAAGCAATGCTTGAAGAGAAATTTGTGGCTTTGAATACTAACATTAAAAAAGAAGAAAGAGCCCAAACCAGTTATCCAAGCTTCCATCTTAAGAAGCTAGACAAAGAAGAACAAATTAACGCCAATGCAAACAGAAAGAAGGAAATAATAAAGATAAAAACAGAGATCAATGAAGTAGAAAACAGAAAAACAGTGGAGAGAATCAGTGCAACCAAAGCCTGGATAAACCTCTATCCAGGAAAAAAAGAGAAGACAGAAAGTATATGTAGTAGAAATAAAAGAGTGAACATCACTACTGATCCTCCAGACATGAACAGAATAGTAAGAAAATATTATGAACAGCTTTCTGCCAACGACTTTTTCAAATTAGAGGAAATGGGCAACTTTCATGAAAGACACAAATTGCCAAAAGTGACTTCAAAATATGTATAAATCTTCGTAGCTCTGTGTCTGTGAAAGGAAGAAGGTAATACCCCTTCTGTACTCACTCAGAAGAGAGAACACTTCCCAACTCATTGATGAGGCCAGCATTACCCTGATGCTAAAAATAAAAATGTTACATGAAAAGAAAGATACTGACTAGTATTCCATGAGAGCAAAGAAACATAAAAGGACTAACAAAATATTAGCAAATTGAATCTATCAATATATAAAAAGTTGGTACACCATGACCAAGTGGGATGTATTCTAGAAATACAAGCTTGGTTTAACATTTGAAAATCAATGTAATTCACCATATTAAGAAAACAAAAGAGAAGCCATATGATTGTTTTCAACAGAGGCAGAAAAAGGCATTTGACAAAATTTAACAACTGTTATTAAAAAATAAAATAAAATAAAACTTTCAACACACTAGGAATAGAAGGAAATTTCCTCACGCTGATAAATGGCCTCTGAGAAAAACCAACAGTTAACATTATACTTAATGTTGAGAGACTGAATAATTTTCTCCTAAAAATGAGGCTCAGGGCAAGGATATCTGCTTTTATCCAACTTTTCCACATTGTCCTGGATCCTAGCCAAAAGAAAAAAACAAAAAGAAATGAGAGGAAGATGTATATCTGTCTTATTCACAGATAGCATGATACAGTACACAGAAAACCTAAGTAATCTACCCAAAAAGCTACTAAAACTAACAAGTGCATTTAGCAACGTCACATGATACGAGGTCTATATATAGAAGTCAGTTGTATTTCTATGTACTGCCATGGAACAGCTGGAAATTGAAATTTGTAAAAAAGCACACTACCACTTACAATAGAATCAGAAAAATGAAATAGAGATGAACTTAATAAAATACACAAAAGATCTGTACACCACAATCTAAAAGACATAGATGAGAGAAATCAAAAAAGCCCTAAATAAATGGAGAGATACACCACGTTCTTGGATTGGAGGACTTGATGGGGTGCCAGTTCTCTTCAAGTTAATCTGTAGGTTCAGTGCATTCCTGAACAAAATCACAAGCTTTTTTTTTTTTTTTTTGGTAGAAATTGACAGGCTGATTCTAAAATTTATGTGGAAATGCAAAGGATCTAGAATGATTTTGAAAAAGAAGATCAAAGCTGGAGAACACTTACTCTCTGATTTTAAGATTTCTTTTAATGCTTAATCTGCACGATATTGACATAAGGACAGATTTATAGATCCAGGGAACAGAATATAAAGCCCAGAAATAGACACACACTTATACAGACAATTGAATTTTTACAAACTTGTCAAGGTAATTAATTGGAGAAGGATAGTCTTTACAACAAATGGTGCTGGAATCAGGAATAACCATATGGGGTAAAAAAGTGAATCTCAGCCCAAGAGTCAAACCGCACACAAAATTAGTTGAAATGGAGCAGAGGTATAAATGCAAGAGTGGAAATCGAAAACTGTTAGATGAAGACATGGGAGAAAAGCTTTGAAACCTTGGGGCAGGGAAAAACGTCTGAGGTGGTTTTCTGTTCCTGAGTTATGAGAGTTTTTTTTTTTTTTTTTTTTTGCGGTACGCGGGCCTCTCACTGTTGTGGCCCCTCCCGTTGCGGAGCGCAGGCTCCGGACGCGCAGGCTCAGCGGCCATGGCTCACGGGCCCAGCCGCTCCCCGCACGTGGGATCTTCCCGGACCGGGGCACGAACCCGCGCCCCCTGCACGGCAGGCGGACTCTCAGCCGCTGCGCCACCAGGGCAGCCCCGAGAGTTTTTCTGTTTTGCAGATATACTCTCTCAGCCCATGACCTGCCTTTTCAGTTTCTTGACAGTGCCTTGCAAACACCAAAGTTTTACATTTTCATGTAGTTCAGTTTATCATTCTCTATGGCTTTTTGTTTTGTGTGTGTTTGCCTTAAATATTTAGATCAATTGGGGGCAAAGGCAAGGGTTTCTTAGGACACCAAAAGCAAGAACCATAAAAGAAAAAAGTGACAAAATGAATGTCATGATTAAAAACCTCTATTCTTTGAAAGTGACCACTAAGAAAAGGAAAAGGCAAACACTGGTCTGGGAGAAAATGAATGTAATATTTGCATCTGACAAAGGACTTATATCTAGAACATACAAAGATCTCCCGTAACTCAAAAGAAAGAAGACAAATAATTCAATTTTAAAAATGGGCCAGATGTCTGAACAGATACTTCACACAAGAAATTCCACAAATGGCCACTTAGCACGTGAAAAGATGCTCAGTGTGATCATCATCCAGGAAATGCACGTTAAAAGGACAGTGTGATAGTGGGAAGCAGCCGCACAGCACAGGGAGATCAGCTGGTGCTCTGTGACCACCTAGAGGGGTGGGATGGGGAGGGTGGGAGGGAGACGCAAGAGGGAGGGGATATGGGAACATATGTATATGTATAACTGATTCACTTTGTTATAAAGCAGAAACTAACACACCATTGTAAAGCAATTATACTCTAATAAAGATGTAAAACAAACAACAGTGTGATCCCACTGCACTCCCTTTGGAATGGCAAGATGGAAAAAGTCAACAGAGCCAAGTATTACTGAGGATGCTGGGACAACTGGAGCGCTCATGCATTATTAATGGAAGTATGAATAGTTCAGAAAACACTTTGGCTTTCTTATAAAACCAAGTCTATATTTACTATGTGACCAGTGATTTTCCTAGACATTTACCAAAAAAAAATGAAGATGTGTGTCCACATAGAGACTTATCCATGAATATGCATAACAGCTTTAGTCCTAACAAAGCGTTAGCTCCCCCAGTGTCTAATCAGCTGGCAGACGATGTGTCCGCACGAGGAATACTGCTCACTCATGGAAAGGGTGACACCTGGCACACTTGGAGGAAGAGCACGGACTGTGTAATTCCGCGCATGTGATGCTCTAGGAAAGGGTGAGTGGTGCTGATAGGAATCTGAGCGTGACGGGAGAGCGACCGGGAGAAGGAGAGGGAATCTGTGGCGGGGGTGGGGGGGATGTCTGATATCTGGATCGCAGTGGTGTCTGCATGAGCGCATGCATCTTTCACTCTTCAAAGTATGCACTTGTGACACATTTTGTTTGTAAATTATACCTCAATATAGTTGATTTTTCAACAAAAGGAATCAAAAAAGAACTTAGGTGCCCATCATCAAGGATATTCAAGTGAGTTTGATCAACTGTTTTCATTCAGCTATTAAAAATAATGCTGAAGAGGAATTTGAATAACATGAAGTATGATTATGACAATATTAAGTGAAAAAAACAGGATCTGTTGGCTGATCTAAAGTCCCTAAAAATATGCCTACAAAAAATTAGAAGAAAACACACAAAATTTTTTAAACGGCAATTTCTACATGGCAGAATTATGTGTGACCTTTAGTGTTCTACTGAATACATTTCTCTATATCCGAATGTTCTGTAATGAACTGACATGCTTTTGTAGTAAGAAATCAACTTACACACAGTTTTTTGAAGTTAGGGGTAGTCTTACAAATGAATTCCCAAACAAGACTCTGTTTTGATAAATGCATGAAACTTGGTCATTCTCCCACTTTGGAGACCATGTGTCGTTTTCAGTCACCAGGTCATCCTTCTGTCCTTCTGTCCGTAGGTAGTCCCATGGGCTAATACCCTTTTTTTTTTTTTTAATACCTAGCACAGTCTTTCACAAACTGAGAATTCTTTAAAAAGGAAATGTCTTAGAAAGGCATTCCATGTCTAGTTCATTTGGAGAATATTGAATATTTTAACCCCTCTTAGAGAATCACCAGTAAGGAATCTGTTTAACTTTGTTTAACCCAGCACTTTCCAAGCTTACTTTATATTAGAATCCTACACAAACAACAGAGTTGTGTGGAGTACCTGCTGGGAGTGTTGTTCTGTCCTTCAAAACTGAGCAGCAGCTTCCTGGCGGGTCTGAGCCCTCCCCTCTTCCCACGTCTCCATCCGAAGGGAAGGCGCAGTAAAGCCCTGGAGTCAGTTTCCCTAAAATCTACTGCACATTTCAGGCAGTGACCTTCATTTTGTTTCAGATGACAGGCTAAACCGCAAGTCAAGCTTTTGGTGGTCTAGTAAACATGGCCTTCAAGTGCTATATAAAATTTGGGTGAAATTGAACCCTTTTCCTGAATTCTTCCAGAAAGAGACACGGGCGTGAGGTGCTCAGGTCCCAGACAAACCAAAGGTCTTGCTTTGCCCCTCTCGTCTGAGTCTTCCGTTGGTGGCAGCTCCCACCTGCGTGCCCCGTACCTGCATCGCTGGGCTGTGGGAACAGAATGCTTACATTGCATGTTCCTCACAGTGTGTCTGAAAATGCAGAATTCCTTCTCAGGGCCAGATAATGAAATCATGATGGCTTTATGAATGCTGTCTGCAAGTCATGTTCTGTTGTTTGTTTTTTTTCCAATTTCCTTCCCCTGGATCTTCTCCGGGCCCCATGAGCCGCATACCGATCTCAGCTGGAGGACAAGCAGGGTAGTCGCGGCTGCTCCCGGGTCCCGTCCCCGCCGTCCCCGTTGCAGCTGTGACTTTTGACAGGGCCGGCGAGTCCTTCTTGGGAACGGTTTCTGCACAGTCAGACCCCAGGCAGAAACGAGCAAAGAAAACACACTGAGATGGAGCAAAGCCTGGAAGGCCAAGGATAGTATTGAGCCTCTAGGCCTTCGGGGCACGCACCTCTTTCCCCAAGGATGCTGATTTAATTTCTCTCTTTCATGACGCGGTCATGTCCTTCTCTGCACACAGTGTGGCATAATATCGTGTGAAGTATAAAAGCACAGCCACAGTGCCACATTCCCTGGGTTTGAATCCCAGCTCTGCAGCTTTCCCGGGGAGTTAGTTACCCTCAGCGCCTCCATTTTCTCATCTGTAAAAGGGGGATAATAAGGGTCCCTGCCACACAGGGTTGGGGTGAAGGTTAAATGGGTTAACATTCGTGAAGCACCTAAAGCAGGGCTGGGTGCATCGTAAGCTCTGTGTGTTTGCTGTTAATGATGAAATGGGTAATTGATGGAAAATGACATTTGTCAACAGTGAATACAAGGGACAAATGAAATGTGAAAACAGTATAAGATTGGGCAACTGATCATATATGTTTGGGGACCCGAAAACGTAAAGTCACACCAGCATCTCGTGCTTATGTGCCCAGAAGGAATGTAAGGGAGACGCTTAGCAGAGAGGCAGTTGAGGGAGGAACGGCCTAGGTGCCCTGCTCTGGTTGCATAGCGACCTCTCCTCCTCTCTGGGAAGTAATCCGCAGTTTTGTCAGAATTACGACGCCTTTTGGCTGCATCTGTCTCCTGCTGAGCAGAAGTTCTCAAACGCTGAGGTGCTGGGAATCACTTGGGGATCTTGTTAAAATGCAGATTTGGAATCAGGTCTGGGAGGGGCCTGAGGCTCCGAATTTCTAACAGGATACCCAGTGATGCAGGGGCTGCTGGTGCCTGGACCGCACTCTGAGTAGCAAAGCCTGGGACAGTCACAGGACCTCAAGTTCCAAATGAGCCTGACAGTCACACGCCCAGGCCCTTCCCCCTTTGGACCTTGATCGTAGTCACCTGTGACTTTGCCCTCTGTGGTGGACTGGACAGTTCTCTCCTTAAGGCAGAATCTGCTTTGGGTCCTTTCTGAACCTTGCGTTCTGCCCAGCACAGTGGCAGACATTTGCTAAAGGAATCAACATTTACATGAATCAATAATGGAAAACGAAATTTTAGAAGTTGAGAGTTTGATTTTAGGATGTGTGTGTGTGTGTGTGTGTGTGTGTGTGTGTGTGTGTGTGTCATGCAGGAAGGGAGTAGGGGCAGATTGCTGGAAAATGAAAAAACCTAAAATTCCCAGGTTTTCCCATGAGAACTGTCATCCAGTGAGCACCTGCGGCTGATTTAGTTCCTTCCCTCCTCTTTCCTTCTGCCCTCACGCCTCCAGGAATTGCTTAAATGCTAGTTGAATTTAATAGAAATTGGACCTAATTTATCATCTGATAAACTGAGATAAAAAGAGTTCTCTGGACGCCCCACTCCTGCCATCAGTGACTCTGGGAATGCTCTCGGGGAGATGTAGAGGTCTGAAAAGCTGGAGGAGTACCTCCCGTTCTTCTTCCCTGCAGTCTGAAAGAGATCGACCAGGAGACGATGGGGATCTCCAAGGTGCACAGCTAGGGTGTCTGGAGCCCCGGTCTCTAATATGAGGTGAGAGCTCAGGCTTCAATGACGTCAGTCCCCTCTGAGCCTCAGGAGCACGTGGGTCATCCCAGAATCAATGGCGACTCAGTCCCACCAGTTCCGCAGGAGTCAAGTTCTTCCAACAACTTAATTTATACAGTAGTTCGTTTACTTCAAAAATTATAATAGCAGTCTGTCAAAACTAGCGCTGGAGATTGGAGAAGGTCCAAGAGCTCATCGTTTGGGAAACATTTCACATGCTTTCCTGTAATACGTGGCATGTTAAAACATTTGATGCTTAAGTCCCAAGAGAAGGTGGAAGTCCGTAAACCCAAGACCAATGTCCTTGTTTGTAGTAGCCTTTAGGTGATTTTGCTTCCAAATTGCAACGCGAGGAGCAAAATTTCAATTAGAATCACCTTCTATGTCATGTTTCATTTACCTGCATTTTCTTCCTTTACTTAACTACCTGACTTATAAATTTGTTTTGCATAAAAACATTGTGAAGGAGACTAATTATATTCATTAGAGAAGATAAAGAATAGGAAGGCAAATACGGAGGCATTTTCATTTTAAATGCAATGCTGGGAGTTGGCACATTAAGTAAAAACAAAAACCAGGAGGATATAAAATAATCTTTGCAAGGCAATTTAGCCATCTAGAATACCTCTATGCCCTTTATTTCATTTTTAAAGAAGATATTTCATGTTTCAAGAAAATTATTCTTATTCTTTTGTGGATTTACAAATGTATTGTGGATTTCTTGTGTCGGGATTGAGTTCTTTTTTAATATCTTTTTTATATAGATAAATATCTTTGTATATAGAATTCATGTTGCTTTTAAATAATCCCCCAACATTTTTATTAGAATGAAGACTACAGGGGAAGGGGAATGAATACCCTTCACTCTATAGTAGAGGCAATTTCACATCTTATTTTCTGAAAATAAGTACACGTTTTGTTTGTGTTTTCTTAAGGAATAAAGCATGACATTTTGTTATTCTCTTAAGCTCCAAAAGTTGTGAGGGATGATATATATAAATTCTTATTTTTTTTGATGTGTGAGGTATCCATGCTAATAAAACAAAGCCGTGTAAACATAATCAAAGTGTCTGTATTAGGAAGGGGAGAGAAGTGAATGAGCATTTCTAGTAGTCAGAGTTCTTTTGTCTTTAAGGGACGACAACCGACCTTGGCGTAGCCTGGGGGACACGAAGGACCCTGGCCGGTTCGGCTGGGCCCGTGACCACCTGCAGACCAGGCACCGAGGCCACAGTGTGGCCAGGCTTCTCCTGGGTCTGGTCCTGTCATCGGGGGAAGAGACCTCTGTGCTCGGCGACCCCACAGAATTCCGCGATTTGAGCCGGGGTGGGTGGGGGGGTGGGCGGGTCCTCCACCCACTCGGGATGTTACTTCTAGAAGAAAGGTGAGAAGTGGGCTAGGCCGACAAAAGCATGTTCACGTAGCTCGAATGATCGTTTAGTGCGAGCCCAGAAGGGTGCCGTGGCCGTGCCCCCCTTCAGCTTCATCCCAGCACTGGAGGCACCGTGACGCACGTCCCCCCGTACCCTCGACGGCCACCTGCTGATGGGGGGGGGGGTCCGGGTCTAAGCTTCATACCGCATTTTCCATCTTGTTCGCGTGTATCCTTTCTTCGTGACATGACGGTTGTGTGTCAGAAGCAAACAACTTACCGAGCTGGGCTGAGGCCTGCGAGCCCGTGGAAGGAAGCCCGACCAGGACACAGAGACAGGAGCAGCCAAGGCCTGGCTTTGGAGGGTCGAGAGCCCAGGTTGTGATGAAAAAGTGAGATGGGAGGATCCTTCCAGGATAATTTTCCCTCCGTGCAGTTCGGGCCTCCGCTCTGTCACTGGAAGCAAATCCCTGCCCCCGTCCTTCGGGGTCTGCAGTCTGGGGTCCTCAGTCCTGATCACTGAGACCCGGTGGGTGTCCACAGCCAGCCTGTGCACTGCGTCCTCCCTGGAAGGGCCCTGGTCGCCCTAAGTCCCCCATGTCGGGGTAGCAGGGCCCATGCTCCCAGGGTGGTGACAGTTGAAGGGGCTCCACCGTCTTCCTACCCCAGGGAGCCAGAGAGGCCTGGGGAGGACCTGCACGTGCACAGGGCCGGCGACCGCAGCGCTGTCGGGTAGGACGGGAGGCCTCTGCCCTCTGGGAGCTCCTGCCTGCCCTGCTTTGGGAGCTCAGAGGAAGGCTGTAGGTATTTTCTCTGAGCTCCTGGATGGTCTCTGGAGCCTCCTATCATATGGCTTTCCTGTCCTAGGGCTCACCAGGCAGCATCTGGAAGAGTCTCACTTTAGCTGTTTCCCATCTGCTGTCACCTTCCATTTCTTCTACTGGTTTTGAAAATGTCTGTTGAAATTTTCACTGAAAAGACTTGGGAAATGGGTTGCCATCTACACATTTAGAATCGGCACGAATGTCTGCTCTTGAAGTTTCTGACGTCACTGAGTGGTTTTTGCTTTCAGTTTGTTGGAAAACAGCACATTCTTGTGACTTTGGGTCAGTAGAAGATACTCGGGGGAGCAGGTCAGTACCGCGTGCGGTCCTGATACAATTTAAGGTCACGTTTGGCAACAAAGTTCCCATTTGGTTGTTTATGTTGAGAAGGCACCCTTGTGACAACACATATTTTCTTCCCAGAACATCGCGGTGTGTGTGTCTGTGTGTGTGTATCTATGTGTGTGTGTATCTATGTGTACGTGTGTGTATGTGTATATGTGTGTATGTGTATCTATATGTGTATCTATGTGTGTGTATGTGTATCTATGTGTATGTGTGTATGCATGTGTGTATCTGTGTACGTGTGTATGTGTATCTGTGTGTATGTGTATCTATGTGTACGTGTGTGTATGTGTATATATGTGTATCTATATGTGTATGTGTGTATCTGTGTTTGCATGTGTGTATCTATGTGTACGTGTGTACGTGTATCTGTGTGTATGTGTATCTATATGTGTCTGTGTGTATCTATGTGCATGTGTGTATCTGTGTGTATGTGTGTATGCATGTGTGTATCTATGTGTACGTGTGTGTATCTGTGTACGTGTGTGTGTGTATCTGTGTGTGTGTGCATGTGTGTTTTTGGAGGAGTTTGTGTTGTCAGGGTTGTTGTCAGTGTGAGGCTTTGCTTTTCACTTTCCCATCAACTTATCGCTAAGTAATGTGAAAAGGAAGTGCTTTTCTCCTATAGTTGAAGTGATGCATAAACCAAACAGGCCAATACTTGTCTCGACTAATTTTCTGTCATTAATCTTGTTAAATTTTGAGAAGAGAGTTGTAGAAATAGCCTGCAACCATGTGAGAACCACCGTCTGCTGCTGGGGAGATGTTTAGCCAATGGAAATATTTATCATAGTTTGTGGTATCGTATCTACATTTTCAGTCAAAACAACAAGGGCAAACATTATTATACGTTGAAAAAGAAACTCATTTCTAAACGCCTCCTGGCTGAGATAACAAGCATTTTGTGTTTGTGCACATTCTTCCCCTAATTGGGGATTGTTTCCTGGTGGGTGGGATTTCTGGCCCTTGGACCTGGAGGATGCCCGGAGGGGACCGTAAGGAGGGGGGGGGGGTGTCTGGGTGTGAGCCCGTGTCCCATGGTTGGGTGTCTATGCCCTGGGCCTGAGCCTGTGTCCCGTGGCTGGGTGTCTATTCCCTGGTCATGAGGTCATGAGCCCGTGTCCCGTGGCTGGGTGTCGAGGCCCCGGGTGTGAGCCCATGTCCCGTGGCTGGCATGTCTGCTGTGAGGCCATCCTGGAGAACGTGCTGAGCCTTGACTGTGTCCAGTTGCTTTTGGACAAAACACATCCTTCTGGTCAGTCGTTTTTGACGAACAGAGTTTCCCCAGGACGTACTTTGCAGCTCCGCCTGGGCTGGGCGGGAGTTGGGAGAAGGGACGTCCCCGTGGCTCTGCGTGTTTTCCTCCGGGAAGGTTCTGTGCGTTCACGCGTGTTTAGGTGCGCTATCCTTGGCCGCGTCTCTTCAGACTCACCCCCTCTGAGCCCCCGGAGCTGCAGCCCCACCTGACAGCTTGCTTACTGCTTGTCTAATGCCCATACTGTCTAAGCAATTTGAGTGGAACCTTTGACACGGAGGGGTAGAAATATCATCACTTGCATCTTCCGTGGAGCTGGGAGAGTCAGTTCTCTTGAGAAGCTGGGTGTCAGCACCGTGAGAACTTGGTGGAGATGCTCTGACCAGACCCAAGCCTTCAGAAATGTCTGCGTAGAGACTGGACTCTCCCTACCAGCTTCCACTCACCGCTGAGACAGAATCTCTCCCACCACTGGGAAGTCTAAACCCTACTATCATTTCTTAAAAATAAATTTATTTATTTGTTTGTGTATTTAGTTATTTACTTTTGGCTGTGTTGGGTCTTCGTTGCTGTGCGCAGGCTTTCCCTAGTTGTGGCGAGCGGGGGCTGCTTTTCCTTGTGGTACACGGGCCTCTCATTGTGGTGGCTTCTCTTGTTGTGGAGCACGGGCTCTAGGCGCGCGGGCTTCAGTATTGTGGCTTGTGGGCTCAGTAGTTGTGGCTCGCAGGCTCAGTAGTTGTGGCTCGTGGGCTCTAGAGCGCAGGCTCAGTAGTCATGGCTCATGGGCTTAGTTGCTCCGCGGCATGTGGGATCTTCCCGGAACAAGGCTCGAACCCGTGTCCCCTGCATTGGCAGGTGGGTTCTTAACCACTGTGCCACCAGGGAAGTCCCCCTACTATCATGTTATATTGATGAACTTCTAAGATACTTGGGGTTTTAATCCATTAAAAAAAAAAACCCAAAGTATAACAGCCTAAAGGGATGTGAACTTTAATTCAAGCGACAGGTTTTTGTGTAGCAGCGTGTGTAGGTCTGATGTGAGCCCTGATGCTATTTGTGTCTTGGAGGCGGGGGCAACCCTTGTTCCATTTCATGTACGGTTGATGCAATTCACTGGGTAGCAGGTCAGTTAAGTTCTTTAACTAAGGATCCATTAGATCCTCAGAACAACTGCTGCCTCTGTAAGTTACCTAATGGAACGGGGGGCGTTGTACTGAAGGCAGAGCAGAGGCTCCATAAACGTGCTCTCTGCACATTTTCTTTTTCCTTTTTTTCCCAGAGCCAAAATCGTCTAAGAGAACCAAGACACTTCCTGGCCCTTGAGAAGTGTGGGTTCTAATTAGGTGATAATAGGATCTCATTATGTACAAATGTATACAAATAGATGACGGTATTGTGCGAATTTATCACATCAGTTCTGGAAGAACAGCCCTGTGATGGAGGCTTGGGGTGAGGTCGGCAGGAAGGTGGAGTTAAGTGGGCCTTTGGCCCAAGCGGGAGCTGTGGCTGGGAGTTCAGGGGAGGGAGGGCCTTCCAAGTGGGTGGAAAGGCATGAGAACAGGCGCAGAGGAGCATTAGTAACCTGGCTGTGGGCAGTGGGCAGGCCGAAAGCTGGGCTGGGACAGCCTGGCCACTCGGGTGCAGCGAGAGACACGCACACCCACCGCCCGCACACCCGTAGGGTGTCAGCTTAGAGGCCTTCCTGAGGCCACCGCCCTGCCAGGTGCCCACCTGGTCCTCTGACAGCCCCTGTCTGCCTTCTACTGCTATTCACATGCATCCTGTGTGGCCGCCAGGCCTCGAGCCCTTTAAGGACAGAGGCCCCCGTCCTCAGCACCCGGCTCAGCTCAGCGCCTGGCACTTTTAGGCGCTAGCTGAGGATTTGTGGGAGGTGCAGGGGTCAGACAGCCCTGAACTGTGATGGGGCTCAGACAGAGTGGGGCTCTGGTCCCAAAATCGCCACCTCCCCACCGCGGGCCCCCGGTCAGGCCACCGTACAGTTCGCTTCACTCTGTAAAGCAGGAGAAACTCCACCCACGTTCCTTGGGGGTGGCTAGGACACCCCAGCTGAGTTAAAATAAATACAAATAGGCAGATAAGAGCCGGGTAAAGGCTGCGCAGGAACGCGGAGGCTGACTTAGAAGCCACTGTCGCTGCACAGCTGAGGACCGTGCTCTCTGGTCTTTCATTTGATCTCTTGAGCCAGTCTCATTAGGCCTCATTAGGCTCGACGCCACAAGACTGTGTCCACGGAGTTAATCACACCCGTCGGATTTCCTACAGATAAAGCGTGAGAGGGGACAGTTTGAAAGGAGAACTTCTCTATTTAGTAGTTTCCAGTGATACTGGTGAAAAAGAAGGAAGCAGAGGAAATGTTGACCAATCGACAACTCTTACTGAAGCCACGTTTGGGAGGGGCCCCATAGGATGCAGTGTCCTTGTCAGAGGACGCAGTCTGCTCTCTTCAACCGCGTGGGGTGGAGCCCTTCCCGTGTGGCCTTCTGCCACCCGCTCAGCCCCCAGACGGCTTCCCGATGAAGGCGCAGACTGTGCCGCATCGGAGGACCGCACGAGGAGGGGGTCCTGGTGTGGAAGCCTGCCCTCCAGCGAGTCACGGGAACAGCGTCTTCTGGAACCGCGGGAACAGGGATTTAAATTTCACCTTTTGCTGTAACTGGTTATTCATTCATTCAGCCTAACAGCTGGAGCCGGTTGTTTAGTAACGATGATCCTTAGTAAAGGAAGCGAAGTGGGACACCGAGCGCCTGGAGACCTGCAGTCTGCGTTTCAGACCCGCACAGGGTCGGCGCCCGCGCCCGCGCCCGCGGCCCACGGCCCCCTCGCTGCACGCACCCAACCCCCGCCCAGAGCCCGCGCCCCGCCTCGCGCCCACGCGCCCACGCCCCCCCTCCCCGGTGCTGCCCTTCAGGAGCGAGAGCAGCTTTGGTGATTAAACCAGCGGCCCTGGAGCCCCCCCTCCTCCTGCCCCTGGGCAGGTGCCCCCCGCCCGGGTCTGGGCCTCAGCCGCCAGCCTTCTCCAGAAACCCGTTGTCCCTCCGTCCGCCGCCGTCAGCTCCACCGTCAGCATCTTGCCGGCCCCAGGTCCTCCAGTCTTGAAGAAGGGCCCCCCTCCCTCCAGAAGGTGCCCGGTCGGCTGCCCCCCTTCCATCCCCGCCCTTCAATCCATCGGAGCCGCTCTTCCGAGGCCCCGCAAGCGTCCGCAGCTCCGTGTCCAGGGGGCCGGGGCAGTGGGCACCTGGCCAGTCGCACGGCCTCCCCGGGGCCTCGCTGGTCGGCCCGCTGTTCGTGAAGCTCACGTTCACGGTGGTTTTCTCCTTCGTTGCTGTTTGTCCGTTTCCAGTTACTCCGGCACATCATGTGACGTCTGAGCATCTGTAGGCGGTGTCCCACCCCCAGCGACCTCCCGCCCTGCACCCCCATTTTCCCAGCTGGTCCGCCCACTCTTTGGCCATCCTGCGGCCCTTCAGCGACGCGAGAGAGACGTGTGCTCTCCTGCGCTGGTGCCTCGTCTCGGGTCACCTCCAGGTCTGCTCTGCTCCTGTGGTTTTCTGGCGTCTCTGTGGAAGTCCTGTTCACTGTATCATTCAGCCCATCGCTTTGGCATTTGCATCCATGTGACTAAACAACGTGCTTTGATTGCTGGTCCTCGATCTTCCCCCTTGAGGCTTCTCTCCTGGCACCTCTTATTCCACAGGAGAGCTGTGTCCCTTGTGACCCCGTGTCTCCCCCCCACCTCAGAGCTGTCCTCCCGTGTTACGTCGTCAGGACTGACCAACGCGTTCACTCCGGGAAACACCACTTCCTTCTTCCTTTCTGAGCAGATGTCCCTTGCTTACCATAGACCTAACAATTGTCTTTCTCTGTTTGCTTCATTCTCCATGTGTTTGTCACTCACTTCCCCTCAGTCTGCCCTGAAGGTGCTCAGGCCGGAGGCTTACCCTCGGGCACGTCCCCTGCAGCCCCCCTCTAGATCCTTCCGACCTGATCCCACCTGGACCGCTGGATGGTAGAGTCATCCCCTATTTTCTGACATCTTTTTAAAATTCTGTGGTTTGGTGAAGCCAAACCTTAATTAGTTTCCTGAGAATGGTGCATGGGAAGCAAATAGTTTTTGACCAAGCTTATCTGAAAATATCTCTATCCTGCCCTCAATTAACAAGGTGGCCAATGTACATTTCTTGGTTGGAAATAACTTTCCTTCAGAACCTTGAAGGCGTTGCTCCATTGCCTTTACTTTGAGTGTTGCCATGGCAGCCCAGGGGCCACTCTGGGCCGCTCCCATCCCCTTGAGCTCCCGGGGACCTCCTCCTCGTCCCCGTGTTCTGAAACTCCGTGAGGTGGTATCTGCGTGCTCTGTGGGCCGCTTTCAGTCTGGAAATGCGTTTCCATCTGCTCTGATCAATTCTCTTTATACGTTAAGATAATTATTTTCTTTACTCTCTTCCTGGAAATCCTATTATACTGACCTCTTGAGGCCATCTTCTGATTTCCTTATCTTCCTTTTTCATATCTACATCTTTTTGCCCTACTTTTCTGTCTTCAAAATCTTCTCTTGAATTCTTGATTTCTGAATTTTTTCAATCTCTAAATCTTTTTTTTCAAATTGTCCTTTTTTATGTAGTATCTTATTTTTGTTTCTTTGATATCTTTCCTTGTCTCCCTGAAGATAGTAGCAGTGATGTGTGTGAGTCTTTTGTTGTTGTGTTCTGTTTTTAATGACCTTCCCTGTTTGTTCTGTTTCCTCCAAGTTGCTGCTTTTCAGTTTGTCTGCTGATTTCTGTCTTCGTATGTGCGGTTTTCCTCACGTGTGTCTGGTAATCCTCGGTTTTCTGCTCATGTTTACAAGTGGGGGCCTAAAAAGCTGATTGGGGTTTTTGAGGACGTAGAGCCTGGGGGCTCTGGGGGCTCTGGAGGCCGTTTAGTTGGAGAATCTGAGCCCAGAGGAGAGTTCCTAGCCTCCTCCCTGGAAGGGGACCAGCCTGACCCCAGCACGCCCTCAGGGCAAAGGATGCTGGGCGTTCTGCGTACAATCCACTTACCTTTCCTCTTCTCCCTGTGGTGGCTGCACGCTCACAGGGCCCAATGGCCTTCAATCCTGCCACCTTCTTCAGGACGGAGGGTGAGGCCATTGCCCAGTGATGCCAACCCTGGGAGGGGATTGGACATTGGGCTGCTTCCGGGGGAGTTTAATCAACCCCCTGTCCGGAGTATCTGGGCTTCCCCGGGGCCAAGTGGACCCATGCTCAGCTTCCCCGCTGCCAGCTTGCGGGTCTGTTTTTTGGGGCCTCTGCCCAGTCCTTTAACACTCGTCCGTCTCCTCTCCAGCTCCCAGAACTTGGGTCTTCTCGTCTCTCCTGTTGTTCAGCCCTTGTCAGCATGTTCGTTTTTGCAGGGGTTCCGGGGAAGGAACAGAAGTGTGTGCAAACACCGTCCTCGCCCAGGACCTGCTGACACTCCCAGGGCGCCCCATGCCCTTCACCAGTAAATCGCGGCTGCTGGTGGCCTCCTGTCTCCACGTGTGCACCCTGGTCAAGTCTTGGTCCTTAAAGTAATCCCTGCGCGCTTCTGTGGTGTCCCCGACTTGCCTTCGGCTGCCCGCTGGCTTTGCTCTGCTCCCTGGAGGGGTTCCTTGTTGGGGAGAGGTTATGGCGCCTCATCTTGACTTTCTGTGCTGGATTCTTCAGTGCCTTCTGTTGCTGTTTAATGCTCATTAGGAGCCAACAGTTTTATTTTCACATTTGGGTTATACAGGATCCCTGCTCAGTGAGCTGTTGATCTAAATTAGTGGCTAGTAACTCCTGTTAATTCGCTGAATCCCCTACCCCCTGTGAGGCCACTGTCATTTCATGAACATTGCAGCTCTGCTTTGAGTCACAACGTTGCCTGTTGGGACAAGTTAGCTCTTAGCATTTACTGGTTAACACAAGTGTTCTGTGTGTTGTTGTAACAGTGCTTTCTGGTCCTTGGCCGAATCTTTTGCTTATCACCCTCTTGCAGACCTAGTGCAAATTAGAAAGTGGTTCTGCTCTGCGTCCTTCCCCTGGTGACAGGCGGCTGTTCAGCACAGCCGTATTCATCGTAGGGCAACGCCGTGCCCTGAGAGACGGCCGTGGCCGTGGACACGTGGAGGCTGCCTAGCAGCACCAGGCAGAGGCAGAGAGGCCTGCATGTGGGCAGCCGCCCTGCAGGTGCCTGCGTGGTGTCAACTCACTTCTAATGTGCAGGTTCTTGCCCGTCTTTTCCCACTTCAGCTGCTGTTACAAATGCCAGTGTTGGCCCAAGGCTGCAGGGCAGCCCAGGAGAGTCCATAGCGGTCGGGGAAGGTCCCGCTGGGCCGGCCATCAGCCTGCCGGTGTGGACCGGAACCGGATGCCTTCCTGGGGTCAAGGGTGAGGATGTGTCAGTAACTCACCCCCTGATGCAGGGGGGCAACTACAGTCTGCAGGCCAGACCCCAGCCAAGGCTCATTTTTTACTGTCCTCTAAGGATGCTTTTACTGTTTTAGAGGGTAGTTAAAAATTTTAAAGAAAGAAGATAATGAGGAAGAGAAGAAGGAGGAAGGGAATGAGGAAGAACACGTGACAGAGCCTGTTATGTGATGCTTTTCACAGAAACAGTTCACAGCCCCTGCTCTGGAGACGTGGCCAGCTTTGCCAAGTTCCCTGGGCCACACGTGACCACGGTCAGGGGACGCCTTTCCCGAGGCCTCGTCGACTTAAATATGTATGTGGCTACGTGTGTGGTTTCAGAAGGATTCATTGTAAATACGTGGGTCTGAAGCACCATTCCTCCAGCTTGTGGCCTCTGTTCGGATTCACCACCACGACGGGCGGTGTCACGCGTGTCTGTGTCCCCACGTCAGCCTGACCATCGCAGATTACGTGCCGAGCCGCAGCTGGAAGAAACAGCAAAACGTGCTTCTGGACCCTCTGGCCCCGTGCAGATGCCATCAGGAAGGCGCGCACAGAGCTTGTTTCTCTTCGTGAGTGTGAAACGTGAGCAGAAATAAAACTGAAACGCACTCCTGAGAAACAAATATCCTTTCATTTACTGCTGATGAAAGCGTCACCCGAGAGAGGTCCCACTAAAACAAACAACTTTAGACTTAGACAGGTAATTTTTTTAAATCATGACTTTACCAAATACTCTCCCTTACTGTGGATATTGGCCAAGGTTTGATCTTCATCTGTCAGAGACGACAGGGCTCACCAGCCCCTCAGCTTTTCCCATTTCACAGCAGTTTTAGTCGGCATACTCTAAAGCATCCACCTACCATATCCAGGTGAATGTTCCAGAAACTTAGCTCTGATCCTGCCAAATAAGTCTAGGCAAGGGAAAGAAATTAAACCAAATAAGTAAATTACCAAACACCCTTTTTTGAGTCATTAATATAAAAGTCATGGAAAATGCCAGTCGTACATTTTTTTTATTGTTCAACATATTGAGCTATAATTCTCTCTGTGTTGTGGAATGTTTTTCATATTTGCCTTTAGTACGTTGGCAAATCCAGCATACTCATGAACTGATTATTCCTCCCACGATGAAATATTACCCTTATGCTATCAAAAAGTAAATTGAGGATAGAACATTTGAGGGGGTGATCAGAGAGAAAGCTTGTGAGGCCAGTTGAAGTCTCTGATACCCAATCTATGTCCAAAATACAACCACAATCAACATTTAATGGCCATCTTCAATGGCACCTGTAATTCACACAGTCAAGTAACCAACTTGATGCTCTATTCTTTCCTTTGATCTCCACTGTGACAGAATTGTCCTGTCACAGGATTCATCACCAGCTGATAAAGCAAACTAGGTCTGAGGATAAGCAGTGAAGTCAGACATTACTTGGTAACTTCTTTTCTTTCTTTGCCGAAAAGTTCCATTTGTAGAAACAAGTCAAATCATATAGTATGTTTTGTTCTTCGGATGTTAGTTCGTAGAAATCCAGAGGTCGGCTTTAGCCAGTGGCTTCATTTCTGTAAAAGTGAGAACATACAGTGGAACTCCGGCAGGAGGCCGGTCCTGACACTTGTGAGCTTGCCCCTCAGCTTATGAGAAGAGGGGGCTGCTATTGGGGTCCTGAGCTGTTGTCGACTGTGGGTGTTTAAGGAAGAACACTTGTCCAAATAGCATCATAGCTGAATCAGAGAAAGAAGAGATGCTGAAAGACCGTCGCTTAGCAGGAAATCGACCGATTCATTACGCACTTTTTGGAGGTTTAATCATCTGGGCTTTTTCAGTGGGGCCAACTGCTGCCTGGGTACAGCAAGGGCACTTATATGGAATACGGGGATGGAATGAATGGCTAATTAGGGTATGAAACTTATTCTAAAATGGAATGCATTCAATTTACAATAAATACTCCTAAAACTACAGAAATAAAAAAAATAAGGAAAGGAGAGACAGGAGAGATTAATTCATAATAATTGACTTTAGCAAGAATAGTCTAAAGAGGTACAGAATCCTTGAAATCCTGAAAGTTGCCCAGTTCCTCGTTGTGGCTAATCTGTTCATTTCTGGGGTCTCGCTTCTGAACATACCATGATCTTCCTTAAAGAGGAAGGAAAAGGCCTGCCCTTTTGGCATAGATCTGGAAAGGCTTTAGAACCGCTGTTGCCCTCATGACATGGTTAAGCACCTGCCTGTGTTTCCTGAGTGGATGAGCTTCTGGCTCCTACAGGGAGAAGCCGCGCTGCCCGGCAGCCTGGTCTGATGCTCCCAAGCAGGTTGGGACTGATCAACTCTTTTTCTCCTTTCCAGGTGGGAAGGAGAGAATGAAAACGAAGTGGGCAGGTGCAAAGAGACCGGCAAAGTTCACGTGACCGTGGATCTCAAGTACTACCGACCAACTGAAGTGGTAAGTGTCTCGGCCCTGGCGGCAGGGCCACACCCGGCCACTGGCTGGGAAAATATTAACTGGTTGCTGCAGCCAGGCTTCCCAGCTCTGCCCTGGGCTCTCTGTCGTCCCTCAGTGCGCGTTCCCCAAACCAGAGCCCAGGGAATTGCATTTGGGGTGTTATTCTCGCCACAAAATGCATTGCTGTGTAAAGGAAAACAGGGTAACACACACCCAGGGAAAGAGCTGGTTTCAGAAATGGAGGCTCAGATCAAAGGTGGATCCCATCAAGGTAGTGGCCTGATTAATGGCTGAGCCCCGGTACCTGCAGGACGTCTGCCTTCCAAGGCCCCCCGTGGCCCTCAGGGTCTGGAGATCCCGGTGCACACGCTCATGTACACACACATGCACGCACTCACACACACCCACGTAAACACACTCATATGCACTCACACATGCTCCCATACACTCACATGCACACTCTCACATGTACTCATACACTCACATGTACTCACACACACACTCGCACGCACTCACACATGCACACACGTGCACTCACCTGCACACGCACAGACCTGAGTGGTGGTAAGCCCTGCACACTTTTTAAGCCTCAGCTCAAGCACTGTCCTGGCTGTGAATCCTTTTCTGGCCGATATCCTACCACCACTGAACTCATTACTTTTTCCTTTGTATCTGTTGATACATTATATGCTATACATAACTATATTATAACACCTATTATAATTTACTCTACTCATTTGTTTACGTGTTTTTCTCCAAAGAGTTCCTCCAAAGTCTTTGAGGAGAAGGACTTTTTTTTACTATCTTAGATGAAAAACTCAGTGCTTAATGATTATTGGTGGATGGGTGGATAAACGCATAAATTTCTGAATACAGAAGTTCCTGAATAGATTCAAACTTTTACTGAATGACTGAACACACATTGTCTATTCATTTTATGGGTGAAAGATCCCCCTTGTTTACAATAGCGTTTCTCTAACCCTCACCCCGTAATTTGCCATCTGTCTTTCAATTTCATTGATGGTTCTTTCTCCACCTGACGTTTACTTTAGTATTTTTAAAAACATGACTAGCCACTAATTACTAATGTTTCATACCCTCCCAATCTGTAATAATACTTTATCAAATACTAAATTTTAAAATACAAAAAAATAAAAAGAAGTTCCTGTATTAAGAAATGACCTACAGGTTGTTTGAGCATAACATGCTCCTTTCCTAGATTTATAAGAACTTCTAGCTTGGTGTTGTCACTTAAATGTGGACCACGTTCACTGTGGTGACAAAACTCAATGTTTTAAAGGTACCTAAAGGTGGTAGAAAGCAGCAGCTTCAGAGAGAAATGTTCAAACGTGGTGGTTCCCGGACGAAATGTATATTAACCATGAAAGTAGAGTCCTGGAACCTGTTTTACCTGTGTTTGAACCAAATTCCTATCTGTTCTACAACTTTCCGAGATCAGGAAAGCCACGGTGAAGAAAGATCGAAAGTGAACCTGTCACCGGTAATCACCCTTCAAACTGTCTTGTTTCAAACAAAAGAAAACACTTCATTTCATGCACTCTTACACACAGGAGCGAATAAAAAGGAAAGGAAATCAGCAGTGCTTGGCGACTGGGGCTGTGCAGTCGCATTGTCCCGGCCCGGGTGGGGCCGGTCTTTGACACACAGTGAACAATGGTGCCCGTGCTGATGGGGCTGGGTGTGGCCAGGAGAGGATGTGCTGGTCCCAGGGAGGGGACACCAGCGCGCTCCTGCTGACACAGCAAGGAGACCCGGCTGTGGAGCCTCCCACCGGGCCCAGAGATGGGCCACGGGCTCTCGTTTTTCTGGGACATAAACAGACAACTTTCTTTCCGTGCTCGCGAATGAAAACTGTCATCTCAGAGTGGAAAACGGACGGAGCCAACCCTCAACCCCTGTAACAACTTCACCGTGGCCCTTCTCGTTTCCAAAGCTAGGAGGTCGTTAAGAACAGCTTCTCTGTCAACCTGACTTGGGCACCGTGTGGGGTTGATAAGGACCCTTGGGCTCACAAGACGGTTCTTGAAGTCCCTGTGGACCCTCTTTCCTGCCGAGGCTCCACGTCCGTCCTTTTGTTCTGGCCAGTGTCCCTGTCGTACCTGTTCTGCAACTCTGTTTGCACAAAAGGCGTTTTGAACGTGAGGGTGCCCTCCTTTTTCCTAGGCTCTCCTCTCACCCCTCTAGCTCTCCCCACCACCCGGATCCCCTTTACTGCCTCTGGTCTTGGATTTTGTCCACTGCACTCAGCACAGGGCTCTGTCGGGCAAGCCTTCTTGTGCGGTGAGGCTAAACTTTTCACCTCATTCTTCAGCACAGCAGTTTTCCCAGAACTTGGATCGGCTCGACAGCCGTACGTGGAGTTGCCTCGGGGGTGACAGTGTTCCTCCAGGTGAAAGGGGGTGAGAACTGGAGCCCGCCTGCGAGCTTGCGCTTGGGTCTGTGCCGTAAACAACACACCCAGGGCGTCGCTGGCGCGAGGCCTGAGAGGCACTCGATGTGGGGAGACGTGTAATTCTCCGTGTCCCGCTGTGTCCTTCCCTTTTCTGAGGTCAAGTCCATCTTCCAGGTACCACAGCCTCCCTCTCATCCTTCCTCACTTTCTAGAAAAGCTTGTTCTCCTGATTGGCTTTCATCCTGTGTCTTCAGCACCTAGGACACCCCGGAGACGAACGCATAAACTAGATCTTCTCAGAGTCCAGTGGGGCCAGAATGATCGAAAGAAAAAAATGCCGTAAAGAAAATTGGGGGGAAGAAGCAGGTCATAGAACACCGGTATCCTAAAGCAAGACTAAAGGGAGATAAAGATTTACATTGTTTTCTGAGTGAGATTCAGACCAAGCAAGGCAGGCTGTTTATGCAGCACAGGCCAGCACTGACCCCAAAGAGGCCGCCAGTGATTCTGTACAGAGCAGACCTCCCAGCTGAAAACCTCTCCCTCGTTGATTTTGTCATCACAAAATCTTTGGTCCTGCTTCTGTTCCAGAGTGGAAAGTCCTGAAAGGTTTTGTTCTGAGCTTAGGACTCTGGTGTCCAGTTGAGCTGAGCGGGGTCCTGTTCTCTGGTTCCTGCTCTGGACACCTCTGGGCTTCCCTTGCATGTTGAGGAGTTTTACTGCTGTGGGAAGCTTCATCCTGGAAATTGGACTTTACATTTCCCATTGCCCCTGAATCCCAGCATTGGTGATGGCAACACGAATACTTGGGTCCTGTACCTCTGTCCCCTCTGGCGTTTCCTCTGCCTGTACGTGTACGCAGAGCTGTGGCATTGTGCATTTGTGTGCGGGGAAGAAGCGGGGTTGGGCTTAAGGCCAGACGGCCTGAGCTACCAGATGTGTGAACTCAGGCGTGTTACTTCTCAGTGCCTCTGTTTGGCTGTCTTTAAAGATGGGATTCATAGTCAGACTTCTTTCAAAGACTTGCTGGAGAATTAAGAGAGTCACTTACACAAAGTGCTCGTTAGGGCCGTGTCCGGCACATGGTAAAATACCAGTATTAATGCTGTTATTGTTAGTTATTCATTCGTTCAACAGATGTTCACCAAACCCTGTGTTAGATCCTAAGAATTCAGCATGGACGAGACAGACCCATCGGCCCTCGTGGGGAGTGTAGAGAGGAATAGGTCAGTTACTCGAGTCGAGTGCCTTTTGAAAAGTAGGACGTCACTGGTGAAGTGTACGTATTAACCACTAAAAAGTCAATAACATGGTATAATCAGGGCTTCTAGCAAACGCTAATAGGTACTCTGATTTTTTAAATTCTTGTTTTATCTTGATTTTTATCCTTTCTGACCCTCTTTCTGAAGATTCAATAGCTATTCAGTGGTATGGAATTGTCATGTAAATAGGAGAAAATTAACATTGACCTATTACTTAATTTAAAATAACAACGAAGATGTCTTCTTTTTGTTTGAGAATTTTTAACTTGGAAAATTCACAAAGGTTGTATTAGGAAGTATTCATCCTAATGTGGCAAATTTTAATGACACCAAATGTTCAGTTCACTTAAAAAAAAAAAAAGCTAAGAGTTTTTTCTTTTCAGTGAAACAAACAAAAAAATTGCCTTTTTTCTGCAGAGCATTTTAGGAAATGGCATGGGAAACACATTAACAGACCGACGTTGAAATCACCTATTTTCCACGAAAAATGTCTTGATTTAAACTCTACTGGGTGATGGAGCTGAGTCTCTCCTTGCTGTATTATTTGTCTCTGACATTCGCTTTTCTTGCCGCTGTATTTCTGATGTCCTCAGCTGTGATTGGCTTTTGCTTTCTTTGCTTAGATACTTAATGTTCATTCGCATTCTTTATAGATACTAGAAAAATTAAAATCTAGAGCTGGGAAAGCAGCAACTTCAAAGAAGGCCAACAAGCTAGTTAAAGCAACACCTTCCTTCAGTGAAAGCATGTGGCCTGTTTCTAACCAAATTACCATCTGCTCACTGAGTTGTGCCCTCTGCAAACTTCTCCTAATATTTTTCTGTAAATGATGTTAAGTTAAATGGCCCGTAATTGCTTGCTCTATCTCATAGCCCTGTTTAGAATAATGCTGGGTAACACTTTCCAGACCTCAGGAATCTGATCTGTCAGCAGAGGGCTTGTATAAATACCAGTTAGAGCTTCGCCCAGCGCCATCCCTGGACACTGGGGGTCTTGAAACGGTCCCTTCTTACCCCCTAGCTGTTCTCAGCCGCTCGCACACGTCCCTGCCCTTAGCAGGAAACGGGACCCTCCCTTGCCCGCGACCTGTCTCCTCCGGCTCTGCCAGAAGCACCCATCTCTCCCGTCCACATCCCTCCAGTGCTCTAATCCCACCCCTACGCCCCTGCTTTCCTTTGTTCCTCGTCTGGATGGTGGGGGCCAGGCGGAGAGCGGGCAGACACAGCAGTGAAGGGCGAGCCCCTCTCTCTGCTCCAGGACCTGGAAGAGGAGAGGCCAGGCTCCTTATTCTGTAAGCGTCAACGTGCAGGCCCAGCGTTCTCTGCTTTTATAACTGCCCGAGCGCAACGGCGTGGAATGCTGTCACAACGCTTCCTCTTTTGTAGTTATTCTCTGAACTTCTTACTGCTTGTATTTTACAAATAGTTTATATCTCTGCGTCACTGTTCATGTGTTGTAAGCCTCCCTCTTCGGTTCCTCATACTAATCTTTCTATCCCTCCTTAATCACTCTGGCCTTTCCTGCCCTTTTCCTTCCTTGAACTTAACCGAGAGAACTGTAGTTTCAGTCTCTCCAGTTGAGTCTCAGCTATTCCACAGTGTGGCCTCCGTGCTTCACAGGACGCCGCGCAGAGCCCCCAGGGTGGGTGACATTCCTCCTAAAGCCTGGGCTCTTCCCTCGGCTCCTGTCCCCTCAAGAGCGTTTAGGTCTAGTGAAAGAACAATTGTGTCCCGACCATAGTGCCCCCGACTTCCTCCTGTTTTTCCTGGAAGGTTTATGATTAGATCCAGGTTAGAATGATGCTATTAAAGACTTAAATACCTCGGTGAATATACGTAACTATATACCTTACCTTATATTAAAAAAAAATTTTTTTTTAATTCTTTTTGTTTGCATCCCAAAATCTCCCTGGTAGCCTTAATGTAGATGCTTTCATTCCTTGTACCAATAGGGAATTCCTATAAAGTCTGTACCTTTGTTCCAAAAAAGCTGAGGTCATGACTACCCTCATTTGTAATCATAGCAATGACCTCTTGACCTCTACAACGTAAATTCCAGCGTCTTGGAAATGTGCTGTAGCCTCTGCAGCTCCTTTCTTGAGGAAGGGCAGTCTGTTCCCCAGCTCAGCTGCTACCTGCAGGGCTCTGGTCACTCACAGGAGCCACTCCCTCTTCACTCTCATCTCCGGCCACTGGCGTCTGTGCTCCAGAATTTCAGGAATCCCTGTTTGCTGTGTGTTTGTTTCTTAAATCAGCAGTGCTGTTTCCGTTCTATCCAGCCGTAATTATCTCCTGAAATAACTGTGATTCAGAAACCTTTTCATGGAGATTCCACAGATAACACTATCTGTGTGTCCTTCTTCCACTTGTTCGGCTCATAATTCCTTAGCAAGTCTGATTGTTTTTCCTAGCACAGCGTTCACGTGTGGACACTAGCTCTTCTGGGTCCCCCAGAGCTCCGTCCCTGTCTGTCTGCACCGGCCTTTCTCTTCCCTCGAGGCCTCCTCTGGCTTCGCTTCCACACCCCTGGCTCGGGGCAGACCGGTCTCTTCACTCACCGTCACACCTGCTGGCACAGTTGAGCGCTCGCTTGACTGCCGTGGTCGGAGCCTCCGAGCTACTCCCCGCAGCTGATGGCCTTGCTCCCTAACTCGGCAGCTCTGCTTGGCCTCCTGCACAATCACACCTGATGTGCTTGGCCTGCTGGCGAACACCCAGCTCCACTCAGCCGCTGTTCAGAGCAGACGCTGTACTTCATAGCCAGATCTGGTTCGTGCATTTTGTAATGCAGTCCTAAAGCAAGAAACGGGCCAGTGCCCAGGCACTAAAAGATTCTGCAGTTTTTAGGATTCATTACAGGAATCCTTTAGTGCATTCATCACATACGTTTAAAATATAATTCTTATTTACCTTCAGCTTCTCAGAAGGTATATCAGCACATATAGAGTATCCCTATAGGGTTGAGGCCTTAGCGGTTTAATTCAGAAGGAATGTTTATTGAATTCCGACCGTGGAAGTGAGTCCTCGTAGCAGGTGGGGGAGGGAGGGAAGGCCCTCAGCCAGCAGCGAGTCTCCCCCAGGTGAGGGGACAGCTCGGCAGCCGCAGGCTGGGCCGAGGCAGGAGCAGTGGGGCGCTCACTGGACCCGGTGGTGGCGGCCAGAAGAACAGTGACGGGCGCCAGGACGCTGCAGAGATGGAGAGCACAGGGTCAGGGGCCAGATCGGGTGGTGACGCACAGGTGGCGGGACCCGGGGACAGGACTCCCTTCGCGGGACAGGGGCCTCAGGGCCTCGGGGCGCTGGTGGCCTGGTGTGGGGGAAGGCGGTTGGGTTTGGGGCTACGTGTACGTGAGGTGAGTTGAGGCCCTGAGAGGGGCGTTTGGGGCGGGGCGTCTGGAGCAGGAACTGGTCCCCGGCCAGGCAGGTTTGGGTGCAGGAAGTCAGTCTCAGAAACTCGGGCTGAGAACACTGGTTAAGAATTCATATATTAAGCATTTGTGTCCAAGAGCCTCGGGGCCGGACTAAAGTGTTCCCCACCTTCCATCGTGAGCCCCTGCCTTCGAGGCTCCTCAGAGGTTTCAAGGGCTGATGCCAGAGAGTTGACATGAACTGGAAGGTGATTCCTACCTCCGTTGAGGCAAACTGCATTTCAGGGATAAGCAGAGCCTAATTCCAAACTGATGTGCCCCGGAAGGCGGGATGCGAAGCGTTTTGGTTCGTAAGGATGGAGGCTCGTCTGCGTATAAGCTGCTTTTATTACTGTCATCATTGTAATTGTCGCCGTCAGCAGCATCGTACAGGCCTGTGACGTCATTGGTTTTCAGAAGACGTCTGACAGCCTCCTTCGAGCTCTTCAGGTCCTGATGTTTTCGTGGTTTTCAGTATGTCTTTGGTTTGGGCCCCGACAGCTTCGGGCAGAAAAGGTCGTTTGCTCTTAGCACGGCCGGCTCTGCTTGATCCTACACGGTGGAGCGGGCAGTCCTGGTGAGGGTGAGGAGGTGGGCTTCCCCTCAGGTCCTGCGGATGTCTGTTCCCAGAGGCTGTCCCAGGCCCCGGGGTCCAGCACGTTCCGGGGCGACCCCGGAACTTCGGTACCGCTGACGGGCCGGAGACCAGCCGCCCTCGGCACCTCCCTGCCCCCTCACCGTCCTCCCCCGGCAGGAATCTTCCCGTGAAAACCTGTCTCTGCGCTTGCTTCTCGGAGGCAGCTGGGCATCACTTTTACAGCCGAAAATCTGTGTTGGTTTCCCATCGCTGCTGCAACAAACGATCACAGAGTGGCTGAAAACTGCACAAAGGCGTCATCTTACGGTTGCAGAGGTTGGAAGCTGAACTGAGTTTCGCGGCGTTGACAGAGCTGTGCTCCTCGTGCAGAGGGCTCTACTGGAAGAAAAGACTGGATTAATCACTTCGACCCGTTGCTGGACCAGTGTCTCTTGCTGTGTGGAAAACACATTATTATCACCTTGAGGAGGAGGAAGAGTTGGAAGATTCTAGTTAACTGTCAGCTTAAAGCTTCAGACACGCCCTCGAAAAACACCGTGAACGTGCGCCTGGGCCGCCGCAGACAAGGTCCAGCCACACATACGTCTGAGGCAGCACCAGGCGAGGGCACGACAACAGTAGGATCTGAGGGAGATTTGTGCTTAAAAAGAGACCCAGAGAGTGTTCCGGGTTGGGGGTGAAGCAGTGGCACCGCGGAGGCGCGGTGCAGGGACCACATGGTCTCCCAGGGAGACGCCGGCCCCATGGGGATGCTGGCGCCAGGGCCCCTCCCAGGCTCCCCCGCGGTGCGTCCTCCGCTGCCTGGGCAGCGCTCGGCCCTCCTCCCCTCTCTTCTCACCCTCTTCTTCTTCCTGCATTTTGACCTCTTTTCTTTCCTTCCTGCTCTTGCTGTTGTGAGTCTCACAACCAACCAGGAGTCATCCTTAAGCCCTACAGAGTCCCTCTGCCTCTGAGATCACCCACCTGTCCTTTGGCAGGTGCCTTCTGACCACTGACTGGTCACACTCTGAGGTGTCCCCCTAACCAGTTCCGTCAAGTTAGTTAAACAAGGTTCTTGGTGGAGACTTGACTCCTAAACAGCTCGCAGCTGTTGTGATTCACGGGCAGTGTCGGGAACGGGGGAGGACCCTTGTCTCCTAAGACGGGGACTTGTTCATCTCATAAACATGGGTCCTTAGCAGCCGTTCCAGGAAGACCCATCTAAATACGCTTTTATTCATTTTTTTTACATATTCTGCAACTTTATAATGAGGTGTCTCCCTGTTTCTCAGGGATTTTTGTTGAGAATGAAGTTAATTCTATGCAGAGTGATATTACAAAGGCACGGTACCTTTTAAATTCAGATTGTTTCTATTATTTTTGGAAAATAGGTCAGCAGAGGAAATGAGGCAGCTGTGACCCTCTAAAGCCACAGTTGAACTTGGGGAATATGTCGAGGTTTCTCTAAGGCATGTTAAGATGCTGAAGAGAAATATTCGATTTAGTTTAGCTTTGGAAGCTTAGGCTTGCAGTGTCTTCCTCTTTGCACAGCTATTTTGGTGAAAATTTCAGTCAAGTGTATTGAAGTGGGCTTTGGATATGCTGTCCAACACAGGTATCCCAAATACAGTTTTTATTACTCTTACATTTCCCAGATGAACAGGACTGACCTGACTGAGGGTGGCTCTCTTGCTAAAAATGTTAACTTACAGTGACAGTGTGAAGAAATCAGAATTCTAACGGCTTGTGGATCAGATCAATAGGAAAAACAAAAGAGAGAGAATGTGGGTCAGAACAGTTGTGATTTTCCTATGAGGTCCTTGTGCCGAGTGCCGCCCGCTGAGGTGAGAGAGGAGCCGTTTTCACAGTCTGGCTCATCCGTGGACGTGGCGTGCGGGCCCGTGGACCTGGGGCCCGTTCTGGGGCCCGTGGACGTGGTGTGCATGCCCGTGGATGTGGGGCCTGTCATGGGGCCCGTAGATGTGGCGTGCATGCCCATGGATGTGGTCCGTCCTCGGGTTGGTGAATATGACATACTCTTTCCGTGCACCAGCCCCTCCCAGCTGCCCTACAGGTCGGGTGGCTGCTGCTCCCTTGGCATCATCTCTTCCCCCGGCTGCTCAGGGCGGCCAAGCAGCCAGGGGTGGGGACAGAAACAAGCAGCCCTGGGGTGGGCAGCGAGAACCTGGCCCGGTCACTGCGTGGTGCTGGGCGACCACACCCCAGCCCCGAGGGAGTGAGGACAGCTCAGCACCCACTGGGGCGAAACCAGGACGGCTTGGCCCATCAGGACAGCGGTGGCCAAGGCCACGGGGCTAGCTCTTGGTTTCTTTAACATATTTACCAAAAGGCCAGCACTTCCCTCCTGACATCGTGTTTGTCTGGTTAAACATGAAACAAAGCCTTTGCCTGTCCAGTGAGAGCGTCCGCCGAGGTCCCATTTCTTCCCGTCCAGCTGCCTCACATCCGAGTCTGGGTCCTACATAGTCTGTGTTCACAGCTGCATCGCTCTGGGGCAAACGCAGACCCCACGGCCATGGCTTTCGGCTTTCTTCAGCAGGGACAGCTTTGCACACCTGCTTAGGTTGACGTCAGTCTTCCTGACTCAGGTGCCCCGCTCCTCGCCTGCCCTCCCGGACCCTGGCTAAGTAACGTTTAGGTTGTTCTGTCCCCAACCTCTGCTGAAATCCAAAGCGAACCACCCACGGCCTACAGAAATGCTCTCCTTTCCTTGTCTGCACTTTCCATGACGTTGCTCTGTATTTCTAAGTAATTCAGCCTCTTTTCTGTCTTCCTTCCTCATCTTTATACTTTTTCCAGGCAGCTGGACTTTATTTCTGATACCCTTATGCTTTATGGCCTGTATCCCAGGCTCAAAAGTGTGTGTTTATTTTAAACGTGAGTCAACGACATCATTATTTCTCCAGCATCTTCTGTCTGTGTGACATTTTGTGCCCTGACCATCACGTAGACAGTAGGTCAGGGTGTGGTTTTCGCAGGTATTGTTCATGTAAACCACTGGCAGTGGTTTTAGTTTATTCATCAAAAGGAAACAGCGAGGGGGAACACTGGGGTCAGGTACGTAGGCATGAAGATAGAAGGTGGCGTTCGAAAGTGGCGCCTTTGGCTTCATCTTCATGTTCCCCTGACTCAGCATCCGTTTCCCCGTCTTCTGAATGAAGGGTGACTGTGCTAAACTACACAAAAGTACTGGGAAGGGAAATTAGCGTGTGTGAAGCAGCTTGAGATCTCACGATCAAAGATACCATATTAGTGTAAAGTGCTGCAATTTTTATCAAAGGAAACTCCTCAGACCGGACTCTGGATTCACCTGCCTGCGTTAGTCAGTCAGCAACCCCTGCGTCCGCTGGGAGCCCCGAGCCTCTCCCCTCTTGGAGGTGCCTGTCTCGGTCCTAGAGTCCGTTTCTGGGTGTCGGTCACGGCCCTGCAAGTTAAAGCAGAGGACACATGTCAGGTGTCCGCCGGCACTCAGGTGGGGGAGGGACAGGCGCAGGTTTGCAGGGCACCTGCTGTGGGTGACGGGTGCCTGCCGGCTGCCACATCCCATCACCCTGGGTACTCACGATGGCGTTTGTGAAGCCCTGTTAGCAACCCCTCCACCCAGCTGGTCCTGTGCAGCCGGCACACTGCTCAGCGTCCCGCTGAAGAACTTTCCAACTTCCCCAAGGCACCTAAGGGGTGGAGACCGGGGTGCGTTGGTGGCCAGAGTCTCGGGTGAAGACAGACCCAATGCACAGAGATAAGCGAGGTGGACTGAATTTGTGAAAATTGCGAGGAATACCCGCAAGCGTGCAGGCTGTGTGTGGGGCGGGTTCAGTGCAAGCAGTGGCCGAGTGGTTTTCTCCACTTACTTCCCAGCGATGCACTCCTTTCGGGATAAAGGTCAGCGCCGTCGTGGGTGTGCGAGTGTCCGTGTGTCCTTAGAGAAGTGGCCGGAGACCGCGTAACAGTGAGGTCTGTGCTCAGGCAAGAGTGGCAGGCGTGCGCGCTGGGGGCCGCCTGGCCTGCAGGGCTCAGGCCGGGTGCCCTGTGGTCTCCAGAAGGCTGCTCAGAAGTTAACTGTCTGCGAGGGCTCATCTCAGAGCAGCTGCGAGTGGTCTGGGGGCTCTGGACCTGCAGGGACGGGGCAGCCGCGTGCCTGGTCTGCACTCGGAGGCTGTGTCCTTCATGCCCACTTTTGGTTTCAGCCTCGTGGAGAAGCACATGGAAGCTGATTCTCCCCGGGGGAAAATGCTCGAATCCATCATTTTTTTAATGTACTTTTAGGGAAGCATCGATCCTTTCCAGTCTTCGTGCTGAGAAAGTCAAACTGAACGGCCCCGTCTGCCCTTTCCTCTCTGCTCCCAAGTTTTCGCCTGGCTCCGGTATTCTTCATAGGGTTTTATTTTCCAGACGCCCATTTTGAGTGATTAGACCTTTGTACAAACTGATGATGTGTAGCCGGCCCCTCACGCATCTGTAGCTAAGCCCCCCACAAATTCAGGGGGCGCTTTGGAAAAGCGAGACGGCTTTCCCTACCCCACAGACCAGGGAGAGCTCTCACCCCCCAGGGCGGAGATTCGTAGGACCCACACGCTGAACTCGGCAACTTCAAAAGATCATTTACCAGTTAAAGTTACATTGACAGTGGAAGTCTGAAAGTCAAGGTTCTGTGCCCAGATGGCCTTGGCCTTCCGACCCATCTTCAGAAGCTGTGGTCAACGTGGGCCGTGTCTGTGCCGTCGTGCGTTCTGGATGCTTTGTGGTGGATGCTCAGCTCTCTGGTGGCTGAAGGTCTGTGGGACCACGACCCGTGGACTCCGTGCAGGGTGCAGAGCACGTGGCCATGGAGCGTCTGATGGCTGAGCGAGGGAACCCCACAGACAGACGCAGAGGAGGAGCTCAGGCGTCAGCTCGCCGCTTCAGGGATTGGAAGGGAACCCCACAGATAGATGCAGAGGAGGAATTCAAGCGTCAGCTCGCCGCCTCAGGGATTGGATCCATCAGTTTGATGGACTGCCTCTCCCAGGTTGGTGATGTGTCTGCTGTGGTCTCAGCCGTGATGTGGACCAGCTTGTCAGGCCTGGGCACGCAGATGTCTCTCCCTGCCTTGCGGGAGGGGCGGGGTATCCGCAGGGTTTAGAGACAAAGTCGACTTGAAGGCGAGGAGGTGAGAGCCCGGCCGCTGCAGGGGCGCGTTGACAGGCGCTGAGTCCTGGGCTACCTGCCGCTGGCACGGGCTCAGACTCTGGAGACTCAGGCAACGTAAAAACGATCTTTTAAGATCGGAAGTCATTGACCTTGCGAGCTTGTATGGGTTTTAGGTTATCGTTTTATGTACGCAGGTAAGTTTCCTGACTATTTCCAGGGATAATTCCACGGTGGAGCCGGAAGCTGTTGTGTGATGTGCCCTGTCACTCTGGAGGGCCTGGCCCCCGTCGAGCTGGGCAGCTTTCAGCGAAAGACCACTTCCGCTGAGAGGAGCTACCTTTTCCTTCCCCCCAGACTCCGAACCCTCTGTCCCAGCTCTAAAGCCTGGTTACAGCACAGATTCCTGATCAGTCCCTCCTTCTCCCTTTTCCTCTGATGGAAGCAGCATCTCAAGCCTCTGGGAGGGCAGCTTATGGGGGCGGGGGGGGGGGGCGGGATCAGAGGACACAGACCCAACCATCCGCTGCAGGGCTGAGCCTGTGAGCCGCGTACGGGCCGCCCAGGGGTCGCGGTGGCCCTGCTGGAGCGTGTCGCCCACCCTGTCACCTGTCCTTTCTGGGAGGGGCTGGCCCACGTTGTAGTTTCCTTGTAGACAAGTCTTTCTGAGCAGACCTGCTGGTCCTCCCAGCTGTGAGATGCAGCCCAGGAGGAGGAAAGTACCGCGGCCTCTTGCTTTCTTGGGCACCCGGGCTCTTCCCTGGGCTCCAGGCATGTTCTCAAGGCCCACGGGCCCACCTGGCCGTCCGGTCCTTCCTCAGCGTGCCCTCGGGATTCTTAGAGTAGTTACTGGATTTAACTGAAAAGGAGTGTTCTAGCGGAGTTTACAGCAGGCATAGTTTGAGGGAAAGCCAAGCCTGCTTTTCCCACAGTCGGAGCCACTTTATCGCCCTTACCGGGTGCCATGGGGCCTCCTCCCCATGGAGAACGGTCTTTACACCTAAACTGCCTCGCTGTTAATGCCACACTTCACTTCGGCTCTGCCCACCCTGCGCCTGTCGCTGCTTGGACCACAGGGGTCCCCACTGCAGGCCCCCTCCTCAGACTCCCGCTCTCACCTGCCTTTCCTTCTCTGAGCAGCCTGGACTCTCGCTGGGAACACCCGGCATCTGCAGCTACAGGCTTCCCGGCCCGGAGGCTCACGAGATGCCGCCTCTGTTCCCACGCGTGCAGGCCTGGTGGGCCAGTGGCTCGTGGCCGTGGCCTGCAGGCCTGACGGGTGAGCACCGGGCCCCCCCTCGGTGCTTCTGCACAGTTCCTCACTGTGCCATTAAAAGCGGATGAGAATGGATTTGTTCATTCTCACTTCAATTGCTTATACATTTCCTGATTCCAGGAAACGTTTAAGAAGTTTATTCACCTGTGTGAGTAGGGAGGGTGCGGCCTGCCTTATGATGTCCTCAGTGCAGTAACGGATTTTCCTCCCAGAAAGCAGGTTTTAAGTGGTATGGGGGACCAGCCCTGACGAACCAAAGCCTGTTTTCCCAGTTACACATCTAAAATAAGAATCAAAATACTTTAGCCACACCTCGTGACTGCAGGTAGAGTTGTTTCTCGGTGGAGGTGCACGTTCTGAGTCCCCGATCCGGGCGCTCCGAGTGGGCAGTGGGGAAGGACAGAGGCAGCCTTGCGTGGCCGGCGTGCGGTGCCTCCTGTGAGGCCGGGGAGAGAGGCCCCAGGAAGCTGTCCGCTCCTGACTCCCCTCGGCTACGTGTCCTCGAGCATCTTCTCCCGCTTTTGAGGCCCAGAATCCTTGACGGAGCAGGTGGGCAGGAAGACAGGCACTTTTTAAGATCACAGTCTGTTCAGCCCTTGTTTTGGCCTCGAAACCTTATGACTGGGCTTTGCTTTCTTCAAGTCACGTAAAAGCATGGCTAGCAGAGATGTGGTTCTGGTGGCACATGGGGATGTACTTTTAATTCCTTCTCTTCCCAACCAATAATAATATTGAAATTTTGGGTAAACAACATTTGAGAGGTACTGAAACTTGAGATTCACTTAACTGCTAAAATACTACTCTCTTATCCACAAACCACCAGTTACAAATGTTTCCATGCCCAGTTCAGTTGACAGCAAGAGACTTTGGAAGGTTATGAGCCAGGAACTAGTAAGAGATGCTGAATGCCTTCTCGCCCTCCCTGAGCTGCGGACCTGAGCGTTTGCCTCTAACGTTACGTTCTCAGGGTTCAGAGACTGTGGACCCCAGTGTCCAATCATGCAGAATAATTGTGCACAAAGCTTCAAGTGGCCACAACGCAATGGAGCCGTTGAAGGCTGCCTTCATCCAGACCGTGGAATAACCAAGGAAAAAGTTTGAGCTGAAATGCCGAGTGGAAAAAGCAGTACTGAAAAATGTACAAGCAGGATGGCCACAGCCACACAGGTGAGAGAGCAGCGGGTGGAAGTCCCAGGCTCGTGCAGCCCAGAGGTTGACCTCGGCTGTGCTCTGATGGTCGGCCTGCAGGGGGGGCTTCCCCCAGTGTTCGCTGATGGGCATTCTTCACCTGAAACTGGGAAAAAAGGAGCACGATTGCCACAGACCTCAGAGGAGAGAGGCCAGTGTTCCCACGGGGCCTCCAGTGGGAACGAGGGGTGGGAAGCCTGGGTGTCAGAGCTGAACTTGTCCCCTTGGCAAATGTGTCCCCTTGTTAGAGTCGAGAGCCGTGTCTGGTTTTGCGGTCGTGTCTGCCGAGTCCTGTCACCGTGGCAGACGAATGACAGGTGATCAGTGCGGTCGACGGGGCCTTAGGAAGTCAGGCGCAGCGACATCCAGAAACCCATCTCTTGTGTGGGATGACCGTGGGCTTAAACACATTTGTACAAGAAGCCTGTGTCAAAGGTGAAGAAAAGGAGGAGAGAACTGTGATACTTCGAGTCCTTAACGTGGATCTGAAAACCAAGTTCCGGAGCAGACCCGACCCAACAGCACTGCCTGTGGGGAGGCCCCGGCGCTCGGCTGTCTGAGAGTCAGGCCGGGCTCCTCTAGTGCACAGAATCTGGGCTTGTGTCGGTCACTGCTGAGAAACGGCTGTGACCACGCGGACCGCGGCAGCTTTCTCCAGAATCTCCCCGGTCCCATGTGGGGTCCGGTTCCCGTGACGCCCAGAGAGCCGTGTCCAGGAAGAAGGGCCTGTCACGCCCCATCTCAGCGTCTGGACACCTGAGGTCGCATATCATCACATCCCACGAGAAGGCAAGCTCCTATGTTGGGAATCAGCTTTTAGCCGCTTTGGAAGAACTGTTTCTCTTTGAATCGGAACACATTTTGCCGCAAATACAGTTATTTGTCATGCCCGTCATCAGCAAGCGAAAGTAATTCACTTTAAGGATTTACTTTAAGCTTACAGAAAAGGAAGAAACATTTATAGCGATATGGAAAGGAAGACATTTATTTATCAATAAACTTATTCGTTACTTATAATTAGTATTTATATATAATTTTAAAATGAGAAGACTTCTGCCCAGCCCCTTAGCTTTGATGGCCTAATGTAAGAAAATAGAATGGAATAAATTATTCTATTTTTAGTTTTTTCATCACAAAGAACGTATGAGAAAATGACATATGATTCATTTCTCCTAAATTTGAATATTTATCCTTAAGTTGCACAAGCCTGTCTTTAGGTTTGGAAGTCACCTCAGTGCCGGGGGACGCTGCAGCCAGCAGTGCTGTTTGGGCCTGAGAGGCTAGAGGACGGGTCTGCCCTCCCGTGTACGTCATCCTCCGTGGGACGAAAACGCCGAGACATTCAAAACGAAAGGAGGGTCACCTGTGCTTTTGAATAACAGACACAATCTATGTGAAGAACTGGGTGCGTTGGGTAATTCTAACCTGGAGTGTGGTGTAGTTCACCCTTTTGGATAGAACGGTGGACCCGCTGTCCAGGATGGGGAGAGGGGGGAGTGGGGGAACAAGGAAGGGGACAGTGAGCGTGGGGACGGGTGTCGCAGTTGCTGCCCCGTCGGTGCCATGGAGTTTCCCGAGGCAGGCACCCCCGGGCCCCTCCCGCGTGCGCCCTACCTGTGCAGGGCCGCGGCCGGTTTTCCTGGCGTGTACTTGGCTGTTCAGACTTCTGGACAGGAGAAGGTGAGGCCGACCCCTCTCCTTGCCTCCTGTCACTGCGTCTCAGTCATCTTTTAAAGTACAGAAATGGTCTCAGATTCCAGACAGGGCTGGGATGGAGTTTTGTGTCCAGGACACGTAGGTGCCTGGAGTCCAGTGACCACAGGTGGACAGGAGGGGCCGCGGCGAGTTTCCCGCCGGCACCTCTGCCTGCCATGCCAAGTGTTCGTCACACAGAGGAGCCCAGATGTGCAGAGCACCGAGCAGAGCTGCTGCTGTCCTGTGGTGCTGCAGGCTTCCTCCTTGAATCAGTGCCCCTGATACAGAGTGTCTTTAACTCAGCCTTTCCTAGCCACACACGAGAATTAAAAATGTGCTGCAGGGTCCTTCCTGTGCAGCTTCTGACTCTGTTCAGAGTGCGTAGGAGCCAAACGATTGTAGATCTGCACCCCCCTCCGAGGCATAAACTAATAATTGGTAGTTTATGACGCTTACTCCAGACTCCCCCCCTCCATGCCCCCCTACCCCCTGCCAACCCTGGAGCTGTTAGTGACACTGGGAGCTCCGTTTGCTCTGAACATCCAATTTTTAGTTTTCAGTTTTCTTCTGATGACTTTTCTGAATATATGAAAAAGAAATGAAAGGATTGCTGATTGTTTCCAGCAAACAGAGCAATTAAATTCAGAATAAAAATAAAACCTTTCAAGAGTAGTTGAGAATAAAAATGAGAAGTTTTCTTACATAATGAAAGAAATGTCATATTCAGATAAATCAGCAGGAGCATGAAGACGTTTCCTTAAAGAAATTTAAGGATTTCCTGCACTTCTGTACATGGTGAAACTTCTGCCACATTGTCAAATACAAAGTATTTCAAATTAAACGCTAGCTTCCCAAGGAGAGTCTTGAAGAGATGGACAAAATAGATAAACCAGGACATCCAGTTTTGGGGGAAGTTTATACATTTGATGGCCTCCCTTGTAGAAAAGCACGCAGAAGGATCTAACTTTGGGTCGGTTTTCCATCAGCAGAGGACCCTGTGCTGAAGCTGCGTTGCCCCCAGTCTGTGTAGCAGACAGAATGGGGTCTCCTGAACACATCCCTTACCAGTCCTGGGACCTGTGGCGGCAAAGGCACTTTGAAGGTGATCGAATTCAGGGTTGTGAGACAGGAGGTGCCCCTGGACCTCCAGGTGGGCCCCAACTGTCATCACGAGGGACCTGAAGAGGGAGGCGGTGGGTCCCCGTGATGTGAGGAAGGGCCAGCAACCCGGGAACGCGGGCGGCTCCAGAAGCTGGAAACGGCGGGGACGCCGTCTGAGGGCTCCGGGAGCAGCCGGCCCCGCGCCCCGGAGCCCTGAGGGGGCCCGCGGGCTGCGTGGAGCCCAGCCTCTGGGGGGGGGGGTGTTCTGCGGCCTCTCCAGCCCACCTCCCAGCTCCAGCCCTTCCCGGAGACCCTCCCGGCTGCCCCGGGCCCTCCCTGGGTCCTTTCACCCCATGCCTCTAGTGTCCTGTCCTTTCCCTTGCTCCTATTTTATTTTTCTTTCCATTCTTAAAACATAAACTCCCGAGCTCGTTTTTCCAGCCTCATACACGGTCTCCTGTTCGTTTCTTCCCCGGCTGATTCCTCGATGGAGGTGTCCATCCTTCTCTCACCAACGCAGCCTGGGTGTGTGCTTTCTAGTAACACGTGGAGATTAAGTTAGAGTTGGTGGAGCCTGGGGAGCACATGGGATTAACGGTTTTAAAGGCCCTGCCGCTGAGCTGCACACGCGGTTTTGTGTGAAAATGGAGGTTGGGAGTCGTCACCCTCCGTGTCCGCAGCTGTGATGGGTGTGTGCCCGCGATTCCCAGTGGCTCTTGGAATTTCCCTTTGGCCAGGTGACAAGACAGCTTTCACCATCCTGAGGAGTAACCTCTCCAGCTCTTCCTGAGGAAATAGGCACCCCTGCAGCGGAGGAAACCGGGGCCCCTCCCCGCATCCCCAGGCCACGCCCACGTGTCCCGGGCCTGGAGTGCAGCCCCTCCCTTCCGCCGCCGCGCGTGCGCGCTGGTGGCACCTCCTCATCCATCTGGAGCTGTCCGCTGGCCTCAGAGCAGCAGTCCTGAGTCTGCTCACCTCCCGACCATCAGGAGGTTGGTGATTTTGTGCACTTTTCTAATGAGCCAGGTCCCAGAGGTAAAAGAAGCCACCACAAAATACTCAGCTCTTTCTGGAAACCGCAGAGCGTCTGCTGAACTTGCTTGGGGGGGGGGGGGCGCGGGGGGGGGGGCGCCCCTCCTGACGCATGCGCAGGCGGGGGCCATCTTGGGGAAGCGAGTTTGCACGAGGCGATCTGAGTTCTGACTGCCCAGGGGTTGCCCACCTGCTCCAGTGACTGCACACGCGTGTCCGGTGCAGACCCTGCAGTGCCCGTACGTGTGCGCGCGCGCATGCAGACGCAGAGCTACAGGACGCGGTTTCCTAGGTCCAGGCGCCGGCCAGGGCTCTGAGGTCCCGGGAGGCTGCCGTGACTGGAGCCATGCCCGGAGCACCAGCCGGGGAGGGGGAGCTGGGCTCTGGTGCACTGGGCCCGGGAGGAGCCTCTCTCCTGCACCCTTTCCTTTTTCGAGCGTAAATAGGCTTCACATGTGGCCATGGACGGTGTGACACATGTGAACTGCCCCTGAAGACGCCCTTCTTCTCAGTGTGTTACTTTTTGGAGACGGGGGGTCACCTTGCGTCATCAGAAGTGGACATAAGTGATAACTTACGAGAGAGGAGCTCTCTCTGGGGAGCTTTCCCGTTTCCGTCTTACTCGGCGTCTCGTCTGCCGCCTACGCACCGTCTAGACCAGAGGTCCTCAAACTTGCCGGCACTCAGAAGCACACAGAGGGCTTGTTAAACCCAGACTCCTGGGCCTCGTCCCCAAAGTGTGACGCACCAGCTCCGGCCTGGGGTCTCCACCCTTGTTTCTCTAACATGTTCGTAGGTGCGACTGGTGCAGTTCGTCTGGGGACCACACTTTGAGAACCACTGGCTAGAGTGCAGCGCTCAGAGGTCCCGGTTGTTGCACTGTTTTGTGTTTGGGAATAACTTACAAGAAGTCAGTTTTAGGTTTTCTGTTTTATTCCTAGTTGAGTCTGATTGATAGGGTGACCAGCCATCCTAGTTGGTGCAGAACTGAGGGGGTTCTTGTAATGCTGAAACAGGGGACATTCTGGGGAGACTGGGGGGACCTAGCCGCCTCGGACATTGACTCGGCTTCCCAGACGCATCCAGAGTGGCTCCGGTACGTCCTTCCAGAGGAAGGGCTGTGCACGCGCTACCCTATGTTTCTGGGCCGCATGGGAGAAGCAGGGGCTCTTGGGACTTGAGTGATACCTGCCTGCAAAGCTCAGCCTCTTATTCTTCTGAAATAGGAAACGTAATTGAGACGTTCGTATTAAAAACATCCCACTGCTGGGCCGGGATTTTAGCAGTCTCTGCATTAACACATCTGTGATTTGGGGGAGAATATTACTGATGTGAGGTCCCAAAAGAAGTTCTGTTCTGTTCTATTTCAAAACCTTCGTGGGTTCAGCATTTTTGCGCGAGGTGCAGAGATCCGTTGGTGTCGGAGGTAACTCCCTGTGGAAGTCGTAGCCCGTAGCAGAAGCGGGGCTGCCACACAGCAGCCCACCTTCCTGCTCTTCTCCCAGGGACTGGCGGTCTCTGGAGGCTTCGTGGTCGCTACCGCTGTCCTTCACAGTGAGTGATCGACTCCTCACTTTTACCTTCAGGAAAGTTTGGGGGTTTTGGGGTTTTTTAAATAAATTTATTTATTTATGGCTGTGTTGGGTCTTCTTTGCTGCGCACGGGCTTTCTCTAGTTGCAGTGAGCGGGGGCTACTCTTCGTTGCAGTGCGCAGGCTTCTCATTGCGGTGGCTTCTCTTGTTGCGGAGCATGGGCTCTAGGCGCGCGGGCTTCAGTAGTTGTGGCACGTGGGCTCAGCAGTTGTGGCTCGCAGGCTCTAGAGCACAGGCTCAGTAGTTGTGGCGTGCAGGCTCTAGAACGCAGGCTCAGTAGTTGTGGCGCACGGGCTTAGTTGCTCCACGGCATGTGGGATCTTCCCGGACCAGGGCTCGAACCCATGTCCCCTGCACTGGCAGGTGGATTCTTAACCACTGTGCCACCAGGGAAGTCCAGTTTGGGGTTTTTTAATTTATTCATAGAAAGAAGTGTGACTCTTTCTATGGACAGAAGTAACAAGGGAACCAAAAGAAGTGGTGCCCCGGAGTGGATCCTCCTTGCAAGGTGGTTAAAGGGGCGTCCTCTAATCCAGCAGCTTCAATACTTGTGCTCACCAAGCACAGCTTGTGTGTCTTTAACACACTCAAACTAAGTGGGAATCTACAGAGGCAATAGACGTTTTTCATTTGAACGGATGTATGTTCTAATTTAAAAGCTGGTTTACTGCCACAGTAAATAATCTTCAGGGTTTTTCTGAGTGTATGTAACATCTGTGGCATAGTTGCTCGCTCACTGGGTTGTGGGCGGATGAGACATTTCACCTTGCCCTCGCTCACTGACCCTGTCTCCACTGCTGTCCGTCTCTACACCTGGCTCCCTCCCTCGGCCCCCTGGGGACACCTGTGTGCCGACACACCCATGCACACGTACACAGGGCTGACGTGCCAGCAGGAAAACACATAATGTAGTAAGATGGATTTATTTCAAACAAGCATATCAGGTAGAAATAACAAAACCCAGCACCACCGTTTACCAGCTGTGTGACCTTGGACGTGCCACTGACCTCTCTGAGCCTCAGTTTCCTCACAGGGCAGACTGTAAGGCCGCCCTCTTAGTGTTGTTGGGTCAATGCAGCAATGGCAGGTGGTAGGTACCAGTAACTGCCACTGCACTAATTAAGTGATTTTAACACGCATTTTGTAAAACTTTAACAACTCTAATATTGAGATCCAGGTGACTGTATATGACCCTAAAGAACATTAAATCTTTCAATTTTATTTAATTTTTTGTTAAAATTTTAACAATCTTAAAATGATTTTTTTAACATTTAAAATTTAATTTGAACATTTAAAACACTATGTCATGGTTTAATGGGCAGGTGTTTTCTTTCTCGGGCATGTAATGGTGCCTCTTACAGCCAGCGACCCCTTAGAATCGGTGAAACAGGGTAATTGTTGTCATTCTGCATTTTCAGGCCATCACGCACACTTACTTATTTTCATGATCCCGTCCTTGTTCCCGGACATTTCTGGTGGCCCGTGGCCGCCTTGTTAGTACATTTGGGAGAGCAATGAGTAGAGCACAGGCTTGGGCTTCAGACGAGCTGGCTTTCAGCTCTCCCCCGTCCGCTAACCAGCTACATTGCGTCGGGCGAGTCTCGGTTTCTTTATACTTAAAAGGGGAACCATAGTATTTACTGAGTAAAGTTGTTACAAAGATTAAATTGAGATCGTGGATGTAAACACAGCCCACTTGTGGGGCACGTAGTAGCTGCTCAGCTAATGATGAGCAGGAAGCCAGCCGTGGCAGAACCTCATCCACCGCAACTTTATGTGATTTCCTCTGAAGCGGAGCCACCCTTGTCCAGCTGGTGGCCATGCCAAGTGGTAAGAAAACTAGGCCTGGGGGGTGCCCACATCCGGACCAGATGGGGCAACAGGGACCAGACTTTCCCTCCTGTCCAGGACAAGCAAAACAAAAACACAAAACATGGGAAAATGGTTCTCGGGGCACCGGACGTCAGGCAGCAAGGACACTGCCCCGAGGAACGGGAAACAAGTGAAGTGGGCCCCTTAGGTGCCCGGCTCACTGCCCTGCGAGGGCTTCCAAGACACAGCAATGGGACAGGGTCGGTAGAGGCCAGTGGACTCCCTGGGTCTCGAGGACAGAGAGAAGAACTCAGGGAGGCCGGCCGGCAGGAGGACTCAGGACAGAGCTGCTCAGACGGCCCCCGGCGTGTGCAGGGGAGAACTGACCAGCACACGCGTGTGAGGAAACGACCCAAGGCTGGGAAGAACCACCCAAAAGGGTCGGCGCACCAGGCGTTGACACGGGGCCAGGCACAGAGCCTGCTGCCTCCAGCCGGGCTGGAATAGGGCACTGTCCACAGGCGTTGGCTGGAGTGTCCGACGGTCTTGCCTCTGTAGTGGGGATGTGTTGGCCCTGCCTTGGGCGCTGCTCCAGACCTGCCTAACAGATCTTAAAAGGAAGGACCAACCACCCTGTTTCCAGGTAAGTTAACTGTGTCCCAGAATAAAGTTCAAGAGTATTTGTAACAATGCAGAAATATTAACTGCCTCAGCAAGGTGAATTTCACAATGGATGGAATCCAACCAAAAATCACCACGTTTGCAAAGAAGCAGGAAAGTATGTCCCATAATGAAGAGGAAAAGAATCTATCAGAACCAACCTTGACTGACCCAGACGTTGAAATTAGCAGCAGGGGGCATTAAGCCCATTATTAGAACACTGTTTCATACGTCAAAAAAGTTAGAGGGAAGATATAAAGAAGACGGTTGGACTCGTAGAGATGAAATCTGCCGTGTCCAACGCGAAAATTACATCGGATGGAATAAAGGGTCGACTGCACTGCGAAGGAAGAGCTCAGTGCCCCTGGAGACCATGTGAGATGAGACACAAAAAAAGAATTTTCCAGAAAATGGACAGAGTGTCAGTTCTGTGGGACAACTTCAAGTCCCCAAGTGTACACGTAGTCGGGGACCCGGCAAAGAGGGGAGAACAGAAGAGGTGCGTGAAGAGATGATGGATAAAATTTTTCCAAATTTCATGAAAACTATAAACACACAGATCCCAACAGCTCAGCAAACCCCAAGCGCAAGAAACAGGGAGAAAAGAGCACAGAGGGGCCTCGTGATCAAATAGCACAAACCAGGGACAAGGAGGGCGTGTTACAGGACACGGGACACACGTGGGACAGAGATAGGGATGCAGGTCTCTGTGCATGTGAGTTACGAGCTCAGAAAGTTGTTAAAGCAAAGCACGTAAATCGGGTCCCCTGACCTGCCCGGTAGACGCCCCAGGAATACTTTGAACCAAGGCCTGCGTGAGCAACAGGAGGCTTCAAGGAGATTCCTGTAGAAGAAACGCTTGTATATGTAAATGTGCAGCTGTTTCACTCTGCTTAACAAAAGCTGTCTTCTTACTGGTCTTGTTCTGTTCATTCCTGCCCATTTTCCCTCTGCTCTCTGTGCAGTTTGCAGCCTTGAGTATTCATTCATTAGGCCAGGTAAGGTCCACCTGACTTAAGGAGAGCCTGGCTCTAATTTAACTGTATTCGTTTTTCAGAAGGTATTTAGGAAGCCCCTAGCGGCAGGACACTGGAGAGTACAGATCCCGTGTTCCTGTAGCTTGTAGGCAGTGGAAAGGCCCAAGGGACAGAAACCCTGGGGATGGAATAGAAGAGGAGAAGGAAGGAGTTTGCATGTCGGCGGTGCTGGGCTGGATGCGGGACTTACAGGTTCACCTGCCCAGGTTGCCGGAAACGCGTTTACTCCCAATACCCAGTGTCCGTATCACAAGACGCTAGCGTCTCTGATTCGGAGTGGTGGGCGTAGTTCCTCAGTCCCACTTCCCTTCCGTTCCACGCCAGCTATGACTCGGGGCACGTCCCTGACTGCTCCGCTGCTGGGTGACGTTGGTCAAGAGACAGTTCATTCAGACAGTAGAACTCACTTTCTCATCACAGTGGGAGCTTCCCAGAGCCCATCGCAGGCTCGTGCCAGAGGCCTGCACTCGGGTGGTTTCACGGGCTCTTGCTCGTGTGTGCAGTGGCTGGGCGGAGGGCACAGCCCCGTGAGAGGGGGACGGGGGGGCACGCCTGTCCGTGTTTGCAGCCAGCCCAGCCCAGGTGACACGCGGGCCCACGCCAGCCTGTCCTCCTGGGTGTCCTCAGTGGTTCCAGACACGTAGCTGGCGTGAGCTGCTCAGCCTGTGACGGCCCCTGGCGCTGATGAGGGAGCCTCGTTTCTCCATGCAGCCCTCAGAGCAAGAAAGTCATCTAACCGCAGCAACTGTGAAAACACGGGCTCTGCGGCGTTGGCTGTAGGTGGTCTCCAGGGCAAGTGACAGCTTGTCGGAGTCCTATCATGACGTTCCGTCATGTGTGTATATGGAGAGCTGAGGTTCTTTTAATAAATTCACGTTCCTTGGGTGGATACCCGAAGTTGGAAAAAACACTACCCCCAAAATCTGTGTACACCTCTGAAGTGAGGTGCAGTACAGCTGGCGCGTGGTGGGCGCCAGCAAACATGGTTGTTTGTGCTGAAGCCTCTCTTTCTCTCGCACCCACATCTCCTCCCGCCGAGCGCGTGCTCTTTGCCAGGACCCCTGCGGCATCCTCAGGCACTCCGCTCCGGCCCTCCCGCTCATCTCAGGACAACAGCCAGGTGACACTTGATACGAAGCGAGGTCACGTGGCTGCTCCCTTGAACCCTCCCCGGGGCTCCACCTGCTCAGAAGGGAGCCCTGCGTCCGCCCATAGCCCCCAAGGCGCCCCGTGATCTGCCCTCTCCCGCCTCACTGAGCTAGGCCCCAGGGACGCACAGACCGGGCCACCAGGGAGCTGGAGAGCGGGACTGGCTCCCTCCCGCCCTCGGTCCCCGTGTCCATGTCGCTCTGTCCCAGGAACCTCGACTAAGCAGCAGCCCGCACTGCAGCCCCGTCCACTGGCTCTGTCTCCCAAGCGCCTGGCCAGCACCTGACCCAGTTGCCCCTGGACTGCCTGGCGGACAGATGAGTTGATTCCAACCCCTGCTCACCATGGAAGGACAGGACTGCAGCGCAACGCAAGGAGGTATGGGCTGAAACTCAGAACACCTGGGGCCCGAATTCCGGTCGGTCGTGACCTTGATACTCACCGCCTGTCTGACCTTGGGCAAGGTCCAGCCCTGGAGCCCGGGCCCTGTCCCCTTTCCTGCAGGGTGGGTGCCTGGGCCACTCCAGCCCTGACACACAGTCGTCCTGAGAAGCGAGAGACCATGTCTGCCTGTTCCCGCCGTCCCCAGCCGAGCAGGCCTGGGGGCGAGGCCTGAGCGCGTGATTGTCCCTGGTGGGAGGGACCGTGTCCTCAAGCAGGCGGGGAGGGTGCTGGTGAGGTGAGGGCTTTCCATGCAGCCTTTTCCTCTCGTCTCGGAAGTAATCGTGGTTGTGATTTTGCCTGAAACTGGGGACTAAGTGGACTAAACCCCATAAACTTCCATTTCCACCCTTGATCCCAAACATTTTTCTCATTCTTTACTTAAAGTAGATATTCACTGGGACAGAGGAAATGGAGTTTTGCAGTGTTTCGACAGATGGCGCTGCTGGTAGCTATTATCTGACTATAAAAAAATAAATTTCAGCTTTACTAACTTAAAAAAAAACTCATTAAAAAATCTGTCTTGCGTCCTGGGATGTGATCCATTCACGTGTTTCGTCCTCATCTGACTGACGCCTCAGATGGTGAGTGGTTTTGACCCTTCTGGATAGTGAAGGCAGCCTGAAATGCAGAGGAGCCCAGCCCAGGGCTGGCCCTGATCATAGCTCCCAGCGCTCACCCAGCGCTGCCTTAGAAAACGCCACCAAGTGCTTTACTCAGAGGAAGAGAGAAGACCGTATTCGCAGATAAGTGCCGTCCATTTTGGCTCTTGACATAAATACAAATGAATCAGGACCTATCTACCTAGATGCTTTGAAGAGATGCAAATATCGTCTGCAGTGACCACACTCACAGAGAAGAATACAGTGATTATTCAGAGAGGCTGGAGGAGGGTGCACGTCTACTAGAGCCTAAGGAGAAGACGTCCCGCAGAGAACCAAGGCCCAGGCTCCCCAGCTCCCTCCCCCGGACCCACGTTTCCATCTGGCCTCCAAGCAGGAACGCTTTCATTCTGCAGCCATGCACTGGCTTCTGGGTGTGGCTTCCCTGACTGCATACAGCAGCATAGATTACAGATATTTGGCAGGATTCCTCCTTCTCTGGGAACCAGGCAAGTCATAACACCCACCGAACGCTCCGCACTGCTGTGCAGGGAGGAACGGCCTCATCTCAGGTTTCAGAGCGTGGGGCCCGAGTTCGCTGGGCTCGGCTGCCCCCCGCGAGCCATGGCCCCAGCCAGGACGGGCTTGGGATTAGAGTGACAGGCCCCCATTCTGCCACCAGGCCCCTCCCGCCGCCACTGACCAGCCCGCATGCCCAGGGTGCAGCCAGCGCTTTGTCTCGGAGCCTGACTCTGCCCTCTGCCTATGGCTCCATCACGCAGAGCGGGAAAGAGAAATTACAAAAGAAGGCGTTGGCATGTGACGCTACAAAACGTTATTGATGGGCTTCCCTGCTGGCGCAGGGGTTGGGAGTCCGCCTGCCGATGCAGGGGACATGGGTTCGTGCCCTGGTCCGGGAGGATCCCACATGCTGCAGAGCAGCTGGGCCCGTGAGCCATGGCCGCTGAGCCTGCGCGTCCGGAGCCTGTGCTCCGCAGCGGGCGAGGCCACAGCAGTGAGAGGTCCGCGTACCGCAAAAAAAAAAAAAAAAAAAATTATTAATTAGTAACCCCAAGAAATGTTGAGTGAAACAACCACAATTTTTCTTCACCCTGAGCCTCAGATCCCCACTTGTGTGCCCTCTGCTGCTCTCCACCTTCTTTGGTTGGTTCCTCCTGTTGGACGCAGGTGTCGGCACCTGCCCCACTCCAGACACTGGGGAGAGTCCCACTGGCGGAGGGACCGAGGCCCTGGGGAGGGAGCCTGTCTCCTGAGCATGGAAACGCGAGCATCTGTGTGCTCTGTGAACATAAGGAGAGGGGAGGGATATAGTGTCACTGGCCTTTTAACTACTTTTTAAGATTAAATAGGTTTCTGGCGTTTTGTTTTGTTTTTTTACTTTATTACTAGTCACTTAGCAAACAAAGAACTGTACTATCTTTACACAGTTGACCCTTGAACAACACCGGGGCTAAGGGCGCCGAGCCCCTGTGCAGTCGGAGTCGAGCATAACGAGTCCGGCCCCATCTTCGCGGTTCCCGCACCCACGGTCTGCATCCGCGCTTGAACTTCGGCAGGCCATGGGTGCTCCTGCAGCGCCACGGTACTAGTTGAAAACAAGAGTAATAACACTTGGCACTCCTGCATACTATTTAAAATCTCACTGCCTTTTGGCGGGGGGCGGGGAGGTAAGTAGTAAAAAAGAGGCAATCTTGTGTCAGAAGGACTTGAAGGGGAAAAGCAGCACTTTAGCCTGAGGTCAGGTCAGCGTGGCTTGGGTGCCCGGCAGCGTTAGCACAGCTAGGACAGGGTTGTAATTCTAAGTGACAACTAAAGGGGGAGACATAACAGTTTGCTTGGGGCCAGGTACCACACTTGCCCTCCTCCCAGCTTTAATGAGGTGCACTTCATTAGAAGTAAAAATCACTCTCTCTCGGTTCCAATTTGATGAGTTTTGGCGACAGACATAGCTGTGTGACCTTCGCCAAGAGCGTTTCTGTCACCCCGGAGAGCTGGTTCTCTCCTGCCCCTTTGCAGCCTTTTCTTTTCTGAATGTCATAGAAAGGGAGTCTTTCATTTGGAGTCTTGTGTTTGGCTTCTTTCACACGACAGCGGCCGAGATCCACCACGTTCTCCGTGTCTGTGGTCCGTGTGTCACTGGGCCGCACCCCGTCCTGTGGGCACATCAGCAGCTGAAGGTCACCAGGATGTTTCCTTTGGGACAGATGTGAATGTTGCTGCCACAGACGTTCACGTACAAGGTCTGTGTGGACACATGTTTATTTCTGTCGGGTAAATACTCGCGAGTGGGGCTGCTGGCTCCCATGGGAAGTGCATTTTTAACTTTTGAAGATGCTGCTGAGCTGTTTTCCGAGGGCGCTCTGCCCTTTTGCCTGCCCAGCAGGGTGTCCGAGAGTTCCAGTTGCTCCACACCCTGCTGTTCATATGTTGTTTCAGTCACTCCTCAACGACACTATAAATTAGGGGTTATGGTTACTATTCTCATTTTACAAATGAGGAAACTGAGGCGTGATGAGATCGCGTGCCTAGTGTGAGGCATGTAGCTAAGAGATGGTGGACTCCATTTACACGGAACCAGGTCTGTTGAAGCTGTTCTTAACGGTACTGTTCCCAAAGCTAGAAGAACTTGTGTTGCTAATCTAGGCGATTTTAGGACAGAAATATGGCCAAAAGCCAAGAGCCTAGGACTTCATCTAGTGGGTCGTGAATACAAATTGGACTATATGCAAAGGAACTTTTTAGTTAAAACGGATTTAGGGAAAGCACAGGTGAGATGAAAACACCTCTCATGTCTAAAGCTTTTATTCGCCAAAGCCAGCTTATCATGACATTTTCATATGCTTCCCCCGTCCTTGAGGACAGGGGAGGAGACCTTGCTGGGCCCTGAAACAGTGCTGGTGTTTTCCTAAGTGGGTAACGTTGCAAAGTGCGCCAAGAGCTTTCTGGACATCGACTCCTTTTTCTCTTTTCTTTATATTTGTCTTAGAATAAAGTAGCAAATAAATAAATGAATCCCATCAAATTTCTCACAACTGCGCGTGCTTGGGAAGGTGAATTGTCTGTGTTTAGAAAGCATCTCAGCTTTAGAAGAGAACGTTTCATAAGCCCAGAACTGTCAGAAGCCCATACCAAATAGTGAAGGCTGGGCCCTTGTACGTGAGGGTCCAGGATGTGGAGCCGGCTCTTCCAAGTTTAAATCCCACAATCTTTCCATTAAAATCAGAAGAAGACGTTTCCACGTGAATATGCTAAATGGGTTCTGGAAAATCAGATGCGTAGCATTCTTCACTCAACTTCAGCCCTTTACTGAGATGTCCAGGAAGGCCAAGAAGGTGGGTGGGCCTGGCTGCTCCCCGAGGCTGCAGGAAGCCCTGCCAGCCGGACAGGGCACCTCCCGCCATCCTCAGAGCCATAGGCTTGGTCCTGAGTGGGGGCCCGGGAGCCTCGATTCCGCACGCACAGGGCTGCTTTCTCCCAGCCCCGTCAGAGCCCTGCGTGCTCCGACACAGCTGCCTGCAGACCGAGGGATTCTTCCAACGACGTGACAGACCCTGCAGTGTGCCGTCATGCGTGTCTGTCAAGCAGAAGCCTTGTCACTTTGCAACAAGTGCCGGCCTGTCCGGGTGGCAGGACACGGCCATGAGGCAAGCGCGCGCACATTCCTGCCGGCGTTGACACATGCCCTGGGCCCACCGCCTCCCCAGGATGTGTGTGTGCATGTGTGTTTGCGTGTGTGCATGTGTGTGTGCGTGTGTGTGTGCGCGTGTGTGTGTCTGTGTGTGTTTTGCTTCTCTCCTTTTCAACCCCCTGCCCCCCTCAGGAGGCAGCAGTGAGTGTGAACTGTCAGACAGAACAGACCAAGCGTTCAGTGTGTCCAGCCCACTTGCGGGACTTTTCTCCAGGAAAGCTCACCCAGGGCGATTGTCATGAGAAGCAGCCTTTCAGGTCGCTTGTATCGGTGTCAGAGTGACAAGCGTGCCTGGGCTCCCCGCAGCAGACGTCCGTGCAGCCCGAGTTCCGTAGTCTGGGGACAGGAGCTCCCCGGGACAGGCCGCTTGTGGGCGACTATTCAGTGCTTCCGGCGGCTCCGGCGTTGCCCCTGGAATTCACTGTGCCTTTAATGTGACGACCTCAGCCGACCTTATCGAGGTGACATTTCGTTCCAGCTCAGCTCCTGGGGGGCGGGGGACATAGGGGCAGAAGACAGGCGCCGTTCCCAGTGGAAGAAACAGAGCCACAGTCACAGTCAGAGCTGGCATCTGCCCAGCCTCGGGCTATACAGCACCTCGGAAGACAGAAGGTTTAAGAAGACAACGCCTGTTGCAGACCGAGGGACTCCAGTATCTGGAGTTGGGATCCCCAACGCTTCAGCCCTGATACGGGCCAGGCCCCCGTGTGGTCACTGCAGCTCAGTGCCTTCCTGTCCTGCCCACACAGCCGGCCACCCAGAGCCACGTCTTGTCACTCTGGAGGCTTCGGGAGGGCCCACAGGTTGGGAATGCGCCAAGAGAAACGCTTCATGAGCGAAGGTCACCTCCGGTGACCTGGGGACGGTGACAGTGGGCTGATGGACAGCCTGTGTGAGGGACACTAGGGTCTCATAGGCAGGAGGACCTCTGCTCTGCAACCCGCCGAAGGTGTAAACTGCAAAGTGAGTCTGGTCTCAGTGCACGGCCCTGGCCTCATGCGTGCGGTTACAGACTAGCTGAAGTGAATGATCAGTTCAACAGGTATTTGTGCATCACGACTACGGTTTAGCCACGCCACACATCCAAGAACAATATATTCCATTGTCAATCTTTTATTTTGTTTTCTTTGCTTTTTCTCCCCTTGTCTCCAGGAGACCAATTAATTGTTCAAAGATAATATATAGAGGAGATTTCAAGAGCATTTACTTTGGCACCATCTCTGCCCCTTTGCGGTCTGGCTAACAATAAAGCTAAAAGTTGTTTTGTAGTGATGGTTCCAGTTGGACTGGAATCCCTTTGAAGTTCCTGCAGTTTGCTGTTGTGAGAGCTCAAGATATTATTTGACTGCAATAAAACACTCTGTGCGTTATCAAAATACGGGACACAGTGAACTGTAGCAACACGCAACGGCCAGACTCACCCCCGGGTGCCCTGCAGGCCTGGAGAGCACGGCCCGTGCAGATGAGGGTCCATCCATAGGGTCCGTCATTACCCCGAGGGCCATTCATGGGCCTTAAACTCCCTGTAGGGCCCATATCAGCAAGGCCCATTTGCTCTGGGGAGCAAAGAGCAAACCTGAACAGACCAGCAGCCATACCGAGGGCACCCTGGCCTGACCTGGTGACCGTCGGTGTCAGGGTTCAGCCTCCCGGCTCTTGCATCAGCTGACCTAAATTATTTCATGCTATTGTCACCTCTAAGGTAATATAGTCATTGTCTGGGGCTCTATTTATGCTTTAAAGTTCTTTCCCACCCACCCATGGCTGGGAGTGGTCCGTGAGCGTCAGTGGAGGAGGGTGTCCCAGGCTCTCACCTGCAGGTTTGGACCCAGTGCAAAGGGATGCTTCACTCCAGCGCTGCTCCTCTGAGGTGCACGTGTCCTGGCATCAGGACAGAGGCCCGGCTGCTCCGGACATGAAAGTCCCAGCCAGTGTGCAGTGAGTGTGTGCGTGTGCGTGCATGCACACCTAGGGGCTGTGTACATCTTTTGGAAAGCAGTTTTGTCTAGGGTGGTAAACAGCTCTCACTAAGAGAATGTGTTACTTGGCCGCCATGTTCCAGGTGTTAGAAAGGGCTGCAGTGGATTCTTGTTTTAAACAAATAATGAAACCCTCGTAGTGTTTAGTGACACGGCGACTGGGCTGTGTTCCACTGCTTGTGTAAATGAAAATATTTTAAGTGATTTTTTATGATAGGTTTAAATAACCAAAAGAAATGCCTGGAAATATATTTTGGCACAGGGAAATCCCTCCTTACAGGAATTTATAAATATGTCATGTGGGAAAATAATTATAAAATCTATTTTAATCTTCTCACCTCTGAATGAGTCTTCAGTTAAAATGTTCTCCCTGTCTGGTTTTTACCACTGTCTTGCCTTATGTGTTACCTTCCCATGTTTGATCTGAGTTGCATTTAGTTGGGGAGAAAAATGAAAGTCCGTTGAACTCACTTTTGGTTTCCCTCCGACGTGTACACGTGTCCTCACAAGACGAAAACAAGCTGAACCAGCTGGAAGTCCCCAGCTCTTCTCAGACCCATCAGAGCACTGAGGGCAAAATGCTGCCCCCAGACTGCAGAGAGAGGTGAATGCAGAGCTAGCACGAGTAGAACCTCCCACTGGGCTGGCCTCACGCACAGAGGGTGATTGGCTGGTTGCTAGAGGCTGAGCATGGACTCTTGAGAGGTCAAACTCTTAGGGCCCAGCATTCAGGGCCCCGCATCCATGACTTTTATCTCCAGGAGCCCTGCTGGTTCCCGGGGTGAAGGAGGAGAGAAGTCACCCCACGCCTTTGCTGGGGGATGAGGAAAGTAACCAGTCTGGAATGTGTCCAGAGCCCTCCGGTCCCTTCCCTCCAGGGAAGCTCTGTCCCCAGGCCTGACGGATGTGGGGGAAGCAAAGCTCCATCCCCTTGAGCCCCCTCGTCTCCCTGAAGATGGAGCAGAAAACTGAGAAGCAGCTGTGAAGGTCACAGCCAGGGACACAGACCCAGAAACAGAAGGAGAAGTAATCGTAGGATTATGCAGTATTTCCCTTCTCTCACACTTACACCACATCAGCAGCCTCCTGTGTAATTACACAGGAAACTGCAAGGTTCAGACCCTATTTAAGAAGGAGTCTCTCAGGAAACCCAAAGAGAAGTGGGGAAACAAAAGCACAGGGACCCTGGAGGACATTTTGGCCTCTGGCACCTACAGCCACATCAGACAATAAACACAGCCTCCCTCCTAGCCAGGTAAACACAAGACCTCGCACTGAAGACCCTTTTACCTTAGTTCCTTTTATCCAATATATCAAGCCCAGCTTTCAGCTACAAGACGAGCTAACAGGTGAAAAACACAGTCTGAAGAGACAAAGCAAGCATCAGACCAGTCTCAGATACGGAAGAGATTTGGGAATTACCAGACTTTAAGTTAAAATAGCTATGATTAACATGCCAAGGGCTCTAATGGAAAAAGTGGACACCATGCAAAAACAGATGGGTAATGCAAGCAGAGAGGTGGGAATTCTAAGAAAGAATCAAAAGGAAATGCTAGAAATCAAAAACTCTGTAACAGAAATGAAGATTGCCTTTGATGGGCTCATCAGTAGACTAGACACGCCTGAGGGAAGAATCAGTGAGCCTGAAGGTATGTCAATAGAAACTTCCAAAACTGAAAAGAACGAGAAAGAAGAATGAGAAAAACTGGAACAGAATATCTAAGAATTGTGGGACAATTACAAAAGGTGTCACATACACATCATGGAAATACCAGGGTGAGAAGGAAGAGAGAAAAGAATAGAAGAAATATTTGAAGTAAAAATGGCTGAGAAGTTTCCACAATTAATGGTAGACACCAAACCACTGATCCAGGAAGCTCAGAGAACTCCAAGCAAAATAAATACCAAAACATTTATGGTTGGGTGTGTCACATTCAAAGTACAGAAAGTAAAAGACAACAAAAACGTCTTGAAAGAAGCCAGAGGGAAAAGACCCACCATATCTCTACAGGAACAAGGGTAAGAATTGTATCAGACTTCTCTTTGGCAACCATGCAAGCAATAAGAGAGTGAAGTGAAAGTTTTAAAGGGTTGAAAGAAAGAAAAAAAAAACCCAGAATTTTGTGTGTAGTGAAATTATCCTTCAAAAGCAAAGGAGGAATAAAGACTTTCTCAAACAAATAGAAATTAAAGAAATTTATCACCAGTAGACTTACCTTGTAAAAAACTGAAGTTAGAACAAGTTCTTCATAAAGAAGGAAAATATTATAGGATGTATTTGTGGATGTTGACAAAGTGATTCTGAAGTTTATATGGAAAGGCAAAGCCCCCAGAAAAGCTACCACGACACTGAAGAAGAACAAAGTCAGAGAGCTGCCACTGCTTCAGTGACCAAGACAGCATGATGTCAGCAAAAGGACAGACAAATAGCCCCGAGGAACAGACCCTCCCACACACGGTCAGATAGTCCTTGACAAAGGAGCAAAGGCGTTTCAGTGGAGAAAGGACAGTCTTTTCAGCAAATGGTATGGAAACAACTGGATGTCCACATGCAAAAAAAAAAAAAAAAAAAAGAATCTAGACACAGACCTTACACCTTTCACAAAAATTAGGTCAAAACGGATCACAGACCTAAATGTAAAATGGAAAACTAAGAAACTTTTGGAAGATAATATAGGAGAAAGTCTAGATTATCTAGTGACTTTGGAGTTTTTAGTTAAAACACCAAAAGCACAGCCCATGAGAAAAACAGTTCATAAGTGAGACATCATTAGGACTAAAAACTTCTGCTTTGTGAAAGACACTGTTAAGGAAAAAAGAAGCCACCAGCTTTGAGAAGAATGTTTGCAAAACTGATATCTGATAAAGGACTGGTATCCAAAATATACAAAGAACTCTGAAAATTCAACAATAAGAAAATGAACAACCCAATTTAAAAATGGGTAAAAGGTCTAAACAGACACCTTACCAAAGGAGATACACAGATGGCCAGTAAGCACATGAAAAGATGATCCGTGTCTTATGTCATTAGGGAAGTTAAAACCATAATGAGGCACCACTGCACACCTGTTAGATACTGAAAACCCAGAACACCGAATGCTGACAGGAATGTGGAGCAACAGGGTCCCTCTCTCATTGCTGCTGGGAAAGCAAAATGGTGCAGCCACTTCGGAGGAATGTTTGCAGCTTCTTAAAAAGCTAAACATCATCTTAGCGTAGAATCCAGCAGTCCCATTGCTAGGTGTTTACCTTTGGTCCACATAAAAGCTGCATGTGACTGTTCTTAGCAAATGTATTAATCATCATCGAAAACTGGAAGCAAGACGCCCTCCAGTAGGGGAGTGGAGAAATCATGGCCCACCCAGACAACGGAATATTATTTAGCGCCAAGAAGAAATGAGCTCTCAAGCCACAAGTCACCATTAAGGAGGAAGCTTAAATGCATAATGTGCAGTGAAAGAAGCCAATCTGAAAAGGCTACGCACTGTACCATTCCAACTATACGACATCCTAGAAAAGGCAAAAACTACAGAGACGGTGAAAAGATCCGTGGTTCCCAGGGATTAAAGGGAAGAGGGGGGGTTATAACAGGTGGAGTACAGGTTGTTGTCAAGGCAGCAGAACTGTTCTGTACAGTCCTGTGATGGTGCACGTGTGACATTTTGTCAGAACCCAGAATGTGGTACAGCAGAGTGGACCCCAGTGTCAAGTGTGGACTTGAGTCAGTGTGTCGGTTTGGTCCATTTGTTGCCGCAAGGATGCTGCTCTGATCTCGTGTTAGCAGGATGGGTTGCACAGGGCCTGGGGAGTGGGGCTCACGGGAGCTCCCTCTACCTCCTGCGTCATTTTCCTGTGAAGATAAGACGGCTCTAAAAAGAGAAAGCCTGCTTTAAGGAAGGCCCTTGGACACACAGCTGAGGAGAAGTCAAAGGAAGAAACGTGGATCTTTATCGACCCGAGAAGGCGGTGGGGCGGGGAGAGGGGACCCGGCGCAGCCCTGGCACCCGCCCTGCCGTCTCGGGAGCTGTGGAGCTGTGCGCCCCCCGAGGGGAGCAGCCCGAACGCCTGGCACGGCGTCGATGCCAGGATGCTGGCCACGGCCTGAAACCGGAGAGGCCCTCCGAATCCCAAACCTCATCTGTTTTTGCCAGAGCTCACGCCACCGTGGGCCTGCCTGATCCTCTGCCAGCTGCTGTGGGCTGATCAACGGTTTGTTTCATGCTGTGTTTAAAGCAGGGGAATTAGGGACGGGGTGGTGCGTTCCGAATCCCGCTGAGGTGTCCGGCCGGGCGTGGGAGGCTACAGAGCCAGCACCCGGCTGTCTTCCCGACACGCCCAGTGGGACGCCAGCCCGAGACCCCCGGCTTCCCACCGGCAGGATGGGAGGTGGGGCCGAAGAACGTGCGTGAGACAGGGTGGAGACCGTGAAGAAATCCAGCCGCCGTTCCTGCCCGGTGAGGGGCCTGGTCCCTCTGGGAGATGCTCAGTCTGGTGGCCAGATAGGTCCTCTCTCTGCTCTCACGTGCAACCCTTGCATCCGCTGTTTCCCGGGACCCTCGAGACCAATCTCTGAATTCTCTTTCCCCATCTGATTTTGCTTAGGAGACCAGTCGTTGGGAAATGTCTAATTTTACGTCAATCTTAAAGACTGAAATAGTGACAGAGAATACTAGACATGAAACTGGCCATTTCAGAGAGACTTTCATTCCTGAGAATTATCTCCCTACTGAAAGAATCCCGCAAAACTCTAGGTCTCTTTATGTCTGTGCGTGTGCATACGCGTGGACCCACACAGGCACACACACGTGCACACACGCCCAGGCCCCCATCGGTGCTCTGGGACCCCACCCCTGCCCCCTCCCCCCACCGTCCCCAGGCCTGTCCAGTCCCTGCCCTTCCCGTCTGCTGTCCCATCCATTCAGTGTCACGTGGGCACCACACGGCTTTATCACATCGGAAAACGTAACACAGCAATGGCTTCAGAGGGCCAGCACCTCTGACACCCGTCGTTCCTGAAGCCAGACCCGGGTGTGATGGTACTGGGTGGGACTGGGCGTCGGCTAACCCAGGACAGAACACTCTTTGGAGAAATACAAAGAGGGGGGCTTCCCTGGTGGCGCAGTGGTTAAGAATCCGCCTGCCAATGCCGGGGACACGTGTTCAAGCCCTAGTCCGGGAAGATCCCACGGGCCGCGGAGCAACTAAGCCCACGCACCACAACTACTGAAGCCCTCGCGCCTAGAGCCCGTGCTCCACAACAAGAGAAGCCACCGCAATGAGAAGCCCGCGCACCGCAACAAAGACCCAACGCAGCCAAAAATAAATAAATAAATTTATTTTCAAAAAGAAATACAAAGAGGAAGTGTGCGCTGGTGTTGGATGTGTGAGTTTGCCTAGTTTTAATCTGTGCATATTTGGGAAGGCAGGACATGCTCGCCTCTGAAATCATCGGGACGATGCCCTTCATCCTGAGTTTCCGCTTACCTTCTCAGTGGCTACATCTGTGACTGTGAGCCCAGCACCCGGAGCCGCCTTCCGGGGAGCTTGGGCTGTTGGCGGTGACCTTGGCCTGATCCCTCCTGGTCACCCTGTTGCTTCACTGAGGAGCCGTGAGTGTGAAAGCTGCCTTCGGCTGGGCTTCCTCTGAACCAGGCGCGGAGGCCGGGGTAGCCTCCCGCAAGGCACCGGCGTGGCCACGTCTCCTGCAGGACTGGAGGAGCCCCTGCCAGGCCTGGCCTCTCCACAGGGCCTGGGGGGGCTGGGAAGGGGTCAGTTCAGGGCTTTGGTGACAGCACGGCCTGTGGTTTGCAGGGTGCGGCCATCAAATCTTTGCCCTGTGTGTGCACTCCAGCCTCCCGGAGGCCCGCGCTTGCTGGGAGGTGAGCAGCATGGAAATGAGCTTCGTTGTCTAGAATTTCGCAAAGCCCTGCGGCTACACCGTGAAGGGCGAGCGGAGCGGAGCATGCCGCCGGCGCCCGGCACCGAGGAGGGGAGGCGGAGAGCCTGTAAGAGGCGTGGCTCCTTGAATCCAGCCTCAGAGCAGGAGTTCTCTGTTTCAGAACGAAGATGCATTTTGTTAAGAAGTGTGAGGTACTCACCCCAGGCCATGGTTTGACCTGCAGATGACTTCGGCTTTTGGAACCATGGAATGCAGAGTGAAAACTAAAAATACAGCTGAAGACAGAAGACGTCAGGAGATGATTATCTCTGCGCTACTACTGAGCTGTTGTTACGTTGGGAAGATTATGTTTCCAGAGTCTGTGTCTGCTTAGTTTTCCTCGTTGTAAACGTCCTTTTCATTATGAAGCCGACTCGGAGAGCGTTCTGGCTTTTCGTATCGATGTACTTTTTCTCTTTCTGGATAAACCAGTTGCATTTAGATGACTGACCTGCTCGTTAACTAAGGGAAACACCCCGTCAGTTACCAGCTGTGACGCCTCAAAAACTGACAAATCCCGCCTTCCAGTGTGTGTTGCGTGGGGTGGGAAAGGCCCCCGTGACTACCGGCAAGTTTCCCAAAGCCCCAGCTCGGGTGGGAAGAGCCCACAGAAGCCCTTCTTTCTGAAATAGCTTTTCCAAATCGAAGAGAGAAAAGTGTGATCCTGGGGGCTGAGCGCAGAGCCTGCTTCTTGCCTCTGGGCCTCACGACAGCCCTGCGCTCCCTCTCCCAGCACCTCTGACCCCAATGGGTGGACGTGTGATCCTCCGGGGGCTTGGTGGGTCTGAAGAGGCTGTGTAGTGCTGGGCGGGCACTCCTGCGGAGCCCCCAGGCCTCCCGGGGGCCAGCCTCCTGGCGACCACCTGCCGTCGCTGGACGGGCTGTGACGGCCCTGGCGGAGCTTCTGTGAGGAGGCTTCCTGAGCTCGTTGAGGTCATTTAAACAGCGAAACACACAACGCACGTTGTTTCTTTTTACTTAAGGGACAGAAGGTCCCTTAAGTATTATTATTAAGGTATTACTCACAAAGTCGTTTTTCTCTCGAAACAAATGCTGATGGGAAAGATGGGAAGAGCATTAAAGATCATAGACTCTGTGTCCAGAGAGAGCCTGCGCCTGGCAAGCACGGGACCACACCCCTGGAGCCTGCAGGGCCTGGGCCGCCGTCTCCGAGGTGACACTAAGGTGACACTGAGATGAGCGGGCCGCCCTGGAGAGGCTCGGGCAGCTGCCAGCCCATCCTCCACGCCAGACGTTTCCTTAGGCCTCGGCGTTGGGCTTTCAGGAGTGTCTCCTTCACAGAGGTAGACACGCGTGTGCTCCGTCACTAATCCCGGTGGGCGTGAAGTTCAGCATGAGAATCCCTGTTACCTCTCTGGCTTTGTTGTCCTGAGAGACACTCCCGTGCTTGTGATTTGGCCAAACTCAGATGATGTGTTGTGAAAAGCAACATATATTCCAAACACCTATTTCTAGGTCGACAGTAATTTTTTACCTTAGTGGAAAATGTTGTGTTCTGATGTTTGTGTTCCCTTTTCTTCCCCCCACGTCTCTGAAAATATTCACATTTTCTGCCTATTTCTTTTTTCCAATTTACGATTTTAAAGATGTTGTTAAACCTTTTTGATAACATTTTTCAAAGTACTCTATTAGGGCTTAGAAATCTTATAATCATGCATTTATTTGCTTACCAACATACTACTTTAGCATTTTAACAAACAGTGACAGTGTCTCCTTATTTGGAAGTTAAGCCACAAAGTGACGAAGTGCTGTTTTTATACAACGTGGAAAAGAAATGAGCTGTTTCCAAGGTTGTCTTCTCTTTTGAAATAACCTTGCATGGAAGCATATTTACTTACAAATCATAAATATATTCTTGCATCTTACAGAAATCCAAGTTTCGTCCATTTGTAACGTTAGTAAATAAATGACAGGGTCGTGGTCACTGCCTCGTTTGTCTGGGGCTCACATAGGGACCCGGCTTCCCTAGAGCATCAGCCTCGAGCGGAGTCGGGGAGATTCGGGAACATTTCCTCGGGGTCTGAATGGGGAGAGGACCCCAGCCTTCATCAGGAGAAACCTAAGCAGGACAGTGAGTGTGTTCGATCCTCTTAAACTGTCCAAGCTACTGATCATTGGGGCGCATTTTGTCATTTTTTATTGAAATGGCCACCTTAGAGGAAATATCTGAGGAAGAAGAAAAAAGTAATACAAGTGTGTCACTCGGAAAACTACAGGAGTGTGTCAGAACAACTCTCCTACCCAGTCACACCCACTGGTCTTCAGAAAGGACTGTCACCATCAATTTTTCATCTTTAAAGGGTTTTAATTCTTCCAGCATGCTCATATGGTTTTATAAAGCCCCAGATGCCCGGCAAGTCCCCTTGGTGTTGTAGGACAAGATTGCTGTTAAAAAGTGTCTAGGCTCTGTCAGCTGCTTCTCGCCAGCTTCTCGAGGGGCCCTGGGAAGCGGTGTTTACACTGAAGCCTGAATTGATGGGGCCAGTGTGATGCAGTCGGGTCACAGGGGCAGCTGCTTAGCTGGGCTCGTCAAGCGCTCCGGTTTCACGGCGGTTTATAAAGGAAGGTCTGTAGTGATAACATCTGGCTCTTGAGCGTGACTGCATTTTGCCTCTTATGATTGAATGGAATTTAATGGTGGGAGGAGAAAACCCAGGGCAATCTCATTCTTGAATTATGGTTCCAGATAGATTAGGCAGAGTGGCAGGCCGAGCGCTCTGGGTCGGGCCACCTAGCAGAGTCTGTGGAGCAGACTGGCTTCCTCTGCTCTGCCTCCACATGCCGCCGACCCCCCCCCCCCACGGCCAGCATCCTTGCCGAGCCAAGGGCAGGGCCCCTTCGGGCGCAGCCGCGCCCGGGCTCCGGTGCGTCCCCGTCCGGCTGGGCTCTGACCTGCTGGACCCCGCGGGCGACGGGCTCAGCTGAAGCCCTTCGCCACCGGGTGCTCCCTGAACGGCGGTGCGCCGGCCAGGCTCCTGGTGTCAGAGGTGAGCTTCGTTCCTGATTCCGCCGTCATCCAGTGAGCTCACTTTGCGCCGAGGTACCAGGACACTGTGACCTCGGGGAGCTGTAGACGCTAGAGGGGTCGCTCCTCCGGCGAGGGTCCAACTCAGATGGGACCCCAGCCCCGGGGTCCTGGCATTCTGTGCTGCTCAGCGGTCCCGGCCCCACAGGAAAAGCTGGTGGTGTGGGGATAAACTCGTGCCGCTCGGGGTCTTTTAAAGTCCTCTTCACTTAGCCTTTGGGTCTCTGAGTGTCTGTATAACTTCTTAAATTTGCAAGAACCTCTTTTCAACCTCGACAGGTGGGTAGACCACACTCAGGTAAGTGATGGCGGGTGGTCCCCTCCCAGTGCAGTCAGGCCGAAGAGCGGGAGAAGGGGCGGGTCTCTGACACTTCACTTGCGCCCTGTTTCTCCACAATTGTGGACAGTGTTCTTGGTCTTGGCGCAGCTTCAGGACCAACAGGGGAGGAGCCCAGCAGCGGCACAGCACAAAACACAGGGGCTGCGGGAGGAGATGCAGGCGTGGAGGCTCCCAGTTCCAGGACCTCTCAGCTGCCTGGCCTTCGCGGGCTCCCAGAGCCTTTGTCTCTTCAGCCATAATGTGGGGCAGGTGCCAACCCACTTACCTGCCACATCGTCACCCCCGCATCCTACGAGGTCAGAAGGGATCCACGTGGACCCAAGCCCACCTGAATGGAGGGGTCTCTGTCACCCCTGTCTGTGGTCCATTTGGCCGACACCTGTTATTGTGACGGGGTCAAGTTTAGATCCTCTAGGTCACTGAAATTCGAAACAGGCTCCCCAGAAGGAAATGTTCTACACATTACCTAACTCAACTTGGTATAACAAACCCAGACATACCAAACAGCTGGATAAGGATGGCATTTATGAGCTTATCTTAGCTCAGTGGGATCTTCTTCAGACAGCACACTTCCTCATCACACTTAAGACATGATTACATGTACAGAAGTTCTGTTTTTCTCAGGTGGCAGCCGTCAGGTGGGGCAGGCACAGGTACAGACTCCGCCCCCTTCATCACCTGTCGCTTCCCTCTGCCCCATCTCAACCCAGTGACCATCCATAAAGGCCAGGAGAGGACAGGAGGCCCTCTGCTCTGGTCCCAGGGAAAGAGGAAGACCAGGCAGGACCCCAGGACAGCAGCAAACTGTCCCGTATCATCCCCATCAGGGACTCCTTCTGACCCGAGAAGAAAAATGGGAGAAAGTGTGTAAAGTGAGCCTAAGATAAGCCTTTCTCCACTTGCCCTAAAAGCCCAGGGTCTGCGGCCCTTTCCCTTTTATATTAATTGTCATTATCATCCTCAATTCCTACGCTGGCCCATTACTTCTGCTGCACATGGAGTTGAAACCCTTTAAAGTAATCGTGATTATACGCTGTGCGTCCTTAAAAGCATAAGCCACCTTTGAACACCGTGGGAAAAGATAAAGTCCCAACTACGGACTCTGCGAGTTACAGACGTGGAACGCCAGCTGTCCGTGGACAGACATGTATTTATGCAGCACATGTGTTGTGGGTAAGCGATTCTGGTGAACCCCACTGGAGTGAAATGTCAGTGCTAAAGTTAGGACTATTTTAACTTCCGTTTCAAAGTGTTTTTACTGCCCTATACCTTCCATATCAGTGAGGTAAAGACATCTCTACCCGTACATGCAGCCTTTTTAACGCCACACTCGGATTTTTCAAATTAAATATTATGCTTACACACTAAACATTAGCAACGTTCTCCTAACAGTTAGGCCAGGCCTGCAGCTGACCGGGGAGTAGCTACGTGAGGCTCAGACCTTCAGCACCGGACGAGCCGCACGTCACATCCCCTCTGGCCCTTCTGCGCAGACTCAAGCGAGGATCACTGTCGACCACTGACGGTTCGGGTCGTAAATGCAGAGGTTGGGCCAGACGCGGTGGAGGGAGCCTCCTAGGGAGGAGGAGATGCCTGTTCATCTAAGGCTCTTCTCAGGGGAGATGACCCCTTTCCAGTGGGGAGAAGACCCCAGGCTCTGCGTGAGTGAAGGGTGACAGGGGGAGCTTGGGGGGTGCCTGGGAAGAAAGAAGGTGCACACAGGGCTCAGAAATCTCTGTGGCCAACAGGCTGGCCCAGGCTCTCTTGGTTTTGACCAAAGGTTGATAGAAGATTCAAGTAGCAAAGAGCAAATTCTTGATCTTAAAAACAAATTGTTAAGATCCAAAGTTGTTTTTTTGGAGTAAGAATGGGTAACATTTCAGAGTTAATTTGATAGAAAGAATCACCAAAGTAAAAACTGTACTGGGTTCCTTTTTTTTGTTTAAGCAGCATTTAGCCTTATTATTGTCAAAGAAGCTATACCAGGCGGTACGTGCGGATACTGAGCGTTTATCCCCCACATCCTCTCTGGGTGCTGGCGGTGTGCGCAGCTCTGCCCTAGGCCCGGGGGCGCTTGCGTCCTGATGGGCGACACAGCTCGTGACGGAGGACAGGCGGGGACACGTGTGCTGTGAAGGATAAAGCAGGAGATACGGCCGGGAGGCCTCTGCAGTAGTGAGGGTGTGCGCGGGCCGTGGCGGAAGTGACCTTCGGAGGAAGGGCGTCCGAGGGGCCCAGGCCCCGAGGCAGGTGTGTGCTTGGCCAGCTGAGGGAGCAGCGGGGGGCTGGTGGCCTGGCGCAGGGGGAGTGGGGACAAGGCCACGGCGATCCCCTCCGGCCCTGCAGGCCGTCGTCGGAGCCAAGGGCTCCCGGTGGTTCCCACGGGGAGGGGCCCCAGCAGCCACCGAGCCCAGAGGCGTCGTCTGGCTGCTGGACAGACTGCGGGGCCGTGTGGCTGCAGGGAGAGCAGCTTGGCTTCCTGCTGCCCTAGGAAGCTCTGAGGGCTTCAGGTGCGGCAAAACAGGATGGGGTGCTGGGAGGGGTCCCCAGTTTAGACCGGGCTGGGTTCCTAAAGGGCCGCCGTTTCTGGGCCGACGCCCTGCTTCCCCGTGCCCCACCTGCACGCCTCCACGCCCGAGCCCCTCGCTCCCCAGGCTTCCCAGCAGATTTCAGAGGCACCCACGTGGGCTTCCTTCGCTCTCCTCCGCCAGGGCACGCTCCAGAAAGGCTACCATCTGGCCTTGAAACCCACCTCTGAGCAGTGGGTTCTGTGGCATAAAAAATGTTACTTTCGGTTTTACACCTCCCCAAAGCATGGCCTAGAAGGAAACGTCATATGAAGGGACACGGTGGTACCTCTTACGATGTCGTAAAATAAACAGATGCAAATCTACACCCGCATTCTGTCCATCCCCTCCCGAGGATTCGTAAACTCTGAAAGGTGTGCTTCTGAATCCTCGTTACCAGTCAGTTGTTCAACAAGCGTCGTTCCTCCCGGCTGGCTGCCCCCCTCATCTTGCCAGCTCAGGGCACAAAACGCTCGTCGGGAGTAATCCCCAAACTTGCATTGTCATCAGTCAACGGGGGAAATACTGGGATGATTTCTTTCAGTTCCTCTTTCTTTTTTTTTTTTTTGCTGCCCCGAGCGGCTTGCAGGATCTTCGTTCCCAACCAGGGACTGAACCCGGGGCCCACAGTAAACGCGCAGAGTCCCAGCCACTGGGCTGCCAGGGAACTCCCTTTTTTTTTTTTTGTCAATTCACCTTTTCTTAAATCGAGGCATTTTCCTGGGTTTCATGACAGCGCCTAAGTTAACATTAGCTGTGGAGGCGACATTTGCGATCCACACGAATGTTTATCTTCCAATACTCCCGCAAGTGGCCTGAGAACATGCCACCAGCATCCCCGACGGCCAGGCCCTCCCTCTCCCGGCCCGGCCCCTCTTCCCCGGGACAGAGCCTGCGCCTGGGCCTCCCGGGGGTGACGGGCTCAGCTGAAGCCCTTCCCCGCCGGGTGCTCCCTGAACGGCTGCGGCCCGGCTCTGCTCTCCTTCCGCAGCCCCCAGGCCCCGGCCTCTCGCCGCCCGCCGCGCCCCGAGCCCCCGCGTGTCGCTGGTTCCCGGCCCTCGTCTCCTCCGTTTCCCCAGCGTGGGTCTGGCTGCAGTTCTGATGGCCCTGGGCCTTCCTCGTTTCCTCCATCTCTGTCTCTCCTCCCTCCACCGCCCGGCCTATAGGTGTGACCCCGGCTCCCCCGGCCACCTGCCTCTAGCCGGACGCCAGGCCACTTCCCAGGCGGTGAGGAACACGCGGCAGGGGCCATCCTTCCCCCGCCCCTGCAGCCGGACCGGCTGGAGCGCCAAGCACGTGCTGGCTTCGCGGTCACTCTTACCCAGTGTCCTGGGTTGGGGGTGATGGAAGAACAGCGTCCCCCGAGGAGCGGACCAGGGCCCGACAGGACAGACGGCCTGGGGCTCGCCTGGCTGGTCAGCGTCCGCTGCAGCCACGGGCCCCGGGGGCGGAGGGGACGCGTCTCTGCACATCCCCCCGGCCCGGCGGCAGGGGCCCGGGCGCGGTGAGCCGCTGACCGCGCCACCAGCACACCTGTGCCGTTTGCATCAGGTGCCTCTGATTTACGTCCCAGACCCACTCCCGGCTTATCGTGTGGCCCCCGGGCGGCCAGTCAGCCATTCTGTTTCCTCCTGTACGTCCAGTGGAGATAACACTGACCCGCGCCGCAGGGTGTCGTGAACTTCAGTAATGAACGGTCGTGCGGCACTTTGAAGATGCGAAGCTGCGCGCCTGTGTAAGTGCCTGACGACCGTCCTCGCAGATTATCGGACCCTCCCGGCCTCCTGGCTTGTCGCTCCCTGGCGACAAGAAGCTCTAATAATAGCCCCCGCTGTGCAGGCCACTCGGGTCTAAGAATGCAGCCCCCAGTGGGTTTACAGGTTTAAAGGACGTTGACGAGGTCTGTGCTGAGCGGTGGCCGTCCCAGGGCTCCCGGCACTTTTCCAGAAGCCAGGGTACTGTTGGGGCCGCCTGCCCCTCTGGTGTGGTGATGCTGCAGGTGCCTGCTGGGCTTGCAGTCTCCTCGAGCCGTAGCTCAAGGTCGGCATGGGAGAAAGGGGGCCATGTGGTGTGACCAGCCCTGATCACACACAAACCCCTGGGACCCGCCTGGAGGGGATGTGCCCCTCACACCTGTGTCTCGGGCAGCTGAGAGCTGCGGGCACTGCGCGTGAACGTGCGTCTTTTGTGTCTTTTGTGGTTGTGTCTGTTTTAAAAAGACTTTACAGCCGGCTCTTGGTTTTAGATTTGCCGTCATCTTCTGTGATGTCGTGTTGCCTGCATCTCACAGACCAAACCAACAGGTGGGTGGAACTCAGGCAGCTGGTGGCCAAGAACCAGAACAGGAGGAGTCCGTAGCCAGCCTCTGCATGCCCCCCGCCGGCAACTCTTACCAAGGGGTGATTCCCACCGGTCTCTCTCACCCCCCCTTTCTTCTGCCAGATGTGCCCCTCATCACCCCTGTGTCCTCTGCTTTTCTGGAGAAACACACGCTATCCGAGGTGTGTTCAGCTGGCCCAAGTTCACCATGGCAAACGGGAAGTCTGACACGGGGTTGAGGAGGACCAGTGATGCAGGAAGTCCACACAGGCTGGGACAGCTGTCACACGCTCCATGGCGGGGGAGGCCATGCCAGCCTGTCCACCTTTACATGACGACAGCTGCCATTGGAGGAAAGAATGAATTCTGCATTTTTAAACATTCAGCCTCCCGCAGTCCCATGGTGGGTGACCCGAGGCTCTCATAGATCGAAGATGCTCACACCCACGGAAACCAGAGCCTTCTCTGTGATGGGCCTGGTGCAGAATGTCAGTGTGGCTTCAGGGAGGCACGTGCTGTGCCCCGTCACGTGGTCCCTCCACGGCACCCCCATACCTGTTTCTCCTGAGGAGCCTCAGCACAGACTCCTAACCACCCTGGTGGCTGTGATCGTGATTGGACAGATTGCTGCCTCACCAGGGAACCCGTGGCTGGACATGAAAATGTGACCCTGACTCCAGAATTGTAGTTCACCGAGACCGTATACACATGGCCAGATAGAAAGCTCTCGGGCCATATAAACGGATATCATTTGACTCTTCTGTCTAGTTTTGTATTTAAAATGTTAAGGGCTTTCAACCTTAAATAATAATAATAATGTAAATATTTTACTTAAATGGGAAAATTCTTCACTTAAAAAGGATATCTATAGGGCTTCCCTGGTGGTGCAGTGGTTGAGAGTCCACCTGACGATGCAGGGGACGCGGGTTCGTGCCCCGGTCCGGGAGGATCCCACATGTCGCGGAGCGGCCGGGCCCGTGAGCCATGGCCGCTGAGCCTGCGCGTCCGGAGCCTGTGCTCCGCAGCGGGAGAGGCCACAGCAGTGAGAGGCCCGCGTACCACAAAAAAAAAAAAAGAAAAGAAAAAAGGAGACCTATATTTGTCAGTTGAACATGAAATAGTTGGATGAGTCACAGCTTTAGAAATTTGAAAGAATAAGCGCAATCCTTGCATTCATCCCTGCTTCTTTCTCTAAATCCAGTGTATTGAGTCTTGTGGTGTAAACAGCACCGTACTGGATGCTAAGCACACAGAAATTAAGGCTCAGATACCACCTAGAGAACTGGCTGTGGTGTGGCACCTTTCCAAAGGTAAAGGAGACTTAGTGGTTCATGTAGAAGTGATGTATTTATTTTCAAGTTGAGTACTCATGGAGTTTTTTATTGTGGTAAAGTATACATTAAATTTGCCGTGTTAACCATTTTCAAGCGTACAGGTCAGTGGCGTTAACTACATTCACAGTGTTGTACAACCATCCCTCCATCCTCTCTAGAACTCTTTACTGTCTCAAAACCGAAACCCTGTCTCCATCAAACAATAATTCCTCTCTCCCCTCCCCCAGTCCCTGGGCCCACCCTCCTACTTTCTGTCTCTAGGAATCTGATTCCCTGAGGGACCTCATGTGGGTGGAATCATGTAATATTTTTCCTTTTGTGTATGGACCATGTTTTGTTCATCCATCCTCTGTCGATGGACACTTGGGTTGCTTCCGCCTTTTGCCTATTGTGAATAATGCTGCTGAGAACATGGGTGTCCAAATGTCTGTTCAAGACCTTGCTTTCAATTCTTTTGGGTAGGTACCCAGAAGTAGAGTTGCTGCATCATATATTAATTCTGTGTTTTTCAAGGAGTCTCCATACTGTTCCCCATACTGACTGCACCGTTTTACGTTGCCACCAACAGGGTGCAAGGGTTCCAGTTTCCCCACATCCTTGCCAACTCTTGTCATTTGCTGGTTATTTTTTTTAAAGTAACAATCCGAATGGGTGTGAAGTGGTATCTTGTTGTGGTTTTGATCTGTGTTTCCATATTTGTTAGCAATGTTGAGCATCTTTTCATTTGCTTATTGCCTATTTTTATGTCTTCTTTGAAGAAACGTCTATTCAAGTCCTTTGTCCATTTTTCAGTCAGGATGTTTGTTTTATTGATATTAAGTTTTGGGAGTTCTTTATTCTGGATATTAATCCCTTATCAGATATATCGTTTTCACATATTTTCTCCCATTCAGTAGGTTGTATTTTCACCCTGTTCATGTGTCCTTTGATATACAGAAGTTTTAGTTTTTGATGTAGTCCAGTTTATCTATTATTAATTTTATTGCTTGTGTTTCTGGTGACATATCAAGAAATTATTGCCAGATCCAATGTCATAAAACTTTTCCCTCATGTTTTCTTCTAGCAATTTTATCTTTTGACCATGTATACAAGGGTTTATTTCTGGGATCTGTGTTCTATCCCATTGGTTTATTCATCTGTCTTTATGCCAGAAACACACAGCTTTGACTATCATAGCTTTAGTAATAGGTTTTGAAATCAGGAAGTGATTTCAAACTTTTTCCAACTTTTTCTTTTTTAAGATTCTGTCGTCTATTCCCAGGCCCTTGAGATTTCATATGAATTTTAGGATGGATTCTTATTTCTGCAAAGAAAAAAAAATCTACTGGAGTTTTAATAGGGGTTGCACTGGGTGTGTAGATGACTTTGGGTAGCATTGTCCTCTTAGCACATTAACTCTTCCAATCCATGAACATGGGATGTCTTTCCATATATGTGTATATTTTGCACTTGTTTTTTTTTAAATATATTTTAAATTTTTATTTATTTCTTTCTTTAGCTGTGTTGGGTCTTCGTTGCTGCGCGCAGGCTTTCTCTAGTTGTGGCGGGGGGGGCTACTCTTCATTGCGGTGCGCGGGCTTCTCATTGCGGTGGCTTCTCTTGTTGAGCACAGGCTCTAGGCACATGGGCTTCAGTGTTGTGGCTTGTGGGCTCAGTAGTTGTGGCTCGTGAGCTCAGGTTCAGTAGTCGTGGTGAGTCACGGGCTTAGTTGCTCCACGGCATGTGGGATCTTCCCAGACCAGGGCTTGAACCTGTGTCCCCGCATTGGCAGGTGGATTCTTAACTACTGCGCCACCACAGAATCCCTGCACTTGTTTTTGAAGTCCCGTTGTAAACACAGCACCATCTTTGATCATGGAGAAAAGGAAAAATTAATCTTTTTTCCTAGAGTGGACTACAGTCCAACCTGAATGATAAGCAAATTATATGAATGAGTCAGAACAGAGATGAGAACTGACACCAGTTGAGGGCATCAGGGTGATGCCTTGAGCGTCAGAGGAGGAAACCACAACTGACTAGCACTAGGGCCCCCGGGAGACCCACCTGAAGGCACAGGAGAGGCAGGGGAGCCAAGAACTCAGTGGGTTTGTGACCTGGATGACCGGAGATGGACTGGAAGGCTGCAGAGTAAGACACACAAGCCCGAGAGGTCGAGGGGATGCTTAGCCGGAACCAGTGACCTGGCCAAGTGTGGGGAGAAGGCCAGGGCAGCACATGCACGCACGTGTGTGTGTGTGTGTGTGTGTGTGTGTGTGTGTGTGTGTGTGAGCCTGTGCACATCCAACATGCAGGGCAAGGACAAGCAGTGGAATGTGGACAGAAGGAGGCCCTCAATGGTGTCTGAGCTGACAGATGTTTCTGGGCTCTGGGACGCCGTCAGCAAGGAGAACGTAACAAGTCCCGTGCGGAGGACAGCAGGTGAGCGTGAGGTGGTGGATGGAGCCCGGGGTTTCACTGATGTGTGCTTGGGAGAAAGGGCATTTGTGCAGTGACGTGTGGAGGATGGGGAGAAGGATGGACACTGTCGTTACCAGGTGGCCAGGTCTGCAGACTTCCTGACACCGTATCTCACTCAGTGCCCCCCTGCAGCCCCGGCTTCGTGAGGCAGAGCAGGGCTGCCCGCTAAAAACCAGTCCCCGGAAATGTGGACGCTGACAGTCACGCCCGTGTGACCCTGACTAAGGGTCCACGTCTGTGTCCATGCTCTGCAAGGTCAGAGATGGGGGATGGGTGACCTCGGGTGAGACCCCAGTGTGCTGTAGTCTGTGGCCCCAGGTGCCCAGGTCGGTCCTTGCACACGGCATAGTTAGAGCCTTGGTGACCCAGGAACCAGGAATTGAGCTCCCGGAGAATCTCAGGAGAACATCTCTTTCCCTTTTTGGTCCCTCCACTGCAAGGACTGGAAGTGCCCCCCGGGGCCGCGTGGGTGTGCGGGTGGCAGGCGGTGCTCAGGGGCCTCCGTCAGCCCGGCCTCCTGAACCTGTCACCGAGCGCCCTGACCTGCAGGACAGGTGTGAGCTCAGACGTGGCGGGAACAGGCCAAGGGTGAGTGTGGGCCGCTGCCTACGTGCTGGGGCAGGCTCCCTGCCTGGCCAGATCTAGGGGCGTGAGCGCTGTGAAAGGTGGTGGAACCCAGCACGGCCAGAAGTGTTCAGATGCCGCTCTGAGGGGACCGTGCCCTGCCGAGCCAAGCCTGGATTGCATCCACGAGGGGCCCAGGCAAGTGGCTCCCAGCCCCGCCTGCTGACCTGGCCCTGCCCAGGCAGTGCAGCTGGGCCTGCCCCTGAGGGCACGGCACAGCCGTGGGGCATTTTTCTGTTCCGTTCGTGTGTTCCTTTTTTTTTTTTCCAGTGTAACAGGACTCTCGCAGTTCTTTAAAACAGTCAAGAGACAATGAGTTGAGGGCTTTTCCCCTCTGGATGTACATTTTATCCTACTTGGTAATTAAGATGCAACAGAAAGTGGCCAGAGTCCCCTGAGTATTCCTGGCTCCGCCTGGTCGCGATGCCGGGGTCACGTCGCCCGTGTCCTGGGCGCCACTGGGCGGACGCTCGGGAGGGCCAGCTCCTCAAGGAGCCTCTTCCGTTTAAAGAGAGACGAGCGTGTGTCGCTGGTGGTGTCCTCAGCACGGGCGGGACGCTTGAGTGCCGCAGAGGAGACCTGAGGAGGCAGAGTGGGGTCCGGCCTTCGTGCCTGGGCTGGGTGAGGGGCCACGGCCACGGTTAGCGCCCTCGGTGCTGCGAGTGTGGTCCCGATGTGGGTGACACCAGTGTCCGCAGAGTGAGCCGGCCCGTGGGGCAGAGGCTGCAGCCTCAGAGCCGCCCTGCAGCCCCGTGGACGCTGGGGCCACGGGAGCCGTTGCTGGGCAGGGGGCGGGGAAGGGTCCAGACAGCAGGGCCCTTTCCATAAGGTGAGGGTCAGGGTCACGGGCCAGGAGAGGCCCGGAAAGGCCATTCTGTGCTTTAGGTCTCTCTGAAAGATGAGCTTGGAAAACTCTTATGAAAGTTAGTCACCCGTGCAAAGAAACAAGACACGTTAGAACTATTTTCTTAAAGGGCCGTTAGGACCATGGTATCTAAGGGGTATCTTTGAAACAACGTGAAAATGTCTTTATAGAGAAGGATGCAGTAAACTTTTCAAGAAGAGGTGGTTGGGGAGAATCACCCGGGTAAGTGGCCTTTGTCTGAGACCGGGCAGGGATGAGGCCAAAGGAAGAGATGCCCTTTGGCCGCGCACCAGGGAAATGTGGTCACTGAGGAAGGAACTTCTGGGTTGGTTGCATCTGCACCTTGTGCAGCGCGCTTTCGTGTTACAAGGTGCAGTGACAGGATTTCATTCCTCTGGGAATCGTAGCTGAAGGGCTGTGTTATTAGGAAAACTGAAAGTGTTATTGACCACGTTCCATGGGAGGCTGCGTGCACAGTGTCCCACCAGGTTCCGTGTTGGGGGCGTAATTGTTAAATTTAGAGACTGAGAATTATCAGCTATTCTGACCCCTGAATTGACCTCTGAGACTGAGTTCTCCCGTCTGTTAAGAAGCCAACGATGCATCCTTGGGACCTGGGCTGAGGTGAGTCATACGACGGTTCAAGCCCCACGGAGCAGCAGACTCCTTTCCTCCTACACCTACTCCTGAGGGGCCGTCACAGGCCCACTCCGGGTCAGGACCCCAAGGGTTGAAGGGTGCACACCTCCCACACCGGGAGGCTCAGCCCTGTGGCAAAAGCTGAAACCTGGCATATGAATGGTATTTCGTAGACAGTATTATAAGTCAACACTTGAAGCAAAATAAGAATTGTATTTACATTTCTGCGTTTTAAGAGGATGCCTTAAAATTAAGCGTATGACATCTTTATTTCTGATTGTGTAGAGTGTTGCCTTTACAGCCCTTATAGCTGGAAATTTAGAGCAGTAAGTTCAGAGAAGAGCTCTGAGAAGACTGTTCATATTTCAGGTCCTTTATCAGCAAGGTCTCCATCAGGGCCAGCAGGAAAATTCAACACACAGGCAACAGCCAGCAGTTTCCACAGTATCTCTACGCGTAGACACGTAAAATGCAGCTATTTTACGAAAACGCTTTCATGTCAGATTGTTCATGGTTTCGATGTTTCATCATTTGGGAGTGGTGATTAGCTCGACTACCCATGAATTAAGGTATTGCGAAACTAAAAGACCTGACGATTCTCCGTGCAAAACAACTCTGCCTTTTCATTAGGAGGCGATAAAGGAAGAGAGGAGAATTCAGCTGTAAACTCGTAGCATGTGTTCAAAGCCGCTCTTCGCTGGAATAGCAAGGAATACGGGTTTAGCCACACAGATGCTTGTTCTAGGCTTTGGCCGTATAAAATCAGCAACATTGTGTTGCTAGCTGTGAACGTAAGCCCTACATCATGGAGCAGCCCTCAACAGTGACATAAAATAACCCACGGAACCTCCCACGTTGCTGAATGCCACTCCGTAGGCGGCTTGAAATATGTAAGCGACTCAGAAGCACCGCATTGCAGAGGAAGGTTTTCTTCCGGTCGGGGTAGACGCTGAAATGTGCAGACACGTCAGAGACGTGGAATTCCACCTAAAACAGCTCCCCCGATCCTCTTCTCCCCGGAATAACCACACTGCTTACGTTCGCTTCTCAAGAGCAGTCCAGGGAAATCCTGAAAAGAGAGGCTACGCTAAAGCATCGCCCACATTACAGAGCTCCAGGCCCCTTCGCATCAGATGGGGCGAGAGACCGTAAAGCACGGAGCCCAGTCACTCTTTCAGCGCCTCTGTCTTGCGCAGTCGCTGTGAGCAGCACCCGCACCGGGCTGTGATCGGGTCGGAAGAGACGAGACAGAGTTCCTTTCCCTGGGGGGCGCGACAGGTGCCCAACCCCTGTGCTCCCAGGATGCAGCACTTTGGATGGGGTGCTCTGGGAGGGTGTGTGTCCTTGGGGGACAGGTGTCGGGGTAGGTCCACGTGGAGAGCTGGGCCTTCAGAGAAGGAATGGCTTGGCAAACAACGGAGATTTCTGTCTGGGGGGAGGGGCAGCACCCCAGGGAGAGGAGGCCCTGGAGCGGGGCGGGTCCCTGGAGGGCCATCGTCACACAAGTGCGCGTGGCCTGAGGGCTGAGAAAGGAGGACCCGAGCTCGAAGTTCTGGGAGAGGTTTGGGGAAGAAACATGTAGACGGAAGAGGCAGTCACAGTCGCCATGACTTTAAGCCGGGGGCGGCAGGGGTGATCGTGACAACGCAGTGGGGAGGGGGGCAGGTGTGTTTCTTGGGGGAAATGGGAGAAAGTACTGACCTTGGCTGTAAGCATTCCTGACCCATGAAACAGATCCTTGCTGAGTGCCTGCTGCGTGCTGGCTGTCTGGGCGCTCACGCCCTGGGGGCGGACGGTAGAGTCCTTACAGACTTCGGGTTGGCTGCAGGGACCCCGACGGAGAAACGCAGAGCCATGCAGGAGACCTCGGGGTGGGGAGGCCCGTGTCCGGGAAGCCCCCGCCATGCGCTGCTTGGTCCCGCCTGTGGCCGATATCCCGTTCCTGACCCCGTGGGACTTTCACTCGATTGAGGGTTGCGATCAAGGGTTGGGGAGCAAAGCAGTCAGAGTCGGAAGCTCGCCCCCGACCCCCATTCACTAACTTTGTGACCAAGCCTGTCTCCTGGTCTGCGGAATGGGACTCTGCTAGGCTGAGCCCGAGAGGTCGTGCTGTGGTGGATGGGGGCTCCGGGGGGGGGGGGGGCGCGGGGGCCCTGGGGTAAATGCCCACGTGTGGCCGCAGCGGCCGGGCGCGACGCGGTCCCCGAGTACCCGCGCTGCAGTCGGGGCAGCTGGCGCCGGGCCGGGGCAGCTGGCGCCGGGCCGAGCCAGCTGTGCTGGACGGGCTCCCTGGCGTCCAGGGTGCTCTCCTGGGGGCCGTCTGGAGCTCGGTTCCCACCCCAGCGCGGTCAGCCCGCACGCGCGGCCCCTGCGTGGAGCTCGCCGGGCCGGGGGCCGGGCCGCTGCCCTCGCGCCACATCCCCTGCCCCTCACGCGGCTCCACTCCAGTGCAGAGCTCGGCGCTCCGCCGAGGCCACCGTTCACAGGGAGAGCTGCAGCGAGGAGGTGCAGGGTGGCCCGTAGTACCGGGTGGGTGCCAGCCGTCCCTGGGGCGTGAGCAGGGGCTCGGATGGGGCCTTGAGACTCCTGTCCCACCACCGCCTCCTTCACAGAGGGGAGCTCCGGTGCCAGAACCGGGCGCAGGGCCGGCTTTGGCTGGCCTTCCTCTGCCCCGTCCACCTCCACGGCATCCCCATTCGCCGCAGGCCCTGGGGGCTCGGGCCGGGGTGGGTGGCCGTCGGGCCAGGGCGGCCCCAGGTGCCCAGAGGCCCCTCTGCAGGCTGACAGGTTGGGGCCGGGCTGAGCACCTCCCGCCCGGGGCCTCTCCCTTCGCGGGGCCGCACAGAACCCCAGCCTCCTTCTCTGGGCATCTGCTCAGTGCGCCTGTGATCCTGCAAGAGTCCGCGCTGCGCACCTGAGGGGAAGCAGCGAAACCAAGTGAGCGTCGCTCTGAACCGGGTCCAGGGCTGCGCTCCGGCCCAGCTTCCTCCCCAGACTGGCCTTGTGGGTTCCCCCTCACCCCAGAGGCCCGGGGCCTTCAGAGTTGGCGTCTCCTGGCCGAGGTGGGCCCCTGTTGGTGCCAGTGGGCCGTGTGGCATTGCTGCGGCCGCAGTCCTAGAACCACCTGAGGCTCTCGTCGGCCTCGGCCCCTTTCCGGTGTTTGTCCGCAGACACGTCATGCCCGTCGGGGGAGCCGCGCCCCTGCCCGGTGTTTTCATCCAATTACTGAGCACGAGGCACCGCTCGGAGGCGCGACGTCCCTGGGACCAACTCCTGGTGGCAGGAGGCGGCCAGCCCTGCACTTCCCGGGGCGCTTCCGGTGTCTCCTCTGCGTCGTCTCTTGGCCCCTGGTTTGTTAAGGATGATGACGCATCTTAGACGGGCACACAGTCTGCAAACATGACACGGAATGAAGGGCAGCGTCCTGGGAAGGAGCCGGTGGGGGTCACGTGACGCGGGGCGGTGCCTACAGTTCTGTGACCAGTGACTCCTCGTGTCTGCGCGCAGCTGTCATTTCCAGAAGACTTTCACACGCACTGGACTGTTATCTCAGCCGAGTTGGCAGAGTGTGACCCAAGCTCTTGTTGTATCTGTGGACACGAAAGCCACGCTCGGTCATGGGCAGCGCACAGCTCGGACCCCAGCCTCGATGACGTCGGCCGCTCTGGCTACAGGCACAGCACCTGTCAAGGGCTGCTGGGCGGCCCGTCGCACTTGGAGCCCCTCCAAAGCTTCCATCAGGTCAGCCTGATTATTTTCCACTGCATCTTCCTGAAAGGATGTTATGATTTTCTAGTTGTTTGGTGGCTGGCGATAAATCAGGCCTTTCTGATGTCATGTGAAAGGGCCCTGTGCTTTCTTGTGCAGCGGCCGCAGGCTGAAGGGGTCGTGTCGGCAGGACACCGTGGACGCGGCTGGCTTAACCCTTTCCCTGCTCGGTCAGGCACGGCCAGGCTGCCCGCTGTGGGGGCGTGGATGGAGCTGAGGGGCCTCCCTCCCACACGGGCTTCACCAGACTTCCTCCACTGAGAGGCTTGGCGTCAAATCAAGATTCAAAACAAGACAGAGTGTCCACGGAATGACAGAGGAGACCGCAGGTGATTCTACAGAAGGGATCCTTTGGAAGGGTCTGTCTCATAATCATGAAAACGAGAGGTTTCCCTGAAAAGAGGACAACGTCTAACGGCCGAGGGGTCGTGATAAAATGGGACTCTCGTACTTTGCTGGCAGCGCTCAGTTCCCACGGGTCTCCGAACGCCGCGAAGAGGTTCTCACTGGGGCACCGGTCCCGGCGTTCTCCATGAATGCTCTCCCACAGCTCTGTCCCCTGGCCAGTCCTCTGCCTCCTCCAAAGTGGGCCCCGCTTCCTGCGTCCTCACCGCTACGCCTGGTCCCAGCTGCCACCGCTACCCGCCACCTGCGTGGCCACCATCCCTTGGCCTCCCCTGGTCTCCAGCCGCTCTCACCCCGCTCGGCGGCCACGGTGAGGTCAGAGACACCCAGCCGAGCCCGTGCTCAAAGCCTCACGGGGCTCCAAGCAAAGCCAGACTCTGGACTCAGTCGGAGGCTGATAAGGTGCACAAATCTTAAAAGTAAAGCAGGTTCTTTCTCGGCAGGTGTCACACACACACACACACGCACACACGCACGCACACACACGCACACCACACACACACACGCACACACAGGATTTCGTAAAAAAAAAAAAAATTAAACTCAAGCAGGTTCAGGTGCTGTGTCCCACCCTCTTGAGACCTTATGGGGCAGAAGAGGGGCCGTGGCCGCAGGAGAGCTCGAGCTGCGCCCAACACCGGCAGGGACCCACTCTTGCAGGAGGAGACGAAGGGCAGGCAGCCCTCAGGAGGTCCGCGGTGTCCTTGCTGGACCAGAAGAGGGTCAGCCCTTCCTTGCACACACAGCAGGCGCTGGCGCAGCAACAGGCCCTGCCCTCCGCCCCGGGAGGCCCCGTGGGCACTGTGTCCTGCAGGCCCGCTGGGCACGGTCCTGCCTCTCAAGGGCGGGTGCCCAGACCTCATCCCTTCAAGAGCGGCCAGATGTTTCCAGGCTGAGTGACCCAAGCACAACGAAGTGGCAGATCTTTAGGAGGGAAGGGGATTGTGTGTGAGAGTTGGAGCATTCCGGGCAAAAAGAACTCACCCACCCTTGTAAAACACGGAGCTAGAAGTCAATCCCACACTTGCTTTCAAAAATTACATTGGCGTCAGAAAATCAGACTTTCAAAGTACATCAGGCTGAGGTGGCCAGTTTATAGCTGTGGCCCACGGGCTGCAGGTGCTCTAAGGGACCATCAGTGACTACAGAATAAAGGTGTGTGACAACATGGCTCTGCTGCGAAGGTCCTGGGTCTCGTGATGGGAATTACCCCAGGGGCCAGTGTGATCGCCAAGCTCCTCTGGGCTCCAACCACCTTGTCACCCTGTCCAGACTCAGTGGCCTTCCCTCCATCCCTGAAAGACCCTGCTACCCCCAAGCTTCACGTGACGCTTTTTCTCATCAGTCAAATAAACGTCACCGCTTCAAGGAGGGCCTGGCCCTGTTTTTCAAGCTCCCTCTCCGTCAGCTTTCTGCCCTGAGCTCCCTGTGGCTGAGGCGGGCTTGTTCACGTCTCCTGTCCTCTGCACTGTCCCTCCTGCTGAAACAGAAGCTCATGACAAGGCCTTGTCTAGTCCAGGGCTGCTTCCCCAGCGCCTAAGGCTGTAAAGCTTTGACAACAGTCAAGAGCATGTGAAATGATTACAGTAATTGCGGAAAAACAGAATACCAAGTCTGTTACCATTATTCAAAAAATGATGATCTAGAAACAGAAGTTAGGTTAGGGTGCAAGGTGAAAGCGACATACCTACAAAAGGAAAACTGGGAGACAACCCGCTTCAGAAGATGACGTTTGCATCCTTGATGTTACTCTAAGATATGAAGAGAATTGCTTTCCCTCCCCCTTGGTGATAAAAGCAACACTAGCCAGCCTGTTGTCACGATGAACTAGAAATAGTGCCGGCTGCTTTCCACGTGTAACCGTGCATCCTCACGGCAGCCTTGCCTGGAGGGCCGTGTTTCCCCACTTCACAGATTTAACACCTGAGGCTCAGAAGCACTGAGAGCTCCCCCAAGGCCACACAGCTCAGTGCCTGAGCCACAGATGAAGCCAGGTCTCCCAGTGGTGTCTGTGCTGTCCGCGTCTAAGGAGCTTCTGTTATTGAGATAAAATGTGTGCGGTGAAACGCGCAGATCTGAACCCGCTTTGACAAATGCACACCCTCACGTACCGGACACACCCTCCGTGTAAGGCCCCCCCCACCCAGGGTCCTGCAGCACCTTCCCTGTCGACCCCTTTTGCTTGTAACCAACAATCTCGTTTCCCCCACCTTCAGTTAGCTTGCCGGGTCTAGAAGCCTCACGCACGCTGGACCATAAGTGTCCCTCTGCTCTGCCCGTCTTGTCACCCAGCACTGGAATGCGTTGATGTTTCCACTTGGTTTAGTCTTCATTCATCAGAGACCTCTTTGCCACTCAAATGAATGTCCACAAAGCATGTTGTTACAGTGCTTTCTGGGGAGGGCTTGTCCTACTGGGCGTTGTGGGTGCTGGCTTCTGGTCCAGCGCGCGGCCACTAGATGGCTTTGTGACGTTCGTCAAGTGGCTTGATTTAAGTATCTCTATAGCCGTGTTCGGGAATGGGATTCTGTCTCTCTTACAGAGATGGAAAAGCAAACACACCCGGTGACCGGGCAGTGTAGCTACGCCACAGCCTGGTAAACCCGCTACTGACAGGAAACCAAATGAATGGACAAATAGAATTGTAGGAAACCTAAAGATCCGTCTTCATACTCATCTTTCCCCGCGTCCCTCAAAAACCTTACTAACAAACATCATGGCAGTCATCTTAATTTTTCCTCAGATACGAAACTCCCCAGAGAAACAACCAAAAAGCAAGAAATTGGATGCTGTCAGTGGCCTGGTTCGCCTTAGCACGCCTTAGGAAGTTACTGAGGGGGCTGCCCTGGGGGCGCAGCGGCTGGGAGCCCACCTGCCGATGCAGGGGGCGCGGGTTCGTGCCCCGGTCCGGGAGGTCCCGCATGCCGCGGAGCGGCTGGGCCCGTGAGCCATGGCCGCTGAGCCTGCGCGCCCGGAGCCTGTGCTCCGCAACGGGAGAGGCCACAGCAGTGAGAGGCCCGCGTACCGCAAAAAAAAAAAAAAAAAAAAAAAAGTTGTTACTGAGGGAATGTATGTTTGAATGACTGTCACGTCATTTCTGCTTTGGTTGGGGAAAAGGAAGGGAGGGAGGAAAGATGGTTGGATGGGTGGATGGATTGATTATTGAAGTGAGGTTTCTTAAGTTTGAGTAACCTGATGTACTATACAAGCTGAGAAAAATCCCAAAGGAAAAAATATCCCATCCGTGTCGTAGAAGCATCCACATTACTTACAATACTCTTTAGTACTAATGTTCAAAGGCGGGGGTGAGGGTGCGGGCAGATTTCTAAGGGGCCGAGTAATCTAACAGCTAGAAAGGAAATCGCCTTCCCCTTGTGTGTGTGGCGGTCACGGGTGGCCTGAGCCGGCCCCCCCGGGTGAGGGGGCGTCAGGCTATAGGTGAGTGAACACGGAGCCGCGCCTTCGCCCCGCAGGTGCTTTGCAGGTGCTTTGCAGGTGCTTTCATCCCTAGGAAAGAGGCCACCTGAAGCAGATACAGGATCTCTTGAGTTGCATTTTGATTGTCTGGAGGTTTCATGAGCTGATGTATGTGCAGTGCTTGGAGGGTAGAAAGTACTAAGTGGCAAAGGAAGAGCGGCCCGGCCTTGTGCTCCAGAGGGCCACCAGCCAGCTGTGTGACAACCCTCTTTAATCGTCCACTTAAAGGAGCTTTATCTCCTTTCCGCGGGGTTTGTGTCACCTCCTACTAGCCTGGGTCATATTTACACCCTAGATCCAGTTATTAACAGTAAGCAGTAATTTCCGACAAAGATGGTGCTGGCTTTGAAGCCTGGGATGCTGAGGTCACCAACAATCTTATCTCCCTTTCATTAACCGGCTCTGCATTGCCACTGCAAGTCAGCCCCGCATCAGCCGGTCAGAGTGACCATCAGGGAAGGAATCAGAAGCCGGAGGCTCCAGTGACAGGACTTAATCGAGCTTCCCCTGGGCCGATGCTCCCATGAGCACCGCAGATCAAGGAATGAAGCTAACAGAGAAGTGAGCTCTGCGGTCGCTATAGATGCAGGCCAGATGCAGGAAGGTGGAACCTCGGAAGTACGTGTGCTGCGAGGCTGCACCCCCAGACCTTATTGGCTTACTTTATTTAGCGCAACCATGACGCACCCACCTGTGCTTCCACAGCCCCCGGACCTCCTGGGCAGCTTCAAGACACACTTTCCTCCGCCCAGTCCACTCAGGCTGAGCCTGGGTGAGCCGGACAGGCCCCGGAGGCCCAGGGGCTGGCCGGTACAGAGGCTGGGGCGTCCCCGGGGCCTGCTTCTCTGTCCCGGGAACGGGGACGGGAGCCTGGGGCTGACGGCCAGGGACGGAAGCCGGCCTGGGTGTGGGGCACGTGCCCGCTCCACGCGGGAGCGCCGTCTTCATCTCCGCTCCTCCCGAGCACGTCTGCCTGGAAGGACTTTTCCAGGATATTTTTAAAGCTCTACTTAAAAGGAACTTGGTGTGTTTCATCCTGTATTTCCCTGTATAACTGTGTGTCTGTATTTCTTCCCTTTTCCCTAACTACGTTTGTCCTTTTCTGCTAATCATATTTTCGAAATACAAATGAAAAAAGATGCATCTCTATGTAGGCTGCACTGTAAACGCCGTTAATTGGGTTCTCCCTTTACAAAGTGAATCCTTTTTTTTTTTTAACCACCACAGGCTTTATTTACAGATTTCCAGGTGGACACCTAAGGAAGACAGTGTTCTCGTTCACTTTTTCAGAAAGCTCTGCTGTGCCGGACAGACTTCATCCGTGTCTGGGGCACGCCCGGAGGCGGATTGTTTCTCCCCCCTTGGTTTGGTAGCTCTTAGTAGCAGCTGGTTCCACATGACAAGTTCTACCAATCGGAAGTGAGTGGTCCCCAGCCCAGAAACATGGGATCAGTGGGGACGGGGCGGGGAAGCGTCCTAGAGATCCCTTCGGGCACCTCCACCCCCCTGGGGTCAGGACAGCACGTCCCGAGGCTCACCTGCGAGGCCACTGGCAGAGGCGCCCGCACCCCGGCCCCCTGGCACGGGCTGCTTACTCTGGTCCCTCTGCCAGTGGAGCCGGTGCTGACGGACTGCATTTCCCCGAGGGAGAGCCCAGCATTGTTCTCCCCGACGGCAGCCCCGCTGACAGACAGCCCCTCTGAGGCCGCTTCCTGAGCAGACCAGACTGCCGTTTTCTTCTTGTCTCTTATCGCCCCTGTCATTAGAGGAGAGGCCGGGCTTCAGCTTCCCTGGTGCTGATGTGCACAGGCGAGGGGAGGGGCCGTGCCGGGCGCCCTGACTCAGGCTGCCGCGGTGCGCACTGCTCTGGGCTCGTGGCCTCTTTGGGAAGGTTTCAGTCAAAGGACATCAATGTGAACATGAAGAGTTTAACCTGCCCGAAGGAGACAGACTCTACTGCAGACTTTCTGGGGGAACATCCAGACATTGTTTTTTCCCGTTCTTACCGACCGTCAGCTGCGCATCTCCACCCGTGACTGGGACGGTCGTGCAGCTTTACAGGTTTTCCCATCGACTGTGTTGCTGTTGTTAGCAGTTCTGTCTTTCTAAAAAGGAGCATTTCCCCCAAGAGGAGGGCATTAGCATCAAGTGACATCAGGAACCAAATTCACTGGCATTCTTTTATTCCCTTGGAAGCTCAGCTATTCCTCAATTTGGCTTTTTTAAGAAAAGTGGGAGGAAAGCGATGAACATGCAGCAGCGCTCACAGTCCGAGCCTTAAATCCTTGAATCAAGCAGGGCTTCTGTCGTCCTGTTGTCTGTCCCCTTCTCCTTATTGACGTCACTCGAGTCCAGATCCTTCAGTATCTGCACCTTAGAAATGTAACAACGTCCTGCCAAAAGAGCTCACGCTCCCAGAATGTTTCTCCACCTAAACAGATGCCCTTTGTGAGACTTACACATCACTTGAAATTAATATTAATGTTAATATTAACATTTTCCTGGGAATTCTCTGGCGGTCCAGTGGTTAGGACTCCGCACTTTCATTGCTGAGGGTGAGGGTTCAATCCCTGGTCAGGGAACTAAGATTCTGTAAGCCGTGCTGCGTGGCAAAAAAAAAAAAAAAAAAAAAAAAAAATTAAGTATTTCCTAATGTAACCTCAGTGAAAGAGTGAGAAAAAGAAATGAGACTATGAATTTTGAAAAGAAATATGATAGACTCTGCTTGACAGCTTTCACCACAGTGATTCTCAGGAAAGTGGCTGAGTATCAAGGGAATTTAATGTGCTCAGTAATGACCAAAGGCAAGTAAGACTGGGGGAGGGGAGGAGATCCAAGCCGGTGTGTTAGAGGTGTGCTGTTATCCTGATGAGGATGAAACGGCGCCCAGAAGACTGCAGTGAGCGTGTAAGACGGTGACACAGCATGGGCCCTGCTTCCCTGGGTTTTGCGTTAACTACTGTGGGCGCAGGAACTGGCCTAATGACTTTTCCAGGACCGGGTCTGGCCCTTTATCACTTCACTATAACAAGAACAGAAGCCGGGAAAGCCAGAAAAATTACTGCAGCAAAACACGCCTTCCTACCTGCGGGGGTTGCCACCCTGACCACCGGCACCCGGGCTTCAGGGCTCCTGGCTGGGCAAGCCCTAAAGGCCACCCGAGTCTGCAGGCGCCCTGGAGCCCTCGGACCACGAAGGGCCAGGGCGTCTGGACACACACGCCTTCCCTGCTCGTGCTGCTTTGCTGCTGTAAAATGCTCAGCTAACCCTAATCGAATCTGACAAGAATAAATCACAGGGTGAAACTCACCTAAGGAACACCTGTGGAAACGGGGAGGACACCAGGAGCCAGAGTCATCTCTGGGAAACGTCACCTTCACGGAGAAATGCTTCATATTTGCCCCAGGGCTTTCTCGTCTCTCTTTTAAAGGAAAGGTCTAGACCACCCAGTGCACGACGTGCGTTTGGGAAACTGTACATAAAATCATCACTTTCATTCAGCTTTGGCCCCTGTTGTCATACCGAGGCTTTAAGCCTATGAATAAAGAAGGAACTGAACGGTCAGAAGAGAAGAAAAGAACAAAACAGATGAACGTCTTCCTCGCCTGTCCTTGGAGCTGTCACACCCTAGTGGAGAGGGTTTGTGAAGAGTGACAGGAAGCACAGCTCCTGGCCTCCTTCCCCCGCAGGCCAGCCACGTGCACCTCCACTGCTGCATCCCAAACCGGTTCCCTAAAGGACACACTGGGGAGAAATACGAAAGCCCTTCGGGAGGGGTTAAGGGTAAAACAAGCTGGGACGTCCTTCATCTTTCCTACACGTGGATCGGGGCACAAGCCCAGGGGCTGGGCTGGATGTCAGGTTGGAACAGCTGGCGTCCAGAGCCACCGTTTCGTTTTAATGGAACCTCATCCGTTTCCTTCACAAGATCTCTCGGTGTAATCAAATTTGAGGGAGACAGAGCCTCGGTAGAAGGTGAAAGGTAGCTGCTCAGCTGGAATATAGGAGTTGTGCTCAGAACTTCACTGGGAAGTTTCACTGGTGCATCTCTGGTTTCAATGAAATCCTTGCACAGTAGCAACGTCTGTTTCTGAGCTTTTGAAAGCCATTTTTCTTCTTCCTTAATTATAGTTCCCTACTTGTTTTTAGATTAAGAACTGCTTGTAGAAAAATACAGGAAACCAAGTTACAATGCAAAGCACCCTTTCCAAGCCTGCTGAGGCCATTTGAAACGGCACCGGTTCTTCGGGTTCTGCTAACCAGGAGTTTAGAGCCCGGCTCACACCCTCTGCAGAACCGGTGACCTCACGGCAGGTGTGGGAAGGGAACAGCGGCCCTGCTCCTTCCAGCCGTGACCGTGACCGTGACCGCTGTGGAACTGAGGGGCCCTGTTGCTTCCTCGTGCCACGTTTCACAGCTCCCTCTGGGGAAAAAGAATGCATATCTTTGTGTGACTCTCAGAGTTGAACAGAGGTATCGTTGAAGTCTGCACAAGTTTAGTTAGGGAAAGGAGAGAGAACTAAATTCATTTGTTTTTCCACTTGTATTTCCAGCTCCACGTAGCACTGTGTTCAACTGCTAATTAGTAATATTTGCATCTTACTTTTCCTGAAGACTCTGCATGTGGATTTCTAAGGCCAGCAGAAGTAACTTGTTTGACTATTATTAATGCTGGAGAGGAAGCCAGCCCTTCAGCAAAACGCAGTGCCTTTGGGAACTTGATTTACTCCAGCCTAAAATGTGAGGCTGGGTGGTGGAGGAGAGCAGCTGGATGGGCCGTGTTGGAGCAGCTTTCAGGCAAACGGGGCAGAAGTGGATCCAGACGCCTTGGCGGACGTGAGCCGGGGGCTGGGCCGGGGCCGGGTGGGCAGAGCGGGTCCTGCCCGCCCCTGCGCCTGTGCCACATCAGTCCACCTTCCGGGAGCCTGGGGAGGGCGTGGGGCAGAAGCCTTCAGTTACAGCTTGAGTGTGTTACTTTCCTCGTTGCCGTGGTTTTTAGGCTGTTCTTCAGTATTCCGTGTGGCTGAGATAGCGTCTTCCTGGGGTATGTGTGGTGTGCAGGGTCCTGCCTGTGTCCAGGCAGCCTTCACTGGCCTCTGTTTGAGGGCTCCTGTCTCGTGTACCGGGGGAGGAACACGTTTGCATCTGGAGGGGCTGACTGTTCATCTTAGCCCCAACGTGGTCTATTTCAAAGTCTTTTTCTTTCCTTTCTCTTCTTTCTTTCCTTCCTCCTTCGCTTCTCCCTTTGTTTGGAATCAGCTTGAAATTCTCATCCCTCTTGCTCGCATCCGTGCGTCCTCAGGACCTGTTCTAGCAGCAGGGCTGGGATGCGGCAATACTTGACGCTCTTCTGGTTTCCTTCCCAGGAAGTCTCTTCAATGGAGGGAAACCGGGAGGCCTTGGCGGTTTGCAGCTCCCTCCCTGCGCTGGGAGGCCTAGCGGCTACTGCTTGAGTCATCTCGTCCTTTTTTATGTGTTTTTATGTTTTGATAAGGTCCTGTCAGCTGGGATGAGAAACTCACGAGTGAGAGCACATGGGCCCCGCCGTCGGAGCCGGGCGGCGGGGCAGGGGCTGCGGGGGCAGAGGAGCCCCGAGTGCGAGTGCGGGGGCCGCTCCTTCGCGGGGGGTGGGTGACGGGGTCCAGATCAGCATTTCTGAGGAAGGGAGAGAACGGACGAAGCAGACAGCCGAGGGCTGCCAGCGCCTGGTCGGCAAGGAGGGGCAGCTCGGAGAGACGCGCCTCTTCCCGCGCGCGTGGGTGTGCAGGGCGCGGGGCTGCGCTGGAGCGAGAGAGGGGCGCCCGGGAGGGGAGGGGGAGAGACGGGGGGGAGGATGGGAGCGGGGTGGGGGGCGCACCGCAGGGGAGGGGCGGAGGGCGCATCCCCCTCTCCGCTCCCGTGAGACGAGCGCGAATCCGACACGGCTCTCGGGGCGGCGTCCCTGACAACACGAGGCGGAAAAGAAGATCACTGAGGCCGGCGGGACGCGGTGGCGGCGGCGGCGGGCAGGGACCCCGGGCCCAGCGTCGCGTCCCGAGACGCCGCCGTCGCGGGGCCGCGGGGGACCCGGGAGCCTGTTCCCCGCCGCCGACCGCCCGCCCGTGTGCTCCGTCCCCGCCCGCAGGACTTTCTGCAGGGAGACTGCACCAAAGCCAAGCAGAAGCTCAGCTGGAAGCCCCGGGTCGCCTTTGATGTGAGTGCGTCTCCCGGCCGCTCCGGGCCGGGCCGGGGAGGGACGCGGTGGGGAAGCGCCCCGGGCAGGGGGGCGAGGAGGGCCGGGGAGGGGGCGCCGGCCGCTGCAGGCGCCGCGGTGGAGGGGGCGCCCCGGGAGGGGGCCAGACGCTCCCGTCTCACCAGCGCTCGCGTCCTCCCCGCAGGAGCTGGTGAGGGAGATGGTGGACGCCGACGTGGAGCTCATGAGTACCAACCCCAACGCCTGAGCGCCCAGCGGTGCCCGCGCCCGCGCCCGGGCCGCCGAAGTTTGCAGCAGCCGGGATGGGCTCCGGCGGCGCCCACTCGACTTTTGTCCAGGCCTCCTCTGACCCGTTTTGGTAATCAAGACGTTTTAATCACATACTCACTTGACTTGAAATTATGTCGCTGGACAACTGAAATTGTGGGGCTTTCAGGTGGTTTTTTTCTTTTCTTATTAAAAATATCCTTTCTTAACCTGCATCAACACAGTCCTCGTGCATATTGTCTCCAAGTTACAAAAGCAGCTCTATAAGGAGCCCAGAACCAAAATACCCCAGTCCCTGCCTGGAGCGAAATAGCTTCCTTCTGGGAGAGCTGCGGCCCGGCCTGAGCCCGGCCTGGCCGGCGCGTCCTCCCGAGCCTCTGCCCCGGACCTTGCTTTCCCCGCCTGGTCACGGTAAGCCGCTCTATGCAGCCGATCTGGAAGCCCAGGTCCTGCAGAAAGGCGGCGTTCACACCAGCTCTGGTCTCTGCGACTATAATTAGAACCCAGAGGGCTCCCACCATCTCAAAAGAAGGCTTGAGAAACAGGGAGAGGTGGTTAGAAGAAGAAACTTGAAGGAGGGCAAATATTGCTGGAACATTCCATGCCAGGCCCCTGGGTCACCCGGAGGTCTCTGAGCCCATGCCTTTGCTTGTGGTCTAGAATCTTACACACACTACTTATTTCCAACCTCTTCTCAGTAGCAGATCACTTTTTAAATCTAATTTTGGTTAGTCATTCAACCAGTTTATGTTAGTGCCTAATGCATGCTAGATAGCGTGCACATGAACTACGCCAGGTTAATTAGAGACCCGGTTCCATTGAGAGCAGCATTTGGGGGCCTGGCTTTAACCGCGTGTGCGCCCGAGCCGTGTAGGGCGTATCTGTGCGGGTTCAGGCAGGTGGACACGCGCGTGGAATCCACCAGCGTTAGGCAAGGGTTTGTGCACAGGTGGAAACCTCTGCGTGAAATGCCATATTTCGCCCCAGAACAAATTAGGTCAGGACTCCTCTCCCCCTCACTCCCCCTCCAAGGAAAACAAAACAGAACGCCACAGCGAATGGAATTCCAGCCTTTGCACATGCCTGTGTGAGTGCAGCTGAACTATTTCTGAATGTCTTCGCGGGCAGGTCTGTGATCTGGGGGGACCCAGGCTCCAGCGGCCGGTGGCAGGAAAGAGGGCTCTGTGTGTGGCTGCCCCAGTTGCTGTGCAAGCACGCTGGCCGGGGCGGCCTGGGCTCCGATGGAGCAGAACTGGGGGCCTGAGCTGGCCCACCCGGGGCTCGGGAGCTGCCCCAGGACAGGCCTTCTCCCAATCGTGATGCTGCTAATTGGAAACAGATGGTCCCTGGAAGGCGGGGCCTCCAGGGCTGGGGGCTGGTGGGCACACACACACTCACATACACACAGTCACACAGATTCACATACATGCAAACACTTACAAATACAAATACACACCTACAAGCATGCCATCTTACACAGCGTCACTCACAGACACTTGGAGACACAACGCAAGCCCGCCGTCACAAACACACAAGGCTCACAAATAAACACACTCACATTCCCCTTAGCCCTGACCCGATGGAAGGCACCCCTCCTCCTCTTCCTCTGACCCCCCTGAGCCCCCAACTTCGTCCCACACCCGGGCTCCGGTGCTCTGTGGCTTGCCACCCAAAGGCTCCTCAGTGAGGACTGGAGAGGGTCCAGGCAGGGGGTTAATGGGGCTCCAGTGGTGCCTTGGTGTTAAATTATTCTCAGAATGGCCTGGAGCAGCGGGTCTGAAGGACACAAGAAGTATTTTTGGTTGCAGCCTTCTCTATTCCTGCACCTCCGATGGTGGGGTGAGGGGTAATTTGGCTTCCTGGCCTCCCTGTGTGTGTGCTGAAAAGGAGGAAAAGAGAACAGATCGGCTTATTTCTCTGCTTGCTTTCTGGGCTGTGAATTTCATTTGGCCATCCTTGAAGACAATTCTTACTAAAGTGTTTCTTCTACCGTAAATCTCACTTCAATTTCAGCGAACTTATTTTGCCCTTTTTCCCTGCTCTGCCAGCTTTGTTCATTTTAGATGTGATAAAATATCTTCCACCTTGATTTTTGTTTAAGTAAAAGCTAAGAAAGTGAAACTTTACACTCAAATATGAGAGCAAAGCAGTGAGGCCCCACGCCCGTGCCCTACGTGAGCAGCATGGCGCGTGGGTACCTGGGCAGCGGGGGCCGCAGCCTGTGTCACACCTGCCTGGCGGGCGGCGGTGGGCTGTGTGCTGCCTCTGTTGGACGAGAGACTGGGGCCCAGCCCTGAAAACCTGACACACCTCTACAGCTCGCAGGGGCGAACATGGGCAGCACAGGCTGCCGACCTTTGAGGGAAGGGCTAAAGTGCTTTGAGGTTAACCTCCACGCAAGACGGCGCCTTCGGAAACTGGATTCCAGGTCTGTGACTGCGCCAGGAAGCCAGTACAGACACTGCTGCAGGTTCCTCTCAGTCTCCCTCAATCGCCTGTACCAACACCAGCCCCCAAAATGCACAGAAACGCCGGTTGGTTGGTTGGTCGGCTGCTGGGGAATGAGACCTTCGTTATTAAAGCTCATTGCAGGAGGCAACACCTCAAAATTTCGTTTCAAAACAGCCATAGATACACTGTTTACAAAAAACTTTTGAAGCCCCAAGAAAATTAGCCTCAAAGCACCCCAGGCACCTTGTGTGTACTGGGAATCCCAGCCGGGTACTCTCAGTTTTAAGATGTATGCCAGTAAGTCCAAGTTCACAAGTCGTCTGTTTTTCACAACCCGCAGCCAGGCGGGTCCGTGGATGGCGTTGGGGGGATGGGGGTGGAGGAGCCGGGAGATTTACCCAAAAATCGTGTGTGTGTGGGGGGGGGGACAGGGCTCTTTCAAACTTCTCCACGTCCCAACATGCCACCCCACACCTCTCCAAAAATGGCGAGCTTTAATTTTTCACGCACAGCAGCGACAGCCGGGCCACACAGCCGCTCTGGGCCCTACCCCACCGTTCAGTGTCCCCTTCCCCAGGGTCTGGCGCCGCTGCCCCGCTGTCCCGAGGCCAGGCCGCCCGCGCACACCCGGGGGCTATGCCACCGCGATTAGCCCGCGAGTGCCTCTCCAGCCATTTCGGGTCGCGGCCGCGAGGCCACCGCTGCCCCACCCCCGAGGCCCGCGACGGGTTGTCCCACCGGCCGCAGGAGGCCATCCGCAGGCCCCGTTCCGAGCACCACCCACCCTCACCCTTTTCCTCCGCTGGAGCGTCCCAGCTGGGAGGCCGACGACCGCGGCCTGACCCCAGACCCTGGTTCCCGCCCTGCCTCCAGGGTCAGGGGTCGCACGCAGCGGACGCCCCCTTTGATCTCTAGATTCGGGGACTGGGGCTCCCGGCGCGGAAGCCACTGCTAGGAGGAGCCCCGACGCGTACGCGGGGCCCCGGGCTCCGCCACCCACCGCCTCCGAGCCGCGGCCGCACCGAGGGGCCCGGATCCCAGGACAAGGACCGTAGGGAGACCAAGCGCGCGCATGCGCCGGCCGCGCGCCCCTCCCCCAGCCCTGGCAGCGGGACCCCGCGCACGTGTCCCAGCGCCCTGAGCCCGAGCGCGGTCTAAGACTTGACAGAGAGCTGCAGTTAAGAAGCATAAAGTCCCACACGGCTCAGCCCCGGCCTCTCCCAGGCGCCTCCCAGGTGCGCCCAGGGCACGCGAGGAGACAGCGCTCAGAAGGCCTGACTCCCAACAGGAGGGTGGGTGAACCAGGGGAGGCGGCTGCAGCAGGGGTTCTGGCGACGGCCGCTCCGACGGGAGGCGCTGGGCCCGGGCCGGCCGTGAGACCCGACTGGAGCTGGAGCGGCGGCCCGGGCGCGGAAGTGTCTATTTGGAAGGGGGCAGGACCGCGGCCGGAGTTTGACTTTAAATGGCGAGAAGCCTCCAGGCAAGGGCCATCCGGCGAGGCCTTCCTGTCGCGCCGCTTCTCCCCGACGGCGCCCCGCGGCCCCGGCTCCATCGACCCACCCGGGGACCGGCCCGCAAAGCCGAGCTGCGTTGGGTTGGTTCTCGGTCACTAAACACTGGAAACCACTGCCTGGCACTTCCCGAGGCTCCGCGCAGGAAGCCCCCGCGGGGCCCCGGGGCCGAGGTCCCTCCGGGAATGTCTGGCACCCAGTCAGCCCGGGCCGTGGGAGCCGCGGTGGGGCCTCCCGTGTTCTCCCCGACGGCCCCTCCGCCTCCTCTCGCCGGGACCCGATCGGCCAGCAGCGAGGCCCGGCCGCTGTCCCCATGTGTCCTGCGGGGTGACAATGATAAAAATCCTCTTCGGGACCGCACGGAAGTCCCCGGGGGCGGCTCCAACCGGGCCTGGACCCAGGCGCTGCGCACCGGGCTCGGGTGTGGCCTCCGCGATGTCAGGGACCCGGTGCGCCGCGGGGGACGCCGAGCTCGCTCAACTCAGAGGACAGAGTTCTCATTTTTCCTCCACTCGCAGATTTTTAAGAATCCGATCGCTGCCGCCTAAGCACATGGTCCCCTCTCCTGTCTGGTTTGCACATCTGTAGCCATTAAGGAGACCCAGCACAGCCTCCGGGCCCAATGACCTGCTTCTATACTGAAGGAAATGCAGAGGCCTTAAGAGTTAATGGCGCTAAATGTGTTGGTTTTCCTGCCTTTTCCCTGGGGTAGGTAATGGAGGAGGGAAGGTGTCTGTCTCCTCTCTCTCTCCCTCTCTCATCTCTGATCTAACTCATCCCCAAAACCCTACAACGAACCCCTTCGTTCCCCAACCTCCACTACTGAGTCCTGGTAGAGCCCCTAGAAAGGTCCTCCTCTGCTCCTAGGCCACGCCGGGGTCCCACCACCCAGGTCACTGGAGACGCCCCACCGCCTGGCTTTGGCCGCCTGCCCACTGCTCACTCCCTGGGTTCGCAAACGGCACTCCCAGGGCCACCCAAGTAGCACCAAGCTGTGTTGACTTCGGGGGCAAAGGAGCAGCCCACCCAGTGTCCTTCCTGGGAGTGACGTGAGGGACGGCTAGGGGAAGGGGACAGGCAGTGGCTTGGAGGAACCCAAAGGCAGACCAGACGGAGAAGATGCTCTTTGGTAGGAGAGGGAGGTGCCATGTGGAGAAATGAGAGGCCTGGGGCAGCACCCCGAATCCTGCAGGGTCGCCGGCGACCACTCCTGAGCAGGTATGAATGCCAGGCCCTCTCAGGACCGCCGGACCGGCCTCCCCTGTCCTGTGTCTCCTCTGGGAGCTCCACCCTTCTCTCCTGTCTGAAGACACCCGGGCCTCAAGGCAAGCAAATCCCAGATTGTACGGCGTCCCTTCTGATATGCTCGACATGCTGCAAATGTGAAATCAGTGAGGGAAAAAGTCAATAACAACAAAATAACGTAAAGCAGAGGGCTTCTCTGGAGCCAGGGTAAGATAGGAAAGGGCCCAGCAAAGGTCCTCAGTGGCCCTTATGCTCCCTACACCATACTTTGGTTTCCAATAAGGCGGACATGGTCCATTTTGCTCAATTTTCCACTCCTAATCCCTGGAGAACATCGTGGAGAAGCGGCTTTCATTCTCCTGAATGGATTTTGGAGCTGGAACTCCTTGGGTTAAGGATTGCCCCTTTCCCACCCGGACTGCTCCGTGTGGCCCGGTCTGTCCTGGTCTGTCTGGGGCCTGAGTGTGCTCCGGCTGCCGCGTCCGGCCCTGTGCACGGTGGGCACGCGCCCCTCGGGAGGCAGTGCAGGCTGGCGCGGGGACGTCCTAGAGGGGCTTCGGCCCCAAGGCCTTCTGCGGGGGCCTGGGAGGAAGAGGGTGGGAGAAGGAGAGGACAGAAAGGGGGGCGGGGGGCAGAGACACTCAGCACTTAGTGCAGATGATCGATTTACACTCAAAAATGGAGACGTGGAGCAAAGGGGCAGCAGGCCAGCCAGTTCCAGCTGCCGATACGGGGCCCAAACAGCAGAGGAAGGCTGTGTTTAGGTGCCACCGGAGTGCCGTTACTGAAAAGCTCTTTGCCAGGAACCTCTGGGCCTCCTTCTAAATTGAAATAGGAGCTTTCAGAAGAGCGGGGGGTTTGACACTGGCATTTAGGCCCCTGGCACACTTCAGCGGCTCTTTCGCGGTGGCCACTGCCTGAGTCAGGCAGGCCCTGCCGCCTGGAGCCTCGGGCCCTCTGCTGCGCTGCTCCCACAACTCCTGGGGTGAACACTCTGACAGTCTCTTGGTCCCTTTTCTCCCCGACCCCCCCGCCCCGAGCTCCCTGCCCGGCTGAAGAACCGCTCGCACAGAATCAGCTTCTGTCCCGCCTGGCCAGCTTTATTACATGGCCACCATCAATCTTGCCCCTAAAGCGACATTTGTTTACGGCCGGGTGGGAAGGGCTAATGGCTCTACAAAATGAGTCGACAGGAGTCCAAGGAGATGGCATCGGGACACCAGGCCGGCCCCCGCGGTGGGAACTGGGCTCAGAAGCAAATGGGGCCCCTCTCCAGGAGCTCCAAGACGTGGGGTGGGGTAGAAACTGTCGCTCCAACTGCCACCAACAGCAGGGGACACTCCAACTGCCACCAACAGAAGGGGACGACCCTGCTAAGGGAGTCAGGGCCCGGATCCGCTAGGGATGCCTCCTGTCCCTCCTGGGCAGCCTGGCCAGGCAGCCGGACCAGCACAGGGTTCAGGCCTCTCTGGGTTCTGCACCATTAACAACAAAACTAGTGGTTCTCCACCTTAAAACACCAAGACCCCTCCAAAGGAACAGGGCTGAGAAGAGGTCCTGTCTCTCTTCCACCTATCAAAGTTCGGGGGAGCCACAGGGCTGCAAGGCACTCATTTCCTGACCCTGTTTCTGACCCCGCAGGAAACAGCCGAGGGCTTACGGCCACCAGCACAATTGAGCCTTATTCCCCTGAAAATGTCGATTATTAATGACACAAACTGCATGGCATGATAAATTGTAAAGTGTGTGCTTGTTTGCATGCAGCCTGGTGGAAAGGGGCTACCAACATAACCCTGGAGAACAGTGCCCACCACGCGTACGACACCCCAAGTGCAAGCTCGTGTATGGCGTGTGGCGCGCTGACGTTTACCTGCTCATGGTAAAAACTACTAAGGAGTGCCCGCTGTCACACGCAGGACAAAAGTCCTTATTCCCCTAAAACTCTCTACAGAGGCTGACTCCCAAATTAGCCAAGTTCCCCACTGGGTCCCGCCTGGTGTCCTAGGATAATTTCAAACTGTGCTATTTGTTAAAGTATCCAGAAGTTTTTCTTAGAATATTTTACAGCAAAATTATCCTTGTTGCGAAAAAGGTACAAATCAAACGTGCGAAGCACTAAGGTACAAGGAGTGCTGACTTCCGAATACGGAGGCCCCAGCTTCCCAGGGCTCAGGCGGCAGGAGTTGGTTTAAGAAGCCCAAAGCAAATGTACTGAGAGCAGAAAACGTCACATAAGTGGTCCTAAGAATCAGCTTAAGGAGCAGGACTTATGCCCTTCTGCTCAAACACAGCTTCTGAGCAACGACGTGGGTAACTCGCGTAGAAATAACTACTTTCTCTGCATCCGTATAACTCAAACGCCTTGCCTTCCTAAAGGCCTAACTTTCAAACGTTGGGAATGAAGAAGGCAGAAATGATTGCTAAGAGGCTCCCACGGCGAGCGAGCGCAGAAACACTCCCCGGGTGCGGCCAGGGCTTCTCACCGGCCTTTCCTAGGAGTCGAGCGCCGCGCGCCCGGCTCCCTCTCCAGCCACCGGACTCGGGGGCCCAGAAAGGACAAGCCCGGGTCGGAAGCGCCTCCGGGCCCAACCGGCCCTCTCCCACCCTCGCCGCGGCGGCCGGGCTCCGAGGGCCGGGCCTGGGCCGGCAGCCGAGGCCGCGGGGACGCAGGAGGTCGCGGGCCCCGCCGCCCACCCGCGCGGCCGCTCCAGGTGCCCCGAGGCCTCCGCAAACCAGCCGCGCACGCCGCACGAGGACGCAGCCCGCGCGGAGGCCGCCCGGGCCGCCGCTGAGCAGGTCGTCTGGGCCGGGCCGGGGCCGTCAGGCCGGCGAGGGGAGGGCGCGCGGGCGCCCGGAGCGCGACCCGCCCGTGGCCCCTCCGCCCGCCGCGCTCCGAACGAACACACGTGCGTCCTCCAGACAAAGGCGGCGAGCGCGGCGCGGAGCCAGAGCCCCGCGCCCGGCTGAGACGCGCGGTGAGTCCCTCGGGCCCTCCGCCCCGGCTCCGGCTACCTTCCCCTCGGCGCGGCCGCCCGGACCCTCCCGGTCGCGGAGGACTGGGCGCGGGCGTGGGCCGCGAACGGCGGGACGCGTCGCTACCCTAATTAGACGAGGAGCGTCTGGTCCCAGAGGCCGGCGTCGGGGCCGCGGAGACGCACCCCGGCCGGAAACCCCGGGCGGGTCCGGGTCTACAACACCGTCCCCGACTCGGAGAAGTGGGACTGCCAAGCCGCAAAGGTCAGGCTCCCGCCGCCCGCGCTGCCCGCCTCGGGGGGTGGGGGTGGGGATGGGGATTGGTGCCCGTCTGAGAGGACAGGGCCGCCGGTCACCTGCGTCCGCTTCCCTTCCGAACCCGGACAGCCCCGCTCCGACCGCGGTCCCTTTGTCCGCCCGCCCCGCTCCACGCTCGGCTCCCACGAATGGGCCGACGCGGGAACGACGAGATTTGTCCGCTGATTTTTCCTCTTCACCACCCAAAGGGGTGGGGTGGGGGCCCTGGGAAACGCGAGGCCGCCCAGGCTCAGGGCTGCGAATCGGAGCGGGTCGCGCGGCGGGAAGGCCGGTCCCGGCCGCCTGCCCCGGGGGACGCCGCGCCCTGCGCGCCTCCCCGGCCGCTGGGCTGCGACTCTGAGCCAGGGACCCAGCAAATCAGAGGCCACGTAAAGCAGTTTTTGACTGGAAGTAGAGTGTATTTATTTGCAGCAATCCTTTAACAATGATCAAATTCTGACAACAAGCAACAGCAATTACTGCTAAGTGTTGCCTCTAGATCGGAGCGGCAGATAGCAGGAAACTGTATTATCTCGAAAACAAACGGAAAGGCCCTGAATGACTGTAATCAAACCGCCATCTCCCCAAAGTCTGATTGACAGGGCAGATCCCCCTACGATAATGAATTTATTACATTTCCTGGGTTATTTACAAAGGGGGAGGGCCGATCCGGATTGCCCCCTAGGTTTAACTGTAAATTAACAAGAAAAATGGGATTGAAAAGAAACCACCTGGACTAAAATGCCCTGCTCTTCGCTCCTTCCTTCTTGTTATTGTTTTAAATCTTTTTCAAAAAATAATTGTTCAACAAACATATCTTCTAAAATAAGTTTCCCAAAGATTAAATATCCCTTTCCAACCCGCCATACATGTTTTGTTTTTAAATCAATCCTTCTGCGACAGACATGAAGGACTGTAGATGTGGATGAGTTATATACATACGTTTAAAAGCTGGGGTTTTTCCTCTTAAAAAGGAGTGAAATGAACAGGAAGAAAATCCTCCAGCATTTGGCTCCCAGGGATGCCTAATACACATCGCGGTTTTTTAATGGGATACACAAGCCAAATCTTCATTATGTGTATCTGGAGGCATAGCCACCTCTCTCCACACACAGGTATCACTGCGGTGAGACCGCTGCTGATTCATGGGCTTAACATTTCCAAATCATGTTCAGTCATTACTGAGGAAATGAATTTGTGTATATGCCAGCTCAGATCTGTTAAGGAAAATCTCTTTTTACTAGCCACAAAGCAAGCTGCCTATACAGTACGTTTTGCAGAAGATGCTGCAGGAAAAAAAAAATCTAAACAAAAAAAGACTTTTATGTGAAATTTGACAAGGAATAGTCACAGGGTGTCTCCTTTTTTTTCAGAGATTTAGGAGAATTGATAATTTCTAGTGTTTTAATCTCTGAAATCTTTTTTCTTATAATAATTAAGGCTGTATGAAAGTATCCAGACATATAGGTCTCATTCAAACTGAATGGTAATTTATTAATAAACAAACAATGAATATGTTCAACAAAAAGAAAGAAAAGATGATAGAATAAGATTAATACAGTTTCCCTTTTTATAATGAAAAAAAGAGCACAATTTAAAGTTTCAGGCAATTTAACGTCAGGTTTTGGAAACACTTTCTGGCGTTTGGTCCACGACATCCAACTACAAATTAAAAATAAATTACTATGTTGCAATTTACATTTTAAAACAAGTCCATGGATAAAAAGAAAGCGATTTTCATATACGGGGACTTCCTACCTCCTTTCAAGAGGATAAAATAGTATCTTACAGGTGAGACGTGAAGGCAGGAGGCGGCAGGGGAAGGGACAGGACAGGAGGAGGAAAGCGTGCTCTCTGAAAAGAAGGAGAAACTTACGTGTTATCTGGAGTAACACTGTCCTTTAACAAACCATGACTCTGCTGTCTCTGTACGAAACAGTTTACGGTTCTGTTTACTGAGTTAAGGCAAAGTGGAGGCGGCTCCGAATCCATCTTTTAAGAAAATGCTCTTCTTCGTGCTGATGAGTTGAAAGTTTGGAGGGATTCTGTTCGCCGGTCTCGTGAACGTTTCACAAATTGGGTTTTTGGTTTCGGTTTTGCATCGACGGTTCTTTTGGCTGCTTCTGCTCTGGGGTCCGGTTCAGTTCGGCTGGCAGGCGGGCAGGGCGGAGGGGTCAGAACTTGCTGCAGTCGTAGACGAAGGCCCCTGACGTACGGTACAGGGACTGGCCCGAGGGGAAGGCCATCTGACAGCTGCTGTTCCCGTTCACCGGGGAGTTGCTCAGGCCGATCCGCTGCGACTCAAACATCCCCCGCACCGAGTGGAAGTTCTGCTGCTGGCCCGGGTAGCCCGCCGCGGCCGCCGCCGCCGCGCTCGCCAGGTGGCCCAGGTCCCCGCCCGCCTGGTTCAGGTACCACGAGGCCAGGCGGCCTTGGTGGGCCGCAGGGTGATGGCCGGCCTCCTGGCCGCCGCCGCCCCCGCCGCCGTGGCCCAGTGACGAGGAGCTACTGCTGGTGGCCGGGGGCAGGGAGTAGTCGGGCAGGGGGTCGTCCACCGAGGAGGCGCCGGCGCCCGCGGGCGCGCCCTGCACGTGGCCGCCGCGCTCCCCGGCCGCGTACAGGCTCATGGCCTGCAGGTTGCAGTGGTAGGTCCCGGCGCCCCCGGCCCCGCCGCCCCCGCCCGAGCCGCCCGCGCCGGGGCTCTGGCTGCAGGGGGAGCCGTACAGGGAGCTCTGGCCCGGCGAGTAGGCGCCCAGCGCCAGCGGGGGCGCCAGGCCCGCGCGCGAGGACGCGGCGGCCGGGGCCAGGAGGCCAGAGCCCAGCTCGGCGGCTGCGCCCTGCGGCGACCCCCGCAGCGACGTCATGATGTTGTCCACGCTGAAGCCCTGGCTGTGCGGCGGCGCGGGCGCGGGCGGCTGGCCGGGTTCCGCGCCGTCCAGGCTCAGCGGCCGCGCCGCCGGCAGGCCGCCCGGGGGGCTGCCCCCGCTGGACAGGCTGCTGCTGCTGCTGTCGGGGCTTTCGATTTTGGGCACCGCGGCGGCGCCAGCGCTGCCGCTGCCCAGGGCGGCGGCCGGGGACAGGGGCTGGGGCGGCGAGGGGCACGTACCGTTCTCGGTCTTGATGTCCTGGATGCGCACGGGCGGCGGCTGCGCTCCGGGCGCCGCGCCGTCTGCCTGCTCGGGCGGCGCGGGCGCGGGCTGGCGGCCGGGCTGCGGCGGCGGCGGCGGCTCCTTGAGGTGCAGCCGGTCCTTCTCCTCCTTGTCCTTCACGGCGTCCTTCTTTTTGAAGCGCCGCCGCCGCCGCAGGAAGCTGCCGTTCTCGAACATGTTGTAGGAGTCCGGGTCCAGCGTCCAGTAACTGCCCTTGCCTGGCTTCTTGTCGTCGCGCGGCACCTTGACGAAGCACTCATTGAGCGAGAGATTGTGGCGGATGCTATTCTGCCAGCCTTGCTTGTTGTCCCGGTAGAAGGGGAAGCGGTCCATGATGAACTGGTAGATGCCGTTCAGGGTGATCTTCTTGTCCGGCGCGTTCTGGATGGCCATGGTGATGAGCGCGATGTAGCTGTAGGGCGGCTTCACCATGTCCTTGGGCTGCGGCTGCGGCGTGTAGGGCCCGTAGGCGCGGGCCATGCCGCCCGGGTACTGCTCGGCGTGCGCCGGGTGCGAGTACACGCTCATGGGGGCCGGCATGGCGGTGTAGCCGCCCCCGGCCGCCGCCGCCGCGCGGTAGTAGCTCTGCTCGCCGCCGAGGTAGGGCACCACTCCCAGGGAGTTGGGGCTGGAAACGGAGTAGCGCGCCTGCATGGCCCCGCTCGCCGCCGCCGCCGCCGCCGCCGCCGCCGCCGCCGCCGCCGCCGCCCCCCGCCCTCGCTGGGCCGGCCGCCCAGTCCGAGTCCGGGCCTGCGGGCTGGTGCCGGGCCGCCGCCTCCCCTGCGCTCGCCCGGCTCCGGGGCGCCTCCGGCCGCCGAGGAGGCTTGGGGCGGCGGAGAGGGCCGGACGCGGACGCGGCCGACGGCCTAGAACGCGCGCGGCAGCTTCCAGGCGGGAACGGGAAAAAGGAGCCCGAACTAGAAAACAAGCAGACGTCCGGCTCGCCGCGCCGCCTGCGCTTCCAGGAGGCTCTGCCCCAGCCGCCGGCGAAGGCGGCCAGATAACCAGGGCGGGGGGCAGCGCGCCGGCTGCCTGCCCGGGCCCGCGTCACCTTTTTTTCAGTCTCTCGCGCGCCGCCCGCTTAAGGAAGCATTGGGAAAACTTCTGAACTTTTGAGCATCCGTCACCCAGGCGAGGACTTTTTTACGCAGTTACATTTTTTCCGGGCAGTGGAGCCCCGCCCCATCACGGCGGCGGCAGCCAATAGGAGGCGGGAACGCCTCCGAAGGAGCCGGAGGCCGAGCAGCGCCGGCCCGCGCCCCGCCGCGGAGGACCGCGGGGCTGACCACACGCGCGCCGGCCCGCGCCCCTGCCTGCGCCCTCGCCGGAGCCCCGCCCGCGCCCGCAGCCGTGCGGCCCCGCGCCCCGCCGCCCGCGCCAGGCCCTGTCCCCCACCCCGGGCCCTCCGCTGGACGTCCATTGTTCCCGCAGACTTGCCGGGCCCTCCGTAGACCCTTTCTCCGTCCGCCGCTCCCAGATGTCACCGCGTCCTCGAGCCCCAACTCGCGCTGGTTCTCTCCCATTCCTTGGCCGGCCTGGTCGACTCCAGCACTGGGATTTCCCGGGCCTCCCCCCCCTCCCCTCCCCTCCCCCCCTCCCCTCCCCTCCCCCCTCCCTCCCTCTCTCCCTCCCCTCCCCTCCCCCCTCCCCTCCCCTCCCCCCCTCCCTCCCTCTCTCCCTCCCCTCCCCTCCCTCCCTCCCTCCCCTCCCCTCCCTCCCTCCCTCCCCTCCCCTCCCTCCCTCCCTCCCCTCCCCTCCCTCCCTCCCCTCCCCTCCCCTCCCCTCCCCTCCCCTCCGCTCCCCTCCCCTCCGCTCCCCTCCCCTCCCCTCCCTCCCTCCCCCCTCCCCCCTCCCCCCTCTCCTCCCTCCCCCCTCTCTCCTTCCTCCCTCCCCCCTCTCCTGCCTCCCCCCGCCTCCTCCGCCTCCCCTCCCCCTCCCCTGCCTCCCCTCCCCTGCCTCCCCTCCTCGCCTCCCCTCCCCGCCTCCCCTCCCTCCCCTCCCCACCTCCCCTTTCCCCTGCCTCCCCTGCCTCCCCTCCCCCTCCCCCCTCCCCCCTCCCCCCTCCTCCCCCCTCCCCCCTCCCCCCTCCTCCCCCCTCCCCCCTCCCCTCCCTGATCGCCAGGCTCCTAGGCTCCCAGAGGTCTCCAGTTTTCCCCACCTGGAAGTTCTCCAGTCCTCCCCACCTGGAAGTTCTCCAGTCCTGAGCTGGCTTACAAAGGGCACGGTTTTAAGGGCTCAGTCACAGCCGAGCTCCGTTCCCGGTGGGGGCGGAGTTGTTGCCCCCACCTCACCGTCCCTGCGATCCCTCCCCAGTAGAAATAAGGGAGGGGGATATGGGGCCTTGCCAGGAGCTTGAGGCCGTGGTCGGCGGCGTGGGTGTCTTCCGCGCGCTGCTGGAGCCTGGAGGCTACCCCAATTCCTCTTCGGGATTCGCCGCGACCGCCCCCTCTTGTCGAGTCCGGCACCTTTCGGCTCAGAGCAGGGGTCAGCCTGCGGGCTCAGTGACAATAGCAGGTGTGATGACAAGAAGCAAGTCAATACGTCCCACCTTCCTCTCCGCACGTGCGTGGCTGCCGGCTTGCAGAGATAACGAGTGTAATTGGGGGAACGTTCAGAATCGCACCTGCAGGGCGGTTCGAGGGTCCTGGGGATGAGCACAGCGGCTAATCCCTGTGCAAGCGCCTGAGACTTGCAGTTTCCGGGGAACTGGGATGGAATGGGAAGAAGGAAAGGGAGAGAAACCACGGGCAGGAAGGAGATGGGCCTCCTCTCCTGCAGCGCGCTTCTGCACTTGGGCAACGCTGGAACAGCCCCTCCGGGCCCTTTCCTGTAAAGCTGGAGGAACTGGCGCGTCTAGGGGGCTGTGAAGATGAGCAGCGTGGCGCATCTCACACCTCCACCCTCCAATTCCTGACAATCTTTAACTGCGAGGACGTGTCGGGAACCCTTTTGGCTTCCCGGCTTGAATCCGGCTTTCTCCTCTGCACAATTTGAGCTGCAGCTGCAGTTTAGGAGTTAGGGCGCGGGCCTGTGCAGTTTTAAAATGTTGCATTTCGGAGTGGACCCTGACATGGAGATACGCGAGGACCTGCTCTTTCTGAACCAGCCGGGTGCCCGGAAGCCTGGCTCCCGGGTGCTGCCTGGCCTGCTCCACACCTGGGCCGCTCCAGCCTCCTTTCCTGGGCGTCCACAAGGCCCCGTCTCCGCGTCTGGAGGAAAACACTGATTTATCATCAGAAGACTCCTAAACACGTGTGAGGGAAGGGGGGGGAGAAGCCCCGCGACACGAAAAGTGCATTCGTGTCCAGCCCCCGCCCCACACCCGGACGGAATCTGCTCCTTTGGTCGAGGCCTTGTGGGCTCCCCGGCTTCAGCCTGGAGGCTAAGGAAGTCAGTGGTCGTCCCGAACGCCTCAGCGTTTGGCGACTTCGGCCTTTGAACCGCGTTTCCACCGCTCGCGGTGCGCGGGCACCTACGCGGCGATGGCGACTCGGCCGTATTCCCAGCACGGGCCGCGCCCGGCTCGTGCGCGAGACGTGGTGCCGCGCTGCCCCGGTCCCCGCGCGTCCTCCCCTGCTCCCGGCTCCGCGGCCCGAGAGGTGGAAAGAGCTCCTTAGTAAACTGCAAATCCGACAGCCGGCTGTGCTGGGCCCCGCTTCGGGTATAAAAGTGGCCGTTGTGAAATGAGTGTCTGGCGCGCGGGAAAAAGGCGGGGTGCAGTTTACGAAGATCATCTTTCTCCTGGTCGAGCTCAGGATACTCGCCAGGAAAAGAGCTTTGCGTTTGTGTTTTTTAAGCTTCGTCGGAAGCAAACCTCCACTAAACGGCTTGATTGTATTTCAAGTACTCGACTTATGTTATTATTGTTGTCGGTGGTGGTATTTGAACATGAAGGCGCAGAAATGAAGTCTTTGGGGAGTAGGTTACGGTTTTTATTTTCAGGTTGGAGTTTCTGATGCCCCCTTCTGCTGCTCCGCGGGTGGTTCAATCACTGTCTCCCCGCAACCCTTAACTCAATTGGCAGAAATGCCCCCGCAGGAAGCCTTCGGCTGCTTTTCTGACACCTCGCGGCTGCGGCCTGAAGGTCCCGCAGGCGACAGCGGTAATGGATGTTTGGTGGGACTGTCGCTGGTCCTCTCCGCCCCGTCCCCTCCCTGACCCGCCAGCCGGGGTCACAATTCCCGGGGCCCCCGAGGGGTCTCAGCTCTGGGGAGGGGCGTGACGTCACAGCGATACGCAGAACAGGCCTCCGGGGCCTTAGCTGGAAAAGCACCAGGAAGGGAGAGGTGGCGAGCACTCCAGGAAATGCCCGATTCGCGGCATGGTGACACCGCAGGAAGAGGGGGAGGGGCGGTGGCTTAACGCTGGCCACCAGCAGCGGAGGAGCTCTTTTTCTTTTCAATTCAAGAAAAACGGGATAGGGGTTGGGGAGGGGGCCCCGCGAGTCCAGAAAAGGGTTCCGGTGGGGCGGTGAGCCCAGTCCAAGGTGCAAGGATTGTCCTCCTGTCAGAGACCCCTCGGGAACTTTCCAGCGTCCCCCCAGCCCTGGGCAGCGACTCTCCCCGGACACGCGCAGGCCCTTACCGCCCGCTGTCTGGGCTTATCCGCGCCCCGGCTCTAGGCTCGGGAAGCTGGCCCGTCGGGGGGTTAGGGCCGGTCTGACCGGGAGCTTCGGGAGTCCAGAAAGGCGGGCCGCCCCTTTAGACGGGGCAGCCTGGGGGGGCGGGGGGCTCTGCACGCCCGAAGCCTTCCCTCCCCCTCGCCCTTCGCTGTCGGGAGACGCGTGGTATCTGACAGTGCGTCCTAAAGGCTTCCCCGCTAGACTGAAGTCGCAAGCATTTGTAGCCACGTCTGTTTCGAGGTGTCTTTGAGCTATTTAGGTTTTTGTCGAAGTTCTCCACGTGGCCTCGTTTATGAAGACCTGAAGCCCCAGGGTGGGAGACGATACGCGGGCGTCAGTGGCCGTTTTTCGTTATCAAACCCTCCGCCGGGCAGGAAGTGCTGTTCATCCGCGGAGGGAGGGACAAGGACCCCACGTCTTAGTGGCCAAGACTCCGGGCAGATCGACTTTTCTCTTATTTGGGGGGTTTCTGAGTACAGGTTCTGTTAATGCAGCCTTCCTGATTCAGCCTCCTCCTTAGGAGAAAAATAATTCCTACGATAAATGAAAAGAGCGTTTGCTTTTTGATTGTTTTAAAGACAAAGTGATGTCCATGATTGAACGAATTGCACAGTTGCCCTCCCGAGGGCAGCCTCCACAGGAAGCTTATAGGATGGGGTAATTTAATGCCCCCCAAATCCCCACGACGGGACGTCCCACTAATTACTCTCACGGGAGGGAGTGTGCCAACACCTGCTCGGGGTTCCCCCGGGTCGGACCACCTGTCGCCCTTCTGCAGGAAAGCCCGGTCTCCCAGAGCATTTCTGGGACCCAGCGCGAGCTGAGTACCAAGAAAGGGCCACAGGACTCGCGGGAAGCTTCAACCTCGGTGCCTGGCTACGCATGACTGGGGCTTCCTTTGTCCAGGAAGAGTTAGATGCAGATGCGAACTGTCCCCTGTCGTTAACCATCAAGGACAAAAATAAAATTTGGTAAGGGTGGATTAACATAAAGGACTACTCGCGCGCCTCGGTTTCTTCCCATCCGGGTCCCCATTAGACTGGGGCGCAGCCTGGCCTGGAAGGGGAGAGGCCCCGCCACTCCATCTTCCGCGACGGGGGCTCATCCCGGGCGCGGCCGACGACCCGCGGGGCCCCGGGGTGCGCGGTGCGGGCATCACCGAATGCGGCGCGAGGGCGCCTTCTGCATCCACGCGTGGGCTCCGGGTGTCGGAGGAAAGGCCTTGGTGCGCGGACAGACCCGCAGACAGGCCGGCCCCACGGGCGGGGAGGGGTCGGCCGCACCTTGCCCCGGCGGGGCCTGGTCCCGCGGGCGGCGGGCTTCCGGCTCTCTAGCCCAGCACTGGGGCCCCACGCGCGGGGCTGCGCCCCCTCCCGCCCAGAAGCGGCCTGAGGAGCCTGAGCTTGGACGCCCCAGGCCCTGGGACGCGCCGCCCGCCCAGTCCGTGCGCGTAGGGCGCGGCTGGCCTTCCCCCCAGGCCCTGGGGCGGCCGCGGGGCCCTCGGCCGGGACCGCCGGCACCTGGCTCCGTCCCGCCTGCCTCCCGGGTCCTCGCGTGCCTCTGCACCTGGGAGCGCGTCCCGGTGGCCCCCGCAGGCTTCCCGCCTCGCCCCCGTGAGAGCCGGGAGGGGAAGCAGGGGAGCCGCAGGGCCACCCCCGAGGCTGGAACTCCGGGCTCCGGGGCGCAGGTCCCCGGCCAACCCGAGCACCGCGGTGGGCTCCGGCCCCGGCCGGCCCTGCACGCGCCCCGAGCGCCCCCTGCCGTCTGCGGCCTCCCGTGTGCGACCCGACGCCCCACCTCCGGCCGGTCCAGCCCCTCCGAGCGGCGCCCGGGAGGGGGCTCTGAGGAAGGGGACCCGGGGGAGGCCTCGCCGCCGGAGGGCCCCGCCTGGCTCCTGGCTTTCGCACCCTGCAACCTAGCCAGCTCCCCGGAGGGAAGAGTCCGGTCGGGAGGCCCCTTGGAGGGACCGGTTCGGACACCCAGGCACGGGCCTGGGCGCTTTTGTTCCCGGGACCCTAGGTGACCTAGGAGGCTTGCAGTCACCGGCCACATTCCTTCCTAGCGGCCCCTTTAATTGATGTGCATGTTACAGAAAAAGCAGGGCCTCCTCCTCAAGTAAATTACATTCTGGGAGATGCCAAGGACTGTATTTACTGGCAGCCAGGTTTGCCAATAAAAGCTGCAAATTAAGACGCTGGTTTCCAGGAAAAAGTACTTCTGTTTTTTAACCGCTCCTTAGTCTTAATTATGAAAAACGGAACCTCCAAAGAACCTGTTTGGAGAACGGGGCGGGGGAGGCGGGGCTGGCGGCTGCGGATCGGTCCTCATCCCCACCACGCGCGTCTCCATTCCAAGCGCCGCACGACGCGCGACGCACCGGACTGACCTCCGCGGAGCATCGTCGGCAGCACCGCGAGCCGCTGGCGCGGGAGCAGGGTGTGCTCGGGTCAGCGCTATTTAGTTTGGAAACGAAGATATAAGAAAAGATAAACTATGGCGAATAGGGAGGCAAATTTCCGCAGAATAAGTAGGAATAAATGTATGAAAGGGAAGGAGCCACGTGCGTAGCATTCACTGTGGTCGCTCCCATATTTTTTAAGGCCAATAGTGGAGTTGGGTTAAACTCTAAATTAAGGGCGAGAGACAAACCCGGAGCTTACTTTTCCCGAGGTCCGCTTTGGTTGGGGTCACAGAGAACATCTCTCCATGCCCCAGAGCTGGCCTCTTCACACAGACCCGTGCTCGGGGCAGCGCGCGGACCCTGGTGAAGGTGAGCTTGTTGGTGGGACAGCTCTCGGGTCTTCACCGCAGGCCCTCAGACGGCAGTGACTTCACTGGTCGTCCTGCCCAGCGTTGAGAGTAATCCTTTCATTTAACCCTGGCGTGGACGCTGTCATGTGCATCTTACACAGGAGGAAGCTGGGCTTAGAGAGAGTGAGGGACTTGCCCGAGGTCACACACCATCCCTCACGATTTTACTCTGCTGTGTCCTTGTCCCTAAGATGCCCTTTATGATAAGGTACATCGTTTATGTGCCAAGAGAAGAAAACGTTAAACTGTTAAACCTTGTCAGTGGTAAGTCTGATCTCAATGTCAGATGTTAAAATGTGTATTTCAGATCATGGTACGGGGACTAATCCACTTAATCGACAAATGGATAGCGGTTTCCTTGTTCAGCATTATCCCAGCAGCGGGATGCGTCACCCTGGCCGGGAGGTAAATACCGGTGACTACGGGGAGGATGTCCATCCTCCTCAGTGCCCGAGTCTGCTGTGTGTGCAAATACACTTGTGCTGGCTGGCGGAGCCACGCCCGTGCTCTAGAGACGCTGTACTAGAGGCCCTGCTGGCGCGTTCGCCCCTGAGTGTGAGCCGGGCTCCTCTCCTGGATTTCCCTTCCATCCCGTTGCCCCCAGGACGATTCTCCTGGAAACAAGCGAAGGAAGGATGACCTGAGCTTTAACGCCCGCCCACCTTCATGGCCTGTCCTTATAGGCTCAGGGAGACCAGCCAGGCAGGGCCTTGCAGGCCAGGAGAGCTCAGGACCCTGCTGGAAACATCGGCACTTAGCTCTGCCCTCACGAGACAGGGGAGGGGGAGAGGGGAGGGAGGGGGAGAGACAGGGCAGTGGATGTCAGGTTTCAAGCCTGACTGACCTCCAGGAGCCTGTGGTGGGGGGGGGGGGGGGACTGCCTGGCTGTCATGCCACAGAGACGGACACTGAGGCTCAGACCACCCACTGCTGAAAGTGGACGATACCCACCCCCCCACCCAGCGCGTCACCCTGGCTCGTAAGCCTCAGTCCCACCCGCCCCACCCCGGTGTCCAAGGCAAGGAGGCCGTTGGTCGAATCAGGTTGGGGTGGGGAAGGCGAGAGGTGGGTGGGAGCGAGGAGGAACAGAGGGGCAGGGCTTTTCCCTTTGTGGGAAAGAGTCCTTCCTCTGCCCACCTGGGACTCGGTCTGGGCCTGGAAGATTGACCCAAAGGCCAGTAGTGCGGTAGGAAGAGCCAGGGGCGGAGCCAGAGGAGGCACCACCACTTCAGCCAGGCCTGCGGGGCGGGGGCGGACCCTTTCCAGAGCAGGGGCTCTGCTCTCCCGGGGAACAGGGCAGCGACGTGTGCTGGACCCCACCCAGGGGCCCCCCAGGCCAGGAATTCCTCTATCTTCCCAGAAAGAGCCTGGAGTCCTGGCCCTGGCGGGTGCGTTCCCTCTGCTGGCGGCCACAGTAGGCGGTGGGCACCTTGGGCCAGACTCCCTGGGGACCCCGGCCCCCGCCGGCCCGCTGTGGCGACAGCCTGGGACTGTCCCTGCTTCTCTTCAGGAGCAGCCAGCGTGGGCGTCTGGCCCCCCTGCCTGTCCCCGCTGCGTGCGGAGGAAGGTCCTTTCAGAGGCCGGGCTGTGCTGTCCACACAGGCACACACGAAATCCCGCACCGGGGCCTGTGTTTAGTCTGTCTTGCTGACGTCCTTCCTGAACAGATGGGAAGAGGAAACGCTTCTCTCGGCCATTTTTGCTTCGCTGTACCCGACTCATCCATCATTTTCTCACCTACCTTCCCGGACGACCCAGTCTGCACCGACGGCCTCGCAGCGGCAGCGGCCGCGTCCCAGGAGAGGCTGCCACTGCCCACCCACCGGCCTGGGCCTCTCCTGCGCCCTTTCTCACAAAGGTTTACATTATTGGCCATCCCTGTGATGAAACAGGCTCCAGATTAGATAAGGTTAAATTACACTTTTATAAGGTGCCAGTATCGTCTTAGGAGACATTCTCTTTTTATTGGAGTGTGCGCTTGTAATAGTGGTTTGTTTTTATACTTATCTCTGCTCTAAAGCAGACAACATGTATACGCACCGTGACTCATTAGGGAGAGGACCACTCGCTGCCCAAAGCGGGGACATCAGTTACTCGCCAAGAAAGAGCCAGTCGCTCACAGCTGCTGCCTCCTGGGAGCCGCCCGGTTAGCCAGGAGGAGCTGCCCTGCTTTGCGCGGTAATTCCGCGTGGTACCTGCTGCCTTCCTAAGAAACACCCCGTAGTAGTTTTCATGGTTTACCGTTATGAGTCCTTGCTATCAAAGATGATTTGGTTGGTGTATTTGTTTTCGTAAGGAACCTGTCCAAAGGCAGGCAGACATGTCACCGGGAAAACGTTTTGGCAGGAGCCTGGCAGGGGTTTTACAGAATAGGAAAACAAACGGGCCCACCCTCCTCGCATCAAGGCGAATACAGCCGCACATTTTCTCTAGTACCAGTCACAGTGTCCACTGTCTGCGGGAAGTGGGTTCGTTTTCTAGTAAGCATCACTGTTCCTTCTGGACTGGGCTCAGACCCACCCAGGTTGTGATGCCTGGTCCACGTTAGCCTGTCTTTGGATATTTTAAGAGAGGGCTAGTGCGTTGCAATCACACTTCCTTTTACTTTTAAATGAATTTCGAAAAATCTGTGTTTCATATTTCTCCTTAGTTTGGCAGAGTTTGAATTTTCCTCGATTATGCACTAAATGAAGTAAACAAGTTTTCCTCACTCTCTTTTTCCTCCTCTCACTGTTGCTATGTCAGCTTTCCTGATGGTATCGCTGTACCTTTGCTGATTTCAGGGAGGTTCAGTTATCAGATGGTGTTGACAGCCCGTTGTGGATCTCATGAAAGAGCTGTGTTACTCGCCGCCAAACATTTTCTAAGTAGGTAACCAGAAAGCATCCCCTAGCAGGTCAGAGTCATGTTAAATACAGGTCAAGTGCTGGATTCGAAGTTCTTGGTCATGTCCCTTGAAAAACAAATTTCTCTGATGTGTCTGGATCTGGTTTTCCAATATCTGCATAACTTTCAGTTTTATCCACCAGACAAACAACTATTGCAAGTGTCTACATTAGGCGGAGAAAGACGGGGGTGGGTGCGCGATTTGTTCTTTGTCTTTTAGGAAAAGTTTGAATTGTGAACAGTTCACTCGAATATATGTCTTGGTAGATCCAACTCATCCTCCTCCACTGTGCCCCACTTCTGGCCATTTTATATTCTATTTAAAATTGAAGATTAGCTGGGGTGGGGGAATGGCAGGAGAGAATGGAGGTGAGCTCAGAAAAGAAATCAAACCGGGGACCAAAATTTTGAAGAAGAGGTTTGATGGGTCTTCCGTGGATATCACCTTCTGTTAAAAAGCAGAATGACTGTGGTTATGTGACTCAGTCTGAGCCCGAGACGCGGGGTGGGCCCTCTGTGCGCTGGCTGGACTTTTTTTCTTTTCGGGAGGGCATAGGGTATTTTTGTTCAAGGATGCCTCCTCTTTTTTCTTTTTTAAAAGATACATGACTCTAACACTTCAGTGCAACTTGCTTCTATAGCATGCATTTTCCTCTGTGCCCTGGGGAGGGTCAGGGATCTGGGGGGCAGTGGTGATGGAAGGGCTCCCCCTTGCGCCCTCCTACGGCAGGTCTGGTCTAAGGCAGCAAGATCAGAGCCCTGGCAGCTGACATCCTGGAACTGAGTGTCTGGGGAGCTGAGTGCAGCAAGAACCCAGGCTCTTGTCGGGAGTCACCCAGTCACCCAGCCACCCAGCCACACACGGGCTCAGAGCAAATACTTACGCCTGGCAGAAGGCGGTGTTTGTACCAAAGTCGGGAACCTTCTGGGGCCTTCCTGCCGGGTGAAAGGTCGTGCCATCTGCTGCGGGGCAGGGGCCTGCAGCCCACCTGGCGGACGGGGTCCACCTAGAGCAGGCACTGGGCAGGGGTCACCCCCAGGCGCTGTGTCTGCGGGGCCCGCACCCTCCCCTGCATCGAGTGTGGGTGTTCTCTGCGAATAGTTTCCATCTCAGTGTGGAGTTAAACGTCTGCCTGGTCCAACTTCTGCCCGCATTCGGTGTGCACCATGAAAGGCTCCAAAATAAAACACATGATGAAGTGCAGGCCTGTGGAAAGAAGGAGCTTCTCCCAATTACTTCAGTGGAACGAACGGCTGAGCCCTGCAAGCAACATCTGACGGAGGAGTGAACCTTCCCCTCTTCAAGTTGAGGCATCGGCCGCAGAGGGGAGCCCAGGGGACCCTGTTGGCGGGGCCACCAGATCACCGGCCACGTGCCTCGAGCCCCAGCAGCTCCAGGCAGGCAGGCAGGTGGCCAGCACCAGTGCTGAGCCGTGCCTCAGTTTACTTTGTTTTTAAAGGAGAGAATAATATGTCTCTTTTAACTTAAAAGAGAGTTTTATAAAATGATCTCAATGGAGAACCTTTGGAATGCCTTTGAGAAAGTCAACTGTAAATATAGGACATGAAAGAACGGTGATTATAAATAGGAAATGAAAGAGCGGGTTGCATCTCTGAGCTTCCAGTTAAGGCCGCTGGACTTTGAGGTTTCAGCTCCAACCAGCACACGCTGACGGGAGTTGTGTGTTCAAGTGTGATTCTGCAAATGAAGAGCCCGACCGGCCGCCTCTCAGAGGACTGTCACAGCAGAGGGGTCTGCACGTCAGTGCTGGTGATGGAGTGTGTATGAGCCATCTCACTGAGCTTTAGAGGAAACAGAGAGAGCTACGAAATCTAGGGGAAAAGCCCTTTATATATTGCAGTAGATATTCAAGTGTAAATACCCATAAATGACACAGTCCACTGCAGTGTGAGTTGGGTTTAAACACGAGTGAGGTTTTTAACCATGCAAACTCTGAAGCAGAACCTTCGGAAGGAAACTAGATGCCCGTGGATGAGAACATCAACCTAACAGGGTCACGACACATCATAGTTAGGAGCGCCGTGCAGATATGAAATGGCGAAGCCACGGATGGTTCCTCTGGACAAGCAATGTCAAAGAAAATGCAAAATGGAAATGGTGGTTAGGGTAGCGGGTGACGCTTCCTTCCATCTAAACGTTTCTTTGATGTCTGACGATACAGGCTTTAAATTATGAAGTGGGAAAATGGAATCTAGAAAAGCACTGTTTGCGATTTCAGATCAATATAATCACATCAAGAGGAGCTTCTCCGGAAGCTGCTGGCGGCCGGGCCTGGAAATTCCCCGGGAACAAGTATGGGGCAGGCAGAGGGCCTCCCCGGGGGGGTGTGGGAAGAGGGGGAAGTGGGTGTCGTGAGAGGTGTAAATGGCCCGAAGTAATTTGGTGAGAGGAAGAGATAAACAAGGGGCCCAACGCCCTGGGAAGGCGGGAAGGAGCCTCAGCTGCTCGCAGCACCATGGGCATTGAGTTTCAGTAAAGCCCTTTATCTCCCTCTGCTCCGATGTTATCTCACCTTTAAAGCGCTAAATCGTTTATAAAACGTTTGCTGATTCCTGAAATGAAGGGGCTGCAAGTTAACGCGAAGACAAGTGGGGGTGGCGGAGAAAAGCTTGGGGGTATTGATTTCCCGCTGGTTCTGCCTGAATCTAATCTCTGAGCTTGTGGGGGGCCTGTGGGAAAGGGGGTGCTGAGGGGAGGACTGACCGCTCCTGGGCTGGGGTGTGTGTGTGTGTGTGGGTGTGTGTGTGTGTGTGTGTCCCTGCCTGGGAGGCTCCAGGGCAAAGGGCTCTGGCTTCCCAGGGAGAGCAGGGTTTGGTGGGGTGGGGGGGACGGACGCCTGGCTCCGGGCAGGTGGGCTGTTGAGCCTCCCCCAGAGCTGTTTCCCGGGAAGAAGAACCCAGGTTCTTGTGTGATGTCAGCCTAAGACAGAAGAGAGGTTCTGAGGACAGCAGAGGCTGAGGACCTGGAAGTTTGCCGCAAGACAGCCAGTACAGTTCTGCTGCCCCTCCAGCATTCAGGGAAGAGAGGTCGTTAAAAAGTCCAGGACCAGCTTGTTTTAGACACACCCAGTGCAATAACTGATGCTAGAGCTGGAGTTAAGAATTAAAGGTAGGGTCCATATTTTGTGTTTATTTTTTTGCAAATTTAGTTGTTACGGGGTTTTGTGTATTGATGCTAAGTGTTCTCTCGTAGCTCCATAAACTCAGTTTGGAAGCTGGGAACCCAAGGGTCTTAACCCCTTCCTGGCTGCAGAGGGACGCATTCCCGGCGGGGCTTCCGACGTTCCTGACGCGGCCGCGGGGCCGGGTGGAGCTCTGGCGCCATCGCGCGGCAGGCGGGGAGACTGCAGGCAGGACTCACCGCCCGGCTGAGTCTGGGTTTAAGGGTGAATATTTGCGGGTCAAGGGCCTCCCGAAGGGTTGCGGAAGCCAGTAGTCCCTCGTTAGGGAGAATCAGCCACTGAATTTCAAGTCACACTGGGGTCTGTTTTGGTGGGTCTGTTTCCGTAGGGTGGGCAGAAAAGCCGTAAGTGAGCTGGAATCCCCTTGCTTTCTACTTTGCTCCTTCCACCTGCAAATCCAAGAGTACCTGCGAGAGGCAGCCGCGGCCGGACAGGTTCCAAGTGTGCGCCGTGCTGCGCAGCGCTGCCTCCTGCTCTTCTGCTCCCCTTCTCCTGGACCGGCTTGGAGAACACGGCAGCCCCTCTTTAAAGCCGCCCCTAAAGCCGGCTGTTCCTGCGTCGTGGGGGAGGAGTGTGGCGCGTGGGAGCCTGTGGGCCGGTCCAGGCAGACTTGTGTTAGAGGAGGGGCGAGTGTGCTCCCCAAACCCCTCCATCCCCAGGCACCCGCTGCCAAGTATTTGCCTGGGGGCCAGCGCTCACTGCACAGGGCTGTCCGGGGGCATCTGAGGGGCACGTTGCCGTCCTCCTCTCGCCCGATGCCGCACTGCTTTCTGAATTCAGGGTGGACCTGGGGCACCAGGGAATGACCCAGTGGGGGCCCTTTACCCTGGCAGAGGTTGCTCCCTGGGGATCCCCCCGATCCAGCCATCCTGGCAGCTGAGGAGTCGGACATGTCACCTACCTAAAAATCCAGCCCTGGGTGGGGCCATGGGTGGCCAGGTTAGTTAATTCAAATAATGATTTTAATATGGTGATTAGTATTTTATGATAATTAATAGTATTGCTATATTAACATGAGTAACCATGAAATTAAGTAACGCAGGTGTTCATAACCGTCTGGAAGGATTCCTGGAATTCCGTGAGGCTCTCCCTCACCTCTGCATCCACGAGTCCGTCTCTCCCGGACGCTGGCTGGTTCGGGGCACCCTCAATGATGCTTCTCGGCTCGCTGCCCTCCTCCGCCGGTCCTTCCTTGCCTCCTCCACTCTGCCCAGTGCAGGGGCTCTGCTGGGGGCTGTCTGCCTCGTGGGGTGGCCCGGGTGTTGGTGGGGAGCACGGCTGCCTGGACCGAGAGGAGGATGGAGTCGCTAATCGAACGCCTCCCAAGAGAAAGGGGGCTTCTGCCGAAGATTTTCAGGGCGCACATTCTGAATTTTCACTTCTAAGTCCCAGGACGTGCTTTGGTATCAGCGGTGGCAAGGACGTGGGTGTGGTGGCCTAGACGATCATGACTGCGGAGGCACGCGTGGGTCACGACCATTCAGGAAGCATCTCCTGGATCCCTGGCCCGCTCGGGCAGCCCTCACCGTGTCCCAGGTGTGGGGGTGCCCGGCCATCTGTCCTTCCCTCCGTCCACGGCCCTGATGCGCCCCCCGCGGGCGCGAAGGCTGGATTCGCAGCGGGGACAAGCCCGGTGGCCCTGGCAGGTGGAGACGCCCCTGGGTGCCGGGAGCTGGGTGAACCGCCTCCAAGGGCATCTGGCACCCCGGGGCCGCGGTTACCTCCCGGCAGGCGCTCCGTGCCCGGGCACTGCCCGAGCGAGGTTGCATAAAAAGCTTTTAATTTGTTCTGGAAGAACATAAAGCTCCTTGTTTTCCCTCAGCTGCGGGCTGCTCTAGCCCCGTCCATCTCCTGGGAACGCTCGCTCCTGCTGTCACTTCCGCGGGCTTCGGGAGGAAGCTTCCAGACCACGGAACTCTCGTCCTTCAGAAACGAAAGGGAAAATAGGGCTTTCCCTCTTTCCTGTGAATTTCAAAAAGGGCTTTTATGAAGCACTAACTCTTGACGAGTTTCCTTGGCATAGCGGCTCGCGTAGAATTCATCACACACATAGTTCTTACTCGGAAGCCTTGGGTCACGTTCAGGCGGGGCCCTAAGTGCAGGCCCCGCCTCGTCCCCATCCTCTTGGGCTCACGGCCCTGAGGCTGGCCGGGGAGCCGGGGGCACAAGCAGCCGGCATCTCGCCGGTGGGGGTTCCCAGCAGGCCCTTCTCGTGGGCAGGGTGCTCGGGGCGCAGGTCGGGCCGCCGCGAGAAGGCTCGTAGCTGGTTAGCCTGCCCCACCGCGCGCTCTTTCGTGGACTGACAGTCATCTTTGGTGCCTTCATGTGGCTCTTTGCTTTTTTCGAAGACGGCAAAACAGAAACATTAAAAAAATCGTGGGCTTCCCTGGTGGCGCAGTGATTGAGAGTCCGCCTGCCGATGCAGGGGACGCGGGTTCGTGTCCCGGTCTGGGAAGATCCCACGTGCCGCGGAGCGGCTGGGCCCGTGAGCCACAACTACTGAGCCTGCGCGTCCGGAGCCTGTGCTCCGCAACGGGAGAGGCCACGACAGTGAGAGGCCCGCGTACCGCAAAAAAAAAAAAAAAAAAAATCGTATCTCACACACACACACACACGCACACACGCACACACACACACACACACACACACACACACACAGCCCTGGATTCGCCTGTGGCAGCCACACGTACTTCGTGGTCCTCAGCTACCAAGCAGTTCAGGGCACGGCAGAATGAAGGCCTGTCAAGTCAGGAGATGCCTCTTCCTACCGCGGGATCCCAGGACCCCGGGGGTCTGCCTCTGTCGAAGCTGCAAAGGAAGCGAGCAAGCCGTCCGCTGCCCCCTCACTGCTTCTCCCCCGAGCAAGGCCTTTTCATTTTCTCGGTCACGCCTCCCCCTTCGCCTCCGGAGCAGCAGTGTGTGGCGGTGGGACCGCAGGCTGGTGAAGGGACCTACCGACCGGGGCTTCCTCCCCAGGAAGCAGGACACAGGACCGGCTCCTCGGGACAAATGCCCCGGCAGCCTGGGCGTCCTTTGGCTTGGGACCGAGGTGCACGCTGACACGGAGCCTGGCTCGCTGGGCTTCCAGAAAATTCGTGCGAGGCGGAAAACTCCTCCTGAGGCCGATGAGGTTGAGGACGCGAATCTGGGCCTCCCTCGAGCCCCTTGTGTGTTTGACAAGCCGAGCGGAAGCCCTCCCGAATCACTTCGCTCCTGCAGACCCTGAGCCCCGCTCCCAAAGTGGCCCAAGGGGCTTTCCATAAGTTCGAAGGAGAAATGTGCTATTTCAGACTCAGAACGTATCTCTTTGTAGCTGTAGAATCATCGCCCCATGGAAGAAGCACGCGGTACCTCGGGGCTGGGGGTGCCTGACCGTAAAGGGCTTTTCTGGGTAGGATTTTCCACTGAACGTACTTTAAATCAGGCTTCTTTGACTATAAACTTCTATTCGGGGGCTGAGTCTAGAAGCATGTAGTTTTTAAAAGACTGAGCAAAATGAATCTTGCTGAGTGTTGGTGTGTGTGTGTTGTGCCTGTGTGTTGTGCGTGTGTGTTGGTGTGTATGTTGGTGTGTTGTTGGGTATGTGCGTGTTGGTGTGTGTGTTGTGCGTGTGTTGGTGTGTATGTTGATGTGTTGTTGGGTGTGTGTGTGTTGGTGTGTGAGTGTTGGTGTGTGTGTGTGTTGGTGTGTGTGGGGAGAGAGGGCACTGGGGCTAGAAGGAAGCAGGAGGAGAGACTAGAACTTTTCTTCCTTCAGAACCAAGCCTGGCCCACGTGGTGGCCTCAGCAGCTTCTTCCCGTGACCGAATGGCTCCTCTAGGTCAGCGGGCGCTCGGTGCAGTCAGGGCAGCCGCGCCGGCTGCAGACATAGTGACACGGCCCCATCATGCGACGACCTCCCGGATCCTCCTTTAGAGAAGAGGGCGAGGTTACAATGTCTGAAAACCAGTCTGATGACATCATCAGATCTTCTCAGGCTGTTTTTTTTTTTTTTTTTTTTTTTGCAGTACGCGGGCCTCTCACTGTTGTGGCCTCTCCCGTTGCAGAGCACAGGCTCCGGACACGCAGGCTCAGCGGCCATGGCTCACAGGCCCAGCCGCTCCGCAGCATGTGGGATCTTCCCGGACCGGGGCACGAACCTGTGTCCCCTGTATCGGCAGGCGGACTCTCAACCACTGCGCCACCAGGGAAGCCCCTCTCAGGCTGTTTGAAGCCACAGTTGCCCCTGATCGTCATGATGTTTCAGATTCAGTGGATCTCGACTTAAAATGAGCCAGACAGGAACGACAGTTTCGAGCAGCAGACCTGAGACGTGCGTGAAGTGTTGCCTTTTAGGGCTTCTGCCAGCAGTCAAGAGAAAGCCCTGAAGGAACGAGGGAGTCTCGCTTGGGGCTGAGTCAGCAGGCTGGCCACGGGCGCCCTCAGACGGCGCTGCCCTGCATCCTCTGCCGCCCAGGACCAGAGGGCACCAGCGGCTGACCATCCAGGGCTCCCACCAGGCTGGAGGTGGGCTCCTGGCAGCGCGCTCACCTTCGGAAGTAAATCCTGCTCAACCTCTGAGACCTCTTCTTGAAGGAAACTTTTCTCCCTGCTCCCCAAATATGTCAGAGGCCATTCTCATCATCGGTGATATTCAGCTCTGGAACGTTGCCGCCATGGACTCTGAACTAGAGACACTGACCAGGGCTCCTGGGGAAACACAGGGTCAGGTTTCTGTGAGCCTCTGGTCACAACATTTTCATCAACTGATTAACACAGGACCTTGCTTTACGTGAGCTTCTGTTCAGAGACACCTTATTTAATACTCATTGCTGATTCTTTAACGCTGAGCTCACGGCCCACAGCGCCGTGACTCAGACCTGGATGAAGTTCACCCAATACACGCAGCTGAGGAACGTCACGGCCTTCTTGCCCTTAGGAGGACGAGACGGCTTTCCTCACCCTGCTTGGGGACCACCATAAGCAGCACAGAAAAGTGGAAATGGGCCACTACCAAGGCCACGAAAAGACAACGCAAGTTCTTTACTGCCCTATGCATGTCCATGAATGGCAGTGGAAACACTGAGAGTATTGATTTGGGGTCACAAATAAACTTTGGTGAGTAGGAGGATTCGCAGATATGGACATGAGGATCGACTGTATATTGGTAAAACCAACAGGCATTTTTAAGAGCTGTGGATTCTGGGTAATGACTATGATCCAGTCATTTAATTTTTGGTCTTATCAAAGCAAAGATAATTCACATTTTAAAAATTATCTGCATTTATATAATGTTTTCTTAATAAAGATGCCAGACTTTGCAAACAGCTCTTTTCCCTTCTCTCCCTTGAAGCAGCAATCTCTCTTCTGTCTTGTCTTCGTACCGCTGTCAGGAAAGTTGCTTGTCAAGGCCCCCACGTTTCTGGCTACGACTGGCACCGGCGTCAACCTCACCTGCTGTCACCAGTGGCAGTGTGTTGGCATGTACCGAAGAACGAAGGTTGTCAGCGTTCAGCTGTCGAGCGTGAGGGTCTTCAGTGTCCTAGAAGCAGTGAATTATTTCACTTGGAGATGGTGTTTTTGGCCTTTGGAGCCATGTTGGGAGAAAACACTTCAAGTAAGGGACCCCTTTCTGGTGTCCTTTTCACATTTTCATGACAAGGACGGCTTGTCCTGCACCTCTCCAGCGTGAGATGATGAAACTCCTCCCATTGGGCACCATCCCTAAAGTGAGTCCCACAGATCACTAGTCACCTGGATCGTGCGGTTGGGCCGACTTGGGCAACTGGGCAGAGTCAAGGTTGTTTCTCCTCCGCAGGCCTTCTCAGAACCTTCAGCTGCTAAAGCACATTTTGAAGTCCCATGAAGTGCGTGTGAGCCCCACACAGGCTGACCGTGGAATTATCTCCCAGACCACTGTTCTCTGGGTTCCCTCTTGGGAAACACTTCTGTAGAGGCTGGACAGGGCCCAGACTACATGGGGTGCATCTGGGGTGGATATGGGGCAGCCGGTGCATGGGCTCTGGTTCCACGTGGAAAGAGGCCGCCCACGATGGGACCAGAGCCCTCTTTCCTGTCGTCTGTCTTTTCTGTTGGGGGATGGTTTCCTGGTGTTTAGGTGCCGACATGGACGTGCTGTGCCCTGTGATTTTGCAAGAAGCGTTTGTCAAGCCCTCACTGTGAACGGGCACTGAGAGTGGGCAATGCGAAGAAGAATGGGGCCTAGAGTTGCCAAAAGACAGAGAAACTCTGGGGGCTCCTTTGATCTTGCTTTGCACCCAGCATTGATAATCGTCTCAACCTCAGTTACCAAACACAGGTATTTCAGGCTCTTTGAACCCCGCTGAGCACAGTGGAATTTGGGCCGTCTGTTAATTACTGTGGTTGAGATACTGTGGCTTTTCTCTCCCCTGTGCATTTCTCATGAGACAGTGTCACCTGCACAGGTGGATAACGACCGTGACTCTGAAACAGTGCCCCCAAGTGGGCTTTCGAGGGAGGGGCGGCCTCTCTTGGACTTGGTGTGACTCAAGGCTTGGTACTGGCCATCTCCACACAGAAGGAAAGCACGAAAACGTTATTATTCGACATGTAGCCTGTGCCAGCTGCTGTGCCAGCCACAAGGCGACAGCATAAGTGTGACGAGCTTCTGTCCCTATTGACAGAGGCTCCTGCACTTATGAGGAAATGGCGATAGTTCAGCCCCCAGGTCTCACGCGGAGCCCAGTTCGCCCTGACCGGTGGCTGGGATTGCTGGCAATGTTCGGGACAGAGGGGTTCTGAATGGAGTTGACTGCAATTCAACTGTAATTCAGTTGTTGGGAATTACATGAAGGTGGTGATAAAGCACATGGGACGGTGTCTGGCTTGAGGCAGGAGCGTAGGACAGGTGGCCTGTGTCACCCATTGTCATCGTCACAGGGCAGGTCCGGCCTGTCCTCAGAGCCTGGCCGTAAGGAAGTGGCAGGTGACTCCTCGGCAGACAGTGGGTAGCTCACACGCGTAGCTTAGTTTTTGGAAGCATTTTTGTTTTCGATCATTCGGGGAACGAACGACACGTGCAGACGGAGGTGGGGAATTCCGACTGTTCGCAGCTCCGTCGAGTGGCACGTGTGTCTGCGCTTTATCCAGGTGATTCGGGCACGTGTGCTTCGGGGGCACATGTCTGGAAAGGGCCTCACTTCTCCACTTCACGTTGTGCATTGGCAGGTGCTCCGGAACGTTACACACCTGTCCTCTGAACTTAATGACGAAACACGCTCTGCGTGTCAGTTTCTCACAGGAAGGATTATCAGGGTGTTGTGAGCACGGAAGGTTCTCTACAGAGGAGGTGGCTCTAGGGTGTGTGTGTGGATTTTTCTGTGAAGTCTACAGCACGTGCTATTTCCGGAAAGGTGGCTTTACACTAGCTCACAAATCCCTTCCTGGGACGTAACCCTGCGGCCAGGTGAGTCGAGAGACTGTGTCCGGCGCCCGCGGGAGCAGAGGCTGGCCACCACGAGGCCAGGCGACAGGCTCAGCCACTTGACTTCCTTGCTCCTGACTTCCTGCCAGATGCTTTGGGGCGGAAACCTCTTGTCTGGTGCTGGGCCATGTCTGCCCAAAGGTAAAAATTTGGGGGAGTTTCTGCCAGAGCTATTAAGCCTTTCGTGAGTCAATGAAAAAGGAAATTCTTCGTTTGAATTGCTTGGCTTCAGTTCACCAGTGATTCAGCATGTGACCCCGCCACCCAAGAGGTGCCTGTCTCCGTCTCTGACCCCCCCACACGCTCACACACACACCACACACGTGCTCACCCCCCGCTCAGCACACTCACTCTCACACACACACCACCCACTGACACACGCGGCACGCACACCCTCACCCTCAGTCTGGCTGATGCAAACCCTGAACCAGGGCGTCCCCAGAGACTCTCTCACTTTATGTGTCAGGAAAGGAAGGGAAACGGGCAGACGTGTCGGAACTCGGTAATTCTGAAGCACAGACTCGCGTGGCTGCTACCTCAAATTTAGGAATATGAACTAGGAATCAGAAGGGGGCCACAGCAGGAAGGAGGATGATGGGGAGATGTGCATACCCCTGGGACCCCAAGGTTTGCTCTTTTATCAAGAATGCTCTGGGCTTCCCTGGTGGCGCAGTGGTTGAGAGTCCGCCTGCCGATGCAGGGGACACGGGTTTGTGCCCCGGTCCGGGAAGATCCCACATGCCGCGGACCAGCTGGGCCCGTGAGCCATGGCCGCTGGGCCTGCACGTCCGGAGCCTGTGCTCCACAACAGGAGAGGCCACAGCAGTGAGAGGCCCGCGTACCGCAAAAAAAAAAAAAAAAAAAAGAACGCTCTGAGTGGGGTCTCTCCCTGGTCCTGACCTTGTCATCCTCCCCTGGTCACAAAGAGCTGCATTTACATGTCCTGGGAGAAAGTGGTCGCTCCGGGACACCCGGGGAGGGAGCAGACGCTGTGGCCTGAGCCATGGCCCGGAGCTGAGCTCACCTCCCGCCTGCTTCCGTGGGTTTGCTGCTGCCGGTCATTGGCTAGAGCCAGCAGCACTGTTCTCTCTGGTTCTCCGGGAAAACAGTCCAGGGCCTTGATGGATCCGGTGAGCAGAGGTCAGGAGGGCGCTGGGCCGGGGGGCCCCCTACAGCCTGCAGTTCTCTCCAGAGGGGCTCTGAGTGATGAGCTGACACGGACATTACCCTACTTGGGAAAACCCCGAATCTCTGATTTTCTGTATTTAAATATCGTATTGCCCTGTGTAATTTTATTGTGTAAAATGAAAACAGAAAGAGCTGAAGTTGCCGGGGGTGGAGAAAGGCCGAGGATTTAGGAAGATAACTCGAGGCGGCTGTGTCCCTGGGGGCGCCAGGCGTGACGGCGGCTGTCACCCCCAGCTGGCCTGGCCCTGGGTAGGTGAGTCGGGCGCTGGGGACACAGGGCACTCATCGGGCGCTGGGCCTGTCCTGCTGGCCTGAGCAGCGGCCCAGGTCGACTCTCGGGGAGACCCGAGAGCTTTCCTGATGGCTCTAAACCCCGGGCTGTCCCCCTGCAGTGGCCCACGAAATGCATCGCCTCCCTCGCCTGGACCTTCGGGCTGCGTAGGCTGTTAGTGAGTGCTGTTCTCTTCCGAGCTGACTTTACCTGCAGGGGAGCCGCCGAGGGGTGTCAGGATGGGGGTGCTGCCTGAGCCTCTGTCCCCCGTCGCCTCCTGGGCAGCCCAGGGACGTCCGCCCGACAGGCAGCTACGCTCTGCAAAATATTCTGTCTTCACCCTGAGCAGGTGGCTTCTGGGAGAGGGTAGGGCTTTCCGGTGGGCCCGCGCTCCACGCACGTAGCACAGGCCCTCCACGTTCTCTGGCTTTTCTCTCTTACGAAGAGACTGGAACGGACAGAATCAGCACGTGTGGGCTCCTGGCGTCCGGGTGGCTCAGTAGGGTGGCGACGTGTTTCGCGCTGGTGTCTTGGACGAGACCACGAGGGGCAGCGGCTCCCCGCCCTCCCTGATCTTGCTCTTTGATTGTGTCGCCTCCATATTTGTTTAGGAATTATCTGGAAAGGACCGAGGCCCCTGGGCGAAGCCGGGCTGTATCTATACAAGCAGAGCCTGGGGAGAGCTGACGGAGAGTTTAGAGCAAATGCCACGCTTCTAGTCCCCGAGGGAAGGGGTTTTCTTGCTCTGGATTGTCGAGGTTATTTCTGCACAGGGACCCGGCTCACCAGCTGAGCCGCGGGCTCCCTATTTGGCACAATTTAAAGGAGGTGACCGAGGTCGCAGAGGCGGTCAGGGAGCAAGGTGTTGGCCAGACGACTCATAGAGGAATCTTCACATTGTCTCGCCAACACTTAGGAAATCCTTGTCTGGAATTCAGAAGTTCTTGATGTCTTTCTTTTTCTTCTGAATTTTATTGTTGGAATAGGTGATCCATGCACATGGTTTACGTAGAAAAGATGTAAAAAGGCAGACGTTGAGACGTCTTCCTCCCGCCTGGTCACTGGCCTCCCGTTCCCAAAGCCCAGCTGTAGTGCAGCTCCTTTGATTAGGTTTGTGTGTGTATCTGGGGGAGGCTGTGCGTGCCGTGTCCTTCTGGTATGTCACTGTGGAAATATAAACAAATAAAAATATGTCCTTATTTTTCTTCCTTTTTAACCCCCAAACACCTCAGTTTTCCCCTAATACTGTATCCTGCAGATCTCTGCTTAGTGCCCAGGGAGCTTCTTCTCCAGAGGCGCCTGCTCTTCTGTGGGTGGACGTGCTGAGGTCATTTAACCCCGCATGGAGGGATGCTTGTGGTGTTGTCAGCCTTTTACTAGAACAAACAATGATTCAGTGGATCGACTTGGAATCTGTCATGTGTGTGTGAGGACCATCACAGGCTAAATTCCCAGACGTCAGGTGGTCAGGCCCAAAGTAGGCACGTCTGTAATTTTGATGGGTGTGGAATTCCCACCCCTGCCATCCCAGCTTCCGTGTTGTCGGTCTTGGGGGTTTTTGAGGAAGGCGAACGCTTGTCTATGATATGAGTTATGAAGTTTTTCCCAGTTTGTCATTTGTCTTTTGACTTTGTTTATGGTGTACCTTTTTTCAGCTTTTTATTATGAATAAATAAATCACCTATTTATTTACTTATGATCACCTATGTATCCACCCTCTAAATTCAACAATTGATAGCAGTTACCACCTTTGCCCTAGCTGTGTGTGTGTGTGAGCACAGATGTGTGTGAGCCTGTGCATACACACAGAAGGTGCAGACAGCATGTCAGCATGCCACTCCCGAAAGGAAGACGTTTTCTTACATAATCATCACGTCGTTACCACATCCAAGAAAATTAATAATAATTCCCTCATTTTTCTTCTCAGAATTTTCTTGGTTCTCTTTCCTTTTTTTCATACAGACTTTAGAATTGCTTGTCTAGTTCCAGAAAAATGCCCTTTAAAAAATTGAGATGGTATTCATTTTTAATTAAATGAATGTAGAGAGAGTTGGCATCTTTTGATGTTGAGTCTTCCTGTCAAGAACATGGTATGTTCTTCCATTTAAAAATTCCACCTTTGTATCCTTCAGGAGCATTTTGAAGTTTTATTCTGAAGGTTTACACGTTTCTTGTTAAGTTTTTCCTAGATGTTTCTTCTCCTACTGATCTTGTAAACCATGTTGCGTTCCCCATCTTTTGAAGGAGAGTTGTTTGTTTGTGTGAAGCTGGTGATTTCTATGTGTTAATTTTCTGTCTTACTACTGAGAGTGTGCATTTGTGTACCTTGTCGTTGCACAAGGCCTCCAGCTGAGGGGGGCATGGGGCTGGAACTCAGCTTGCCCTTTCCTGGCCAGGCAGCATGCTCATGGGGCTCTGACCCCATGACCAGAAAGAGGTGCCCTTTCTACTGGGATGGGACACATTTTCCTAAGCTGAACAAAGGCATGGTAGAGGCTAATGTTGACCTTGTTTCGACCTTACTCTTGTAGAAGTCTTGTTTATAGTAGTAGTTTTGGTTAATTCTCTTATGGTTTCCTGGTTGTAGTAATACCATGAATCAACAGTAAGAGGTTCACCTCCTCTCAATGTTTACGCATCTAATTTCTTTGTCATACCTAACTGTTTGGGCTAGCATCACCAGTACTGTGTTAATGGTTGTGATGATGGTGGACATCCTCCTGATGTCAGCAAGGATACCTCTGGGGTTTCCCCAGGTTCACTTTTTAAAAAACTATCTTAACCCTTTTAAAATTGCAGTTAAACTACACATAACATAAAATGTACCACTTTAACAGTTTTTAAGTGTACAGCTCAGTAACATTAAGCATGTCCAAACTGTTGTGCAACCATCCCACCATCCACCTCTAGAGCATTTTCATGTTGCAAAACTGGAATCTGTACTCGTTACATGCGTGCCTCTCATACTTTCCCTCCCCAGCCCCTGGCACCCATCATTCTACTCTCTGTCTCTGTGAATTTGGCTGCTCTGGGCGCCTCATATAAGTGGAATCCGACCCTATTTGTCCCTTTTGCGACTGGCTTATTTCACTGGGCATCACGCCCTCAAGGTTCAGCCATTTTGTAGCAGGTGTCAGCATTTCCTTCCTTTTCAAGACTGGATAATATTCCACTGTCTGGACAGAACACGTTCTGTTTATCCATTCATCCATTCGTGCTCTGCCATGGTTAACCTGGGGTCTCTGAGACCCCAGCCCCACGAGCTGCCTGAGCTGCACCTCCTCGGGGCCCTCTGGGTCCTGGGCCCTTTGTCTCCTCCACTGTCTCGTAGGACATTGGCCTTTATCCGCCTGGGCCTGGATTCCTCCGGTGGCCCCTCCAGCTTTACCCAACTGCTCCTGTGACACAGGGTGAGCAGGGGGCCCTGTGGAACCTCACACCGCAGCTGCAGAGCCTGCAAGACGGGGTGCAGGTGAAAGGAGGAGGCCTGGACTCCGGGGGTCCTGGGGAAGCCGCAGAACAGCTGGAAGGAGGCAGAGAAGTAGAAGCAGCTCCGACCCCAAGTCAGCACTGGCCGCACGGCTTGCCTTTCTGTCCACCGGTCCACACTCCATGTCTGGGTGTCAGCGGACATTCCGTCCTGTGTCCTTACATCACAGACAACCGCCGATCATAGGATCACAGGTGGACCCGGAACCCTGACCAAATCTGAACTATAGGATGGTTGTCACGTTTATGAGGTTTCTTTCTAAGGAAGAAGAGTGGACACGGGTTAGGAAGACCCTGGTAGAACCTTAGCTTCCCAGGGGTGAGGGGCCTGTATTGGCAAAGCTTCCAGGGCTGCCCCCCAGGCCAGGTGGAGCCGCGCACCTGTCCCTCCAGGTGGGCTGGCTAACGGTGTTCTCCATGCTGGTTTCCTTGCTTGTTCTCAGTCAACACAGGATTGTTTAAAAAAGGAAAGAAAAGACTCGGGAGAGCTTCTCCTGAAGCATGAGTAATTCATCTGTAAACTGCCCCAGGTAATGGCCACGTTAGTGCACCTGAAAGCCATGTGTTTTCAGATCACTGATTTCAAACACAGAAGATGAAGTAACTCTCCCACATCTTCCTGCCTCTGGGTTTTTAAAAAATTAAATTTAGGGTAAGAGGTTGTGCATTTGAGGGAAAGACAGGCTCAGGCTGCGTAAGTGGAAGAGGACAGACCCAGGATTCCAGAAGACTGCATCCTTGACCTCTGACCCACACTGCGGTGCGAGATGCAGGCTGGGCGGCAGGTGGGCAGGACCGAGGCGGTGCAGTGGCCTCCACGGTCTCTCCCGTGACCCTGGCGGTGTGCTGGCTGCGCGTCTTTGCAGACCCTGTGGTCTTGGAGCTGGTCTGCAGGGTCACGGGGGCCTCAAGGGCGGTCTGTTGTAACATCTCATTACTCCCCGGACTGAAGCAGCGAATGGAACGGGAGGCCAGCGAGCGGGCATCACTGTGGCGGTGGGAGGGGGAAGGGAGGGAAGGAGAGCGAGGGGAAGGGCTGGGTGGGAGGAGGGGACAGAGGCGAGGGCGCCGGTGCGTGCCTTGCACTGACCCGGACACCACTCTGCCTGGCTGGTCACCCTCCGTGGGACCGTGTCTCTGGCAGCCGACAGCTAATCCCCGTCCCTCAGGCCAGCAGCCGCGGCCCCCGGATCTGCAGGTTATAACTATGTTGTGGGCTCTCTGGCCGAGAGCCCAGGTGCGGTCTGCAGCTGCCGGCCCCAGTTCTGGGGAGAAGGGGAACCTTCACGGGGGTCCTGGTGATTATTTGCGGGTTGTGCTGGTGCCGGTGGGCTCAGAGCCGCCGTGCTTACCTGGGGCGCCGTGCGGCTGACCCTCTCCTGTCACGCTGCCCTTTGCAGCCTGTAACTCACTTGGCGGCTCCTTCCTGGAAGCCTTCCAGTGTCCCGACGTTCCTCTGAACTTGGGGTGCTCCAAACCGTCTGCGGTCTCCTTAGAGGCTGAAGGAAGCGTTGGGATCCACGGGATAAAGACAGCCCTGTTAGGCACGCAGTGTTTGGCCTCTTTGTGTTCACCCAGTGTAGCGTAAGGCTTTTTAAAAACCCCTTTGTGACTATATGACATCATTTATTTACAAGTACTTCACTGTTCAGTGATACACCTGGACCTTTCCTGGAACCTTGGCTTTCCCCACGTGGTCTTCCCATTGTTTCTCTGTACCTGTCACAAGAGCAGAAATTAACTAATGATAATGTGGCCTCTCTCCCCTCCTCTCCCGTTGAATGTGGTGATAAGGTGCCTTCCTCCCAGGTGAAGACATGCCTAACACGGGGCTCTTTGCAGCTGGGGGAATGACGCACTTCAGGCCAAGTTCTCTTTGCCCACCAGGGCTGCGAGATTCAGGCTGCGGCATCTCTCTGGGAACTAGAAAGGCTGAGCTCTGATCTCAAAGCAAAGACGGATCCCTCTTCCCTGGGGTTAAGGCAGATAGAGCTGGCTGCTATCACCCCCAGCAACAACTTCTCTTCCAACTTTTTTGCCCATTTCTTCCAAGGTATTATCTGATCTTTATCCCCTGCCTCCTGCAAATTAAAGACAAAATCACGGAGTCGTAGGTCAGGAAACACACAGGGGCCTAATTTAGGGACCAGGCATCTGAGCCCCGGAAGGGTAGTGGCTCAGCCACAGCCGTGGGCGGTTGCTGGTGCGCTGGACCAGAACCGAGGGAGGCTGAGCTTTCCCAGCCATTCGTCCCAAGAGCTATTACACGACCTGGGGATCTGGGGGTAAGCGAGAACTCGCTGGGCACCCTCCGCACGTCTCATCCTCAGTTTATGAAGAAGGAATCTGTAGGATTTTCCTGTGCGGGCCTCTAGGCTTACATTCATCGTGGCTCACCTCGCCTTTGTGGGAAGAAATGTGGTCAAAATCTGACTAGTTCATCAATGGATTTATGGTCTGTTCAAAGCCCACGTAGCAATGGAAAGCACTGTGCCTGTTCAGTGACAGCAGCAGGATTTGCCTGGTACGAGGCGGTCACCACAGAGCGACCCTTCATAGACGGATATGAGGCTGTGGGAGCGGTGGGCTTTGCACACGTGGCCGTATTGTGTTTGGAGGGGTGGCGGAAGACCCCGCTCAGTTATCTGTTGTGCTTGGACGAGTGATGAATTCCAGCGCAGAGATGCAGGAAACACTGTAGGTTTTCTTCTGGAAAACATAGGGTTTTCAATCCTCTGCCCCTCACAGCTCACCCATTTCCTCTTGTGGTTCGTGAGCCGTCCAGAACCAGGAATTTCTGCATAAAATAGTAAAACATAAATGAAAACATAAGTCCCACTGATGGCTTTTAAAGTCGGGTTGCTCTGTGCCACGTGCCAGCTTCACTTCTAAAGGTCACTGTCACTGTGAAATGTGGGCATCCAGACCCCCGGGCCCAAGTCTCCCTGTGCTAATTCCTGGGTTTGCCCTTAGGACTCCCTGCTTGTTCTTCCAGGGACATCTTGACACAGACGGTACCGAGGCCTCTCTGTCTTTCCCTGGGTCCTTCGGACACTTTTTGGACAACACCTTAAGGACCACAACTCGGAAAAATAATGTCAGGCTTGGGGGCCTTTCCAAGTGCTTTGACGGCAAAACTCAACGTCACAAGCATTTATTCCTTTTCCTTGGGTGCCCGTTTTCGGATATTCTTCCTTATCTGGGACTTGGGACCCGTCCTTGGATCCTGCAAACGCTGCACAGGGAGGAACGTTCTGGACCCCAGAGAGGGGTGACTGTGCACGGCTGCTCCGGGCGGGGCCGGGGGCTGCGGGCCCCTGGCTGTCACCCCCAGAGGTGTCTTGGTAGCCTGTGATTGCTGGCAGCGACCAGCCAGGGGACTCACCTTTGCTTCCAGGGCACAGATTCCACACCACAGATCTTCCCCAAAGTTGGCCCTTGGTGGGCTGGGCTCCTGCTTCCCAGGAGCAGACGAATGGGCCCTCTGAGATCACACACTGTCCCCATTCAGGGTCCTGGCTGCAGGCCTGGGGCTCCCGGGAGGCAGTGTCCTGGAAGGAGGACCTTTCGTCCTTCAGGACCTGTTGAGTGGCCCCAAGTCTGCAGAAGCAGGCAGGGCGGCTGGCCCGGAGCAGCGGCAGCGGCAGACACCCCCTCGGCTGCAGGGGCGACACAGAAGCGCCTCTGAGTGCGGCCCGGCCAGCCTGTGCTGCCCTCCCGTGGGACCACATTTACTATTTGCCTAATTTATTTGTCAAGCACAGCTAAGAGCGTGTTGTAAAGAACTTTTCTAATGGGGATCTAAAGCCTATTTAAAGTTTTGCATCTTAATTGCTCTGGGGCAGGTATGGAGAGTGTGTTCCATTTGCTCCAGCACAGGAGTCTGAGACCCAGGAGCTTGGGATGTGACAGGCAGAGCCACGCAGCTGACCCGGGGCTGTCACTCACAGCCCCACATGTGGGCACCCTGCCGTATCACGTGATCTGGCCGCACAGAAGGGCAGCGGGGAGCCGAGATTTGTAACAGTGATGTCTTCACTTGTGTATGTTGGCAGCTAATTCAACTCTTCTTTTTCTTTTTTTCTCATTTTTTATAACAAAATATACATAATATAAAAATTACCATCTTAACTATTTTTAACTGTTCAGTAGTGTTAAGTCTACTTAACAGGAGATCTCCAGAGCTCCTTGTCTTGTAAGACTGCAAATCTGTCCCCATTAAACACTACCCCGCTCCCCAGTCCCTGCAGCCCTGGGAAACTCCCATTCTGCTGCCTGTCTTCATGAACCTGATGGCTCAACTTTAAAGAAAAGAAAAGCCCTGAGCATCTGACAAGACCCTTTGGGATCTGGTAGCTTTCCTGCGGTCGCCAGTTTCTCTCTGGAATCCCCCAGTGGTGCCAGTGAGAGACACGAGCTGTTCGTTCTTGAAGAGCTTTGCTTTCTTAAGTTGCTGGTGGTTAAGGTATCCACGGAGCAATGATTGATTCTGAGCCTGGCTGTCTCTCTCTCCAACTTCCCCTCTTTCGATTATTGCCAGGACTGGTTGGTCTACACATCATTTCACAGACTGGCCTCAAAGAAATACAGTCAAGGCCCCAGGCTTACTCCTCAAATGATAGCGTGGGGAGAGCTGAGAGATGAGGGTCCATCACGTCCAAGTGGGAAAGCCCTGTAGAAATCATTAGGTAACCTGCAGACTGAAGTATTGATATAAACTCACAACTCTGGGGATGTGAACAGGGTTGTCCTAACTGTACGATGTCACTGGCATAGAATAATATATCACTGTCCCAGATTGTGCCTTTGGGCTTGTGTCCTGGAAGGAATCGTAGGCTGGCAGACCAGCCTTGAACATAGCATTTCAGGTCTTTTTCACGGCTTGGTTTTCTAAATCCCAGGCTGTAACCCTTCAGCATGTGGACCATAACTGAAAATTAAAAATGAAGTTTCGGGCTTCCCTGGTGTCGCAGTGGTTGAGAGTCCGCCTGCCGATGCAGGGGACACGGGTTCGAGCCCTGGTCCAGGAAGATCCCACATGCAGCGGAGCGGCTGGGCCCGTGAGCCACAACTACTGAGCCTGTGCGTCTGGAGCCTGTGCTCCGCAACAAGAGAGGCCGCGATAGTGAGAGGCCCACGCTTGCCACAACTAGGGAAAGCCCTCGCACAGAAACAAAGACCCAACACAGAAAAAATAAATAAATAAACTCCTACCCCCAACATCTTCTAAAAAAAAAAAAATGAAGTTTCAATATCCTTTCCCCACTGGGGCCAGAAGTTCAGAGAAAACAAGACTGGCAGAGGGCTCCCTGGCAGCCTCCTTTGACCCCGCCCAGAAACGCCTGCTCCGAGCCCCTGGAAACGCACACGTTCCTCATCAACACCTTCGCTCCTCACGCAGGTGGGGAGCACTGCCCGCTTCCCAGCAGAGCCCGGCCGGCACCCCCAGCCCGCGCTGGATGGGGAAGGCTGAGCTCCAGGTGTGAAGAAAGTTTTCGGAATAAGGCATCTGGGCTTGCTGTTTTTGGAAAGACAACACTTTGTGTTCCTGGAATCCTTTCCTTTCTGCAGGCGAGCACGTGCGGACTGAAGCTCTGAGACCCTGGCCTCTCAGGCCTGCGGGGGAGTCAGTGTTAGGGCAGGGCGGCTACCAGGGTCCGGATGCTTTGGGGCTTTGGCTGTCTTCCCAATGGAACAGAAGCCCTGCCCACCCCCCAGTTTCCCAGGTAGAAACGCTGTCCCCTGTGAGAGCATCCGTCAGGGGCTCTTTCCCCTCCGCTGAGCTGCCCGCGGCCCCTGACTGGCTGTGGTCACCAGCTCATCAGGAGAGAAGGAGAGGGCCTGGGTCACCCTCCAGGGCTACGGGTGTGAGGCCTGTCGTGCGTCTACTGGGAGTGGGCCACTTGCGCAGTGGTGGGTTCAGGGGAAACAGTCCGATGAGGATTATGCAAAGTCTCCCTCCCTGTTCCAGGCCGTCACATCAGGCCCAGGCCTGAGGTGGGCAGGAATTGGGACCAGGGCTCAGTTAGCGCAAGCTTGCTCTACTCTGCTTCACTCTTGCAGGGGAGAATAAGCTGGGGAAAGAACAGGAACTTGGCGGAGGCAGACGGCGACAGCTCTGCCGGCCCCTGCGGGTCGCCTGGCGAGTTCCCGGCCTGGACAGACTCTCGCGTGGGCTGTCTGCCAGCCCGGAGGGACGATCACCTGGGTGCTCACTGCCATCTCTGTTTCCAGCCCATCAGCGCCAGGGACGGCAGACAGGACCACAGGAGGTGACAGTTCAGCACATCCCCCACGCCTGGGACGAGGGGTGCTGGGGTGAGCCATGGGGTGCCGGGCCCAGCAGCCCACTCCGTCTGCGAGGGGCTTCCTAAGAGCAGGCCTGGCCGTGGCCACACGCCGTAAGGACAACTGCCTTGTCACCCGGAGGTTGCAACCTGTCACTGCAGCTCAGATGCATTCTGCAGGTATGTTTTGTTGGATTCACATGCTGTTTCCCAACATGCTAAGTCATTCTTTTGAAAAATCAGGAAGTTAAAAATTAAAACTTGAATTTCTGGCTTTTCCTCCGAAGAGGTAGCAGATGTGGTGCCGCACCTGCATGCCGCGTGACAGGCGGGGCGGGGAGCCCCTCTCGCCCGAGGGAAGGTAGCAGCACAGAAGTCAGAAGGGGGCAGTCCTTGGCGGTGACTGGAAGTGCCCGTTCCGCTCAGGTCACCTTTGCCTCCGTGTGGAGCCGGGTCCGCCAGCCTGTCCAAATCTAATCCCCATGAAATACCACTTGTTGATCCTTCGGTCACCAGACAGCTCCTGAGCCTGGTCCTCTCCAGCGTCCACACCACACTATCTAGAACGAGGGTGGCCGTGATGCTCTCACTGTACTTCCGTCCAAAAACTGCCTGTAAAGAGACTGAATTAGTAATTTAAAAAATTCCCACAAATGGAACTTCCCTGTGGAGCAGTAGATAAGACTCCACATTCCCAATGCAGGGGTTCGATCCCTGGTCAGGGAACTAGATCCCACATGCATGTCGCAACTAAGAGTCATGTGCCACAACTAAGGAGCCATCGAGCCGCAACTAAGGAGCCCACGGGCTGCAACTAAGACCTGGTTCAACCAAATAAATAAATAAATATAAAAAAAATTTCCCACAATGAAAAGCCCAGGTCCAGAAGGCTTTACTTTTGAACTCTCTAAAAATAGATTTAAAACAAATTTTAAAAAAAAGAAAAAAACAAAGGCACACTTAACAACTCATTCTATGAGGTCAGTATTATCCTGATACCAAAACCAAACAAAGACAAGAAAACTACAATCCAATATTTCCTATGCATATAGATGCAAAAATCCTTAACAAAAATCCTTACAAACTGAATCCAGCTACATATAAAGGAGGATTGTACACCATAGCTAAGTGGGATTTATCCCAGAATTTTTGGTTTAACGTAAAAAATATTAATGTAATACAGTATATCAAAGGAACGAAGGGCAAAAGCCACATCATCATCTCAATCAATTCAGAAAAAGTATTTGACAAAAGTCAATACCCTTTCATGATAGAAACACTCAAAAATTAGGAATTGAAGGGAATTTTCTCAATCTGATGAAGGACATCTGTGAAGAACGCACAGCTAAGTGCACCATACTTAGTATAAAAGACTGAGTGCTTTCCACCTAAGATCAGAAACAAGGCACAGATATTTGCTGTTGCCAGTTCTGTTTGACCTTATACTGGGAATTTAGCCAGGGAAATTAAGCAAGAAGAAAGATCAAAGGCGTCCATATTGAAAATGAAGAATGAAGCTATGTCTATTTGTAGATGGCATGATTTTATATATAGAAAATCCTAGCGACTGCACTAAAAACCTATTAGAACTAATAAGCAAGTTCAGCTAAGTTGCAGAATACAAGATCAATATACAAAGTTAATTGCATTTCTATATGCTAGAAGCAATCAAAATGAAATTCAGAGAACAATTCCATTTACAGTAGCCTCAAAAAGAATACTTACGAATAAATATAACAAAAGAAGTGAAAAACTTATACAGTGTGCTGAAACTCCAAAACGTTGTTGAAATACGTTTTAAAAGAACTGACATCCGATGTTTATGAATTGGAAGACATGGTTAAAATGACAATATCCACCAAACTGACATATAGACTCAAAGCAGTTTGTATCATAATCCCAGCTGCATTGTTTCAAGAAACTGGCAACCTGATCTCAAATTCATATGCAAATTTGAAGGACCCAGAATAACCAAAGCATTCCTGGAAAAGAACAGTGTTAGAGGGCTTACACTTCAGAACTCACCACAATGCTACAGTAATCAAGACAGCGAGTGGCCGTCGTCATTTCCAGTGCTCGTTATTCCCTACTGCAGTTCCATGTTTCCATCTATGGTAAATTTCCTTCAACCCAAAGATCTTCCTTTAGTATTCCTTAGAGTGCCAGTATGCTTGCGATTAATTCCCTCAGCCTTTGTCTGTAAAGTGTCTTTATTTTAACTTCCAAAGAACAGTTTTACTGAGTATAAAATTCTAGGTTGGTTTTCAGCCCTTTGAAGACATCATTCTATTGTGTTCTGGTTTCCATAGTTCCTGTTGAAAAGTTAGCCATCAGTTTTACTGTTGCTTCTTTGGAGATAACATGTCTTTTGTACTGTGGCTAGTTTTCTGATTTTCACTTTTCTCAGGTTTTTCAGGACTTTGACTGTGATTTGCCTAGGTATGGTTTTCTTTGATTTCCCCCGCTGGGGTTCCTGAGATTTTCACATCTGTGGTTTGATGTCTTTTCACCAATTTTGGAACTTTCTTGGCTGTTATGTCTTCTGCTTCATGTATTGCTTCTGCTCCAATCTCTCTTTCCTCTCCTTCTAGGACTTCGATCACATGATATTATGTTTTTTGATTATGTACCCCATGTGTCTCTTTATAGTATTATTTTTCCTCTCTGTGTTTCAGTTAATATATTTCTCTATTTACTTGTCTTCAATTTCACTTCTCTTGTTTCCAGCTTACCGTTATCCCCACCCAGTGGGTTCTTAATTTTAGGTATTGTGTGTTTTAGTTTTAGAATGTCCCTTTGATTGTTTTGTATATATTCTAACTCTAATTGTCGAATTAACCATTTTTCATTGATTTCTATCCATCGTTTACACTGATTTCTTTAATATTTTAATATTATTCTCTGCTCTCTCCAAAACCTGGATGTTCTGTCGTCTGCTTTTATTGTTTATATTCTCTTGGTTGTTGGTCACATCTTCCGGGCTCTTTGTTGTGTGCCTGAACGTTTATGAAAGAACCTCAGTCATGCCATATAATACCTTTCATCAGCAAAGGTCTTTATTTTTTTCCATGTAGCATGAAGAATAAAGGGATGATTCCTTCAATGAAAGCAGAGATTGAGCTGGGTTGAGGCTGGGTTGGTTTCCAAGGTTTCTGGAAAACTTGGTTCAGCTCTGGTTTATCCTTGTCCTTTGAGTGTGGCCTTTCTCAGCTTTGAATTCTAACTGTTTGGCCGTGTAGAAGTTGTATCTTAGTTCTTCCCCCTGTTGCTACCTGCAGCTTCAAAATTAGACAAATGTCTTGAGCTGGAGACCTGTTTGTTTTAGACTCCTTCTTTCTAGTGGGGCATTATCCTCAAAGCACTCTGAGACTGTTGGAGGTTTTGATCTGCTCTTCTGGCCAAGGCCCTCAACCTGCTACACCATCCCATCACTCAGCCAATGACTAGTGGGAAAAGCCGGCCTATATTATATATTCAAATGGCTTTTGTTTTTTAATTGCAGCACTCTTGGTTTTTTCTGTGCATTGCTTGAGCATGAGAAGGAACTTGAAGATGAAGCCTGCACATCACTCAGGGATCCTAGATTTGGAGCAGGAGTGAGTATACTTCATGTAGGCATGAGCATCTTAAATCAGGACAAGAGGCGTGCATAGGGATGTGGGGAAGTTAAAGGGGTGGACTGTTGCTGACACTGCTGGTTATCTACCCAAGATCTATTTCCTCCTTCTTTCCTTGTAGCTGGACTTTAAATTCATTCAGACATCCACCTTCCCATGTGCAGCCTGTGCCTCAGGGAAGGTTACTTTCATCTTCAGTTCCAGGGAGTGGATCTGAGTGGTCTAAGGATCATCTCATCTTTACTGCCAAGCATTTGGTTAAGGAAGATGTAGGTGGTTTCATAATTTGGGTTGATGGGTCCTTGGTATTGCCTTTGCATGGGAGAGGCTCATAGCTGGGAAAGTTGGAAAATGACAAAGTTGAGAGGTTTTCTAATTTAGTTTCCTAAGCAGTATCAGAAGCTAAGAGTGTATTTTTTCCCTCAAATAGCATCAATTATCAGGTCTTTAAAGTAGCTTGGTGATCTTGATGTTGGCTTCTAACATGTGGCATCATATGTCCCAGTAGACACTTAGGGACAAAGTGTATTTGCTTATGCTCTGGCCCAGTTTTGATCATTCCCATGAAAGTGAATAAGACCTCATGATGATGTGGGGTATTAGACCCCTTGGCAACTCATGGCCTTAAATCAGAGCTGGCCTTCAATTTCACCCATGGTAACAATTGACAGTCTGTCCTCAGGACCGAACTAGATACACAGCTAAAGTCAACCTGGGGAATGGTGGCTTTTCTCTGGCATTATGTTTTCATTTCCCCTGTAATTCATTGGAACAGGAATTTCTGTGGCTCCAGCCACGAAATATCAGTCTATTCACATTTTTAAATGCTCCTGGAGAACTCTGTATCTTTACTAATTGGGCCCCAGTGATGCTTTGGTTTTATGCCCACCAGCATTTCATGCTTGGATGAATGAAACATTTCACATTTTTATGTCTTCCTTCACTAAACACCGATTGAGCACTTACTATTTCAGGCACTGTGCTGTAGGATTTGGGATATGGAGATAGGACACCCCCCGCCCCGCCCCCCACCCCTGCCGGAAATGCTAACATGTGAACAGATGTCCCCAGCTGGCCACTGGAGCACAGTTTGTAGTAACAAAAGTTTGGAGCCAACCCAGCCGCCCCTCAGTAGGGAAATAGCTAAGTGGATTTTAATTCATTTGTACAATGGAATACTACACAGCAATTAAAGTGAATGAGAAGAGGTACGTATTACACCATGGACAAATCTCAAAAGCATAAAATTTAATTAAAAAAAGGCAAATAGCAAAAGAATACATACAGCCTGATACTCTGTATGTAAACCTTAAAGACCCAATATGTGCAATGGTATATCTTGACTAGGAATTCGTATTTATGAAATAAAAGTACAAAAATACGCTTTAAGGTGGACATTTCCTGTGGGAAGGAGCAAAGGGATGAAGTATAAGGGTAGGCTTTATCTAGGTCAGTAATATTATATTTTTAAAAGAGAGGAGGATGAAGCCAATTAGATAAAATATTAATACTTGCCCAATTTTGGTAGAGGGTAAATAAGTAACAGTTTATATATATAGAAACTGTTTATATTTACGTATAATATTTCCTGCACTTTAATGTGTGGAATGTTTTATAATTAAAACAACTTTAGATAAAGACACAGAGGCATTATCTGTAGGTAGCTCACAGTTTAGTGGTTTGATAAGTGCTGATCACTCAGGAGACAGCGGGTACACAGAGGAGCTACTGGTAATTCAGCCTGGGGGTTTGGGAGCACCTCCTGGGAAGGCAGTGGGCGACTGGAGCTTGGAAAGGGATGTAGGTCAGCAGACAGAGCGGGAAGGGACCCGGCAGAGGGCAGAGCCATGCTTGAGAGCTGCGGAGCGCTAGAGCAGTAACTAGGTCAGCAGACAGAGCGGGAAAGGACCCGGCAGAGGGCAGAGCCATGCTTGAGAGCTGCGGAGCGCTAGAGCAGTAACAGCCATGATTAGAAACTTAGGGTGTGCTTGATGCTCTATATGTGCCACTCTTTCTAATCTTTACAACAGCTTTTGAAGGAAGGTGTTATTGTTCCAAATGAAATAACCAAGGGGTAACTATTGGGCTCAAGGTCACATAACTCGTAGGGGACGTGGCTCTTCCGCGAGGTCTGTTGGGCTCTAAGGTTTGTACGTGCTCTTTCCTTTAGACCACATGAGGACCTTACGTATCCTCCCCACCAAAGAATTTCCCAGAAAAAATCCTCGTCCGCAGTAGCTGTACACTGTGTAGATTGAGGTCATGGTATAGATTTGCTCTTTTGGAGAGGAAGGAAAAATCATACCGTTGACCAATCTCAGAAGAGGCAATGCTGAATCTCAGAAAGGATCTAAAACGAACTACCAATTACACAAATTTCAGGGGACATTTAAATGACACCGCAGTATGCAATCAGCAAACTCAGAACACAGACAGTGCTGTAAGGCAAATGACCTGGTTTCTTCAACAAATACATTTCAAGGAAAAAGAGAGGGAAGCTAGAGATGAAAAAGGACCTGAGAGACATATCAGCCGGGTACAATGTGTGGACTTCAGACCCTGCTGAACAGACCATGAAAAGAAATCATGAAATGATTAGAGAAATGTGAACGCTGACTGGGTATCAGATGATGCTAGAGAATTACTGTCATATTGTTTCAGTTGTGATAATTATAGTGCAGTTATTTTTCCCCCCAAAAGAGTAGTTATATTTTAGAAATGCCTACGGAAATATTTTTAGGTGAAATGATATACCTTGTATTTACTTCAAAGTAATTGAAGGAACTGAGTATTGGGTGGGTTTTATATAAATATTTATATAAATAAGGTATGCATTGATAATTGTTGAACTGAGTGAGGATACTTTCTGTGTATATTTAATATATTTCCAATAAAAATCAGGAAAAATAGGGAGGCAATAGAGATGACTTCATCTAATTTTCTTGCTGATGCTTGAAACCTCTTCGTGTGTAATGTCAGCTACAAAAAAAAATGTGAATTCATCCATTCTTTTTAACCTAGTTTTTCTTCAGTGTTCAGTGCTTTTTTTTTTTTTCTCTTTTGTAAATACTTATGATGAAGAAGGGAAAGTTTAATTTCCTTGGTGGTCCTGTCTTGGCCTGGGAAATCTCTTTAATATACGGCATTGTAGAGCTCAAATCTTTCAAGTGTAAAATTAAATAGCTCCATTCTTTCTTTTTTTTTTTACTTACAGGGAAGCTTAAATATTTTATGACACATTTAGACTTAACTTGACCTGCAATAAATGCTGAAATGTGTTTGATTAGGGGTCAAGTTGATATACAGTCTTAATTTATAAGTGAATTGCAGGGGTCTTTAGAGGAGATGCACTGTAGGAAAGTCTCAAGCGTGAGCTGAGTGTTAAAGCCTCGTATTTCGCATGTTGGTATTATTTGGCTTTGTGATCATCACTCTGAGTTCGCGTTTCAGAGTTCTGACTGCATTAGGCCTGAGGAAAGGGAAATGCGGCCGGTTAATAAGCAGAAGCCGGCGCTAAGGGCAGCCATGTGATGGCTGAGCACGGGGGGCCGGCACCGGAGACCTGGGCTGGTCCTGGGCTGCTCTACCTTGGGCAGGTTGACTGTCCCTGAGCCTCCGTGTGGTCAGCAGGACACGGGGGTGATGAGCGGCCCCGCCTCCCAGAGGCAGCGTGAGAGGCCCGCGTGATAACGCGGACCTGGCACGCAGGGCGAGCCCCGCAGCTACCACCAGCTCTTGTGGTTAATTCCTGGGATCGCACTGTGGAGAGCAAAGGTCACGTAGGCACCGGGCACGGGGAAGGGGACGATCGTCACTCTGGTTTGTCACCTGGTTGAGGAGGAGTGATTCCTGCATGTGCTGCTGTGTCTTGTCTCCTGCGTGGAGAGCGAGAAACTCAAGTCCATGCGTTCTCAGCACCCAACACCGACCCCAAGCCTGAAAGCCCATCAGAGGAGACTTTTGTTTACAATGATATTCCACATGTTTCAGGGCAGGAAATTAAACGTTGTCTAAATGATGAAAAGAAGGGATTCCAAACGTGTATGTACTTGCACATTTTTCAGAGCAATTACGACACTTTTGGTAACACATGTTGGTGTTTGTTACCAAATTTTAGTTTTAATAAAGTGGTCTACAGTTTTTAAAAAAGAGGATGCAGGGCTTCCCTGGTGGCGCAGTGGTTGAGAGTCCGCCTGCCGATGCAGGGGACACGGGTTCGTGCCCCGGTCTGGGAAGATCCCACGTGCCGTGGAGCGGCTGGGCCCGTGAGCCATGGCCGCTGAGCCTGCGCGTCCGGAGCCTGTGCTCCGCAACGGGAGAGGCCACAACAGTAAGAGGCCCGCGTACCGCAAAAAAAAAAAGAAAAAAAAAATTCTTTTGGCCGCACTGTGTGGCTTGCAGGATCTTAGTTCCCCGACAGGGATTGAACCCGAACCCTTGGCAGTGAAAGTGCTGAGTCCTAACCACTGGACTGTGGAACTCCCTGCCCCCTTTCTTTTTTAAAGATGAAGCTGCAGAAGGAGTGGAAGCTAGGAGTTTTCCAGGCGCCCGCCCACCCTTTGTTTCTACCACATCTTGAAAGAGCAGATGCCTCGGGACGGCCGGTTCCTGCGATGTGCCAAGTTATGAGGCCCATCGGCTTGTCCTCGTCGTGGGGACCTTTTCCTTGGGAGTTATCAAGCCAAGGTGCGTGAGCGCCTTTCTACTTCTCAGTGATGATCACATGACAGGTGGAAAATAATAAAAGTGCTGAGAATGCTCAAAAATGCATTTTTGTAACTTTTGGAAATGTTTATATGTTTTAAATATCTGGTTGATCCTGGTGAGACAAGCATTTCATACGCCTGTGAACGAAAAGACAGGCACTACAGTCCACTCACTGAAGGAAAGAAGAATTGAAGGAGCTACAGACCGGCGTCCTGAGCAAGCAGAACAACCTTCCGGTCAAGGAATCTCTACAGTCAAGTTTTAGCTCCAAATCCAGGTATGGGTTCAGCGACGCTCCACGCGTAACTTCTTGAGTGAGAGAACGTGTCGGCTTTATTATGTAAAGAACAGACGCAAGAGGGAGGGGATATGGGGACATATGTATATGTATAACTGACTCACTTTGTTCTAAAGCAGAAACTAACACACCACTGTAAAGCAATTATACGCCAATAAAGATGAAAAAAAAAGTAAAGAACACTGAGCTTTGGAAACGACCCGTAAACACATAGGATTAACGAACAGCTCACTTGGCGTTTTTCCTTAGCACTGTAAAATATATCGAAATGTAGATGATCGTTAATTGCCAGTTATCATCGCTCTTAATTTCCAAAACTGCTGGTACTGCTACCAAACCCTGACGAAGGGTCATGACACCACTCCGAGTGAGGCAACTACAGGTTAAAAGAAAAAAAGCAGAGACTTTGGGAATCACAGTTAAAGAGAAATACAATTTATGCATTTTAAATGGTTTCTGACAAATTAGTTGGAATGACCTCTCCTCATTTAGTCTTCCTTTGCAAGTTTCTCTTTACAGCTGCTGGCGAGTTTGCTTCTGCGTCCCTATCTGCCCCTGCTCTGGGCCAGGTGGAAAGTCTGCGGCTGAGAAATGGACAGAGACCCCCTGGGAAAGCAGAGGGCAGTGCTGTGGCTGGTGTGTGCCCGCCGGGAGCCGCCTGCCCCCCTCAGCACCCAGCACCTGCAGCTCAGAGAAGTCGCAGGCACACTGGAGGTAGCTCTGGGCTCCAGGGCCTCCTGAAAGGTGGAAACGCTTTGCTGACAGATTTGGACTTTTCTTCTGGAAAGAGTGCCGTCATTGGTATGATTAACTTGCATCTAGTTTTGCTGCCAATTTCCCAGTGTTGTGGGAAGGAGAGAGATAAGGAAACGGAAAGAGGAATAGCTTGAAAGACTAGAGGAGTGAGTTTTCACATCTTTCACCATCCCAGCCTTCAACGCTAGCTTTTCTTTTAAGTCTTCATCTGCTCTGCTAAGGTCAAAGTACTTTTTACTTCATGTGAAAAATGCCTCCCAGGGGAAGTATTCTGACTCTGGTTCTGAAACTGATTAACGTTCTTGGAGTCCCCAAAGAGCCGTCACTAAGTGTCTAAGTTCCAGTTCCAGAGGAAATGGGATGTGTTTCTGAACTCATCTAAAACGGCTTCATGGAGGGTAAATCTCAAGTTGCATTTTTAAAAAGGGAAGCCTGTGGTTTGGCCAAGGAGAATGAATAATATATTCTAGATCCACGTGTAGTGACTTGGTTTAGTGAAAAAAAGGATATGCAGGGAAAGGAACAGCAAAGGGCTACATGGTGTATTGCCTGGATCCACTTGCAGACAACAGGATTCAATCTAGTTGAAGTAGAAGGGGATTTATTCCAGGATATTACATGGTTTACAGACTCTTTGGGGAGACTGAAGAAACAGATTCCAGATTGATCTTTTAAGATCACTGCCCAAAGCCACCCTGTAGAACTAAAGAAGCGACTGGCTCTCCTCTGATTCAGCAGACCTCAACCATGCAGGGAGACGGCAGCCACAGCTGCAGACTCCAGAGCCATGCCGCCTGCCACGATCGGGAAGCTACCCTGACAGGGAGGTGGCACCATCAGGAACCCCCCTGGGTAGGTCCTGCTCGTGCTGCTGGATCCAGAACCGTGCTGTGCCCGGTGCAATCTACACGGGCTAAATACTTGCCCTGGGCAGTGCTTTTCAATGTGCCACAGGCCAGTCAATGGGCACTGCTTACAGAGGGGTGACACCTCCACGATGGTGCTGTCAGCAGAAGTATTAGAAGCAGACTTTCCAAACTTGCATTAATGTTTCCAAATAGTGGGACCTAAAGTGCTATTGAGCCCTAGATGCAGAAGAACTGGGGAAATGCAGTGAAAACTCTGGTTTTCCAGCTCCTGAGATACGGGGCAGCACATAGGAAGGGTGTCGGCGGGGATGCTGGGCGACTCAGTTCACGTGCACAGCACGGTCCTCCGCTTTGGTCACTCACCTCTCATCATGCCCTTCTTCCCATATTTAGGCTTTTGAACATCAACAATTCATCATGCAGTAAAAAATAGAACTCGTTTTGGGTTCTCTTCCAAGATGGTGGCAGAGGAGGCCCCTAAGATCTCCTCCCCCTGTGGACTCACTGCGCAGCTACCCACAGAGCAACTCCATCTCTGTGGGTGGGAGAAGTTCAAAAACCAGCTGAGTGACTCCTACACAGTAGGCGGGTGAGGAAATGCCCACCTTGAACTGGTAGGAAAGGCTGAGACACACTCGCCATAAACCCCACTCCTGGCGCATCTCAGTCCAGTAGGGAGGAGCAAAGAATGTGGGCCCCACGGCAAGCACACTAACGTTTAAGACTCTCAGATGAGGGACAAGCCCCTTAAACATCCAGCTCTGGAAGCCGATGGGATTTGTGTCTAGGAGGCCCACAAGCCTATATACAGCAAACAAAGAAACACTTTTTAACAGTCTCTGGAGAGAGCACTTTGTGGCTTTCTGCCAGAGGCCCAGGAAACAGACCAAAAGCCCCACCTCCCGGTTTTTCCCTGAAAAGGGTCTATTTGCATATACACTACAAGCCGGAGGCCCAGGCTTCTACTCTAGCTCACATCCAGGGGCTAGAGGCTGCCTACTCTCCTCCCCCAAGACTAAGGACTCAGCGGATGCCTCCTCAGTAGCCTTCTAACCCACTCCAAGTTGTCAGTATCTCCCCCAAAGGAGTGCGTACATACATCGGCACCCCAGCACTGCAGCTGTCACCCGAGGGAGGGGTCCCCGCATCTCCCGGCTCTGATAGCCCACAGGGCTTGCATTCATGCGTCCTGCGGGACTGTAGCAAACACAGAAACAGTTCTCAATAGGTGCAGGAGCGCCCCCACTGCTATACATCCAGGCCAAGTATAGAGAGCAGGCAAAAACGCTCCTCTCCCAGTTTTTCCCTAGAAGTGCCCTAACGACATATTTTCCTAGCTACTGTCTGCCAGTCCAGCTTCCAATCAACCTGCATCTAGGTGCTGACTGTAGTGCTCCCCTTTGAGACACTGATGGGCCTTGGCACCCCCTCTACTACTGGGAAGCACCAGGAACAAAGAAGATGGCTTGGACAGTTACAGAGGTTTGAGAGACAAACAAGACCTCAGGCTGGGCTGACTGATGAGGTTCTCCTACATGAGACCATTCCATCCAGACTGGAAGAGGTAGCTGTTTTATCAAATGTGCAGAAACCAACACAGAGAACCAAGAAAAATGAAGAAACAGGAATATATTCCAAACAAAAGAACAAGAAAAAACTCTAGAAACAGACCTTAATAAAATGGAAATAACTGACTTACCTGATAGACAGTTCAACATAACAGTCATGAAGATGCTCACTGAGGTCAGGAGAACAATGATGAACAAAATGAGAATTTCAACAAAGAGATAGAAAATATTAAAAAGCACCAAACAGAAATCACTGAGCTGGACACTGTAATGCCTGCACTGAAAAATACAATAGAGTAATTCAACAGCAGACTAGGTCAGCTGTAGGAAAGAAACAGTGAACTCAAGGACAGGGCAGTGGAATTCGTCCAATAAGAGGAGCAAAAATTAAAAAAATAAATAACAAAAAAGAGTGAAGACAGCTTAAGGGACTTATGAGACACCATCAAACAGACCATTACATGCACTATAGGGGTCTCAAAAGGAGGACAGAGAGAGGGGGGCAGAAAGCTTATTCAAAGAAATAATGGCCGAACACTTCCCTAACCTGGGGAAAGAAACAGGCATCCAGATCCAGGAATCCTAGGGATCCAAACAAGATGAATCCAGAGAGACCCACACTGAGGCCCATCATAAGCAAATGGTCAAAAGTTAAAGACAAAGAGAGAATCTTAAAAGCAGCAAGAGAAAAGCAACTTGATAGATACAAGGGAAACCCCATAAGACTATCAGCAGATCTTCTAGCAGAAACTTTGCAGGCCAGGAGTGAGTCTCATGATATATTCAAAGTGCTGAAAGGAAAAAAAATAACCTGTCAATAGAGAACATTCTACATGACAAAGTTGTCCTTCAGAATTGAAGGAGAGGTAAAGAGTCTTCCAGATAAGGAAAAGCTGAAGGAGTTCATCACCACTAGAGCAGCCTTACAAGAAATGTTACAGGGACTTCTTCATGGTGAAATGAAAAGGTGCTAATTAGTAAAATAAAACATATCAAAGAATAAAACTCACTGGTAAAGGTAAATATAGAGTTAAATTCAGAAAGCTCTGATGTTTTAATGGTGGTATGTAAATCACTTATATTTGTAGTATAAAGATAAAAAATACTAAAATAACTATAACTATAATAATTTGTTAATGGATACCCAATGTAAACAGATGTAAATTGTGACACCAAAAATGTAAAATGCATGGGAAGGAAAGTGTATACATACAGAGCTTCTGTATATGTTTGAAGTTAAGTTGTTAGCAGCTAAAAATTGTTACAAATGAAAGATGTTTTATAAAAGCCCCATGGTAACTACAAACAAAAACCTATAGTAGACACACAAAAGAGAAAAAGAAAGAAATCTAAGGATACCACTACAGAAAATTATCAAATCACAAAGGAAGAGAATGAGAGAGGAAGAAAGGAATCACAAAACAACCAGAAAACTATTGACAAATAGACAATTGTAAGTCCACACCTATCAATACTTACTTTAAATGTAAGTGGACTAAATTCTCAAATCAAAAGACATAGTGTGGCTGAATGAAAGAAAAGACCCATTTATGTGATGCCTACAAGAGACTCATTTCAGCTTTAAGGACACAAACATACTGAAAGTGAAGGAATGGAAAAAGATATTGCATGCCTATGGAAACCAAAAGAAAGCAGTAGCTATACTTATATGAGACAAAATGGACTTTAAGCCAAAGACTGTAACAAGAGAGAAAGAAGGTCATTATATATGATAAAGGGGTTAACTCATTAAGAGGATATAACATCTGTAAATATTTATGCACCCAACACAGAAGCACCTAAATGTATAATACAAGTATTAACAAGTATTAACAGACCTGAAGGGCGAAATAGACAGCAATACACTAATGGTCGGGGACTTCAATGCCCCACTTACAATAAGGGATAGATCATCCAAACAGAAAATCAGTAAGGAAACAGGACATTAAACTACACATTAGACCAGATAGACCTAATAGATATTTACATAACATCCAAGAGCAGCAGAATACACATTCTTCACAAGCACACACAAAACATTCTCCAGGATAGATTATATGTTAGGCCACAAAACAAGTCAATAAACTTAAGAAGATTGAAATCAAGCGAAGCATCTTTTCTGACCATAATGATTTGAAACTAGACATCAATTACAAGAAGAAACATGGAAATTTCAGAAATATGTGGAGATTAAACTATATGTTCCTGACCACCCAATGGGTCAGAAAAGAAATCAAGAGAGAAATTTGAAAATATCTGAGACTAATGAAAATGAAAATACAACACACCAAAACTTATGGGATGTAGGAAAAGCAGTTCTAAGCGGAAATTTTATAGCGATAAATGCCTGCATTAAGAAAAAAGGAAGATCTTATATAAACAACCTAACTTTATACCTCATGGAATGAGAAAAAGAACAAACTAAGCTCAAAAGTAGCAGAAGGAAAAAATAACAAAGGTCAGAGAAGAAATAAATGAAATAGAGACTAAAAAGATAATAGAAAAAATCAGTGAAACTAAGAGCTGTTTTTTTTTGAGATAAACAAAATGGACAAACTTTTAGCTAGACTTATCAAGAAAAAAAGAGGACTCAAATAAATGAAATTAGAATGAAAGAGGAGAAATTACAACGGATACCACACAAATACAAAGGATCATAAGAGACTATTATGAATAATTATATGCCAACAAATTGGACAACCTAGAAAAAAATGGATAAATTCCTAAAACATATACCCTACCAAGACTAAATCATAAAGAAATAGAAAATAGGAGCAGACCAATGACTAGTAAGGCGATTGAATCAGTGATCAAAAACCTCCCAACAAATAAAACTCCAGGACCAGATGGCTTCACTGGTGAATTCTACCAAAACATACAAAGATGAATGAATAATCCTTCTCAAACTCTTCCAAAAAAATAAAAGGATGGAAGACTTCCAAACTAATTTTATGAGGCCAGCATTACTCTGATAGCAAAACCAGACAAGGCCAATTCAAGAAAAGAAAATTATAGGCCAATATCCCTGATGAATGTAGATGCAAAAATCTTCAACAAAATATTAGCAAGCTGAAATCAATGGCACAATAAAAGGACATACACCGTGATCAAGCAGGATTTGTTCCAGGGATGTAAGGATGGCTCAGCATCAGCAGTCAATCAACATGATACGCCACATTAACAAAATGAAGTCGAAAAATCGTACTGTCTTCTCAACAGATGCAGATAAAGCATTCGACAAAATGCAACATACGTTTATGATAAAAATCTCAACAAATTGTGTATAGAGGAAACATGCCTCAACATAATGAAGACTAAATATGACAAACCCACAGCTAACATCATACTCAGCAGTGAAAACCTGAAAGCTTTTTCTCTAATATTGGGAACAAGACAAGGATGCCCACTCTTGCCACTTTTATTCAACATAGTACTGGAAGTCAGAGCAATTAAGCAAGAAAAATAAATAAAAGGCATCCAAGTCAGAAAGGAAGAGGTGAAATTATCTCTATTTGCAGATGACTTGATATTATATATAAAACCCTAAGAAGACTCCACCAAAAAACTGTTAGAACTAATCAATGAATTCAGTAAAGTTGCAGGTTACAAAATTAATATGCAAACATCAGTTGCATTTCTCTACACTAACAATGAACTGTCAGAAAGAGCAATTAAGAAAACAATCATATACAATAGCACCAAAAAAAAAAAAAAAGCTCCTAAGAGTAAATTTAACCAAAGAGGTGAAAGATTTGTATCTAAAAAGAGACTGCTGAAAGAAATTGAAGAAGACACAAATAAATGGAAAGATATTTTTATGCTCATGGACTGGAAGAATTAATATTAAAATGTCTATGCTATCCAAAGTGATTTACAGATTAAATGTAATTCTGTCAAAATTCCAATGGCATTTTTCACAGAAATAGAAAAAACAATCCGAAAGTTAGTATGGAACCACAGAAGACCCCAGATAGCCAAAGCAATCTTAAAAAAGAAGAAGGAGGCATTCCCCCTGTCTGATTTCAAACTAAACTAAAAGCTATGGTAATCAGAAGAGTATGGCCTTGGAATAAACACAGACACATAGATCAGTGGAACCGAATAGAGAGACCAGAAATGAACCCATGTATATATGGTCAATTAAGTTATGAAAAAGGAGCCAAGAATACACAAGGGGGAAAGGACAGTTTCTTCAATAAACGGTGTTGGGAAAACTTTATAGCCACATGCAAAAGAATGAAACTGGCCCCTCTATTACACCATACGTAAAAATCAACACGAAATGGATGAAAGACTTGAACATAAGACTTGAAACTGTAGAACTCCTAGTAGAAAAGAGAGGGTAAGTTCCTTGATATCAGTCTTGGCAACGTTTTGTTTGTTTGTTTGTTTGTTTGTTTTGGATTTGACACCAAAAGCAAAAATAAACAAATGGAACTATATCAAATTAAAAAGATTCTGTACATCAAAGAAAATGATCAACAGAGTTAAAGGGCAACCTATGGAATGACAAAAATATTTGCAAATCGTATATCTAATAAGGGGTTACTATCCAGAATAATATAAAGAACTCCTACAGTTCAACAACAAAATAATGAGCAAAGGAGTTGAATAGATATTTCTTCAAAGAAGATGTACAAATGGCCAAATGAGCATATGAAAAGGTGCTCAACATTGCTAATTCTCAGAGAAATGCAAGTGAAAGTCACAATGAAGTATCACGTCAGACCCATTAGGATGTGGCCACTATCAAAAAAATCCAGAAAATAACAAGGGCTGGTCAGGCCGTGGAGCAATTGGAACTCTTGTGCACCGTTGGTGGGAATATAAAAGGGTGCGGCCATCATGGACAACAGTATAGAAGCTCCTCAAAAAATTAAAAATAGAACTACCGTTTGATCTAGTGATCCCACTTCTGGGCGTATATCCAAAGGAAATGAAAACAGGATCTCGAAGAGATTCTGCACTCCCACATTTTTGGCAGCATCATTCACAATAGCCAAGATACGGAAACAACTTAAGTGTTCATCAGTGGATGAATGGATCAAAAGGATGTGGTGAATATGTATCAAATGGAACATTATTCAGCCATCAGCAAGAAGCACATCCTCCTGTTTGTGACAACATGAATGGCCTTGAGGGTGTTATGCTGAGTGAAATAAATCAGCCAGAAAGACCAATACTGTATGATATCACTTATATATGGAATCTACAAAGGCTGCACTCAGGGAAGCAGACTGGAATGGTGGTAACCAGGGGCTAGGGGGTGGAAGACAAGGGGAGATGTTGGCCAAAGATTACAGTCTTCCAGTTAGAAGCTGAATAAGTTCCTGGGATCTAAGGTACAGCATGGTGGTTGTAGTTAACGACACTGTATTATATACTGGAATTGCTAGGAGAGTACCTGTTAAATGTTCTCCACACAAAAAGGAAATGGATTATGTGACGCAGGTGTTAGCTAATGCTATGGTTGGAATCATTTTGCAATATATAAGTGTATCTAATCAACATTGTACACCTTAACCTTATACAGTGTTATATGTCAATTTTATCTCAATAAAGCTAGAAAAGTAAAAGAACTCATTTTCCTCCCCAAAGGGGAAACCTAAGTCCCGTCAGCCACTGTATTCATTTCTCATGGAAGGTCGACATTCTCCTCTATGTCCTAGTCTAGTTCAGTCATAATCCTTTCTTGATATCTCATAACCTATAGAACAAATTATAAAACACATCCTGTATGAAATATTAGGGGCTATAGGAGGAGAAAGAAGATGACTTGGATGTAATAGAGAAAAGAAGGAAAAATGTTATTACAGTCCTCATTTTCTCAAGACTTTTGAGTCTGAAGTTGGACTCTTTAACAGACTTTCTTTAGCCTGATCACACGTTTTTCTCTCGCCCTCATCCTTTGCCTCTGCTGGGTAGAGCTCTTTGTCTGTTGGGGAGATCCAAGTCCTTATTCCTGACAGCTCCTGTTTCTGGGTGGTCTTTCTTCTACTGAGATGCTGTCGTCTCCGTGATGCTAACTTCCGTGCCTGGACACCCAGCCTCAGCCGTGATTTCCTGGGCACCGTCAGTGTCCTGATCTGCAGAGACACTTCACAGAGACGCTGTCAGACCTGTCACAGCCCGAAGTGGTAGAGCTGCTTGCACGTGGCCCGAGTGAAGCCCTGGCTTCCTCTCAAAGCTGGCAGGCTAATGGGTGATTTGGGAAACGGGGCTGGCTGTGGCTCACGTGTAGTTCATGTTAGTTTCTAAACAGAGTCCTGTCAAGTGCCGTGGCTCCTTGGTGGCAGCAGAGGTGCACGTGCTCTCTTGCCTCTGGCTTTGCGCAGGGAGAGATGCCCGTCACCCCCCGGCCCTGGACACAGCAGTTCTGCTGAGGGAGCAGGTTGACTCTCGGGGGGCAACATCCACCCTCTGGCACACATCCAGGTGTCAGATGCACTTGTTTCTTCTCACCAGGCTTGGGAAGAATGAAAGCACCCAGGTGGTGGGCCTGCATGATGTCCTTGGGACGCGGAAGTGACCACGGTCCCCTGCAGGTGGAATCGAGAGAGAAGATGGGGCCTGGCACAGAGTCGGACTGGAACTGCCCTGCTCTTCCTAGCAGGTAAAATAAGATTGCTTCTGGTGGTTTCACTGGGAAACAGAAAAAAGCATTTCCCAAATTGATAGCTGCCTGTCGGGTGCCCGGGGCTGTGCTGCGTCGTTATAGTGACGAAACTACAGCAGAACAACAGGTGCACGTGGGGTCATCAGATGATGGAATTAACAGTGAACCTGTCAGCCCCAGGACCCTCTGTAGTCCACGCTGGTCCAGCAGGGGAGTTAAGTGGGAGTCATGGAGCATCCTGACATCTTCGGTTCTTTGGCAGTTCACCCAGGGGCATGACATCGCTTTGGATGGACTCTTCTGGCGGGGAGGTGGCCCAGGGTCTTCAGCTTGGTCCTTCTCACCTTAACAGTCCTGCCTCCTTAGGTGAGGAGGGGCGTGGGGTTCCGTATTGAGGGTCCTCTATTCCAACTCTGTGTTCGGCAGCTGGAAAAATAACCAGAGGGTAAGTTTATAGATCCACAGGGTTCGCAGTGAGAAGGACTTGAGCCCAAGCTCCATTTATCCCTTGGCCCCCGTGACCTTTACTGTATGACCGTCCTGCCACTTTGGCCACAGGGCGTCAGTGGCCTGCCTTCTGATGCTAATGGGATCTTTCCTGCTTAAAACTCAACTACGTCAGATAACTTAGTGGTCTGCATGCGTTTTCCTCATAGACTCCCCAAAGGAATTTAATTAGTTAATTGATTGATTGATTGATTAATTAATGAATTTATGGCTACGTTCGGTCTCCATTGCCGCGCACAGGCCCTCTCTAGTTGCGGCGATCGGGGGCTACCGCTGTGCACAGGCCTCTCTTCTCATTGTGGCGGCTTTTCTTGTTGCGGAGCACGGGCTCCAGGCGTGTGGGCTTCAATAGTTGTGGCATGCAGGCTCAGTAGTTGTGGCGTGCAAGCTCTAGAGCACAGGCTCAGCAGTTGCGGCGCGTGGGCTTAGTTGCTCTGCGGCATGTGGGATCCCCCTGGACCAGGGCTCGAACCCGAGTCCCCTGCACCGGCAGGCGGACTCCCAACCACTGCGCAACCAGGGAAGCCCTCCCCAAAGGAATTTTGAAAAACAGTTTACATCTCACACGTTTAACTGGACAGCTCACACTTTTCTGATAGGTGTAGATAGTTAAAACGGATCACAGACCACTATAAATTTTAAAATGCTGCATGATAACATCCAAGAAAGGTGACATTTTTGTTGACATATGTTCAGAGTTAAAAGAAAACCCAAAATTTTCAAATGTCCAAGAAGAGGCATTTGAAAATATTTTTAAAGCGAATAGCATGCTGGCCACACCCCAGGGGCAAGAAGACACGCATGTGAAGACACCGGGATCTTAGGATGTGTTGTCACCACAGGAGAACCGGGCTTGTCCTCACTGATGCACTTGGTCCACTGGCTTTAATCCTCCGAGCCTCAGTTCGATCCGCTGTGAAATGGTGATAATAACATCTTCCACACGGCCTCGCTGGGACAGCTAAAGGAGACGACGTTCCTTGCAGGTCTCACGTTCTCCGCGGGACATCTAGCTGACAGCACGGCGCGCTCCAGAAACAGAGTTTTCTTCGTGGCCACAGCATTAAGGGTTTAAGATCATAGAGTCTCAGATCTAAAGATAAAGAGGCAGAGCTAGAGATGCCAAGAGCTCCTTGGGACTTGGGGCTGTGATTTCCCAAGGCTCCATCGAAGGTGAATTCTGTGTCATCTTGAGAAAGGTTTGGCAGGTGCTTCTTCCTTTGCCCCCCAGCCCCCCTATTTGTAATACCTGGCGAAGCATGTGCGGACGTTCCCTGCAGCAAGAGGCAGCAACGCAGGCTACTTCCCCACGGATGCGTGAAGAGTGCTGGAAGGCCCGCGTGCGTCCTCCCTGGCAGCTGCGAACTCGGGGCTGTGCTGAGATGTTGGGACGCAAGGTGGTGGCTGGTGGCCGATGGCTGCGGCGAGCAGAAGGCCCTCCCGTGGACCAGCTGTGGGCAAGGTGGGAGCCAAAGGCCAGCCTTTGCTGTCGGGAGCCTGGAGACTTGGGGCTGCTCCCCTGCAGCGTGACTTAGTGTAACCTGACCACTTCCACTGGGAGTGAAGCAGGGTGGCCACGATAGGCGCTGGGCGTCAGGACCCCAGGTTTCAGGTGTTACTGGCAAACCGAGGCTGGTTTTCTCTGAGCCTTAATTTCCTCATCAGTAAATGAAGGAAATTGAACTAGACTTTCTCTCAGTCGTTTTATGAGTCCATTAGTGTCTCTCTCTCTCTGTGTCTCTCTGTCGCTCTTTTATCTCATACCCATCTATCATTTATCCATCTATTATCTATCTATTTATCTGTAACTGTCCATCTGTCCATTCTTAGTCTAGAGACTAAGGAGAATGACTAAGTAAACCGTAATATTTTTGCTATGGTCTGAATGTTTATGTCCACCAAATTTCATATGTTGGAAACCTCATTCCCAGTATGATGATGGTAGGAAGTGATGCCTTTGGGGATGATTAGGTCCGAGGATGGAGCCCTCATGAAAGGGATTAGTGCTCTTACAAAAGAGGCCCCACGGAGCTCCCTCACCCCTTCCGCCTCATGAGGACCCAGGGAGAAGCCACCCGTCTGCATCTCAGATGGGGCCCTCACCCGACCGTACTGGCACCCTTCCAGCCTCCAGAACTGCGAGGAAGAAACATCTGCTGCTTCTAAGCTGCTTAGTCTGTGGCATTTTGTTAGAGCATCTCAAAAGGACTACGACAATTTTCACAAAATTCAAATCTTAAATTCCACTCACCATTCTGTGTGAAAGCAAGCTTAAAAGAAGGAAGCAAACCTTGTCACGGACTTTCCCTTAGATGCCGTTATTTCTGAGATGAAGAAGAGTTATGCATTTTTGCTTTGAACAAGACTTTTGTTTCTTGGGAGGGCCTTGCAGACAGAGAGAATTCAAAAAGGAGCTCTTGAATTTCACAGCTGGAAAAGCCATCTAAGCAAACACACCCTAATCAAAATAGCTTTGCCCCTCTTCTTACATCAATTCACTGAAGCAAAAAGAAACTCCCTCTTACTGGAAACTCAATTCCTGACAGATGGAGAAAAAGGGGTAGGCACCTGACGAAAATAACAACGAAGTGACATGGCAACCTTGTGGTGAGAAGCTCCATGCAAAAGGGAGACACCTGCAAGAAAACGAGAATAAGATTTTCAGGAGAAATTTCCATTGTGAAAGCGACGCTCGGTGAAAAGTCCTGTTGTGTGATTCTGTAAGGGATCTGGCAAGGGAAACATGACTCCCGTCCTGAGGAAAGGAGAAAGGGCCACAGGCTAAGATTCTGGGGTGAGGAGGAACCCTTAGGTGCAAAGGGAATTTTGCCATTGGTTATCAGGTCAACTCCTGCACCGGAAGCATCAATAAACTCTCCCAAGTAGTTTCTCTCTTTCTTTGGTTAAGATTTGGTTCCCCTGCATGTAAAGGAAAACCTCAAAGAGCAGTGACTTCCACATATAGGAGTTTACTCTGTGATGGAAAGCAGGTCCACGTCTAGGCATTCCTGGGTGAGGCAGCAGCACAGTGGCACCAGGGACCCAGGCCTCTTCCGACTCTCTGTTCCCAGGTGCATTTTCAGGGAAACCTCATGGTCCAAAATAATCAATGGGCCTCCTGCCATCACATCTGTATTCCAGAGCAGGAAAAAAAGAGCCACGAGTGGGCAAAATGGGCTCACTACCCAACAGAGTTATCTCATGAAGAGATCTGCCCAGAACTCCCACCACACTGTGAACGTAGTCACCCGCTGATACTTGTCAGGAAGGCTGGGCAATGCAGCCTGTCAGGTGGGCACGTGGCCCCTCCCAAGGAAAAACAGGGCTCTGGGACTAAATCGGGGAGAAGGGAAATTGTGAGGTGACTAACAGCTTCTGCCACGTTATTTTTCCAACTTTTGTCTGTGAGACAGTTACTGGGATCAGTTATAGATTCAGAAATAATACAGCATACGAACCTATCAGTTGAGAAAATGGTGCCTTGGCCCTCAATTCTGAAATTTCTCATACAACTTAGTTAAGGAACAGGCTCTTCAGGAGCTGTTTGTTGTAGGCTGGTGTTTCCCAAATGCGTTCTCACAACTAGTCATGGGCCATCCATGGCTGTCACAGATGCAACCTGAAAACACTTTCAGCAGCAAATACATTTTAAACTGATTTGCTCCCAGAACTTTAACACACTAAAGTGCTCTGTGACTCTCAGAAACAGTGGCTCCCCAAAGCATCTGACTGCAATCTTTCCCCTGAGCATTCCCTAGATGACTGCTCCAGGGACCACACCTTCTGAGCTGCCCTTGTAGGTCATAACGCCCTGGGCTGGGAGCGTCTCATTTAACTGGGTGATGTGTGACCATCTAACTGAAGACCCAGAAATAGAGAATTTTTTCCTCATTATCAAAGATAGATTGGATCCTCTGTGCTTTAAAATGTAGGTACTATTATTATTATGCAGATAGGTAAAGCCAACAGATTAGCAGAGGACTGCCATCGGGAAGACAGTTTATCAGTACAAGTTCCAAGAGGAGGGGTGTGCCGTGGCAGGGAGGCCCGTGCAGGGAAACACCAGGGTCCGTCAGAAGGCAGAAGGTGTGAGAAGCGGCCAGAGCTTTTCCTGTGGTTTCCACGTGAAGGAAGAGACAAGGCAGGGGAAGCAGGTCTAGGACGGGCTATTTGGGATATTGCCATGTGCTCTGGGGCATGAGGCCTGTCCCTGCCTTGAGGGAAAGTGGACCAGAGCATGGGGGCCCGTCAGGAGGTGGGGCTGTGGGCTGGCGACTGGTGGGAAGGCAGGCTGGCAGGTGAGCCCTTCGCCATCTCTACGAGTTGGCTATGCCGGGAGGAGCAGTCTCTCACCTCAAGGGGCCCCAGATGCCAGAGCTTTGGGAACTTGGAAAGTAGGGGTCGATGCACCAGGGGAGGGAGCAGGGTTCCCCCAATGTCCCTCCCCCCGCCTCGCCTCGGGCTTACCTGTGCTCCAGCTGCCCTGGTCCCGGTGCATCTGGGGAGTTGCCCCACAGGACGCTCCTCCGCCGATGCCTCCCATGACGGTAGCTGAAGCTACTAGAAAAGTCATCGCCCTCCTGCATCACACATCTGCACGCAGGACCCTCCGACACGGGCCCAGACCCTCGTCTGTCTGGGCAGCTTTCCCCGTCCTCAGGCAGGGAATGAGCTGGACGGCCCTGCACCTGTTTCATCCTTAGCGAGGCCCCGCGTGGCTCCCGGGGTCATGGGGGAGGGAAGGAGGACATCGTCTTCTGTGAACCCTCAGCTCGGTGTGTTCTTGGAGCAGGTGCGCACAGGTGAGAGGTGAGGGTGTGGACGGGCGTCCCTCCTGGTCCCCGCATCCACAGGCGTTTCTTGCTTCTCCTGGGTCACTGCGGAGCATGTGACCTCTCAACGTCTCCCCTGCCCCCTACCCCCGGGGGGCCCGCTGGGGAAGCCGGTTAGCGAGTCAGCTGGCCGGGGACAACGGGGCACAGAGGGATTCGTGCTGAGCCAAGAGACCATCCCGCCTCTGGGACTCATTTTGAAATGTTTTCAGGTGCTGCGCTGGTCACATTAAACCCACCCCTGTAGACTGGCCGGGGGCACCTTGAGTTGATGGCCTTCTAGTGTACGTGGGTTATTTTATTTTCTTAACACCCTTGCAGAGGTGGCATTACCACCATGGCCCTCTGAGGAAGCAGGTTCGGGGGGGCATTTGGGAGCTGGGCAGAGCGGAGGCTCCAGGGCCCGCGCCCGGCAAGCGTCTGACGAGTGGCCTGCTCTCCTGACTTCAGCCTTGTCTCCAAAATGCTGTGGGACCTGCCGTAGGAAAAGGACAAGAGAAATGGAGACAACGTGGCTGCAGAGGGTGGAAGTACTGCGCAAGCAGAGCCGCGGCACAGTTCTCGGAACTTAGCAGGTCTTCAACAGATAGTGCCCGAAGCTCTGAAACAAGCCGTAAGTTCCATTTTTTTCAACACCATATTCTCAGTACAGCGGACCGCCTGGAAGCTGAGGGTGCGCTGGGCTGGCAGAGCTTAAACCTCCCACCGGGACGTCGGGGGATGGCGCCGGCAGGGAGGCCCGCCGCAGGGAGGCAGAGGGAATGACTGGGGTCCCGCAGGGCCCGGAACGCTCCGCCCCCTCGAGGCCCGCGGCCGTGGAGCTGCGGCTCTCACTCCAGTGGGATGAGCGCGTCGGGTCCTCCCCTTCCTTCTCAGCAGCCGAGCTGTGGGACGGATGGATCCGCGCCCGGATCGCCCTGCGAGCACACGCGCGTCGGCGGCTGCGCACGGCGACGAGGCCATGTGTTACCCAGGTGTCTGGAGCTCTTCGGGCCTTGGAGATGGTTCCAGTTTGGGGAGTGAGAAGAACCAGAGCAGGCCTGCTTTCCCCGCCGGCTGGTCAGAGCTCTCACCGGCCGTCTGTCTGGTTGGACAGCCGTCAGCCAGGAGCTGAGGCCCGGCGGGCTGCCGGCGACCCCTCGGCCTCACTTAAGGAAAGACGGTCTGGTCTCCTCGCCTGTCCTCGTTGAAGCCCGGCCTCCCCTCTGGAAGAAGGGCCCCGACGGCCTTCGGGCTCACTGGTTCTGAGCCCTGGCTCTGGCAAGGATCTTGTCCCGGGGCCCGGAAAGAACGAGGACGGGGTTTTGAGCATAAGCAAAAACGTCCCCAGGCCGCCCAGACCCCACGCATCTACGCGACCGACCCACCGCCGAGGGTCTCTGAAGGTCACGCACTTGAAAGCAGTCTCGAGGGGCCTCAGAGCTGCGCCTGTGGGACCAAGGCTGGAGGCTGGGAGACCATCCCGGGCATTTGCTTTAAAGCGTTGCACCAACAACGGGAACCTCGGCTAGGAAATTAGTTGCCGCCGTCTGCTGAGGTCCTGCTGCGAGCTGCCCTCTGTCCTCAGGGGAGTGAGGCCGCAGGTGAGGCCAGGTCAGCAGTGAGGACAGGCAGGCAGGACGTCGAGGCGAGGGTGGGCACGAGGGGCACTCTGCACACTCTCCACCTCCGCCCGTGCGTTCCCGCTGCTCTTTGTCTATTTTATTGCTTTTGCAAATCAAAGGCATTGCTGAGGTCTATTATTTATCTACTTTTGGTTTAAAAATGATTCTTCTCGATCACTGAGTAGACACAAAGAAAGGAGTTCCCCAAAGCCAGGACCGCTGAGCATGGAGTAAAAACCAAACACCAGCGCCAAAGCGGGCCTGGCAGAGATCAGCCCGTTATTTGGATCCATTAGATGACGAGTAGATTTCATCCAAGTGAGCAGCCTCGCAACCACCCACTAACCAAGCAAGACGGAGGGGTGCCAGAGCCATTCTGCGCTGTTGCAGACGGTGGGGAGATGTGCAACTCCTGCTATAAAAACGGAGGGATGCCAGAGCCATTCTGCGCTGTTGCAGGCGGTGGGGAGATGTGCAACTCCTGCTATAAAAACGGAGGGATGCCAGAGCCATTCTGCGCTGTTGCAGACGGTGGGGAGATGTGCAACTCCTGCTATAAAAACGGAGGGATGCCAGAGCCATTCTGCGCTGTTGCAGACGGTGGGGAGATGTGCAACTCCTGCTATAAAAACGGAGGGATGCCAGAGCCATTCTGCGCTGTTGCAGACGGTGGGGAGATGTGTAACTTCTGCTATAAAATGGATCCAAAAATACTTACTTGCTTTACATTAAGACTCCATGAGCTTCTTCAGAGGATACTTGAATTCCCCAAGAACGTGGCCTCATTTGAATGCAACCCCTGTCACCTTGTGACCCCTGATAATGTTCCCGAATGGGATCCCCTTGGGCGAAGTACCTCCTCCCACAGTTTCCCTAGGGTCGTGTTCCTCCGCTCACGGGATGCTGACCACCCAGGTGCCTGGGATCCTGCCTCTGCGGCCAGGGGAATGGACCCTGGAGGATTTTGAGGTCTCTGTTGCTCTTACAAATGGCACCGTTGTTACTGAGAGCAGAGGCAAATCATTTTATTCCTTCCTCTCTTTGGGCAAAACCTTCATTCCCTTCGGACCACGGAAAGCCGTTCTTTAAAAGAGCGTTATTTATTTGGCAGTATCTGTTATATCGTGGTTTGTTTATTTTTAATGGGTGTGTGAGTGGCTCATGTAGGCCAACCTCCCCTACCTGGAAGGTCTGGGCTCTCTAGATCATAAGGTGGCTCTGGAATTCGATCTTGACATCACTGTGCTTGAAACAATAGAGGACAGGATGGATTCAAGGTGTCCTTGGGGAGCCGGGGCTGGGCCAGGTAATAAACACACCTGCAGGAAGGAAGCCTGCGAGCCCCTCCTTACAGTTTGTTTGCCCCGGGGTGGCTGAGGGTCGGAAGATGCTTCCCTGGAAGCATCTGAGAACTCAGGAGCTCTTCCGACAGCTGTAACGATGGTTGTGATTGCATTTGGCCGATGCTTCACAGCTTTCAGAGCAGCATTCGGGGTGTGTGCCAGTTTCTGGCGCGTGTCAACCGCGTCAGCGCTGGAGCATCTTGGAAACGCGGGGCGGCGGTAGAAACGAGCGGTGTGAGGGCTGATGGGGCCCCTGGTCCCAGACGCTCTCAAGTTTCCTGAGTAGTTTTGCTTTTTATTTTTAGAGGAGTCTTAGATCACGGGGTGAGCAGTGAGAAGAATGAAAACAGAAAATACTGGCCATGTGGGGAAATGTCTGAGTCCGATACTGAGTAAGGCTTTAAAATAAATAAATAAATAATAATAACAGGGCAGGGTGATCTCACACTTTTTACCTGTGTACATCTATTGATCGCCAACCGATTGTGTTTCTGGAATACTTAAACAGGCCAAAATTCCAATAGAATAGGATTCGTCGAAGTCCTGCAACTGCCTGTGGATACCATGATGTCGTTTATTTTAAATGATAGTTTTAAAAGATTAAGATGTGTTTATTGACAAACATTTGCAAAAAACAAACAAAAAATCACCCATAATCGACCATCCAGGTATAACTACTGTTAATGTTTTTGTGTTTTTCCTTTCTAGTCTTTTCTTTTTTCATACATTTATACATATGTATTACAAAGTCCATTAGGAGAACAAGGGACCCTGACAGAGTGGCTTTTTGTCCAGGATGGCAGGGTTGGCTCACTAATTAGAAATTGATGATATACAATATACTGACAGAACACAAGAGAAAAATAATCCAGTCATTCCACAGTGTCTAAAAAGGTACTTATAAAAGGGCACCATTCGTTTTTTTAAGCTTTGTTTAAAAAAAATGCAAGAGTAGACAGAATGGTCTAATGAACCCCCATGTCCCCACCGCACAGCTTCACCTATGAGCGCTGTTTTCTTTTTTTCAAGTTTTCTTGAGGTATAATTGACAAAACCGTATATATTTAATGTGTACCAACTACGGCCACTCCTGTTACATCCGTACCCCAAGCACTTCCCTCTCTCTTATGTTATTTTGAACCAACCCCCAGACGTTGTATCATTTCATCCATTCGTATTTAGTACTTATCCCTTAGGGGTGAGGATTCATAAACAACCCTGATGCCATTATCACACCAAAAAACCGAGCGATACTCCCTCAATGCCATCAAACGTCCAGTAAGTGCTGCAATTTCTCGTCGTCTCACGAATGTCATAATCTTTTGGTAGCTGTTTGTCTGGACCAGGATCCAGGTGAATCCCACACGCTGGAACTGGTAGGTGTCTTTTAAGCCTCTTTTAACCTAGAAGCATCTCCCTCCTCCTCAACCTTTCTCTTTTCCGCCTCGGAAGTCCCTGATGGCCTGCGGTCAGGCACCAGGGTCCCCATCGGCTCCAGGTGGGGCTTCCTGCAGGAGTGATGATGGGAACCACAGGCAATATGCAAGTGCATCAAATTATCATGTCGTGTACCTTAAACTTACACGGTGTCTCATGTCGTCTATATCTCAGTAAAGCTGGAAAAAAGAAAGACCGCAATCCCGAAGAACTCCTGGAGAGAAGCCGGAATGTGTGTGCCGGTGCATGGCCTTTGAGGACAAAACAGCTGTGTAGGGTGTGCTTACATTTGGGGGCAGGTGTTGAGGAAAGGGGATGATGCTGGCGGGACCTGAGAGCCCGCAGGAGGATCCGGCCCCGGGGAGGGAGCAGGTGTCAGCACAGAAACCCCCATGACCCAGGAAAGGGAGGGAGATGCTGCCCGATCTCCTCTCTCCCTGGAGATGACTTCTTTGCTCCCAGCTCAGTCTCCGGAGAGACGGAAGTGTGTGACTTGCACTGGAAAGTCAGTGTACAGGCCACTCACATGATCTCAGCTCCCTTTTCCCCCTCGGGCCTTGTTTGCATTCTTTGCTTTGAAGCGGAATCTGGAGAAAGTGGATGAAGGTGTAGCTGTGGGCTGTTTTAAAAATGCATGAAGTTCAAGGGAAGCAAAAACTTTACTAATCATCAAAGAAATGGAAATTAAAATAACATTTTGAGTTTATCTTTTTTTTTTAGCTACTAAGTCAGCAAAAACTAATTTAATTCCTGGCAAGGTTGCAGTAAAAAAAAAAAACCAAAATGCTCACTTTAGTTGTTGTAAGTTGTTAAAAGCTTTTCCGAAAGCAAGTTGGAAAATGGTTATACCCGTGGGCAGGCTCGCGTCACTCATGGAAATTCATCTCAGGGAAATAATTCCGTGGGAGAAACAAGCTGCGTCTGAGTGTCCAGTGATGGGAATGAAGCCCATGCACCCTCTGAACGGGACGGGGGCAGAGCAGGGGCGTCATGATGGTGCGGACTCGTCACCGGTGCAGGCGGCTTTGAACAATATATTAGGTGAAAATACTGGCTGCCCCGTGAAGCATTCATACAGCCAGGATTGGAAAACATCAACACACGAAACTCACGGGGTGGACAGAGCCGTATCGTGAGTCACACACGATGCCAAATTGTTTTACAGTGAAAACAAAGGTTGAAAAGCTGTGTTTTAGGAAATACAGCCCGTGGCGTCCTGGAGAAGCTAAGGGACTGGCCCGTCGACCAGAGGCCCGTGTCCAGCATAGGTCACGTGGCGAGAACTGATCCGCCTCCTCCTGGGCTCCTGGCGGGTGCCTTCTCCAGCGGAGAGAATGCGGCCGTGTCCTCTCCTCACTAGGTCCCCTAATTGGAGTGGCCATCAGACAAGAGATCTGGGGGGAAGCAATGGCATTTCTTCCAAGCTGGGGAGATGGGTGGGGAGGGAGTGCAGAGAGCTGGGGACTCCTGGACTTCACTGGCGGTCTGAACGATGGCTTTGCAGGCGAGACCAGCAGTCTCTGATCATAAATATGGGGGTGCTGACAGACGGGCTGCACCCTGGGACCCGGGGTCACAGTTCACGAGCCACGTGGGCCGCCTGGGCCGCAGGGCTGGGCCGCGAGCTGAGCGTGGGCTTCTGAGGACGCGGGGCTGGCCCGCCTTCCGGGAAAGGCCCCGTTTCCTCAGGTTTCCCTGGAGGAGGCGCCTGGGGAGGGGCCCGGGGAAAGAATGGTCCCTTTCAACGCGGCAGATGCCATCTGGCCCAGAGCCAGCGGCGTACAAACCCCAAGGGGCCCACTGCCTTGAAAAATCTGCACACATTCAAAGTGTGCAGACTTTGCATATGCACAAGGGTGCACCATAAACGTGAGGGTTTTTGCATCCTGTGACCGTGGAGGGCCTGCACCCCCTGAGCCTTGGCCGTGGGCACAGATGAATGCGTGTGCACGCCCCGGGCAAGGTCCACGCATGCGTGTGTGCGTGCTGCTGGGGCGCACGGTCCCGAGGGTGGCGAGCCTGTGGCCCTGGGCTTGGCGGCGGCTGGAGGTGGCCCTTGGAATGGCTGCCCAGACTGGTCCTGAGCAGGCGACAGGCTCGCGTCCTGAGAAGAGGAAATGCGCTCTCATCCTGGGGGTGGATGGACACGGCCCCGGGGCTAAGCTCGGGCCCAGTCCCCCGGGTCCTGAGGCCTTTACCGCCGCTCCGCTCGCTGGCTCCCAGCATCCACGTGCTTCTCACCAATGGGGAAGATGGCCTGGGCTGGCCCCAGCCACAGGGACGGCCTGGAGGGCCCGGAGGACGGCCGGCCCGCACGTGCCCTGTCCCGTGGCCCAGAAGGTGGCCGAGTGCGGGGCTGGGTGGAGCTCGGGGGCCAAAGGTCTGGAGGACAGTGGAGCCCCCTAGAGCCCCTGCACCCCGTCTGTGCCCACGTGATCCCCTGCGGTTGGGCAGGGACGTTCGGAATCAGCCCCTTCACGTTTCTCAGCCGTGGCAGATACAAACACCATTCGCCGTCGTAGCCGTTCCTTATGCCCAGCTCAGTGGTTTGAGCACGTTCACAGGTCGTGCGGCCACAGCTCCACCCAGCTCAGAGCTCCTTTCGTCCTCCCAAACCGAACCTGTCCCCTAAACGCGAGCCCCACCCTCCCCGTAACGTCTGCTGTGCTTCCCGTCTGTGGGTTTGGCGACCGGGGACCTCCTGTGAGTGGCGTCGCCGGCACCTCTCCTTCTGTGAACGGCTGATGTCACTGAGTGCCATGACTTCAAGGCCCACCCCTGATGCAGCCGGGGCCCCATTCGAGTGTGAGCTGCACACGTGCTGAAGGCCTTCTCTTTTCTCCGCAGCGCCCGGGCTCAGTTCTCACAGCAGCAGTGGGCTTGCTGGGCCGGGGTCTCTGCGTGGGGCGCTGGGGTACCCCGGCGCGGGGCTCATGGAGTCTTTGATCTGGGGAGGGGTCGGCCCTACGCTTGCCCTCGGCTTTCCTGCTTTCCTGGATTCACACAGGAAGGAGACCTTGGAATTGGGGCCGGTGAAGGGAGCGCGCTCGAGGGTGGGGACGCCCACACCCTCCTGAATGATTCAGAGAGCTGGTGTGGCTTTCGGCCTATTTCTGGGTTTTACATGACTTAACATTGCGTCCTTTAGAGAAAACAGTTCTGTGCTCACTTAGTGGCAGGCCTTACAGGGCATGTCTGCTGGACTTCCCTGTGGACCCCAGCACTGTTCCAGCCCAGCGCAGACAACATCCGCGACGGGGCTGCAGGTGACCCCCGGTGTGCGCCATCTGTGCTGTCTCCCTGCTCTGTAATGACGAGAATGGGGGTGACCACAGCTGCCGTGGACGCCATGGGCAGAGGCGGCGGCACCCTCAGCCTGGGTCTGACCCCTGCAAACTGGGGCACCCGCCTGGAACCATTAAGTGAGAGAGTGGGAAGCTCCTCTGTTCTTTAAGCTCCTGGATTTTGTAACTGTTCCAGCAGTTTACTCTGCTTGTCTCTATTACCATGTTTTGAATGTTTGGAGAAGTTAAGATACTCAAGGTCACAGAGCTGGGATCTAAATACTGTTCATCTAATTCCAAGACCTTGACCCACTCATTGCCTCTGACCAATCAAGACTGAGAAAGAGACTGTGGCTTGGGGACATACGGTCTGCGGTTCAAAGCCAGCCTGGTAGTCAGGGAGCACAGTGACCAGGAGATCTGCCACTTGGCAGAGGTAACTGAAGAGTGCGTGGTCTGTACACCCGCGTCCCAGAGAAGCTGCAGGTCTTGCTGGTCCTGGGGGCGGGGGCAGAGTGGGGTGGTTCCCTCCAAGGGCCGCGACACCGAGCTCTCTCACCTCCCATCTGAGCGGTGTCTTAAAATCCACGTCCAGAAACGTTCCCCAAAACCAGACGTGGGTGATGGGAGTGAGGGCCCTCTTCAGCAGGTTGCATCACGTATCCCTGACTCTCTCCGCTTATCCAGCTGACGGAGGGTTGGAGGTCATGGTACTCTGAGACAGGTGACTGACGCTGGTCCTCTTGTTCTTGAAACCAAACTTCATTATCACACCCCTGTCGGCCCATCTTGTCCCCAGAAGACAGTGGAGGTAACATCCCACTGTTCCTGGTTTTCCTGATGAAGTCAGCTTCTGCCTTCGCAACCCCGCTCCCTGCCGCCGTCCATCACTGGGCCGGCCCTCGCCGTGCCGTCCCCCTTCTTTCCCTGCACGTGTCTCCTGCTGGAAGTGCTGGTGTCACCGTGGAGCAGTGACCCCGCCTGGAGCTCAGTAAATCCCGGGCCCTCAAGCTGGCCCTGGGGGCATTGCTGTCCCCCTGGTAAAACTCCTACTTAATTCATGGACGGCACAGTGGGATGGGGGCCTCCGCTTTGGCCGAAGCCCCAGACCTGAGCACTTCAACGTGGTTCTGCTGATCCCGTGCAGGAGGCTGCGGGGAGCGGGGTCCTGGCCGAGCAGAGGGGCCGCCCCTGGGGTCGTGCTCGGCGGGCAGAGCCGCTCCTTTCTGTCAATCCCAGAAGGCCGCGGGGCTCACGTGGGGGCGGGGCATGGGGTGCTGGCCCGCACGTGCCATGCGACTGGTTCTGATTGTTGCCCCTTAGTCTGCCTGTGACATTTACAGTCTTGATTCTTGTTTGGTCCGTCTTAGAAAAGTCACACTCTTCCGATTTGAATGGTAGCTGACATTTAGTGAATGATGACTGTGTCGGCACTTATGCTATGCTATCTCATTTAATCCCTAGAGCAGTCCTGGGAGGAAAGTCCTATTACCGTCTTTATTTCGTAGATAAGAAAACTGACGTTTTGGGAGATTGTCACTCATTCAGGGACCTTAGTTAGTAAGAGGCAGAGACAGTTCTAGAATGACACGTTTCTCTGACGAAGAATCTGTACTCTTGACATCTTACAACCCCTAAGAAATAATGACACAGACACAGTAAATATAGAATATAGTTATTTTTTAGAAACTAAGTCATATTAGAAATGGCCTGAGATGCATGTGAACATATGTGGGAGGCACCCAGTGTAGTTAAAGCACAGTTGTGTAGATAAATAGAGCCTGAATCAACTTTTCAGAAGTAAGCTCAAGGGAGAATTGTCAGAGTAACTGCATGCGTCAAAAACAGAAACAAAACCCAACAAAAATCAGTCAAACGGAAAGACGTGCCCAGTGGTTACAGCCCTCCTGCTCAGCCGGAGCTCAGCCCTCAGGAGCCTCCGAGGGGCTCGTTTTTGGCAAATCACGTTGAAATCATTTAAAAATAGAGAACAAAAAATCTGTCTTTGATGGGGAATGGCCAGGTCAGCGGTCATTTAACAATGGACCTTTAACGTGTCCTCTGCTTCAGCGGAGCTTCGAGCAAAGGGGAATCTGATGTTTACATCCTAATCATCTGAGTGAAAAAGAACAGCTTCTAACTTTTCCGGTGATAGTTTAATTAGTGATAGTACTACTAGTGATAGCATTACTAGCGATAGTATTTCTAGTGTAGGATTGACATTACTAGTATAGTATTACTAGTGATAGCATTGCTAGTGATAACATTACTAATGATAGTACTTCTAGTGATAGTATTGATATTGCTAGTATAGTGTTACTAGTGATAGGAATACTAGCAATAACATTACTAGTGACAGTATTTCTAGTGATAGTACCACTAGTGATAGCCTTACTAGTGATAGTACTTCTAGTGATAGGATTGATATTACTAGTATAGCATTACCAGTGATAGCATTACCAGTGGTGGCATTACTAGTGATATTATTAAACGATAACAGTGCATGTCAATGGCTTCAGATGAGTACTGTTGAGCATCGTCATAAGGAGATACTAAGTGATTACAATTTGTAAAGGAAGAAACCCATGAGGTAAGTACAGGGACACGTGGTGATGAGAGGTGGGTGTGGGGCTAGAGAGGGACCAGCCACACGCTGCTCAGTCAAGTGACGAGGATCTCTGTATCGCCTCGGAACACACGGTGGGTCACGTTTCCAGTCAACACGATAAAGCCGTGAACCAGTTTAAATGAAGAGTTTATATGATCTGATGCACAAAGAGAGGGGCTTCTCCTGGATGACCCGTCGGGTCCCTTCCAGCTGTGAGGACCTTCAGGACATTTTAAATTGCCTTCTTCTTCCTGGAAGATGCAGCCTATACAGCAGAAAGAAGACGGGCTTCAGCGTCACACGTACCTGGATTCTGAGCCTGGGTCTCTGCTCGTTGGTCACGTGACACTGACATTGCCCCCCCCCCCCCACAAGCCTCATCTCCTCACCTTGCGAATGGGCGGGTGTTCCGTACCTTCGGGATGGCAGTGAGCCTTAGCTGAGCTCACACACAAGGAACACTTCTGCGGCTCAGCTGATGCCTGTGACGCGGAATGTATTTCCCAACGACTCTTTTAAAGATACGATGGACATGTTCATACCTCACCACCCCCCATCTCCTGGGACAGAGGCAGAACAGCTCTCACCCACCTCCCCCCTCTGACAGGGGGACACCCAGGTCAGCACGACAGAAGGCAGGAGCAACTCCGTCAAGGAGTAGCCCTGCCATTTGGGGGAGACACGTGGCCGCGGCTCTGGCGCTCCATCCGGCTTGCAGGGCAGTTGGGTGGGGTCCAGCGTAACCCCGAGGAAGCCAGGTTAAAGGATGCAAGCAAGGAAACCATCTGAGGTTGTCAGAGGCTGCACGGGCGTGGAGACGAGCTTCACAGCCAAGTCACTCACCAAGGGAACAAACTACTCAATTCACAAGAAAATCGAGCCCCCGAATGGGGGTCAACGCCCAGAGTTACTACACTACACTGTGCAAACCCAGTTTTCAACAGAATGTCCTGAGCCACGCAGAGAAACAGGAAAGTGTGGCCAGTACACAGGGAAAACAGTCCATAGAGACGATCTTGGGGGCCCAGACCTCAGGTCAGGAAGGTGCACACTTCAAAGCAGGTTCTACTGTGTGTCCAAAGAGCGAAGGCAACCATGCCTAAAGAATTACAAGAGGGTACGGTGAAATGACTCGTAAATACAGAACATCACCGAAGAGATAGAAACTATAAAACAAGACCCAAAGGGGTGTTCTGGCGTCAAAAAGCTCAGAAACAAAAGTGAAAAGTTCACTAACGGGTCAACAGCAGGGCTGAGTTGGCAGCAGAAAGAATCAGCAAACTCTGAAGGCAGGTGGAAATTATGCGACCGGAAGAGCAGAAAGAAAAGGAATAAGAGAAGCGAAGGGCACCTCAGAGCAGGTCGGGACACACAAGCAGAGTGCATGTGACGCGGCCCAGAGGTTGTCTCTGGGGAGGACCTTCCTCCGCAGAGCTGTTAAAACAGCATCATTTTAGCCACTCTGGGCATGTTATCTGTGACGGGTGTTTCAAGGTCTTTCGACTGAGAGCTGTGATAAGTGACACATCTTACGACGCTGTGGTAACTGAGCGCGTAAGTGCACACGTGCACTAGAAACGAGTTTCATGAGGTAATACTTATCCTTATCGTACACAATTGACTCTACTTTAAGAACTTCTATTTCTTTCATTTTTTTAATATGGATGGTCATGGCCCCCCGGACCGATCCCATGACCCTCGGATGGGTAGCCTGCTGGGTGAGAAAACCCCTCCCCCCTCCCCCAGGACGCAGAGCGCCCGGGGGCACCGGTGGGTCCTCAGCGCCAGCGCTGCCGCCTCCTCTGACCTTCTGCCTGAGATGCACGGTCCTTGCAATGTTCATCCATCCTGCCAGGGAGTGAGGGAATCAGTGATTTGTTGAGCGCCAGCTGTATACCAGGCGTGGGCTAGGCTCTGGGGAGACACCACTGAGTACCCTAAACAACGTGCGGCCCTACTGGTCCTCATGTTCTGGGCACGGGAAGCAGGTACTAAACGAGAGAGATGAGTGAAATGCACAGCCCGATGGAGCGCAGTAAGTGCTATGAAGTAAAATAAAGGCAGGGGATGGGGCTCTGAGCCAAGGTCTGAGAGAGGCAAGGGCCAGGCCATGGAGACACATGAGAAGGGCAAGTGCAAAGGCCCTGTGGTGGTCGTGCCCTGAAGGCTCGAGGAGCAGCAAGAAGGACGGAATGGCTGGAGCAGGTTGAGCAAGAGGGACAGTAATTAGAGCACAGGTCGGATTGCACAGGGTTTTACACATATGTGTGTGCATTGCACAGGCTTTTACACATATGTGTGTGTTGCACAGGGTTGTACACATATATGTGTACGTTGCACAGGGTTGTACACATATGTGTGCATTGCACAGGTTGTACACATATATGTGTGCGTTGCACAGGGCCTTGTAAGGGCTTGGTTCTCACTGAGTGATGTGAGAAGCCCTTGGACGTGTCCGGCAGTGGGTGGCCTGGGCTGGCACACGTGTAGCAGGATGGCTCTGGCTGCTCTGGGGAGATTAGACTGAAGGGGGCGAGGAAGGATCGGGAGACCGATGGGGAAGCTTTAGTGGTGGTTCAGCTGAGAGACGACGGTGGCCAGATCTCGGCAGCAGCAGTGGAACCCGGAGCTGGGGCTGCACTGGGGTCTGATTTGAAGGTGGAACCGGCAGGGTTGCTGATGGAGTGGGTGCGGGAGTGAGAAACTGGAGACAGGATGGGACTGACCTCACACTCAGGCGCCCAGCTGTGTCCCATCCATCAGATTCCACTGCTGTGGGCGGAGGGACACAGGGACACCAAAACAGCCTCTGAAAACCAGGAGTCCAGATCGATTCAGAAAAATTAAAAACAAAGAAAAGGAAAAGCTCTGACTGGGGTTGGAGTAGGGCTTGGGGCGGGGCCCCTGTCCCAGGGCCTCCTCTGGCCCTAAATCTCACTGGACTGGCCGCTGATGGGGTTGGTGTGTGACCCTGGACAGCTGAGCGGCCGCGTATGTCCAGGGTGACTGCCGTGTCCAGTTTTCCTCTTTGTTCAGTCTGAGCAAAAGCAAACTGCTTGGTGCAGTGGGGTGTGTCCCCTCCGTCCCTTTGGGGATGCTGTCCCCACTTTTAGTGGGTCTGTCTCTCCCTCAGCAGGTGGTGGTCTGTCCACCAATGTATGCCAACATCGCCCCCTGCTATCCACTGCTGCGCGGACCTGTGCCCCAGGTCTGATCGTAGGGGCCCAAGGAACGTCCCTTCTTCCCGTGCAGCAGGGCTGGACGTCTGGGGGGATGAGATGAAGTTAGTGCCCTGTTTTCCCATTTCTGACAGTCCATTCCATTGGTGTTATTCTTGACCGACACCATGCGCTTGTCCTCTGAAGGGACCGTCCTTCTACAGCTAGCAGAACTGAACGAATCCTTCCAGGGATGCAAATATGGGTGACTCGTTTAAGAGCTTCTCCACAACATGCTTCAACAGCATCACCTTTCAATGGGTGACACCACCTTCCTTCGTGCTTTTCCCCAGCGACCCCAGGCACTTTGCCTGCACGTGGAGGAGGGCGTGGTGACAGGAACTCTGGCTCAGAGCGACTCTCTCTTTTAAGGCTCAGTGACACACCCAGCAGGGACACTTCTGCGGAGGAGAAAGCTGAGGATTCAGCGGTGGAAAGACGGTAAAGGAGACGCTGTGTCGGAAGTCTGGGAGGCCGTCCTTGTGTCTGGCGTGGCCACGCTGCCGTGTCAAGGCCACACCTGTCAGCAGGACGGGGGGGACGGCGTGGGCTCCCAGCATCGGCCCGGCCCTGCGCTCTTGTGGTCCCATACAGGGGTCTCCTCTCCGCTTCACTGTGTTTTGGTTGGAGCAGCTCTTTATTGGTGGATCCTTTGAGCAAATCGTCCTTTAGCAGATGGCTTGGCGCGCGTTCAGTGAGATCATTCTTGCTGGATCAAGGGCATTCTGAATAACCCTTTCCGTGTGGACTTCCTCTCTCCGTATCTCAGCGAGATGCTGACGTGCATTATGCGTCAACGACCTGCATTTACATGAAGAGGGACGAGATGAAAGGTCTTTCCTGCTGGGGGGCCCCAGACACAGGCTTCACACAGGGCCTCTGCGCCTGAGCTGGGAAAGGGACATAAGGACCCGCCAGAAAAGATGTCCGGAGCCAAAGAGCCAGGCTTTTTGTTTAAAGCTGACTTTGCTGATTTTGGCAAACTCTTCCACTAGTAACACTCAGTGCAGTTACAAATAATAGAATGAATTGGGACAGGAGGGCAAGTGTTTCCTGATGATACAGTCAGATTTCATTGTTGAAGACATCACCACAGTAAGAGACCATCCAATGTTTTGCACACCGTGCTTTGTTTCGACATGTTTTTGCCGAGTGAATCAGTAGCACCTGGGGTTGGGTGCTACATGGGGGTGGGTCTGTGCTTTATAAATGCTTCATTAGTTGACACGGTTTGCAGACTAAACTGGACCGTTTGAAAATGGTTAGAAAGAAAGTGGTGAAGGGCCGAGAATACTTTGACGTAGATATTAAAAATCAAGCATACAAAATTATTTTATTGGAGTAATAGAAAGTAAATTTAAAACAATAAAATAAAAAGGTAGACTCGGGCTTCCCTGGTGGCGCAGTGGTTGAGAGTCCGCCTGCCGATTCAGGGGACACGGGTTCGTGCCCCAGTCTGGGAAGATCCCATATGCCGCGGAGCGGCTGGGCCCGTGAGCCATGGCCGCTGAGCCTGCGCGTCCGGAGCCTGTGCTCCGCAACGGGAGAGGCCACAGCAGTGAGAGGCCCGCGTACCGCAAAAAAAAGTAAAATAAAATACAAAGGTAGACTCATGTGGTTTTGGAGCCACTGAAGCTATTCTGCTTGCTTTTACACACTTACGTGTGGAGTCCAGGCTCCTCCTAGAGAGGCAGGTCTAAACGGGGTGATCTGTTATGTTTAGGTGCAGAAGAACTTGCAGAAACAAAGTGTCAAAATATTTTGAAGACTCTCCACTGATGTGGATGTGATGTTACCTCATCTAAGCTTGTCACGTGAACCCAAACAAAGAAAACCCATTAGAAAATAGTTACGAGCAATTCGGACTCTGAAACCTGCTTTGAGGATTCAGAGGGTCTTAATTAACTAGAGTTTTATTTAGTGGTTCTTTGCATTTGAACAGAAACTGCTCATTTTGAAATAATTTTAGACTTAGAGAAAAGTTGTTGAAAAACAAAAAGTAGAGAGAATGCCTGTGTACCATTCATCCAGCTTCCACTAATGTTCCCATCGGACACATCTGCATTTCAATGCTCAAAAGCAGGGAATTGACGTCGGTCCAGTGCTGTCAACTGAAGTACAGACCTTATTTGTTTTTCCATTAATGTCCGTTTTCCTTTTCGTTCTGGAATGCAACTGGGGTCCCATATTGCTGAGTTTTTTTTTTTTTTTTTTTTCTGGTACGCAGACCTCTCACTGTTGTGGCCTCTCCCGTTGCAGAGCACAGGCTCCGGACACGCAGGCTCAGCGGCCATGGCTCACGGGCCCAGCCGCTCTGTAACATGTGGGATCCTCCCAGACCGGGGCATGAACCCGTGTCCCCTGCGTCGGCAGGCGGACTCTCAACCACTGCGCCACCAGGGAAGCCCCGTGCTGTTTTCATTTCTCCTTCGATTATAACATCAGTAACAGTGGCAGAGATGATCTTTACATTCCCAGGGTGCTTCACAATCCTTCGTCCCAGGCAGGTGGGACTCCATCATGTCAGAAGCCAAAGCTCGGGCATGAAGCTCTCTGATAATCTCCCCTCATTAGTGAGACTTGCTGATAATGGAGGGAGTGGGATTTCTCCAATCTGTGAGGTTATTTAATATCAGAAGAGCACTAAATGCGTAATTCTGTATGCGTCTTCATGCAGACATTAGAGAATAAGTCAACACATCAACAAGCAGCTCCTGCCGTTGACTGGGAATGCCAGGAAACACGCATCTGCTTTATTCTTCAGTTTCCTCCTTTTTCAAATGTTACTGTCTTTTCTGTTTGGTCTTTTTCGATAGCCCTGTCCAGTTGCTAATCTCTGAAACAAAGATAATTCAAGAGGGTGACAGGTTAACTTTCTGCAGCTGTGGTTTCTGGCCCTGGCCTTGGACATCACTGTTACAATGATGATGGTGGAAGCTGGTACTTTGCTTCCTGGAGCTCACAGGTTCCCATGTCTCTTCCCGTGTTCATTCTAAGAGTGACCCCTGGGAGTCAGAAAGCTGAGCCCTGCCGTCCAGCAGGACATGACTTTGTCACCCCAGGTAGATTTGCGCCGACTCTGACCCTACACCCCCACACCCCGTCTTTGCAGCTGTTTTTCTTCTCCGCTCTTTAGGGCAGAAGAAGTTAATTTGTCTCTGTCTTGGTCTGTTCTGCCAGCACCTCTTCTTGTATTTCAGTCTTAAGCCCATTTCACTCTATCTAAAACTCTGCCCCTTTGCAAGTGTATCCACTCCCGCGACTTATGTTTTCATCTAAAGGGCAGTCACTCCAAGTTCCACAGGGGCAGTGATCATGTCTGTTCACTAATGTGTGTCTAGGATTTAATGTACAGCGCCTGGCACGTGGGAGGAGGGCGGGAGTTATCTGCCCAGCGAGCGCGTCACTCAGGTTTCCAGTCCCAACCTCCCTCCTGAGCTCCGGGCCCGTGTCTCACGCAGCTCACTCAACATCTCTGAGTGGACATCTTGCAGAAACTTCAACTTGACGTCCCTCACAGGGGCCTCTCGTTCCCCAGGCCAACGTCCTTCCTCTGCTGATTCCCTCTTGTAGAAAATGGTCCCACCGTACAGGCCATTCTTCAGCCGGCATCCTGGAAGGCAGACAGGACTTGTCCCATCACCTCACTTTGCACATTTAATCATAGTTTCTCTTCCCTGAATATTTCTCGGGTTTGTCTCCATCCCTGCTGGTACCGCCCAGGCCCAAGGCAACCTGACATCTCTCTCGGCCCCATGCTCAGTCCTCACCAGCCACTTTCTTCTGTGCAACAGGAGGGACTCTGGAATGTAATCTGGTCCTGTCATTGGGACTGAAAGGCCTTCAGTGGTTTCCCAGTACACAGACGACGAGCAATCTTTTCCACGTGCTTTGACCACGATGAGCGGTAAGAAAGAATTCTTACATCTACAGACCAATCACCACACACGCTCATGCACACGTGCATGTGCAGACACACACACACACGCTTTAATGATTATGACGCTAAGATGGACGATAAAGATAAATGCGGTGAAGTTAAGTGCGGTGGAGAATGACGGTCCACATCTGTGCGCGGCTTCTGGGCCCGGGATCCGGCTCTGGCCCCGCCTCCCCGCCTGCACGCGTCTCTTCCCATCTCTCGTGCCCTTCACCCACCCCGGCCTCAGCTACCGCAGGTCTGCAGGGTTTTCAGGTCCTTGAATCCGGTGTGCAATTCCATGACGAGTGCATGGTTGCCTCTGCCTGGGCCAGCACCTGTGCCCCCTGCCCACCCACCTTGAGGCTCAGCCCAAGTGTCCCTTCTCCAGGGCGGCCTTGCCCGGCACGCCTTCTCCCTGGCCTCCGCCTGGGCTGCGCTGCGCCCCAGCCACCTTCAGAGTCTGTGCCACTAATATAACGAAACGTGATTTCTTCACTCTGGGAGGGCAGGGGCCATATTTGTCTTTCTCACTGCTGTATTCGGAGTGCCAGCAAAAGACAGTAATAAGTACTTGTTAAATGACCAGATTGATTAGCCAGACCTGTTTTGTATAACGGTCAGGCTTGTTAACTTAAATCGGTGAAGATAAAATCTTTGCTTCTTGATTGGGAAATAAGGATGAAACGAGGCTTGACCTTCTCAGCTTGGCTAGCAGGAGAACTACGTCATATGCAGCACAAGAGGATGTTTATAGAATTATAAATTCATGTGCACTTAACGTTCACTGCTTAAACAGTCTCACAGTAACTTCAGTTCATCATAAATGTCTGTGTTAAATAGCCCTTGGGTTCCTAAGATAGAAAATGGTAAATGAGATTTTACGATCAAATTAAAAATTAAATATAGAGCTATACAATATGTACATGCCGGCAGTACTATTTTTACCTTAGCTGAAAGTGTATTTTGCTCATATGGGTAAATGCGTGTAGAGACCCAACATGACTGTATTTTTAGAGCTATTATTGATCCATTGCTTTTAACCAAATATATATTCCGCACCAAAGCGTTAAAAACTGGTGAGAAACTTGTTTACAACGTATTAGTTACAACCATGTTAGAATGACACGATGACCCAGGTTTTCATTCAAAGAAACCTAATGTTCTTATTTAGCTTCTCATCGTTTTATCTTTGCAAAGCTCTGCTCTCCACTCTGCTAAAATCACTCAAAAATTCTTAGAACTCCTCTCCATTGTACCCAGCGCCCTCTGAGACTCCTCCCCAGGTGACTGTCCAGCCTGGCCCCCTCACTCAGGCCAGCCTCAGGCCACCGGAAGCAGAGCATGTCCATCCGAGCAGCTGGAAGGACTAGAATGTTCTTACGGAGGTTGAGTTGGAACCTGCCCCCCTCCTGCCCAGAGCTTTTGTCTGTTTATCTCTGTCTGATTTCTGAGTCTAGACGAGCAGGTCCAAGCCCATCTCCATGGCCAGTGCATCAGGGACTCAAAGGCAGCAGGTCACACTGGCAACACTTCCTTCCCTGCCCTTGATTCCACACAACTGTCCCTCATGTGGCGTGATTTCTACATCCTCAGCTGGCTTGGTCTCCCTCCTCTGGGTCTGGAAAGCCAATGCTGTTTTTCCAGGGAAAATGATAGCCGCTTGGGCAATGCATCAGCCAGGATCCAATCAGGAGGCAGAAACCACGGAGTAAATTGAAGGGGGAAAGTTTAATGTAAAGAATTCTTAACTAAGAGGGGGTTGGAGTCTTGATAGGTCGGCTGGTTAGAAGTGAAGTGAACTCTATGGAGTGGCCCCTCCTGGCTGAGACACAGAGCCCAAGAGAGGGGTCCTGGTCCCTGACCTGGGGGCCGGCCTTGTTGGGAAGGTCGCAGACAGGGCTCCCTGAATGTGAGAGCCACACGCCTACAACAGCCAGAGGAAGCTCCCCCCAGGAGGCCTCGCACCGGTGTTGCTCTGCTGAGGGGCTGGAAGGACTCCACCTGCTGCTGTAGAAATGCCAAGTGTGCCTGGGGTTGACGGGAGAGCCCGCTGGGGCAGGAAGGAGCCCTTCCTTCTGCAGTGTCTCTGCAGGGCCCTCTCCTGACAAAGCCTGACACTGTGCTGCTAGCAGAGGAAACGTATGTAGCAGCTGTTCGTCACGGCCGGTTCATGGGGGAGAGCTTGGAGCCCTGGAGGCATTGCCAAGGGGCCCAGGTGATTCGCAGGTGCCTAGGTGTCCTGCCCTGCTTTCTGCTGAGGCTGTGTCACGGAGGGGAAGGGCTGTGAGTGCCTGGGCCCTTGTGGGGGGGGGGGCGGATTCCCACCACGAAGGAGCCTGAGGCTCAGCTGCCCGGATGGGCTGTGAGGGCCGAGCCGGCCACCCCACGTCCAGTTCCGTGGCCTTGGAGCAGCCAAACACGTGATTCCGTGAACTGAGGCGCGCTCTGTTCTGCCAATCTAGGGACCCGTCGGGCCAAGTGAGAGCGCGAGGGGGCGGGTGCGAGCTGCAGCGCGGCCGCCAGCGCCAGCGGGGTCGTCACCACTCCCAGGGTGAACCGGGGTGTGGCTGCTCCGGCCCGCTCCCGGGGGGCACGGCCCGGGCACAGGAGAGCCCCTCAGGCGGATGCTGCCCAGCTGGGAGGGGCGGCCCCGGCGCCCGATCCTAGTGGCGGCCGAGTATCCTGGCCACGAGGTGGGACCAGCGGCCGGAGGACCCGAGGCCTGGACGCGGCCCGGAGCTGAGGGCGGGGCCGGCGAGCTCACTGCCAGTCGCAGGGTTGCGCCGCGCAGGGCGGCCTCTCCCACGAAGGGGGCACCAATGGGCGGGCGGCATGGGGGGGGGCGCCGGGAGGGCCCGGGCAGCGGAGCAGAGCTGAGGCTGCGCTTCGGTTCTGCCGGGGAACCACGCCTCCCCCGGGGAGGCCCGCCTGCGCCCCGGCCCGGCCCGCGCCACGTCCTGCGGCCCCCCAGCTGCCCCCTGCGCACACCCGCGCGCGGGCTCCGGGTGCAGGCGCACGTCTGCATGCGAGCCCAGGCCCTGGAGGGGTGGGGGGCTGGGGGCCGGCCTGTGCCCGCCCACCTGCGCGGCACCTGCACAGGTCGGGGCGCAGACTGGGGCCCTACGTCCAGTCCTGGGGACGGCCCAGCGAGACCCTTCGTGTCGGTGCCTGGAAAGCTGGTGGGCTCGGCTCTCCCCCGACGAAGGCAGCCGCGGAGGAGCCTGGGGTCGCCGAGGACCCGAGCCTACTGGGTCCCGAGGCTTCTCTGGTCTCACCCTCACGTCCCAGGAGGCACGCCCTGCTCTCCCCGTGCACGAAGAGTCCCGAGGGGTTCGGGGGCAGAACGTGCTGTGTGTTTGTGGTTGAAAGAGGGACAGGAACTGGATTCCAGGCAGGCTCTGCCGCCTGGTCCCCTCTGGCTCTGGAGGCCCCGTGTGCACAAGAGGACAAGCCGTCCCTGCCACTGCCAGAATGTCTGGGTGCTGTACACAGCATGGGGGCCAAAGTGAGGCCCAGAACAAGTAGTCGGGATGAGCCAGTGCCCTTTAGGCTGCCAGGCTGGGCTGGGGAGATGCCGAGCGGTGGCGGTGGCCTCTGAGTAAGGACGGGGGTGACGATTCATCTCGCTGGGTGGTGCTGACTAACTCGTCCTCCTTAGAACAACCACTGAGCCCCTGGGGGGCCCTCGGGGGGCCGAGCCACTCCGACAGGAGCTCTGTACACCTGGGGAAGCCCTGACGTGGAGCGACAGAGCTGCTGGCCCAGCGCTGGGTGGACCCTGGGCCCTGGCGTCGCCAGCTGGTCCCTTGACTTTGGGCCCTTTCTCACTCCGAGAGTCCAAGAGTCTAGTTCCAAGCCCTAGATTCCCTCCTCCTGAAATAAGCCTTTGGATCCAAGACTTCACGTGGCACCGCAGGCCCTGCCCGCGCCTCCTTCTGAAAGACTTCACGTGGGCACCGCAGGCCCTGCCTGCAGTTCCTCTAAAAGGTCCTGGAGCAGGTGCTCATTTTTCCCTTGGGAAGAGGCCACTTTAGTCCCAAGTGTTCCTTTGCCTTCGAATCGCAAACACCAGACTTGCACGGGGCTGGGATTTTCACTCAGAGGCTTGTTCTTTGCAATGAGATAAAGTAAGCGCATCCCAGAGGGTTTTGCAGACACAGCAGTAGCCACTGCACTGGCCTGGGGACCCTCCCCTGCTTCATCCGGGGTGAGCCCACGGCAGGTCAGCCATCCCTGCGGAGCCGTGGGCCTGTCAGGCCCCTGTGCCACGTGCGCACCAGAAATGCGTCTTATACTCCCAGCCAGCACTCCCCCATGTGCGTAACTAAACCGAGGTCTCACAAAATAGTGCTTACTTTCACTCCCTGCTCTGATATTCCCAATCACGTTTTCTGTTATGTTCATTCATGTTCTACCTCTATTTTGTTATACAACAATGCTGGTTACAGCCCACTAGAAGGATTTCATGACCCACGAACGGGCTGAGACCCTTAGTTTGAAAAACCCCATTCTTGTAGGTTGAATTCTGGAGTCAATCCTAACTTTCAGGCATGTTTTATCCTCATTTTATAAGAAAATTCAGGCTTTGGTGTGTCATAGCTTCCAGGGTTGTCAACCTTGCTTAGAGAAACGAGTTCCAAGAAGCTGAGACTTAGGTACGTGTGTATTTATTCCTTCCTTCGACAGACATTGGATGCACCGTTACTGTGGTTACGGGGGACAAGGCACTGCCAGACGCTGAGGCTATGAATGTCAGTAACCACAGTCTCTCCTGAAAGAGCTCGTGGGCTGGGGGATGGGAACCAGTTCAAGACTGAACTGCCTTGGGGTTCCCTGAGCATTGCTTTGGGAAACAGAACTTCATTTGTAGGACAGGGAGGATGGCCTCTGACAGGTTAATATCCTGTTGCTTTGACCTCCAATTCTGGGGCCACCATGTTGAGAGCCCCAGCTGTCCGCCCCGGGATACAAGCTGTGCCGAGGTCCTTCCCCTTCTCCTGTGGGCACCTGGGATTTCCTGAGATGCCCCGGGAAGGAGACCTGAGCCTCTGGGCCTCCGTGGTGAGGGGTGGCCAGCAGGGTGCCCACAGGGGCCATTCGGGAAGCCACAGGCAGACGATGCCCTTCCCCAGTGGGCGAATCCGTGAGGAGCTGAACCTGTAGCCTCGGAAAGGACAGTAGTGGGAACACCGGGCCAGGCTCTTCCAGTGCTTTACAAAACCCACGCGACCAGGCCGCAGGGAAGGGGCTGAGCCCACTTTATAGATGGGGCAGATATAGTGCGCGCTGCCCGAGATCCCACAGCCAGTCACCGGCAGAGAGGGGAGGAGGTTGGTCACCTGTGTGCAGGGGCTGATCCCCAGGGAGGGAGGGGCACGAGGGGCAGTGGTCCCCGCGGGAAGGCTCGGGACGGGGGAGGCCTGAGCATCCCCCCAGTCCTGCTCTGCAGCCCGCTCTCCGCCGCCCTCTGTCCTCTCCAGGCCGAGGCCGGACAGCGGCACCCAGCGCTGCTCCCCTGCGAGCAAAAGGTGCTTACTCAGTCTTGGCCCTTGGCCTGAGCCGCTTTCTGTCCCTTCCCCAAGGTCCCATCTTAATCACTGAAATGCATCGGTGGGGACCCCGCCGAGGCTCAGGCCTGCGGTTCACAGGGAAGACATCCTTCCTGTTTCCCAGAGGGTCTGCCTCAGCCTCTGTGCTCGTAGACACACAGCTAAGGAGTCCTGTCTGTGTGACACGTTGCTGCCAGGCAGCTCTGCCCACTTGTGCTGGTCCCTTTCTCCCTGACCCATAAGGCATCACGGCCTGGGAACACCTGGGCAGATGCCCCCTGTGAAATGTCCACGCGAAAGCATCAATGGTTTCGAGGTTCTCTCGTATTTCCACATCAAAGTGTGCGTAAAAACAACCCCTGCTCCTCGGGGAGACCACAGATGCTGGGGCTGGGCCCCTTCCATCCCCTGCAGGTCACTGGCTTCGCCAGGGCCTTGCTTAGGAAAATGGGTCATTTTGGACTCTTGAGTCTGCACTCTTTGGCCCTGTATCAAACTAAAAGTTTAATGTGAGAATCGAACCATCATTCTGGGGCAAGAAAAACTGTCTAGGTGCCCGACAAAGCCATATAGAATTTCACAGACCAGAGCCAGCATTATTCAGAGTTGCACACCCGCATCCCTAATTCAATTTATTTATTCAGCCGGGGACTTGGGGAATATACAATTTAAGCTGCAAAACAAGACTATAAAGGGTGTTGGATATCAATCTGGTACTAAAAGAGGAGGCTGCGGCCCAGCTTCTGCTTGACACCGTGTGGCTTTCTCCAGAGGCCCGTGTGTAGATCCAGAAGGCTTTGTGCTGACACAGCCTTTGATAAGATCAGCCTTCGAGCTGCGGGCGTTTCACTGGGAAAACTAGAAAGAGTTTAGTTTTGAATATGCCATGAGTTTTGAAGAGGCCCCTGGCATGAGCTTTGATGGGGTGGGATCTGTCTTCCGTGGAGGGACAGACTTTCTGGGTCCTGGATGAGCTGCCTTTCTCTTTGTGTTCTGGGCTGGACTGTCCCTACCCCCAGCTGCCATATGGTGAAGTCCTAACACTCAGGGCCTCATACGTGACTCTGTTTGGCACAGGGTCTTTACAGAGGTGATTAATCCAAAGTGAGGTCCTTAGGGTGGATCCTAATCCAATACGACTGGTGTCCTTATAAGAAGAAGAGATTCGGAAACAGACACACACACACGGGGAAGACGGCTGTCTGCAAGCCAAGGAGAGAGGCCTCAGTAGAAACCAACCAGTAGAAATTAATACAATGTAATGAGTGAAAAAGATACCCTTCCTCCCTCCCTGCCTCTCACCCTGCCCTGCCCCATCCCTGCGGAGGAGCGATGAGAGTGGTTCCGACAAGGGGGGAGGGTCCTGGGTGGAGAGGGACGAGATCAGGAACGTCTGTTGGCAGCTTTATTTTTGTAACAAGTGTGAATCCAACAATACAAACACAGATAGGAAAGGAATATCACTTTTCTATTTCCTTTCAAATCAAATCAAACACGACCCAATGCTTTCAGTCCATCTTATTAGAATAAAAATAAAATTAAAACAAAACCCTGCTTCTTTTGTGAAACCTCTGCTTCCTACGTTGGGCAGCTGCAGGCCACCTGCCTCTCTGGCCAAGTTCTGCAGACTCTGCCGGCTGGACGCCCCTCACCTCTGTCTCCTCCTTTCTGACCTGCCCACTGGGAGGGTTTCCTCAGTAACTTCTGTTCCTACACCTCTTCCACACGACCACCAGTGAGATGGTTCTAAAATGTCCCTGCAGCACGACACTCTTGCGCCCGCAGGGTGAAGTCTTTATTTTGCCTTTATTTTTGAAAATGTTTTCATGGGACAGAGACATTTAGAATTTATATTTTTCTTTCAGCACTTTAAAGATGTCATTTCACTTTGTTTTGGTCTCCAGTATTTCTGATGAGAAGGCAGCAGTATTAATGTGTCTTTCTTTCTCTGGTTATTTTATGATTTTTCTCTTTCTCATGAGTTTTTAACAACTTGAGGTTGGGGTGCTCAGGTGTGGTTTTATTTGTATTTATACCTCTTAGGACGTGATCATCTTAAATATCTGGGGATTGTTTTTAATCAAATTAGGAAGAATTTTGGCCACCAGTTTTTCAAATCTTTTTTCTGTCCCATTTTCCCTTTTCTTTCCTGCTAGGACTCCAGCTACACATAGGTTAGATTGCTTGACACTATCTCACATGTGACTTTGGCGCTATTCATTGTTTTTTGAATAATTTTTTCCAGGTCTTCGGTTTGGATAATTTCTATTGAAATTATCTGTCTTCAAGGTCATCGGTCTTGAAATATTCAGCATTGTGCAGGTTTCTTTAAAATTTCAGATATTTAATATTTAACTCTAGGAGATTTATTGATTTAGAATTTCTGTTTCTCTCCTAAAATCCTCTAACTCTTTATCCTTTCTTGCAAGCTTTTTTCACGTATCTGTTATTTAGTCATTTGGGGTCACCTGTGACTCTGCCCTGTTGACTGCTTTTTCTCTCGACTCTGGGTCATCGTTTCCTGCTTCTTTTCATGTAATTGTTGTGTATTGGGCACTGTGGGTGACATGCTGTAGAAATTCTAGATTGACTTTTACATTCCTGTGAAAAATGTCGGCATGGAAAATGCTAGCAGGAAATTAATCCCACTGTGATTCCATTCTTTCTGGGATTCTTTCCTCCGCTTCTAGCCACCATGGTGGTTTCTAGCCACCGTGGTGGCCCCAATATCTGGCCTCTGCCATCTGCACCCAGCGACTACTGCTTTTCCCTGGTCTCAAGCCCCCTGGCGCCTGTGAAGAAGTGTCCGAGGAGGACATATTGGGTAAATGGGGATCTTCACTCCGTCTGCGTCTTTTCTTTCAAGAGTTGCATCTTCTCCAGTTTCTGCCTCTGTTCTTTGCTCTCTAGTGCCTCAGAATAGCTGTATCCTATCTTTCGTTCAAAGTTTATAATTGATGCTGGCAGGAAGGTTAGCCTGGTATAAACTGCTTTGCCATTTCTAGAAGCTGGAAATCTCCAAGACTCTAAATATGCCATCGCATTTAATCTTTACCACATCTCTAAGGGGGTCAGGATGGTTTTGCAGAAGACACTGAAGCTCAGGGAGATTGAGTAACTTACCAACCGTCACCAGCGGGTCAGTGATGGGAAGGACTCCAGCTGGACAACCGATTCCACAGCCAGTACCACAGTCATTGAATGCATCTGTCCATGCATGTGTGAAAACCTGTGTGCCTCCAAAGCAGTGAGCCTGGAGGGGCCCGGGGATAAGAGCCACAAGCACCTGGGGTGGGAGGCACAGCGGTCCTGTGGGGACGCGGAGAGGTGTCACCCTCAACAAGACAGTGTTCTTCACGAGGGTCCTCACTGCAGGGTGATGACAAGGCACCTCTCTGGGCTACAAATGCATTGACAGTGAGGAAGCATCAGATCAGGACCTGAGTGGATGAGCAAGAGAGTGATGTTGGTGAGTCTATTTTCTGGAAATTCCCGTGAAGATACGCTGGGGGAGAGTTTAGAGAGAACGTATTAGAGCTGTAAGGTGATGCAGGTGTGCAGATGGGACCCTGTGCTGGACAGACTATTGACATGAATGGGCCCATGGGATTCCAAGATCTGACCAGTTGTAACTGGGAACCCAACAGCCATGTTCAATGTTTCCTCGAGAAAACGTGTTCAGGCAACTGCCAGACGATGGACTCAAAATAACCTTAGGATAGCAGTAATAGGTAACATCTAATTGGGGCGTGTTCTGTGCCCGGGCTGTGATGAATTTCTTATCTACATTATCTCATTTAATCCTCGCAGTAACTCTGTGATAGGTACTGTTATTGAACCTATTTTATTTTATTTTTTATTTTTATATTTTTAACATCTTTATTGGAGTATAATTGCTTCACAATCGTGTGTTAGTTTCTGCTTTATAACAAAATGAATCAGTTATACATATACATATGTCCCTATATCTCTTCCCTCTTGCATCTCCCTCCCTCCCACCCTCCCTATCCCAGCCCTCTAGGCGGTCACAAAGCACTGAGCTGATCTCCTTGTGCTATGTGGCTGCTTCCCACTAGCTAGCTATTTTACATTTGGTAGTGTACATATGTCCATGCCACTCTCTCACTTTGTCACAGCTTACCCCTCCCCCTCCCCATGTCCTCAAGTCCATGCTCTAGTAGGTCTGTGTCTTTATTCCCGTCTTACCCCTAGGTTCTTCATGACTTTTTTTTTTCTTAGATTCCACATATATGTGTTAGCATACGGTATTTGTTTTTCTCTTTCTGACTTACTTCACTCTGTATGACAGACTCTAGGTCCATCCACCTCACTACAAATAACTCAATTTCGTTTTTTCTTATGGCTGAGTAATATTCCATTGTATATACGTGCCACATCTTCTTTATCCATTCATCCGATGATGGACACTTAGGTTGCTTCCATGTCCTGGCTATTGTAAATAGAGCTGCAATGAACATTGTGGTACATGACTCTTTCTGAATTATGGTTTTCTCAGGGTATATGCCCAGTAGTGGGATTGCTGGGTCGTATGGTAGTTCTATTTTTAGTTTTTTAAGGAACATCCATACTGTTCTCCATAGTGGCTGTACCAATTCACATTCCCACCAACAGTGTAGGAGGGTTGGTCTACAACTACAACTAGTCAGCGCTACAACCACTCTGTGATACAGCCTGTGGGGTCCAGGACATGGCGCCCTAGGAGGTCTGTCTATTTATATTTAACTTCATAGCTGAACTGTATCAATAAGATGTTCTCTCCTAGGACTTTGGAATTAAAATTGGAGTCACTAAGCAGTCTCGGTTAGAACTTGAACTGGGAGGACGTAAACCCTTGGGAACAGAGAGCAGTCATCTTTGCCCCATTGTTGAGAAAGAGAGAGAGAGAGACAGAGAGACAGACAGACAGACAAGTGAAGAGAAGCACAAACGGAGAAATGGAGGTGGCGGAAGAGCTGCCCTGCCCTGGTTTCACGTGATTTCCATTTCTTGGTTCTTGTCCCTCTTGGGGCTTGACTGTACTTCTTGTCCTTGTGTTCGACGAGGTTCCCTCTATCTCCGTAACCCATTTTTTCACAGTCGACTTTTTTTTTTAAAAGATTTTTTTTGATGTGGACCATTTTTAAAGTCTTCATTGAATTCGTTACAATATTGCTCCTGTTTCATGTTTTGGTTTTTTGGCCGTGAGGCACGTGGGATCTTAGCTCCCCCACCAGGGATCGAACCAGCCACCCCTGCATTAGGAGGCGAAGTCCTAGCCACTGGACCTCCAGGGAAGTCCCTCACAGTCGACTTTTAATGCATTTCTGTTACTTGCAGGGCAAAGGAAGAGGGGCATATTTAGGAGGTGATGAGTTCAGCTGTAAACAGGCTGAGGTAGTGGTACCAGGTGGCACCTCAGGCAGATGAGAGCCTTAGTGACATGTGGGACCACGAAGAAAAGGACATCTCCGTCCTGAGCACCCAGCCCATGGCCTGGAACGTGGTAACCGTCTAACATCATACATTAAATAAAGAATGAAGATTGATTTGCTGCGCAGCTGCAGACTTCTGTTTCATGGTTGAAGATTCTGTGATACCCCAGTGACTCTAGTTCTGGGCAGCAGCTCCCTTTTAAAGCCCTGTTAATGGAACGGGAGATTGAGTTTATCATGAGTGGCTTCTAGAAAAATTCCATGGGAAGGTATTTCCTTTTTTTATTGCTAATTCCCCTCACAAAATCACCAACGTTAGCTAATTTATTCTGATATTTGGGGTCTCTCCTAAAAGTAGAGAGGGAAAAGCAGCTGTAGTTCAAAGTTTCTCTTCTGCATTTGACAGGTAAACCTGAAAGAGCCTGTGCTCTGGACTGTTGGAATCTACTTTTCTGAGAATTAGCAACAGCTAATAAGAACCTCAGCTCAGGAATGAAGCTCATTGGAATTATTTGAAAAGCTGCTCGATGAATTGCTACGCCTTTTTCCAGGTGTTTTCTCTTTGGGCCTAAGGGTCGAAAATGTAATTTAAAAAGCAAATTGCGAGGCAGGTACTTGCCAGTAGACTTAGTTTAGATCAGAGATTTGAACGCTGCAACTACCCTGGAGGGAAAGCCAGGGAGGAAGATTAAAGAGACCAAAGCATGGACGTAACTGACTTGAAAACAACTCACAAGGAAGATGGGGAATCCTAGCGGTTGTACCAGGGATTAGGAAATGCAAGTGATTTGGGCCATTTTACTTGCTCTGAAAACCACACAAAATCGTTTTTCCATTTTCCTTAGGGCTTGGAACCTCTGTGTTCACAATAAATCCAAACAGATGTGTCTGATTCCAAACGTTCTCCCAAAAGACCATGTCTGCACCTCCACAGGGCAAAGTGGCACGTGGTGCAGCGGAAAGCGGGACCCTTGTGTGATCGCCCGTTTATCTTAGTTTGCTCCAGGTGGAGAAAGGGGCAAACCCAAGTCATGGTGGTTGCAACTGGGTTTTGAAAGCACATGCTGGGTTCCATAAAAAGTGAAATGCAAAATTAAACTCGGAGAACCAAAGATTTCATTGAGTTCCAAGGAAGAAGAAAGTGCGAGAGGTAGGGAAAGAATAAAACATTTGAGGGGGGAACATCTACTTGAAAATCCCTGAATTTTGTCTGTTTAACTTGATGTTTTTCTTTTGTAGTTGCCTATAGGGGTCCCCTGTGGTGGGGGTTGGGCATGTCCTTCTCCTTACTCTGAGGTGCTGATTGTAACTAATACGCACACATACACCACCACCCTCCCCCTACCACACCACCCTCGGTGTTTGGAGGCAGGACACCCCAGGCTAAAAGCAAGGATAAAGCGTTTGTATGCAGAGGTCAGCCTACCCTGGATTTATATTTACTGAGTCTGCTTAAGAGGCTTAAAGTCCTAATTTAACAGCCATCTGTTACAAAACTTCTCTAAATCAGCCCTTCTCCTATGTCAGATGCTATCTGGCATTTCTTTCCACAATTCAGCCAAACCCGTACTAAGTTATTCAGCTTATTTCGCGTCTGCAGCGCGCTGGCGTTCCCAGCAATTATACCTACTCTGTTCTTCGTATTTACTTTGGCTGACGCATCACTGCGTAGTTAGACGAAAGGAAATCGCTCTGTGTCTTCTAAGTTGCTAACGCTAAGGGGAGCACTTAATCTTCTGAGGAGAAATGCAACTTCAAGACACGTGACAGCAAACACATGGGCTCCTTGTGCTGCAGTTCTCAGGAAGCGTGACTAATGTCCAGGGCAGAGCACACTTGATGACGAGAAATCACATCGGAGTTAGCTGGATTGCTTCAGCACTTGAACAATTCAGCATCTGGGTCTATTTTCAGAGATCCTTGTGCCATTTGAGAAGTGTGCTTCCTTTTTCCTCTCGGTTACTATGGTAATAAGGATACTATTTAAGTGCAGAGTTTATCGATTGTTTTCTTGATATAGGTATTCTGCCAGGCCACGTAAGATTCATAAGCTCATTTACTTGTTCAAGAAAGTTGTGAGGGGCTTCCCTGGTGGCGCAGTGGTTGGGAGTCTGCCTGCCGATGCAGGGGACACGGGTTCGTGCCCCGGTTCGGGAGGATCCCACATGCCGCGGAGCAGCTGGGCCCGTGGGCCGTGACCACTGAGCCTGCGCGTCCGGAGCCTGTGCTCCGCAACGGAAGAGGCCACAGCAGTAAGAGGCCCGCGTACCGCAAAAAAAAAAAAAAAGTTATGAGGTAGGCAAGTGCTTTGCACAGTACCTGACACACAGAAAGTGTTGAAAAAATATGAACTACTGGTTTTAACTGTTAGAATGCTCTGGCCGAGAGAAGTTAACTCACATGCTCCTGGCCCCACAGCTAGTGAGTGCGAAGGCGGCTGGTGAGAACTCAAGTGCGGTGACTCTGAAGCCCATTCTGCTCACCTGGAATATCCCCGGAGATAGTAGATCCCATACCCACACTGAGGGTTATCAAAGGAGCAGTATTGACCCCCCTGTATTCCATTCCCTTATCCCAGGCCCCTTGGGGACCAGTGGGGTGAGAGGACGTTCCATGGTTTTGCAACTAAGTTAAGGTGGCCCCAAGGGACTGAACTTGGACCTTGGACCAGTGCAAGTAACACCATTGTCTACCTGGAGCCAATTCTGGGAAAATAGGTAACTGGTAACTCTGTTCTCCGCCACCCCTCCCCCATAACCCTACACGTGCGCACACGCATACACACTTAGCGAACACGTGTGCACTTGCACACACACACGTGTGCACACACGCACACACACTTACCCAGCCACATGCCCACACACACATCTCAAGGTCTTTCCCTCCTCTCTCCCAGCCTCCCAAGGCCCATTCTCCTGCCAGCGGTAGGATTGGGGGGTAGAAAGTTGCCCCTCCAGTGGGAGGACTTTGGAGCAGCTCAGGGGGCGTTGCTGGCCCGCAGCTTCAGCAGGAGTTGATGGGGGGCCGCGAGGAGTCCTGGAGGCCGTGCTACTCCTTCATGAGATAGGCCTTGACTCAGAGGGGCCGGGTACCCGTTATAGATTCTTGATTATCTAGCAATTAGAGTCTAGACTTTTTTCAGAAAATAATTTAACTTTTTACTTTGAACTAATTATGGACCCACAAGAAATGGCAAAACTCATACAGAGTCCTAACACCCTCTCCCATCCTCCCTACAGAGTCCTAACAACCCTCTCCCATCCTCCCTACAGAGTCCTAACACCCTCTCCCATCCTCCCCTGACAGGAGCCCGTCACATCACTGTAGCGCTGTCAAAGGCGGGACATCAGCATCGCACTGCTAATTAGACGTCAGACCTTAAGCAGGTGACACCAGCTTTTACCTGGACTCATCTGTGCGTGTGTGTGTGTAATTCTGTGCCGTTTTATCCCACGCGTAGATTCATGTATAACCAGCACAAGCGAATTCTGAACTGTCCTGTCCCCACAAAGTGACCTGCTCATCCCATCTCTTCAGAGTCACCTCTCGTCCCCATCCCTGTTCCCTAGAAACCACTGGTTTTTCTCCATCTCTATAATCCTGCCACTTCCTTAATACTGTATAAATGAGATTATGTAGCATGCAGTGTAATCGCCCAAGACTGGCTTTTATCTTTTAGTGTACAGCCGTGTGGTCCGATCACATACTTGCATGCATCAAGGTCCAGTCCTTTTTACTGCTGAGTACGATGCCTTTGTGTGGACGTCCCACATCTTAGCGATCCACCCTTCGAAGGACGCTCAGGTTGTTTCCAGGTCCTGGTGATTACAAGAAAAACTGCTGTGAACACCTGTGTGCAGGGTTTTGGGTGGACTGGCCCTTGCTTCTCTGGGATAAAGGCTGAGGAGAACAAGCCCTGCACTCTATGGTGCGTGTATGTTTCATGTCGTAGGAAACTGTTTCTCAGACCGGCTGCACCGTTTACCTTCCTACCAGAAAGTGTCTGAGGGACCTGGTGTCAGGTCTGGACCCAGGATCTGTCTGGATGGACCGGGATGCCACTCACGGGGCAGCCAGTGAGAGAGGGCATGGGTGGGAGGGGGTCACTGAGGGGGGGCCTGGAGGCTGGACCCGGAGACTGGTGTTTATTTATTGGAAAATGGTGGTAAAATGTACGCGACCTAAAATTCACCACGTTAACTGTTGTCAGGCGGGTGGTTCCGTGGCGTGAGGCACATTCCCGATGTTGTGCAGCTGTCACCACCGTCTGTCTCCAGAACTTTCTCGTCCTTCCAGCGGAGCCTCTGTCCTCATGAAACCCTAACTCTCCGCACCCCGCCCAAGTTCCTGGCAAGGGAGCGTTAGCTGTGACTGACACTTTGGGATGCGCTCTCTTTTGGGGGTTGGGAGGCCTGGTGTCTTCAGACCAGGGGGCTTTGCGGGCCGGGGACACCAGGAGCTGGGGGCCCCTCGGCGGACCCCTGGAGGGAGCATCCCGGGGCATCTGCGTGCCATCGGGGGGCCTCTCCGGGGTGTGTCCGGTCCCCTAACATCTCTCTGTGCAGGGTCTGGAATCGGCAGAGACGGCGTGGCTGAGGGGAGACGGGGCAGCGGGAAGGAGGGGCCACCTGGAGGGGGCGGCCTGGGGGCCCGAGGGCAGGTGAGCCTAGTGGAGGGACAGCGGGTGAGCAGCCATCAGAGAGATTCCTCGTCCAGCTGTGTTTGAAGGGACCTGGCCGCCAGGGAGGCCCTTTTAGGGCTGTCATGTGACCCAGGGGAAGAGGAGGCCTGTGCTGGGGACAGGTGACAACGGGCGGCTGAGTCCAGAGACGCGGCAGGAGACAGAGATCGAGGGGTGAGGGACCCACGGAGAGGGCAGCATGGGGAGAGGGCAGTGCGGAGGGAGGGCTGTGACTTGGGGGTCTCCCGTGTGATCTGCCGAGAGTGACTGTCGCCTTGACAGCCCGGCTGTGGACTAGCCTCCAGTGTCCCCACCCCCGCCCTCTTAAGCCAGGGACCTCGAGTGGAGGACGGGCCCCAGTTGGGTCCCTGGTGCTCCCGTGACAGCAGGACCTTTGGAAGCCATTGCATCCTCTGAATCCTCTGAATTCAGGACCCATAACAGGACCTGTCCGGGCTGTGCCAGAAGCTTGGCAGACGTCAGGGTGTCGTTAGGTATCATCAGGGCGTTAGATCAGCGTTTCCCGAGCCTGCCAGCCCCGCTGTACCCGCAGAGCCCCAAGGCGGCTCCCCGCCCTGGGGGTGCCCCCAGAAAGTCCCCTCCCTTGAGTGCAGGTGGGACTGTCCGTGTGGCAGGATTTCGCTCCTGTGATTAGGTCACTACCGTTGACTTTGAGTTAATCAAAGGGGAGATTATTCTGGGTGGGTGCAAGGACCATTCTTGTAATTGTGAATTTCTCTGGGTTTTCTTGGGGGGTCGTTCACGATCACGAGCCCGTTCAGACTGTGCTCCCTCCTGCACTCACGGCTCTGCTGTAACCCCTCCCCCCTCCTCAAGGCCCTGGTTTGTGAGGAGGGATATGAGCCTTCCCAGAGTCCCCCAGGCACTTTCAGAATCACCGTTCCAGATGCTTTTTGGAACCCAATAATTCTGTTACAATTCAGTAATGGAAATATTTGGGATCAGAGGAGGAAAAATGATTTTTACTTGGGAAGCTTAGAAACTGGGAAACTTGAAGACATTCAGAGGAGAAAGGAAGGAAAACAGGGGTGATTGGGGTACAGCGCGGATGCTTGGAGCTTACAGTCCAGGGGGCACCACGTTTACAGCATCCGAGGGAGCCCTGGCTGGGGCAGTGCTACGTCCTGAGGTGAGGGAAGGTTCTCGTTGCTGGGTGGAATGTCCACCTTATTTGTTACAGTCAATGGGCGTGCATATGCACATATATCGTATAACTTGCAGTAACTAACTTCCTAAAGACAATTCAGTAGCTTTGTTCCCTTTGGCAAGGATGTATACAAAGTAAATGCCCGTCAGCAGAGAGAAGCTTCAGTAGATGGTGGTGTATCCCCAACACGAAGGATTATGCAGCCTCTAGAAAAAGGAACGATGATTCCTCCCCCGAGCTGGGAGTGATTTCCGTGGGGAGTGAAGTGTGAATACTAAGACCCCCTATTTGTACACAATGAATCTACTGCGTAAAAACAAACACCACATCTCTCTATATTTGCGTCTGTTTATAAGAAGGAGAAAGTATGGACACACCTTTGTCAGGTTTTTAGGAAGAGCGCCCCTGTCTCCTTACTATACCTTCGTCCTCTGCCACAGACCAGAAGCCTTTTGAGGCACGTGGAAAAGTTTCGCTCACCATCCGACCGTCTGCCCTGAAAGAAGCCACCGCGCGAGACGCTGAGTCCGTTAAAGGCTCCTGTGGGGCCAGGTGATCGTCTGTTCTGATGGATGTCCCTCTCTTGCCACGGTCGTTCCGTGTTATGGCTCACGGGTGATTGTCGAGTTCACGGCCCCGGCAGGAGTATCTAACGGCCCGAGTTCAGGATGAACTGATGGTTAGGAAGCCCGTCTCAGCCGTGGAAACGCGTCCTGATGATTTTGCTGAGACGTGCTCTCCGTGAATTAGCTGTTGGCTCGAATAGAAGCTTGTGTGTGTTTGAGCCCCATCAGCTGGCGTTTAAGCTGCGGTTCATCAGGGCTGAGCCTGGCCCCAGCTAGAGTTTCGCAGACATCCGGAGCGCCAGCGCTCGGGGAGGACTGGCATCTTTGTGGGGTTGAAGGTAAGGGTTGGGATGACGGCAGGTATTTGGGGCATTCTTCCCCGGCCCCTGTGTGGGTCATGGGAGGTCCTCTGCCTCTCCGCGCCCCCAGGTCTCTCAGCTACACTGTTTACTCTTTAGATGGTGACAGTGAGAACAGTAATGATTGTCTCTGGGTGTAACTAAAATTCTGAAGGTAGATTCTACATTAAGCACGTGATGCAAAACACTGGGAACCTGTGTCTGGTCTTCATCACAATACAAAGTAAAGAAATGTAGCAGTGAGCTGAGTTACTTTAGTGTTTGTCCTACGAGAATCTCTGGGGCATTTTTTTTTTTTTTTTTTTTTTTTGCGGTACGCGGGCCTCTCACTGCTGTGGCCTCTCCCGTTGCGGAGCACAGGCTCCGGACGCGCAGGCTCAGCGGCCACGGTTCACGGGCCCAGCCGCTCCGCGGCATGTGGGATCTTCCCGGACCGGGGCACGAACCCGCGTCCCCCACATCGGCAGGCGGACTCTCAACCACTGCGCCACCAGGGAAGCCCTCTCTGGGGCTTTGAATTCGCTGCTCTGGACAATCTGAATATGATGGTTTGGGGCAATTAGGAGAAAGAGACCCCGAGGCAAGGATCCCTTCCAGGCAGAGCTGGCTCACTAGCCCCTGCAGCCCTGCTCCCCATGCCTGGTGGAGGCGGCTGCAGACGTGGGTGCTTCCCCGCCGGCTTGCCTGGGGTGGGCCGTGCCGTTGACTTTGGCAGTGACTTTGTGATCTCATGTGACTCAGAATGTGTCCTGGGCTGAACGTGTCCTCCCAAATTCAGGGGTTGAAGTCCTAATGCCCAGGACCTCAGAATGCGACTGTGCTTGGAAAAAGTCTTTAGAGAGGTGATTAAGGTAAAATGAGGACATGCGGGTGGGCCCTAACCGAATAGGACTGGTGTCCTTATCAGAAGGGGAATTAGGACACAGACGTGCGCAGGGGGAAGGTTATACGAGGACACGGGGAGAAGACGGCCATCTACACACCAAGGAGAGAGACCTCAGAGGAAACCAGCCCTGCCGACACCTTGATCTTGGACTTCCAGCCTCCAGAACCATAATAAAGTCCATTTCTGTTGCTTAAGCTGCCCGTCTACGGTGCTTAGATACGGCCACCCGAACGGACTGGTAGCGTCAGTGCGCTTTCTCTGCTTTCTCTCTTCCCATCTTTGTGGGTGGGATGCGGGTGCCGACGGCACACCTGGAAGCGTGGTTGACGATGGTGGACCCTCCGTTGTCCTGTCTCTGAATACCTCTGTGGATTGCAGGTGGCTACTCACAACATTCGAGATGTTAAGTGAATGAGAGATAAAGCTGTGTCGTGCGAGGGCGTGAGATTGGGAGGCCCATCCGTTACGACAGTAGAAATACCCTCCGCAAGTGGAGGAGTCTTCAGAGTCACTGAAGAGGCACAGACGTCCCACCCGGGAAGGAGCCACCAGCCTGAGAGGAGGCCCGTCCTCCTGCGCAGAGCACTTGGGGGTTATCTGCAAGAGGTGGGTTCGAGCAGCCTGGACCCGCCTCCATCACCAGGTGGCCCTGGGGCGGGGAGGGAGCTTGTGCTGAAGCCACGTGCAGCCATGAAAGATGCCGTGATTGGGGACCAGAAACCTGGGGTGAGGACTCCCGTTTAGAGAAACGATAGGTCCCTGCAGTAAACAATAGCTGTGGGAGAAAATACGGACCTTTCATGCGTGTGTGGCTTCCCCATCGGGGCCGTTCACGTTGAGTGTGCTGTGTGAACTGTTTTGGGACTAAGTAACTTAGCAAGTCACCAGGGCACTGAGTGACTGAGAGGTGGTGCCCTGGGACAACCAGGGGCCAGTGACTTTTCTGGGGTCCTTACAGTTCCTGCTGTTGGAATGAGCTCCAAGTTCACGAGTTGACTCGGAGCTAAGCCCCAAACTGCTCTCGGCCACAAATGAGTTAACGGTCTGCCATCCAAACCTGGGATCCCTGGCACCGTGTGCAGGCTGGGGTGGGAGGCCAGGTCCGGAGCCGTCGCAGCCACCAAGCCGTCCCCCTGCCTCCGAGCACCGTTCTGTGCGCCGAGGCCAACTCGAGCCCCCGATACATCTTCCGTCCTGCGGGCCTTGTCCTTCTGAGCTCAGAGGGCACTGAGCTTTCCTGCCCCCTTGAAGCCTGGCTGGCCAGACATGCTAGGATGGGGAGCCCCTTCCGAGCGGAAGCCTTGGGGGGCAGCCCGTGCTCCTCTGCTGTCCCTTCCCTGGCGCTGTGAGGTGTATCACGAGTTGGGGTCCATGACGCAGCCGGGGAGGATGAGCTGCCCCAGGGAGGCTGTGTCTGAGGATGTGCCCAGACCTGCTCCGCACTCGCCAGGTCTCACCTCTCGTCCGGTCAGTGGCGGGGACTCGGGGTTTAGTCACCGCATGACCTTGGCCGTCCTGATGAAATCCCTGTGAAATGTCTCCTAACGCCGACGGGGCAGAGGCTGCCGTTCACCCCTCTAGATCCGCTCCACTCCTCTTTCTCGGGTGGGTGGGGAGCTCTGACCTGGGCATAGAGATGCTTAAATAAACGTGACGTTACCCGACCTGCGCACAGCTAGGGTCTGGCCTTGGAACTGAGTCCCACTGTGGTGGCTGCCGTGTAACCCTGGTTTCTGTCTTTCTTATTCATTGTTTTATCTGAGCGAAAGCAAAACTGAATCTGGGAAGCTGGGCTGTCCCCATCTGCGCTCTCCTCGGGCTGGGACAGAAAGGAAGCCTCACTTCCAAGATCAGGTGCTGGAAGACCGTGTCTTCCACCCTGGGGGTCCCGTCGCCCTCTCGCCCACTTGCTCTGAGGGAAGCAGCTGCCGTGTGGGAGCTGCCCTCTGGAGGGGCCTGTGTGGGAAACGCAGCCCGCAGGGACCCTGTCCCGCCCACATTAGGATGAGGCTGCGGTCCCAGCTGACAGCTCAACGGCAGCATCATGAGAGACCGACGGGTGGAGGCGCCCAGGCTCCTGACCCGTCGAAACTGTGAAATGATAGACGTTTGTTGTTTTAAGCCGCTACGTCTTGAGGCGGTTTGCTATGCGACAACAGATAACTGACACGCGGGTCAGAGGGCCACGCGTGGGAGGGGCAGGTCCAGTCCCTGACTCTCGCTGTTAGAGGGAGGGGGCCTGGCCCCTCCGTCCGCTTCCCTGTCTCCTAGCAGCCAGGCACAGACGGGGCACATGCGAAGCGTGACGGATGAAACAGGAAGGCAGGAGCCTGGCCCTGCCCCCCCCCGTCCCCAGCGTCATGGAGCTGAACTGTCCAGCCAGCTCCGACTTTCATGGAAAGACAAATAAGCTTCTTTCTGTTCGAGCCATTGAGATTTGGGGTCTCTTATAAGGACGCTGAGCCTCTATCATGACGAAAACACCTACTTGAGTTCTGCAGGATGGGAAAGTCCCAGGGAGCAAAGTGAATTGGGACCAAGCTCCTTCACAGAAGCTGAGGACACTCGTGTTATTGAAAGTTTATTGAGAGACGTGAAGTCAGATGCACACGAGCTATTTTCTCCCTTTAAAACCGTGGATGATAGAAATGTGTTTCTCGACAATGAAATGAAGGCTAGATTTGGGAACGCCAGATCTGGGAATGGCATTGATCACTGTGACCAGCTGATCACGGAGAGGGAGAGAGTTCAGGTACTTGGCAGGCAGGCTCGTGAATTGCATCCGTATTCACAAGAATTCTTTTGTACATCAGGCTAAATTGCTCCTTTCACGAGAAAAAGAATCGTGTGGGATTGTGTTTAGACTAAAACTAAGAAAGTGGCATTCTTCACGTGTCACAGGTGTGTCCCGTGCAAGAGCCTCTGCGGGCCGCAGTGGCCACGTGGGCTCCTCTGGAAGCCTCGGGAAAGGTCAGCGCTCCCTCGGGTGGAGCGTGAACTGAGGGCGTTTTCATTCGCTGGGAGAGTTATGGGCTGGAGGAAGAGATGGGGCCTTCACTCTGCCTGTGGCTGTTTGCTTTTCTAACCCTCAGATTTAATGCTGCAGGTTTTACAAATAGCTAAAATAGGACAGATGTAAAAACCAGCATTGTCTTGGCCCAGCCTCCAGCCTGTCCAGGTCGGGACTGAAGCAGAACCCTGCCAAGAAGTGTCCCGTGTCCTGTTTTCATTTCTGATTTTACCCCTGACTCTGGTCCTGCTGAATGTGAAAACAGACTAAATACAAATATCTGAAAAAAAAAAAAAATCCCCGAGCCATCAGACACAAGTGAAGATCTTACTAACGGGAAAGATTTGTCTTTTCTTGGATTGGAAGACAGTAGCACAGAGGGTCATTTTTCCTACATTATTGACTTTCATTCAATATCATTTCAGGTAAACACCTCAACAGAATTTGGGGAGAACGTGACAAAATTATTCTAAAGTTAATCTGGCAATAAATATTTGAAAATAACTGAGAATATTTTGAAAAGAATAATAAAGGAAGATTTGTCTTACATGAATGAAATTCATTCTTACGGCAATGAAACAGTTATAGTAATAAAACTGTGTGGTCTTGGCCTGGGAACAGACAGGTAGATTAATGAACTGGAACAGAGGATCCAGAAAGAGACAGATATGAAATGCAGCAAGTCAGTCAGTTGCCATGTCAACTCAAAACTAAGAAAACAAACAACCTAGTAAAAATTGGGCTCAAGGTTGGAACGGGCATTTCACCCAAGAAGATACACAGATGGCAAATAAACACGTGATTAACCAGTAGAGCCGTTAAAACTGCAGTGAGTTACAGTTATGCACCTATTAGAATGGCTTAAAAACCAAAATTAAGAAGGCAAAGTGCCGATGAGAATTCAGGACACCTGGAGCTCTCATCCTGCTGGTGGGAATGCACACCTGTGCAGCCCCTTTGGACGACACGGCAAGGCGGCCTCTTACCGAGTAAGAAGCACCTACCACGTGACCCAGAGCTCCCACCCTGGTTGTTTATCCGAGAGAAATGAAAATGTGTGTTTTCTCAGAAACCTGTAGACACTGTTTCAGTCCATCTGGGCTGCTGTAACAGAAACCACAGGCTGGGGGCTCATACCACAGACATTCACTTCTCACAGTCTGGAGGCTGGACGTCCAAGGTCACGGTGCCAGCAGGTCCAGTGTCTGCTGAGGGCCTGCTTCCTGATTTCTCTCTCTGTCCGCACGTGGCAGAAGGGAGCTCGCTTCTTTAAGGGCACTGATCCCATCCTGGGGGCTCCAGCCTCCCTCCCTGATCACCTCCTGATTCCATTACATTGGAGGTTAGGATCGATTTGCAGGGGGCGGGGGGGGAGGCACAGCATTCAATCCATAATAACAACATTATTCATAATCACTGGAAGCCCAGAAGATTCCGCATGTCCTTCAGCTGGCACACGGTAAACAGGATGTGTAGAGTCCTGCTCAGCAATAGAAACGGGGAACTACTGACACACCAGGACGATCTGATGCAGAAGGGGCCACAGTCAGACCACACCGTCATCCTATCCCCATGACGTCACGGGAGAGGCCACGCACCGGGGACTGGGAAGGCCAGTGGGCTGCCGTGGGTTAGGGACGGGGTGCGGCTTGACTCCACAGGGGCAGTGAGAAGGAATTTGGGGGGTGTTGGGACTGTTCTGTATCTTGCTTCTGGTGCTGTTTACGCAACTCTCTACGTTTCTCAGAACGCATGCAGCTATCCACCAAAAGTGAGTGACACTGAGCATCAAATATAAAATAAATTTTAAAGAACATCATGTTATCTTAGAGTAAAAAATTAATTATCTGATACATGGGGTGTGATTCCAAGCTAGTGATTTAGACGAACGTAGAGGTAGACGCTTCCCTCAGTCCCCATGTGAAAAAAAAGTCCAGATGGATTGAGGCTTTAATTGAAATACAGAAATTATAAAATGTTACAAGAAAACAGGGGTGAACAGTTTTATAATCTTGGCTGGGGGAGGTCTTTCAAATAAGCATGTCAGAAATCCCCAAACCCATGCATGTGATGGTGTACTAATTTAAAACACCTGGGTAGCAAAATGAACTAAAATAGGCACGTTGAAAACTAAATTGGTGAAATCATTTGCAAGTCACATGGTAACAGATTAATTTTCTTGTGAGGCAAAGAACTCAAAAAAGAAAAAAAATATAAAAGAAACCCAAATAAAAATTTGGAGAGAACGTGAACAAGCAGTTTACAGATTAACCAATGAACACAAGAAAAGATGTTCAACCTCCTTAGTGATCAAAGGAAGAAATAAAAACAATAGTTAGTTTTGTTTGTGTATCAGGTCAACAAAGGGCAGAGGGATTGATAAAATCTGCTGGTGGCAGCGTTTGGAAAATGGGAAATCTATGAACAATTTGTGGGCGTGTAAACGCCCATAGCCTTTGGGTGGGGCAATGTGAATGCCTTGTTCCCCTAGGAAATAATAACACAACTGAAAAAAATCTATCTGATTCAGGATATTTCTTGCAGCACTGTTTATTATGCCAGCGTTTTTTGCTGCCGCGGTTTTGTGAGCCTTTAAATACTAATGTTCCCTGTGACCTTCAGGTGGGGAATATAATATACATAAGGTTCTCAAAATCATTTGACCAGAGGAAACCCCTGCTCTTTCTTTCCCCCAAAGGGTCACCCTCAGGTCATAAGGAGGCGACTGGAGAATGGCCCGTAACTGTTAACAGGTCCCATCCGACATGCTGAGATTCTACCGAGTTCTTTGTACTCTTCTGTCTTGCTTGAATTCTTTAAACAATGAACATTTATCGTTTCGATAAAAAAAATAGAATAATGAACTGTTTTCAAAAGGAAGAAAAAGGATCCGGTGATTACAGAAGAAGAGTAACTTAAAACTTCTCTGAGCAAACCTCTTTGTAAATAAGATTGACGTGAAGACAGGAGCCCTGTACGTAAGGGGCGCTGGCATGTTCACGTGCGCCTACGTCCTAGAGGCCCCGAGTCCAAGGAGGGCAGTCCAGGCCTCGCCGTGGCACCTGCTTGTAGCCCTGGGCAGGGCAGCCAACCCCCTAAGGCTTCGTTTCCTCACCTGTAAAACTGGAGTCATGCTGTCCGCCTTGTCTCACTCACAAGGTGCTTGTTAAAATGAGACCATTATTGCAAAACGACTCAGCTTTGAAATGATCGTAAGTGAAATCATCGATCCTTGAAGTCATTGTAGGAAAAGTTACCAGTACTTGAAGCCTTTGAGGCTCTGAGAGGCTCCCTTTCCCCTGAATCACCGTCACTGTATAATGAAGCAACATGCAAACTGGAGACAGAACTGACCCTCAGGGCTAAGCCCCTGCCCGCAGGTGCACTTTAGAGCCTTGCTACTCAGAGTGTGGTCTGCAGACCAGCAGCAGCATCAGGGCTGCCCAAGAAATGCCTTGTCTGGGCCTGAACTAATGCTACCAAGACGAGCTCCCCGACCAGGGGATCCACTGCACATCAGTGCTCGAGAAGCATTGTTTAGGGGACAGAGTCTAATCTACAGGACAGACCTCGTTTTATTGCACTTCGCAAATATTGTGTTTTTTACAAATTGAAAGTTTGTGGCAAACCTGCCACGAGCAAGCCTATAGACGCCGTTTTTCTAGGAACATTATTTTTTAAATTAAAGTTAAGTATGTTGTTTCTTTAGACATGATGCCTTTGCACACCTAATAGACTGCAATCTAGTGTAAACAGGACTTTCATAACTTTCTGGGAAAGCAGAAAATTCGTGTGACTTACTCCGTAGTGGTGGTTTGGACCCGACCCCAGAGCATCCCCGAGGTCTGGCTGTACGCTTACATCTGCGTGGTGATAAATAGAGCTTTGCTATTGGCAGGAAGGTAACTACATAGGAGTTTCTGATCTAAACTCTTGCTACAAGTTGTGGTTCAGAAAAGGAAGTTATCTAACTTTGTTGAACTCGAAGTTTCCTAAACCACTGCTTTTTCACACCACCAGTTAACAGGAATGAACCCCGGGGAGCGCCCCACAAGGTAGCCCCCTGCACCATCTGTGGCGGCCCGGTGCAAAATGAAAACGCAGGCCGCCGTGTACAAAACTCGGAAGAATTTTCCAGTGTCGACAGCAGAGGCCCTTGTAAGCCCGGGGCCCCGAGTGATGGCATGGGTGTCACACCTGGAGGCTGGCCGGCCCTGCTGGGGAATGTTCAAGATATAAAGAGCTGTGATGAACGGGGTCCAGCCCGGCGTGTCACCCCTCAGCTTCTCGCTGTTGGTTAAAGCCTCGGACCCTGCTGCCCCGATCTCAAAAGCGTGGTCACCAAGTCCTACCTGTGGGTGTTGTTAAGGGGGCCGAGAGGAGCCAGCTCCAGGCTGTGGCCAGGTGGACCCGGGGCAGGGATGCTCGGGGTGGGGGGGGCACCTGAAGGGGTGGAGGCTGCGAGTCCCTCGTCGGGAGTCCCCTGGTCCCGCCTCCGCGGGGCTTCCTCGGAGACCTTCCAATCCCATCGAATAACCAGCTGACACGTTTTACCTTAAATCTACGGGGGGGGGGGGGTCTCCTCTCCTCTCCTCACCTCCCCGCTCCAGCCTCCATCGCTGGTCCCCTCCTCCCCTAACACATGCCCTGAGGGGTGGGGCGACAGGCAGTCTGCCGAGCATCTCTGGGCTTCGGGGCTCTGACCTCGGAGAGGCGTGGGTGCAGAAGGGACGGCCTCCCTGCGCTGATTTCTCTGGGAAATGCTGGAGGGAAGAGGGGCATGGAGGCTGACGTCAGCACGGCACCAAGAAGGTCATCCATCCCAGGGCAGCCCTGCCCGAGGACCTGCGGGGGACGTGTCTGTGGGCTTTCTTAGAACCTTGGAAAAGCAGTGTTTTAGCGTAATTAGTGTGGTTTTATCTCGTGAGCCTAGAACAAACGTCCTGTTTCCTTCTCTGCTGAGGTCAGAGAGGTGAAGTCGGGGGAGGTCTCACGTCGGACCTTGTAGGCAAAGCAGGGACTCGAGATTTGCGGGGTTTGGTGGGGAGGTGACGTGACCTGGCTGCTGTGCTGAGAATTGAAGGAGGGCAACCGGGAGGAGGGTCCTGGTGCGAATCCGGTGAGAGGCCGCAGGGGCCGGTGAGATGGGAAGCGCTTGGGGTTGGGTCTATTTTGCAGACACAGTCAAAAGAATTTTCTGATAGATGAGATGTGGCGGCGGAGAGAGAAGAGTCGTGGACCCAGCGCTGCCGGGCTGGCGAGCAGAGAGCCTGGGGGCAGCTCTGGGGCAGCAGGCTCTGGGGAGTGCCGCTGGGGTCCTCCGGGGGGGTGGGACTTGGGTTTAGGACAGCAGCGGGGGGTCATTAGCTTACAGCCCTGGCCGGTGAGGGGGCGGAAGCCCGGATGCTCTCTGGTACTGGTGTTAGGAAGACAAGAATGCACAGAGGAGACCCCAGGGTGGAGTCCTGGAGGCCGTGAGGAAGGGGTTTGGAGAGGGGGAGACAGGTCCGTCAGGGGCTGCTGAGGACGGGCTGGAGCGGGGGTGGGCTCCACCGGACCGAGTCCAGGGAGCAAGGGGACAGAGGTGACAAAGCCCAGGTGAGGATTCTGCCCCACAGGTGAGCTGAGGGTTGGGACAGGAGACGAGGAGAACGGGGTCAAGAGAGAGACCCGCCTTTTTCTTAATGAGAGAAGAGACAGCATGTTTGTACGTTGATGGGACGATCCCCAAAGAGGGAGCACTGATGATCCCAGAGGGAGCCTGATGGAGACCCCAAGCTTCTGCTGTTCAGCCTCCACAGTGGCGGGAACGACAAAACTCTTTCCGACCTGTACTCGCTCTCTAAGCCCAAAAACGCCGCGCAGTGAAGGACTGGACACCGAACCAGCAAGAATATGGGAAACACTGAAGAAATTCCAGGACTTGAGTCATCCTCCAGGAGCTCGGAGAATTCTGCCCCGTCCACCGTGAGCCCGCACTTCCGAGGTCCTGGAAGACCAGTCAGGACATGATGTTTCCGTGTTGCTATTGTTGTTGTGTCCCTAGAAGTTTGCTCATGGCTGGCACAGAGCAGGGGCTCAAGAATCATAGTCAAACGAATGCTGAGAGTCACTGTGAAAACCTACCTTCCCCAACGCAAATCAAAACGCCAATGAGGTATCACCTCACACCTGTCAGAATGGCCGTCATCAAAACCCACAAATAACAAGGGTTGACAAGGATGTGGAGAAAAGGGAGCCCTCAAGAGCTGTTGGTATCTGAAGGAAATGAACTCCCTATCTTGAGGAGACATCTGTATCCCTATGTCCATTGCAGGATGATGTACAAGGCTTGCACACAACCTAGGTGTCCGTCCATGGATGGGTGAATAAAGAAAATGTGATATATCTGTATCTATAGCTATATCTATATCTATGCCTATATCTATAGCTATATCTATGCCTATAGCTATAACTATAGCTATATCTATGCCTATATTTATACCTATATCTATACCTATACCTATATGTATATCTATACCTATATGTATATCTATACCTATACCTATATCTATGCCTATATCTATATCTATGCCTATATCTATACCTATATCTATACCTATACCTATATGTATATCTATACCTATACCTATATCTATACCTATACCTATATCTATATCTATAGCTATGCCTATAACTATACCTATATCTATGCCTATATCTATAGCTATATCTATGCCTATATCTATACCTATATGTATATCGATACCTATATCTATACCTATACCTATATCTATCTATACCTATAACTATACCTATATCTATAGCTATAACTATAGCTATACCTATATCTATACCTACATCTATACCTATATCTATACCTATACCTATATCTATATCTATACCCATACCTATATCTATACCCATACCTATATCTATATCTATACCTATAACTATAGCTATATCTATAACTATAGCTATACCTATATCTATGTCTATATCTATACCATCTATATCTATACCTATATCTCTACCTATATCTATATCTACACCTATAACTATACCTATATCTCTACCTATATCTATATCTACACCTATAACTATACCTATATCTATACCTATAGCTATATCTTTACCTATATCTCTACCTATATCTGTATCTGTACCTATATCTCTACCTATAGCTATATCTATATCTACACCTATATCTGTACTATACCTATATCTCTACCTATATCTATGTCTCTATTTTTGTTTGAAAGAGGGAAATCCTGTGATTGGCAACAACATGGATGAACCTGGAAGACATTATGAAGTAAAGTGAGCCGGACACAGACAAATACTGCGCGACCTAGCTTACCCGTGGAATCGGAAATAGTCAACTCACAGAAGCGGAAAGTAGGAGCCAGGGGCGGGGAGGGGGAGGGGAAATGGGGCCAAGGGCATAACGTTGCCGTCTGTCGGATGATTGAGTAGAGACCCAATGTGCGTGCAGGGTGACGACTGAACTTAATAACACGGCACTGATCACAGAAATACTAGGAGCGAGTGGCTGTCGGTAGCTCTCATCTCACACCCACACACTCACCCACACGGCACCTCTGAGGAGAGGGCTAGTCAGCTCGACTGTAGTTAGCATTTCACTATGTACATGGCTATCAAATCATTATGTTGTACACCTTAAATATAAACAATGTTTATTAAAAAATACTTCCCCATTTAAGCCTTGACAAACACATCCAAGATATCCCACACGTCCAGAATAAGTTTTCACACATTTATTCAAAAATACAGCACAGAAAAGCAACAGCAGAAATTATGGGACACGTCCTAATAAAATTTAAAATTGGGGAATGAGAGAGCTCAGATCTGACGTGTAAGGGTGATGAGGATGGAAGGGGTATTTTTCTTTGCAGAGTTTCGTCCTGACGGCTATGGTAGGGTTTCCTTTGCTTTTCCCAACGAACAGGATTGCACGTTTTTGTGGCGTGTTCTTCTGTGAGGGTTTTCAGTGGGAAACTGAGCTAGCGATCAGACTCTCATCTCAAATTCAAGTGCCAAAAAGACTTTTAAATCTTAAGAGCAAAGTGGAGGCAACGTGAGATTCTGATCTGTGCCCCACCTATTTGACCTGTAAAAATAGCATCGTCCTCTCTGCCCGCCCTGAGAGCCCAGCTGTCTGGGCGGCGGCTTTTAGGAAACCTTGTGTCATATGAGCTTCGTCCATGAGATGGCGCTGTTGTGCCACAAAAGGAAACCTCTTGGTCTGAAAACCCCAAGAACAATTTTAAAACGGGAGATCCCAGTCATAAGATGAATCATTTCTAGGGCTCTGACGTACAGCATGGTGATTATAGTTCATCGTATTGTATCACATACTTGAACGTTGCTAACAGAGTAGATGATAAATGTTGTCGCCACAGAAAAGAAATGGCAATTATGTGACAACCTGCATTTCACAACACGCAAGTGTATTCGGTCAACACACCGTGCCCCCAAACTCACACGCTGCTACCTGTCAACTACGTCTCCCCTCGCCCAAGCTTGTCGCTGAAACCGGGAGGCTGCGCCCTCCATCCTCCAGCCCTGGGTTCCAGCAGGCAGATGGCTTTCTTCCCGTGTCTACACTGCACACATTCTTGAATCCGGGTGTTTGCAGAGTGTGTGCTCCTACCATTTTCTCAGTGTCTTATCTGTTTTGTTTCTGAGGCTGATCTTGTCTGTCTGCCCTCCTGGAAGTAACCCCCGAGTGATGGGGAGGGAGAGGAGGCTTTGCCCTGGTGTCGAGAGCTGCACCCCGGCCCCCGTGGCTGAGGGCCGGCCCCCCGTCAGCGCAGAGGGTCGTCCTCAGGGCCCAGCAGGAGCTGAGAAGTGCAGGGCCGAGAATGGGGCCATTCCCTCTCTTGCAGTACAGATCATCTTGCTTTCCCCATTTTTTATGGTGTAAAACATACAACTGAACATCTGCACCATTTTCGAGTCTGCAGCGCTGTGGCACCCAGTGCATTCACAGCGCTGTGCTACCCACCCCTCACCCTCTTCCAGCACCTCCCGATCTCCCCACTAAACTCTAGCCGGCCCGCTGGCCTCCTCTCTACACTCTGTGTCTGTGAATCTGGTGACTCGTATGAATGGAATCATACAGCGCATGGTTTTTGTGTCTGACTTATTCCACTGGGCACAATGTCTTCAAGGTCCATCCATATTGTGGCCTGTGTCAGAATCTCCTTCTGTTTAAGGCTGAATAATATTCCACTGTGTGGAGAGACCAGCTTTTGTTTATCCGTCATCTGTGGATGGACGTTTGGTTGTTTCCACCTTTTGGCTGTTGTGAATAATGCTGCCGTGAACATGGGTGTGCAAATATCTTTGAGATTCTGCTTTCACTTCTTTTGGATAGATACCCAGAAGTGGAATTCCTGGATCATATGGTAATTCTACTTTTAGCTTTTTGAGGAACCACTATGCAGTTCTCCACAGCAGCTGCACACTTTTACATTCCCCCAGGCAACACACAAGGGTTCCCATTTCTCCACATCCCCCCTAACGCTTGTTCAGGTCATTTTTAAAGCACTGCTGGGCGCGCACACCTAACCTAACGTAAAGAGTTAATTTCCTAACAGCGCCTCACTCAGAACTACTGATGGGTGTTTCTATCAGGATACCCGCCTTCTAGTTGCCAGACAGTTTGCAGATTATTTCTTTTAGTCAATTTGCCTTCTACGTCCCTCTTTCCGAGACGGTCATTTAAGATAAAACGACACTAACTTTTTCTTGTTGGGAAAACCTTGCCGAGTTGTTTAGGGTTATCCTTGAAAGCAGAGGGGGTGTGAAAGGAGTCGCTTCAGGACGTTGTCTTCTTGGTTCTCTAGCCAGATGCTGCGTGAGGATGAGCGCCGCAGGTCTTCGGATGAGCAGGAGGGAGTCCGGCGGGTTAGGGCAGGTGGCCTCGGACCTGCAGGCAGCGCAGCGGGGCTCGAATGCAGTAGGAACTCCCAGGCCCCCGCTGTCCACGGTGTGCGATGCAGAGGTTTGTCCCGAATGTCCATTCCTTAAATTTTACCAGGCACCAAACGTGAGTCGCGAAGGTTGGTGTAGGTGGTGGTTCGTGTATATTATCAAAAAAACCACGCTCTGAATTTTTACTTAAGTTTTGTTTTCTGCCCTTACTACAATAATTCTGTGGGGAAGAAATAGCATTTCTGGAATGATAGATGTTTCTGGAATGATCCCAGCTGCTCTCTTTGGGATTCAGGAAGCCCCTCACGGGGCGGACGGCATGTCCAGAGGACGAGTCCCTGCAGTGTGCCTAGCAGGCCCCTCCTCGCGCACTGCCCTCGCTCTCAGCGAGTCCCTGCAGTGTGCCTAGCAGGGCCCTCCTCGCGCACTGCCCTCGCTCTCAGCGAGTCCCTGCAGTGTGCCTAGCAGGGCCCTCCTCGCGCACTGCCCTCGCTCTCGGACGGCGTGCCCAGAGGGAGAGTCCCTGCAGTGTGCCTAGCAGGGCCCTCCTTGCGCACTGCCCTCGCTCTCGGACGGCGTGCCCAGAGGGAGAGTCCCTGCAGTGTGCCTAGCAGGCCCCTCCTCGCGCACTGCCCTCGCTCTCAGCGAGTCCCTGCAGAGTGCCTAGCAGGGCCCCTCCTCGCGCACTGCCCTCGCTCTCAGCGGACTCTATCCCGGCGTCTGATTCTTCGTATATGAGCACCCAGAGAAGACATCAAGCAACACGTTATTTAGAATCAGGTTATTTAAAATAAAATTTAAATTATTTAAAATAACATTATGATGCGTCATTAAGATAGGCATGTTGGCATAAACTCTGCTGGCTTTGTCCATAGGGACAGTGGGAAGTCGGGTATAATAGTGCCCTTCTTAAGTTCCGAGTTCAGATCTGTCATTTGAAAGGACGTCTTCTCCTATCTGTGCAGCATGTAAAACAGGTGATTCCGTGAGCTGTGTGTGACCACACACAGGTGAGTAGGAATTTTTACCTGGATATGCAGCCCTGGCCTCGGTTTCTCGGGATTTCTCTCCTGAAGGGCGGTCTGAGCCCGTGACCCTGGGCTCCGGTGGAGACGGGCAGAGAGGGCACCACCCAGTGGGGGCCGGGCAGCTGCCTCTGCTCTTGAAGATGCTGGAGGGGGGAGGAGCATCTCCCCACGACAGGCCGTCGTTTACCCACAGGGGATTCTGAGCCACTTCTTCCCAAAGTTTCCTAAACGCTCCAAGGCCTTGGAGTCCTGGCCCTTCCTCTCACCCATCGTGCAGCCTTAGACTTGCCGAAACTCTGCGCTTTAAGCGGAAAGAGGTGAGGTGAGGATGACCTGAAGTCGCATGTGCAGTCTTGGTGACAGAATGTAGGTAACATTCTATCGGTACCCCCAGAGCGCAGGGCACGGCTGTCCCTGAGCACCAGCTGAGGCTGGATTTGGGGACACAGTCGTCAATTCCCAAAGTCCTGAAGTGAATGACTCCGGCGGGAGACAAATGCACAGGTCCTCCCGTCTCCACAGTTTCCGGAACGTTCGTCACTAGAGTGGTCAGTGCTGTCTCTTGGCGGGTTCTGAGAAGAAGGGTGATGTGGGGACAGGTTGGGGCCAGGAGCACGCTGCCCGCTGTCCCAGGAGCAGAGAGTCCCTTTGGGGTGGGTTCCATGCAAGGAACCACAGCCACTCTTACTTTCTGCGGTTGGTGCAAGCAGGGGCCGTGGTCTTGGTCACGTGGGTAGAGAAAAGCTCCCCATCGTGGCCCCCCTGCCTCCCGAGGATGCCTGTGCACAGGGGTGGGTGATTCCAGCCAGTTTTCCACAGATCTGTTCCGTAGCTGTTTAAAAGGTAGAGACGCATTGAACGATTAAGCCAGAGACAGCAGGACTTCAGATGAACGTGCTCTGAAGAGCGGCCTGGCTGGAAGAAACACAGTGGGTTTATCTCATTCCCACACGAAAGGCCTCATTTTGCTTTTTTTTTTTTTTTTTTGCTGTACACGGGGCTCTCACTGCTGTGGCCTCTCCCGTTGCGGAGCACAGGCTCCGGACGTGCAGGCTCAGCGGCCATGGCTCACGGGCCCAGCCGCTCTGCGGCATGTGGGATCTTCCCGGACCGGGGCACGAACCCGCGTCCCCTGCATCGGCAGGTGGACTCTCAACCACTGCGCCACCAGGGAAGCCCCTCTATTTTGCTTTAACTGTAATAGAACCAGTGTTTTGGCTCAAAAGAGAAAAGCTGATCTTATATCTACAGCCATTTGAAGAAACATAGTCCTAAAAATAATAACAACGACTTGTGTACAATTAACTATGTGAGTTTTTTTGTTTGTTTCCTTATAAAAAGGAGTGGAGCAGGTAATGAGGCTGTGGAATGAGGTGGGTTAACCCAGGTGAACTCGTTTAGCTTTGAAGCTTGGGGGTCACACACCACCTGCTCTTCCCTGGGCACACAAGGTCAGTGGCTATAGGGCCCCTAACAGTGTGACGCACGCGTGTGTCCCCTACACTTGACAAATGCAGCAGCTCGCGCATGGCCATCCTGTAGGGAAGGGAAGACGCCCCGGAAACGGACATTTCAACTGGGATCCGCCTGCATCATTTCTTTTGTCTCCTCCTCACTAACGGCGATGACGTTCTAAGAGGGTTTTGAAGACTAAGCACACGAACGTGGCTCACCACTGTGCTGTGTGATCCATTCCACTCTCTTTGCTCTGCCCCTTGTCGCCCCAGATGCGATGGGCCTGGGGCCAGCTATTACCGCCCAGATGCCTTCCCTGTGCCCCTCACCCCGATTCGCCATCTCCGAGTGTGGCTGCCCAAGCTTAGGGTCTGACCTAGAAGCTCGTTTGCCCTTTTAGGACTGTTCACGGTCACGGCTGGCACTGGTGTAGCCGTGTGCACGCGTGTTCCAGTGCTTTACCTCGTATCGAGTCATTAACCTGTGCAAACACCCATGAAGCAGGCGCTGTTACACACCCACCTCACAGGTGAGAGCACGGAGGTCCAGCGAGGTTCAGTTCTGTCCTCGGGTCACACGGCAGTGGTGGTGTCAGAACCGGGACTCGAGCCTACGTCCTCAACCACTAATTTAGAGCCTAATTTCAGTCTCTAAATTAAAATTCTAGCCCTGACCTCAGTATTCTAATTGGGAATCTACCGATTAAATGTAACCCCACTGCCTGCGGGCACTAGCACTGGACGGTGGTCAGCACCAGGCCAGGTCTCAGCCCAGAACCTTCCAGAAATCACGTGGCCCTGATGCCCGCCTGCAGTGAGGGCCTTTCCACGCTTCAGCCCAAACATTCAGAACCACTCGATGACACCGCCCAGGTCACCAGGCTCAGGGGGAAAAGGGCAGATTGCAAGATGTCAGAACCTCAAAAGGAAAACGCTGGTTCTTCAAGGAGCCCTGGCCAAGGCGTGCCTCCTTGATCCGGGACAGGCTGAAAAGAAGTGCCCGGCAGGAACTGCAGGAGAAGGTGCGCATCCTTACTGGTCTCGAGGTGAAAAGGTGGGCGGACCTGCGTCTGCTTTCAGGACCAGTGGTCCCATTAGCCTCCTCTGATGCCCGACACTCCTCTTGCAGAGACGCCTCTCCTCACCCCCATCCTCGCTCCGGCCGGCCCCGGGGTTTGCTGTGATGACGGATGGATTGCAGCACAAGTGATGCTGTTCAGAGTTGAAAACGAGGCCTCCGGGACCCACCCGACTTCTCCTGCCACCCCGGAAGGAAGCCTTGGCTTAGACAGACCCGTCACGAGAGCTGGCAAGGACGGGCCCAGCCCAGGGCACCAGCCCTGAGTGCGGCCTTAGGCCTGCCTGGCCGGCCACCTGCCGGCACAGCCTTGGGAGCCAGAGCTGGGCCATCTCCAGGGCTGTGGGAAGCACTGCACAGCTGCCGTCCTTTCGCTGTGGTCCACCACCCGGCGAGAGGGCCGGTCCGTCTCCCTAGTGGGGAGTCCTGTGTAAGAAGGTGGACTTCCTTCCCGCCCCATGGGGCCCTTGGCCGCACTCCCTCACATCTTCACCCTGGCCCGGCTGTTCCCGGTCCCACCTCTGCACCCAGGACACCTCAGACCCCGCCCCATGGCATCCCGTCTCTGCTCAAGGGCTTTGCACTGACTGTCCCTTCCTCTGGAATGTCCTGCTCTGGGCTGGCTCCCTCGCCCTTTCCAGGTCCCTGCTGCTACGTCCCTTCACCTGGGAAGTCCAACCTGCCCCACCGGAGATGTCTCCCCCTCTCCCCACGCTTTACCCTTCTTCACTGCATTTGTCACCACTGGACATCTTTGTGGCTCTGTCTCTTTGTCTGTTTCCCTTCCTGCTCACCCATCTCTGCCGTTAAAATACAAGCTCCGTGAGTGCAGGAATGTTGTCTTTGTTCTCTTTTGCGTCTAGTGTCTGGGCGTAGTAAAAATACGAGCTAAGGTCTGCAAAGGCAGGCGCTGTCTAGGGCCTTCGTTTACCCTCACAAAGATCTTCCCATTATTCCAGGCGCTATTCCCCACATCTTATAGGAGGGAAGCTGAGCCATGGGCAGGTCAGTTCTGCCCAGGCAGACCTGGCACTTAAACCCAGGCAGACTGGCTCATAGAAGGTCCTCAGTAAATACCTGTTTAATGAATAAACAAGCAAACACCTTTCCTAACTCTTCTGCGGAAGCAGGGCTGCCTCGGTGCAGGAATCTGAGTGACTTCTCCCAGTAGCCCTTCTGTCTTCGATATAAAGCAGAGTTGCCCCTCAGCCTCCCGGTATCATAGTCTACTTTCCTTTGGCCTTTTTCTCCGTTGAAATTCAAGCAAGATTGCAGGGTACAAGAGCAACGCGCAGTCAACGATATTTCCATGCGCTAGAGACCAACCATCTGAAAATGAGATTAATAAAACAATGTCATTGACAAGAATCCAGACTTTCATATCCAAAAGAATTTAGGAATAAATTTAACAAAAGAATGTAAGACTTGTCCTCTGAAAACCACAAAACACGGGTAAAAGAGATCGAAGAAGACCTAAGTCAATGGAAAGACACCCCGTGTTTACGGCTTAGAAGATTTAATATTGATACGATGGCAATACTACCCAGATTGATCTACAGATTAAATGCAATCCCTATCAAAATTGCAGCTGGCTTTGTTACAGAAATTGACAAGCTGATCGTAAAACTCATATGGAAATGCAAGGACTGACTCAGGGTGGCCAAACATTCTTGAAAAAGAAGAACAAATTTGGAGAATTCGTACTTCCTGATTTCAAATTTACTACAAAGTTATAATTATCGGGCAGTGTGGTGCTGGCATAAGGACAAACATATAGGCCAATGGAACAGGGTTCAAGATCTATAAATCAGACCAACATTTATGGTCAGTTGATTGTTGACAAGAGTGTGTGCCAAGGCAATTCAATGAGGGAAAGAGTAGTCTTTCTATTAAATTGTGCAAAAGAATGAAGGCTGGACCCCTTCATACTTCACACCATATAAAAAATGAACTAAAAATGAACCAAAGACCTAAATATAAGACTGAAACTATAAAACCCTTAGAAGAAAACATAGGTGTAAATCTTGTGATTTTGGAGTTAGGCAAACCCGTCTTAGATACAGCACACACAGCACAAGTGAGAAGAGATAAAATTGGTGAGTTGGACTTCATTAAAATTAAAAACATTTGTGGTGCAAATGATACCTCTAAGAAAGTGAAAAGGCGACCCACAGAATCGGAGAAAATACTTGGAAACCGTGTATCTGATAAGGATCTTATAGCCAATATAAAGAACAAGTTAATAATAAAAGATAACTCAATTAAAAATGGACCACGGATCAGAAAGGACGGTTCTCAAAGAGGATGTACAAACGAACAATAAGCACATGAGAAGATGCTCAACATCATTAGCCATCAGAAAAATGCAAATAAAAAGCACAACGAGGGCTTCCCTGGTGGCGCAGTGGTTGGGAGTCCGCCTGCTGATGCAGGGGATGCGGGTTCGTGCCCTGGTCCTGGAAGATCCCACATGCCGCGGAGCGGCTGGGCCCGTGAGCCATGGCCGCTGAGCCTGCGCGTTCGGAGCCTGTGCTCCGCAACGGGAGAGGCCCCAACAGTGAGAGGCCCGCGTACCGCAAAACAAACAAACAAACAAACAAAAAACCACATTGAGGTACCACTTGGCATCCAGAAGGATGGCTATACATGAAAAGACAAACAATGACAAGTGTTGACAGGAATGTGGAGAAACTGCAACACTTATACATCTCTGGTGAGAATGTAAGGCGGAGCAGCCTCTTTTGAAAACCTTTTGGTGGTTCCTCAAAAGCTTAAACGTAGAGTGACCATATGTTGCAGATATTCCACTCCTAGGTACGTACACAAAAGAAAGGAAAATTTATGTCCACACAAAATCTTATACATGAATATTCATAGCAGCATTGTTCATAATAGCCAATAAATGGGAATAACCCAATACCCAGCAAATCATGAACCGATAAATAGTATATAGTATATTCATAAAGTGAAATGGTTCAACAATAAAACCAATGCACTGAGACAACATGGGTGAATCGTGAAAACACAGTGCTAAGTGAAAGAAGACATATACTGTACGATCCTATTTTCAGGAAATGGTCCGGACTAGACAAACCCAGAGATAGGAAGTGGATTAGTGGTTGCCTCGGGCTGGGGTAGGTGTGTTGGGACAGAATGGGAGTGAGGGCTGAGGGCTACAGAGGTTCTATTTGGGGGGGGATGACAATGCTCTAAAGTCTATTGTGGTGACGGTTGCACAGCTCTGTGAATATCCTAAAAGCTACTGGGTTGTGCACTTCGAGTGGTGGGTGAACGATCTCAGGAATGCTCTTAATGAACGCCTTTTCAGCGGGCGTGTATGTCACACCAGCTGCCTGGCTCTGCAATGGATGTTTTCACATGAATTATATAATACACACAAACACCCCCAAAGGAGCGATGATTGTGCCAATTTTGAAGACGAGGAAACTGAGGTTCAGTGTGACCTGCCGAGTCACGAAGCTGGCAGGCGTGAGGAAGAGTTCAGACCCTCTTCCGAAAGCAAACCCTTCAAATGGCCCTACGGCCGCTGGTCCCCAAATCCTACCTGCTGCTGGGTGCCTGGCCTCATGGGAATTTCAGAGCAGCTCAGGGCCACGCGTGAGCACATCTTTGCTTTTGGACGGTCGTTTCCATCGCTGAGCTTGTCCTAGGTTTATGTCTGTTCTCCAGCCAGGTGGGGCCCCCTGGTATGGCCTGGAAGCCCGATTCCGCAGTCACCTGCTCTGTGGCCGTGGGCAAGTCAGGGACCCCCGAGCCCCACTCAGCTCATCAATGAAAACCAGCTGTTGACACCGCCCCCGGGTGGAAGCAGGGCCTGCTACACACACCGCCCACGTTCCGCGACCAGCTGTTGACACTGCCCCCGGGTGGAAGCAGGGCCTGCTACACACACCGCCCAGGTTCCGCGCGTCCTGAGGTGTCGGCGGCAGAGTGCACGGCGACCCGGGCCGGGAGGTGAGGAAGGGTGATGCGGGGCTGCAGGGGGGATGGGAAGGGAAGCAGTTTGGAGGCAGGAGGACGAGGCCTGCTGGGGGGCAGGCAGGGGGGCGTCCCCAGAGTGCCTCTCCCAGCTCTCATGGTGGCGTGGCTTCTGCCCGGGCCGTGGGGGGTCTGGAAAGCCCTTCACGGTGGAATCTTTCTCATCGAGGAGCGTCTGGTCCTCCTCGGTGCTGGGAAGCCTGATCCTGATTAGGCTTCTCCCGGGTGGTCCATCCTCCAGGGCTCGGGGCTCCTTTCGCGTAGGGGGTGGATGACACCGGCAGGCTTGTCTTTCCCGCCTTGAGAAGCCACGGGGGGAAGGAATTTGCGACGTGGCTGTTCTCCCTGTGCAGCCAGCGTCCTAGGCCTCTCTGTTTACTGCTGAGGGTGATGACCCCCTAGAGGGCCTCGCGTCCCAGCTGAGCCCTGCTGCCTCTCTGTGACCCGCTCTGAGCAGACTGCTGCCCACAGTGTCCCCCCTCCCTGCACCTGCTGCCTGGGGTCGCCAATGGTGTGGTCGAGGAGCTGCTGTTTCATGCACATTAGTGAAAGTCCCTCCTGTGACAACATTTAACAAGTGTCTGGGGCGTGAGATGGGAACAGAGAGGGCCTTTTGCAGCCCCAGAGACTTGGGCGTAATTCCAGCCATACCACTGAGCGTGGAGGTCATAGCCCTGTGTCCTCGGGCGAGTTGCTTGCCCACTCTGAGCCTTGTTCCCTATCAATACAAGTCTACCTGAAGAGTTATTGGGAAGATTAAAGAAAATGTTATACAGCATCGGCTATGGTATTTAGCACATGCAGGTGTTCGACAGTGGTAACTACTGCAAAGATAAAAACTGTTGCCTACACAGATGTGACAGCTCAGGAGTTGCTTACTTTTCGTCCTGTTGAGCGTAGCACTGGGGGTGCTTCCTGTCACCTGCACTGGCCAAGGTACTTATGATCCCACACTAGCCTCGGGGTTGCACCAGAGCTTGGCATCAAACGAGGCCGGTGGAGCCACACTCCCTATTTTGTGCTGGAAACTGAGATCTTTACTTGGGCCCTGTAACCTCAGAAGAGGTTTCTGTCTGCAAGCCCTTGAGACAGGCTCTTGGCCCCTAGTTCTAGAGGTTTAGAGCCAGGAAGACATTCAGAGACCGCCTGGCCCCCTCCCTGAGATTTGATGAGGAAAGGCCAGAAAAGTTCAGGACTTGCCAGCCAGTGGGGAGCAGGGCGTTACGCGCCGGGCAGAGCTTACTGAGCATACACTACGTGCCTGGAACTGTTTGCACCACTCGACCTGAACCCCCTTATTTAATCTGCACAACAACCTGTTTCCTCTCCTCATGCTGACGAGGATGAAGAGCACCCAGGCTGTGGTCCTTAAGGTCCGTGTGTCCCGCCTCCCGGCACCCCTACCGCCTCATGAGGGACTTGCTGGCCTTCAGCGTCGACAGGCTCAGCCTGGGCTTTCCCGCGACTGCAGTGGTTGGACCGCGGACCTTGAGAAGCAACTCTAAGAAGCACTAACCTGCATATTCTCTGGCGCCTTTGCCAGAACCATCTTGTGATTGGCAATGGAACGGCCTAGGGAGGGAACAGAGCCGGGGTCCTGTTTACCGATCGGAGTTGACGCGAGCGTCACACAGCTGACTCTCACCTCCGTCCGTAAAGCAGGCCTAGGGGAATCCAGAGGGGACACTGCGCCTGGAGCCAGCCTGAGGATGCTCTGCCGGCTTCACACTCTCTGGCACCCCTTACTCAAGCCTGCACGGCAGGAAACAGCTCCTGTGTTACAGGTTCTCTGCCTCAATAGCAAGTCGTCTTTGGTGACGGCAGATCGTAAGCTCAGGATGGAAGGCAGGTACCTCATACATCGTCTGGCGGTGGACGGAGGCTTCCTCATCCTGGGGATGGGGGACGGTCTCCAGGGTCAATTACAAAATCCTGTCCAGGGCTTCCCTTGTGGCGCAGTGGTTAAGAATCCACCTGCCAATGCAGGGGACACGGGCTCGAGCCCTGGTCCGGGAGGATCCCACATGCCGCGGAGCAACTAAGCCCGTGCACCACAACTACTGAAGCCTGTGCGCCTAGAGCCTGCGTGCCACAACTACTGAAGCCCGTGCGCCTAGAGCCCGTGCTCCGCCATGAGAGAAGCCACCGCCATGAGAAGCCCGTGCACCGCGACAAAGAGTAGCCCCCGCTCGCTGCAACCAGAGAGAGCCAGTGCGCAGCAATGAAGACCCAATACAGCCAAAAATAAAAATAAATAAATAAATAAAAAATCCCGTCCAGCTTGGGTTTACGACGGTGAGGGTGGCCCCATGTGCAAGGCCATTGCTGTGACACATGATCTTCCTTTGATGTGATCTGTTTGGGGCTTCCTAACTCTGTCTCGGGTGTAATGGCTTTAGCGACATCTCAATAGTCACGTGATACTTCCACCTTCAGCTTTCAGCTTTTCCCCTGAAGGACCTTCATGCCTTAACAGCCTCGGGCAAGAGTCCTGGGCTGCGAATTGGGTGCCGTTCACAGCCCCTGTCGTTGGTTGTCTGGGTTTCTCCCATTTATTTTCAGGCAGGACCCATGGCATTTCCATGGGCTGCCCAATGACTGTGAGGCATTCATCACTTTTTTACAATTAGGTAGGTGTTCGGACACTGGGTTTATCTCACAGCTTCCATCAGGCCACGTGCTCTATGGGGGTGAGGCCCACACCAATTCTGCTTGTCTCCATACGCCCAGGGTCTAAGATGCCACGGAGTCAGGAACAGATGAACTCTAGCACCTGAGTGAGCTCGACTTGTGAATAAACTAACCCCCGGCTCCAAGTCACGGCAACGCCCACTGCTGTCTGTGCTCGGCTCGGCCATCTCCTCCCCTCACCGTCAAGACGGACATCTCTCGGCGACGCTGCGCGGTGACATTCACTTATGACGTGAGCTACAGCTTCCTGCCTTCAGCGGCAGCATTGAAAAGGGACTTTTTCCCTATAATCGACAACTCCTTCAAAGCTGTTCTTCCAGTTGTGTGGGCCCCAGGAGTCCTGGCCTATATTGTCATCGTGCCTTCATTGTTTGTCCAAGAAGGGTCTCAATTTCATCCTCCATCGATGTGCACTTATGCTGCAAGCAGACGTCTCGTGGTAAAGATGAGTTCTAAATTATGTGCATGAGACAGTGGTGTTTTCCTGGTAGAAATGTACGATGAGGAGATTCACCCCCATCTTTCCTTTAGATATATCATTATTTCAATGTCCTCTTAATAAGTTCAGAGGTCTAAGACCCGTTCATATCATGGAGAATATTTCTTCAAATATGTGCTGATTATTAAAATTGCAAAAATATGTGGGCTTCCCTGGTGGCACTGTGGTTGAGAATCTGCCTGCCGATGCAGGGGACACGGGTTCGAGCCCTGGTCTGGGACGATCCCGCATGCCGCGGAGCAACTAGGCCCGTGAGCCACAACTACTGAGCCTGCGCGTCTGGAGCCTGTGCTCCGCAACTAGAGAGGCTGCGACAGTGAGAGGCCCGCGCACCGCGATGAAGAGTGGCCCCCGCTCGCCGCAACTAGAGAAAGCCCTCGCACAGAAACCAAGACCCAACACAGCAAAAATAAATAAAGAAAGAAAGAAAGAAAGAAGCTTTCATTAAAAATAAGTAAATAGGGCTTCCCTGGTGGCGCAGTTGTTGAGACTCTGCCTGCCGATGCAGGGCACACGGGTTCGTGCCCCGGTCTGGGAAGATCCCACATGCTGTGGAGCGGCTGGGCCTGTGAGCCATGGCCGCTGAGCCTGCGCGTCCGGAGCCTGTGCTCCGCAATGGGAGAGGCCACAACAGTGAGAGGCCCGTGTACCGCAAAAAAAAAAAAAAAAAAAAAAGTAAATAAATAAAATTGCAAAAATATGTAGGCTCCCCGATGTCTTCTGTTCACGCTTTGTGTCGATGCAAAATCATATCCAAAGCTGGTGTATAAGTTAGAGGGCTCGGTGTTTAAAAACATACGATGAGCCAATATTTAAAAGGTGGGAGATTTTACGTAATAGTTTGGATTCGGCAGCGCTCCCGCTGGGTCGCTCCGGCCCCTTCTTCTTCCTCCTGTGCCCGCTGTTGAAATCGCTGAGAGCGTGGGTTCTAGGTGATTTGTTTTCTTTTCTTCAAACTTTAATTAATGTTTAAAAAAAAGTTGTAACGATGAGTGAAAACAGTAGCTTTTGAGGAGCTTAAGTTACGGGCTTAAGAATTCGTCTGTGTGTACCCCCTCTTAGTCACGTGGGACTCCCAGAAACAGTGACCCTTTTAGATTGGAAAAGTGAGGAGAAGAGAAAGGAGGTGACGGAGTTTAAGCCGCACGGCGTCCCAGCTGCTTTGTCAGCTAGCTGAGCTCCTCCTCGGCCCTGTGGCTCTGGCCTTGCAGAGGCAGTGATGCCCTGGGGGGCGGCGGTGGCAGCAGCCCCGTGGCAAACATCTCCCTTTTCAGCGGGGAGGGTGAGCCAGCGCTGAGTGGGATGACGATTGGTCAGTGGCTGCCATGGAGATGGGGTGCTCATGTCCGTGGTCAGTGGCTGCCATGGAGACGGGGTGCTCGTGTCTGTGGTCAGCGGGGACTCAGGGGATCTTTTCATCAAGCATCCGCGAGGTCGCTGTCGTCCGAGGTCTCGGTGTGTTCAGACTCGGATACTTGCTGCACCCGGAGTGCCTGCTGCCTGGGGGAGGGGGTGTCGGGGGTGGGGCAGCCCGTCCTCTCCTTCCTCGTCCCGCTGGTGCAGACCCTGCCCCTGGCATCTGTGTCCATGTGAATTACTTGGGTAATTTACTGCGTAAATCCTAGCTTCCCTCACACAGCACCCTCCCTGCGGCCCACAGATCCTGGTGGGCCGAGGGGGCCAGGCCGCAGCCGGGGTCCCCTCCTCTGGCTGGGCTCTCTGGGACCCACCTCCCCTGCAGCAGGCTCCTCGGCTTCTGCTCTTTCTGGATGTTGAATCTGAGCTGTCTGGTAACCGTTCAGACAGGAAAGATGCCGTCTACTGCGCACGAGGAAAGCGATTTGTGGGCATATGTGTACTTTTGCAGAACACTCAGCTCTTCTCAGCAAGGCCTCTAAGGTCTTATCGCAAGTGCACGAGAATGAGAAGGAAATAACCAGCTGGGACGCTGGAGAAAACTTTCCTTAGTTTTGGTGCACACTGAAATGATAAAAATTCCTTCACACCTTTGTGCGTATACGTGTGCAGGTTGGCCCTGCGACTGCCTGCGGGGGGTGAGGGTCGGGCAGGGCCGGAGGGCCTTAGTTGTCACCCTCTGTACCAGCGGACCCCCTGCCCGTCCGGGATGTGAGTGTGCCCATAAAGAACTGGAGTACGATTTAAAACATATGATAGCGAGTCAAAAAGCTAAAAATTAAAACAGAAACATTCCAAGATAAGGAGAAAAAACAAAGAAAGAAAGGTTGGGGCCGCTCGCAGAGATGAATTTAACAGGAGAGAGGAAGTTGGGGGAGGGAGGGCGCTAGGGCCTGCGAGCTGCAGACCAAGTGGGGCTGGCGGCCAGAGGGGGCAGCTCGGGAATCTTCCTGTGGCCGGAGCTAGATGTGCCCACCGCTCCTGTGATTCCAAGTCCACGAGTTAGAAGCAAAGCAGTGCTGGTGGGCTGCCCGGTGGAGGGGGACGCGTTCTGTCCTTACCAACCTCCCCCCGTCCGCCGAGCGCGTCGTCCCTGCAGCGTCCCTCGGCCCGGGCACCACTCAGCGCGGCGACTCCACGCGTGTGAATGCGTCTTTCCCAGGCCCTCAGCTCTCAGGTGGGCTGGCGTGGGGAGGGTGGAACGTGGGCCAGATGAGCTGCACATCTTGGAAATCTCCCCTGAACACCGCTTCGTAGAGAGGGCTTCTGCTAAGACTTCAACAGCGAGGTTAAGGTTACAGCCTCCGGCATGAACCTCGGCGCAGAGACTCTGCATGGGCCATGGGGGCAAAGCCAGGGGTCTGGAGATCAGCCATGGCCCGGTGGCCCCTCCGCCTGGAGAAACGGGAAATGATGGGATGCCCCCCACCTGGAGAGGCACAGAGTGAAGAGCCTTTAACGCGACAAAGGCAGAACATGGGAAAACCACGCTGTGCCTTCCCCCTCCCGAGGCAGGCGGGAGGTGATGACCCGAGTGTGTCTGCAGTCAGGCCTCCTTTACCACCAGCCTTTGCCTCGATCACTGTTTCACTCCATCTCAGTCAATCAGCCTCAGATCCTGCTCTCCCACGTCCCTCTGTCCGTCTAGCCAGACGGGGCTCGGACGGAGGCCTTCGTGTCAATCTCAGAGCCGGGAGGGGCGTGCCCTGGGCTGCAGTCGGCCTGGTCATGGGCTGGGACGTGGTGACGATCACCGAGGCCTTAGAACCTTTGGCTTCCCCCGGCCTGCGGGGGACTCACGTGCCAAGGGGAAGGGGAGAACGGAATCAGTCTCCGTAGCCATTTACTGCTTCATATGTTACAAAGCAGGAGAGATTATGTCTTAATTACACGCCTTTCTTTCTCAAAGGCTCTGTTCATCTGCAGTGGCCACTAGCATTTAAAATCTATGGAAAACATGTGTCTCACCACGGAGCTTAATACCGTGCGGGTGATTTTCCAGGAGCCGGGGAGGTTTCTGTAATCATGAACGATTGCTACGTTGGCTTAAAAAGAGTGACGAGCTGGGTCAGCTGCCTGCAGAGAGGTCGTGGGTGGCGTCTGGGCGGGCTGCAGCGTCCCTGGGTGCCAAGGGTGGGTGCAGGCAGAGGGCGCTGGGCAGCTAGGCCAGAGGGCAGGGCTATCCCCCAGGCCCTGGCTCTTCCCCTCTCAGAGGAAATGCAGCAGACATTTAAATATTTCCAAACCAAACAAGACACCCTGAAGGATTCTCCTGTGGCCCCATCATCTGCCTCAGGCCGGATCTGAAAATATCAAACAACGCAGTGACAGAGGCGGCCTGCGGAAGAGGGCGGCCGGAAGGCGGGACAACAAAGTCGCCGCCGCCCCGTGCTGGGCTTCTGCCGGAGGGTCAGGGGCTGCCGTTAAAAACTGCAAGAACCGGGTGGTCTTCAAGGCACAGCTCCACGAGGGTCCCGGTCTCCCACCCTCCCTCAGGGCCCAGGGAGCCAGCCCTGTGGCCTGGAGGGCTGCGTTTGCACCTTGAGCTCTTTCCCACCAGGACCCGCTTGCTTTCAGGCTCTCAGTGCCTGAGGGAGCATCCCTGTACCCTCATCTGTTCTAAAAGGCCTGTCCTGCCCCCAACAGTTAAATCAGATTTGACTTTTTCATCTGTGCTTTGATGGTAACGGGAACAAAGTCTCAGAACGAACCTTCCGCGTTCCCCTGCCATTACCTCTCCTTCCCTTGGAAACTCTGAAATGCCTCATCTAAGGCCAGCACTGAATTTGGGGAAGAAAAATGAAAGTTGTAACTTTGACCTCGTTCTGCATGTGATTGTTAATAGAATTGCGGTTTCTTTCTTGCTTTTGTGATCTTGTTTTCCAAATTAAAGCCCTCAGTGACTCAGCCTCCGCTCTGGTCCTGGAAGGGCGGCAGGGAGGCTGGTGGAGCTGCCGCTGGGCTTCGGCGGAGGACCGGCAGGAGGGCTCATTCCCCGGGGGGCATCGGCTGGGCCCCCTCCCAGGGGTCCCTCCCAGGGCGGGTCTTGTCCCTGAGCCTGTGGGGACATTGCAGCTCTCAGAGGAGACGTGGGGAGCAGAGTCTGAGTCCCTGCGAGTCTGGGCCAGACCCCTGCACGCGGCGGCCAGCTCTCCTGTCCCCGGGAGCAGGTTTCAGAGGGGCCGGCTCCCACCACCCCTCTCACCAGGCCTGGGGGTCCTGCCCATACCCTGGCGCTGGGTGAGAAGCTGGCTTGCAGGTGAGTCAGAACCCGCTCAGCTCAGATCCCAGACAGCCGTCGCGCCGACAGTGGGACGTCCGGGGCTGACGTGTGCAGGTTCTCACGGGAGCTTGGGCTGGGTGCGGGGAGCCCTAGAGGCCCTCTCGGGGTCCATTCCTTCTTGCGTGATGAGAATGGGGTGGCTGGGCTGTGCCCCGAAGGTTCCTGGGCACATGCCCTGATGCACCACGGGCACCTCATGGATTGCCAGATGCCCTGGCGCTGGGCCTGTCTGCCCTCCAGTGAGCCCCTCCCCTGTGGCTGCCCCCTCCCCCATTCTTTGCCGATCCCCCAAGTCAGGTGTGTGGAGCAGGGTGGATCCCGGTGGGGAGTTCAGCCCTCCCAGTTACTGGCATAATGGTGAGCAAGCTGGTCATCTAGGAAACGGGTTTAGTAACTTGAAGCTCAAGGACTATGTTGAGGACCACAGATCCTGCGTTGGGGGCCCGCCAGCTGCTCTTCCTGACACTCCATCTTCATGACACGGCGCTAATGACACTAGCTCTTCCCAGTTCAGAGAGGAAAAGCCTTTTCCCCAGCCTTCCTCTTTTGGGAGGTGTGATCCTGGATGCAGGACCTGCGTCTGATGCAGCTTCAGGGCTAGCACGTCCCCAGGGGATGGTGGGGTCGTATCTGGGAGGCTCTGCCCGAAGAATGCAGGCTGGCTGGCGGGGGTGGGGGGGACTCGGCTCCCCAAAGGAAACAAAACCTAGCGTCTGGCCACTCAGGGGGTAGATGGAGGGGAAGGCCACGCTTGGACGGCCCAGCTCCCCTCAGCATCCTTCGGAGAGCGGGCTCAGCCTGGAGCTGCCTGGACAGCGGAGGTGGTGGGAACCGTGAGAAATTAAGTGTGTTTCTGTTCAGCTGTGAGCTGGGTTTACAGCTGGTACGGGATGAATTGTGTCCCCAGAGTCACGCTGGAGTCCTAATCCCCTGGTGGCCTTGTTGGGAGATGGAGTCTCTACAGAGGTCATCAGGTCACAGTAAGGTCGCTAGGTGGGCCGTGATCCAATGTGACCTGGGTCCTTATAACATGAGGACATCGGGACACAGAGACAGACACGCACAGAGGGAAGATGACATGAAGACACAGGGAGAAGGCGGCGTCTACAAGCCAAGGGGAGGCTTCAGAGGAACCAGCCCCTCGAAACGTCTTGCTTTTGGACTTCTGGCCCAGAACAGTGAGAAAATGAATTCCTGTTGCTTAAACCACCTGATTCGTGGCACTTTGTTACGGCAGCCCCAGCAAACGAAGACGATAGCCTTGCAACCCTCCCTGCGCAGGCACTGGACGCAGCCATCCTTCTGTCCCTGCTCAGGACCATCCCCACGGAGAAGGCTGGACCTTCTGCACCTGTTCCAGGCCCTGCTTCTCTGCATCGTGTGCCAGGACCTAGCTGCTCTGTAGCCCCTGTAATCATCAACACTGGAGACGGGTACCAGTACCCTGTTGCCCAGGTTAGGCAACGGAGGCCCAGACAATGTGAGCGGTGCCACAGCAGCAGGGCTAGGGTCCAGTGAGCTCTGTCTGTCTGTCTCTGTGCAGGGAGTCAGGCTGCTGCTCGGGTGAGGGACTCATGGACGCCAGTAGGAGAGGCCATCTGAAGACCTCTGGGGATATCCTCCTTAGTGCGTGAACTTTCTTCAGGAGAGAGTTCCAAGGCAGGCAAAGGAACAGGGTTTCGCCCCACTGTCGGGACGGGACTGTCTGTGGGCTTTTGTTTGTCTGCAGGCCAGCTGCCTCTACCAGGGAACCCCTGAGGCTGGGGCAGCATCTTTAGCTGGTGTCAGACGTTCACTGGTTGATTCATACCTAGACGGAGGTCCCCCTGCCCGCCACCTGCCTGGTTCCTCTCGGGGCTTGGGGCCTGCTGTGAAGAAGTTTCATCCAAAAGAAAGAGGTCTTCTCCCCCTACCAGACCTGTTCTCATCACCACAGGGGACGCCAAGTGCTCATGGGAGGATGGTGCAAAGCCCACGTGGACCTTGTCCCTTCGAGAAGTGGCCAGGGCCCCTCCAAGTGCCGTTCACGTCTTAAACAACGTTGCCCTGCGCCGGGGCTCCAGCCCGTGGACTTGCCTTGGGCAGGGGGCTCAGCTTAGCCTTTGAAAACAAAAGCAACAATTGAAAAGAGGCTGTTTTTATGCTTCTAGAATTAGAGGAAGGGGAAATTCCTGCCTTTAGAAAAGGAAACCTCAGAAGGTGGTTATTAAACTGTTGCGGTGAATTTGGAGATTTGGAAAGATGGCAGGTTAATCAAATGTCAGCATCTCAGTACTTGGGGTTGGGACCCCAACTGAACAGAAGACCGTGTAGGTGTCTATATGTCTCCATGGTGTCTATGGGTGCGTCTGTCTATGTGTGACCATGTGCATCTGTACGTCTACATGTATATGTGTGTGTGCCCGTCTGCCCATGTGTGCTCTTTGAGCATTGGCTCTGATGCTCCTGGCCTGGGCACCAGGCAGCCTTTGTTTGGCTCTCCCAGTAAGTGGGGGGATCCCCTGCTTGGCCCCTATTGGTGGAGTATCGCTGGTGCACAGGGACTGGGGACCCTGCGTCCTTACCGATGCCATGGGTCGGCACAGCCTGGTTGGGCCAGCCCAGGCAGCCCAGGGGAGGGTGAGGGCCTCAGTCTCTCCTGGCTGGTCCTTCCCCATGTCGCCCCCCTACCCATCCTCCCCTCCTCCCATCTGTGCCTCTCCCACCCCGACTCAGGAAGAACTGCAGTAACTGATTACTGTGAAGTTACACCTGGCGGCCGCGGGGCGGTGTCCCCTTTCTCTGCAGGGAGCAGGGGCCCGAGTCGCCCTGTCCGCCCATCAGAGATGCTGCGTGACCACGCGGGGGGCTGGGCACAGATCTGCCGAAGCTGCCCAGGTGGCAGGCGGTGTGCCAGGTGGGGGACCCTTGCTTTACAGACAGGGCACTGGTGTGGACCCCAGCTAAACACAGCTGGGCAGCCTTTTCTCTTCTGCAAGCCCGTGACGATAAGGCCTTCCTTAAAGGATTTCTGTGAAACATAAACAAGATAGCGTTCATTAGCGGTTGTCAATCCCGCCTGAGCAGCCGAGACAGCTGGGGGCCTTCTGGGCACCGCCGAGGCCAGGCCCCCCGGGAGCCGACTTTGCTGGCCGGGGGTGACTGGGGCGGGTTTTAAAGCTCCCCAGGTCCCCTGCCAGGCTCTGGGGCTGTGACCCACCGCTGTGTGTACAAATCACTGAGTAACAGCCCCTGACCTGCTCCTTCCGGACCAAAGGCCAGCCTGGTCACCTGGAATTTCAACCCAGTAAAGTGATTCTCGCCTAATGCAGGTTCCTTCCCTTCTTGAAGAACAGCCAATAGCAGGGGTTGTCCTGTGGTTCAGCCACTCACCCCACACGACTTACTGCTGCTTCTGCCTGGTCATTGCTGGGGTGGACAGAGTGAGGGAACCCCTGACAGGGCTCACGCAGGGGCAAGGAGCCCCAGTGAGGGGACACCGCCTGGTGGACAAAGTGACAGTGATGTGGCCGAGGGCTGCCTTAGGGGATCGAAGATGGAATGGAAAACAGAGGCCCCCTAGACTCACCAAAACGGGAGCAGCTTCTGCGTGGCGCGGTGCCGTCGGGGGACAGAGTCCCTGCCTGGCCGTGGCCAAGGCCGCCCTCCATGTCTCTTTGCCTGTGAGACAGCAGCTCCTGCGCTGGGGGGGTAGCAGGGGGCCCTTCCGGAGGGAATGCCTGGAGGGCATCAGCCTCCCTGCTGCCCCCGGGCCCCTTCTTCTCTCCCACATACTCGGGCCGAGAGGACTGGCGGTCCAGCCCTGGGACCCTCGCGTCCCCCGGGGACCCGAGAGACAGTTGCTGCGGACCCAGGGCGCTCTGAGCTCCAGAAGAACTGCTAGCACTTTCATTTTTTCCCAACTGAGCTTGACGTCCATGAGCTGTGGCCTTTCCTGGCCCGGTGTCTGCATCTGGGGTGTTTGTCCTTTTGCTCAGATAGGGTTTCATGGAGACAGGTTTGGTAAAATGTATTTCCGTTCTGATCAAATATATTAAAATATATTTCCATGCTAAGTAAGCCGGTGCCTGTTTTGAATTAATCACCATGGTGCACAGTAATTAGGTAGATCGGGACCTACAAAGGGGTTTTTCTTTTGGGAAGGAGGCGCTAATTCCATCTAATACCTGAAGATTTCCCCCAGAAATCAGACTTCCACTTTCTAAAATGTAAGTCGAGATGATTCTCCCCAAATGCTCTGGCCGCTGCTGCAGCGGTTCAGAAAATTTGAGCACGCACAGCTAGAGAATTCACTTACTTCCCCAGAATCCAGCCAGAAGCCAAGGAAAACAGAAGGACGTGGGCTTTACAACCAATGCTCTGGCCCTGGAGGCCTGGGGAGATGGCGGTGGCCTCACAGGATGGCAGCCCAGCTTCAAAGGCTTCTCTGCTCACGTCGGGACGGGAACTTCTGAGATATTTTCAGACACTCCTCTGCAGATCTCTCCTCTCTCTCTTTCCATCTCTCCCTCTCCCTGCCCCCCCACCCCGGTCCTGCCTGACCCATTTGTATCTGGGGGTCACTGAGGTCACAGCCCCCCTTTGCTCTCTCTCTGTTCCACCCTCTAAAGACGTTATCACCAATAAAGGAATTCCTTTTCCCGCCTGCTCCAATCACCACCTGCCTCCATCTGGAGAACTGTGACATCACTGCTGTGTACACACCCAGACTCACAGTACCGAGGTGGATAGACTTTAGTGATTCCACCTGACTTTTCTTTGCAAAGTTTACTAGAATAAAACAAGACATACCATTGTTTTGAATAAAAATGGGGAGTTTCTACTTCTTGGTGCAGGGCTGAAAATTAGGCCTTATGTTTCCCAGGGGTCAGTAATCCATCAGAGTTTTTCTGCGGACAAACTATTTTTGAAAAACCTTTTCAGATCTTTGCTTAACTAATGAATGCACAAGCCTTAACACCCGCCCATATCCATAATTCAAACTGCCTTCCTGGACCTGTGGTTTTCAAAGTGTGGTTCCTGGACCAACGCTGTCAGCATCAACTGGGAGCTTACTGGGAATGCAGACTCTGGAGCCCCGCCCCAGACGCACTTGTGAGAAACGGGGGGCGGGAGGGGTGGACCCAGCAGCCTGTGCTCCACTGGCCCTCCCAGTGACTCCGATACACTGGGGCCACCGCACCTGTGTCTGCCACTCCAGGTGCAAAGGTCTTGTATGTGACGTTGGGGAGTGCGTGTGAAAGGAAGCAGAATCAGGGACCATGGCTGGGACCCCTGCATCCAGGACCTAGTGCAGGCACACCTCTTCTTATTGGGCTTCACTTTAGTGGGCTTCCCAGAGAGTGAGCGTTTTTTACGAAGTGAAGATTTGTGGCGACCCTGCATAGAGCCATGCAAAAGGTATCAGTTTTCCAATTGCGTTTGCTCACTCTGTGTCTCTGTGTCACATGTTGGTAATTCTTGCAATATTTCAAACTTTGTTATTATTATATTTATTATGGTGATCTGTGATGAGTGATCTTTGATATTACTACTGTGACTCGCTGAAGGCTCAGATGAAGTTTAGCATTTTTTAGCAGTAAAGTATTTTAAAATTAAGGTCTGCACACTGTTTTTCAGACATAATGCTATTGCACACTTAATAGACTCCAGCATAGTGTATCCATAACTTTTATATGCCGGGGGAAACCAAAAATTTGTGTGACCCACTTTATTGCAGTATTTACTGTGGTGGTCTCAAGCCAAGCCCACAGTGTCTCCGAGGCCCGCCTGTGCGGATCTGTAAAGCGGACCGGCGCCCCCACGTCGGAGGAGTAGGAAAAAGCCCCACAAAACAGGTCATTTTGCGAAAGTTCCTGCGTAGGATAAAGGACCCTGCATCTCCATGCGCGGGGCCTCCTCGCACCACTAGGGGGCGCGCTGGGCTCGCCGAGGCCCGGCGGCCACAGCCTTCCCTCCCAGGTCCTGTCATTCTCTGTATAAACAAGTTACGTGCAAGTGTTTAGGATATAAATTACGACCATGCCGGCTGCCTCGGAAGGAATGTAAACACAGCACTGTGGTCAGAGCAAACTCTGAGACTGACTTCATAATTTATAGCAGCCCCCAAGTAGCCCCGAATAAAAGGAAAAAAATCCCTATTTAACTGCAAATGTGATAATGGGACACAACAAACGTTTAAATCCCTGCTTAATTTTGGAAAATATAGAAAGGAAGCCTAAAGATTAGGCAGATGGTTAGGACTTTTCAAAACAAGATGTTTTACTGAGACCCTCTTTGGACTGAAACTCACTCAGAATACAAAATCCCTGTGTGGGAGACGCCCACCCAGTGGTATCCGTTCCTGGTGACTGACTGAGAGACAGTGCTTGCAGGGAATGAGACTCGAAGGCAAGTTCTCAAAAACAAAAGAAGACCTGGAGAACCTCTCTGCTCGCTCTCGGGTCCACAGTTGCCAGCGCTGCCCGGGAGTCTGCGGGGCTGGTCAGACCAGGCGGAGCTGAGGCCCATCGGCCTGTTTCCTTTCTTTTTTGTCCAGAGCTTCAGCAGCTCTGCCTGTAGCATCTGTGATTGGGAAGCCTCAGGAAACCAAGCGAGAAAGGAAAGGGCTCGGAGGAGGGAATCCCGAGGAAAAGCATCACTCCCTTGCAAGCCAGAGGAGGCAGCAGAGTGACTAACAGGGAGACAAGTGGGGGCCGCGGCCGCTGTGCCTGAACCGGAGGGCGGCAGACATCTTGTCCTGCTTCTGTCCCTGATGCTCGGGGACTGCCCACACCCTCCACGGGCTTCCCCCTCTGGACGAGGGGGTCTGACGGCCACCCAAGGAGCCGGGGCCCTTGCACTGGGCACCTACCCCTTGCTCGAGCCCGGCCGGGCCGAGGGCAGCCCCGGGTGATGTTCTGCCCCGTCACTGCACCCTGTGCTGGTGGCGAAAGGAAAGAGCGAAGGGCAGAACTCGCCGTGTGCACAAGAAAGGCAACAAAGGGGACACGACACTTGCTTTCCTCAAGCCTTTATCTTGCCGGGTTTTCTTTTAAGCTCCTTTCACCTTCTGTTTTTTGTTTAGCCAGAAAGAGCGAGGGTGAAGGAAAGAAATAATAGAAAATGTTTCTTCTTCTCTTTCTCTCCTGAGAAGACCCACAATCAGAACCCCGCCTGTGCTGCTCAAGGCGCAGACCCCACACCACGTCAATTACATGACTTAGAAAAAAAAGCCCGCCCAGTGTAGAGTTGCACTGCCCGCTGGTGAGGAGACGTGGCGATCGGATGCCCGTGGGGGAAAGAGACATCCCAGCAACTATTTGTTATATACATTTTATTGAAAAAATTTTACATCAAAATAGTTTGGCAAACTGTAAAAGTATACGTAAGTGCAAATATATCCTCCTTTTAGAATACAAGCAAAGTGTGAGTATACACGAAGGTCATAAAAATATCTTTAAACTATGATGGTAGAAAACAACCTTGTAAAAAACGTTGTATTGTCACAATACTGAAGACCACTTTCTTAAACTAGACACATTGTTGCTAAATACTTCCTTGATAATGTTCTTTGGCACCTGTATCCAAAGGTAGCGTTTGGTAAAACACAGCTCTCCCACTGAGCCAGGCAACAAGGTGAGGCTTTCTTGAAATCTTGTGCTCGGCACTGCCTTTCAGAAAAGCACACACATTTTCCATAGACAAAGAAACACACACACACAGCCCCTCTGCGTGTTTCAGACCCTGATTACTGAAGGCAAGGGAACCCCCAGAGTTCCATGCTTGTGTTTTCCGCATGGTGAGTCCTCACCATCTCGGCCAAGGAGCGGAGTTCTCCCTTCTCTGGGAGCCTGCACGAATTCGGGGCATTACCTTGGGGCTGTCCTTCTGCCAACGGCAGACAAACATCAGTGCAGGATGCCTGCCTGGCCTGGGGACTCTGGCTAAGTGACCGATGTGCTACGTGCAGCCACGCTGCTCTGGGAGTCCACCTGAGCCTCGCCCCAGGGGCGACAGGGCCTGGCCCGGCCCCTCCCTCCGCTCACATGACACAGGGCTTAATGTCCTGGCAGACGCTCTGGTGGTGGTGGTGATGGTAATAGGGGCCGCTGGCCGAGGGGTGGAAGGAGGAGACGCTGTTGAAGCTGAGGACGAAGTCCTTCCTGTCGCACACCGGCGTGGAGTGGTGCTGGTATCGGGGCAGCCCCACTGCAAGGAGGGAGGAAAGAAAACTTTTCAGAAACGTATCTTCCGCTGAGGACAGGGCACATAATGTTGGAAAACTTAATTCAACTTTTGCCTCCAAGGGGGTTGGCCTGTCTTTTTGTCTGTTGCGGTAAAACTGGGAGAGAAAACCCAGCCCCAGAAGCTTCTCAGAGTTTCAAACTGAAGGCCACAGGACGACTCTGGAATCCCGGTTTGGGGTCTCCTTTGGTTTACACGGGGCCGCAGAGCACAGTCCCCGCGAGGCCAGGCTCTCTGTGCCCGGGTGTCTGTTACTCCCAGAGGCTGGGCGGGGCTCTAACAGCCCCTGGCCCCAGGCCCCGCGCCGGGTCCCTGCCCGCAGGGCTCCAGCCGGTGCTGCCGAGGCCCAGCCCCTGCCCCCCGAAACACCAGGGTCTCCCTCGCTTCTGGTTTCGAGCCCCCCTGCCTTATTTCCCAACCGACTAGCCGGCTCCGAGGAGCAGGCTCTGCACACCAGGGGGTGACAGAAAACAACCCCACGGCCAGAGAAGGGCCGAGAGTAAGCGCGCGCATCTCTGCGGGTCGCGCCTCGAGGGAAGCGGGGCCCCGGAGCAGGGCCTGCCCTTGGGTGGGAGCCCGGCTGCGGCCCCTTTGCCGCGGGGGAGCCTTTGGGAGAGCCGGGCCGGCCCGCAGCCTCTCCCCGGGCCTGAGCCAGGCCTCCGGGAGCCGACTTCTGCTTTTGCTTTCTCGGCGCCTCCGGCCCGAGGGCGCAGTTGGCTGGGCTTCCGGCTCGCTGGGCCCCGCGCTTCTCCCGGCCCGGGCCTCTCTCGGGGCTGGGCTGGGCTGGGCCCTTTTCCCCGAGGCCTTTCTAGTCTCGCGTGCGCGGCGGGGACCGCCCGCCCACGCGGGTGCAGGGCCGGGTTGTTCCGCGCCCGCGAAGACCTTACCCGGCGGCCCGCGGCGCCTCGCCCGGCCGCATCCAGCGCTCGCTGGGCCACCAGGCGGCCCCGCGATCAGCGCCCGGCAACACCGACTGTGGCCAAACGCGCGCCCCGACGTGAGCCGTCGCTGCCGCGCAGGTGCGCTTACCCCCGCGTTAAAGCACCTCGCGGTGCGCTTCCTGCATCTCTAGCCGGCGGGCCCGGCGCTTTGATGGGACCGAAGGGCCTAAGAGCCCAGCTCCTTCTTGAAAGGTTCTCAGGAGGCAGAGAGGCCGAGGGGCTTCCCCGAGCACGCGGGCCTGGGCCGCGCGGGCGTCGTGCTGGGAGCGCGCGCTCGGGGCACCTCCTCGGCCTCCCCGCTCCTCGAGGGGCCCTGGGCTCTCGGTCGGCCGCGGCCCGGCCTGGGAGACGACAGCTAGCCCCGTGGGGAAGAGCGTTCGAGGGGGCGGGAGCCAGAGCACGGCTGGGGGCTGGGGAGAAGCAGAGCGTCCCGGCCGGGCCATGGCCTCCTCGGGGCTCCCAGACTCGGTCCGGAGGGCGCGCGAGCTCCCGGGGGGCCGGCGAGGCAGTGTCGCTTCTCCTCTAGACAGAGTCGTGCTCCCGGGTCCCCGCGCTTCTGGGACCCGTGCGTGCGCCCGGTGTGTGGCGTGGGGCGAGGGCGGCCTCACAGAACGGTCAGAAGGCTCTTTCTGCGCGATTCTGAACGTTGAGGGAAGTGTTTCACGGCAGCCGCGGAAGTTTCACGGACCCGCCTCGGAGTCCCGGTTGCAGCTGAGCAGGGCGGCGAGAGCGCGGAGCGGGGAGCCGGGAGGGGAGCGGATGGGCGGGAGAGCGCAGAGCGCGCCGCCAGGGCTCAGAGGTGATTGACAGCCCGTCCCAGGGGGATTAAAAAACAATAAGAGGGGAGGGTCGTCTGTGTTGGTTACTTGTTGAAATTCCCATAAAACTGAACAAGACTCCGCTCTCAGTGGGTTAAGTCAGGCTAAAATCCTCTCCGGTGTGGTCCTGCCCAGACTGTCTTTGTTTAGTTAACCTCTGAGACCCGCATTTAAAAGGCCTATTTGGGAAATTTCACCGTCCAGGGAACCAACATCTTTCGCCCATTTCTGGACTTCCTTTCTCCCTGACGCTCTGCCCCACACCGATGCACGAACATGTAATGTAGGTGTCGTCGTCCTGCGAACCTCTTCTAATCGGGGCGGGTGAGTGTCAGTTAGAGCCCCCGCTTGCCGGGCAGACCAGCCTGCCTACGAGGGGTTAATGTAACGGTTTATCTCCACTGTCCCCATAAACCTGGCTAAATATTCAAATTCCCTCCTCCACCCCCATCTGTCCCCTCCCACCTTTCACCGCCTTGGGCGAGTCAATAAATTTTCATAATCGGCAACCAACACAATTTACACCATCAACATGACAAGGGGCGCCCAACGGGCAGGCGTTTCTCAGGGGAGCCTCGCTGCGGGCCCCAGGTCCTGCTGGCCTAGGCCGGACCCATGTGTCATCAACTTGGGTCCACCGTGGGGGGAGGCAGGAGACGACTCCACCGCTTGGCGCCTCTCCTCCCTGGCAACACTTCCCTTTTGTGCAGGGTCCTGGAACCCCTCTGCTTTCCTGGCGTCCCTCCCTCCTTTCCCCTCCTCTCAACCCTCGCCCAGCGGAGCCCCTCCCCACGCACACGGCAGGTACCGAGCATCTCCCTTCTGGACATGTACTTTTGGGTGAAAGCACAGCAAAACCAATTTGAAAAAACGACACAAGAAAGCAGCCACAGTGCCTTGGCCAAGGCCCCCTAAGGCCACAGGCTTCCCCCTAAGCTAAGTCAGGCCTGAGATTGGAGCCCCGCAGTCCGTGAGGACACTCGGAGAGCCCGAGGACGCAGGCACTTCACTCCATCCTCCTCGGGTGAAAATTCTGGAGGCCCGGCAGGGGCCAAGCCTGTCGGGAAGGCCCAGTGACCCCGACCCCACCCCCCATAGGGTACCAGCTTCCCCTGGGCCTCGGCCACCCAGAGCGGGGAGGCCTAGAGGCGACGCGCCGGCGGGCTAGGCCCCCGTGTTACCTGGGAGGTCCTCGCGGGCGTTCTGGTGCAGGTAGCTCTGCTCCAGCGAGTAGGTGGACATGCTGGTGTGCAGGCCGGCCGGGGCCGCGGGGGTGCCGCCCGGCGTCAGGGCGGGCGGCTGCTTGAGGTAAGGCGAGGCGCCGGGCGAGCTCCAGTGCGCCGCGGGGCTGGTGTAGGGCGAGTGGCACTCGATGGCGCTCGCCACGGCCGGGGACGAGGGCACGGGGCTGCTGCTGCTGTCCGGGCCGTAGTCCCCGCCGCCGCCGCCGCCGCCGCCCCCGGCCGCGCCGACGCCCCCCGGCCCGGCGGGCACCGGGCAGCTGGCCATGTAGGTGGAGCCCGGGTTGGGCGACATGTGCGGGACGTGGTGGTGGTGGTGGTGATGCGGGTGCGCGTGGCCCGGGGCGCCGGCGCCCGCGTCGTAGCCCGCGGGCATCATGTCGAGGCCGCCGTAGCCGCCCTGCCCGTGGCAGCCGAGCGGCGCCGATGGGGGCGCCTGGAAGTCGAAGCCCTGCGGCAGCAGCGAGGCCCCGAAGCCCAGGCCGCTCACCACGCGGTGGTACATGGGCTTGAGCGCCTGGCACTTCCGCCTGAAGCCGCGCGGCCGGCGGCGGAACGAGCCCTCCTCGAACATGAACTCGCTGGCCGGGTCGATGGTCCAGTAGTGGCCCTTGCCCGGCCGCCCGAGGCCCTTGGGCAGCTTGATGAAGCACTCATTGAGCGAGAGGTTGTGGCGCACGGAGTTCTTCCAGCCCTGGTAGGCGCCGCGGAAGAAGGGGAAGCGCGCCTGCAGGAACTGGTAGATCTCGCTGAGCGTCAGGCGCTTGGCGGGCGAGCTCTGGATGGCCATGACGATGAGCGCGATGTACGAGTAGGGCGGCTTCTCGGGCCGCCGCAGCCCCGAGCTCGCCTTCTTGGCGCCCGCGCCGCTGCCGCCCGCGCCCCCGCCGCCGCCCGCGCTCTTGCAGGCGTTCGGGGCCGCGCCGGCCGCGCCGGAGGAGGAGGCGGACGACGACGAAGACGAGGCGGCCTCCAGGGCGGCGGCGGCCGCGGCGGCGGCGGGCGGCGGGCTCATCAGGGCGGCCTGGAGCGCGCCGGGGCCCGGGCTGCGGGCGCGGCGGAGCGGGGCCGGCGGCGGCCCGCCCTCGGAGGTCATCGGGGGCCCGGGAGCGGGGCCCGGCGGCGGGGGCGCGCCCGCGGCCGGGCGCGAAGGCGCGGGAGCGCGGTCGACCCAGAGGCCCGGTGGGCGCCCTAGCCCGCCGCCCGGGCTGCAGCCGCGGCCGCTCCGAGCCAGCGCTCCGCCGTCGCCTCCCTCAGCTCCGCCGGGGCTGCTGGCGGCGGCCGCGGGCCGGAGGCGACGCCCCGCGCATCCCTCCCCGGGCCTCGGGCCCGGCCTGCGCGGCGGCCTCCGGGCCGCGGAGCCGGAGCGGCCGGGCGCCGGGCGGCTGCGCGAGCGAGCGGGGACCGCGGCCGGGACCCCGGGGACGAGCCCGACGTCTCCCCTCAGGAGCGCGGCTCGCTCTGTCTCTCGGACTTCCTCCCTCCCGCGCCCTCCCCCGCCGCCCTCCTCCCCCCCCCCGCCCTGCCCCCTCCTCCGCCGCCGCCCCGGGGAGGGCGCGCAGGGCCTGCGCTCACTCCTCCCCCCCGGCCGGCCGCCCGCTCCCTCGCTTATCTCTCTCCTCGCTCTCCGGGGTCCCCCTCGTCCTTTTAATTCCTCTCTCGGATGCTCTCCGTCTCCCCCACCCACCCCCTTTCAAACCGCGGGATCGCAGGCCGACTCACATTGTGCCGGGAAGACGCCCACCACGCCCCGCAAAACTCGGCCCCCTAGACTTTAGGAAATCGTCCTTCTCTTAGTCCCGGACAGCACCCCTGCCCCCCATCCCAAAGCCAGCCGCCCCTGGCGGAGCGGACCCACCCCTTCTCCTCCCCCCTTTCCCCTCCTCCTCTCCTCCCCTCCCCTCCCCTCCCCCTTCCCCTCCTCCCCCCTCCTCCCCCCTCCTTCTCCTCCCCCTCCTCCTCCCGGCCGGTCCTGGGCCGGCCGAGTGGTGCTGCCGCGGGTGCCGCCGCCAGACCTCCTTAGCCGCTGCCCCTGCGCCCGCACTGACACCGTCTGTCAGCTCATTTAGACATTGCCGCCTCCGCCACACGCCGGGGTGCCCGCGACGCCCAAAGGTAACGTGCCAACCCTCTCTCCTGTGACGGGCCTGCGGGCTCCCACCGCTGTTAGCAGAGGGCAGAGGCCAGGCTCCTTAAAGACTCTCCTTTTTAGAGACCCTGGAAACGTGGCCGAATAGGACTCCTGTTTGCATTTGTTTCCACTTCCTTTCCGTTTGCCATTTGATGTTTTGTACGAAATGCAGAAAGAAGGCCGCGCTGAGTGACAGGAGTGAGATAGCTGTATTTGTACTCAGTCCTGAAGGGGTGTGCAGCTGTCACGGGGTTTACACCCCCAGGCCCCGTGCCGCCCGCCCAAGCGTGCCTGCCATCTCGAGGCTGGCTTCCGTGGGACGACACCCCACCCAGTGTGCCTGGGTCCTCTCCATCTAAGTAAGAGTCAGGCTGGGAGAGAGGATGTGCCCTCGGAGGAATCACTCCCGGTGAGACCGGACAGTTAGTTATTGGATTACACGTGCAAGGAAACGTCGTCTGACCAGGGACGGGGCTGGAAGTGGGAGGAGAACAGGAGGCCTGGGAGCCTCCGGGGCCGCACGGGGCTGATGGGGGAGGCCCCCAGGGGAGGTGCTGCGGACCGCGGACCACAGGGGCGGCGGGGCCGGGCGCTCCTCTGCGGCTGCTCAGAAAGGACCGGGGTGCAAGCGCGCGCGCTGGGCAGGCTGGGGAGTCGGGGCGGGGGCGGGGAGAAAGGGAGAGGGCGCCAGGTCTAGGAGAGGGGGGCAGCCGGAGCCCCCGGGTGGAACAGGCCCGGGGCAGGCCCTGGGGCTGCACCCGCTCTGCGTGCCCAGGAGTGCTGGGGTTGCTTCTGGCCGGGTGTGCCGGTGGGGCAGGAGAGGGAGGGGTGCGAGGGGTGCGAGGGGGAGGCTGGGGGCTGGGTTGGGCTGGCCCCAGACAGTGACCTGAAGTTGAGTGGAAGCAGGCTTTTTCCATCAAACCCTGCCTGGATACCACACACAGAGACCGAGTGTCAGTTTACTGCCCTGAGCCCGGCTCCTTTTCCCTAAGCTCCACTGTAATTAGACAAAGAAAACCTAAATTAGCTGAACAGGCGTCGACAGCTTCCTCCAGAGCACCCCTGGTACCTACATGGGAATGTGTCCCAAAATGGCTTGATTGTAGCTGCGAGTCAGCTAAGAAAACACGGCCCAAATGAACTCAGTTTACTGCTCATTTCCAATAGAAAAAAGAACCAAGCCGCCCTTTTCCGGATGGGATGTTTTGGTTGAGTTGGGGAAGGGGGTTTGCAGTTGTTTCCACTTCTAAGAATTCCTTTCTGAGTGACTGGTGAGCTTTTTTTTTCTTTTTCATAGGGCCCCATTAATTTCATGGTATGTTTTTCTCTTACCCCTTTTGTCATTTTACAGGGAATAACTTAATTATAAGTGAAGTGGAAGTATTCAATAAATAGAGTGTGTTCACTAAATCAATGCTTTAAATGTCTGAAAAATAATGAAATGCAATAGAAACTGGAGTGAGGAGAACAATATCTGAAAGGAGCTCCCCTGACACAGACTTTGTGTGTGTGTGCGCGCGTGCAAGCAGTGGGAAGAGAACTGGCCCAGCTGAGAAGCAGAGGGACCAGGAAGGCAATCATCTCATTTGGAGATGGGGGTGGTGGGCACTGGATCTGGGGAAAACCCAGCAAGTGGACATACCGCTGGCACTGGACCCTCTCTGATTTTCTGCACCTGGGAATTCTAGGGCCTGGATCTCAGGCCCTAAAAGGTTTTAAGACCCAGAGCGTGAAGAGTAAAAAGCACTGACCCTAAAATCCAGGCAGGGCTGGTAATAACCTTACACACCAGTAACTCCCAGTCTGTTTGAGAATATGATGGAAGCTATGGAGCCTTCCTCCAGAAAAAAAATATTCTCAATTTGCCTGGGATTTTAGGGGGTCCACAGATACTCGTTAAAACCCAAAAACTCTATACATTTTTAGTTTCTACCAGTTTATCTGATTCAGTGATCAAGGGTTTTAAAAATCTCCCTTCCCATCCAAGTGACAGTGGTATCCATTTTACCTAAACCCTCTGAACTCGCAAGAAATGCCCACTTATAGTTTGGGCAGCCTTCCAGAAGGCCAGGCAGGTCCTGGACAGGCAGCAGGCTTTGGAGAGCAGTCTGCAGACCTGGAGCCCCTCTCCACAGGGGTCTTAGTGCTGCCCTGTACTCCAGGACTGTCCGGAGGTCGGTGCCCTTCTTAGTTATCTGAGCAGGAAGGGGCCCTTCTTCAGACCACTTTCTCGGAGACCCCCCTTCTGCCTGTGGAAACTGTTCCCCTGGCAGAGACCCCTCAAGTCTAGAAATTTGTTCCTTGTAGATTTCACAGGCATAAGCCTTTACATCCATATCATGGGACCGCCACGTGGTCTCGGTACCTTCCCCTCTAGGGATAGGGAAACTGAGGCTAAGAAAGGTCAGACGGTTTGCCAACACTCACACGTGGGCAAGTGACAGAGCCGGCCTGCAGCTCAGGGCTGGGGTCTCCATCCACTGCTGCTTCCACTACGGGGCAGCAAAACAAAGTCTCAGAAGTTTGTCTTAATTACTGATTTATACAGATCTCCTGGGTGAGGATACACACGATAACCGATTATGTCAAACTCTCTGTCCCTGGCAGGAATACCTGAATTTCTGCGTGGGAGATGGTTGAGAAGGAAAAAACCTGTGCTTGTCTGTGAAATAGTTTTGCTCGGGAGGCTGCCCTGTCTCGGAGTTCTTCCTGATTGACTTTCACTGTCTTAAAAACAACAAAAGTCTTGACTTCTTTCTTATGGGAAGGAAAGGTATGGTTCCTTAAAATGACTGCAGATCTGGCCAGGCGCTCCTCAGTTAACCAGAAATACTGGGGGGTGCCCCTGTATTTCTCAGAAATACCCTGAGCTGACCCTCGGGTAGACCGTCTCCATCTGGGCCGCGGATTCCTTTCTGCTGCAAACCCCAAGGTCCCGCCCCTGCTCCAGCGCAGGGGAATGTAAACTTCAGGAAGCCTGGGTTTCTCAGATTTTGTCCTGTAATCGGCATTTTATTCTAGGAAATCTCTTCATTATTGCGGTTTACGTTTTATGTTCTTAGCGTGCTTCCCCTGCCGCGTGGGTTTTACACGAAATGGCTTAGACTAAACCAGCTACCCACCGGAGAGACCCACCCTGTTGGCGCCCCTCTGAAGCCTCCCCTCGCGGGCACCTCTGGCCCCGCGGCCGCCCTTCCTTCCCCAGCCCAGCAGAACTCCGACGCAAAGCGTCCACCCTGTCCAGTCTGTGCTTTGGTACAAAGTTAACGTGTGTGTCGAGAGGCCTTTCCAGACAGCGGTGGGCACTGCATGCTGAGGCCTAGGGGGTGAGCCTGTGTGGGGAAGCGCCCCAGAGGCCAAGCTAGAGATGCTTATTTATAACAGAAAATGCGTCCGTGGCCGCGAGGCCAGGAGGAGGCGCCAGGGCGGGCTTGGAGAGGGCACCTGGGCCAGAGCGGTAACGGCGGGAATTTTACACCCTTGTGGACGTCTGCCTTCCTTGGTCCAGAGGCCCCAGACCTCCGGGTTTGAAAGCAGCCACCCAATTCCAAATGTTTATTTAGATAGATTCTTCCGCTCTCCAACGCCTGTGTTCCGGGCAGGGCTCTTTTTATAGCCACCTTCCTGAGAGATCCCCGCGGATGGGCCCCAGATCCCCTGCGCCTGGCGGTGGGCAGACTTGATCACCCTCTTGGCGGGATCGGCGGTGGAGAGGTGAAAAGTGGTCCAGCCTGCCAGAGCCCCTTCCCAGGAGGCTGCACCTCTTCCCACCTCTGCGCTGCCCGGGCTTCAAGGCCCAGCTTCCTACCGCGTTTTTGGGGGTGGTCCCGGGAGCCGGCCTGTCTGCCCGGTTCGGCTCTGCAGTGGACCGGCCTTGGGCCTCGCGGACAGCCTTCTGCGTTTATGTGGGGAAGGCCGGGGCTTGCGAGGAGGGTTTCCATGGCCGGGATGGCCACTCCTAACAGGCAGCTAACAGGGGCGAAGGAAAATTAGGGAAGCCTGTCCCACCCATTCCCAGTCTTGGGAGGAAAAAAAGCGGAACAAGTGTGGGAGGGGTGCCCCTCCGCAGGACCACCGTGAGGCGGCTTGGGTTGCTGGAAGGGAACCCCCGCTGATGACACAGAACCCGTGGAGCCAGGCTGTGTCTTAGGAGTGAGCCCGAAGGCACCGTGAGCTCGAAGTCCCTTCCCCGGCGCCCACCCTGCCGGGCCCCTGCTCTGCAGCCCCCCTTGGGAGGCCCCGTGCCCCGCTTCTGCTTCCCAAGCTCGGGAAGAAGGTGGGTGGCACGCTGGGCAGGCCCGGCTGGCGGGAGCAGAAGGAAGGAGGGTGTCCGCCCAGGGCTGCGGAGGCATCGACCAAACGCTCGCGCTCGGAGGTCGCAAGGCCGCGCCTCGGACGCTCCCCGCCACGACGGAGAGGCCAGACCGGCCGGCTGCGGGTCCGCGGGCCTGGAGGCGCCCTGGGGGTCCCAAACCAGACGAGTCGGGCTTTCTTCTCGCGTCTGGCTCGCCTCCTCCCCTCCTGCCCTACCCCCTCCAATAAATAAATATTCCCCGGGGCAGCGAACCCCGCGGGGCCCGAGCCGCGGTGGATGAACTTCCTGGAGCATCAAAACTCCCCTCCTGTCTCCCCGCTGCGCTCAGGATATGGGGCGCGCTCGCTTCTCTTCAGAAAAGGAAACGTAGCTCTTCCAAAAATATAAATCAGCTCTGACGTCCAAATATTTCTTTTGTCCTCCAGCATCCTCTGCAGGGATAAATAAAACGTGCTCGGCGCCCAGAGCCCGACTCGGGACCTCGGGGCGCCCAGACGCCGCCTTGGAGGAGCTGCCTTTCGGGAGCCTTCCCTCCAACCCATCCCCCATTCCCCCCCCGCCCCCCCCCCCCCCCCCCGTGCCTGGTGGTCGGTCCTTTGCGGAGGCGGCCTGACCCTCTGTCGCCCGGGAAGCCCGCGGGAGGGGGAGGGAGTGCTCGCTGGTGCTGGGACTGAGGGGCCGGGAAAGCACCCGGGGCCGCGCCTAGACAGGCCCCAAGGCCGCCTCTCCAGGCCCACCTTGCTGTCGAGGTTCGCGTCTTCCCAAGGAGGGAGCGGCTGCAGGTTTCCCGTAGCAACCCCAGGGCAGTCTTCTCTTCCAGGTGGGCACAGAGGGCGCTGAGACGGACATCTCTGAGGGCTGCAGCTCCACGGGAGGGAAGGGGCTGCGGCCTGGCTGAGGCTTGGTCCCAGGGGTTCCCAGCCCATCCAGCCTCCAATGGTCTGACCCGAGTCATCTTTATGCGTCCCCCCCATCTCCCTCCTCCAATTTGGGAAAGGTGGACGGACAGTTTTGGGTTGGGGTTCGAAAAGAAATCTCTACCAAGGGAAGGCACATGTAGCAGGGCACCTGAGGAGCTGGCGTAGGAGCCAGAGGAGTCAAAGTAGAGCATCCCAGGGGCCGCTTTTCACCCTGTGCCCTGACGTCCTGGTGTTGGGAGCCCACCAGCCTTTTTGCCGTCACCCCCGCCCCCAATCACCCTGCAGCGCCCCCGCCGTGCAACCTGAAGGGCTTCGGTGGCGGCCGGTCCAGGCGAGGCGTCTCCACCTGCCCGGGACCCCCTCCCCGCCTCCCCCTTGGCCAGGAGGTTCTGGTCCGGGCCTAGGGCTCCAGGCTGCGTGGTGGGGGGCTGTTCTCCAGCCCCCCTCTCTCCAGGGGGGTCTTTATTGATGAGCTGCCTTCAAACCCCCGCCCCAAACGCCCCAGAAGGGTTTAGACGATCCATCACCCGCCACTTCAAGAATGCTTCCTTCCTTTCAAACAATCCTCGCACACCAGACGGGCTGCGATGGGGAGGGGCGCGCACTTGAAAAGGGAACGCTGTATAATCAACGTCCCAGCCATCCCGCAACCTTTCGGAAACAGGGACTCAGGCCAAAAATCCCGCTAGATGATTTACGCGGCCTGGTCGTGCCTCCCTCCACGTGGACTCTGCCCTGTGCTGGCAGCGCAAGGCCAGCGCACACCCGGCTCCAAGGCGCGTCCACCCGAGCGCATCTCTGTGGGTGGTTCGCATTTGAGGGGAAAGCGCTTTTCATCTCGGGGTTCAGGGCAAACGGAGTCTCGGCCTGGCGGGCCACGGTGTCCTTGCTGGTGAGAGGGGTGAGCCGGGAAGGCCAGGCATGGTTTTCTGGAGCCGTCAATGAGTGTCACCCTCCAGCCGTCCAAGAAAGTCCCTGGTGTCTCGGTCCCGGGCTGGCCTCCCCTCCTCCTGGGCGCCCGCGTGGAAAGAGCGGGAGTTCCTCTAGCTTCCGCTGGGTGGCGCCAGGCCCTCGGGAATCGCGGTCCCCGCGGGTCCCTAACCCGCCTCGCGCGCCCGTCCCCGCAGCCCGGCCCCAGGCGGACTGAGTCCTGCAGATATACTCGCTCACCTCGGACTCGGTTGGCCACCTTAGGACACACCCTGATTTCCCGACCCCTCCAGCCCTTAAAATAGAAGGAGGCCAGTCGCATGCCTGGGACCCCTCCACGGAAATGCGCCCTCCTTTGCAAACATGGGTCTTGCTGAAGAAAGTCTGGCTTCGGTGGTTTGGCCCTTCTGGTTTCCCACAGCCAGCAAGGGGCCGGGGCGGCGTCTTTGTTTGCAGCCTGCCTGGAGCTCTGGGAGCCGAGGTCTAGCAGACAGACAGACGGCCGGGCACCCGGACAAGCCCAGCCTCTTGGTTCGGGGAAGTGTTTTCCACTCTGGACCGCTGCGAAGAGGCTGCAAGACCATCTCTTGTCTTCTGGGTCTACAGTGACAGAAAGACAACTTTTTGCCTTTATTATTTCTCATTCCTTTTAACTAAGGAAAGCACCGTACACTTGTCCTGGCAGAGGAAGTCTGCAACATAGAAGGGAACTTTGGGGGTCCTTAGGGGCAGGCTACATACCCAGGTGGGGTAACAGGCAGGGTAGTGGTGGGCTTGGGAGTGGAAAGGCCAGGGCTGCTGGATTTGGAACCAGAGACCAAGATGTCCCCTACTGGCCTTTCCTCTGCGACACCGACTCAAGAGCTGCACTTTATAGGAGATAAGAAGGCATTCTCCATGTAGTCTGACTTTTATTTTAAAACTCCTAAAAATTAATGGTATTCAGGTATACCTTACATACAATAAAATGAAGAGGTTGAGTTTTTGTTCTTTCTGTATTTTTTCTTTGTACTAAAAGTTTCGTAACGCACAGAAGTGGAGGGCTGTATACCCGTCATCTGGATTTAACAGTTATCAAGATTTTGCCACACTTGCTTCATTTATCTCTTCTCTGTCTATTTTCATTTCTTGCTGAAATATTTCAGGGCAAATACAGATGTCGTGTTTTTAAAAGGCACCTTATTACTCCTCCCCACGCCCTCCGGCTCTGGCTCTCTCATACCTAAAATTATATTTTAGTGCCGACAAGCACAGTTCCTTAGGGAAGCTGGAACTAGGGCCGGGACATTGTTTCTGGATGTGTGTTTTATAAGCACAACTCTTTATCCTGCTGCCCACTCCCCCCAGGTGACTTCCAGCCCCAAGTTTCTTGGCTTTTCCCTGCCTGCTGGAGCTGCCAGGAGGTGACGGACGTTCCCTCCATCACTGGGGCTGGGTGTGTGCTTTGGAGCAAGCTGTGGCAGGGGCGCTCGTCTGTGCAGTCACCAGCGTCACTCCCACGCTGCATCCACACGGTCACCAGCTCCTGCGTACAGAATTCATTTTATTGCAAGGTCACACGTGTCCTTGTGATGTGTGTGTGTGTACGTTTATCCTTGTGGACCATACAGTACTTTCCAGTCATTTACCCAGGCAGTGGCCAGCCTGCAAAGACTTTTTCATTTGGTTTGAAAGTGCCTGTGGAGGATTTTGAGCTAGGCTGGGGTGTGGCGGGATCCGGGGGAGGGGGAGAGTGAGCCAGGAAGCCCTGGTTGGCCCCTGTCCCCAACGCCCAGTCGTTACCAGGACTCTGTACAAATATTTCATAAATATTTGTTAGCTGATTTGTCTGACTTTTCCTGCTCCTCCAACCATACACGTTACCTTTGTTCTTAGCGACCCCCAGTGTGGCCGGAGCAGCGATGTGATGCCATAGGTGGCCCTAGATTTGTTTGACAATTGTACCTGCTCCAGGTGACCTTGGGTAAGTCTCTGAGTTTCAATTTCTTCCTTTCTTCCTTCCTTCCTTTCTTTCCTCCTTCCCTTTTTTCTTTCTTTCTTTCTTTCTTTCTTTCTTTCTTTCTCTTTCCTAAAATGGGAATAATAAAAATAATTTTAAAAGGGCCTCCTCCCACAGTGACTATAAAGATGAAATTTTGAAATATACACATTTATACGGTTGTTTTTGGCCCCATCCGACAGAAGCGCTGTGTGAAGGTACTGTGTAAGCCTCGCGCGTCCTTGGGGTCCTTCCTTCCCTGAGCGATCTCTTACATGCACGTTTGGTTGGGTCCTTAATAAGGAAAAGGTGGGTCTTTGTCTACCAGTTTAAGCCCGCCTCTGCGGGCTGGGGTCTCTGCTCTCCGGCGCGTTCCGGCTGTGGCTGGGGTTCTGTATCTTCACCGCCGAGGGCGAATTCTCCCCGGGTGGGGGGATGTTTCCCGGGCACCAGATCACGCGGCTCCTGGAGGGATCCTACACTTTCGCAGCACCCGGGCCGGAGAGCGCCCTCGCAGCACGGTGGGTGGGTGCCTGGGGGCTGACGCGGGGCACTGAGGAGACCAGGGCGCGGTTTGTGTGTGTGTGTGTGTGTGTGTGTGTGTGTGTGTGTGTGTGTGTGTCTGAGCTCCGGCAGAGGAGCTCACTCGATCGAGGAGGGTAGAGCGTCATTTGTCCCCAGGAAAGTGTGCCTCGCAGAAACGCAAAGCGCCCGAGTAATAACGCCAGGCGCGCGGCAGCCCGGGTGTGTGGGACCTGGACTCGCTCACCGGGGGTCGGCGGAAGCTCAGACGGCTGATGTGCATTCCCTCGGGTTCGAGAGCCCACGTAGAAACGGAGAAGTGCAGAAAGAAAACTAACCAGCACGCTGCTGCACGGGCGGCAAGGGTTCCTCGCCGGCCAGGGTCTACGGCAAACCGCCGCCCACGTTTGCTGTTTTACACGGAAATTTTCTCCATTCCGCCCCATTTCCCGTTTGCAAGAGGCGCAGGCTCTGGCCAGTCCTGTGGGAGGCGGCGAGGCGGGCGAAGAACCCTCTCCGTCCAGCCTAACCAAGCGCCCCGGCGGCGGGTGTGAGGGGTCTCTCGCCCCGGTTACGCCGCGCTACCCCGTTAGGCTCTCGCAGCTCTGACTCGGAACATGTAACCTGCAGTTTGAAAAATTAATTTTAAATGTATACTAAGGTCGCAAATGCTATTTTGCCCATTTAATTTTACGTGAGTATCTCCCCCCTCCGCATACAGCTTGCACTTACTAGTTATGCGGCCTTGTGCACTTCAGTTTCGTCAGTTCTAGAACTGGGATGGAATAACAGCTGCCCCACAGGGCTTCGGGGAGGGTTAAACGAGTTCAGACAGTCGAGTGCCTAGAAGAACAGCGCGCCGCACGCAGAGGGCGCGCAGCCGACCTCGGGCCTGGGATGCACGGCGCAGACCCGCTGACCTTGGCCCCGCGTGGCCGCGGGCCCCGCTGCTTTCCCATCGACCTCCCGTCGCGGCCCGCGGAGCCTAGGGACGATTGGGCCCCTGCGCCTGTCCCAGCACCGCCCCAACTCCGGCGCTTCGTTTTAGCTTTCGAGGTACAGACAGAATGAAGAGTTGGAAACGGAGCCAGGAGAAGAGGGACGCAGAGGCCCGCGCGCGACCCGCGGGCGCGAGGCCGGAGCCCGGAGCCCGGCGCGCGGAGCAGGTGCGGCGCGCCCAGCCCCACAATCGATCCGGGGCCGCGGTCGCGTCGGGCTCGAGGGGCATCCCCTGTCCCCGCCTCGGCCGCTCAGGACGGCCAGAGCTCTGGGCGGTGCGCCGCTGCGACCCCAGAGGGGAGGGAGCCTCCTCGGGTGGGAGCCGCACAGCATCGCGGGGCACGGAGGGCGACAAGTGTAGCAGCCCAGCCGGGGATGGTGAGCGGAGACAGCGTTTTCGTTTTCGCGCCTTCCAAGTGTCCCCGTCGGATGCTCGGCCGCGCCTTCTCCGTATCGGACCGTCTTCAGATATTGCCTGGAAAAGGCGGACAGGACAGGGCCGCTCTTTGGCTGTCGGCCTGTGCTCGGGACCAGCGTGGCCTCTCCGGGGGCGCAGCGGCCCGCAGGGCGGCCGGTCCGAGCGCAAAACCTCCGCCTGTCGGCGCTGAGGGTGGCCCGGACGTGGCTGCTCCACTGACCGAGCGGGAGAGGGGAGGGGAAGTGACCTCTTGAACCTCATCAAATGCAAATTCTGTAAGAATTTTTTTTAAGGGAAGAAAAGCGGAAGGACAGGGAAATGGAGAAACGCGCGGTCCACCTGTGGCTTGAATGGCCTTTTTAGAATCCCTGGCCCCTGGGGTGTGCAGGCTTCTCTGCGGTAGACCGACGGCTGGTAACGAACTTTGGGTTTTCCCTCTAGAGGGCGAAGCTCCCAGCTGACTTCTTCCAATATGCGTATTTTACATATACAAACACCTTCGCAGCTTAATAGCCATTTAAATAAATCATGCAGGTAACTTACTCTTAAAACGATCTGGCACAAAATAGCTTTTCTTTCCCGGGGGTCGTTTTCTTCCTTCTTTTCATTACTGGCTTTCACAGCTAAAGTTTCGTCTCCAGGTTGGTGGCTTTGCGGTCTTTTCACACATCACTCTGCTGTCTATTCTATTGTAAGGCTCACATGACTTTCATCATCAACGCAGGCCCAGGATAGATTCAGAACTTTATTTTCCATTGGAGGGATGGTACATTTTTGGAAAAAGCAAATGCCCCTTTGGTTTTATCTAGTGAGTGAGAATGGGGTGGGGTGTCGGCAGCGCGGCAGAAAGAGACCCAGCTGCGCGCAGTTCTGGGCTTTGAAAGAGACGACCCACTGATGGGTCCGAGTCACTTATTCCATCCTCAAGTCTCTGGAGTTAAAATATGCTAAGAATCTGGAAAACAGTGAGTTGTTTCCATTTGTCAACTTTTCATTCAGCAAAAGAAGCTCTGAACGCCCACCGCTCCCTCCACGGAAAGGAAACGCTGTCTGGGACGTGGAAATACAAACCAAACTCCAGAACCCAGGTCTTAGGACGAAATGGTTGTGGGCAGTTAAGCAGGCCCGCTGGGAAGACAGGATTTGGGGTGGAGGCTGGGCGTGACGGGGCCTCTGTGAGCCCATCTGAGTCGGAGGACAGAATGCACTGGGGGGTCTGGGCTAGTGTCGGGGAGGGATGTAGTGGAGGGGCAGGGCTGGCGGATCTCTGTGGAGAGCACTTTCCAGGGAGGCAGGGTCAAGCCTTACTGGTCCTGGTCAGCTGCTGGTCAGGTGGAGGGTGTGTGTTGGCATCCGGCAGAGGGAGTGGGCCCTGCTGAGCCCAGTGAGGACCGAATGTAGTGAACGTCTTTTCCTTTTGTGGTTTCTACCTGTGGAAAACGGCTGTGGATGGAGGGCTCTTAGAAAAGGGCTGAACCTGAAGACATTTCCATTTGTAAGTCAGTTACAAAAAAAGCTTTGCTGTGCGTTTTATGGACGTAGGGATTTAATAGAAAGGAAAGGATGTAGACGCATCTAGCAGGTAAGTATGACTGGGAAGTAAGTGGTTTTTTTTTTTTTTTTTGGTGGGGGGCTTTTATTTTCCAACAGCAGCAAATATAAGTCTGTAGTAATGTGAAAATTATAGGTAATGTGGGGTACCTTGAATTCATTATAATATATTCCTGACCCCGTTCTAACTAGGAAATCGTTTCGAGGCCGCAATTTGATTGATGTCTGGAGTTTGGGTGTCACTACGGTGGAAAGATCAGAGCTGGGCAATGTAGGTAACACCCCTTAGAAATATTTTTCCTGGCCTATGTTATGTGCAGTTTTCTAGTTTTCGTTCACATTTCTGATGAAAGGACATAGGGCACCTTACTTTCATATCTTGAGTTAAAAGTGGAATTTCAGTCGATATGTAATTTCTGTTCCTTCTGATTATGAGAAGCTCATTGGCGTCATCTTCCTGTAAACTGCTTCCTAAAGCTTTAAATACTACTTAAAGGAAAGGTTTAAATTTTGAAAATTTACATGATTTTTAAAGATTCTAAATTTCCCTTTTGCACTGTATTTCCTTGCTATTCAGTTTGTCTTTTCTAGAGAAGGTGAACAACTTAGGTTAATGTCTATTAACCTCCCATTAATCCTTTAGAGCGGGAGAGAGGTAAACACGTCTTCGCCCTTTGAAACTAGGAAAATGGAGTCATTGGAAGATGAAAAGTAAACCCTGAGGTCAAACAGGTTGACACTTTCATTAATAACTGGGAGTTTCAAAAGACAGCAGTACATCGGAGAATGGGAGGAAAATGTGTTTTAAAACCTTTGTGTTATCTAGAGAATCGTCTAGATTTGTTTCTCTGTGCGCCAGGCATCTTGTTCCCCCTTCTACCTACTAGGGACAGCATCTCCATATCCCTGAGGCATCCTGCTTCTTCCACTTGGTGCTGGCCCGGGGCAGCCACACAGCTGGGACCCCCAGGCCCAGGCCTGTCTGTATCACTTGTCCCCTGTGCTTGGCCCCATGCATGCATGGGGTCAGCCTCAGGCACCTGGAGCCCTTCCCTGGGATGCTTAGTAAAGATGATAAATAAGGGTGCCTGCCTGGAACCCCTGTGACCATCTCGTGACTTCCCTGGCTCCTTGTCAGAAGCGCACTCACGATAGAAGAGGATGACCCCAGAGGAGAGCAGAGGAGGGGGTGGGGCCGGCCAGGCCCTAGAGCTCTCATTTCATCCCTCGGTTCCAAAATCATTTTTGAGTGATGCTCTGTGCAAGGCACTTTCGTAGGTGCTGGGGAAACATTCAGGGGAGGACAGTCAAGGTCTCTGCTTTCAAAGCTTAAGTTCGGGGAGATAGACAACCAACAAATGTACCAAACAACCTTTCAGATAGAGAAAAGTGAAGACAGACCACAAGCAAATTAATATAAGGGAACATTTCTGGTGGTAATGAAGGAGAGGAGAAGTGATTTTCCCTCTACCCTTCTAGGTTCTGTGGCTGAAACCCCCCTGCGATAAAAGACAACACGAGAAAAACAAGCACAAGTTTCACAAGCGTCTACATCCTGTGCTGTGTACATGGGAGAGACCCAGGAAGACGGAGTCGCTCCCTGAAACGGCCAAGCCTCCACTTCAACACCATCTTCAGCTAAAAACAGCAGAAAGATGTTGAGGTTTGGAGGAGTCAGTTACGGGGGGTCATCAGGAGAAGCGGGCGAACGCGGAGGAGCTTGTTTCGGAGGTTGAAGTCCCTGCTCTCTCAGGTGACTAGAGCCTCCTGTGATGCTGAGTCCTCGGCGGCTCTCTGGTACAGAGAGGGAGACACTGGCAAATGGAGATTCCCTAATAAATGCAAAGCCCTTCCTGAGGGCGACCTCTGCCAGGTTTTCAGAGCTTCTCCTGTGTCTGCCTTTCCTTAAAGATACTCAGATCAAAATAATCCTTTTGCCACAAGGGCCTTCCGCCCCCTTCGGTATCGGAGGTGATACTATAACAGGGTGATGCAGCTGAGACGTGGACATCGGGTAGGTGGTCGGCCACAGGGAACCTGGGGGTATCGTTGATCTGGGATCTGATGACCCAGAGGAGGCGGCTATGGGAAGGTCGGCAGACGGAGCAGCAGAGACAAAGGCCGTAAGGAGTGATCTCGGGATGTCGCGAGTACCGAGGACCAGGTTGCTCCACTCCAGGGGAGCTGTTGGGGACGAGAGATGCAGCAGTAACAGACAGACGGTCATCAAGCCTGCCTCTGGGCTCCTCTCCTTTTAGGTGCCGTCCCCATGAAGAGCCACCGTCCTGTCGCGGTCACGTGACATCGCCAGGTTTTTACAATATAGCCCAGCAGGTTCCAAAGCTTTTGGCTGTCATCGTCCCCATTTTTCCACGAGGCGCTCACATCCTAGTGGTGTATGTTTGCAGATATGCTGATTTTTTTCTCATTTTGGTCACAGAGGCATGTTACTCCTAAATGCTGTAGGCACTCAAGTCTGGCTGTGGGATTGGTGTGGGTAAGTGGCCGACTGGAGGAGATTCTTATCAAGTTCAGCCCTCTTCCGACTGTGGTAGGCAACGCGCGCAGGTCTGGAGCTCAGGATGCTCGGGGAGGAGTGGGGGAGTGCCGCTCTGACTGAAAGGATGAAGGTGACAGTCATGACGCCAAGATGAGAGTCGAGTGCAGGGTTTCCAGAAAGCTGAAGGGGGAGTTTGCTTGTGGTCGTTAAGTAGATGAAAGATTCATACTTTGAAAATCAAAAGTGGTCTGTCGAGTGTTTAACCTATAGTGAATACAAACCACCAAAGGAACAGCACATCAGTCTGAATTCTTATTGAGAAGCAACAGCACCCACTCTGGCTGCTTTCAGCAGAAAATGCATTTATTAAAGGACACGTAAAGGCTCTCTGGCTTGGGAGGGCTGAAGAGTCCGTTCTGGAGGCTGCATCACCAGAATGACGTTGAACTCCACCCCAAAACAGGTGTGGAAGGACCCCCGTAGTTGCTGCCACCGCCCGCGCCGCTAACACTGACTGCTGGACATCAGGGTCTCCTCGACTAGTTCACGCCCCTGAAGTCACCTGGCCAGGAGGGAGTTTCTCCACTCCAGGCCTGCTGCCTGCTTCCTTGCAGTGTGCTCTGTCTCAGAGGGGGTCTCACGTGGGAGGGCCTGATTGGCAGAGTGTAAATCTCAGGTGTGAACCCAGTACAGGGAGGCTGGGAAGGCAAGTTTCTGGCTGCCACCTTGGGAGACAGAACTCATTATGGAGGAAATTCAAAAGACATGGGGTCGGCGGGTACATGGCAAATACTTTCTGCATTCAGGAAGGAAGGGAATCCTGAGAATCGTGGCAGAAATCAATAAGATGGGCGACCTACCTCAGCAACATTGAGATAATTTACAGACCAAAGACGTTTCTTGGAAAAGAATAATAAGATAGACACACCTCTGATGAGACTTAGAAAAACATTGATGTTACACATGCACAGTCTTACACATGCACACATACGCACACGTCAGGAAGTATGTAAGGTAGAGTATTTACAATTTGTAAACGAATAATTCTTCATCAGCTCCAGATTCAAAGTCCCGAGAGAGGTGATCATTGGACAGATCGGACTCAGATGCCTGCCCTGGGCATGTGGGGAGAAGAGAGGTTCAGGCCCCCGATTTCTGGGTTGGCAGGTGCTTCCTCCCAACAGGATTATGCACAATAGGAAACACCCCAGGGGGCAGCCAACAAATGACAAATGTGCAGCCCCTGTACTGTGAGTTATTTCATTAGTTCCCTATTGATGGACGTTGATATTCTTTACGAAATTTCATTACTGTAAAGAAGCCTCAACAAACATCTTTGTCAAAATTTTTACCCTAGAAGTGAAATTACTAAATCAAAATATATGAATAATTTTATGGCTTTTGAGTAAACTGTCAAATTACTGTCTCTAAGAGGCAACACTTTACAGCCTCACCAGCTGTGATAAAAGAGGATGCACCTCACTTCATCTTTCCTAGTTTTGACTATTTCATAATGGAGGTGATATCTCATGGATGTTTTAATTGGAATTTTTAATTATACCTGAGGGTAGGCAACTTTACATGCATTACAGGTCTAATATGTACAATATTTTGTAAGAGAGATGTCATGATCTTTGTTTTACAGATGAGAAAACTGAAGGTCAAGGAAGATGAAGGAACATCCCCTCAGTCCCTCAGTCAGTCCAGGATGTGGGATTCAAACCTAAGGTATTTTACTCTAAAGCCCTTATTCTTAACTACTGTTTTATTTCAGAGAAATGGATGTATTTGACTAAATATACAAATTAAAGTATATGAAGACTAGAATGAAATGTAGTCAGAGTTTCCCAAAGGGTGTTCCAAGGAACACATGACTTCTCAAATTCTCAGAGGGAAAAAACAATTCGATATTTAAAACTTTGGGAAATGCTGGATAATGTGTCCCTTCTTGGAGACTCATAGCAAATGTCAGGATTTTTAAGGCATTGAGAAGTCTTGCACCAAAGAAACTGTTTAACATTTCAGGGAAGTAGCGTTCCAAGGAACATGTTTGGGAGATGCTGCCAAACATGGTGCCTCGTATTTCTGTGTCATGTTTTATTACGTTGGCTACAACATCTAGACAATGGTAAATGATATTGGAGGGAGTGGCTATTTTATTCCCTATCCGCCCCCCACACACTGATTTAATGAGAATGTTTGTAGAATTTCATCACTAAGTATTGTGTTGGCCATGAGTTTAAGAGAGATATAGTCTTTATTACCTTCTCTTCCGGCGTATAGAACCAGAAATGGATGTTGAATATGAATGAATCAGCTTCTCACACAAAGGGGGGAAATTCAGTGTGTATTCATCAAGTTGACAGTGTGTTCGATGGACAGGGCACCCTTCCCCGTGTTCCTGAGTGACACAGCTCCTGCCCTGGGCTGGGGGAAGGCACATACATTTTCTCCCAGAGGCAGCACGTGGCTTTCTCACCTTTACCGTGGGCTGGAGAAGGGGGAGTGCACCTAACTTGCTTAGGCAGCAGATGTTTTCTGAGTACCTCCTGTGGGTCAGGCTCAGTTGGCTCTGTGTCTCTAAGCACAGCATTTAGCCTGTGCGGGGAGGGGGCACATAAATACAGTCCACGTCAGGTGAGGTGTGAAGAGTTGGCTTTGATGTTGGCTGTCTGCACCCCACGCCAGCGGGACCTAAGATGTGGGGGGGGGTTCTTCTCAGGCCCCCTCCCCCTCTTCCCCTCCTCGCCCCCCGCCTTCTCACCTTGGCTGCCGGCAGTGGGACATGACAAGCATGTTTTCCCCAGAGATACACAGGCTGACCCAGTCCTGGCTCAGATGTGGCATAAATATTGAGAATGGAATCAGGGCAGGAAGCTTTCGACCGCTTAGGACACAGGACTTTGCTTTTGGCTGGAGAGGACTTGGAGACGGACTCGGAGTCCTTGGGGCACTGGCGAGTGAGTGATTGCATTTCGGTTTGGGAACCATTTTTTTCACCCATAATCTCCCCATCTTCCAGCTTATGGGGTAGTAAATAGCCCCTGTGTGCAAAATGAACGCTGACATCATAGGTCTGGGCACTTAAAACAGCGTTTCACCAGCACTTTTATTAGCAACGTGCCCTGAGGCTGCACAGCCAGCCCTTCCCAGCCCCCTTATTCTGTTATGAACCGCACTGTCTCAATGAGGCCACTTTTTCAGGGTCCAAGTCATTTCCTGCATCCTCCCGCCGCCAGGACTGTTGGGATGAGATGCAGTCCGGTTACACAGTACCGGATGCAGACACACGTCTTCCATCTTGGCTGTGGGTACAAAGCGGTTGTCAAGAAATGCCGTGTAATCCTGACCTAAGAGGGTGACAGTTCATCAGGTCTGTGACAAACCGAGGTGACTTCCATCTTTCTGTCTGCTATTTGTCCCCAACGTGGGACCTGTGAAATTCTGGAGATTTTGAGTGAGGGAAGAGAATGTAAGTTGAAAGCTAGGTGAAGGAGGAAGGGCTGGGAGTTAGGGAAGAAATATTAATGCTCAGTCTTCATGGGTCTTTTTTTTTTGGGTGAGTTTTCGAAGAGACTAGGACTGAAAACTGAGAATTTTCCTGTGAGTGGAGGAACCCTCGTTTCAGAACTGACGGTAGTGAAAGCGCAGAGGGCGTTGAAGTGATCAGGTTTTCTGCCATCAGCGTTGCTTTCCCGTCCCTGGTCGCTCGGTGCATGACGAAGAGTTGGAATGATGGGCTGGAGTTCGTAACAGTGAGTCTTCTTAGTATCTATGAAGTATTGATCACACAATGTCCAACGAGTGCATAGAAACCACTTAGGATATCAGTATATTTGGTTTACTGCAGAGTCAGCATAAATTCTCCTTGCTTCTCCTTCCTGAGGGGTAGCTCTTCTCATTTCAAATGTTACCTGTAAAGTCTCTGCTTTGCAATTCCTAGATTATAAAGTGGTCTGTTGTCTTTCTTTTAAGATAGAAAATGTATGCTCAAGGATCCATCCTTAAGGAGGCTGTCAGACAATGCCTTTGTGATGTGCGGATGCAGGGAGGCTGGTTCAAGACCCCTTTCCCAGAGTCTGGGTGGGGGCAATGGCCCCTGAGACCCGGGTCCCCCCGCGCTGGGCTGCCGAGCGAGGTCGTGGCCGCCATGTCATTCCTCCAGAGGCCGGGGCCTGGTGAGGGGTGGAGGGTCACACACAAGGGGCAGCGGGGCCGGAGCCCTCCAGCTCTGTCCTGCCTGGTTTGCCGGCTGAAGGCTCAGCCAGGGCTGGTTCGTGCAGCACCGCTCTGTTCTCTCGACCTCATTTTTACTGCAAATTCTTCTTGTGCAGAAAACTTCCCTTCCACATTCTTGTGCTTTCCCGTTTAGATTTGGAGAGAACGCTGATTCTTCAAGGCTGTCATTCCAAGGCCCAGAGCGGCTCGCCTCACTTTGTTTGTAATACCTTGATGAAAGTTTGCTAAATTCCTTATTTTTAAAAGAATTTCCTTTGTCCTGGGGACAAAGAGGAAAAAAAATCCAAACAAACAAAAAAATCAAAGGTTTCCTGCTTTTCTAGGTTTATCACCATTTGAACGTGAAAATAAGATTTTCAAATCCTTTTTGCTTTGAATGAAATTCAGATGTAAGGTCCCCTGGCCGCTGGCCTGTCCCTGAAGCAGGGGGAGGGCTGGAGGAGAACTCCAGAGCCTGTGAATTGCCTTCCCCTCCTTTGCCTGCCTCTGAGTCTCCGGGTGGCTCGGTGGCTCCTATGAGGTTGCGCTGTCCTCTTTAAGAATGTGTCTCCCTGTGCCATGCGGCTGCTTCCCACTAGCTATCTATTTTACGTTTGGTAGTGTATATACGTCCATGCCTCTCTCTCGCTTTGTCACAGCTCACCCTTGCCCCTCCCCATATCCACAAGTCCATTCTCTAGTAGGTCTGTGTCTTTATTCCCATCTTACCCCTAGGTTCTTCATGACCTTTTTTTTTTTTTTTTAGATTCCATATATATGTGTTAGCATACGGTATTTGTTTTTCTCTTTCTGACTTACTTCACTTTGTATGACAGACTCTAGGTCCATCCACCTCACTACAAATAACTCAATTTCATTTCTTTTTATGGCTGAGTAATATTCCACTGTATATATGTGCCACATCGTCTTTATCCATTCATCCGTTGATGGACACTTAGGTTGCTTCCATGTCCTGGCTATTGTAAATAGAACTTCAATGCACAGGGAGATCAGCTCGGTGCTTTGTGGCCACCTAGAGGGCTGGGATACGGAGGGTGGGATAGGGAGGGTGGGAGGGAGGGAGACGCAAGAGGGAAGAGATATGGGAACATATGTATATGTATAACAGATTCACTTTGTTATAAAGCAGAAACTAGCACACCATTGTAAAGCAATTATACTCCAATAAAAATGTTAAAAAAAAAAAAAGGAATGTGTCTCAGGTTTCCTGGTGTCATTTCTTACGGAGGGCCACTTAGCAGACGATTACGATGGGGCCTCCGAGGTGAAATTTAACTCCTGCTCTCCGCGTGCTGGGGCCCGGGGGGGCGCTCCCTGAGTCCTGGGAAAACTACCTCAACACGGCTCTGGACCCAGGGCAGACCCACGAAGGCAGGGACCCGAAATCTCCGAGAATTCATTGACTTGGTTCCTGAAATGGGGAAGTATTTTATTTTTACAAGTTTCTTTTCCCTTGTCCTTGTTTCAAGTGAAATCTTTTTTCAGGTTTCATTGTTGTGGACTAGGTTATCTGCAGGTCAGTGGGACCCCAGGTTGATTGCATTTCCTAAAATTGTGCTTTTCGCTGAATGTGGCACAAGAGATTGTTTGCGGCCGGCTCTGTGGAACAGGATGGCCCATGGAAGCAGTCACGAAGGTGTTCTTTCTGTTTCTGCTGCTCCCCGTGGGGGCATTTTAGGGATCTCTGGTGCTTGAGCGGCCTAAAATCAGCAGAGAAAAATCCTGGACTTCTGAAGCATCCGGCCAATTTTGTGGAGTTCAGAACAGCTTTGTTTTTCAAGACCTTTTTTCCATGACTTTCGAGAAGCTGGCTGCATCTTGCGGCACTTTTCCTTTGGATGAATCATTTTCCAGATCCAGTGTGCGATGACTTGCAGCCAGAGACGCAGCCTCCTAACTCCAGATGCAGGTCCAGATGTCTGCAAGTTCACGGAAGGGAAGATACAAATGTCCTGGCTTTGCCATGTGCCCTGGGAAGCATCCTTTTTTTTCTCTTTAGAGAGAGGGAGAGAGGGGAAAACCCACCAGATTTGCTTCACTTCTTGCTTTAAACACTTATGCTTTAGAGTTCATTTACATATGAAATTGAATCATGTGATAGTACATGTGGGGAAATTTTGCCTGAAACCCATTTTCCTTTAATCCGCAGATGCTGTGGATCGTGAAATGCTGGCACTTGTCGGGGTGGCAGGCTTTCCCGGAAGGCACAGTGTAAACTACACGCTACTCAGTGAGCAGCTTAATAAACGGGTCCTCAACCTCTTTCTGAAAAGGATACCATGGAAGTTTATTTAGTTCCCTTATCTTTAAAATAGCGTAAAGACACTCAATAAATCCATAGAATCATTGTGGCATCACTGAGAATCCTTTGGGGTACTTTGCATGGGAATAACTGATCGTTTGTTAATATGAAATTATAGAATCGAGCCACTTCAAAATAGGATTTTTGTCTGTTTTATTACTTTTCGTCTTTGTGTTGCTGGTGTACCTACCTGTGGCTATTTGTAAAACTTTCATATTTTCAACAAATACATATTTAACCCTTGTCGCGGGCCGGGAACCTTTCTACGCGCCGCGGAGTCAGAGGTGCACGAGGTGGACCTGGCTGCCTCTGGCACACGTGGAAATTAAGGGAGCGCAAGGGGGTAACAGGAGCAACAGTGTTCTGGCCTGAATCGTGTCTGGGCCCTAACACCTTGATCCTGGATGTCCAGCCTCCAAACCGTGAGGGACTAAATGTCTGTGCTTTAAGTGCAGCCCGAGCAGACCAACATAGAAAACGCGCTCATGAAACAGAAAGGCAGATTGCGCGTCAGGACGGTGCGCCGCATGTCAACTCATCTTGGGTGGGCTAACACAGTGCTGTGCCCAGGCATGAGCGAAGAAGGCCTCATCCTGCCCGCGGGGCCGGCCTGCCGCGGGGACACATGGTGAGCGCGTGGCCTCACTAGCACTCTCTCTGCAGAACGTCTGAGGCCCTGGAGCCCCGCCCGCGGGCAGGAGAGAGGGTGCTGCGTGGTGTCAGCTCTGAGGAAGATCACCCTCAACGCCGAGGGGTCTGTTGCGAGCGCGGGGAGGAGACGAGCCCCGTATGCTGGCCTCTGTTCGCACGGCCCCGTTATCGGGAAGAAGCCTGTTCTCTCAATCTCATTTTTGTCTCTGGTAAGTGGAGAAATGTGGTTTGCATCACTCAGAGCCTTGGGAATGTCTTACGGGATATTTCTGGAATGGGCAAAGTTCAGCACAGGCTGGAGCCAAAACGTCCCCACGACTGAGTCAGTCTAGTCCGAATGTTTACGACCGTCTCGAGAATGGTCTGCATATGTGCGAAGCTGGCGCTGCGGTTGATCACATCCCTGGGAACCGAGGAAACGCCGCAGGAAAGCAAGAACGGCGCGCGGGCTGCCCGCGGGTGTCTTTTCTCTTTCGGAGCTTGCGGCTGCGGGAGGAGGCCAGCTGCACGTGAGTGTCTACGAGGCTTTTCCCCTCAAAGGAGCAAGCCTCCTCAGCCTGGTTGGAAGCCCCAAAGGCCGCAGGGAAGCCCAGGTGACCTGCGGCATGATCTTCTTTCTTCTTTGCCCTGGACTCCACCTTCAGGGCCGGTTCAGTCCAGCATCTCTGAAGTTTTTGACGGGAGTCACCTACAACAGGCTTCTCAAAACGTGGTCTGTGGGCCCCTGGGGTCTCTGGGACCCTTTCAGAGGTTTCGAGGTCAAAACCTCTTTCCTAATAATACTAAATACTCTTCTCCCCTCCCTCTCCCACAAGCGTGCAGTAGGGTTTTCCAGAGGCTGTGGAATGTGAGCTCACTATTCTCGTGTTCTCTAGAATGTTCTAAATAAGTAGGGTTAAGTTGTACGTATGTGCATTTTCAGAGATTAACAGCTTTCAATACTTCTCTGTTCTTACTAGTTATCTTCCTTTATACCTACTCTAATTTCCATAAATTTATTTTGGAAAATCTCAAATTCCCTTGGCTATCATTAAAATTACTTATGTTGAGAAATACTAAGAACATCTCCCCTAGAAGCAGGAATTAGAGATATCTTTTGTAATTTCTAGTATTCAGCATTTTACAAGATATACTAATGAAAAAGAAAGTAGAATTATTTTTTTACAAATGAAATGCTTACATACATAGAAAATCCAAGAGAATTTTTTTTACAAATGAAATGCTTCTGCACATAGAAAATATAAGAGACTCAATACCAAGCCGGTTAACAGGACTTTTAGTATAAAAATAAGGTGAAAATTTTATTCACAGCAACAAACATCATAATACACCAAAGGATAAGCAAAATCAAAATAACCTATATTTTTTAAATATCATAATATTTGATCAAAGAACAGAATGTAAAACCTGATTAATAAGGCAATAATAAATACATAAATAAAGAAAACAATAATTCTTCCCAAATTAATACATAAATTTAATGCAATTTTGAACAAAATCCCATTAGCTTTTTTTAGCTAGACAAAATGTGTCTAACCTTTGTATGGAAAAGTAAAGGCATGAGGTCTGACAAGACATTTTTGATAATGAAGATTAGTGACCAGGGGTATATACTTATATATTATTAGAATTTACCCGTGAAGCTACAGAGAGGTATGAGCACGGGATGGACAAATACATTAGTAGAACAAATGCAAACATTGAGAAACAATCCACGTGTATGAAAGAACTTCATTTAAGATAAAGTTGGCACGTTATTTCATTGGTGGAGAAAGAATTATTCAATAAATAGTGCTGGAAAAATTGTCTATTCATGTGGAAGAAAAAAAAATCATACATAACACCATAAATAATCATCCACTTCAGACAGTTTAAATATATAAATCTAAAAGTGAAATAAAATACTAGAAGAAATATTAGAGAAGAGTTTTGTAATATTGTGATAAAGATGACCACCCAGACTGTGTAGGAAATGCATAGCTCAGACTCGATTATATAAATATTAAAAAGCTTTATTTTTAAAGGGGAAAAACCCCAAAGCCAAAGATAATAATATTAATTATAATGGGGAAAATTCTATGTTATTAAGAAAAAGGTAACCTAGTTTTTTAAATGAACAAACTATATAAATAAGGAGATCACTGAAGAGAAAATATGAAAAGCTATATATAAAAAAATGTTCAATGTCACTAATAGTCAGGGAACAATAACATAACATTTGGGAAAATAAGAAAGAAAAGTAATTTCAAGTTTCTTATGCAGAAATACAAAAAAGTAACTATACCTTTTCATCTTGTTTTTGTTAATATTTCAACTTTATGGAAAAACATTTCTAAATTTTATAGTTGTGTCTGAAACTATTACTATTTTAGAATTTAATATCTTATTCTAAAATAAAATGAAATTTATTTATAATATATTTTGTTGTGGTGCAGTGGTTAAGAATCCACCTGCCAATGCAGGGGACATGGGTTCCAGCCCTGGTCTGGGAAGATCCCACATGCCGTGGAGCAACTAAGCCCGTGTGCCGCAACTACTGAGCCTGCGCTCTAGAGCCCGCTTGCCACAACTGCTGAAGCCTGTGCACCTACAGCCCGTGCTCGGCAGCAAGAGAAGCTACCTCAATGAGAAGCCCGCGCACCGCAATGAAGAGTAGCCCCCGCTCGCCACAACTAGAGAAAGCCCGCGCTCAGCAAGAGAAGACCCAACGCGGCCAAAAATAAATAAAAAATAAATAAATTAAAAATATATATATATATATTTTGTTATATTTAAGGATGACTCAGTGGCTTTAAAATGGGAGATTAGAAGGCTTGCTTTCTCAGTGCACAACTGCACTGTCTGCGTAGAAAGATGCTGCAAAGGATAAATGCATGCATCAGGGCCTTCTCTTAAGAAAGAAGTCTAATTCAAAGAAACTGGTTGAAACTGCAAGTAAGAAATGGAAATATGACGAAAGCTATTTCCCCCTCAGCTCTATAGATTAAGAACGTACCTTGTGTTTAATGCAACAGAAACAAATTATATTAAGGTGCCAGTTAAACCGAGCCATCACTTTTGGGCCTGTCATTCAGAGTTTAAAGGAAAAGGCATAGAACATTTTAAGCATAGACTTGATGAGTTCTTTTAAAAACCAAAAATTGCTTGATAAAGCTTGTCGAACGAGAAATGAAAAAGCCACAGAAACATCTTCCGGAGTAGGCAACGGTCTTGCTGGCGACTGGCTCACAACAGCACAGAGAAGAGGCAAGCCAGGCGCTGACATTGCTGGATGTCTGCTGGCTGACGAGTCAGGTCAGGAGTCGTGGTACGGCTGCTTTCTGACACCACTGTCACCTGTCGTGTTGAAGCCGTATCTGCAAACAGGAAGATCTTGTCTGCAAACGTGTACTTTCAGCTTAAAAAGGATGCCTGACTTACCGTTTTGCTTGTCTTCATCTGGGATTCTATCAATGATCATGGAAGGAGGCTTCCTTCAAGTGAGTGCTGGGTAACAAGCACACATGGGGTGAAATATTCCGAGGGATGAACACCTTTTCTGAACCTTGTGGTTTGCTCTGGAACAACTGTGCTGACGTTCGCACTGCTGGTGTCTCACCACAACTGAAGACACAGGGACGAGGAGCTGTCCCGTGCCAGAGTCACCAGGTCTCCACTGCCACACTCACGGGGGGAAACGCCACCTTTCCTTAAGAATGTCTAGAAGAAGTAAAATTGCTTGTTAAGATCCCAGGGGCCTCTGAGGCACTGTTCGTCTTCTCCATTATTTTTCTTTCTGTTTCTCGTGCTGGATGGCATCTATGAATCTGTCTTACCAAGTTCCGATTTCTTTCTTCTACCTGCTCAGATCTTACGTTGAGCTCATCTAGTGAATTTTCACTTCAGTTTTTGTAATTTTTTTTCTAGATTTGCCATTTGGTCTTTAAAAAAACGATTTCTTTGTATTGCTGTTCTCTATTTGGTGAAACATCATCCTCATACTTTCCTTTAGTTGTTTAGATATGGTTTCCTTTAGCTCTTTGGACATATTTAAAATTACTGACGCAAAGCCTTTGTCTAACCTGTGTGTGGACCATGATTTCTTGTTTTTTGCATGTCTTGTAATTTATTTGGAAAACTGCATGTTTTAAATAATATAATGTGGCAACTCTATAAATCAAATTCTCCCTCCCACCCAGGGTTTGTTGTTGTTACTGTTTGTTGTTGCTTTTGTTGTTGTTTGTTTGTTTAGTGGCTTTTTTTAAAAAAACAGAACTAATTCTGTAAAGTCTGTATTCTTTGTCATGTGTGGTCACCAAAGTCTCTGCTCAGTTAGCTCAGTGGTCAGCTCATGACTGGACAATTTCCTCCAATGTCTGGAACCAGTAAATCTTCCAGTTTTTGCCAAGGTCTTTTTGTGTGTGTTGGGCCGTGCCTCAGCACGCGGCAGGGCAGATGGCGTCTCTGCCTTAGCCATCGCTTGCTGTGCACAGAGCCTCAAGGTCAGCCAGAGGTGAGAGATTAGAACCCTCTCAGGTCTTTCCTGGGATGTGAGAGCCATGCACACGCCTGTGGCCTCGTAGAATCCCAGGAATATGTCAGAGCTTCTCAAGGCCCTCTCTGGACATCTCATCCCTCAGCTTTTCCTTTTAAGTTTTTTGGTTAGCCTAATTTTTGCCGCTGTTTCAGGCAGTCATGGTGTTACACAACTGCTACTGATTTGTTTTTCACAAACACCCCTGGGGGAAACATTGTTTGCACTTTATTTGAGTCGGGCCATTTGATAAAGTGGGGTCTTTCATAGAACCACCTAGAAGCCATATAATGAGAATTCACTGGGGAAGGGGCCTTGAGGAAGTTCCAACTCGTCCTTCCCCTTTGGCGGCTGCCAGGCTCCTGGTTTTCAGTGGGATTTCAGGCTGTGGGTTTTCCAGGCTCCAAGGAGAGAGGGAGGAGGAGAGATGGCAATAGGGGAGTTACAAGGCCACAAAGCCCTCTCTGTTCCGAGGTTCAGCTGTTTTACCTGAATAAAAGATCCTCGGGTTATTGCAAGCCTTGGTTAATTTCCAGAGGTCAGAGAAAGTTGATGACGACCGTTTTTGCCAGGGCTTTTGTTGCTTTTATGGAGGAGGGGATTTCTGGAGGTCATTCCTCTGCCATTCACAATGATGTCTACACTGTTTTAACAGCAAAAACCTGAAAACAACCTGACGGTCCAACAGCAAGAGAGTTTACTATGCCCTGGAACGTCTGTATCATGGGATATTGGAAAAAGACTCAAAAGAATGAGTTATGTCTCTTGAGCTGGAGGGGTGTCATGATGTTTTAAATTAGAAAAGTTGGAGAGAGAGAGAATGAGTTCATGTGTGTGTGCACGTACGTAAGGATAATAGTGGGACGTCAAGATTGACTGCGGTGACATTTGGAGAGTAAACGGAAGGGCGTGTGTGATAGCTTATCAGCTGTTTATTATCTTCGCATTCTTTCAGAGATTGTGAGAAGCACGTGTTACGTTTGTCATTTCTGGAGATAACGTGAGCTCAAGCAATATTTATGAGGACAAAGCTGTACGTTATTGTACGAGCCTGAAGGGTCTTACGTGTACCGTTTTCTCTTTTTTCTCCGCTTTCTATATCCATGTCAATACATTTCCAGAGTCGTAGCACAGATAAGCTTGTGTCATTCTTGTTCATGTACATCAGAAGACCGCACAGTTCAAAAAATTAAGTACTGCACTGACTCCCCACGTTCGGTTTCTAGCCTTGAGTGATGAGCAGTTCAGCTCATGACAGCATTCCCAGCTGTGCCTCTGGTGAAGCAGAGTGACCCTCCGAAGACAGCTGGCAGGGCCCCCGCAGCCCCCTGCCGCCTGCCCCCCACTTAGCACGTTCAGGATGAAAGGAGGGAGCTGTGTGGGCAGGCGTGGCCCATCTTGCAGAGGAGGTCTCCTTGGAGTCTCACAGTACATCTTGTCGTCCTGTGTTCTCGGTCCTCAAGTGACCACTCCAGAATCCTTAGTCACCAAGACCTCTGAGAGCTGCTCTTGACTCTCGAGAGGAGGTTGCAGGGGATGCCCAATGTCCTCCACTGCCGCGCCCCCCCACGGGGCCCCTCCCACCGGCTGACACCAGGTTCAAGGAGCCCCGGGAGGGAGGGCGCTGGAGGCTGGGGACCCTCCACTCTCCCGACACCCGCGACGGTCAGCAGAGCAGGGCCTCCCCGACTTGGCTGGGCTCCGCGGCATCCCCTCCACCCGCTTGTTACCCCGCAGGGTTTGGGCACGAGCCCGCGCAGCGCTCGCCCTCCAGGCGCCACCGCAGCCTCCGTGGCCCCGTCCACGCGTAACTCTCTAACGCTGCTTCTCTTGTCACTTTCTCCTGTCTCTTTTCCTTCCACGTCACACATCTCCTTTCTTTGAGTCACAGCAGATTTACTGTGTGAACGGTGCTACATTTGGACCGTGACGCGGTCTTGTGTTGCCCAGAACTCGCACCTCATCGCAACACCGCTGTGACCCTGTGGAGGTCAGGGGGAGCCGTGGGCTGGGGCTGGGCGGCTGCCACCCTGCTGAGCACAGGATGGAGCACAGACCCCACTCCCACCAGCGCTGCTCTGGAGAAGCTCAGGACGGTGTCGCAGACGTGGGGTCTGCAATGGAGATGCCGGTGGTCCAGGACGCCCACTCACCTGGAGGGCCCAGAGCACGACACACCTGCCCACTGGCCATCTCCAGATGTGGCAGGGTGCTGGCGTCTCGGCCAGACAGGGCAGCGTCTGAGCCCCAGCTGAGTGGGTTTTCCTCGTGAAGTGTGCCCCCCACGGCAGTGATCCCGTCCCGTAGAGTGTCGAGGGCACCCAGGTACACACTCCTTCTGAGCACGGCTGCCCCTGGGGTTAATAACAATAGTGTAAAAATTGATTCTAAGCTTGGGGCTCTCACAAACGGGTGGTTCCCTCAGGTGCCCCTGATGCGTTTCTCACGTTTGATTTCCTGTTGGGGATTTTGTTCTAAAGGCGTTAAAGGGCCGTGTAGGGGGTGGGTGGGTGGGTGGAGGGTGGCCAGAGCGAGCTCAGGGCGGGGAGTCAGCTCCCCCGTCTCAGGACGCAGTGGATGGTCTAGGGTGTTGGTGCGACCTCCACGTTCCCTGAAGGTCCCACTTTGGAGCTCCCTGTGGGGCCAGGACGAGCCCTCGCAGACACTCGCGTTACTTCTGCAAACACGCTGAGCTCACAGCATTTGCTGAAATCTTGTGCACCTCCTTTACGGAGCCTCTTGGCTTCACGTGAGGGCTGGTGGTTAGCGATTGCTCCTTGGTGTCGCTGGTGATAAGAGAATCCTTTAAAGGTCGTGTCTGGGTGGTGCAGGTCTCAGCAGAGCAAGGACGTGCTGCTGGTGGGACGGGGAGCTGGGACTGGACAGCAGGACGGCTGCCCCTCCACCACCCCCTGTTCCCCAGGGTCCTGTCTGCCCATCAGCCGTCACAGGGATTTGCAGACTCAGAGACTTGGGAGCTTGCCCACTTACTTGCACTCTCGGGGGACTAGCTCTGGGTCCTGGGGGGGAAGCTTGCCCACAGTGTGGTGTCCCGTGGCTTCACAGCCACAGGCTGCACTCCAGGCCTGCACTGAAGGGCCGTCCCAGGCAGCATGGGGTCATGGTAACACACAGGCTTTGGAACCATAGGGCAAAGTTGGTGCAAAATCGGTCTCTAAGGCAGCACGCAAGGCCTTGGAAAAGTTATCTAGCCATCCTATGCACAGTCCCCTTATATGTAAAAGGGAGGGAAGGGTAGTGGTGAGTCTAAGGTTATCAGGCCATTAAATGACATAATACACGTGAGAGCTCAGGCCTGTGCTGACACACAATGCCCCCCGGATCATACCGGGCAGGGCTGTTAGTGGACACAAGCGCAGGACAGGGTGGAGATGAATTCTCAGAAACCCACCACTGCTATTAGAACAACAGAGGCAATACCGTCGATGGACATGTTTTGTTCTCTTAGGTACCGAAGACGGCAAATTTGGGCTCCTGCGAATAAACGGCTTCCCCGATTTTGCAGAAAGGTTCACTCACGAAGCTGCAAGTACTGAGATAATGGAGCCGCAAATTAAAGTCTCCGTTTAAAAAGTGACAACTGTATGTGGGGAAGAAAGCCCAAACCAACTCTCTAGTTCCAAACCACCTGCTTCCATAGAAAGGGATGTAGGGTTGTCGACCAGACTTCTCTTAAACTGAAAAGTTAAGAAATGTCCACGGTAAGAAAATGCTAAAAGTTCAAAATGTGTGGAGAGCCTTCCTGGTTCAGTCGACTGATCCTCCTGCCTTGAAGTAACTACATTGTCAGTTTTTGCGTTTTCCTCTAGGAATAATCTGTGTGTGAGCAAAGTTAGGCCAGATATTCACTTATCTCTTCATCATTTTTAATTTTTAATTGTGGTAAGGTACACATAGGATAAAATTTACCATCTTAATCATTTTTATGTACACAGACTAGTAGTGCTAAGTGTATTTTCACTGTTGAGCACCCAATCTCCAGAATTTTTCTGTCTTGCAAAACGGGAACTCTGTCCCTATTAAACAATAATGTCCCGTTCCCGCTCCCCCAGCCCCTGGCACCCACCCTCCTAATTTCTGTTTCTGTGAGTTTGATGACTCCAGAGACCTCGTGTAAGTGGAGTCACACAGCATCTGTCTTGTGGCTGGCTTATGTCACTGAGCATCATGTCCTCAAGGCTCCTCCACGTTGTGGCAGGTGTGAGAATGTCCTTCCTTTTTAAGGCTGAATAACGTTCCATTATTTGGATGGACCACCTCGTGTCCATCCATCCTCCATCGATGGACACTTGGGTGCCGTCACCTTTCGGCTGTTGTGAACAGGGCTGCTGTGAACACGGGTGTGCAAATATCTCTGTGAGCCCTTGCTTTTAGTTCTTCACCCATATATTCCTAGAAATAGAATTGCTTGATCATATGTGAATTCTATTTTTAATTTTTAAAGGACTCATTATTATTATTTTTTGCGGTACGCAGGCCTCTCCCCGTTGTGGCCTCTCCTGTTGCGGAGCACAGGCTCCGGACGCGCAGGCTCAGCGGCCATGGCTCACGGGCCCAGCCGCTCCGCGGCATGTGGGATCTTCCCGGACCGGGGCACGAACCCGTGTCCCCCGCATCGGCAGGCGGACTCTCAACCACTGCGCCACCAGGGAAGCACCAGGACTCATTATTTTTTAATGGACTTTATTTTTTGAGCAGTTTTAGGTTTACAGAAAATTAAGTGGAAAGTACAGAGTGTTCCCAGTTACCCCCCCTCCCTCCCACGGCTTCTCCTGTTATTAACTGTTTGCATTAGTGTGCTGCATTTTACAGCTGATGAAGCAATACTGGTACATTATTATTTACAAAGTCCACAGTTTACCACAGTATGATTTCACTGCCTTAGAATCCCCTGCTCTCCTCCTCAGAAACCCCTGGGACCCACCGATCTTTTCACTGTCTCCATAGTGTTGCCTTTTCCAGGATGTCCTAGAGCTGGAATCACGCAGTGTGGAGGCTTTTCACATTGGCTTCTTTCACTTAGTGATACATGTTTAAGGCTCCTCCATGGCCTTTGGTGGCTTGACAGCTGCGAACATGTGGTGTGTGCAGCTGCTGTGGGTGCGAAGTGCAGGGGTGGGGCTCCCCTTTTTTTTTGGCGGGGGGAGGATGCATCTTCAATTTAATTATAGCCTTTTGGAAAGAAAGGAAATACTACACGATAAGTATGTACTTCCGCTGTAAGACATCCCAATTTTAGAACATTAAAATTCGTATGGGAAGAAAAAGTGATTCTCGTGCAGGAAGCAGTGCGGTAGGTGGAGAAGATGAGCCTGAACAGCCTCCGTTGGGCTCAACAGCGAGGCTGTACGTCATCCTGATGGGACATCTGCCTGCAGCTCCCCAAGTTCTGTAAGCTGGTGATTTGACCTCTCCCAGAGGTCAGCACTTTCCGTAGCTCAGTCTCACAGACACTGATTCTTTCTGAAATGAATCAGAAAGACTTTTACATTTTTTTCCTGGACTGATCTGACTTCCAGAGTGGGGGCTTTTTGGTCACCGGGGTACAGATCCTGTAGGATGCTGCCCTAACTAACTAGTTAGCATCCTAGTTAGTTGGACCTCTGGGAGCCAAGGCAACCCGAGGCCGGTGTGCATCTCACCGTGACTGCAACACGGGAACCAAGCCCGCCCCGCTCCAAGCTGCACGATGCTGGTGTGGACGCTTTGCTTCTGGCTCTGAGATCCTGACGGGGTGAGGGCCGCAGGCTGCCCATCGCTGCAGAGAAGGAAGATGGGGTGAGCCTGGCTGCCTGGCTGGAGATGCCGTCGGTTCTGGGAGCAGGAGCTGACAGCGCCAGGATGGGTTCCCTCTGACGTCAGTCCTGAACACTTAGATGGTGACAACTAGAAATGACCATGCCACCAACCGGTGTCCTGACCTGAGCAGTGTGACCAACAAGAGCCAATCACATCCACCTGCGGACGCCCCTGCGGGAAGTGGGACGCGAGAAGCAGAGTCGCCGGGCAAAGTCACCAGCCACTGGTGTCAGCTCAGCCCTGGGCACCTCGGAGCTCATCAGGGAGGATCCTGCAGAGTCCAGAGCTCGTGAGTGTGTCCCGGTGAGCCTTTCAGGGGGGACCCAAGGCCACTGGGATGCACGGGCTCCCTGGCCCCTGGGACAAGGGCTGGAGAAGGGAGGCTGGCGGGAGAGGGTGGCAGCCCTTCTGGCGTGTGGATGAGGTGAGGAAGCTGGGTGAAATTCCTTCTCTAAAACAGCACTTCTCAAAAGTTAAGGTGTGTGGAAATTATTTGGGAATCTTATGAAAATGCAGACTGTTGCAGTGGGTCTGGGATTGGGCCGGCTACTCTGCATTTCTAATGAGCACCCAGATGATGCCTGAGCGAACGGTCAAAGATCGCCCGAGTCCCAAGGCTTTACTGGAAGCTAAACAAAAACGGGCTTTTATTTTCTTTTTTCTTAGATCTCCTCCGCTTACCTACCTGCCTGTGATACTGCTCCAGATAAGTACATTAAGAGTTTGCATTAAGGGCTTCCCTGGTGGTGCAGTGGTTAAGAATCCGCCTGCCAATGCAGGGGACACGGGTTCGAGCCCTGGTCCGGGAAGATCCCACATGCGGCGAAGCAACTAAGCCCGTGCACCACAACTACTGAGCCTACGCTCTAGAACTGGGAGCCACAACTACTGAGCCCACGTGCTACAACTACTGAAGCCTGTGTGCCTAGAGCCCGTGCTCCGCAACAAGAGAAGCCACCGCAATGAGAAGCCTGCGCACCGCAATGAAGAGCAGCCCCCGCTCGCCGCAACTAGAGAAAGCCCGCGCGCAGCAACGAAGACCCAACGCAGCCAAAAATAAATAAATAAATTTATTTTTTTAATAAAAGAGTCTTCATTAAAAGACTGTTTTGTATCCATGGCATGTCAGTTCTTATTGGTGGACATTTAGGTGGTTTCTCATCTTTGTTCCTTTAAATAAAAAAAATCTTAGTGGCGTAGAGTTGATTTACAACGCTGTGTCAGTTTCAGGTGCACAGCGAAGTGACTCAGTTACGCATATACACATATTCATTCTTTATAGATTCTTTCTCATCTTTGTTCTCACAAAAGCCAGACTGCAAGAAACAGCCTTGTCACATGAATGTTTCCCGTTTGTATGAAAAGATGTGAGTTCAAATGAAGGAAAGCGTAGAGGAGGCGCTTGTCCACTGAAAACTATGATTATTCTAATGAGTGGGGACGCCAGGGCTTAGGCTTTCTGACAGTCTGGTGTCATTTTGACTCAGGTCGAGCCGGCCGTCTTCCGAGATGCTGCCAGTTTTGCATGTGCTGCCATTCAGCCCCATTATCTTTCCCATCGTGCACTTGTGCAACTGTTCCCTGAAGTCTAAGTGTGGGACTGCTTTCCACAGCCTGCTAATTCCATTTGCTAACTTTAGACTGCCGTTCTCACCTGCCGAGATGATTGTGCTTGTTGACTTTGTCATCTAACATTTACCCTCGCTCTCCTGGGTTATTTCATCTTCACATTTGATATCTCCATCCATCTGTCCGTCCGTCTGTCCACCCATCCACCTACCCAGTGACTGTCTCCAGAGTGCCCACGCTATGCAAGCCTTGTGCTAAGCTCTGGGGTATGCACCGTGGTGAACGAAACAGAAAGGAATCTATGTTCTCCTGGACTTTCATTCCAGTAGGGAGGACAGACACTAAACAAAGATAAATAAGTTCCATGGATGGTATGCTGATGGCAGGTGCCCAGGAGGAAAATAAAACAAGGACGAGAGACGGGCAGGGTGGCCAGAGGAAACCTCACACAAATGTGACATCTGAGCAGAGGTCTGAAGATGTTTCTATCCAGTTCATTGGCCAATATGGTGAAAAAGAATTCTTTGATCTGTCACTAGAGGCCTCCCTATAGGTGGACGTTAATCCATGAACTGGCACCTTTGGGGTACAGCTGATGAATCCACTTACATGCTCTGTGATTAAGTATCCAGCCTGCGTTTCTCTACGTTGGTCTTAAAGATATTTGAGGAGTGTGAAAACCTGGACGCTTGGCATGCATGGCTCTTCCCTGAGCCCAACTGGTCAACCTCTCACCTCAGGGAAGTGAGTCTAATGTGAAGGACGGTGTTCCACCCCCACCCCCCCTCCCCCCGTCGCCTGACGGAGCGGCAGCCGCTGTGGGCAGAGGGCGGAGAGGGCGACTCCAGCCGTTCTCCATCCTCATGGGCCTCGCTTATAAACCGCAGGTGGAAAGACCAAGTTTTCTGGTCAAAATCATGGGAAATTCAAGGTTTTTTCTCGGGAAATTTTGGCCCTGCCCTTGTGCTGTCAGGAGGCTCCGTGCAGGTGACCAGGTGTTATCTTCAGTCTAACCTGCAGGCTGCAGTGTTGCCATGACTATCTCCTCAGCCACACGCAGGGCTGGGCTCTCCAGGTGAACAGACAGGCGGCGGGGGTGGTGGTGGGGAGGTTTCGGGCAGACACCGAAGTCACGTGGGAGACAGAGAGCACGTGAGATCGCCGTGCACCCCGACATCGGGGCAACGCAGGGCCTGCGTCAGGGCCCAGCCGTGGTGCAGTCAGCTCTCCTCAGCTCCTCTGGCCTCGGTTTCTCCATCTGTAACGTCAGGGGAGTAGCCCAGATGATTTCTAAAGACAGTTCTCTAAGCTTCTGTGTATTGGTTTTGTTAGAAGCAACCCGGGCAGCAACACTTTAGAACCTGATTTCACACATACTAATTCTGACGGAGGAAGACCCACGTGGCCGGGCGACAGCCTCGTGCAGGCCTGGAGGAGCCAGGACAGGCCAGGCCAGGACGCGGGAGGCTCGGAGGCCCAACGGGAGGCGTGACCCCAGTCGGTGAGCGAGGCCAAGGGGCTGGGACCAAGCGTCTTGACCTGGTGGGAGATGAAACAGCGGCAACAGCAGCAAGAAGCCGACGGCAGGACCAGAAGATGCCCACGGAGTCCGCAGGCGCAGACACTCCGACCCTCCTCCGAACCCCGGGGACCCCTTCCAGGTAGAAGGTGCCGGCACTGTCTCTTTTCCGGAGAGCGGACCCATGCAGCGTCAGTGCCTCCCTGGTCAGAATGGCCCTTTGTTCTGCGTCTTCATGACTAATGATGCTGCTATGCAAAGGCTTATGCAACCTGGCAGAGCCGGGCCCTCGCGCCCGACCCGGGAGCCTGTGATCTGGGAGCCGGGCCTGCAGTTGCGCAAGAAGCAATTAGGGTCCAGCCGAGGCTTGCTGGCTCCCCATCGGCGGCTCCCAGCCCCAGCTCCGTGACAGGCTCGTTAGTGTCGAACCCTCTGAGTGCAGGAGAGTGTTTCGCCAGCTCCGGGCACGGCTGTGCAGTTCGCTGTGGGGCTGGGCTGGAGGAGGTGGGCCCGTGGCTCTTCCTGCAGGGTTTGTCCTTCTGCAGGGTTGGCCCCGTGGCAGGGCTGACCTCTCCTCCTTTTCCATAAAAGTCATTTTTAAAGCCCTCTGAAAATCTCTCAATTTTTACAGAGTTCTTAAAAAATAATCCTTTGCACCAACCCATTATCTTCTAAAATAGACCTCAAATATGATTTTAACTTTGAGAAATAAGTGGCAAGAATCAATCTAGCTTCCCATCAGCTACCAGAATCTAAAAGGGGAAGAGACAAAGCTACTGTATTTGGAAAACCCTCAAGTGCACTAGCGGCAGAGGCCGCCACCGGGAAGCCCTCCCCCTGCCTCCAGGACGGCCCAGGCCTGAGAAAGCCAGCCAACCTCTTGACCTCGTCTGTCTCATCTCTGCAGAGCCGGGCGAGCTCCCTGCCTTGTGCTCCATGGCGCCAGTCGCTGGGCGGTCCAGAACATCGGGCAAAACGCAAGTCTGTGTGTCACGGGCGGAGGGCGCGTCTGCCTTCCGGGATCCGTAAGGACTTTCTCCCAGCGCGGTTTGCAGGGACCAGGGAAACAGCCCGGCACTTCCTTGTTTCACGCATAGAAGAGGTGAGAGGGTACCGTGCTCGTGAAGTTTGGTAAAATTGCTGAAGCTTCAGTTGTGCTGGTGTCGGTCTGCATCCAAAGAGGCAAAGGGCTCATCTACTCCAGAGAATGAGAAAGCTTCTGCCCCAGCTTACCTGCCACCCTCCCTCTTCTTCCTTCCCCCACCCCTTGGTTTTCATTCCCTTTTCGTGAAATAGGCTTCTTTAAATTGTAGAGCAATGAACAATATGGTAAAAACCAGTTCTTCCAACCAGAATAAAAGCATGCACGATGAAAGAGAAAATGCTTTCAGCACACCCCATCCCTGTGGCCCCAGCAGCTACCCAGAGGTGACTGTGCAATGTAAGCATTTGGTACAATCTTTCTGAACATTTCCCGGACCAGCACTTTTGCGGGTGGAGACACGTGCAGAGCTCTGTGCTGAGAATGGGGCCTCTGTCAGAATGCAAAACACACATCCTTCCATGACACTGACGTCCTAATTGCTGAGCGGTCCACTGTGAGGCTGTAACCCAGCTAATTGAAACTTGATCCATAAATGGTATATAAAAGTTTTCCCCGGTTTTAGGGGATGACAAACAGTGCCGCCCTACACACCCTTACACGTGCACTTGTGCACAGTCGAGAGAGTGTGCCCTTGTGATAAATTCCTAGCAGTGGAATTGCTGGGTCAAAGGTTATGTGCATTTTACATTTTAGTGGGCGTCGCCCAATTGCCCTGCAAAAAGTTTGCGCCAATTTACAGCCCCGTTAACGTTGTATGAACAGCCAATTTCCTCAGAACTTCACCAAATTCACATTCTATCAAACTTATGGCTTTTTTTTTTTAATCCAAAATGTGTTTATTGGGATGGTTTCCGATTCATCTGGATTCCAGGGGCTTTTAGTGCTGCTTCCGTCTGAAAGAGCACCGTTCTGTAAGCCTTGCTTTTCCTCCTGTAGGCTGGCAGAGGACGGTAGAGCGGCCAACACACAAAACTACCGTCTGTGCATGGCTAGAGACGGTGGTGATTGTAGCATCCTGGGCATTTCACATCCCTGAAGTAGGACCTGGGGCTCTGCACCAGGCGCTTCTTCTTGTGTTTCCTCTTCTCTTCTGGAGACGGACGAAGGAGATCCTTTGCGAGAGGCATGTTCTCGTGGGGAGGTCGTCACCGTCGGAAAGGGCAAACTTATAAGTCTTTGCCAATAGGCAAAAAAGGGCAAGTCATTATTTTCTTAAATTTGCATTTGTATTATGAAGAGTGCTTATGGAGTATTTGCCTTTATTGGATGGAAACATGCTGGTCTTCACTACTGTTCATTTCCATTAGGTTTTTAGTAGTTTTAAAAATTGATCTATAAAAGCTTTTATTTATCATTAGCCTTTATTTGTCAACTAGGTCACAAATACATGCCCCGTTTGCCTATTATTTAAGCACACAGCAGTTTGCAATATTTATAGGATACAATTTATCTGCTTTTCCTGGAGAGCATTTAGGGTTTCCACTAGGCTCACATGAGCCCTGCCTATGTAGAGAAGACTTAACCTCTCCTTGCTCTCCTCTTGCACTGCCAAGGGTTTGCTTCCGCACGTGTGTCCTTGCTACTTCAGATCCGTGTGCTGGCGTGTGCGGTGAGATGGGGATGCGGCTGGAGGAGGCTCTGTTGGACTCTCGTTCCTCAGCCTATTGGCTCTACTGACGCGCTGCCAGGGCAGGGCTTTCTGCTCCTTTGGAAATAAAAGGATTCAGACAGGCTTTTGGAGGATCCAGGCAGGAACTTGCCTCCTTCCCCTCTTGGATCAAAGATTCGGCCCTTTTCCCAGTCGGGGGGGACCCTGGGCTGTCTTTTGAAGGAGGCCTCAAGGAGTAAATGCAGCAGGAAGATTGAGAGAAAAATGGGAAACAGCCTTCTGGTGCGAAGAGAAAAACACCAATTTAAAATGACAGAATCACTTAGGTGCATAAGCCACAGAGCTAAGAGGCCCCGTTTTCACTGAAACAGCAGGAACAACAAACACAACCACTGGGCTGAAAGAAGAGCTGAGCAGATGAATTCTGTTTACCGTTTGTTGGTTCAGCTCTGCTCAAGAAAGAGAGAAGGAGTATACAATTCATTCGTTACTCTCGTTTTAACAGTATCTCCACAGTGAGTTTTCCTGGTTGAACAGATGAAACTCCTTATGGAAAGTTCTAGAGGTCACATTCTGGCCAAGGTTTTCAGTGCTCCTCCCATAGCTCATAAGTAGGTGGGATATTTTTTCTTTAAAGACCAGATAAGTTAATTGCACAGTCAGTAGCATCAGCGATTTCTACTTCTTGGCACGAGTGACGTGATATGCCTGTTGGCAAAGACCTACAAACTCTGATTTGCAACATAAATCATATAATCCTGTAGATCAAGTTCCAGGCAATCTAGCTGAAAGGTACAGAAGAACCCTTCCCCCACCCCCACCAAGCGTCTGCCTTGTGGTAAACTGTGTAATTTGTATAATAATTATAAGGTGATCGATGAGGATATGATGCCATCATTAAGGACTAAGGTGTATCACTACTATTAGTACCCATCACCACTCGTGTTTCCGTGCTCCACGCGTAGATGCGAGTGTGTGCTCTCACTTCATCCCGCTGCCCCGTGAGCCCTGCAGGACCTGTTCTGTGATGCCCGCTCTACGGACGCAGGTTCAGAGGCTCGGCTGACTGAGATCACACAGCCCCCGATGCGGAGCTGGGACCTGCAGGACCACGCGACCCCAAGCTCTGTGTTCTTCCCGTGATTTCTTACTGTCCCTCCCCCTGCAGACGAGACAGGGCCCCGCGAGAGGCAGGACCCTTTCCAGGGGCAGGTTAATCCCACGTCACCTTAAGGATCAGGGTCAAGCACACTCTCCCCCTCCGTCCCTTCTGCCATTTACCGAGGAAGTCTTTCCTCAAAGGGCTCAAAGAGCGCCCACCCCTGACCCTGGCCAGCATTCCAACTCTACCAAGAGGGTCCACAGGGAGCCCTGGGGGCAGGCCTTCCGGCTGAGGAAGGGCTGGACCAGGACCCACCACGACGGCCCACGTCTGGGCCTGGCGCCCGAGGTGACGGCCCCCAGCGCCACTCTGCAGCCATCAGCCCCACCATCTGTGACAGCCCTGCTGCCGGTGGCTCCCTGGCCCCTGCGCCCCGCAAACGTGGCTCTTCCAGGCTTCGTGATTCGCTCTGTCCTCCCCCCCTTGCGGCTCGAGCGCCCTGTGTGTCTCGCATCCTGGATCCCCACCCTCCCCTCTGCTCACACCACTCACCCCCATTTTGGACATAACCTTAATTTTCTCTTTTTGTGTATTTCTGTCAACTGATTTCAACCGAAGCCCGTTACACACTGCCCTGGATGACGTCGTCATGTCTTCAGTGGTAGACACTGTCCACGTTTGCACGGTGCCCCATCACACCGCCAGCCCCTGTCCTTCCCGCACTTCAGACACTGGGATGCCCTACAGGGAGCCAAACTCAGTCACCTACAGAGTCTGCCCCATGCACTCAGGGCCATGCTCAGATGGTGCCTTTGAGCACATTAGAAAAGAGTACTTTCCTCAAAACACTTTAATGCCATTGAGCAAAAGTCGTACTTGACACATGGAATTATTATGACTGTGACATGAATAGCAACCTTTTATTTGTGTTAAAGGAGGAACAACTACACACTCGCACCGGCCTCTTGTCCTGCATCTCAGAGACTCCATTGCTGTCGGGGTTCGGGGTTCGCCGTGGGCCGGCCACCCCCGCTGCCCGGGAGTGTCCACCTCCCCAGGGAGGACGTGCGGAGTCTTAGTGAATTTCTCTTAGTGGAAGGAGTGACACGGGCTTGTTATCCTTCTGGCGCAAGCAGGGAGGTGGGTACCGCCTGGGCCTCCATCCGGGAGGACAACGCGAGCTTTGCTGGAGGAGTCCACCAATTCTCCAGTGCGCTGGGGCGGCAGCAGCAGACAGCACATGTGGGACGTGTGCGGAGGGGGTGTCTCCGAACGGCTCTGTCCCCGGGTCTGGCGGGCAGCTGTGCGTGGTTACGTGACCCCGTGTATGCATCCTTCAGGCAGCTTCTGCTTCAGGGCCAGAGCCTGCCCCTGCTACGGGCGTCCTTAGCGCCAGCAACACGGCTTCATTCTCCACAAGGGCCAGGAGGGGACGCGCAGGCAGGCGTCAGGGAGCCGGGCCTGGGAGCAGCGTCTGGACCGAGAGCCAGGCTGGAGGGGCGGGCAGCGTCCTCATGCCCCGCGGTGCCCCGTCACTCCCGTCTCCCCGGAACCTGATGCTAAATGTGGGCTGTGGGCTTTGCTAAGTCCTGCATTTGCTTCCTAACTTGGATACTCAGAGTCGAAGGAATTCAAAAGCAGATCTATTCCAGCGCACTTGAACAATGCATTTGAATGTATGACTCACATCCTTGGACAAAGGAAAAGGGACCCCTAGGAGGGAAAGCTGCCCGTGGCCTGTGGGCAGCAGAACGTCTTCACTGTATGGACTGTACTCTCTGCCGGTCCCCTGGACTCACTGCTGGTCACCAGAGGAGTTTCCTTCATACCTAATGTCTCCACTAGTGACGTACGGCAGGCAAAAGCTTAAGCTTGGCAGCAGGAATGTTTCCTGAAGACTCTGCCGTTGGTCTTTGGACGGGTGCATTTGTATGTGGACGGTCAGTCCTCAGAGGCCAGAAAGCCTGTACACAGGCCCTGTAGTTACAGCACGAGGACGGGAGTCGTGTTTGCGATGGAACATGATTGCCTTGGTCTCCCTGTGCCTGTTTTCTCTTTTCTCCTTTTGGAGAATTTATGCCCCGTGTCCACTATATAACTTGACAGAGTGACTCGAGACATTTGAGACAGCAGGGGGACAGGGTGGGCAGAGGGGAGTGGGGGACACGTCCCCAGCAGGGCCCTGTGGGTCCCTTTGCGAATCACTCTGCAAGCAGCCACTGCTGGCCCAGATGTGGGCTGATGCTGTGGAATCAACTGTGACTAAAAAGTGGGCTGGTTTTAATCTCCTGCGATTCGATAAGAAAGCGCCACTGGGCGAGCTGTTCCCAAGGCCCTCTGACGGCGGAAGGGCGTGGCTTGAAGGGGTGCCTGGGGCCACCAGACCTCTTTCTTCTGTCACAAGTCATTCTCGGTTATGAACTAGAAATCTGGGCTCAGATTTGTCTCTACTGGATCCAAGTTGGCAGACAGCTCGTGCCGACGTGGTGGGAGGCAGAGGTGGAGGGTGCACGAGGGGACGGGGCCCAGCGCTCACCTTTCCCGAATCCGGGCAGATGCACTGCACGGTCCGGGGACTTGCTTCAGCCCGAATCCGGAAGGAGCCTCGTCATTCTGCGCGACACGATGATGCGGCCTTTCGTTGCGTTTATAAATGTCCCCAGAGGCTCTTAGTCAAAAGGGGCTCAGCTAATAAACGTATTATCTTGGTTCAGAGCGCTGACTTGTGTAACTGCTGTCGGGGTCAACAATGTCCTGTTTGCTCAACTTCCCGGAACCCCGACACTTGTGGGTACAGAACCAGGGTGCAGGCCGGGGTCAGGGATCAGGGATCTCTTTGCTGCTGGGTCTGAGCGTGGTGGACAGGCTGGGGCTGTGTCACCTGGTCCTGGTGACTCCATCTGGGGCCCCTCTTTTGGTGACCTTTCTTTGCAGGGGTGCTGGACCCTGATGCAGGCCCTAGACCGGCAGCAGCCCGCAGAGCTGCTCTGGGAACTAATCTGGGCGTCAGGTGGGACCATAGCAAGGCTGCTTCTCTTCCTCTTGGGCGCTCGGTCCCTTGGTCTGTCCTTGGCCAACTGGTCAGCCAGAGGGAACACGTGGAGCATGCCGGGGGGTCCGGTTTGTTGGGTGGTCTGGAGACACTTCCTGTGTGGAGCGCCATGGGCGCCAGGGCCAGGGGCTGCCTGCCAGGCAAGAGTGAGGAGGGGGCAGCTGACCCCTGCGTATGATTTCAGAGGCATCGGGACGCTTACCTTTCCTTCGAAAATACTCCCCTGCCGACCTCCAGTTATAGCCAGACTTCCGTGAGTAAAGCTCTATTTCCTTCAGCCTCAGCGGGGAGTGGGAAACATCCTGGTTTGGGCAGTACAGTGTGTCTTAGCGCTCATTCTCTGTAGGAGAGTGTCTGTCAGATGTGGGTGATTGGAGTTAATCTACAAACGGCAGCACATGCATTTCGGTGCTGACCCTGAGTTTGGGTCAACGAATACGGTCCTGAAACCACTCCTGCCATCAAGATGAAGACTGTTTCCATCACCCGAAAGTCCCCTTGTCCCCCTGAGAGCCCCCATCTCAGCCCCTGGCAAGGATCTGATTTCTGTCCCTTTTGCCTGTTTCAGTGCCACGCATGTGGCCTCGTCCGGAGGGAAGCTTCTTCCTTTGTGTGAGGCCCCCTGTGCTTGCTGTCGTCCCCCGGGGGGCGGGGGACAGAGCCGCTGCCTGCACTGCCGGCCTGACCCCCGCTGCCCGCAGCCCAGCTTCCTTGTCCCCACGTCCTCCCGTGGGCACTGTGGGTGTCCTCCGAGGGCCAGCAGGGGGAGGAAGTTCACATGGCAAAGGCCTGGCTGGCATCGCGCCTGGGCTGACCCCGCAGGGTGGCGCTGAGGGCGCTGATGACAGAAACGTGGACGAACAAGTGTGACTGAAGCAGGGCCGTTTGGGAGGATCTTCCCCAAAAGGAGAGGAGCCGGGGCTCCCACAGCTGAGCCTGACGGACCTCTTCCCTGGGGTCCCAGGGACAAGTCAGCCCCCCTCCGTTTGAGCTTGAGTCCCGCTGCCCCAGGTCCAGAGCCCTGGGGAGAGAGGCCGCTGTCCGGCCCCAGGCCAGGACCCGCAGAGCAGTCCACCGTGTGAGCAGGGCCTCAGGAACTCAGGGGGCAGAGCAGATGTTTGCTCCCCATGAAAGAGGGTTGGTCCCTGCAGGCGTCGTGTGGCCTTGTCACTCCTCTTACCCCGGGCCTGAGGATGTGTCTGCAGTTCACTTTATTAAATAATACCTGTTACTGTAGGAGTTGGTATTTCCAGGGCTTTTCTCTAGTTTCCAAGTTTGCCCTCCTTCTGACGGCCCACATTGACCTGATTTCAGTATTTGGTATCTCCGTGCTCCACGTGTGCACACACAGACACACGTCCGTTTCCAGCCCTGAGTCCTGGGTGCTAGTGCGTGTTCGGGTTGTATCGACTCTGCTACCCAGAGAAGCGCCGTTGCCATATTTGGACTTTGTTCCTCAATAAACAAACGAAGGGCTGGTCTGATCCCCTCATCCCGGGGTCTGAGCACAGGCCTGGAGCTGTCGCTGGAGCGGGAACCCGCCCTGGATGCCTTGCTTATCGCGAAACCTCAGGAAAATAGCCCAGCCTCTCGAAGCCTTCGTTTCCTGTCTGTGAAATAAGCATGTTGGTGTTTTACACCTAATTCTGAAAGCTGGGATTCTGGGCAAAATTTAAGTTGTTGAGAACACACTGGGGGCAAATGTTTATTGGAGCTACATGTTATCATCCACTAGAATGACAAGCTATATATGTCTGCTGAGCCCTGGTGGTCTCCAATATGTTTTGCTGTGTCTATGAGAACTTTAATTATGTTGAATAATGCTCTAAGGAAGCTTGTCCCTGAAACACACATTTGCTCCCAAGTTGATTGAGTTTAAGGGAAAGGAGAAGCACCTGTCAGCATGACATCTGTGACATCCCATGAGCTGAGAGAGGTGCTGGCTCAATCCTCCTGTCCCGCTGAGGCTGGCGGGTGGCCCCTCCCCTAAGGTCGCCCAGCTTCCAGAGACCCGGCCAGAGTTCCGGCTTGTCTTCGAGTTCCCACTCTGAGCTCTCCCTTGACTGGACCACTTCTGTGGTTTTGAGAGTTACCAGATATCTAACTGCAGTGAGCCTAGCCAGCCACAGGTTGCCAAACTTTTCCACCTTTTCCCTTGACAGTTAGAACTTGGTGATCAGAAACAACAAATCCACGTCAAGGCTGTTGAATACATATGTTATTTTGGGCTCCAAACAGATGTGACAGAAAGGATCAGTTATGGCAAATCTTCTAAGTTAAACTTTTCCTGAAAAGAGCGGCAAAGAGGGTCCAGGAGTGGTAAGGGAAGTGTGGTATTATGTTAATATTTATGTTGGGCTGTAGTTCACCAGGAAGGAGGGTGTAAGGCCTGTGTGTGAGCTGGCGAATGACAGGAACAGCATTTGCTCCTAGTCGCCCATCCGTCTCAACGCCGAGCAGAGAGGTCCACGCACCAGCACCGTGTGACGTCGGAGCCTCTGCGAATTTGAAAGAGGGCCTGGAATTGGGGGCAGTTACAGTTCTATGGTTCTGATCACGAAATTAGAAGATGCTTATTAGGGCCATTTGTTGACAGCATTAAGAATTAACAAATTATGTTGTTAAAGCATGACAAAATTTAATGGTTTCATTAGAGAGCTATAAAGTCTGTTACTTAAGAGAGAACTATGGTGGTTTTAGAAAGCGGGAAATATTTACTGGACTCTCTGGGGTCTAATTTCTATAACCCAGGCAAAGCTTAGCTATTATGATGTAAAGAATTAAAAAGACAGTAAAACAGAGGAGAGATACCTTTGCATGTGTGATGCCAACGAAGCCCCTTACCACCTAGGAAAGTTGTGAGCCATGGGAGTCCACTGCGCTGGCATTTTCTTTAGAAGGTAAAATTGCAAGGCCGGTTATTGTAAGAAGTTCCTTCTTTCCAGAGTGGGGAAGGGGCCGTTTTTGTTGTTTGGGGAAAGTAGGAAAGGTGTGTGGGGAGAGTGCCCACCGCTTGTGGCACCAGAGACCAGGGCCCGTGGAGGGGCCCTGAGACCCTCTCAGCACAGAATCCTGGCTGCCCCCCTCGTAGGGGTGGGGCTGGCGCTCTGCAGAGTGACAAAGGGCGCCAGGAGCACCGCTTAACTGACGCTTGAGGGTCCGTGACCCCCGCGCCTGGCCTCCCAGGCCGAGGAGGGGACGGTTGTGTGAGGTGAGGGTACAGCTCTCAGTAACGAAGGCAACCATTTTCCAGTTTGGGAAGCTTGCCTACCGTTTAGTAAAAGTGAACCGAGACGATCACCTGAAGAGTTCAACTAAGTTCGGGCCACAGTATGTTTTGGTCTGAATTACGCGGATAATTGTGTTATGGTGGAGAGAGTTCTGAACTGGAGTTGGATCTTGGTTTCCAGTTGGGTCTGTCAGGAAGGAGTGTTTAAGCTACTCGCTGGACCCCGTTTCCTCGTCTGTAACATTAGGGTCTATCCGAGAGTCAATGAGTCATCTGTGTACTTGTGTGTGAACACCATTCCCCGAGAGAGGAAAGCCACGTCTGTGACTCTGTGTGGCAGTGGAACAGGGTGGCCTGAGGACTCTCCTTAGGCTGCTGCCCGCCGCCGGCCTGCGGAGCACCCCCCAGCACCATAAGACCGTTCTCCCCTGCCAGGGGGAGACTCTCTCTGTTTCTCTTCTTTTCTGCACACTCCACGTGGGATCGAGAAGCTGGAGGGAGCCCGCGTGAGGCTGTGAGCCGGGAGCCCAGGGCCTGGAGTGGCCGTCTCCAGGGGTGGCCAAGTCCCTGCAGGGGTGGCAGGGCCGGGGCCACCGCCAGGGCCAGGGCCCTGCTTCCCGTATTTGGGAGACGACTCCTCCCTCTCGGGACGCAGTTTGCTGCTCAGGTTCTCAGCCCCCAAAGGCCGCAGACCGGCTCCTGGTCGCTTGGGGCCTGGCCGGGCACTGGGGCATGTCTGGGCCCTGCAGGCCGAGGCTCCAGGAAGGGGCGTGTGCGTGCGTTTCTCTCTCAGGCCACCGCCTTCCGGGGATCGGGGGTCAGGAAAGGGGACTGCAAAGCACCCGGGGGCTGGGGGGCTCTTTGAAAACTGACCCAGGGCACCCTGGCCGACGGCCCAGACTCCCAGGTATCAAAGGGCGTTGCCCAAACCAAACAGACCTGCCCTCACCCCGCGGTCCCGAGCCCCCTACTCGGCCTAGGGTCAGCTGCCCGCGGCAGCCTGGTGTTTGCACAGGTGGGCCTTGGCCCCTGGGTCTGGAGGCTGGGGAGAGGGGTGAGGCAGGTTAGGGGATGGGGTGGGCTGGGGGAAGGGGATGGGCTGGAGGAGAGGGGAGGGGGTGGGGTGGGCTGGGGCCGGGGGAGGGTCCTGGGCGGGGAAGGGGGAGGGGATGGGCTGGGGCCGGGGGAGGGCCCTGGGCGGGGAAGGGGGAGGGGAATGGGCAGGCGCTGGGAGAGGGGCAGGCCCTGCCCTTTGCCCACCAGAGCTCGGAGGAGGAACCGGATTTTCTGGGCGGATGCAGGAAGGGTGGACCTCGGCCGGGTCTCTCAGGGGACCTGCCGCAAGGAGGCCGAAGCTCCCAGGGCTGGGGCTGCGGAGCAGCGGCGGGACCCCGACCCTCCGTCGCCTCCCGCCTGGGTCCACCGCGAATGATGGCCGCTCGGTCGTGGGAGCTGGAGCTCGGCAGTGGTCGTGGCGCCGGACCGGGGCGCAAAGGTCCCGTGACCCTGGCCTTTCTCTAAAAAACCTGGTGGTCCCTGGTGACACGGCGAAGGGGACCCCTCACTCACCTAAAGTCCGGAGTGTTCATTAGGAAGGAAGGCCCTCTGAGGGGAGGGGAGAAGAACTGTGATTGAGAAAACATCCTTTTTTACGTTGCTGTTTCTGTCCATTTGCAGAACTGTCCCGGTGTGTCAATTTAGAAATGAAACCAGTGGGGTTACAAACCCGACGTGGAGGTAGGCGGCAACTGGCCTCTGGAGGGGGCAGAGTCGGAGGGGAGGGTCAGTCCGCGGGAGTCAGTGATGGGGGCGGGGGCTCCCCAGGCGTTGGGTGTGGCGTCAGGAGCGCAAAGAACTGAGCGAATGGATCCCCGCCATTTCAACCCGCTGAGCCTGGACCACCGCTCCGCTCCCCCCGGCCCCCGCTTCAGTTTTATTTTCTAATTATTGGTCGTGTGGGTGCAAATCTCTGCTTAAATGGGTGCTTTTTGTCATAATTCAACCCTGTTATTATCCCTCTTCATGACTACTAAGTAGATATAACCAGATCGGTCAAGACTTGTTTCTTGTTAACTAGACTTAGGGATGGGCTTTTTTTCCCTCCCATTCCTGCCAAAACACAGCATCCTGAAATGAACTCCACTTTCTTTCCCCACTTCACCATACGTAGACTCCAAATCATCCTCTTGTCTTGGATAAGACGACATCTGCCCGGAGGCAGGAACAACAATGGGGCCGGCACTTACAGCCTCTGACTTTTTCCGTCTTTGTATTACTTTTCGAAGACTGCAATCCATGAATTGTTAGCGCTCTATTGCCTTTGAATTTGAGAAACCGATGTGCACACTGCTTTCTGGTACTTCTGCTGATGGAAACCTTTCGTTTTTAATATGGGTAATCATCTCTGCCCCATCGGAGGTGGCCTCTCTCCTCAGATCACAACTGAAATAGGCCTGGCAGCCCCACCTCTACAAACCTTATCCTCCTACAAAAGGAGAGAGTGACAAATTACTACTGATGGGTTCACACCCGGGTGGACTGGGCATGCCTAAAAAGGTGGTTTTGTTTTGACAAAAAAACAGACTTTCGAATTGCTCTTAAAACTGCCCTGAAGAAGTCTTCAGTGTGTTAACAAGTCCCTTGCCAAGATGGTTTCCAGCTTTTTGAGCAGATGATCAGAAGAACCACTGTACCTGACAATGTCTGCTTGATGCTAAGGCTGTTAATAGCTGAACTTGTCTACTAAAGGATTCTTGGGGAAGAGGGGCCCACACCTTATCTTGCCTAGTAACTATTAAGTGAATTCTTAGAGAGGTCACTGGTTTGATGTTTAAGAAATCCCACTGATGGACGTTCCACCCCGGAGAATTGTACAGCAATTTGTCAGGTAAGGAAACCTGCAGCCTCTACCTTCACTGAATTATTCAGGAAAATATTTGGTACTCCACAGGGAGTTTCTTAAGAGTCAAACCCGAACCCATTTGGAGGTGGGGGGCGGCGGGTAGGGTGTAAAAAGCTCTCCATCTCCAACCCATCACCACAAAATGCCGAAGTCGATTGTGAGTTTTATTAAAAAATAAGCACTATGCCTGGCTTTCATAACATTCATACATGAACATGTACACAGACACAAATAAAATAATATTAAAAATAAAAATCACACTTGCTTTCACGTGGCAGTGGTCCTGGCACCCCACATGCACAATGTTAACTTGTCCTTGGAAGAAACCGTTTGGCCCAAGGAGACCACAGTTATGAGAGAACCCAACCGCGAATAAAGCCGTAACCGTTGCCTGCAACATTTTCAATTTGGGTTTCAAAAATATATAAATAATTTAACTACAAATCCCAACAATATATATATTTTTCATTTTTGGCACAGTGAGACGTGGGTCAAGAGCAGAGGCATGGCTGGAACTCCTCTGGCCCCTCCCGCCCTCAGCCACACCTGTAGAAGCCACACGCTTGCAAGGAGCGGGGCCGCTACCCCCGCAGTAGTCGTATCATGTATCCCATGGAATGGTTCCCTGACGTGCTTTTTTGTTTTTGTTTTGCTTTTTAAGGGACAAATCACTGGACCGTGCAACGAAAACAGGAGGAACAAGGCGGAGCCTGGACACTAGGAAGGGAGAAGTCTCCGTGGAGGGGGCAGGGACAGGCTTGGTCAAGAAACGAGACCGTTGTGAAGCGCTGCTTTGCTCCGCTGTGACGTTAGTTATAAAGGACGAAGGGAAATGTCCGGGACCGCGTCGGACACTGGCGTCGGAAGGCGTTAGCTCTAAGGCACGTTTGGTGGAGATGTTTTCTTTGACAGTCTCCGTTCTCTGGGTGGAAAGCTCACCCCCACCCTTCCCGAGCCCGCGTTCCCGGCCGGCTCCGTCGCGCTCAGGCCAGGAGCGTCTCGGGCGGGCCGGGCAGGTGTGGGCCCGGCGCGCGGGCCGAGGCCACGTGCAGGGCGTCGGGCAGCCGCACGGGGCAGTACAGGTGCGCGCAGGCGGCCGGGCCCCGGAGCGGCTTGGCGGGGGCCGGGGCCGGGGCCGCCAGGGGCGCGAGCAGGAGGGGCGGCGCCTCGGCCCCGCGCGCGCCCAGCCGCGGCGGCTCGGCCGCGCCGAACGCCCCGAGTGGCAGCAGGGCCGCGGCGGGCGCGCCCGGAAGCAGCGCGGGATAGGCGGGCGGCAGCGGGCAGGGCGCCGCGCCCCACGGCGGGCGCGTCCCGGGGCCCGCGTCCCCGGAGCGGCGGCTGCGAAAGGGCTTGCTGAGGATGCTGTCGATGGCGAAGGGGCCGGAGAACCTGCCCGCCGGACTGGCACGCCCCTCGGGCCGAGCGGGCGAGCGCGCGCGGGGCGTGGCCGGCGCCGGGGCGGCGGGCGCGGGCGGCGGAGGCGCGGCGTCCGGCGGCCCGGGGCCCGGGGCCGTCGCCCGGTGGCTGAGGCGCTTGCGGCGGCGGCGGAAGACCCCGTCGGCGAAGGTGTACTCGCTGCTGGGGTTAAGCATCCAGTAGTTGTCCTTGCCCCAGGGCCGCGAAGGGTCGCGCAGCACCTTGACGAAGCAGTCGTTGAGCGAAAGGTTGTGACGCACGGAGTTGCGCCAGCCGGTGTAGCTGCCGCGGAAAAACGGGAACTTGCCCATGAGGTACTCGTTGATCTCAGCCAGCGTCAGGCGCCCGCCAGCCGAGTCGCGGATGGCCATGGCGATGAGCGCGATGTACGAGTACGGGGGCTTGGGCCGCCGCGTGTACGGCTTGCCGCGCGCGCCCGCGCCGCCGCCCGCGCCCCCCGCCGCCGCCGCCGCCGCCGCCGCGCCCGGCCCTCCGCCCGCGCTCCGCTCGCCGCCGCCCGCCAGCGCCACGGCGCCGCCGCCCGCCGCCGGGCTGTTGGCCGCGCAGTCCCCGTCCGAACCCAGGGAGTCGTCGCCCGCGGCCGACAGCGGAGACGGCGCGTCGCGGCCGCCCGCCCCCTCCAGGTCACTCCCCGGCTTGTCCCGGAGGCCCTCGCGGGGCCCGAACACCTCCAGCTTCATGCCCGCGCCCGTCCCCGCCCGGCGCGTACCCTTTTCCTCCGCTTGGTCCTGGGCAGCGGGCGCCGGGGGCGGGGTGGCGATCCTGGGCCGGGGTCCTGGCCTCTCTCTCCCGGAGCTCACCTTCCTCTTGGAGAGACAGTCGCTTTCCGGACAGCAGTCCCCTTCCACTGGAATTTTTCTTTGGAGGGGTTTTGCTTATTGGGTGAACCGAGAGGGGCGGAGAGGAAGCAGTTGGGGGGGGGGGGAGCCTGTTGCCTTCAGTTCGAGGAGTGGAGACTTCGGGGGAGGCGTGTAGGGCCGCGGTTCCAGCCTCGGGTGCCCGAGCGCGCGGGGCTTGGAGTTCCTGTTGGAGGAGGAAGCGTGCACATCTGCTTTCCGTTCCCGAGACGGGGTTTCTTCTCTGCAAGTCCCCGGTCCCGGGCAGGCGTCCTCGCGGGTCGAGACGGTGCCGGCTGCTGTGCGTGCCACCCACGCCGGGAGGGAGGGTCCGGCCTTCAGGCTCTAGCGCCCACGGAGCAGAGTCCCCGAGGCCGTGGCGCCCGCAGCCGCCTTTCCGCCCCCGGTGTCCGGAGCAGCATCTCCACGCCGGCCAGCCGCAGCTCCCTCTCGCCTCCACCTTCGGCCCGGCCCAATATAACCCCGCGGCGCCCCGCGGGGGCGGGGCCTGGGCGCAAACCGAGAGGGGTGGGGAGCGAGGTGGCCCAGGTGGCCGCAGCTCCGGAGCAGGCGCGCACCAGGCGGGGGCCACGCGGCGGCGCGGCAGCAGGTTGTTTGTTTTGGGTCCGCTCGGCCCCGCCCTCCGCCGCCCGCCAATGGGAAGCGCGCGCGCGGCAGCGGTGCGCGCGTGCGCGCGCGAGTGTGCGTGTCCGCGAGTCCGCCCGCCCGGGAGGGGCCCCTGCGCCCTGGAGCTCACGGAAGCGATTTGGGCAAGTGGGCACGGCCGGGGGGCACCTGTAGGGGCACCTGGCGGGGTTGGGGCCCGCGGCCTCCCTCAGCTACACGCGGTGTGTTGGCTTCTCTGGGGGTTAAAACGATGCTGCTTCCTAGTGCCAACCCCTCTCGTCGCGGCCGGGGGCGGGGGACGCACAGCGGAGAACGCTCAGGACACACTCTGCAGTGACCGATCACCGGAGCCGCATGGTGTGTCCTTCTTGGGACTTCACTTTGAGGACCGTCTCTGTCTTGTTTCCTTCTTTAGTGAATAAACTAGTGGACTTGAAATTGGTTACGCTTTCTGAGATGACCTTGACTCGCTCCCATGTTGGCCTCAGATTTTCTTTTGTCTTCCTTTGCCTCTTCTTTTACGTGGCTGGTGGCCCCTGCGAGGAGCGGCGGGTCCCCTTCGCCCGCGCTGTGCGGTTCTGCCTGCGCGGCTCCCACCCCCGGGAGGGCGGTTCCGGAGGGCGAGGGCGGGCGCAGTCCTCCTCCGGGACGTTCGCTGTGGTTTCTGTGGCACCGGCGACTGACCGTGGGGGGACAGGGCCATCTCTCCGCGGCGGGACGTCGGGGTCTTACGCCCAGGTGGCGTGGTGCTCCTGGGAGGGGCGCCCGCCCCCGCGAGGGCGCATTTCTAACCCGCTGCCCTTCCACGCCGAGGTTTCGTCCTTTTCCGGCCTTTGTTGCAAATAGCTACGGAGATGCGAGTAGGCGGGACCCCCGCCCCCGATGTTTATTTTATTACTTTCCACCATTTGTGCAGAAAACGTACACAGCCCTGTCTTATCTTCATTCAGGCAGTTTTAAAGGCATTCAGCATGGGGCCCGAAAAACGACGAGCCCATCGAGGGCTCTGTTGTTGTTGGTGTTGGAGGAAAAGCTCTCGTTTGCAGAGTTCAGACTGACTTTCTTGCGTGCCTGCGCGAGTGGGGAGCGGGCGGGGAATAGCTTTCTTCCGGAGCCAGCCGACCCAGAGGGCTCAGCTCGGGGCCGGGGAGTTTGTGGTCCCCAGGACCTAGAGCGGGCAGTGGGCCGGGACAAGAAAGCCGCCAGGTAAAGAGCCAGGGTAAAAGCCATTCAGAGTGAGTGCTGTCCTGGTATGACCTCTGGGGGCAGGCGGACGAAGGCCTGTTTTTTGCGGGAGATAGGCCGGCAGGTTGAGGTGTGGGCCAGGTTGGCCGCTGACACACTCCACGGCCTGGGTGGCACGGGGAGAGTTCCATCTTAGAGACACCTACGTGAGCAGCCCTGCAGGCCCGGCCACCCGGCCGCCACACCGCTGCCCCCAAGCAGCCCAGTGCCTCTGCTTTGCACCAGCACTCACCTGGCGGGCGGTTCCCTCCCCGCCTCCTTCCCCATCCGCAGCCCCGCCTATCTTGGGATCGCCTTCCAGGCCCCGCAGCCGTGCTCAGGGCCCTCGGGTTAGTCTGGGAAGTGCTAGTGAGCTGGGCGTGTTGACGGGGATTTTGTTCAGAGAAGAGAGAAGAGGATCGCGCTCCCCGGCCCCGTTGCCACTCACATGTGACTATGTGACCCCGGGGCTGCATTCCTCCCTCCTCCGCCTGTAAAATGACGCCCGTGAGGCGGGACTCCTGCGCCAGATAGGTTTTTGGCACGGCTCCTTTCTCGGGGTGAATTACAGCAGCTGCATTTCCGCCGCTGGGGACTTGGAGGGGTCCTTGGGTGAATTTTCAGCGCCCCGAGAGAGTCCTGCCCCTCCCCTCGGCTCTGCTCCAGGCTGCTCAAGCCTGGCCTGGTGAGAGGGGTGCACTGATGTGTGGTTGCTCTCCTTGCCTTTCCCCTACTGCGGAGTCCCCGCCAGGGAAGTAGACCCCCTCTGCCCGCGGCAGCAAGCTGTCCTCCCCCCATCCCAGCATCCTGGTGGGGAAGGACCAGCCAGGCACTCCTGGGGGGCGGGCCTTCCCTTGCCTGGGGCTGGGTCACTGGTGGGCCGCAGGCTGCAGGTTTCGGGGGGAAGGGGGTGGCGTGGAGGTGAGAAAATTATCACCAAGAAAACCTTTTCTATTTTCAGAGTGACTTAGAACTTTGGGAGGTGGGGAGTGGGCTTTGGAAAGGAAGACCCCACTGAGAATGGGGGCCAGTGGGCCACCTGGAAGGTTGGCCCCCAGGCGCTAAAATGCAGGCCCGCAGTAGGCCAGGAGTTGTCTTTTTTTGTCACTGCTGTGTCCCCAGCCCTTGCCTTGAGAAGGACACGTCATGAACGCTGTGTCATTCACTGAGGAAAAATGCATTTGTGTTCATTTTCCCTTGTGATTGACTTTGCTCTGTTACCTTTAACTGTTCTTTCACACCCAGGAAGTCCTTCCCCTGCTGCAGATATAAGAAAACAGAAATGGATGGAGAAGGGCATCCCTCCTCTGCATCTCTGTCCCCGATGCCCTCGACACCAGTGCAGGTTACGGGCTCAGACACTGCAGACATTTCACGTGCGGTATTTTGTTAGTTCACAAATTCCCTAGAAATGCTTGGAGATTTCTGCTCCCTAATTCTCTGTCCTTCGGGGATCTACCCTTGATGGGTTAATGGTAAATGCCTGTAGGTGGAGCCTGACCAAATACCTGTAGGGGTGGAAGACTCTCGTTCATTTATTCCCTTGCCCTTTAATTTCTGTGGCGATAAGGGAATAAACTCTGGCACGGGATGAGTTCACGTTTCAGTGATGGGCTGGGCGCCCTGAAGTGGTTTAAGGCAATGGAAGATAATGCTTCCATCTCCAGACACCGGGAGCGATAGCTTGACTGGAAACTGCAGATTCAGAGCTTGCTGTAATCTGACGGTGCCTCACGGCCCCAGTGCCTAAGCCTTGATGTAATTCCTAAAATGCCTGAGCGCTTGGTCCACTGGGACCTGACTCCCAGTGGAAACATGGGTGGCTGGCTCCGGGGGATTAGGAGTGCACAGAGCCTCCTGGCGCCAAGGGAACCAGGGAATCACGTCCCTCACACTCTCCCACCCCAACCCCCCGACACGTGGAACCAGCCGTGAGCTTCCGGCCAGGTTACCCTCTGCCAGGAGCCACCGTTGGCCCCTGGGTCTGAAGAGAAGGTGGACTTAAAATTGCCTTCCCTGGGGACCTGGGCCTCTGGAGAGGTCTACCCTATAATGCTGTTAGAGCAGCTCTTGTGAGCCCCAGGCCACGGACATGGCTTTGATCTAAGCTCTGTTGCTTGGGAAGCAGAGGGGGCTGAAGGTCGGGGGGCCTGAGGTCCTCTCCAGGGCTCAAGCCCAGCTTCCTGTACACCCCGTTCTCACAGTGAAAAAATGGGAGGGGAGGGAGCGCTTTGCACTTGGCTGTAGCCGAGGCGCCCTCGGCCTGTCCGCTCCTGTGCACACGGAGCCCCTGGGAAGAACCTGCGGGATGAGGGGGGCGCAGATCCAGCCCCGCTGTGTGCGCATTGTGTCACAGACCTGGCCTTGCTGGTTTGCACTCTGCCACTTCTGTCCCCGAAGTTCCTCTTGGTCCTCAGCTGGGAACACGGTTTAAGCAAGAAACCCAGCATCTGTCCGGGCGTGGTCCACAAGGGGCAAACCCAAGGGCCGCGCTTGAAGATTCTTTGGAGAATCCAGGGGTCACAACCAGAAGAAACCCCCTGTGAGCTCCACCGAGCTGTGGGAGCTCCCTCTAGGCAGTGGGTCCTGGGCGTGGGGAGGGCCGGGGGTCAGCACAGTGATGGTGGAGAGGAGAGGAAGGGTCCGGAGACAGGGATGGGAAGGGCGGAGGGGAGGGGGCGTGAGGATATGGGGGGACCAGCCCCAGCGCGTGCTGGAGGTTAGAGGTCAGGGAGAAAGCTGCCTGCTCTGAAGTTCACAATAAACCCTGCGCCGTGTAGGGCATATTATCAAAGAAGGAAAGAAAGCCCGGGGTAATTTATCACAGTAAGGTGAGAGCTTTGATGCTGGGGTCAGAGCCGTCCTCAGAGCTGACCACGTCCAAGGAACCCTCCTGGTCCAGCTTTAGTCCAGTTTCCCTTTTACCTGAAGTTCTTTAATTTGGAAGTTTTAAAAGCAGGGCAAGAAAAACTGAGCCTCCCTTTGCAGTGAATTATCCAGTCCTGTCTTTTAAACGTTGAGACTGTCGCGTCCTATAGTAAATTAAAGATCAGACTCTCCCCGATGCTTCTCGAAGGAAGGAGACTGTCTGTCCTTCCATGAGGAGAATTGCGGTGGGCGGGCCCTGACTCCCAGGCCCCTGGCTCTGCTCCTTCGCCCTGCTGTCACAGGGATCTGGCGAGAGAGGGGCAGGTGGCAGACGGGACCTGCTGTGTCCTTGGAAGAAGACGACGGTGCCTGCAGGGCCCACTCAGCCCTCCCCACGGGCAGGGAAGGGTCTGTGCCACCCCTGCCTTGGCTGGCAGCCCCAGCTCTTGGACCACAGGCCAGGCTTGTGCACGGCGAGTGCGGGCAGGAGGGGCGAACTCCCCATCACCCCGGAGAAGGTGCGGTCACTTTGGACCCCGATGGGGACCTTGGAGATAGATGACCTTGGGTTTATGTCTCTGCTCTTATCAGGCAAGTCCCCAGACCTCACTTTTGTCTTTTTAACCTAGAACAAGAACTGCTGTCAGAGTTGAAACAAACATCCTGATCAGTGTTTATCAACTTACGGCCCCTCTTGTTTCATCTGTATCTCCCCCACCCGACTTCCCACCCTCCACTAGCTTTTTATGGAGCAAATCCAAGACATCATATTTTTTCTTCTGTAATTCCGTCAATATCTTTAAAAAATATGGGCTTCTTTTTAAAAAAATAACAATGTAACCCCATCACCATTGTCAAACATTGAAAAATTGCCAATATGTCCATAATGTTACCAAATATCATCGTAATTAAATTTTCCCAGTGCTTTCATTTTTAATAAATAGTTTAATTAATCCAGGGTTCAAATAAGGTCCTCTTGCGTTAGATTGATAAGTCTTCTAAGTTTCTTGAATCTATAGATTTTTTTCCCTGTTTTTAATTTAATTGTTAAATAAGCAGGTTGTCTGTCCCGTAGAAATTTCCTATAATTTGGATTTTGCTGATTACGTCCTGTCGGTTAGCACCGTCTTCTGCCTGCTGTGTTTCCGGTGAATTGACAGATCTAGCGGCTTGACCATGCTCACTTTTGATGTTGTTTTCAAGAATACTGATGACGTTGCGGGTTTCTGTCAGGAGGCTCATTATGACAGGGTGTTGCTCTTCTTGTGACTTAAGACTAATCAGTGAATTCAAACGTGAGCTTGACTCATCCACTTCAAAGCTCCCCATTAGCTTCTCACCTCCTGGTCTTTGCAGCCTTTGCTCACAAGTGCCCTGACAAGTGCCCGTCACCACCAGGGGTGGCAAGATGGCGACATTCTCTCCTTTATTTACAAGCTCTAAACGTATTTGAAGAAAAACCGTTCCTCCTCAGCTCTTTGTCACTTGGAAATACCGTGTGTGCAGAAAAGAAGGTTAAATGCCTGATTCCTTTTATTTACTTCTTTTCAAATAATTTGATAGTTCTTCTAGAATCCGTCAAAAGACACACACACATCTATATAAATATCATAGTTAACAAATAGGTCTTTCACATATATGACTTGTTTAAATCCATTCATAGCTTCCTAGACTTCTACTATGACAAGATATTCCAGACTCATTTTCTACTTCCTGCCTCAAACCTGGAGTTATCTATTTATCCAAAGTATCCCTGGTTCTTTATACATAGAAATAGTACTGAGGGACCAAAGTCTGAGATCTAGACCTGTTCATTGCTCCTGGGTTGGTCATTGTTTCTAGGACTTTACAATGGACAGTACTAGGGAAAAAATTTTCTTAAACTATATGCTATTTCCAATTCCACTATGGGATTGCAAGGTTTTCACTTAGGTTTTTTAAAATTTTGTGTCTATATCTATTTTCTCTTATGCTGAATATCACAACGACATAGCTATTCATTTGCTTTATCATTCCTGTGTGTGTCTCTACCTATTCCTGTTTCAGAATGTCACTTTCAATTTTTATTATTAACATTGTGATCGCTGAAAACAATTTGAGTTTTTTTAAATTTTTTTAACATCTTTATTGGAGTATAATTGCTTTACAGTGGTGTGTCAGTTTCTGCTTTATAACAAAGTGAATCAGCTAAACGTATACATATATCCCTATATCTCCTCCCTCTTGCGTCTCCCTCCCACCCTCCCTATCCCACGCCTCTAGGTGGTCACAAAGCACCAAGCTGATCTCCCTGTGCTATGCGGCTGCTTCCCACTAGCTATCTATTTTGTCCTGCCCCTAGGTTCTTCAGAACCATGTTTTTTCTTTTAGATTTGATATATATGTGTTAGCATACGGTATTTGTGTTTCTCTCTCTGACTTACTTCACTCTGTATGACAGACTCTAGGTCCATCCACCTCACTACAAATAACTCAGTTTCGTTTCTTTTGTGATCGCTGCAAACAATTTGAGTTTTACTTGCTGTTTTTCTTCTCTGCGGGGATATAGCTCACTAGCCACACAGTCACATTACTGAGTTTTAAAGTTACTTGAGATAACTGGACCCTTGATATCGGGTTAACATCATTTGGGGCCTTTTGCTTTCTGTTTCCTTCATTGTTTTAGTTTTTTCATAATTATGTAATACTTATCTGGCTTCAAAATCAAAGCTGTAACCTGAGTTGTATTCAGGAAAATTTAATTTTCATCCCTACTTTTTCCACCTTGCCTTCTTCTCTCCTCTGTAGGTAACCATTTGATAAAAGTTTAAAAATTACCCTTTGCATTAGTTTGCTAGAGCTGCCGTAACAGGATAACACAGACTGGGTGGCTTAAACAACAAAAATATATTTCTCATGGTTCTGGAGGCTGGACATTCAAGATCAAGGTGTCAGCAGGGCTGGTTTCTTCTGAGGCATCTCCTTGGTTTGCAGACAACATCACAGCACCATGAACTTGGCCAGTGAGAATGGAAGGTACATAATCGGTGGCATGTGTTGCGTGATGTGTAGAGGGTCCGTGTAAGGTGAGGGGCTCGATTGTTTATCGGAACATGCTGTGGTTTTAGGTGGTCTGACCATGTACTCACTGCCCAGAACAGTCCCATTTTCTGCTTGTTGCCCCCATGTAATTATTATAGGGTCCCCCTTCCTCTTAAAAGTGTTCCAGTTTTGGACAGTAAATTCTATGGGCACCCTAGTTTTGAAGGTCCAATAAATAACGATAAAACGGTTGGCCTCTGTGTTAAAAATGTTAGGGCTGTCGTTTTCTAGTCCTGGCTTGAAGTCTGAGCTCTGCATTATTCCCAGTTAGTTTGTTGACAGATTCTGGTGCTAAGCCAGACTCAGCCTGTTCTAAGGTCTCCTCCATCCTTTTCGTAAACGATCCCATGAGCCTTCGACTTTGAGGTTCAGCTTTAGCTGGGAAGAGCCTTGTCCTGGTCTTCCCCAGCCTAGGCGGGTACATTCAAGAAGTGGTCAGCTGCTTTCTAATTAATTCCTCCTCCCAGGATGGAGTCTGTGCTGTTACCTGAAGTAGGCTGCATACCAGTCTGTTGGCGTACGCTGGCCCCCTGGAAAGGGTGGGCAGGATTGTATAAGGCTGCATCACAGCATGTGCAGAATTTAAACGCTGGGTATAATGTCCAGAAAGTGTGCTGGCGATGCCGACCGAATCAGACTTAATCAGCGTGTTTGCTTTTGCAGCAATGAAAATAATGTGTCCTGTGTAGTGCTGACGGTGATCTGCCCTAATTCTCCCTTTTGAGTTTGGAGGATTCCTACAACTTCTCTACCAAGTTCTTCCCGAGTTATAGCAAGAGCGCCATCTCTCCATATAACTGCTGTTTTCACGTACCTCGAGTTACGTGCTTCACTTTCAGAGTCTTCCGTGTTGGCTGGTTTGCACACTGCCTTCAAGTTCACTTACAGTCTATGGGGCCGACTTTGTTCTCAGGCCAGACTGGAATCGAGCTATTCTCTGTTGAATTTATAGTGCCCTACATTGTAACCGACATATAATTTCTCCATTTAAAACTCCCCATCAGGGAGTTTAGATTCTTTCTCTTCCTCCTTCCTTCTCATTTAAGCTCTATATCTGTGAATTAGAAATCATCCTGATCGTGCTCAACAGTCAGCAGCCTAGCGCTGGTGCTACCATATTAAAGGGAAGCGTGTACAAGTTACGACGGGCAGTTGCACCCAATGGAGACTACGGGCGTCTTTAGGACGCTCAGAAGTTCCCTTCAAAATTCCACCAGACCCCCATCTAACTCCTTAATCTTGGCTAAATGAAACTGAGTATTGACTATGGAGCAATAAGAAATATTAAGACAATATTATTCTACTAGTTTTATGCCCCAGAGTATCTGCCACTCAAAATAGTTGATCAGTTTATATTTTTAAATGAATAAACACGTGACATCATTCATGTGTTTAAAGCACTTCAAAAAGCTTTTTGTTATGGAAAGTTCCAAACAATTATTTTAAAAGGTAGAGAAAATAGTGTAATGAACGCCCATGTACCCAATATCCCACTTCAACAACTACCAACTGGTGGCCAATATTGTTTTATCCTTACTTCTTCCATTCCCCTGCCACCTACCTTTTTTTTTTTTTAGATGTTGGGGGTAGGAGTTTATTAATTTATTAATTTATTTTTGCTGTGTTGGGTCTTCGTATCTGTGCGAGGGCTTTCTCTAGTTGTGGCAAGTGGGGGCCATCTTCATCGCGGTACGCGGGCCTCTCATTATCGCGGCCTCTCTTGTTGTGGAGCACAGGCTCCGGACGCGCAGGCTCAGTAGTTGTGGCTCATGGGCCTAGTTGCTCCGCGGCATGTGGGATCCTCCCAGACCAGGGCTTGAACCCGTGTTCCCTGCATTAGCAGGCAGATTGTCAACCACTGTGCCACCAGGGAAGCCCTGCCTACATTTTTTAAAGGACAAATCTCAGATATCATATAATTTCATCTGTATTTCACTATGTACTTCTGAAGATAAGAACTCATTTAAAAATATAACATAGCGCTTCCCTGGTGGCGCAGTGGTTGAGAGTCCGCCTGCCGATGCGGGGGACATGGCTTCGTGCCCCGGTCTCACAGCAGTGAGAGGCTCGCGAACTGCAAAAAAAAAACCACAAAAAAACAAAAAAAAATACAAAAAATAACATAATACCATTATCATACCTACAAAATTAACAGTAATTTTTAATATCATTAAATACTCAATAGGTGTTAAATTTTCAATTATCTTGAAGATGTCATATTACTTTAAAGTCATTTTTATTGAGGTGCATTTTTCATGTAATAAAATGTACCTATATTAAGGGTGCAGTTAAATGAGTCTTGACAAATGTACACACTCCTGTAACCACCATCATAGTCAAGTTAGAGAACATTTTCACCACCACAGGAAGTTCTTTCATGCCCCCTGCACGCAATTTCACCTCCTCTTCCCAATCTCAGCCCCAGGCAACAGCTCATCTGCTTTCTTTCACATTTATATGGGCATAGAAATAGAGGAATATAGATATCCATCTATCTTCTTCTGGCCACTTAAAACACTTACTGCTGACAATTGGTTCTCAGCAATTTGATTGTGATGTTCCCCTCAGTGGTTGGTGTTTATCCATCGTGTGTATCCCTGAGCGTCTTAGACCTGTGGATTTGTTGTTTGCATCAGAGATGGAAAATTTCCCGTCGTTATTCTGCAAATAATTTGTTTTTGTCACCGGCTCTCTTCTTCTTCCTGGACTCCAGTTACATGTGTATTTGACTACTTGATATTGTCCCACAGGTTGCTGAGTTTGTGTGTGTGTGTTTTGTCTTTTTCCCTTTCTATTTATTATTTGAATATTTTCCATTTCAACGTCTTCCTGTTCACTGACCTTTCTTTTGTAGCATCTGATCTGATGTTACAGTTGTCCAATTAAATTTTCCCAACAAATAGTGTATTTTTCTTCTCTAAAAGTTCCATTTGATGCTTTTTAAAAACACTTTTCTTATGTCTCTTCATCATGTGCATGTTTTCCTTTGAGATTTTAAGTATACGTATAAGAGCTCTTTGGAAGTCCTTGTCTGCTGTTCCTAACATCTCTGTCATTTATGGGTCTGTTTCTTCTGACTGATTTTCCTTCTTGTTGTGGGTCATAATTAGCTGTTTTTTGCATGTCTAGTAATTTTTGATTGGATGTGGGACATTATGAGGTTTAGGTCGTTGAGTGTTTGGATTTTGTTTTTTAAAGTGTTTTGGATTTTGTTTTGCTAGAAAATTAAGTTACATATTTCTGATTAATCCTTACCAGGTTTGTATTTAAGCCCTTTTTAGGGCAGTTCTGGACTAGTCTGTACTTTCGGGCTAAGTTAACCCTATTACTAAGGTGTGCCCCTCTGGCATCTCTACATATTGCTCTGGGCGCTCAAGCAGGAGTGTCCACATGGCTGGTTAGAATGTGCATCCCTCCCAGCCCTGTGAAAGCTCTGGGAACTGTTCTGATTATACTTCTTCTTCAGTTCTTTGTCCAGCCTTGTAGAAATATCCCCTATGAATGCACAGATTTGGATTCAGCCAAAGGCTCAAGGGGCCCCCATGCAGATTTCTGGAACCCTTCTTTGCACAGTTCAGTTCTCTCTGGTATGGCCTCCCTGAACTCTGATCTGTTTCCCTCAGCTCAGATGTGGAGCTCCTCTTAGATGCTCCTGTCCCTTTGCTGTTGTTTTAAATTTGCTTTCAGGCAGAAATCCAGGAGATTGTAAAACTCAGCTTCTTTGTTTCTTTTTCTCCAGGGTCAGAGTCATATTGTTTGATATCTTATGTCTAAAAACGTTTTCATTTATGTTTTGCACAATTTTCTGTTTGTTTGGGGGAGGAAAATAATCTGTACTGGTTTCTCCTTCATGGCCAGTAATTTAAGTTGTAATTTTAAAAAACAGTTTGTATACTTGAATTGGGATTCAAATAAAATTCACACAATGTGATGGGCTGGTGTCTTTTTACCTTTTTAAATAATTAAGTCCATCCTCCACCTTCCTCGCTCTCTCTTTTTTCTTCCCTTTTCTTTTGTTGAAAACTGGGAAAGTTTGTATGTTGAGTTTCACACGTCATTCTGGATTTCACTGACTGTGTTCCCATGTGTTGTTTAACTTATTCCTCCATACACATTCCCTGGTAACTGGCGATTGAACTGAGAGACTCGATCAGATTCAGATTAGTTTTTTTTCAAGATGACTTTAAAGGTGTCGGTTGCTTTTCCATCAAGCGACACATGCCTTTCTGTTGTGTTAGCAGCCACTGATGCTCAGTAACTAGACTAGAACATTTCATTTAATTTGCTGATTTATCAGAGAGACTGGGCCTCAGCAAGGATGAATTTCTAGACTGGGCAAATGGGACTATTACTTCTAGCCGTGTACTTCAAACTATGAATTACAGTGACAAATTGGAGCTCCAATAAACAGTGGAATGTTTCTAAACTTGCTCAAAGAAAAGTTGACCCATCTTTACAAAGTGGAAGGAGGCCAGCCTGAATTATAGCCGTCTATACCTGTGACTTTCAAAGTTGTGCTCTGATTAAAGCTGGGCTCGAGCAGTGCTGCCGGGCGGAATACACCCTTTCTCTGCAATGAGAGGCAAGAATGACTCTTCGGATCAGTCATAAGACACGGCTGCTTCTTCGGTGCTTAAGGCACGTTAAAGCTTTTTCAAGTGTAAATTTGTTTAAATACGTCCTTTCCTGGTAGTTTGTGGGGATGACGTGTTAGCTATGAACATAGGACTTTCTAGGTGAAGCTGAATATCTGTCCTAGCTCAAATCCTAGTTGACATGATACTGTTTATTTTTACAAAGCACTTTCCACTATGTTCTTTCATTTCTTCTTCCTCAAGATTTTTCTCGATATTAGCAACCTAATTTTGTAAGACATGGAAACCGGAGCACAGAAGACCCGGGACTGGGAGAGGCTCGTTCAGCTCCTGGCCTCCGCTGTGGTTGACACCCTCCCCCCTGCCCCACCCCATGCCCTGGAACACAGCCGGAAGGTTCTCCAGTCTCCCCACTCGGCACTCCTGTGCAGAGGAACCAAGGCCGGCGTTTCCTCGTAGCTTTTGGGACAGTGATCGCAGGTCAGGTGTGCGCGCGGTGTCTTGCTTTGAACTCCCTTCCTCCGTGGTGTCTTGGACTCTCCGGAGCACCTTTCCAGGTGTTGGTTGGTCGTCATTGGTAAGGTCGACGAGCAGAGCGTGTAGCTGTGCGCCCAGAGTGGTCCACGCCACACAGGCGGTCCGTCTGCAGAGCCCCTGCCCTTCTGGAGCGCTCCCGGGATGACCTGTATCCTTGGTGAAGCGCGATACTGGTTTCCCAGGCTCCATGTGCGTATTTGGGGAGCATTGCCGTGTTAGTGACCTTCACCCATCACACTCCAGATACCCCTTAGAGGGTAACCTCCTCCTCTAAAATATTTGTTTAGTGTGGAATGTTTGGTTTCGACTTTCTGGGAAGTCCGTTTTAAAGGATGCTTCAGCTGTGTCAGCTCAGGTGTGGTGACAGCCGCTTAGCGTTGACATGACTGACATTTTCTTCCTGCCACACTGGACCTCATATTCTCGGCCTCTTTGTCTCCTGCGCCTCAGGGAAGTAAAGTTAAACTTTATCTTCACTGTTCTTGTAGAGCTGCAGCCACCAGACATCCCAGATTTGGGCAAAAGCCCTATTTCGACTCTTCTGACTAATGGTCCACACAAATTGTTGAGATGCTGTCCGGAATTCTGTATATTTCAATATTGAATCTGTGTCTCCCGGGCTGCCTCCTTGAAAGTAGAGATGGACAGAAACATCTTTTGTCAGGTCTCACCTCCTGTTGATTTGAAAACTATTGTCATTGGAGTTTACCGCAGGAAATTCGTTTCCTAGTCTGGGTTACCCTGAGAGAGGCTGGCAGAGAGGCCTGTAGGCAGGCGGTTGGTTTGGGAAATGATGCTGGCGAGCAGGGAAAGGGGGGAAAGGAAGGGGGGACCCTACAAGCTGCCTTACGGTGGGGGACTGGCCCCCGGAGGCCTGCCCGGGTGCCTGGAGAAACGCGTCTTGGAAATGTCTGCTTTGCCCACGAAGGGTGGAGCCTCTCTCCGTGGCCCCGTCTCCCGCTGGTCGGCGGTGGCCCAGTGGGGTCACTTCCTGTGTCAGTGCCCATAGGTCCCAGCAGGCACCCGAGAGACCTGGCCAAGCTGCCTGCTCAGAGCTGGTGGCAACAGTGGCTGGAAGGGGAGGTGGGCCGGGGGGCTCCAGTGGTGCCCGCCAGTGGGGTTGGATGTTTTACTGGGGCAGAGGGAAACAGACGCCCCATAGGTACCTTTACATGAACGTACCTTCTTCATTTTTCACCAGATCTCCATTCCTGTTGAGATGTGAGTCACGGTGAGAGAGAGCGCCTGCCCCCTGCCCTTACGCAGCTGCCCACGGCCCCTCCCGAGGAGTCCGTCTGCCTCCCGTTTCCAGTGTCCCCCTGCCCTGGAGGGGGCACGGTGGCTCACTGTGAAGAAGGTACATTTCTTTCTTTATTATTATTTATTTTTATTTTTATTTTTTTTTAGAAGGTGCATTTAAACCAGCACAGTTCTGAGGGCCTGTCGGTTTACCAGACCCACGTCAGTTCAAGCAAATCACGCGTCCTTTTCAGTATTCTCTTCATCTTTTATTATCTTAAAGGGCATTGAAGGATCGGTCACCAGAATTGTGCGGAGGGACTCCTGTGAATGGGAATGTATTCAGCTGGTCGTACGCATGAGCTTGTAGCAGTGAGGCCTCAGGGCATCCTGACTCACAGAGAAGGACAGTTTCACTTTGCCACGGAGACCGGGCGGTTGTCATCCAGACAGGAGCGGGCGCGGGGCTGGGTCAGGGGAGGCTGCCCTGTCTGCTTGGAGTCCCGTGCGGGGCTGGAGGCCGGGGCCGCGCCTTCCTCTCTCTGCTTGGACGCTGTCTGTGCACTTGAATACAGTGGATGCTTCACAGTCTGTGAGGACGGGGCGGGCGGGGACCCTGGGGTGTGGTCTGGCCGAGGCCCCGCCCTTTCTGGCCCCGTAATCCTGTCCGGTTGCCTCCGGTCTCCGCAGCTCTTCCCCACTGGGGGAGCGAGCGTCACGGGGAGGATTAAACACGAGCCTGCTTGGAGGCAGTCAGCTTAGCACGATTGCCTGGTGAGCGACGAGAGCGCAGCGGGTCAGCAGGCAGCGCCGCCCAGGCCCTGGCCGGTTCCTGTATTTTTCCCTGGGGAGGTTGTGAGTCAGGGAGCTTGACCTGCGCACCCCCAAGGCCCTGAGCAAGTTTAGGCCGCTGCCAGGACGGTTACGGGACCTTGGAGACGCTTTCTGGGCCGAGGGGCTGCCCAGGCTGTGTGTGAGCCGAGGGCCCTTGGGATGCTAACGCTGGCCGGCGCGTGGTGGCCCTCCTCCTGGCCCCAGAGTGTCCGAGTGGGTCTGAGGCCAGGCCGCCAGGGACGTGTCCGCCTCTCCGCTCCGGTGCACTGTGGTCCTGCGTGCACGAGGCCCCCGCGAGGCTGGGGGCCAGAGGCGTGAAGAGGGGCAGGCTTCTGACCTTTCCCCACCAGCTGGACCGAGTCCTTGGGAACAGCGACGTCACAGACTCTCTCACGAGCTCACCACACGCTTAGCCAGGGTGGAAGCAAGGCTCTCCTGCTCCAGGTCTGGGCGCCTCCTGGGTCAAGTTCTCAGCTGACGTGGGGTCACCGTTGCCCTCTGGGCGCTGTGATCTTGTGGGGACGTGCAGACCCAGAGGGCGTGGCTTGAGGATGCTCGGATGGCAGCACGTGGAGGACAGGATCATAGAGGCCGGGTGCCCGGTATCCACCGGGAAAGGACCTCTCGATCGGGTGAGTTTTGAGAGGATTTTGGGAAACTTTGCTACCGCCCTCACCCGCGGGGGCAACTGCAGACCTGGAGTTTGGGAAAAGAACGGGCAGGACGGCGCATTTCTCCACCGCGGGCGGTGACCAACCCGGTGCCTTTCTGCCTGTTTGGCTGTTTGGGGCCAGGAGGCAGCAGCCAACGTGCAGCATCTCGTTCACTCTGGCGACACCCCTGTGGGCCTGGACTCAGCGCGTGAGGATGGCCAGCTGCCCAGAGTCAAGGGGGTGGGGGGGGTCTTGGCCCCGGGCTGACCACAGAGCCCCCGAGCTTTACACCGACGTCTCCTGCCCGACACCCACTGGGACGCGGCCGGGTCTGTGCACCAGGTGCCAGCATGGGCCCCTCCTGAGCATTTTTACCCATGGTCACTTCACAGCTCCGTGCTGCTGCTGGCCTGCGTGTCGGCCGATCGTCAGGTGCAAACGCAAAGCTGAAAGTAAATCAGGCCCCCCCCAGCGCACAGGGTCCCCTCGGAGAGCTTCCTGGTCAGCGTGTCACCGGGGCGACGTTCCTGCCTGAGGAGGAGAGGCACGGATGTGTGTGTGCACGTGTGCGCACGTGTGCGTGTATATGTGCGTATGAGCACATGTGCCTTAGATGCGTGTGTACATGAATGTATGCATGTGTGTGTGCACGTAGGTGTGTGAGTGTGTGCATGTGTGCCCATGTGCGTGCATGTGTGTAGGCGTGCATGCGGGTGAGTGTATGTACGTGAAGGAGGACCGGAGGGAAGTCCAAGCGCTTGGAAGCGTGCGTGAGGCGTTACTGGAGCCGCCGGGCTTCTGGCCACTTTCCTGCCATTGACCAGCTGATCCAGTCCCTTAACTAACCTATTTGGAGGTTAGTTCCGTCAACGGTTAGACACAGGGATTGGACTGGAGTATCCCAAAGAAGCCTTGGCGAGTCCCGGTCGAGAGCCGCTCAGAGCAGCCTCCAGCCGGCCTTGCCTGTGACTTCTCTCGGGGACGAGCCTTCCTTGGCGTCTGTGCCCTTGAACTTGGGGGGTGTGTGGTTCGCGTGCCGGCCCTTCTTGTAGGTTTGTTCTAATCCTCCATCTGGGCAATGCTGGTTTTGGCTGCATTGCCCAGCTTCCTCCTAAGAGCTGTGATGGGTTTTACCTCCTATGGTGTGGCCCCGAGGGCTGTGGTACCACCCAGTTCACAGGTGAGCTGAGCGATGGGACAGCCCCGGGGACAGGCTGGAGGGCGGGGGCAGCACCCACTTGCTGACGCCAACGTGACCGCCCTGGGGAGGACCGTGGGCACCCAGAGCCTGGGCCTCCAGGCTGCCCAGCGAGCGCTCAACCCTGACTTAGAGCTGCCGAGATGGGACGCTGGTGTCTTCCTGACCGAGGGCTTCTGGGCGGGGGCGGGGGCGGGAGGCTGCCTGGGGGGTGTGAGCTGATGCCTGGCTCCCATCAGAAAACGGGGACCAGGAGCTGTGCTGCTTGGAGGGTTTGGGGGAGACCAAGGACGTGACGAGTGCAGAAGGGCTAGGCAAGTGCGCGGCCAAGGACACGGTGACCAGGCTCTGGCCGGACGCACTTCGGTCAACTGCGCGTTTCCTCCTTTGCAAGGAGTCGGGCTCCAGGCGTGGTGGGAACAGCGCTTCCAGTCTGCAGAGCTTTGGGAGCAAGGGCAGGACTAGGGTCAGCCGAGCCGGGGCCAGAGGCGGGCTGAGGGCGAGCTGGGAGGGGCGGCCGCGAATTGAGCGGTACTGATGGACCAGGTAGTAGCTGGGAGGGGCGGCTGCGAATTGAGCGGTACTGATGGACCAGGTAGTAGCTGGGAGGGGCGGCTGCGAATTGAGCGGTACTGATGGACCAGGTAGTAGCTGGGAGGGGCGGCTGCGAATTGAGCGGTACTGATGGACCGGGTAGCCCCTGGCGAGGGCGTTGTTTTGGTCGCGACAGTGAATTAAGCGGATCACTTTCTCCTCTGGCTTCCAAGGAGTTCTGATGTATTTGGGATCTTCTTTGTAAATTTTGACTCTGCCACCCTGTATAATAAAAGGCAAAGGCAGAGGCTTCTGTGGCCACGGGAAGGCTCTGGACCAGCCCCTGGGGCCTGCAGCTGTGCGCGGCAGACAGAGGCAGCCTGCAGCCCTCCAGCTGGGTCGTTGAGCTCGGGCGCTGTCCTGCGGGGCGATTTTGGAGACACACAAGCTGAAGTTCTAGGTTCCTAGCAGGGCAGCCAGGTCGCAGCAGCTTCACCCTCCTCCGGGTGCCCACGAGGCCTCCTCTCTGCTCCACGAGCTCCGTCTCTAAGGGCCCCGGGGGGGTGGTGGTGGGCAGCGGACCATCTGCTGAGACTCGGGTCCCATGAGGCACAATGCTCGATGAGCGTTTCCAGGCCACCGTGTGACGTTGTCATCATTTCCCCATCTTGCTGGCGAGGACCCTGGGGCCAAGAGCCTGGAGCGACTTGCCACGCGGCCAGACGCCCGGGTGGCGCCCCGAGGCCTGGCCTCTGACCGCCCCCCCACCCCCCTTGGCGTGCGCCCCACTTTCTGGAGAATGGTCTGTCAACAGAGCCTAGTCTCTGCTTCAGTAAAGGGAGGTTTAAGTTTGGGAATGAGAAGAGGAGGGTCGGCTCCGTTGGAACCATCCCAAGTGACAAAGGCCACTTCTGGGGGGGTGGGATGGGGAGTGGCAGAAGGGACAGAAAAAGTCCTGGAGGGGCAGCTCAGCAAGAGACCCAACGGAGCAGGAACCGCTGCTTCGGCTGACTCAGTCCGTCTCTTCCTTCCTCCCTCGCACTCCTCACTGCCAAGCCCCTGGCTCGGTGACTGAGTCACCAGTGAGATGTAACATCAGCTCAGCCCGCCTGCCTGTGATTCTCTGTGCATCAGGGGTCCTACAGCAGGCTCTTGCCAGCCCTCACTCAAACCCCTACACTGAGTATAAACAGAAGTGAAAGTTGTAAATTGGGTGTAAATACATTCCACAGAGAAAAAGTCAGTAGCCAAAAATGACAAAGTTTATTATTCTTAATATACAAAGAGTTATTGCTAATTAATAAGAAAAAGATGAACACTCCGATTGTAAAATGGGCAAAGGGCATAAACACATAACACCCCCAGCTAGAAACATCCCTAGAAGAAACACAGAGTCAGCCCACTGGCATCTGGAGGTAAGTGGAAGCACAGCCCCACTCGAGGACACGGCTGTAGAGGCAGGTCTACCTGGACTGAGTTTGGGGGTCACTATTTATCGGCTCCTTGACCTTCGGCAAGTGAAGCTCGCTAAGCCTTTGTTCTCCGTGAAACAGGGGCAGCGGTACCTGCCTGCAGGGTTATCGTGAGGGTGAAAGAGCGAATTCCGTGAGGAGCTTAGCCCAGTGCTAAGCACGCTTTCGTCATCACTGCTAGCAGTACAGGTGCATTGGTAACGAGCCATGTTCGTAAGTTCACACCTCACTGAAATCAGACACAGGCGATGAAAACAGCAGTGGAATATTGTTTGTTACCTATCAGGTTGGGAACAAGGTGGAAGGATTGGTGACAGCCCCTGTTGGTGAGGTGCTGCGACAGTGGGACCCGGCACCCACCCTGCATGGAGCAGTTTGGTGGTTTGCACTGACGCTGGAACCGCAGACGGGTTTTGGCTCTTCTGCTAGAAATGAACCCCACAGAGGTAATGGGACCAGTGCACAGTGACGAATGTTTAAGTGTATTTATCCTGCCGTCGTTTGTATGAGCAACAATTCAGAAGTAACTATAGATGGGTCAGGTTAACACGTTTGACACCTTAGATTTACACAATGTTATGTGTCAACTCTACCTCAAAAAAAAAAAAAAAATTCAGAAGCAACTTAAACGTCCCTTAGTGAGGCTGATTAATAAATTGCACTTCCTCCGTACGAGGGAATCCTACACGACCTCTAACAGCATAATGAAGTGTCCTAGCCCTCCACTGGCCATCATGGGTGAAGCTCTCTGACACTGATGGATAAACAAAGTGGGTTATAAAGTAACATCTTCCTGTGTCTCCATTTGTGTCCATCCACCTGTTAGTTCAGAAACAAGTTTGGGAGGATGCACCCACTTTAAGATGCCGACATTCCTTTCTTCTTGGGAACTCATTTTATGATTTGATTTTTGTGTGTCTATTATCTTTCAATTAGAAAAGAAGAAAGGAATGGATTTTTTTTTTTTGTCCTTTAACAGCTTACTCTATAAACAGAGATCTGCATGTTGATTTTGCTCATGTAAACTGACTAGGAGTTGTGGTCCAAGAACACATCATCCTAGCTTTCTTCCTTTTCTTTTTTCCTTGTTTGTCGTTCAGAAGCGTTTCTTCATTCTTTAGTCTATGACTCACGCAGGAAGACAGAACCAGTGTTTGGCAAGATCTTTCCATGCAATGGAGAGAACCTCAGCCTTGGCGCCAGTGAAAGGCAGGCACGTGGCCTTGCCTCTCCGCCCTGATAGTGATGCGGTTCTGCAGGGGTGGGGTGAGCTGCAATGATCCGGCCAGCGTCAGACAATCAGACATTCGGCTGCTGTCACACACGATAGCCCTGGGGCCAACGGCGGTAACAAGACAAACTTAAAACCTCCTTTGCCTGTGCTGCTGAGAATCACTGCAGCAGAAGGATCCCTGAGGCGTCCGCTGGACTGTTACCCAGCTGGACACTTAGGGGACTGAAGGGTGCACCACGATGGCTCCCAAACAATCCTCTACCCATCTCTTCCCCTCCTGGCTTGAACTTCCCACCGTAAGCCGGACGTTCACGGTGCCCCAGTCAGCCTTGTTCTGTGCCGCGTTCAGTGTTGAGCAACCTTGCTCCAGCTGAGCTGCCCAGAGCCCTGGGGGCAGGCAGGGCAGGAGTCGCCATCATCATTTTGCAAATGAGGAAGGAGCTCAAACAGACCTGGGGCTCGTCTGGGGACACGGCACGGCCGGAACTGACTCTGGGTCCTCTGTCCCCACTGGTTTTGTTTTCTTCCCTGTGACTTCACAGCTCTTCAGAAAGCCATTGCCATCATGCTCTGTGGACCGCCCGAGATCTGCCCTTCAGTTTCCTGACTGAGACACACAGTTTTAAAGTGTGATCCTGCACGTCCGTGCGCACACGCGCACACACACACACACACACACACACATACACAGAAACCGAAGTTTCAAGAAGCAAAGCTTAACCTTTCTACCCCGTGTACTCCATGACTCAGCTGTTTTCTAGTCTTTTCATTCCATTCCATCCTATTCTTTTTCCAAATAGGAAAAAGACTCAGTAACTTGATTTCGTGACCCCTGGGGACGGTCCTCTGGCTGCCCAGCGAGGCAGATTTGGGATTCCTGTGAGCAGCTCCGGAGGGTGGGCTCCCGGGCCGGGGTCGGTGGAGCCAGAGGGGAAGGGCTGAGCTCGCCGTCTCTGCAGGATGGAAAGGGGGGCTGGGCAGGATGGGTGCAGACGGAGGCGGCCAGGTGTGGACGGTGCACCTCTCGGGCTGAAAGGTCTGCTTCATTTTCCTGCCCCCTGTCTTTCTTTGCATGAGGATCTTCCTGGTTGCCTGGAGGCCTCTCGGCCCTGTCTCCTTTCCAGTTTGGGGATGGGCAGCCTCTCTGGGGAGGACTGGGCAGGAAATGCAGCTTTCCCGCCCCACTGGCTGGTCAGGGCATCACGGCCATGCCACCAGCTGTTGAGGGCCCTCACTGCGGCCGCGTCCCCGGGTGACTAGACCAGGGTCTCCCTGGAGTCGCCGTGGGCCTTCAGCAGGCTTCAGGCCAGGGTGCCCTTGAGCTACACCCAGAGACCCCACCCAGCCTGGGACGGGAAGCCTGCAGCCGGGCTCTCCATCTTTCCTGGTCGGAGATCGTTCTGAGCTCTGAAGAACCTCACGAACCTTACAAAACACACAAACGCACACGCATCAGAAAACTGGGGGTAAAATGTCTCGTGTTTCACGGATGCAGAAGTCGGTACCTGTCCAAAGCCGGGAAAGGGCTGTGGACCCAGAGGACCCTAAAGGCTGAAATTCAACGAAGGTGGTGCTAGGAAGTGATTCGCAAGGAAGATTCTTCCTTGCCAGCTCAATTTTATCTTGATTATCCGGTGAATCTCACTGTCTGTTGCTTTGGGCGTCACAAAATCAGCCCTCTTCTTTTCCATACTCTCCCCTAAATTTCTAGCAAGTTTTCCTCGTACGTTAGGCTGTGTATCATTTATGCTGACACCCGATTATCCCCCAGCCACGCTGCAGGAAGAGCTGCCTCCAGGAAGGCTGCCTGGAGCTGGCCAGGCCCTGTCTTGGTCCAAGGGCTCCAGCTGCTTCTTCCTCTTTTGCTACATGTCACCCCCACTGGCTCTCGATCTGGATCTGGATCTGTCCAACGGGGTAAGAATACCCTCCCAGAAAGTTGCTGCAGGGATGAAATGAGTCTGTTCATATAAAGTACTCAGCACAAAGTGTAGCACACAGGGAGTGCTCAGTAAATGCAGACTCTTATCAGTATCACTGGCCGCTGCCTTCACTTTGGGACTCTGTGTGAGCTGGGTTACTTCGTGCACATCAGTGTCAGGCTCTCCCCTTCCTTCAGATTTCTGGTGTGTGTGGTTAAGCATTGAGGGCGTGCGTTTGCGTTTCTAACCGCAGCATTAGACTTGGACTCAAGCACTGGGTGCCCCCGTGCTGAGAACCGGCCGGCATCTCTCTCAGGTGGTCCCACATCAGGCTCAGAGCAGCGCCAGAGGTAGGGCTGCTGCCCTGGGACCGCGACGAGGATGCTCGAGACTGCCGAGCTGCTGGCGTCTCGTGTCCGCGCTGGCGCCCTTCCTGCTGTATTGCTGGGCTTTCAGAAGAAGGGCCATTTGATCTAAAATTTATGGTTTTCCATGAGTCTTTCTGAGCACTCGCGGTAAATCTGAGCTGCTTCAACCTCATTGTTAAATTGGTCCCTTGTAGCCTTATTTCTTGTTGCGAAGAGTGAAAAAGCTCCTTTGATGGACAAGGACAGTTGTAGATTCTTATTATTGTTACATAATAATTCACACTTAAACAGATTTATCACTTCAGATTCTGGTTTAAGACACGGCAAAAATCCATGTTTTCATTGAAAAATTATGTGCTTTTCATAGCCTCGTAAGAAAACGTGCATGGCTGTCGTCTGGGAGCTTGAGAGCAGAAATCGCGTGTATGCCTTCTGTGTCTTCGTAGATCCCAGGGCAGTTTAGACGCAGAGTAGACAATAAATGCCTAAGGCGCTTAGAAAAGGACCAACTCCCAGTTTGTATGAAGTGGTGGCCAAGGGATGAACACCTGAAGTTAAAAGGCAGAGCAGCCAGGGCAAGGGGGCCAGAGCCGCAGGACTTGCAGGGCGGCTGGCCCCTGTCCACCGAGGGCCTCCCCAGAATATGGCCTCCCTTCTTGTCTTAAAGGTGTGCTTTGGGAATAGTCAGCAGGAAGGAGAAAGCTAACCGCTGCAGTCAGTGCTTTGGTGGAGGAAGGTTCTAGATCACGACAGGTGCCTGTCATTGGGGTGAAGTGTCTGAGGCGTGAGATGTACGGCTGGTCAAGCTTGATGTGCCCCTAAAATACTGGAAGATGGGCAGTCCGGGGCTAGCACCGCTACTCCACTAGGTCCTCAGAGGCCCAGGCTCCTTCCTGCTGTCTGTCCTGTCACTCCCTAGGCTTCATCATCCACAGTGGCTGCTTGTGCTCCTGCCATCACACTCACATTCCAGCCAGCAGGAAGGAGAAAGGGGCAAGGAAGGGGGCCTGTCTTCCTTGTATGCAGGATCTCCCACTCTGCTTGAACCCCATTGACCAGAATGCACTCACGTGGCCACACATAGACAAGGATGCTGGGAAACGTAGTCCTCACTCAGGGCAGCAGGGGCAAAGAACAGGGAGCCTAGCATTTAAGGAATGGGGAGAACCTCTACGGGGCCCGGCGTCAGCTTCTGCCACGCTGCTCAGGGACTTGATAGCTTAGGCAGAGGGGGGCTTGGAGGGTCCCGCGTGAAGCCCTGGAGGGTAGATTTCAGTAACCTGGGCTCCGTGTTGTGGAGCTGAAAACCCGGGTGACTGACTGGTGGGCTGGGCCACTGCACCGGAATCGATCTGGAAGACGGGGAGAGGGAGGGACAGGACTCCAGGGAGACGGCGTCTGGGGAAGCCGTCTTCGGTGGTTAAGCGAAGGTTCTGGAGTCACTCTAAACTTGGACTCACGTCCCAGAGCTTCTGTGTGATCTTGGGAAGTCGCTGATCTCTGGAAGCGCCCATGTTCTCATCAGCCCCGTGGGATGCCTGATATCCACCCCAGGGCTGTGAGTGGGGCTGAGGGGTGTAACGTGGGGTGGGGTGGATGTAGGTGTTCAGGAAACGGTGTCCGTTTTTACAGCTGGCCACCCGGGAGCAAAGGTGGGCCCGACACCTGGAAGGGCCGCCCATCAGCCTGGGCTGAGCTGAGCTGTGGGCAGTGGGGAGAGAAGGGCCGGGGGCGGGGTCCCGCCGTCCGGTCTCAGCTCCTGTGTGGGGGCCCTGCTGTAGGAGGCCGTTGGCTCGTGGTTTTCAGGGTCCCTGCAAGCCCCAAACTCCTTGGACTCCTCATTCAGTGCCGGTCAGCCTAGTGCAGCTGCACCAGGCAGTGGTTTTGATGCTGACACAATTCAGTTATTTTAGAAACAGTTTCCATAAACAGAGAGAAAACAAATTGTTTTTTACTTGCGTTTCAGGCTTCAGTAAATACTGACGAGTGCTGGCAGGTAAGTTTCCGTGATGGAATCTATCACCTGTTCAGACTGCACATCGCGGGCACACAATGGACTCGGGCTGGACAGACACAGAGAGCGACACGGGCACCTGGAGGTGAGAGGTGGGGCGGGTCACGACAGGGAGAGGCTGTGCCCGCTTCCCTTGGACGCCAGGACTCTCAGGAGGCGGTTGCTGTGGAAACGTCAACACCGTGTTTCTGAGAGCGATTTAATCATCGTCCCCAGCAGCAGTTTTGTATTAATAGCCCGACTGAGGGCTTGCATCCGGCTGGGAGAAAGGAGTTCCAGCGCTCCGCTCGTTCTGTTAGGAGCCTGTGCCTTTGGGGAACGCGGGAGGGAAGAGGAGAATCTTGTTCTCAGTCCAGTGCGCTCACTGGAGTCCCAGGGGCCCTGCCAGTTGTCGACATGGGGGACCCACCTCTGGGCTTCTGAGCCGGTGGGTCTGGGAGGCGGCCTGGTTCTCACCGAAGGGTTTCCATGCGTCCCGAGGCTTGGGGACCACGAGGTGAAACCATGGAGTCATCACACCCCTCCGCTGGCGCTGCTGAGGGTCACTGTTGAGCACACCCGCCCCGGTGCCCCCATTTCATGCCAGGGAAGCTCTGGGTGCTCAGGTTTCCTGGGTGCCCTGCGCAAGGGCGCTGCTCCCAGGGTCTCTCAAGCAGAGTCTTATTTGTCCCCAGAAAAGGGACACCTGGGAACTCGTTGTGATGAATTTATAAGCCTGCTGGGACCCAAGGAAGTCTGGGTGCCCCTCGCTGGGTAGAGAACGGCCCAGAGCAGCTTCCCATCCTCTCCCTCCAGGCCCGTCTAGGCACGGAATGTTCCAGAATTGTGCTGCCCTGTAAGCAGCTGCAAGCCTGAGGTGGTTCCTGGGCGCGCGAGGTGCAGCCGGTATGGCTGAGAGCATCTATTTTCATTTCACGTCACTTCAAACGTGCATCTAAACAGCCCATGGGGCTGGTCCTGACCGCACGGGGCAGAGCAGGTTAGGACAAAGGTCGGTCGTGGGGTCTTTCAGTGCCAGGCCGCCGGGATCTGGACTTTGTTTTGCACGGAAAGGGGAGGAAGCTGAAGCTTCTGGACTGAGTGCAGGGAGCTGGGGGTGGTGACCTGGAGGAAGGCTGGAGGTGGTGGCAGTGACCAGGTGAGTGACAAGGGGGGGGGGCATTCAGGGGTGACGCGATCAGGCTTAGCGCTGGGAGGTCCACACTGTTTGGGCAGCTGGGCCAATGGTGGGCATGTTGAGTCAGGAGAGAAAACCTCAGGATGCAAAGTGATTTCGTGGGAAAAGACGTCAAGCTGCTTTTGGACGGCAGCCTCGCTGTTTGCTGGAGGATATCTTACTCTCAAGGCAGAGATAGCACAGCGTCAGGGGCCTCCCGGGACGTGAGGTCCATCCTCGCTCTGCCCGCCCCCATGGGGGTGGGCTTCCCCTCCGATGGGCGGCCTGCGGGGGGTCCCGCACCCTCATCAGACCCCTCCCCTCCCAGCCCGAGGCCCGAGACCTCATCCCCAGAGCTGAGCGCCCACAACAGAGCCTCCCCGGGCAGGACCCTTGATGCTCTCCCCCACCCCAGGCACCACTGAGCACACCTGGGTCCTGGGGCAGGTCCAGAAGCCGAGGCAGGGGAGGACCCATTCCCACCCTGGGCAAGTTCATCTTCTGATGCGAGACAGGCGCGGGGCCTGGCCCAGGGTGGGGATCCTGCGTGGGGCAGTTTGCCCTCCAGGGCCCGCGTCGCAGTGACCCCCCGTGCCCGGGGGGTGTTGAGGGAGGCTCCTTGGGGGGCTGCCAGTGAGCTCGATCGGGGGCCATGTTCCGAGTGAGGGACAGGGAGCCGGCACTGAGGATGCCGCACGTGGGGCACAGCACAGGGCGGGGGGCAGAGGCCGGGGTGCGCCCGGGGAGGGGGGGTGCGGCGGGGGAGGCGGACGGGGCCCCTGAGGAAAGGCCTGTGTCTGGTGGGCGCTGGGGGCGGGCCTGGTTTTAAGCTCAGGAGCGACACGTGCTGCTTGCCTGCTTGACGTGGTGCAGCTTCTCCCCCATCACAGCCAGAGAGACTTGGCCTGGCCGGCCCTCTGCCACTCTCCATCCTGAAACGGGTGTGGTGTGCGAGTTTCCCGGGGAGAACGAAGCCTTGGAAGGTCCCTGGAAAATAAGTGCTGTCTAAAGACCATCACTGCTGTCAGTTAAGGAGTTACAGCGGCAATTACCTTATTGCAAGCAGGCTGGCTCCTGGGCCCCTGTTAGCCAAGGAGCTGGCAGGAGCGCCTTGCATCCAGGTGCCGAGTTGAGTTTCTTTAGAGTTGGTCCCACATACCTGAGCAGCCCCGCCTGGGGGGCGTTCTTTCCCTCCCATCGCTTACGTACGACTTGCTTGAGATGTTCCCCTGCTTATTCCACAAACTCGGGAATTCTCAAACTGTGAGCGAACGGCCGCAGGAGGTGGTACCCGAGATTAGAGGTTGCTGTTATCTTCCCGTTTTGCAGAGAACACTGAGGCAGGGGCGTCCAGGGGTCAGCAGCCGCGTGGTGCCCAGGACCGGCTCAGGCTGCTGCCCAGCCGCCCTGCGCCCCGCTCCTCTCAGCTCGCCCTCCGTCCCGTCACCTCCTCTCGGCTCGAGCCGGCCCAGGACCCCGGTCTGCCTCGGTGTGGCTGCCTGCGCCGTCATCCGCCCCTCGGTCGCTTTAGAAATGTGGCCGTAGAGAGCACCTCGTCATCCAAGGGCCTCCTTTCCGGCCACTGTCGAGGCTCCCCCGGGGAGGCAAGCGCGGCCCCTGCTCCCGGCGCCTCCCCAGCTCGGGTGGAGCCGGATGACGGGGCCTCCGCAAGCTCTGGATGGGTGGGTTCTGCGCCCAGCATCTCCAGACATGGGCGCCCAGCGGCCCCTCCCTCACGGAACTCCCCGCCCGGTGGAGCGAGCAACCGACCAGCACCCACTGGGCGAAGGGACCAGCACCACGGGGGCGGGGCCTCGGCGCCGAGGGGAGGGGCTCTGGGCGGGACCCACTGAGAAGCTCGCCCCGACCGGACCAGCTGTCGTGCAGGGGTTCGCCCCCGGGAGGGGCACCGCCCCCGTGTGCGTGGGGCCCTGACGCCTGGCCTGCCCAGTGGGCTCACCGCGAACCGCGTCTCAGCCCGAACGACGGCTTCCTTTACCTCACGTGTGCTGAAGTGTGGGGTCCTAGGACCCGAGTTCAGGGCTAGCGGTGACGTGGGGGAGGCACGGGGGCGGCCCCCGGGGCTGGGGTGACCCTGGCTCCTCCCTGAAGGGGTGACGGGGCTGGGAGCCCCCTGCGGAGCCAGGCCCAGCCTTGTCTCCGGGGTCCTGAGTCCTGTGCAGGTGTGCGGGGGTCAGTGCTCCCCTTTACCACGTGCTCCCGCAGCACTTCTGTCCCCGGAAGGACCCGGCCGAGGAGCTAGAGGTCCTGGCCCAGCGTCCGCGCCGGGGCCGATGCTGGGACGCCAAGTCAGAGCCCCTGGTGGTGCGTTCCTCTGTCACGTCCACTTCTGGGGGTATTTCAGGGTGATGCCATCATTAAAGAGTAAGCCGTTGAGAAAAGCCAGGGTGACGTCTAAGCTGTCTGGTAGCTTCTTCTTCACAGTCATACATCTTTCCCTCCAGACACATGTGCAAGAAATGAATTTCATTCCACTCACAGGAATTCCATGTGTGTTTGACTGGATCTTCTAAGATTTCTGGGTTCAAGAATGAAGAAGCTTAGCTCTGGGAGAGCAGACAGGTTCCCGGGAAAGTGCAAGCTGGTTGGACGTGTAGATGCTGCCATGGGGCTGAGCGGGGCCGAGAGCCGTGTCTGGACCTGAAGGCCCAGGGCGCTATCGCGTCCCTCACAGCCTGTCCAGCTGGGGGGCAGGCGGGCGTGGGCTGGGCCCTGTTCTCACCGCCTCTGGGCCTGCCTGAGAGTAAGGGTGTGTGTGTGTGAGTGTGTGTGTGTGTGTGTGTGTGTGTGAGTGTACGTGTGCATAAGCATGAGTGAGTGTGAGTTGTATGTGAGTATATGTGTGTATATGTTCATGTGAACGTGTGTGTATGTATGTATGTTTGAGTGTACGTGTGTATAAGTGTGAATGTGTATATGTGAGTGTATATTTCTGAGTGAATGTGTGGGTATGTACGTGTGTGAGTGTGGATGTGGGCACCTGAGTGTACGTGTGTGTACGTGTGTCTGAGTGCATATGTGCGAGTGAATGTGTGTAATGAGTGTGTGAGTGTGTTGAGTGTTGGCGTCCACGCCTGTTTCTCCCGAGCCCGCCCCGGGACCTTTCTCACCGAATCCCACTCTGCTTTGGGAAGCTGGACTCTCTCCATTGTATTTATGAGGAAAAGAGCCGTGAACAAAGGGTGTCGGGCTGGCGTGGGCCTCTGCCCGCACCCTGTGCGAGTGCAGACCCCGTCGCTGACCCCCGCCGTGGGCTCAGTGGGGATCCCCTGCCGCCGGGGCGGGAAGGCCGGCGGCCTGGGCAGGAGGTGGTGGCTCAGGCTGGATCCCCGTGGATGCCACCCTTTCCCGGCTGGGGCTACCCTGGCCCTGCGCTCACACGGGGCGTCGTGATGTCCCCCCAAGTTTAGAAGCCATCGGTGCCTGGCAGGCTCGGGGAAACCCTCTCTGCTATCTCAGCCGAATGACGTCCAGGCAGCTCGGCTCTCATCCCTCCAAGTTCCCTGTGGTGGAGCTCGCCGCAGAGGCTTACTGCCCCCCGCGCCCACGGTGCAGCCCCTGCAGAGGCCCAGGGGAGGGAGGCACTGCGCTGCAGGCCGACCTCCTGGCCAGACAATGACTAAGGAGCAAATTACATAAAGGCCCGCGACTCGCAGCCAGTGTGTTTGTGCTACATCTACAGGCAGAGACGCTCTAAGGAAACACCTGGGAGAGTGAGACTTGTGCAAGATGCCGGCCACAGACCTCTGTCAAGAGGTGATGACTTCTCGGCTCGAGACGAGGCTTCCACCCCTGTGGCCTCCGCGCAGCCCCCAGGACCGCTCACCAGGGCCCCCGCCTTTCACCAGCACCGGCAGGTGGTGTCAGGAGGCCAGGATGATGGTGCCCATGACCCCTTTGCAGGAAGTTTCTTGTCTTTAATAATAGCTGATGCTATTTAAAAAAATTATGGTAAAATGCACATAACATAAAATTTATCACCTCCACCGTCTTTAGGTTCACAGTTCAGTCATGTTATGTGCATTCCCAGTGTTGTGCGACCATCCCCACCGTCATCCCCAGAACCTCTCCATCCTCCCAAACCGAACCTCCGTCCCCGTTAAACTCGGACTCCCCACCCCCTCCCCCAGCCCCTGGCACCCACCCTCCTGCTCTCTGTCTCTGACTCCTCCAGGGACCTCACATACGTGGAATCACAGAGTGTTTGTCTTTTCCTGACTACTTTATTTCACTGAGTATCGTGTCCTCAAGGTTCCATCCGTGGTGTGGCCTGTGTCAGGATTTCCCTCCTTTTTAAGGGCGAGTTGTGCTCCACCGTATGGATGGACCACGTTGCGTTTATCCGTCATCTGTGGATACACACTGGGCTTGTCTGTATTCCTCTTTTTCTTAACTTTAATGCCGCTTCTGGAGCCAGACATGTCGTGTGTCAGGCATGTCAGGCGGGCAAGATGTATCAGCATGCCATGTGTGTCATGCACGTCATGCGTGTCAGGCGGGGGCCGGCAGAGTGAGACGTGCTCCCGACACCTCACTGCGGAGCTCAGCCCTCTGTGGACGGCGCTGCGTGTAGGAATCCTGCCTGTGCATTACGTCAAGTCTGTTCCGCCCGGGCTGCGTCGTGGCTGCAGGACAACTGAGCTGTGGTCTTTGCTGGTGACGCTGGTCCCCGCACGAGGTCAGTGCTGTGGACTGAACATTATGTCCCCCAGATGTACACGGTGAAGCCCTCACTCCAGGGTGGCTGGTTCAGAAGCAGGGTCCGTGAGGAGACGGTGCAAGTAAGCACGGTCCTGAGGACAGAGCCCTCGTCCGGCGGGGCTGCGGCTCCTACAGGAAGAGGACGAGACGCCCCGGCTTTCTCTCCACCACGTGTGGACACGGTGGCGGGACGGTTGTCACCAGGGATGGAATCAGCTGGCACCTTCCTCCTGGACTTCCAGCCTCCAGGACTGGGAGAATTAAATTTCTGTTGTTTAAGCTGCCCGGTCTGGAATATTTAGCTCTGGTGGCCCTAGCAGACTGGGACAGTTAGTGACCTGGGAGAGAGGTTGGAGGTGGGCGGCCGCTGTGTGTCCTTCAGTCACGTATGCGGCCTCGACGAGGAGACTTGAAGCTGTGAGTCCTGAGGACCCGCACCCCTGGGCCTGTCACCCGCTCCGTCACTGCCAAGAGCTGGGTCCTGTTGACCAAGACTTCTGTGCAAATACAGCGACTTCATTTGGAATGTCTTTGTGATTGTGGAAATGCACAATCCTTTCCTCGCTCTTAGGGAGAAATTTAAATAGTGTTAGAGGCTGACTGGCGGCAGTCGGGACTCAGTTAATTCATTAACGCCTATGGGAGAAATTTCTTATTTCCTCTTGGAATACACTGCAGATTCGTGTTGTTCTAACCTTCCTTGTTATTTTTCCGCATAGACCAGCAGTGAGATTAGCGTTTTCTGAGTGAATTGGTGGGTGGAGAAAGGCCGTGAGCCACATCCTCAGATACCTGGGCTGTTTATAAAACTGGCTGCAGCTGGAGCGGAGGCCGCGCTGGGTCCTCCGTCACCACCTCCCAGCAGCAGGGCCCCCCAGCGGCAGGGGCCGGGGATGCACTCGCCCCCCTGGGATGGCAGCTCCCAGGTATTTGGAGGGAAATGGCCTCTGACCCAAGTTTGGAAATGCCGGGCTCTGCAGAGTTAAAGGGGCTTCTCTCCATCTTTCCCCCACTTGTGCATTTTGCACTTTCACTGGATGGTCCCCGTGTGCCAGGCCTCGTGTCAGGCCCCGGGAAGGGAGATGGGGTGGGTCAGGTCCCCAGACACACTTACTGAGGAGACCCTCTTCCGGGACCTTTGCTGGCCCGCGGGTTTGTGGGTGCCCCTTGGAAAACACGGCCGCCACCGAGGAAGACTGAGGTGAGCAGGAACCCGGGGGTCACGGTAGCAGCTGTACCTGCCCCGCAGGTCACACGTGCCGTCTCCATCCTCACCACCGTCCAGAGCCAGAAATGCGCCCATTCTCCAGGTGGGAGGATGGGGGCCCAGAGCCCTTCATGACGAGCCCCAAGCCCAGCTGGCAAGAAGGAGCTGGGAGTGGAGTCCAGTCTGTTTGGGTCGAAATCCATGGTTCTTCCACCTCGTGTTGCTGTGGGTCCTTGTCCTGAACTTTCTGCTCGCCAGCCTGGCTGTCTTGACCAAGGCCTGCAGGTTCCTGGAGGCCACGTGTGTAAACGGTTAGGAAGAGTTAACATCCCCGCTCGCCGCGTGCTGAGTGGTGTACGGTCTGCCCTGCGAGGAGGGACAGCACCGTGTGGGCAGCGCCATCTGTGTCCCGACCATCACGTGTGAGTTGGCGGGGGGGGCAGGAAATTGGGGGTACTGGGTTCAGCTCCACTCAACACACGGACGTGATGCTTTGGCTCCTTGAGACCACGTCCTGGACTCCAAGTGGGGGGTCCTCTGCAGAGGAGCCTCCCTGCCAGCTGCCTCCGTAGACAGGTTCCTCCTCACGACGCTCATTGAAGGAGTTCCCAAGAGCCGTGACACCTGGAGGCCTGTTCACCACCATCCCTGCTCACCGGAGATCCACTACACATGAAGGATGAGGGCAAAAATACCGTTCATGCAGCAAACCACTGAGAAGACGAGAAAGGAGCACCTCTGGGGCGGAGGCCTGCAGTCCTGAGCCGCTGTGACGGTCCGCAAGGGCGTTCGGTCCAGGAAGGCCTGTGGCTTCACCAGCACGGAGGGTTCTGACCTCGCCATCGTCGGGAGAAGCATTTTCCTCTGGGATCCAGCCCGACAAGCGGCGTATTTCTCGGTGTGAAGCAGGACCGCAGGCCCCAGGAATGCTTGTCTTTAGCTTGACTGGGGTGCTTTGCTCTGTTACCGGGATGGGGTCCTCTTGCAACGTGAATTCATAACCCATCCAGACAGGCCCGAGAGCGTCAGGGGAGGTGGGACGGGCCTGTAGGCGGCGGGGGCTACACCCGCGGCAGTGCCTGGCCCGTTGCAGGGGAGCCAGGAAGGCGTCCCGAGGAGGGGACAGTCTGAGGGCCCTTGCCTGGAGCAGGGGCCTGTTCGGCCTCCCGGACCGGGAGTGGGCAGCAGCCCTGGACCTCCCTGCCCTCCCTCTGTCCCCCCAAGAGCCCTTGAGGGGAGGTGGCAGTCGGTTCCCTGGACCCATGCCCAGCCGGGCTCTGGGGTGGGCATAGCCCCAAGACCTCCGCAGTTCCCAGTGCCTCCGCAGACAAGCCCCCCTTTACCCTGGCCAAGTGCCCTGCACACTTTCCCGGGGCAGAGCTGACTCTCGGGGCCAGGGCAGATGCTCAAGCCCGGGGTCGCGGGGCCATCGACTGGGGGTCAAAGAAGTGTGGCTACTGCCATGCGGTCGGCAGGTGGCAGAGTCTCTCCTGATGGTGTCCTTGCATGAGATGAAGAGCCCATTAGGATGGGCAGACAGGAGACATCTGGCTGTGTATGTGCGTGCGTGCCTGTGCACATGTGTGCATATGTGCACGTGTGCCTGTGTGAGCACATGTGCCCGTGTGTGCTGGTATGTGAACACGTGTGCCTGTGTATGTGCACATATGTGTGCACACGTGTGCCTGTGTGTACGTTCCCTTGTGTGCCTGTGTGCACATGTGTGCATGTGTGTACGTGTGTGTGTGCGCATGTGTGTGTGTTGGGAGTGGTGCTCCTGCGTGGTTTTGTGTGAGCCCATGTGCTCCTTGGGTGGGCGGTGTCCACGTGGGCCAGGTCTGACCCTGCGGGCGAGGGTTCATCTGGTGAGACGCTGTGTGAATGAGATTGGAGACGCACACGTCAGCTGTGCACGGCCCCATCTTTAGAGCAGCAGCCGCGTGGGAACCGGGAGTGAACAGCATTTACTGGGCACGTGTTATGTGCTGCCACCCCTCCCATCGCCTAAAGAAAAGCCGTCTTAGAAGGAAGTCCACGGCCTTGGCTCTGACTTGACCCGGCCGGGTCCAGATGCAGGGAGGGTGGTACCCAGTGAGTCAGTCGGCGGGTGAGCAGTGAGAGCTCCTGGATCCTCCCCATGTGCTCCTGCAGCCTCACCTCAGTGCCCACGGAGACGATTATTTGACAAGTATATTAATGTCCTGGGGCCGCCGTAACAAAGTACCATAGGCTGAAACAACAGACATGTGTTTTCTCATGATCTGGGGGCTAGAAGTCCAAGATCAAGGTGTTGGCAGGGCTGGTTTCTCCCGAGGCCTCCCTACTTGGCTTCTCCCCGTGTCCTCACGTGGTTGTCCCTCTGTGTGTGTCTGTGTCCTCATCTCCTCTTCGTATAAGGACACTGGTCCTGTGGGATCAGCGCCCATCCTAGTGACCTCATTTTACCGTAACCACCTCTTTAAAGACCTCTACCCCCAAATAAGGTCACATTCCGAGGTGCTGGGGGCGAGACTGTACCATATGAATTGGGGTCAGGCCCAGTGCAGCCCATCACCATAAGCGAAGATCCCAGCTGGGAAGCTGGTATTTGTTAATGCAGAGCGCTCACCTGACCTGCCTTCAGGGCCCCCCGACCCCATCTCCTCTGTCCCTCGGCATCCCCACGCCAGGTCGGCTCTGGCTATGGCACTGGACAGGGGCCACGCAGAGAGACAGCCGGGGGGGAGGGAGTGCAGGGGTGACCCGACCCGTGAGTCTAGGGTGGGCTGGGGGGTAGAGAAACGTGAAACAGCCTGGGTCTCGATGGGAGGAGAGCAGAGCCATTCTGCAGGCTGCAGGAACCCCCCGAGGGAGGATGTGGCCCCATAACCAGCAGGGCTTTGTGCTAAGTTGCGGCACCTGTCACCCTGGCCTCAGAGTCCGGTCCTTCTGTGCGGGTGTTTTCTTCTGGCCTAAAACATGTCTTTTAAGGCTGTTGGGACACTGAGGTGAACAAGGTGCTTTTAGCAGGAAGGGCCCCTGGGGGAAGAGCTGTATAGCTCCCAGACCTGGAGGGAAGTTTCCAGCCTGCAGCACAGAATGGTCCCAGCCAACACCAGGAAATGGGACGTGTGCTGAGATAATGAAGAGTGTTCTGGAGATGTGTGTGAACAGATACATATATATATTTGAACCTCAACTGGACATACTCTTGAACATTAAAGGGTTAAATAAAAGGCAAGCGAAAAGTAAACTGAGGTTGATGACAGTGTGAATGACCACAGATCCATGTTTTTACACGTGGCCTTGGACACTGCCCTGTTGAGCTGCCCTTTTTACAGATGAGAAAACTCAAGTGCAGATGCCTCGAGGCCAGAGCGGCCCCTTGAGTTGGTGGAGAAGCGGAAACGAACCAGAGCCTCCACTGCGGGCCCCACACTTTTCTGAAACCCTGTGGACCAGAACTTCATCATCTGGGGGAATTTCATCCTTCACAGCAGCCTGCCTTGACAAAGCTGGGTTTCCTAGTTCTCCTTGGGTCTAAACCGGGTACTTCTCACTCAGAAATTGGGAGCTTCAGAATCTCAGTTACGCATTCTGCCACGAGGTTAATTCTCAGTAAAGGGAAGCTTCAGGTATTTCTTCCTGGGATATAATTTGAGGGTGCTCTCATTTTTTCTACTGAGTGTTTTATTCTTATTTTATTCTTCATCCATGAATACAAACAAACAAAGAGGCCTCTTCCTCCGTGCCGTGGTGAGCATTCTAGAGAACGTACATTAAAAGGTCTAGGACCAACTGACAGTACAATTTCAAATTTTTTGAAGGGCTGTTTCTTTTCTCTTCATTTTCCTTTTAGTGACATACCTAACAAGTTTGCCCCAAAACACCTGACCCCACTGACACATTTTTTTATTTTAAAAATGTGTATTTTTAAAATAAAATTTATTTTCTTCTTTATTCTTGTACTCAGTCTCCCTTAGCACATTTTGCTTTCTAAACTAAGAAAGGAAACAGAAAAAAGGAAAAAATTACCTTAATCTAACTGCTCTAACACAACTTTGCAGTTCTCTTAAAGACCAAAAAACCTACAAAACACAAAAGCCAAAAACTGCGAAGTCTAGGCAATATTAAACATGCTCTTGACAACCAGTGAAAATGCGATTCTGTGAACAGATCATCTGTGGAGCCGGAATTTCCAGTTTGCTCGCGGGACTTCCCAGGGCGCCGGGCTCTGCCTCTTGCGCTGAATAAATAGCAGATGATAAAACGTAGAAACAGTTCCTCTTTCCTCGTTGAGCAACCAGGCAACGCAGAAGAAATCATTTTTTTGTTTGGAAAGATAATTAAAGAAAGTGCTGTTTGATGGACAAGGCGTGACGTCACCCCGCGCTGAGGCTCCTCTGGGTCCCGCGTTCATTCTGGCGCCTCCACTGTCAGGTCACCCGTCGTCCAGGCCGGAGGCTTGGCATCCACACCACGGAGAGCGTCAGCCAGAGGCTGGGTCCATGCCCCCCCCCCCCTCCCCCAGAGCCTGGAGCTGGAGGTTCCAGGAGGCAGGAGGCTGCAGCCTAGCGCCCGTGCACCCTGCACTGTGCCGTTAAGCAGTTGCCACGGGCTCAAACGCAGGGTGTCTGTTATGGTTCCGACCTTCCTCGCCTGTGCCCACTGTGTTGTTCCAGACCGACACCTGCATAAACAACCCTTCTGGGGGCTCCGCAGACGTGCCTGCGGTCACTCTGGGTCAAAGGATGGCGCGGGCCTGCCCCGTGCCATGACCAGGTGGTGCCCGACCCGGTCAGCACGGGTGGGCTGGGAGGAAGGCATCTCCTGGACCAGCGAGGAGAGGGGAGGGATGAATTCCAAGACGCTTGCGTCTGAGAGTCGGGTCTCTCCTTCTCCTGTGACTCTGGTTCTGACGCTGTCTGCTGGTTTATGTAAAGTCTCAGACCTCGGTCTCGGTTGGCTGAGTGCTTGCCATCATCTTGGGGGCTGCAGTTCTGTCCCACTTAGAAGGCAGAGCGGGTGGTGCTCGGAGCGCTGACTGCAGGCTGGACGCTAGCATTCACATCCCGGAACCGACACCCAGACGCTGTGTGACCTGTCTGACGTTCTTAACCTCTCTGGGCCTCACGGTGAGATTTGTTTCAGTTCGGGGGAAACCTGACACCTAAAGTTGCAGAAGGTTCCTCCCTTGAAGTGCATCTGAGCGCTGCCCACTGAGCCCTGAGAACCTTGCTGGGGTCTGCAGGTATCTGTGGGTACTTATTACAGCTGTCATCACCTGTTGACGTTCTTGCTGTTGGGAAAGGCCACAGGGCAGGGTGTTTCGTGGTGGGTGTGCGACCTGGGCTTCTGCCTTTGAAGCCAGCCCTGCTGGCCATGTGGAGGAAGCTTCCTTCCCAGCCTGTCCCCCTGTGACCCTGTCCACGATATGTCTTGTGAAATTACAAGAGTAGCTAATATCTCGGAGGAGAGAGAAAGGCCCGGATTCCCGGGGCCTTGAGGCTCAGACGAGTCAGGGAGGCTCCTTGAGGAAAGCCTGAGAAGCTGGTGTGCTGAACGGCCTCCGGCTTTTGGGATGAGGGGCTGTGGCCCGCGCAAGGTCACACGTTAGCGCTGGGTGTGAGGTCAGACCCCCGAGCCTGGCTCCCAGATATGCGCTCTACCCCGCTGAGCTGCCTTTCCCGAGATTGCTACCAGCAGTCTCTGCCTGACCCGCCCAGTTTGGTTTACTGGTCTAACCTTATAATGTCCCCTCTGCTCCCCGGAACCACCGGCCCCACAGATCTGCTTACGCAGCCCTTCCCCTCCCGCCTGGAGAGCCACTTTCCAGCTGCGTGATCTCAGGCTCCTCCATGAAATTGAGACCATATTCAGCCCTGTTCATCTCACAGCAATGCTATGGCAAGAGGAAATGTCCGAAGGCACTTAGAAAACTGTGCAGTGCTGTGCCGTATATGTGAGCTGCGGCCGTTAGCTCCTGTCCACACCGAGCTTTCCTGTCTTACACACTCTGAATCTGTCTCACAGGTCAACATTTCAGCGTCACCTGCTTGTTTTCTATGAGTTTATTTCTATTACCAAATCGTATATTCTTTGCAAAGAAATCAGACGTTTTGCCTCTGCATCCTTTCCTAACTAGCACACTTAGAAGTCTCTTCAACATATTTCTTATAAAATTTTAAAATTTGTTAACTTACTCAGATTTGTGATAGCTTAAAGTTTTGCTGGTTGCCTCAGATATTCATGATTTTATCTCAGTCGCTTCCTAATTATATCTGAACGTTATTCCGTGGGCTCTCGTGTATGTCCTAGCTGTAAATTACAGGTCAGACAGGCAGCTTGTCTCCTGATGTACAGAGCGCTCGAAAGGCCTCTACAAGTTTCACGGGGCCTGAGCTCGCCGGCTCTGTGGGCTGTGCAGCTGGCCAGGCACACAGCGTCAGGCCTTCCCGGCCGTCGTTCTGGTTAGAACTCTGTAGGCGGAAGAAAGAAGAAACCAGACCCTGTATGAGAGTTTGACACTAAAGAAATGTAGTTGTTAGGAACTCATTGCCTTGGAGAAATTTTGTCCCAGCACGTTTCACAGTGAGGACTGGGGTCTCCACCAGAGTCCACCTCCATGGCCCAGCAACCTCGCCACACCTGCCTCACTTACGTCTGCCCACCAGCTACCTGTTCCTGCATCCGGCTGCCAACGCATCTTATTTTTAAGTACCTTTCAAGAACGTCCTCCTCTCCATAAATACTTAGCCTTGAGTGAGTTTGATATTTACTCACAGTTTTTCTCTTTTGAGGTAAACTTGACTTCAAGTGAGCTGCAGATCTTAAGTGTCCTATCCTTCGGGTTTTGAGAGAGGTGTTTATGTAACCCAAACCCATATCAAGGTGTTGAACGTGACCATCAACCCAGTTCCACGATGCCTATCAACTCCATCCCCGCCATCCTCGGATGAACTTTTCTTGTAGAATTTGATGCAGATGGACTCACATGACGTGTCCTCTTTGTGTAGTCTGTCACTTAGCAAAATGCTTTTAGGGTTCACGTGTGTCGTTGTGCATATGAGTAGCTCACTGCGTTTCATGGCTAAGCTGTAGCTCATTGGAGGAGTACACTGCAGGTAACTTACCCATTCTCCAACAGACGGACCCCAGGGCTGTTTCCACCTTTTGGCTATCGTAAGTAAAGCCATTACAAGCATTCTTATGCAGATCTTTTGTAGCAATACACTTTCGTGTCTCTTGGGCAAATACCTACGAGTAATTGCTAGATCATAGGGTAGATATATGTTTAGTTTTTAAGAAACTACAAGATCTTTTCCCAAAGTAATTGTACCATTTTATACCTCCACCTGATTGCTTTAAATCCTCACCAATATTAAGTCTTGTCAATCTTTCTTCATTTTAGGGAATTCCCTGGCGGTCCAGGGCTTAGGACTCCACACTTTCACTGCTGAGGGCCCTGGTTCAGTCGCTGGTTGGGGAACTGAAATCCCACAAGCTGCACAGCGCGGCCAAAAAAAAAGCCTTCTTCATTTTAGATCCTCTGTTTGGAGCCTAGTGGTACCTCATTGTAGCTTTAATTTGCAATTCCCTAATCACTGGTGCTGTTGAACAGTTTTCACATGCATCCCTTCTTTTGTAAAGTGTTGGAATCTCTTGTTTTACTTACTTATTTATTTGCTGTACGCGGGCCTCTCACTACCGTGGCCTCTCCCGTTGCGGAGCACAGGCTCCGGACACGCAGGCTCAGCGGCCATGGCTCACGGGCCCAGCTGCTCCGCGGCATGTGGGATCTTCCCGGACCGGGGCACGAACCCGTGTCCCCTGCATCGGCAGGCGGACTCCCAACCACTGCGCCACCAGGGAAGCCCATCTTGCTTTTATTTTTATTGAGTTTTAGGAGTCCTTTCTATAATGTGACTATTTCTTTTGCAAATAATTTCTTCCAGTCTGTGTCTTGCCTAATCATTTTCTTAATGGTGTTTGTTAATGATCAGCAGTTCAAAATTTTGATAAAGGCTAATTGTTTTTACTTTATGATTACTGTTCTCCATATCTTGCCTGAAAAAAACCTTTGCTTACCCAAAGTCACAAAGATATTCCTATGCTCTCCTCTAAAAGCTTCATGGTTTTAGCTTTTACATTTTAGTCTATGAACCATCTCAAATTAATTCTGGTGGATGGTGTAAAATAAGGATCACAGTGTGTTTTTCCCACACCGATGTACCGTTTGTTTGATCTGTTTTCTTACAGGGTCTGACGAGCAAGGCCATCTTTTTTCAAGTCCACTTGTCCCTCTCAAAGGCCCACAGGCTCCCTTTCTCGTTTCTGAACAGCATTATGATGAAGATTTTCCTTACGTAATAGATCAAGGTCTGGAATACAGCATGCCAAACTTGTTTGAAAGCCATTTCAGTACCTCAGATCGCAGCCCACCAGCCCACCATTAAATCAGTTACAGCACACCTACGTATTCTAGTTGCTGCCTACTTATTTTTCTTAACTCATCTCCCACATTTTTAGCCAGTATCTTTACTATTAGTATTTAGAGCCCTTTGTTTCATGACAGCATCACTCGGTTATTGGGTTTTATAGTCAACTGGAAATGAAGTTTTATTTCGTAACTCATTTTATGTAAGTAAACAGATCACTTTGTTGCGCAAGGGTCTTTCCTCTCACGATGATGGCAAAGAATGTGGGGATTAGCTAAATGATGGATGTTGAATTGAATAGGTCCTGACAGATCTGAGGCATAATCTTTTAAATCCTTATGAATATGTTTATATATTGCGTTTTACTTAAATACTAAATAGTCAGTATCTTTGGACTCATAAAATCTCCCATCTATGTCAAAGCTTAAGAACTCGTAATATGCAGAAACTGTTCGTTCATTTTGGTTCTTTGATCTGTTTTTGATAATAGCCCGTAGTATAAATTCCTCAGAAGAATCTCTTCAACCAACAGACGATGCCCCACACATCCATTACCCTTACCCTGCTTAGCAGACTTTCCACAGCTTATAAAATTGGGAATCTCCTTTCATTCTATGAGGAGAGTCTAATGAGGGCTTTTCTCTTTAGCAGGGCAGATACTTTTATTTATATTTTCCTTTCCTTGATACAAACATGGAGACCAAGAGGGTCTCTTTTCGACCTAGAATATACCCTCTGGTGTATGATGAAATGTGATGTGAGCTGAGTACGTCTTGGGCTCCAGGGACTCAAGTGTCTTGGCTGAAGAACTAAAGGACATCAGGACGGGATGATCGCCCTGTGTGCACAGCTTGAGGGCAGGACTCCAGGATGCAGTAGAATTATCCGGTTGAAATCGTGTGCCAAGGATTTGTAATGCATGTGTGTGTGCACGTGTGTGGGTGATTGTACGTATCAATTAGGTAATGTATTAACTACCTAATACTGCGTAATGAATTACCCCAAGCTTAGCACCCTACGACAACAAACTAGTATATCACAGTTTCTGTGGGCGGGGCATCCAGGTGGATCCGGCTCAGGTTCCACCGTCGGCCAGCGCTGTGGTCATCCAGCGGCTCTGGGAGGGGGCGTCCACCTCACGTGTCTGTGAGCGGACCTCTGTCCTCGGTGCCTGTTGGCTGGGACCTCAGTTGTTTGCCCCAAGGTTGCCTGAGTGTCCCCAGGATGGCGGCTGCTTCCCCCAGAGCTGGTGATTCAGGATAGAGGAGAGACACAGCATCACCGTCACTGGCGCTGTGTTCCAGTCTGTTATACAGACTAACTCTGGTGCAGCCTGGGAGGTGGTATCACAGGGGAGTTCCTACTGTAGAACTGGGCACGTTGGCGATGTACCTAATATACAGATGTTTCTCTATTTCATTAGCTTTAAATAGCACTTTTCTATCCAGCAACACAGCCATGATAATGTTACTATCATAACTGAATCATTATAGGTAGTATAACAAGGCCTTATTATTTTTTGGAAAACAATCTTTTCTGTGTAACTCCTCACTCTGAGACGATAAGAGAAACGACCATAAACCAGATCTTCAAAGCACCAGGCAGACCACGGCAGCAGCAGTTACTGGTACTCACCTGAAGAACAAGAGATGCGACAAGAGCGGCTGGCCTGAATGTCCCGTGCATGGGAGGGAGGGACATGTTACAGGACAGCAGGTGGAGGCTGGGTAAGGAACCGGGTCATAGCGCTGGGAGGTCACACGTGGAGCTGAGACTCAGCCCAGCACTTCAGGCTTGAGCCCGTTGCCTTCCCGATACCCCTGCTCTCCGGACAGAGCCCCGGACGCCGCAGGCCTCGGGGGCCCAGTCTGGCACCAACGTTAGGTCTTCATGATGTGACGAGGTCAGTGTGCAGCGCAGGTTAGTGCTTCACGTCTGACCTGTGTCTCAGGACAACCAGGGCCCTCGTCCCCACTGGACTCCCTGACCCTTTGGGGCTCCTACACTCGGCTGGCACTTGGACCTTAGGACATTGGGGTTTTGCAAGGAAAGGAGCGGTGTGTGAGCTGAGAACTGGAGAACGCCTGGAAGACCCTGGACCCCCGTCCTTCCCGACTCACCCTAAGCCCCCATCCCGCCTGGCGCCCCAGGCTAAAGGATGCGTGACGGTCAAACAGGTGTTTGAGCTGTGAGGTAGGAAACTGTGGCCTTCCTCGCATTAGCATCCGTCACAGACTCCTCCTGGGCTCCCACACCTGAGGTCACCTGGGAGGAGCCGTACTGGGGCCACTTCCCGAGGCTCCATCGACCCCCTCCGGCCGAGGTTCAGCTGCAGCGGAAACCAACTTGGGCCAATTTTGGGAGAAAAAGAATGTATTAAAAATAAAGTGTGCTGACGCTCCGGGAGGCCTGGACAATCTGTCTAATCCATCTTCCCATCTTGCAGAGCCAGGAAATTCCTATGGTGACATCACAGACTGGGAGCCAGTTCCCGCGACCAGACCACTGGTGCCTGTGACGCTGACATCATTGAGGCCACCCTCCGAGGGGCACTGGTTGCCACCTCTGCAGACCAGAGGGAGCTACTGCTAGAAGGGGGTCTATGCATCACCCCTGCTTTGCATCCCTGGCTCCTGAGCCTACGTCCCCTGCCTGTGTACCAGCTGCAAGGTCGGCTCCCACGGAGGGGGCAGCCTGTCCCCCATCACGACCTGCAGAGCATCCCTAAGCTGAGAAAAGAAGTGAAGATGGAAGGTGGCCCAACAAGAATGACAGATGTCGGGCTTCCCTGGTGGCGCAGTGGTTGAGAGTCCGCCTGCCGATGCAGGGGACACGGGTTCGTGCCCCGGTCCGGGAGGATCCCACACGCTGCGGAGCGGCTGGGCCCGTGAGCCATGGCCGCCGAGCCTGCGCGTCCGGAGCCTGTGCTCCGCGGTGGGAGAGGCCACAACAGTGAGAGGCCCGCATACCACAAAAAAAAAAAAAAAAAAAAGAATGACAGATGTCCCTCACGGCTCTGCCTGCAGTTCTTTTCTGCACTCTTTCTAGTGAGAGCATCCTTGTGGGAAGGCTCACGCCACCCGGTTACTATTCTAGCCCCTTCCAGTTAGTTTCCCCTCAAAATGAGTGAGTCTGTAGTCACCCATCTGATTGGACGGGGTTTGGAGGAGAAGGAACTTTGGGTGGAAAGAAGCAAAAAGGAGAAGTCGGGCGTGGAGGGGGTCCAAAGAAAATGCCACAGGTTTTTCCTGGAGTTGACCTGTCTGCCTTCTGTGTTAAAGGCTCCTGTCGTTTTCACTCTGTACTGGTTCATTCCAGGGCTGTAGGTCCACTCGATTTAATGCAGTCGCCACTGTGGGCCCCTCCAGTGTTTGCCTGTCCCGGTAGGCGGCCCACGGAAATCTTTGGAAAGTGGCCTAAGTTATCCCTGCGTGTGTTCACCCTTTTCCTGAAGCCTCCCAGACTCCTCCGGCCTCCCTTGTGTCAAGATCAGCAGAGACCTCACTGTTTTCTAGTTACTTACCAGCTGGTGCCTTATTCTCTGCTCTGAAGCACAGGCATCCAGCACGTGCATGGAGGAGGGAGGCCCGGGACGCAAGGGGAGCAGGAGGGAGGCTGTCTGACCTCGACTAGGTCTTCAGCAACGGCTTCTCGGAGGAGCTGACATCTAAGGTTCATCAGTCTGTCTGACCTTCATAAGTGTTCACCCCTCACCCCCAAGAGAAGAGGGCTTTGTTACACACAGGAGGAGCTCAGTCAAGAATTCCTGAGTCAACGCCGCTTACTTCAAATGCAGTGGGCACTTTGAAAACAAATATGTTTGTTTTGTGTGTGTCCAGGGCAGTATTTTAAAGCAAGCGTCTATCAAACCTGCGGCGACTTCAGCCTCGGGACGTTGTTGAGCAGAAGAGCCTCCTAAGGTTTTAGAAAGGATTAGCCGTGCATGTGAATAGGACCAGGTTCTGTAATTATTCCTGAGACCCCTTCTCAATGGGCAATTAGGGGATTAGCCATACAAGTTGATCAAATGTTCAGACCTTTTACATACTGTACGGTACTTACCGGGCCCAGGAACAAATCCATTTGTCCTAACGTAAGTCATCCTTAAAAGAATCTAAGCTAAGAGAAGCTAAGAGATTTACCACGGATACTTAAACTGAAAGCGCTACCACTCAGACTAACACAGCAAAACTTAATGATATTTTTGTCTCAAACATCACAGAGAATTTCAGCCCTTCTTAGAATTTCACAACAGCACATCATCCGTCCTGTGTGGACCGTGCTCCAGATCAAAGGCCCTGCGTCCACACACGAGTTTCACATTCAGTCTAAGTAATTCTTAAGGAAGAGAATGGTATGACTAAAGGTTAGTTGTAGAACTACGAGGGATAATACCGTGCATTTTATGGAGTCAGTGGGCAATGAATAGATGTTCTCTGAAGGACAAGTTTCCAGCATCTTAAGGAGTGAGTTACTCACAGTAGGGTCGCAGCCTTCTTTGTAAGTGAATTCAGATTTTCCATGAAGATTCCAGCGCAGAGCTTGGCATTTGCTCTTCCCTTTACATGAGACATTCACTTTGAAAATAAGGGGACTCTTGACAATGATTTAAAAATGTTTTAAAACTTTGTTGATTTAGTAACACCCACGCACCTATATCCATTTTTTCAGAGGAGAAGAGGCCAGGGTCTTGATCTTTCAGGAATCCGGCCCTGCTTCTCTCTCGGGCTCCCTGGCCATCTCTCGTCTGTGCCCCACGTGTGCTGCCTGCTTCTCGCCTTCTGCCTTTTGTGCGCTGTTTCTTGCCTGGACTGCACGTCCCACCCCGGTCTTTCTTGTCACCCATCGGACGCCTACTTCCTTAGCAGGGCCCTGTTCCAGCATCACCCCCTTGGGGGTGATCAGTCTCAGGTAAAGATGCTTAGACTTGCTTTTGTGCAGCACCCTTACTTTTATGTAACGCTACTGCTAAACTTTTTATAGTCTATTGCAAATATTTGTCTGTGACCTCAATAGTGGTGACGTGGTGGGCTGGTGGCAGTGATTTTGTTCTCCAGAAAACATGTGTCAGTGTCTGGAGACGTTCCTGGTTGTCACGACTTGGGGTCCAGGGGTAGAGGTCAGGGTACTGCAAAACATCATACAACACAGGACAGACCCACAACAAAGGACCGTCTGGCCCCGAAGGCCAGCAGTGCTGAGGCTAAGAAGCCTGGTCACCCAGAGTCCTTTCCTCTTAGCCGGAGTTCTCGTCAGCAGGGCCTGACACGCAGGAGGCACCCAAATCTTTTCAGACGAATGAATGTCGTGCATTTTTTTTATCTCTTCTCCCAAACCCACAGCCGGAGCTGGGTTCATTGTGGCGCCAGGAACCGGTGTTGAGAAACTGTTTAACTGAAGAGGTGAGTGAAAGAAATGCCCTTGCACTTCGCCTGGAGACAAGCGTCCCCAGGAGCCCCGTCACCTTCTCCAGTCTCCTGCCCAGTTCACTTCCTTCGGGGCAGGCCCAGTTTCAGATGAAAAGTTCCTTTTTTCTGGCCCGGAATTGTTTTGCCCAGAAAACATCTCCTTTCCAGCCCCGTGGTTCCCATGTGGGGAAAGAAAGTAAGAAAGGACGGGGTGCTGGGCTGCTGAGTGAAGAGAAGCAGCGGGGCCTCCTCCCTCGGGCCACGGGGAGTGAAGTGTTTGGATAAGCATCGCTCTGGGCTCATCTGGAAAGTATGCATCTCGAAAGGGAGATGAGGCAAAAAATCCTGCTTGATCCCCAAAACTGTCGCCTGGAGGCTCGGCGCCCCCTGAGAAAACTGGGCGACTCCAGGCTGGAAAAGTTCAGAAACCCATTAGGCGGCCGCTGGGGGTGCGGGCAGTGTCGAGGCCTAGCTCCGCGAAGGCCACAGGTCATCGCAGGCCGGCTTCAGCCGGATGTCGCCGCCCACGCGCCCCTTTGAAGGGAGGTTCATTAACCTCTGGTCTCACTGAGACCAGACCTTCTCTCACCTGCCCTTTGAAAGAGCCGGTTCCGCTGGCCGTCCACCAGGACAGCAGACAAAGGTGCGAGACGGGGTTGCGGGGTGCGGGCGGGACGCTCGGGCTGCGTGCCCAGGTCCGCAGGATTATGGTCTGTGTGGACAAATTGCCGATCGCGTCCGAACTGCGATCACAGACGAAACCCGACGGCGGGGTGGACCGCGGCGCTGAGAAGGGCGGGAGTCGGTTTCCCCATGAAGGAGGTCACCGCCGCGAGCTCCCGTCTCCTCGAGCAGGGCCCGGGGTGCTGTACCTCCCAGACGACTCCTCGATGGGTTTCCATTCTCGGCTTTGAGTTGACCCTGGGCAGGAAGAGGTCACCTGGCCCCTCAATGGTTAACCGTGGCCAAGTGAGCTTCCCAGAAGAGCCCGTTGGCTTTAGATGTTGCCCTTCTGCTTACTCCGAGGAAGTGGTGTGTGATTATGTTTGTATGTGTGTGGCTTCTCCTTTTTAAACACATAGATTACAGGGTGATTGCACTGTTATTTAGAAACCGGTGAGTCTAGATGGGGCGAGCGCACCCACAGGAGGAGGGCCGGGCACTCAGCGACGGTACCACCGGGCGCTCCGCCAGCCCGTGGCCCGACGTGGGCTGCTTGCAGAGACCCGCGTGCCGGTCCTCCTGTCACTGCTGGGTGGCGGCGAGCACACTGCTCCACACAGAATCCAAGGAGCAACTGGGGGGTCGGTGAGGCTGGTCCTTTCTGGGGACCCCCGTGGCAGGTTTTCATATGACCTTGTGGAGACCTGGGTATCAATTTCTGTGGCTTGTTTCGCCTCCTGGAACTTTTAGCTGTAAGTACCAAATGCGCTCGCGAGATACACTGTAAAGTAATTCTGCCCGAGGGCCAGCGGAAAATGTGGGCAACCGTGGTTTCTTTAGGTTGTTTCTGAGACAGGGATCGCACTGGCCCCAGGGGAACACAGTGTATGTTCTTGGAAGAAGCTGGTCCTTCATGGGGTCTGTTTCTCTCTCGCGCTCAGGTGCTGAATAGGGAAAGGGGAACGGTCCCAGGGTGGTCAGCAGAGGGTCAGAGGTTCCCAGCTGGGGTGACTGTGCCCCCAGAGGACATTTGCCAACGGCTGGAGACGTTTTCGTTTGTCGGTTTGGGAGGGTGGTGGGCGTGCTCCTGGCATCGAGTGGGCGGAGCCTTGGGCTGCTGCTAAACGTCCCCCGAGCACAGGTGGCCCCTCGGCGCACAGGATGCCCAGCCCGAGGTGCACGGTGCCCAGGGGACAGATGCCGGGGGAAGTGGCAGTGAGACAGTGCCTCCAGAGCCCCGGCCCCGTTCCGCACTCGCTCTTCACTTACCTGGAGGCTGCAGCGCACGGGAGCGGCGCTACCACCTCCTTCGAATCACACACCTGCAGGCAGCGCCCTTCTCTGTGTTCCTTGGGCCGTTTCCCCCGAACCCAGTGTCTGTAGACCCTGGGCTGCTGGCCCCTCTCTCCCGTTGGCCTGACATCTACGTGGAGGGGACGTGCACCCCTCGCCTCCGGCGTCTGGACTCGGCCCACAGGCTCTGCGCCACCCCCCTGGCCCCGGCGCCGCCGTGTCTGCTCCTCTGTCACTCTCACGGCCCGCCCCGCACGCTCTCCCCGCACCCTGCGGGCACCCAGGCTCTCGGCGAGCGCTCGCCTCCCCGCAGCGCCGTCTGCTACCGCCCTTCCTGTCTCTCTGTCCGCGCCCGGCTGACCGTCGGGGTTCTTATGTGAGAAACTAGAAGTAGCCCTGCCTGCACCCGGTGCTGGCGTCTCTGTCCTCTCGTCACGGTGATGGCCGTCTCTGCGCCTCTCCCAAGACGCCCCCCTGCTGCGCGGGGGCCCCCCCCTCGGCTTGCCCCTCCGTACAGAGCCTACACCGGCGTCACTGACTCTCCTCCCCTTGGCTTCATCCCAAACAGCGTACAGACTTTCCAGACTCTTCCACCTAAAAAGCCCTTCCTGACCCACCGGCCGCCCGGCTACTGCCTTACTTCTCCCTCCCCTTGCACAGCAAAACTCTTTACCAGCCGCGCTCTGGCCTATTTCCGCTTCCGATCTTAGCATCTTCTCCAGCAAAGTCCGTGTGGCCAGTCGCGTGGTCAAGGGCAGCCCATCTCGTGCTACTTCTGTCAGTGGCAGCTGGCAGGTCCGCGGCGCCCGTGCCCTCTGCCCCGGGCTTCTGGGGTGTGCAGGCGCGGGGGGTCTCACAGGCAGCTCCCTGCCAGCGGCCTTGGCTGGCGCCCGTCTTCCGTCCGCCGTCCTGTGCTCCCTGACGCAGGCCTGGGGCTCTAAATGCCGTCGATTAAGTGTCCTCCGCTGATTCCCACACGGTCTCTCCCTGAGCCCTGGACTTCAGCAACGCGCTGTCTGCGTGGCCTCTCTCCTTAGACGGGTCTGAGGCTCCGCGGATTTTAAATTGCCGACGTTAGAACTGGGTCTTCCCCATCTCGTTTGTTGCCCTGACACGTGATCGTTGGAGCCTTGATTCCTTCATGTTCCTCACCCTCCTGGTCTAAACTCGACCACGTCCCATCCACCCTCCCTGGAAAGCCCGTGGCTGGTGTGGCCGAGGCCCCCGGCTGGTCTTCTGCGAGGACATTGCTGCTCCCCTGTCCCCTGCACCCCCGGCCCTGGCCCTGGCCCCGGCCTCTCTCCCAGTCTGATCTCTTCAGTGGCCGCCAGAGTGACCTTTAACATGCGCATTAAAAGCAGGCCCCTCTCCTGACCAGGGCCCTCCAAGGGCTCGCTCGTCCTTAGGATCTGGCCAGGCCCCTGCCCTCAGGCCCCGGGCCTGGCTCCTCTGAGGACCGGCCACTCCCACGCTCAAGCTTTGGGGTCAGGCCTCAGCCCCTTTACCCTCCCTGTTCCCTCGGCCTGGGACCTTCTTCCCCAGGGCCTTTCCATGTGCTGCTTGTATAACCGGGGCTTATTAAATTTCACCTCCCCGGGCAGGCCTTGCCCACTGCTGTGTTCAGGAGGTGACCTCCACCCGCCTTTCTCTTGTTTTATTTCCTGCCTGGCCTTGATCACCCGACAGTGCACATTCTACGTGCCTGTTACTCTCTCTTCCCTGTTAGACTATCGGGCCCCCCGGGCAGGGAGTTCATCTCTTTTATTCACAGTACATCTCTGGTGCCTGGAACAGTGACGGGAACAGAGTGGACGCTGGCTGGATGCCTGTGAGGTCCTCTCCCCTGAGACGGACCAAGAGAGAGACTGAGCCCAAAGCTTCGGTTCCCGCAGTCCTGAGAGCAGCGGTATATCGCGGCGTCTTTTTCCATCGGTCTTAAAAGTAGGTGGAGCGGGTTAGTCAGGAATTCCTCTTTTTCTCTAAAATTCTTGGGAGGAGGGTAACCAGCAGTGTGGAAAGCTGGCCTCGGGTTTTGGGCACTCTGATTGCTTGTCCGATGCTGTCTCTGTTTGTTGTGTGGTCTTGAGCCATGGACTTCGTCTTAAATTTCCATGTCCTTCCCTAAGGGTTGACTTGTTTGCTCTGTTAAAATGCAGAGACCTCTGGGAGACGCAACATTAAAGTTCTACTGGAAGGAATCGGGAGGCTCTTTTCTCTAGCTCCTCCAGGGGGTGCTGGACAGGGGAAGTGACCTTATTCTCACTCTGCTGAGCTCACGCTAGAATTGAAGAGTTTTGAAAATTATTGCTATTCTTTCCAAAAGTGATTTGAGGCAAACAGCGGCAAACCCAAGATTTGTTATTCTTATTGTTGCTATTGTTTATTTATTGTTATCATTAACAAAATCTGTGACAACCCTCGCAATAGCTCTAAAATTGTACCGAAGATAAAATAACCAAGACTCTAGTCCTAGTTCTTCTATGACCAGAGTGAAAGGACTGTTTCAGGCAGTTCACTTCGCCGACGCTGGCAGGTTTGCAAAGCTCACGTGAGTTCCTGGGGGCATCGGGCTAGGGGAGCTCGAGTCCGCCCCGCCCTCAAACATGGATCTTCCTCACGTGATCTTCCCCAAGAAGCCGTGTCTGGGAACCTTTCGTGTTCTTTATTTGTGCCACGTGTACTCATGTGTTGGTGGTGTATTCTACCGTGAATGTTAAGGCAGGCTATATATCTATACAGAAAATAAATTTAAGGTTAAATACCTTCTGGAGCAAGGTAGGTTTAAAAAATGAATAGCTACGAAGTTTTATTTCAAGGAGACAGGATAGCTTTGAGTGATGATTATCCTTGACCCAGTTTCTGTATTTTGCTAAGAGTGTGGAAAATACTTCTGCAATTACAGGGGTTGGATTTGGGCTTCTTGACTCTGTAACGAGCTTGAAAAAGGATGTTTATGTAATTGAACTCAGGGCCCAGCCTCACCAAAGCAGCAAACAAGTCGCTCTGCTGTTCTCAGCGCCAGCAGTTATTACAGCCCCGCATTGCATCACTTTTCTTTATATAGACCATCAGTCACTGGAGCCTCTTCAGGTCTCTCTTACCATTCTCCCCCTTGGCCTTAAAACAAGTTTACTGAGCTGATTCATTACCCTTGCTTTTGAAATATAAGCATTGATTAGCAAGTTTATGCCAAACGTCTTACGTAAGTTTTTCCTGGAAACTGTGAAATCTAATCTGAAAAGGAAAGAAGGAACAACTTTTACAGACGTTATTATAACACACACTGAGAGTTTTCTTTGTTGCTGTCCAGTTATCTCTATAGCTTTTTTTTTGTAATTGGAAATAGACCCCAAAGCTTCTGATGGTTTCAGGCAAATCAGGAAATGAATTTAAATGTTTGATCCCTCTTGACTAATATGTATTGATTGGTAAAGTAAAACTTTCCCTCTTACTTTCACATTTCAAATAGTTATAATTATTCTTTCCTTTTCCCTTATATTCAGAGAAGAGAAGTCAATTCAATTGAGATCACTTTTTATCAACTGCTCCCTCCCCCGCACTTTTAAAGGACATATTTAAGTAGCTCTCATTTTAGAGAAGAGCATTTTGCTCAACCAGCCGCTGCCTAGGTTTCATCCTACGGTCTGTGCCTCAAACAACTGGCCTCCCCAGAAAGTCTCCATTGTAACGACCGCCTGTCCCTTAATTACCTGCATCTGTCGTCCTTCTAGAGGCTACCAGGCACTTTTCAAATACCTGATCTTTCCTCCACCTTCTTTCTCTTCATCTGCTTTGCAGCACTTTGCACGAGGGCCACGCTCTGTCCTTCCAGCCCTCTCCTCCTGAGGCTTTGCAACGTCGAAGCCCCCGGTCCTCTGTCTTCTGACCTACTCGTCTCCTCTGGGCTGTTCCCCGGGGGTCGCTCTCCAAGGCTCGGGTTCCCATCAGTTCTCCTGCTCTCTTGTCCTGGGTAAACATCTTTGTGTCACGACTTCAGCTATTACTTCACAGCTGAGACACGCATCCCTGGATCTACTCTGTCTCCATCCCCGTGTCTTGGACTGTTTTCCAAAGCATCTTTGCTCTGACGTGTCATGATCATCTCACACTCAGCGTGTCTGAAGCCACGGCAACACAACTGGTTTCCTTTTCCAAGTCCTTTGTTTCCATGAACGGTGTCACTACTCTTCTAATTAAATAGTTTCAGAATCTTGACATAATCTTTCGTATTTTCTTTTTTCTCTCTTCTCATATAACTACTTTGTAGATGATGATAGGTACGGGCCGTTTCTGTCAGTTTCCACATTACTCCTCAGTATTACTGATAAGTTATTCCTAAGTGCAACTGATAGCATGATTACCTGCTTAGAAAGACGTCTTAAATTTGAATGATCTGACCAGTAGCCACAGGACGAGATCATACTAAAACTGGAAGGATAATCACGGTGCTTTGAGTCAGCCTTTTGACTCAGAGTAACTTCTAGGGCATGGTCTTATCCACCCACCCATCCATCCATGCATGCATCCATCCACATCCATCCACCTACCTACTTACCTACTTACTTACCTATGAACTGACTATTTCTCTCTCAGGGTTTCTCAGCCTTGGCACTGCTGAGAATGTCTTTACAAATAATTCAGTGTTCTGTAAGTAATATTATAATATTCAGCCTGCATTGTCTACCTGTATTCATTTTTCTAAAAATGGCTGGTTGAAGAAATTGTTTGGACAAGCCCTTATCTGTGGCTTCTAGTTAGAGGATTTAGCATGGTAAGGAATTAAGAGGCACCAAAGAAAGAGCTTTGCCCAGTGGAAATTGGAAGACATTTTATTTACAAATGCAGTGCAGAGTACAGAATGCCCTGTTGGGCTCAAAGCCCAGGGCCAGCACTTTGCTTGTTCCGAGAAGCACGCTTTTCTTACTTCTAAAAATGAGAGTAATTTTACCTATTTCATAGCCCTGTTGTAAGTGGTAAATGAAATGTTTGTAAAGCCTGGACACAGTGCCTGGCACGTGGAACAACAGAGCAAGGTGAGCTCTTGGCCGAAACAGAGGCGGCGGAATTGCTGTGGTTGGAGTTGGGTGGGGGGTCTGGACCGAAGCTCACCCTTCCCGCGGAGGCCCAGCCCTGCCCACCTGGCCGCCCGGTTCCCTGGGGGTTACTCCTGGCTGCGTCCCCGGCTGAGGTCAGCTCCGTCTCGTGGCTGGGAGGACGAAGCCGCTGGCACACACAGCATCCCAAGCTGTGGATTGTTTGGGTGGCAGTTTCCGTGAGTGTGCAACACCGTTTTTCTCAGTCGGAGCAAAGCCCTCCCCGAGACCCCACGCGGACCGGAGCGGGATTTGGGCTCTGTGGGTCTTGAAGGCTGACGGCCACGGATTCACACATTCGTTGCAACACGTTTATAAACCTACTTTATCATCAAAATGAGGCTGGGTGCTGCAGGAGTGCTGTTCAGTTTAACGCACGATCAGCCCTCTTGGAGATGAAAATACCAGCCGAGAGAGACGTGCCAGTGCAGGGGAAGAGTCGGCTTGAGGTCCCGCCCTCAAGGCTCACCCCACGTGAGCCCTGGGGTCCGAGAAAACCTGCATGCCAATTTCAGCTTTACCTCCTTCCAGCTCTTTATCCGGCAATAGTATCTCTCTGAGTGTCTGCAGAGATTAAATAAACCACTTTACGATCTGCCCAGCACCGCGTGTGCATGCATAAGTCTTTTCAATAAAAACGATTTTTCTGTTACTACGTCACGCAAAAATGTTGGGAAGATTTTCCTCAAGTGTGAAGCTTGCGCTGGGGTGTCTGGCGGAGGCGTCAAGACGCTGTTAGTCAAGGGGCGGCCGCCTCTGGGGCGGTGGACGTGACCTCACAGGCCAACACTGAGAGCAGCCTCGCTCCTTAGCCCCACTGACCCCAGGTCCAAGGACGGGATTGGCTCTCGGTCACTGGGTCCCGGTCCATCTTGAGAATCTTCCGAGGGCCCAGACAGCTTTAGGTTTGAGGCTTACCCTTGTTGGTGTGAGAACTGTGGCCCCAAAGCTCAGCCCCGGAACCTGCCTACGGAACAGGTGGGTGCCTCCCCCGGCCACCCCTCCCCAGCCCTGCGATGGGCCGCTTCCGAGTCCTGGCCCCTGCGGGTGTCCCCGCCCTGCCCTCTAGGCTGTGACAGAACAGCATGTGGCCTGCATGCCTGCCAACCTGTACGAAGCAAGCCCTGGCCCCTCAGCTGCCTCCTGTGAAGGGAGGCGGTGAAGTCGGCCTGTAAGTGCCCAGGGAGGAGGCCTCGGAGGCTCAGGTGCCAGGCGGCTGTGCAGTGAGGGTCACACCAGGAGGGCACCGGGCATTTGGTTTAAAATTGGCTGACGTTCACTGTGTCAGGAACCCTACTGGCTTTGGAGTGAGGGATGGAGTGAGACGTGGTCTCCGGGGCAGCTGCTGGGCCAGCCGGCTCAGGTCTTCGACCCCGAGCGCAGTCGGTGGTCCAGGTCCAGAGGCCCGTGTTGGAAGAGGGGACAGTTAATCAGTGACGAGGTGCTGCGGCTCCTGCCAGAAAGGAGCTTTCTGGTTCTCGCAGTCTTGCTCTTAGCTGGTAGAGTTTAAAAAAAGAACTAAGTTGCTGTGAATACCATTTTCTTGTTAAGAAATTCTATTTTCTGTAGGTGGATATGTTGTTTGTCGCATTTATTATTCTTTTCTCTCACACCTGAAAACATCCCATCCAACGGTCCAAGCTGTGAACAGCACGGTCCTCCTGGCAGCAAAAATCAATCAAGGTGCGGGTGCTCAGCGATTAGTCACTGACGGAGGGAGGGCTCGGCCCTTGGTGTCGATTCTAGAGAATCAGGACCCCGGGGGCCTCCCTGGGCCCCTCCGGCAGCCCTTCCCGCCACGCTTGGTGCCCAGGGCAAGGGGTGACCCCGAGGGAGGGGACAGCCTCTCTCCCGGGGGGGTCGGAGGGGCTGCTTCCGTCTGTCACCAGCTGGGGACCCCCAAGCCCTGCCCTGGGCCCTGTGCAGCAGCGCTCCCCGTGCGCTGAGCCCCCAGCTGTCCTTTGCAGCTCTGTCCTCCGGCATCCCCTGTAGCTCCTGCTCTGTCTGCAGGGCCGTGGGACGCAGCTGGGGACAGTCACAAGTGTGGGGGCAGCTGCTCTCGGCGGGGAGGGGGCTTTGTGTGCCCCGAGTCGGAGGCGCACAGGCCAAGTCTGCAGCTCGAGCCCCGCAGGCCGAGTTCAAGAACACTGGGCTCTCAGGTGCCACGGGGGCTGAGACGGGGCAGGACACTTCGCTGGGGGACGTTCCGCGTCCCAAGGGGGATCTGTGCTGGTTGCAGCTCGGGGCTGAGGAGGGACCGTAAACTTGTTCGAATCCTGCAGGTCCCGGGTTTCTGGGGACCCGAGGCTACGATTTGGGGGCCTCTTTAAGATTCAGATGACAAAATTCTCTTTTTTGTGTGTTTGTTTGGTTTTATGATTATCCAAAATAAAAATAGCTTTTAAATTGCGTATATAACCAATGATCACGTAGAAAAACAGTATAGAAAATGTAAGAAAGTCAACACCTGGAATTTTACCCCGTGTGCTGTGTCCGCCCCACCCTGCATCCTTCACGTACTGAGGGCCTCTCTCCTCTTTCTGTTTTGTTCCCTCACCTCCGCCCGCTCGACCCCCACCCCCGTCCCCTGGGGGCCGAGTGATTTTACAGAACTGTCTTCGTGTTCGCGTCACTGTGTCTGATTACTTGGGCTGAATCACACATACGTGGATGTATTTTTGTCATTGTTTATTTTGCTAAAATAGAATCTTCCTATGTACACTTCTGCTGCATCTTGCTTAGACCCCTGTAGCCATTGGTGTCGATCTTTCCTTCCCAACATTGTATTCGGAAGCCTTTTAAACACACACTAGAGTAGGAAGAATCTCATTTAGAAAAACACCCTTATACCTGCTACCTAGAGTCTACCATTAATCTTTTCATGGTTAACCTTGATTTTTCCATCTATCCGTCACTCTAACCACCCATCATCCCATCTTATTTTATGTTTAAAAATGTATTTCAAAGCACGTTTCGGGCATCAGTGTACCTGCCCCTAAATGCTATGCCTGTGTCTAGCTACATACTTAGCTAGTGTTCTTTCCTTTACTCTTCCTTCTGAGATAACCCTACTTAGAATCTAGAGCCCTAACCTTGGGGGTGTCGTGTGATGGGCTTTGGCAAAGGTACACACCTGTGTAACCAGATCCCTTCCGTCCAGTGCCGTCTGATTCCCCGCATGGGTTTGTCCCACCTTCTCTAGAACCTCTCACCTGGCCCTGCTCCCCTGCGGCTTCCTTCACGCGGAGTCCACCCGGATCACGGCAGCAGCCGGACCGTGTCCCCGACCCTGCCTTGTGTGTCCCGCCAGGAGCCCACTTTGTGAGCGCCCCTCTCAGCGGGTTCATCCTCTTGCTGGGCGACACCAGGGCTGTTCTCTAGAAACTGCCATGCAGCCCGTTCTTCTGAATGGCTGTGAAGTTTCACTGTGCCCGTTCACACGCATGTCCTCACACGGTTCTCAGTGAATAGCTATTTAGTTCTCTCTCTGACTTGCGACCACCATGAACACGGCAGTGGTTGACCTGAAAAGGTCTTCCATCTACTGACGCTTTCACTTCCGTCGGCTAAATCCCTGGAAGTGGGGTGGCTGGGCTGAGGGATGTGTGCTTCTTTACACTTTTTTAATAGAGTGTCAGCTGCAGGCCCTCACATTTCCACCGCCAACCTGTGAGTTTCTTTGCCGACCTCCCTACTGGTGGGTGTCACCATGTCAGAAGGATTGTCCCTACCGAGACCATGTTGGTGTCACCGTCCTTCCTTTCCTTGGCCACCCGTGGGGCTGAACTTCTTTTCATACACATGGTGCCGCTTGTATATTTCTGTGAATTGCCTCATTTCCTTGGGCCGCTTTACTTTGGGTTGTAGGTCTTTTCCTTATCTTAACAATTTGGGAAAGCGCTGTGCCTGTGACGGAAAATTGGCTTTACCTACAAATCATTCCTTTCATTATACGCATTGCAGGTATTTGCCCCCAGCGTGTCATTTTCCTACTGATTTAAGTATACTGTATTTGCCTTGCATGTTTGCATTTTTTCTGTAGTCATAGGTATGTGTGTGTGCTATGTATGTATGTTTGCGTGGTGTGTGTGCATGTGTGGATACCTTCTGAGCCCCCTCCTTTTTCCCCTTTTTTCTTGTTTGTTCAGAGATCTCCCTATGCTCTAGGTCACTTACAGGTTGTCCTGAAATTTACTGTAAATCCCTGCGAGTTTGTTTCGCACTGAGGTCCTTCCCTCGTTCAGCGTTAGTTTCACGTGAGGTGTGAGGCACCGTCCCAGTTTTCTTTCCCTCCACAGATGGCACGCCGTGTGGCCAACCTCATCTATTTAATAAACCCACCTCCACCCACCAAACTGAAATACCAGCCGCGTCATTTATTACATTCTCCAATAAATTAGGATCTGTTTCTAGAATTCTGTTTTGTTTCATTAACCTATTTGTCTGTCTTTATGCCAAGGTCATTTCATTTTGTTTATCATGTTAGAGGGATTTTATGGTGTGTCTTAGCAGCTGGTAAGGCAAGTCCCTCCCAGCCCACTGCAGCCCTCCAACACACAAAAACACCTTTTTCTTTGCTATCTTTGGTCATTTATTTTTCCATAGGAACTTTAAGATAAGTTAAATCCACATTTCTCTCAAACCTAATAGGATTAAAATTGCAGTTTTTGTATTATTTATTAATTTTTGGATGATTAAAAATTTATCATACTGAATCTTCTCATTCAAGAACATGCTAGATTTTCTGCTTTGTTCAGACCTTGTTTTATGTCTTTTGATAAGATTCTATGGTATTCTTCAAATGACCTGAACAATATTTCTTATGGAATGTTTTCCTATTTTATAGATATCTCTGTTAAGAATTAAACATTTCCCCAATATCCATTTTTAGCTATTTAATACCAGTATAGAAAAACAGTTATGAATTTTCCTGTGTTTATCTTGTACACAGACACTTTATTAAATTCTTTGATCAATTCTAATGCTTTCTTTTTTTCTCCAAGTGTCTTGAATTTGATAGGTATAGAATCACATCACCAGCAAGGAAAGAAGGTTTGCCTTCACTCTCCCAAGGCTAACACGGGCTCTTTTATTTTCTCATTTCATTTGCCAGATGGCTAAACCCACGCTGAGTAGTCCCGGTGGGAGTGGGTATCCCTGCTTCTTCCTGCTTTTAGTGCAGGTGACTTAGAGTGTCTTCATTTACGAGGAGGTTTGTTGTACTTTGGTCCTCTGTTATATGGCATATATTCAATTTCTATTACCACTTAACTGAAGTGTTGGTAGAGCAGCCGTTGAATTTTTACAAAAGGTCTTTTTCTTCAGCATCAGCGGTGTGCTCGTGTGATGTTGCTGTTTCCAAATAGTAAATACATGTTCATTCTTGGGTTAAAGCTGATTTGATCATATTCTGTTACATTCTTTTGAGACACTTCAGATCTCATTCATTAATCTTTTATTCAGAACCTTAAGTTCATAAATAATATTTTTCTATAGGGTTTTGGGAGTACTGTGATAATCTTATCAAGCTTTGTTATTAAGGATAGACTAGCCTTAGAGAGTGAATTAGGAAAATTCTCATCTTTTTATATGCCATAGGCAAATATATACGACATTAATATTCACCTTACAGAAATACTAGACAAGACTCAGCTCTGAAACCAGCTGCCCTGGGATCTTTTTGATGGTACACCCTTAATCACTCTTTGAGTCTCTCCTATAGTATACTCACATTGTTTTCTTCTTCATGGGGAAATTTTGCCTTTTTCTATTTGTTAGAAAAATCACTAAATTTTCCCTAGATTTTAACTTCATTGCCCCAGAGTTACACATACTATTTACTTTTTATTCTTATAATTCCTTTTGTATCTGTATTCTTTCTTCCCTAGTTTTATATATTTCTTTTACTTTTCTTTTTCTTAATCAGGCCCATGAAGACATGATCTATTTTAATGGTCTTTCCAAGTAATCAGCTTTAAGATTTATTTATCTTTTCTACTTTTTTTTCTTATTCTTCTTAATTCCAGCTTATATCTTTATTGATTCTTCCTACTAATTTTTTCTTACACTTTTTTCCCCCTAATATCTTAAGATAGAGCAGTTAGTACTGCTTTAGCTGAATCTGTTTTGGTATAAAGTATTTTTTTGATTGCTTTTGAGATAGATTTAACTTAAAATTTGATTTTCAATATTATGAAATGGATTATTTAGAAAGATATACTTTAGTTTCTAAGAAAGCTTTTTTATTATACTTTTCTAATTTTATTGGATTATGATCAGAATATCCTAACTTCCGCTTTTCCGTTAGATCTAATTCTGAAAGGAGTGTATTAACAAATTCTGCTGTAATTGTTTTTTGGTGAACACATGTTTGTGACTATTATATATTTTTTATCTTAACGAGTTAGAGAAATCTTTATATACCTTTAAATGACATCTTTTTGTATGAATATTGTGACCCCTGTTTTCATCTTGCTTGCCTTCCCCTAACATCTCTGTCTGCTTCCGCTGTCCCTTCACTCATGGATTCTGTCCACCTTTAAAGGCTAGCCTTGTACATCAATTTGTAACAATTTAACATGAAGATATCATCATAAATCCTTACCAGAGCAAGGAGGGGAATGAGTGAGAAAGAAAGAAGGAAAGAAAGAAAATGAATCGATCACTAAATAAAGAGAAATTTGGAGATTTAACCATCAGGCCAGGCAATGAAGACAATAAGGAAGATGCTCTGAAGTAAGCATCACTTACTTATTTATCCTGGTTCCTCTCACTTTGGACCAGGCCACTCTTCTCCCATAAAAATATTTATTAATTTCAAATACACACAGACACATATATACATATATTTTTTAAAAAAGCAGAATAAATACTATTTCACTTTAATGGTCTGTCTCTGTAAAGAGTCCCGTTAGTAAGAAGACCAATTCAAGATAGGTTCTAGTTTTTGGCTTGAAATTTTGTGGTCTAGTTGCACCAAATTAAACATCTGTAAGGAGCGCTGGTAATGCTTAACCAGCAGCTTGCGTCGAGCTAACAGGCTCCGATTTGCCTTTTTGCTGTTCGACTCCAGCTGCTAACATGGTGACCCGACCACGGAGTTGGGAACACTGCTGCATCCGAAGGTTCAGTGTATTTTGTTCCCCAGCACGAGTTTCGGGAAGAAGCTGGACGCCTGTTCACACCCGCAGCCAACCTCGCTGGCCCCGGGGCATCGCTGGATGTGGGCACGATACTCGACGATGAGTTCCACAGACGCATTCCTGTGGTCTGCCGTTGTTTTCAGTGATGCAGTCACTGCTTTCAATGTCTAATTAGAGGATTTTGTTTATTTTTAAAAACGGTGTAATCTTGATGTAGGCAATCTCTCCCGCGTGCATTCTCTGCTTTCCCAACTGTCTCTTCTTCACAAACACAGTGCCGAACAGTCTGCACGTCCTGACGCTGCGGAGAATTCGGGTTTCAGTGCTGTGAGGCTCGGTGATTTCACCCCCGTCCTCGTTCGTATGGTTCAGCTGCAGAGGGGAAGCGAGAGGCCCAAGGGCGATGGCTGGTTGTGATGAGTTAGAACTTTCTGAATCTGTCCGGTTCTCTCACTGTATTTACCAGATTTTAATAGGAGTTAATTTACGTGGCTGCAGGGCCAATGAGGCTCTTGTACTGGGAGAAACTACCGTCATCCAAATAGGAATATTAGCTTGAAATGTCTTTCTGTGAAGTCTGAATTACGTAGTGAAGAGAACAGGATTTGAAAGAGACTATTCTAAAAAAACCTGATGGACATTTATGGCATGCCTCCTCAACTGGGCACCTGCCCATCACTTCGTCCCCATCGAACCCTCCCGGCCACCTTGGTGCCCTGTTTCATCGGGTGAGGGACAGCAGCAAAATAATCTGCCCAACAGGGTCAGTGGTGCAGCCAGCAGGTGGCTTGGCCAGCATCCGACCCCTTGTTCCCCGTAATCCCTACGTTAGCAGCGACGTCCAAAAGCTTCACGGGGGGTGTCGCTGGCCGTGGCTGCAGCTCCAGGAGCACTGTATTGGGATGGAGGATGCCAGGGGCTGAGTATGTGGGGGGAGGCTCCCTTTCCCCATATTCCTGTCATAGGCAGAGCTTTGCAGGGTTGGTCGTTCACACCGTCTCCCCCAGAGGATCTGGATCTAGAATCGGGTCCACCTGGGTTTGCATCTCAACTCCACTCCCCTAAATGGAGACTAAAGGAGCCGCCCCACGGCATGGTTGGGGGCAAACAGGCCTCTCCTGGCTGGTATCTATGCAGTAAACGCTGGGCAGTATTGCGTGCAAAGGACAACACAGAGATTCCTCTGTTTTCCAAGTCCATTCCCAAGACCACCAAATGTCACTTCGGTTCACGTGCAGCTCGCTCCTGATGACCTTGTGAATTCTGTGTAGGTGGATGGAGCGTTTCAGCAGCCGCCGGGGAGACTCAGCACTCGTATGTCACTACGCGTGGGATAGGCTCAGCCGGCCTGGAGCCCTTCCTGACGTCGGGAGATTGTCATGGTCGCCTGGGGACTCGGCGTAGCCCTTTCCTAATCGGATTAATTTCAGTGCCGGCCATTGGCTTTCCAGTGTTGCAGCCACGTGGGGTGACTGTGCTGCCTCTGGCTGGTCCTTGGACGGAGCACCCTGGCTGGAACGTTAGCCCTGGGGGCTGAGGTTGGGCCAGCACGTGCGCTGACTCTCTGTGGATGGATGAGCATGGGCACGCGTGGACGGGGGACTGGCCCTGGCCTCGCGGCCGCCACCCGGGTACCTGCTAGGGGGCTGGGGGCCAAGGGAGTCCGCACAGACTCGCTCAGCGCCCTCGGCGTGAGGGGGCCGCTCAGAGGCAGCCCGGCCCTGTCCCCGTTCCAGCGACTCGCTGGGCGTCTTCTGTCCCCTGTCCTCCCACCCCCGCCCTCTTCCCGGAACCGTGTGCTTGAACCACGAGCTCCACGCGACTAGTAGGGACCTGGCGGCCCCTCCCCGCTGCCGTCAGGCCACCAGCCCCTCCCGCCCACACCCACTCGGCCCCTGCGTACCCCGGAGCCCCCGCTGCCCCCGGCAGGCCCTTCCCCTGCAGGCCCTCCCTGGCAGACCCCCGCCCCCGGCACCTCTGGGCGCCGTGGCTGTCCCATCCATCACCTCCGGCTGCTGCCCCGCCCTTCCCTTGCTCCCCTGTGGGTCGTGTCCCCAGATGCTCCGTCCTCCAGCCCCTCCTCCCCTTCCTTCTCTCTCGCCTGCCCCCAACCCCACGGCCTCGCCCCTCCTGTGGTGTCAGGGAGCAGCCAGGGGCTCGCGGCTCCCACAGCTGAAGCCCAGCCCCGACTGTGGCCCCAGCTCTAGGCTCCGCGCCCGGGCGTCCCACAGGCCGATGCTGACCGCTCGCCCAGAGCAGCTTCTGCGCCAGGCCTGGCACCTGTTGGGGGCGGGGGCAGGAGGGGCAGGTTCGGCTGAGCCCTGAGCGAGGGGCTCCGGAAGCGGCCCCGACCCTCGTGTGTGTGCAGTGTCCTTAGTGTCAGGTGACCAGAACTTCAGCCGAGGACCCCGCCCTGGGCCGTGAGCCACGACCGGGACGAGGCGGAGTCGGCCAGGTGCCGGCTGCCCCGGAGTCCAGGTGAGAGAGGCCAGGAACTCTCACCTGGGAGAGGCTGGGAGTGGAGAGCTGGGAGGTTTCAGAGACGCGGGGGCGCTACTGACATCAACAGCCTTTACGGCTGGATGCGGCCGCTGAACAAGCCGACGTTTAAGAGGTGCCGCGGGAGGGCTTTCCTGGTGGCGCAGTGGTTGGGGGTCCGCCTGCCAATGCAGGGGACACGGGCTCGAGCCCTGGTCTGGGAGGATCCCGCATGCCGCGGAGCAACTGGGCCCGTGAGCCACAACTACTGAGCCTGCGCGTCTGGAGCCTGTGCTCCGCAACAAGAGAGGCCGCGACAGTGAGAGGCCCGCGCACCGCGATGAAGAGTGGCCCCCGCTCGCCGCAACTAGAGAAAGCCCTCGCACAGAAACGAAGACCCAACACAGCAAAAATAAATAAATTAATAAACTCCTACCCCCAACATATTCTTTAAAAAAAAAAAAAAAAAAAAAAAGAGATTCCGCGGGAGAAACATCTAGAACGAGCAGCCGGCGCGGGAGAGGAAAGGGGGCGTGAGATCAAAGGGCCTGGGAGGAGGCTGAAGGGCTTCAAAGGGGCAGGACGCTGACCGCAGGCAGGTGGCTGTTCAGACTCTAGCGTTGCTGCTGTAAAAGAAAGGCTCTCTCTCCCCTAAACGCGTGGCTTGAGTTTCCTCTTTATTCTTAAAAATCTACTGCGGGAAGATCCCTTTTGCCGCAGTTTCTGCTCCCAAGTCCAGATCGATGGGAAAGGCCCGCAGGCTGTCGGGTTTTCATAAGGGATCCTGGATGCGGGTTGAGGAGGGGAGGGTCTGTCTGATGTGCCAGGAGCAGGTCCATCACCAGTTGGGGTCTTGATTGAATTGATTCCCAGGAGGAGTGTTGCGGGGAGATGCCAGGACGGCCCTGCTGCCAGCAGGTCTGCAGTACCTGCCCTGGATGTGGGACCATGGTCCGCCCACCCTGACCCCGGGCTTAGCTGCTCTGTCCCCTGAGACCCCAGGAGCCTGCTACACACGCTGGAAGGGGTGGGCCTGGGCCAGTGCTCTGGCCACCACCCTGCCCCAGCACAGATGCGGAGGCCTGTCTCACGCTGGCCACCACCATCAGCGCACACGGGCGTCTGCCTCAGCTCCGCCCCTCGCCAGCGGCTGCGACCCCCGAGGAAGTCACGTGGCTTCTTTGAGCCGGAGTTTCTTCACCTCCCTTTGTGAGGATTAAACGAGTGGTAAATACACATTAAACCCTCCATATCCATGAGCTCTGTAGCCACAGACTCTACCAATTACGGGTGGAAGAGACTTGAAAAAAATTCCAGAAAGTTCCGAAAAGCAAAACGTGAATTTCCCACAGACTGGCAAGTGTTTACACGGCATTTGCATTGTATTTACAAGTGTTATAGGTCATCTAGGGATCATTTGAAGTATCCGGGAGGATGTGCATATGCAAACGCTTCGCCATTTATTCCCCTGCAAACACTGCGGGGCGACTGTGTGCTGCTTGTCGTTTCGCGGACCCTCCATGGATTTTGTAACTTTTGTCATTAGCACTGATAGCACTTTTCTGGAACCTCAGGTTGAAAGCGGAGAAAACACGACACAAAATCTCTGAGGCCTCAGGGTGGTGATGTCCACCCCCGGCCCCGCAGCCTCCTTCCCTAACCTCTCAGACCACAGCTGGCACACCAAAGCAGAGCTGCACTGGGGACTCCGGACAGACGGAAGGACGGGCAGACAGAAGCACACGAGTGAGATTCCAGACCAGAGGATGGGAGGGCTCCGGGCAGACGTGGGGCAGCAAAGCCGGGCCCGCTGGACGGAGGCCGCTGCATGGCCCCGGGGGAGCGGCCGTCCTCAATGCCGTCCTGAACCCTGGCCGTCACCGTGCCCGTCACTGTGCCAACTGAGAACAGATCAAAGCCGGAGGGAAGCTGCTCGGTTTATAAAACACAGGGCTTGTTTGTGGTACTTTTCCTCTGGAGCCCGAGGCAGCGGTGTGGGTCCCCAGACCACCAAAACTGGGCCGGGGCTGAGCCTGCTCCGGGCTCACTTGTGCCCATCCCCGCGCCTCCTCTAGGGAGGATGCGGGGATGCTGGTGGCCCTGGCAGGCAGGCTGAGGGCGAGGAGGGCATGAGCTGGGCCTGACGGCCCCCCGCCCCCGGAGGGCAGAGGTCATTCCCAAATCGAGAGAGAACTGTGGGTGTGCGTGCTCTGCTCCCTCCTCGGGGCTGGCCGCGACCCTGACCGTTACCACAACTTCTCCGGGTCGTTGAGAGCACGACACTCGTGCCCTCAGCCCCGGACCCCAGAGGCTGTCAGAGGGAAGATGGGAGAAGAAGGCCGGGCACAGACTCCTTTGCGTAGAACTGGGCGGGAGGGAGGTTTAGGGTTGTTGCCCGTTGAAATGGCTGCAGCCCTGTCCTTACAGCAAACTAAGCGTGGAAGTGCGTTTACAGGCCGATGCTGTGGCTGGAAGTTTAGGAACACGTTTTGTACCAGCACCGTCCGCAGCAAAACTCTGAATACTTCTCCATATCAAAATCCGCCTCTGAGGCCGCCCTGGCCAGGGTCCCCCCAACTTCAGTCTGATCTCGGCTGTGTCTCCACCCCCAATCCCGCCCTGCAGGCCACTGGCAGGACCGCAGCTCTCACTCTGCCGTCCAGGCGGGAAAACACAGTGAAGCCTCAGTAGATACCTGGCCACTGCCGTGGCTGTGACCCAGCCAGGGCCCGGTTCCTAACCCACCCCCCATCCTGAGCACGTGCCCCTCAGACAGGAGTCCAAGTGCGCAGCTCTGGGGGTTTCTCCCTCGACCTTGTGCAGGGAGACTTGGGGCTGTACGCTTGCTTTGCGCTTCTGAACCGCAGGGACCTTCAGTGGGAGAAGCGAGCGGGCCATCGGGGAAGGCTCCCGACCCCAGCCGGCTTAATCGCCTCCATTAAGGTGAATTGCCGTAATCACTGCTTTGCTCTCATAGTTGTGGCTGTTGTCTATAAGGATCTCCAAAGGCCCTGCGAGTTTTGCGTGGCTGTTCACGTGGTGTTTGATTCTGTTGGCGTCTCACGTTGTTTGCTTCCTGCCCCTTAGGGCTTGATGGCATAGTGCGCTCAGGACCCTGCCCGTCCGCAGCTCCGGGGCTGGCGCGCAGAAGTGTGATGGTTTCCGCCTGTGACAGCATAAGGAAAGTAACCATGTAGGTGCAGCAGGTCATGAAAATGCACAAAGACGCCGGAAACCTTGTCACTACCAAAGCAGCTAGCATTTCTTGAGACTTACTGTGCGTTTTAAGGACTTTACATAGTCTCATTTAACCTTCTCAACAATCCAGGGACGTAGAAATTATTACCATGCTCTTGCAGATGAAGAAACTGAGGCACCACGAAACAAAAGAGACTGCGGTCCCAGAGTTAGGAGGTGGCAGTGCTGGTGTATAAACCCAGGTGCGCTTTGGCCCAGACACATCCTGTTAGCTCAGTCATGATAGTGACTAGGGGCTGAGCTCCTGTTTGGGAATTTTAAGCACATGAGGCAAGAGAAGAAACAAGCCGTATCTCTGACGGCCCTAAATGTGACCCACGTGGATGGTTCCACCATCAGAAGTCCTTCTTTTTAAAAAATTGTCATTATTATAAACACACTTTTTAACTATTACCTTTTCCTCTATCCTGCTTTTTCTCTTAGATTTTTACTTAGTACATAAAAAATATTAATGCAAATAAACTTAAAGAAAACAGCGATAGTTGGGCAGCCCCACCAAGCCAGACTACCTCACTTAACACACTCAGTTTCAAAAGGCCCCACTTGAAATGCTCATGGATTACCCTGGGAATTATGACACCGGGATGTGTGGCCTCCATTCATTACCCAGTTATTTTATTTCCACTTTGCAGATTTCTGGGCCCAAAGAAAGTGGCATCTAGAAGGAGGTGAGGTTTGGTCTCACTGTCTTCTTCTCCAACTTTCCTTATTTCGTTGATTTGCACACCGTCCTCTGTTGCCTGAGCTGGAAAGTTGGAAGTCAACCTTGACTTTCCTCCTCAAGGCACCCACCTCCCCAATCCAGACTGTGGCCAAGCTCTGTTTGCTTCGTTAACTCACCTCAGTCAAACCATCTCTTCCTTTCCACATTTCCCCCTTTGCCCCAATCAGAGTCAGCTTTCTAGAATACAAATTTGCTCAAGTCACTCCTCCTCAGAATTTCTCAGAGGCTCCAAAGGTCTCCTGGGTGAAATCTAAACTCCTTATCATGGAACAGAAGGCTCTTCCTGGTCTGGTTATTGGTTATTCACTTACTCTTCCGTCCCTGCGTCCTGTGCTCTGGCCACGCCCAGCTCCGGGCAGGTTCCCCGCGGGTCTTTCTCTTTTACGCCTCTTTCACTTTCCTTATATTGTTCTGTCTAATGAGATTCTCTCCCCCCATTTCTCATCCCATCTACTTGCATTCATCAATTCATATTTTAAGGGCAATCAACCCTCACCTCTTGCAGAAAATCTTTCTTCTCGATCACCCACTTGGAAGGGTGGGAAAAGCTGACCCTCTTTTTGGCCTTATTTTGCTCTGTGCATGTTCATTCCTCATCTTCGTCATTGTCACTGTTCACCACCATTGTCACAGCCCTCACCACTGACAGTCACTCTCCTGTCATTGATTTCCCAAATATTTATTGAACACTTACTATGTTTTTTTTTTTTTTGCGGTACGCGGGCCTCTCACTGCTGTGGCCTCTCCCATTGCGGAGCACAGGCTCCGGATGCGCAGGTCCAGCGGCCATGGCTCATGGGCCCAGCCGCTCCGCGGCTTGTGGGATCTTCCAAGACCGGGGCACGAACCCGCGTCCCCTGCATCGGCAGGCGGACTCTCAACCACTGCGCCACCAGGGAAGCCGCATACTATGTCTTAAAAGCTGTTAGTGCTGAGAAAACCAGATACGGTTTCCTGCCCTCTTGGAGTCTAGAGTATGAGGGAGAGAAATATTAAACAAAGCAATAACTATAAAATTACAAATTAAAATATATGATAATACCAAAGAATAGGGAACTAGAGGGAGAAGAAGAGTAGGGGAAATCTACCAGGACCGTGAGCTCCAAATCCAGAGATCTTTGCGTTTGCCTCTGTTTCCCCAAAAGGGGACAGGAAGCGGGGCAGGTGTCCAGCACGGTTGTGTTGGTTGAGCAATAACCTGCACCGGGAGGCTCTTTGGAGAGATGCTCACACCACAGGTTGGGTAGAAACAAGACCCTTAAATGAGGGATTGGCTGGTCTTCTCCGTTTCCAATTCGAGATAAGAATAGTAGCTTGGAAGGCAACATGAGATAAGGATGAAAATAATCACAGGGGCTGCTAAAGTAATGCCTGCTGCACTGTTTGCTAGTAAGAAAAAAGTGATCCACATAAGTAAAGTAGAAACTAGAGAAAATAGACAAAGGCACAAAGAAAATATAAAGAATAGAAAAATCACTAGCATTTCTACCACCCAGATCTAAACAGTGTATTTATTTCGGTTTCAGATGATATACATGAGCGCATATATACATACATTTATTTATAGTCGTCTATGTATTTAGAATATATAATTGTTAAAAAGTTGAAATAAAATATAGAACAGAATTGTACCTTACTTTTATTCGTTGAAGAAGTACTTGTGAACATTCTCACATGCTTCTAAATATTTTTCTACAAAATTTGACTTTCAATGGCTGTATGGAATTCCATTGCCTGATGGGAGAACATTCCTTTGTTGGACCTTATGCTGTTTCTGATATTTTGCTATTATGATTAATAATCTTGATACACTTTTTTCTTTTGCACATATCTGACTGTTTCCTTAGATAAAATTCTGGAAGTAGAATTATTAGATGAACTGATATAAACATAATTTTATATCATTTTGATACGTTCCGATGAATTGCCCTCCAGGAAGATTATACCAGCGAGGCTTAAGAATTCACAGCACTCCCCGAGTTACGGCTTAGATGCGCCGCTGCTCTGATTGCTGCTTTGATACTGGTGAGCGGCTTTCACCGTGTCCCATTTGTTTTCTTCTGGTTTGAATTACCTCCTCAAGTCTTTAGTCATAATTCTATTGAAGTATTTAATAATAAAATTCAGTACTTATGAATGTAAATATTTAATATTATTTATTTATTATAATAAATAATTTAACAATAGTTGTAATAATTACAGCAAACATTCAGGAAGCCTTCACTAAGTGCCTTTTGCTATGCTAATGCTGTTTTTTTTTTCTCCTTTGGCTGCATTGGGTCTTCGTTGCTGCACGCCGGCTTTCTCTAGTTGCGGCGAGTGGGGGCTACCCTTCATTGCGGTGCATGGGCTTCTCATTGCAGTGGCTTCTCTTGTTGCAGAGCACGGGCTCAAGGCATGCAGGCTTCAGTGGTTGTGGCTCACGGACTCCAGAGCGCAGGCTCAGTAGTTGTGGTGCACGGGCTTAGTTGCTCCGCGGCATGTGGGATCTTCCCGGACCAGGGCTTGATACCGTGTCCCCTGCGTTGGCAGGCGGATTCTTAACCACTGTGCCACCAGGGAAGTCCCGCTAATACTGTTTTATCTCTTTTAATTCTCACAATCCTATGAGATCTAATCAATTATTATCCCCATTAAAATCATACAAGTTTATGAAGGTTAAATGATCCATCCAAACTCACACAGCTAGTAATCCAGTCTCATTTACTAAGAGCTTTACTCAGAATTTTAACCACTTGCTATCAAATTGTTTTAAGTTCTTGCCTTCTGGTTCATCGTCCATCTTTTAATTTAATCAATTCTCTTGTTATGTAGAGAATTTCAAATTTTCACATAGTCCTACATATCCATCTTTTTTGTGAATATGCTTAGGAGCACTGTCCCTACTAGGGATTAGATCAGAATTTAGCTTTATTGCTTGCTAGCTTTTTTATTGGTAATTTTCTGTATGTAATTCTGTAATCCATTTGAAATTTATTTTGGTGTATGGTGTGAGTTAGGAATAAATTTCTTTGCTAAATAATCCATTTTCCCTTCTGGCTTTAAAATCCAACTTGTATCAGGTGTGAAGCTGTCACATATATTATGTATGAGTCTGATTTATGCTCTGTTCTGTTCGGTTGGTTTGTCATATCCTCACCCCAATGTCATGCCGTCTTGGTCGCCGCACCTCACACCGCGTGCTGCTGTCTGATGAGGCAGAGCTCTCTCTCTTCTCTGGCCCGAGGGCCCCTGCTCTTCTTCTTTAATCAGGGCTCCTTCTGAGCAGATTTACCCCCAGGCTCTGGCGAGTCCCACTGTACCTTCCCTGCCTGTCAACAAATTGCCTTGTATTCCGTTGGCCACTCAGAGTCCTTTGGGTGCTTTCTGAGACAGGTCGTGAGCCTCCCCATTCCCTGCAGGTAGAATTGAGGACGCATCTAGTTGAAGGTCTGACCGACCCTCCCTGGCAGCGTGGCCCCTGGGCCCCCCTGGGCGTCGGTCAGCAGAGGGGAGACTGCTGTGTATGCCGTTTACAGCAGGGGATGGAGACGTTACAGACGCGTGGACCCTTGTGTGCGAGATGAGGGGACATGGGGGCCCCCGGCGCTTCAGGCTCCTCCCCGAACCGAACGAGAGGATTTGCATGTTGATTTCTCATCGCTACATGATACCATTTGTTCTTTCTGGATTTATACCCAAAGAAACAAATTTTGGACAGAAGCCAAGAAAGGAAGTAACACGAGGAGGTAGATAAGAAGGGAGACGGGGTGTAAGCGAGAGGCGTCCTTTCTACCGTGCTCCTGGGTCACGGTGTGGTCCCAGGTGGACTGGCGGGGGCCTGGGGGGTGGGTGGGTGCTGGAGGAGCGGCGGGATCCCTGGGGCAGACCTGGGTCCTGCGTGGCCAGCGGCCGGTCCCCAGAGGCCGTGTCACCCTCTGGGCTCTGCGGTGCCTGCGGGCCCTGCTGCCTGCTGGCCCAGGAAACCTGGGGAAGAAGCCTCAGCCCGACTTTTCTCACCGTCCTGCTCTGCACCCTGTCAGCGATCAAGTGTGAGGACCTGTGGGCCCCCAGAGTCACCTGTTTGAATCTCTGAAAAGACCTGATTCTGGGACCAACGTGACAGGAAGCCTGGGTGAGAGTGCACTTCTGCTCTGGTTTGCTTAAGTTCCCAGGATGTGGACCTCTACAAAGCCAAAGCCAGAGGACGGAAAAACTGAAGACGCTGAGGAGAAACTAAACCCAGCATTTGTCTCCTCGGTGCGGCAGCCTCGCTGACAACCTTTAGCTGTTAGTTAGGCGTTTACAAACACCTGCTTCTTTAAGCGCCCAAGCGCTTGCAGACCGCCACACCACTGTGCGCGTAAGACTGGGGAAGGCGCGCTTTTCTCTTGGCCAGTTTTGTCATCCCGAGGCTGCGTCTGGCACAAGCAAATCATACCTCCCTGGTGTACTAGCAGGGGCTCCCCGCGCTCAGCTGCTCTCTGCTGGGAGCCAGGCTGGGCCCCAGCTCTCACTGGCCTGCAAGGGGCAGAGGCAGCTAACGATTGTCAGTGGCTGGGAAGGTGCTGCTCTTTGGCTGTCCTCCATGGCGTTCAGATGCGTATCTGAGCTCAACGTGCTTTGTGTGGTTTCCCCACATGCTGAGACAGGCCTGCTTTCCAAGACGAGCTTCGGGAGGGAGGGAAGCGTCTTGTTTGACATGCGGTCACCAGTGCATGGCAGTCCCTCCCGCAGCGGGGGCTCCCCCGGCGGGACGGCTCCCCCAGGTCCGTCCTGGTCCCAGGTCTTGGGAGCCTCCTCTGCTGACTCTTGCCCTCCTCCAACCTTGAACCTGCCCTTTAACTCAAACAGAGACACCGTTTCCCCCACTTTTGACGTTTTATCTGAGTCCCTGGCAGAAAGTCTAGCTTATAATTTTTAAATTAAATGCCTTAATTATTCGAAGAGGTGGTGACAACAGTTCTCTGAGCTCCTCTGGTTCATCACGTGCTCCAGGAAGGGTTTCGGTCCAGATTTCAATCAGGTCATAGCATGAGCCTGGGATCTGTGATCATCTCCTTATTCACAAGAACAGAGGGATTCGCTCTGGTCACAAACACACCAGGGTCTTTCCGTGCTGGGCCCCTGGACTGGAGTTTCTCACCAGCAGGTTGAAACTTGACAGCTTCACGAGAACTTGTTTCTCACCTTGCAAGAGATTCTCTTCCTCTCTGGCAGCCCTCAGTATTTCGGCTCACTTGGGCAAATAACTTAGAGTATTGAGGGATGCTGGCCGGCAGGGGACTTGCCAACACTTAGTCAAAAGGGAGCTACCTGTGCGACTGAGGGCCAGCCTGAAAAGCCAGCTTCCCCTGCCCTCAGAGGGCACCTGACACCTTCACTCCAGGAGTCCCTGGTCTGAGGCATTGCCTCCAGGGTGTAACATGAATGTTACACCCTTCTTGAATGTATGGAACGTAGCTACAACTGTCTTAGTGTCTTTGTCTACTATGTATTTCGTCTGTATTATCTCTGGGTCTGATTATGTTGATAGATTTCACCCTCCCCCTCATTATGGAATGTATTTTCTTGCCACTTGCATGTCTGATGAGTTTTGAGTGGATGGCAGACGTTGCATTTTTTTATCTTGTAGGGTGTTGGGTAGTTTTGTATATTCCTTTAAATACGCTTGGGCCTTGTTCTGGGACCCAGTAAGTTACTTGGAAACAGTCAGTCCTTCTGAAGCTTGCTTTCAAGCTCTGTTGGGAGGCACCAGAGCCACCTTGGTTTCCGGGATATTCTTGCCTTCTGAGCACACCCAACGCGCTGCGTGTTGCAAGGCTTTTTCAGTCTGGTTGTAGGAAGGTCGACGCTCCTTTGCCCTGTGCAAGCTCGGGGATCCTTTGGCCCCCCCTCCCGATTCCCCCCCCCCCCCACCTCCCTCCCTCGCTCAGGCTCAGTCCTCCAGGAGAGGAGAGGGGCACTGCCCTCCGATCACTGGAGCGTGCCCTCTGGGAGGGTCTCTCTCTCCTGTGAAGCTCTCTCTTCTCTTTTACTCTCCTCTGCAAGCTTGGCCACCTCGACATCCCTGAGTTTTCAGCCACGTCAGCTCGACTTGGGGAGACTGGCAGGCTTTGTTCAGGCGCCTGCTTCCTGCACTGTTACTTCTCTGGAGCACACTGGAGCCCCCCAGGGCTCACTCGTTGTTTCTCTTCTCTCAGGAATCACTCTCTTGTGCTACCTGCTGTCAGTGTCTGAAAAGCATATCTTCCTTTTTGTTGCTGTTGTTTAAGGCAGGAGGGTGACTCTGATCCCTGTTAGTCCATCCCACCCAGGAGCGTATATCCTGAACCCTGGGCTGTGTTCGCTCCTGTGTCTTTAGTACTGATGCATCCTCTCCTCCAGGTTCAGTGTGAATGCGTCTTTTCTCTCTGCTCTGCAGCTGCTGCTCTCATGTTTCCCATCTTGTGTTCTTCTCTCCCTTATTTAGTTCTTCTCTTGCTTTCCTTTCACTCTTCTCAGCATTTGCACCAGGAGGCTGGTCTTCTTCAGACCTCACCATCTATGGGATCAGACCAGAACTTTCTTCTCAAGATGGACCAACTCTGCTGGCCGTGTGTTGGCTCCGACCTTCCCGTTGCCTACACTGTTTGCCTGCATCTGCGGGTGCACAGAGCTCCACTGCTGCAACTTCACCCGCAGACATGCGGTCTTCCTCCCTCCCTTCCTATTTATCAGCAATCATCTGTGTAGTTATCTATTCATCTATCACCTACTTTTCTACTTATCGTCTATCATCTATTTATTATCTATCTATCTATCTATCTATCTATCTATCTTTCCTCCATCTACCTGTCTTTCTATCTATTGTAGACCATTTGAAATAACAATGTAGGAATGACAAGGGTCCAAAATGGAGAGATAAGAAGATGGCAGATCATGAAGGCTCTTGCATGGCCTGTGAACACTCGGATTTTATACAGAAGTGTCTGGAGAAAACGTTAAAGCTTTTTAACGTTGAAGTAATAGGACCGGATTCAGTTTCATGAAGACCCCCCCGGACACCGTGTGGAGAGTGGATTTAACGTTGAAGTAATAGGACCGGATTCAGTCTCACGAAGGCCCCTCCGGACGCCGTGTGGAGAGTGGATTCTGTTGGAACAACATTGCAGGGAGGATGACGGGGAGACTTGGCTTATTTCAGGTGAGGAATAAAGATGAACTAAGAGTGGTCCTGGAAACGGAGAGAAATCAGGAAGTATCCAAAGATGGACCCGGCAGAACTAGGGGCTGATTGGATTTGGAGGGAGACAGAGAGATGTATGAAAGATGACCCTTGTGTCTCCAGCTCCCAGGGCTGTGAGAGGACCTTAACGTTGGCGGGGTGGGGGGGGGGCACCCAAGTGAGAACGTATTTGGACATTTGGACGTTTACATGATGATGAGCTTGACTTTGGATCTACTGAACTTGAACTGTTTGCCACATATAATGGGAGTTGTTTGGAAGCTAACTTAGCACAGGCTTTGCAGCTCAGTAGAGACATTTGGGAGAGAAGTGGGTGCTTTCAGTCCATGAATGATGGGTCTAGATGATGGTGGGGACCCTGGAGTGGAGGTGAGTCACCCCGATGGGACAGAATCGCACGGGCAGCTCCCACAGAAGTACTTTCCACATCTACACTCCATATCTTCTATCTCCAAAGACTTACAAAAACAACATTTCTGTCATTGTCTCTCTTTGGCATTCCACCTGACATCTAGGAGAAAATTTAACAAGGGACTAAACAGATTTCACATTTACACTTGCTGCTCTCACACCCACATTTTCTCGCAGCTGAGGAGAAAGAAGCGTGTGCAAACCACAGCCCTGCGTGAGGCTGCACGAGGCTTTAAACCGCACGCGGGAAGCTGCTCCCCTGGTGGACAGGGCTGCGCCACACACTGGGCCCTCCGTCACGTGTTGGAATGTTTTTACTTCCGACCCCATGACACCAAATTTCTTCGTTACACAGAGTGTCCTGTGATTTCCCGACACAGTAGGTATTTGAGTTTCTTGACCTATATTCTCATACTGGCCTGTCTTTCCCTATTGGCTGGGCTTAATCTTACGCATTGTTTTCTTAGTTATCAACTCACGTCAAGGTGGACTTTTTAGAACTTTGCCCAGTTTCTCAGTGCAGTGCTAGCATATGACCTTTGACTTCAGACAGGCCTTGTTTGGAGCCCAGCTCTGTGTTCACAGGCAAACTCTTGAAATTCTCTGAGACGGAGCTTCTGCTAAAACCTGAGGGTGCTAATCGGTTGCCATGGCTTTCTGCAAGGACTAAAGTTTACACACACGTGAAGTGCTTAGTCCTCATGCTTTACACGGCCACGTGTGCTCCGAGCTTTCTGAGTGACCTGTCCAGGCCTCACCAGCACTTGGTGAGAACTTGTGCTTTGCACAGGCCCCTGGGGTGGGGGGGGGGGGAGGGGGAAGGGCACATTCAAAGATGAAAAAACATGATTGGCATCCTCAGAGAATTCGCCCTAAAGTTTAATCATCATTCCATACTTCGCGTTTGCTGCGGTACCCACGCCCTTCCTCCATCCAGGGGAAATGTTGTTAAAGTTTTTTCCAATCTTCTCGGGGCTCTGGGAGACTTCTGGTCTGTGGGGACGGGCTTCCTCTCTCCACGTTGCCATCTGGAGTTCTTTGTTCAGGTCTCGGTCAGGAAAAAACCAACACACGAACTTAGGAAAATAACATTTGGCAGGAACTTGGCAACCATAACACCCTTGTTGCCAGATTCCTTGTTCACAGCGTGGGTGGTTCAGATGGTACTTAATTAAATGCATTTTCCTCTAAATTCTCCACAGCATGCTTATTTTTGCTGGTGGCTAATGACTGTACCATCTCTAAGGCAACCAAACTTCACAGCCCGCCGAAGAGGGAGCTCGCCATGTAGATACCACGTTCCTCTGTTAGCGCCCAGCCCCGCTCGTCACCATTCTCCAGTGAGGACGGACTTAGCTCTCGTTTTTCCCACTCAGTGCTTTGTCATTCAGCACTTTCCCCCCACCTGACACACCAACACACCTGCGTAGTAAAAATGATACCTACTATTTGGGGGCCAGGTACAACTCATGCACTGTACTCAGAACGTCAGATTCTTGATCTAATTTAATCTTCCCAACTCTTTGAGGTGGGTATTCATATTCCCATTTAGAAGACGGAGAAAACAGGGCTCCGAGAGGCTCAGTGCTTTGGTCATTCAGCTGGGAAGTGGTTAACGTGGAGAGTCGTCCAGAAGCCCGTGACCGTTCCCTCACGCCCTGTGGACTTTATTAAGGAAAGGTTTTCAGACGGTCTCCACATACCCCTCCACGGGCAATGCATCTCCAGAAAATGATTTACGCCTTTATTCAGGGCCACACCTCACTCCTGAGCTTTCTGTGTCCAGAGCAGGAAATTAGGAAGGTCATGTAGAGACAGGGGGCAAGGCACTGCTGCCCCCCTCAGTGGCTAGGTGGTACCAGGTGAAGTAGTTAAATTCAGTTTTCTCATGTTTTTGAATCACCACAGAAGTTTACTTATATAGGGACATAGTTTCTTAGGCACAGCATTTTATATATTTAAATACAGAGGTAGAAGTTGGCTGGCGGTTGTAAACTGGACCAAGAACGGGAGAGGAATTGGTTGGTTGCCCTTAAAAATAACTCGTGGTTTCCCGTCTCATCTGTTTCCTTGTAAGTCTGTAGGCTGGCGGGAAGGAGCGTGGATGTTAGCAGAGGACTGTGTGGCACGAATGGTGCTTTTAGTGCATATTTACAGCTTCGTCTGCTACGTTACACATGGGTAGATTTAACTAAATACCTTATTTGGCCTTCACTTGAAAGACATTCTTCTGCGTCTGGAGCCCGGCCGCCATTTTCCTTCCGTGTTCTAGGGGCTTGTCTCGCCATCTCACGCCTTTAAGTCAGTTGTGAGCACAGCCTTGCTGCCTCGCATGTTGTTCTCACCCCTGGCTCTTTTGAAGATTCTTTTTGGTTTTGGTTTTCGACGTGTTGACCTGTGATGCTTTTAGCCCAATGTAACTCAGATGGGTCTAAGTGTGTTTCTCTCCTGTTGTATTTACGCTGCTTCAATTTTGTAGAGCTTCTTAACTCTGTGGGTTCATGTCTGGACCATTTTGGGAAACTTCTTGGCCAATTCGTCTTCAAATATTGCTTCCGCTGCTTTTCTCTGTCCCTTCCCCTGGAACTCCAATTACATGTATGTTACACCTTCCCACAGTGTCATGTGTTCCTTACGCTCTCATATATATTTTCCATTATTTTTTCCTCTTTGGTCAGTCTTTCTATGAACCTGTTTCCACTCATTCTCTCCACTGCTCTGCTGAGTTCCCTGTTGAGCACATCTCTGCATTCTTCACTGTGGTAATTGTATATTTCATTTCTAGCATTTTTAAAAATATCAGTTCTGTGCCTTTGCCACCTATTCTTTTAGCTATTAACCAGAGCTATTTAAACATTCTGCCTGATAACAGCAACACCTAGATCACCAAGGGGCTGTTCCTATTGTCTACACTTTTCTCCTAGTTTTCATTTATTTGGCCCTATTTACTAGCACTCCTGATAATTTATGATTGGATGCTAGATATTGTGGATAAAAATTGTATAGTCTCTGAATGATATTATCTTTATCTTTCATGGGATTTACTTTCCTTCCAACAGGGAGTTCTATGGGCTCAGATCACCCTGGTCCCCTCAGGGACTGAGACAGTCCAGGTTCCTGTGGACAGCACCATTCCTAGTCCCCCCTTGCCTCCAGGTCCCAGCCCTCAGGGGTCTCTCTTTTCTCTCTAGTACCATGAGTTTTATGGAAGCTCTGCTCAGTTTTGTGGCCTCTTAGCTGACATTCTCCCGTGGGTTCCTTGGACTCTGATTGGACACAGGTTAGGAACTGGCAAAGGCCTCGAGGTGAAGCGCACTGCAGGACGCTGTGCTCACTTCCCCGTGGTTTCCATTTCTCCAAATTCTTGGCTTCTCCAGTGCTGCTGCCTTGGGAACCCAGGACTCTGATCTAACACCCGGTGAATGCGCTGAGTCTCTGCTTTCTCCACTTAGGATATAGCAAATGCTTCGATAGGAAAAGCAAGGAAGAATGTGGTGCTCTGCTGTGTTTTCCTCTTCTCTGAGCTCTTGGTCTCTCAAGTCCTGGCTGACTCAGTTGCTGTCCATTGTCTTTCAACAACTTGTTTTGCACTTTGTCCAGATTCTCTACTTGTTCTCAGCAAGATGGTTGGATTGACACAGGCTCCTCCACTAGAGCCAGAAGTGAAAGTCCTATAGCAAAAATTTTGAAGTAGAAGTTTTATTTCTTTTCTCTGGTCTCATTTAACCCACTCAGATAATGAAATACATGTTACCTGGGTCATCGCACTGAAATTAGAATGAGAAAATTGGGTCCCCAGAATCCACAGGGAAGTGTTCTGTGATGATGGTTCTTCTCACCCCAGCTCCCCATCTGCGATATGGACACATAATACTCTCCTGTCTATCTAACTGTCAAGGCTACTGAAATTACTTAAAGGAAGTAGAGGGAATTTTTTCTGAAAAAAGATTTTCTTGGTAATCTTCCCCACTCTAAGTAGTCCTGTGTGGGAACAGAGAAATGAATTCCTAAGTAAAATCCTGCTTCAACAACTAACAGCAATCCTTCTGTGTCGTGCCTTTGTTCACCATCCATCCTCCCATCAAAGGAAACCGAGGAGGGGCGTGAGCAGATGTTAACTCCACGTGAAACTGCAGTCAGAGGCCAACCTGTTAATATCCTGTAACATCCTTACGGGCCATGGTTTGCACAGTGTTTGGAGTGGATTTCGATGTTTTCTAAGAGGAAAGAGAAGTGCATTTTGTCCCCAGAGGAGACTCTGACCTACATCGTGTGTGTCCATTCAGCCACCAGCAGGAGTTAGGAGAGTAGGTCTGTGCCTGTTGGCTTGAGCACAGCTGAGCACACACACAGGTGAGTGGTCAGTGTGTACAATCCTGGTCATCTTAGTAAGCCGAAACTGAGTCAACATTTTTCTAGGTTAGCCTAATCTAAAAATAACACTTTCATCTCTTATTAATAAGCTAGATATTATCCAATGTTTTGCTGTGGGTTCAGGGCCTCAGAATAGATCATGCTTTGATGATAGGGAGCTTCAAGTTATCTGACTCATTCGGGATGGGGCTGGCACAGAGCTGTGGTCTGTCCTGGGTCTCGGCTGGGGCAGGGCTCATCGAATCATTGGTCCTGTTTATATCACACAGGAGGAGCTACAGAAGTTCTTGTATTCCATCTGGCAAGAAGCACCCTGTGGTTGGGGCAGGGGAGGGAAAAACCATTTTAAAATATTTTTTCTTTCTTCTAGTCCCACTAGGAGATTTTGTCCCATTGTTAATCCAAGTCATCAGCTAGAAGGAAAGCCAGGACGTCCTGGAGATTAACCCAGGGCGGCCATGCCGCGTGGGCCTGCTCTCATCGTGAAATCTCTGCAGTTTGAGAATCAGGCCCTTCTCTCTTGATGAGGTCTCACGGGCCTTTCATTTCTTTTGCATTTCAAGAGACTCTCAGAGGACCCGAGCTACTGTCATTCTGTTTTGAAATTGCATAGGTAAGAAGGAAAGAGGAGGAAGCGGCCCCTACAGAGGCCCAGCTCGGCCTCAGGGAAGCGAGGGTGCTGTGAAGGATGTGAGGCCTCCAGGGACTGGTGCCCCCGTCATCCGCTCAGCGGCAGGGCCGGCAGTTCCCGGACCAGGACTCACACACGTGCCGGAAGCTGCCCTGGGCCTCCCTCTCTGCTGACACGCAGCACCCTGTTCCTAAGTCAGTCTTTACTCACCTGCCTGGGAGCCAGGGAGGGTTCTCCATCCCAGGGATGCATACGCAGCAGAGCTGTCTTCCTTCTGCATCGTGTTTCTGCCCCCGATATCCATGCATCCGTGGACGCTGCCCACCACCTGCCCCATGCTTCTCTGCTGCGCGGGTCCTTGTCTACACGCAGCGCAAACAGTGCAGTCCGTCACTGTACTGAGAACTCCTGTGAGCAGGCCTCTTGTTCCGGGCTCTCTTCTGGGTCACCTTTGGGCCAGTCAGCATGGCCAGGGCAGCAAGGTGGTCTGTGCATCGTCGTCTGCGCAGGAGGTGACTCTCGCCAGGAGGCCCCTGAGTGTGGCAGGTGCAGGTGTCCTTCAGAAAGGGGCTGTCTACACCTTCTGTGGCTGGTCCAGGGTGATGAGTCTGCCCGCCCAGGTGCTGTGGAGCCGTACTCGTGTTTCTAGATGGAACCATTCGACTCACTTCTCTGAGCCTCACAATGAAATGAAAAATCTTGTCCAAGTCTGGACGGCCCTCTTGTGCCAGCAGCATGGGCTAGAGTGGTCAGGGGACTCTGCTGGCCCAGAAGAGGAGGCAGAGAGCCGTCGGGCCCCAGCGTGGACAGGAGTCAAGATGGTCTTCCCGTGGGGACAAGTGAACGCATCCGGGTGACACGGAGGCGATGAGGTTGTGGGACAGGCCAAGCGAAACACGGGGCACCGTGCAGGTTGGCGGTTCCTTGGAGCAGGCTGTGCTCTGCCGGCATTAGGGGCCGGGGAACCCTTCCTGGTGGGCGGTCCTGGGTGCTGCGGGACGTCTAGGTTGCCCCAGGCCTCTGCTCACTAGACGCAGTAGCAACCCTGCCCCCAGCCGCAAGTTGTGAGAACAAAACTGTCCCCTGAGGCCATGGGCACTCTCAGTTGAGAAGCCCTGCATGGAGGGGAGCCGTCTGTGCTGAGAAGCGAGAATTCTGTGCTTTGACACTGTGCATCAATCAGATTCAACCCCAGACTCTTGTAAACATTCAACGGAAAAACAGAAGGACGATTAGAAAGCCCCCATCCCTCCTCCCGCATCAGGTTCACCATGATTCTCCACGTCGGTCTTGAGTAAATGTTGTCAGCTTAGACGGGATGGACAACGAATGCCTTGCTCTTTGGGGGACAGTTCCCCACCTTTGATTCCCACTCACGCTTTTAAATTTGTCTGATCTCTTTCAGGCAAATCTTGTGTATTTGCCAGTAACCCGTGTGCACCTGGTGAGTTAGTGGTGGCGCACTTAAGGCCCTGACAATATTGTCTAACACGTCTGGGAACCTCTGGTCAATGGGATTTCAGGAAACCGTTAAACAGATTCCTACTGTTTTACTGACCAAAGTGAAACAAAATTAGGGAAGAAAATCTGCTAGGAGGAATCTCTGTAGCTCGAGGAAGCAGCCTTGACCCGACTGAGCATGAAGAAACCCTGTCACCACGTGGACCCCGGAAGATCTGAGTTGGAAGCAAACCCGGGAAAATGGATTCTGGACTCCTGATGGGGGCAGAGGCTGAGGCAGGAGGGGGCTGGGTTAGGAGGGACCCTGAGCCCTGGGGACGGAGAGGAGGCCTCCAAGCGGCTGGGTATGGGTGAGGGAGCCTGGAACAGAGGTTGCTACAGGCCAGGCCCTCCCCCTCCCCCGCCCGGAGAGCGGGGGTGGGGGGGGGGGTGGGGGGAGACCGGAGTCTCCTTTCCTCCACCGACTGCTGCCCTGAATTCGCAAAGTGAGACCCAGAGGCTTGCGCGCAGCCTGAGAGCAGCCGGGCGTGGCCCCCGCCTCGTCCTCAGTGCCGGGGGCGGAGCCTGACCCCGAGGGGGCGGCGGCCTTGGGTCCCAGCAGGAGCCCCGTGCCCTCCCCACAAGAGTACACAGCCTTCCCCGCCCTGCAGTCCAGCCAAAGCAGCGACATGAGGACCGCTTTTCCCATTAGACGTGATTTATTGATCCCGGCGCAGCCTTTGATCTGATCGCGACGGGAGAGGAGAGAGAGGAGGGTGCATGGGGCCGGGCAGCAGGGGGACGCCAGGGACCGGCTGGGGCGGGGGGACCGGAGGCCGAGGTCGAAGACACGGCCTGATCACGGCCCGCTCGTGGGCCGGGGCGACTCGGGGAGCTGGCCTCGCCCCTGGACAGCAGAGCTTCTCGTGGGCTCGTTGAAAACTCTGAACCTCTGTATTCGGCACTTTGGGGCATCTCGCCGTCTCCAGGTCGGCGGGACGCTCTTCCAGGTCGCCCTCAGGTGATCTTGAGTGATGGCCCCTCTCGGTGGGTCCACTGTCCTGGCGGGGAACCCCAGGAGCTGGCTGTTCCGGGCAGCGTTGCTTTTGTTTGATTAACAGAGACTTGAACCTTGTTGTTCTTACTGCCTCTGCCTCAGAGGCTTCAATCAAAGGCCATTTGAAAACACTGCCGGCTAATTTGCTGATGATGCTAAAGGGTGACTGTCTCCTGGTGCCTGAAACCTGTCCCCTGAGATGCAAACAGGCCACACGGGGGCTTGAATTGTCAAGGAAGTTGAAAAGTGTACAAATCACTTGCTGGGCAAGGCTCCCTGTCGACAAGCACAGAGGAACCCGCAGGCTGCAGGGGCACATCTGTCGCCCAGGGCTGGGGCCCGACGGGGATGAGTCATGGGCATCTGGTCGCTCGTGGGTGCGGAGACGGGGCTCGGGCATCTCTGCTGTGTTCATGGAAGGCACTTAAAAATCCTTGAATTGGGACTTCAATTCAAGAAAGATAAGGCAGGTTTCAAATGCATGTTTGGCTCCCTTTTTATATATTTTTATATGTGCTCATGATTTATGAATAGACCCTCCTTTCCTTTAGACAACAGCATCTCTTGAGCTCCAAACGTGTGTCAGAATCCTCCGAGCAGGGGCTTGCAGCCAGGATTGGAAACAAGTGGGAGATAATTACAGAGCAGCATCAAAGGGGCGGTGACAGGTGATGCTGTAAATTACACCCTGGCCCTTAGCGGGGAGGGCGGGGTGGGGAGTGAGGAGGGCTTCGTGCAGAGACTTCAAGGAACAGAAGGACGGGAGTAGGCACGTGCATATGACCGCGTCAGGGTCCTGGGCTCGCGGTCACCTGGGCCTGTTCACCTGCACTCAGGCAGCTACGCTCCTCCGACCGCCAGCACAGCAGACGGTGTCCTCCGTCTGGTCTATAGGACACATCGTTCCCCTCGCCCTATTCTTGATGATAAGATTATCCAGCGTTGATATCAACTGTCTTCAACGTCAGCTGCTACCTGGCTTGGTCCCTGGCATCTGGGTAACTGTCTGCATTTGTGCAATAAACCGATTGGCTTGAGGTCTTACAGTTGACACGTGTAGGGATTTAGACAGAAGTTGAATGGGTTCACCTTGAACTACCAGCAAAAGAAAGGATTTGGTAATTAAATTAACAAAAAATACAGGCATTTGCTTATGACTTTTAAAGAGAACTAATTGCCTTAAGGCCCCATTAAGTATCCATTTACTTTCAAAATAATAAAAATATTATTTCACACGTTTTCTTAAATAGCTAGACATAAGTATCAAAGTCTAGTTCTATTATTTAAAGTTCAAATGGAAATTATTGTTAAAAGTCTATAAATAAGATTTTTACCAAATCACATCAAATAGTGTAAGTTAGGGTCATTTAAACCTTTTTTGTAAAAAATTAATTTTTTAATTTATTTTTGCTGTGTTGGGTCTTCGTTTCTGTGTGAGGGCTTTCACTAGTTGCAGCGAGCGGGGGCCACTCTTCACCGCGGTGCGCGGGCCTCTCACTGTCGCGGCCTCTCTTGTTGCGGAGCACAGGCTCCAGACGCGCAGGCTCAGTAGTTGTGGCTCACGGGCCTAGTTGCTCCGCGGCATGTGGGATCCTCCCGGACCAGGGCTCGAACCTGTGTCCCCTGCATTGGCAGGCAGATTCTCAGCCACTGCGCCACCAGGGAAGCCCCATTTTAACCTTTTATTGCGTTATTAATACCAACAGAATGGCTCAGACCAAGGTCTTGAGTTGGTTGATGTAAACATTCCAAAGACGTGAACCCCTCTGAGAATCGGATGAGAGATAGAGACTTCTCAGAAAAATGCAAACGCACAGACAGCTCAGCAGACTGGTTTAAAGAATTCCTGACCCATGAGATGTCTGATTTTCTAGCCTGCGCGTGGGCACCGGGGTGCCAGGCTGGCACTGTCCCCGCGTGAGGCCCGTCCCTCTGGCGGCTCGCCCCCACCTCGGCAGTGCACACCGGGGTCTGAGGAGCTCGGGGTGCTCTCTGGCTTCATTTGTTCATACCCTACCCCGCCTACTGCAGAACGGATCAGGGTCCCGTAATAAAGGCACAGACGCAGTAAGGAGAAACCGTGCTAGCGTGGATGACCACCCGAAAGTCAGATTGTGAGGTGGGAGGGATTTCTCCTCATGGACAGACAGACAGACTCACATCCCAGCCGACGGGGCTGTGGCTCGTGGGCCCCCGAGCCTGAGGCAGGCGGCAAGATGCTAAGGGAAACCAGAGCTCTTTCATCCTGAACTTACACCTGCTTTCTCCTCCGGGAGGTGACGGTAAACCCAAAGGGGCAGGACCCGTAGGAACCCACTGAGAGGCTTCCAACCCCGCATAACAAGCGACGTGTTGCCAGTGACGGTAACTGAGTTATTTCGGGCGCGGGATCTGATGGCGTTTGGCGATACGAAGAAATGTGGGCCGAGTCACGGGACGTTGGGGTGGATTATGGCTGCGGGGTAGCGTGAGGTATGAGAACGTGAAGCTGCAGGCTGGGGCTCTGGACGCAGAGGGACCCGGAGCCCCGAGCGCTGGGCACCAGCCTCGAAGGGTCCCCACTCAGCTCCTCGCTGTTTCTGGTCCCCACCCTGGCTCCCTTGGCTGGTCAACGCCGTCCCCGAGGGCTCGGGGTCGCTCTGGTTTCTGCCTTGTTCTGACTCTGGGACAACCTCTGACCTTTCCGACCTCGGTTTCAGCCCCCGTGGGTGAGGGGCTCTTACTAGACAAGTCGCCTGCCTTCCCTCGGGTCTACTTGCCGACTCCACGAGGGATGCTCCCCAACCCTTCCTCGTGTCTTTGCTCCATCCGTCCGGTTCTCCCCCTCCTCGTTCCCGGGCCGCTGATCTGTTGCGGGGTTTCTGCTGTGCTCTCCAGGAGCCAGTCCCCAAGCAGGAGGAACGAAGCCTGAGCCTCTTCCCTTAATCCCCAGGTGACATGCACGTCTGAAGCCCCTTCGCCCGAATACTTTCTGAACACGTGGTTCTTCATCCCTCAGCCTTCCTTTTGGACAATCATCTTAAACTTTATTAAATTCTTAACTCTTAAGAGCATACAATGAGCTTGTGTGAGTGTAAAACCTTAACGAGGCCCCTGAGGGGCTGGGGAGCGGGTGTTTCTCTTTGCCCGGGCACCGTGGAAACCCTAGGACTGATGAAGTCCCTCAAATGCAAACTCTTCTCCACCTGTTTCGCCCAAAGTTTAATTTTTCCAAAGTTTGGCCCTGAACACAGAGACCCTAAAAGAGGAGGCGACCCAGCAAAATAAAAGTGTCGCCTCCCAGGTTTGACTTCATAACAGGCTTTCTATCTTACAGTGAACGCCTGGCACTCGCTTCTCTTCAAGTTGTTCTTTTCAGCTGAGCAGGGGGCGCCAGCAGGGGGGATGACTGCGCCTCCTCATGTTAACCATTTGTTCCCATTTTTCCACCCGAGGCTCAGCATTTCCAGTGTGTGGAGCGCGTGACGGATGCTGCTTCGCTTTTCCTTTGCTCTTGGCCGTTCTTTGCTAATATTCAAGGGCCTCTGGCAACAGAAGTCCTCCAGGCGAGGAAAATGATGATTCTGGTGTCTGCAGAATAACAAGGATTTATCACAGTCAACGCTGGAAAAGCCAGCAGCTTCACAGCCACGCCTCCAAACTAACTTCACTTGCTGAGCACAGAGAGAGCAAGAGTGTTCAGAGAAGGCAGTGATACTGACATTTACCCGGAACCTGTCACCTATGCGGTATTCCTCCCCACATCCTCGCTAGAGGAACTACAAAAAGTGAAGGGGAGGAAGAAACGCAGGTCCTTACTTTTCTGGCCTCCCTTGTAACCAGGGACGACGTACTGGTCGCAGTGACAGATCATAAGCCCAAAGCTACTGTGGATCTCCAGGAACGCTGCTTCTTTCCTGGTAAAAGGGGGCAGATGTGGTCTTTTGGTCCTGCCTTGAATGTGAATGTGACGGCTGGAGCTGCAGCAACTGTCTTGCAACCACGAGGGAGAGGGTAGAAGAGGTGCAGAGATGTGAGTCCTGGCAGTGCTCAGCGACTGTGCCCACACGAGCAGCTGCTTACACTGAAGCTTATAATGTTGAAAGTTGAGCCCTTCTTTTAAAGCTATGGTTCATGTTTCTGTGCAGCTAAGTGCTTTCCTAACTGAGAATCTCTCAAATATTTTTATTGCAAGTGAATTGAATCAAGGCCCACTCTCTGCTCTTCCTCCTCTTGCAGACCCAAACACATACTTCTGTCCACTTGTTTTAAACAGTATTTCTGGAAATCTGTGTGTGTGTCGAAGCCCACCCGGGTTCACATGGGTTAGAACGTGCTTGGTTGGAGGGTTGGCGGGGTCACCGCCCTCAGAGCCTGCAGAGGAGCTGCAGCTGAAAGTGGCCAGGGCTGGCAAGGAAGGCCGGTCACGGAGGGGCTGGTGTGCAGGAAAGGGCTCAGCTCGGGGCCTGCCCCGAGCTTCCTGCCCAGCCTCGCCCTCCCCGCGCCCTGCCTGCTCTTGTGCGGATTAGCGTGAGGGCTGCCCATTTAACCGTCAGAGTCTGACATGGTCAGACTTGAAAATCATGACTTTTTCCTTGTTCCAGACGTGAACAAATCAACCTTGATCCTCCACTGCCACTCCCTCGCTAATAAATTAGCAGAGTTTACATAACCCACAGTCGGCAGTTTACGCTGGGCGCCACTCAACCCGATTACGTGGCTCACATCCCTCCAGGTGGAATTTTCCTTCGTTTGTTAGTGTGTGAAGGCAGAAGCTGTGACTGTTTCTTCAGCAGTGAGCCAGTGGTAAACCTTGCTTTGAAAGGGCTGTCACGGGGCCAGCATCCCCCACGAATTATCCCATTTAATTGTTGTAAGATTCCCTGGGGGTGGGTCCTATTATTTTCCCCCCTGATAGATGAGAAAAAAAGGGGTGCAAAGTGTTGGCGTTCGGGGTCTGTGCCCTAAACAGTGTCTGTGTGGCAGCATCTCCAGAGAGAGGTGGGCCATAGCCCAGACGCCACGCGTCCGGGTGTTTGAGAGGTTCTGGCTCTGGGCAGGGACACGTGGCCACTGATGGGGGAACTTGGCTTTAGGATGGTGGAACCACTGAATTTTCAACATGGTGGTTGGGAGGCAAGGGTCATGACCTTCAGGATTCATTTTTTCCAGTTTTCTCCACTGGAGAGAGAAGAGTGTGATCTAGCCAGGGTAAGCAGCCACCGCGGTCCAGCTCTCCCGGCTCCCGTCAGCACAGGCGGTACCAGGGGCTGAGTGCCTGTTTGCTGTGGTGTCTGTTTTCCCCCCAGCACCACTCCTGGTCCCGGTGGCTGAGGTTCTCACGGTGTCCTGGTAGCTGGGCCCCTTTCACTGTTGCTCTGATGGCATCAAAGCAGTGGTGGGCGAAGCGCTGGCTCTGGCCGTGTTTCTCCACACGCCCTGTGAAAAGCAAGTGAGCAGCAGTGTGATGGTGTCTCGTCTTGACCCTGGAGGACAGGTTCTGGGCACGTTTGGGAGAGGGAGTGGGGCCCCCCCAGGCTCTCCCGGCTGCCCGTCAGCCCCAGGAGAGGACTTGGGCGGGGGCCCCACTGGACTGGTCGCGGTTTGCGGGACAGCGTCATTGCCTGCCAGAAAGAGGGGCAGAAAATCGTGCTTATCTAGACTTGACCCGGTGACAGATACTTTCTCCAAAATGCAGGAAATGAGCCTGTTTCTTTAGGGAAGAGAACTAAAGGTATTTATTTGCCAATGACAAACTTTGAGTTTTGAAGTGAAACTAGAATTTGGGAAACTTTTATTCACCACTCTAAGCTTTTACACCTTCCCCAAACTGCAAGATTTTTCTAATAAGATCAGAGATAATATGAATTTGAACCAAAAAGCACACTATTGCAAAAGGTTGAATGCAAAGCTGATATGAGTCCAACAACTTCCTATTAAGCTGGACGTGAAAGAGATTTGCAACAATGAAAATAGGCCCCCTTTTCTTTTTTTTTTTTCATTTTAACATCTTTATTGGAGTATAATTGCTTTACAATGGTGTGTTAGTTTCAGCTTCACAACAAAATGAATCAGTTATACATATACATATGTTCCCATATCTCTTCCCGCTTGCGTCTCCCTCCCACCCTCCCTATCCCACCCCTCCAGGTGGTCACAAACCACCGAGCTGATCTCCCTGTGCTATGCGGCTGCTTCCCACTAGCTATCTACCTTTTCTGAGAAAATTTTCTTGTTAAAAAATTGTTTTGAATTTAATTTTTTTTTTTTTGGAAAACAGTTTTTCCTGATAAGGATATGTACATTAGCATGTAATAAATTTACTAGTTTATTTTAAATGAATGAGTTAATAAATATTTAAAAACTTTATCTATCTATCTAGACACATGTATATACACATATATATTTATATACATATATATTTATAAAAGCTATTTAGGGGACCCTTAATAATTTGTAAGCGTGTAAAGGAGTCCTGAGTCCAAGAAGTTTGAGAATGATGGTCGAGGGAACTGGTAAAGGACTCTTGGGGGTTTCCTAGTTCTCTTTCTTCCTCTGGTGGCTGGGAAGAGGGGTGGCTGGACGCTAAGATACGATTTCCACCTTGTCATCCGGGTGGAGTTTGATATTCCTATGGGCCCTAGTATTACAGCTGTCGTTTCCTCCAAATTCTCTCCATGACATTCGGCTGAAACCGGCTCAGTCAAGAACACACACACACACACACACACACACACACACACACACACACACACACACCTGGGCCTGGGTCCGTCTATCTCTGAGCTGATGTGCTGGCCGCACCCCAGCATGGCCCGGGGCAGAGTTACTTCTCCTGGGGAACTTCACACCCACCACACCAGCGGAGCTGGTGGAGTCCACACACCCGCCCGCAGGTTTTCCTGGTAGGGGATGCTGGTTTGGAACGTCTGGCACCTTTAGTGCCTTTGGTTCTCCAACAGTAAGATGGGGTGAGAGCCTGCGGCCAGCTCCTCCCCACGCTGTCCGGTGATGTCACGTTGGCCGTAACTGGAGTATTTCCATCAAAGAGACGGGCAGATGCTATGAATCAGGGCTTGGGGTTTCCACAGAACCAGTGATCACATACTTAGCTGCACATCTCTGCTTTGTTCCTCACCACCTTGCAGAGAAATCAAAATAAAGCAATTCTAACAGTGCCTGGCAGTAAGCGCCCAGTGGAAACCAGGTGCTGCTATCACTGTTACCGTGTTTCCGATGCACAGGTAATTCTGACCCACACCAAAGTTTGAGAACCACCATTTTGGCAGAAAAGGGTGGTTAGTCTTTGTAAAAAACACAGGATTCCTCCCTGCCTGGGGCGTCCTTCACAGGACAGCTTCCTCCACAGCCTGGACCTGCAGGATTCGGGCAATCACGCGCAGATGGTGCTGGGGCGTCTGCACCCTACTCGCTTTCCTTATCTGGGGGTGGAGGTTGCCTGCCCCACGCGGGAAAGACTTAGGCCTGATGTGCAGACTGAAAAGTGCCTCCTTTCTTCTTTCAGCTGAGGGGTGGGTTTGCCTAAACAAGGGCTTCCTTATGGGTGGGTGGGTGGCAGATACGGGGAGGGCCTTGTAGAGGGAGGAGGAACTCAAGGGAAAGGGTCACAGATGCCCCTGTGGACCAGCCTTGTCTCCTCTACCCCTGCTGATACCCTCATGCGAGACCCCAAGAGGACAGAGCCCTCCCCAGGTCCATCTCAGCTGTAGGACGATGTAGGGGCCGCCCAGGCTCCATCCAGAGATATCTCAGAGGACCTTCCCACTACCTGTTCTGGAGGCAACTCCAATACCCTCAGAGCTGCAGCTTTAAAAGGCTTGCCTTGAAATCAACCCAGGTATTTTCTTTCCATTTTGCTTCTTGAATCAAAGAATCGGTCTCTAGAAAAATGTTTCAGTCGCCGAACTTTGTGTATATTAACAATTTTGTGTTACACTAAACCATTAACAGAGCTTCGTTTTGTTTTCAGTGCAAAGTGAGCATTTCTGGGGTCCACACTTCAACATAGCTGCTCAAAAGGTCTGAGGACGTCCTTTTGGCTGATAGAGTCCCAGAGGCACGGTGCTCCAGACACCCCGGGTTTATCTAGGTCAGAGCTTTGCCTCCGAGCACGAAAGCTCCTATCTCATCCATCAGGTTTTCCTAGGAACCAGTGCAAACATTTCTCTAAGTCGTTTATTGCCAAGGTTTAGACACTGGTTTACTTTTACTCATGAGTGATCTTAGGCAGATTTGATTTAAAGCCTTTGATTCTGTTAAATCCAATTTCATTTAGGAAGAAGGAGAAAGAGGTGGGGGAGGGAGGGGGAGGGAGAGAAAAAGAAGAATGAAACCCGCTGTCTAGTTTAAAATAGTGCTGATTTAATTATGTGTTTCAGATTAATTTTTCCATTAAGTGAGGAAGCACGATATTGATTTGTTTTGTGTGTGACCGTTACTAACTGAAGTGGATACTTGTCAAGTTATTACAAGGTGAAGTGTCTCTAACTAAACATATTAATCATGGATTGGAGAGGGTATTTTCACGCCCTGTGCTTATAAGAAGGATGGGCGCTATCATAGTCAAATCATACACACTTCAATTGCTTTGCTCAACTCAGAGTAGCAGGCTTACATATTCTGTATGTTTTCCCCATGTTTATTTTTGTAAAAACAACACATGGATTTTTAATCTGCTTCATGTTTCTAAACGTTACATCGGATCATTTAAAATAAATCTCAAATGGGCTTTCTTCCCAGTCAAGGTGGAAACAGAGAGTGATGAATTGTCGTTAACTCCACTTCGCCGTCCTCGTCTTTATCTCTGAACCAGAAAAGAGAGACGTGTACCTAATTTACCAAGCATTAAATGATTTTCTTCAATTTTATCTAAGTTAACTCAAGAGAGGAAAATGTTTCTACAGGTGTAGAAGCTTCTGATGTTAAAATCATCCTCACTTCAGCGGCTGCTGTGACTGTAGGACCTAATCGTCTTGCAGTCGCTCACCTGGGACTTTTAAAATAACCCAAACACCCAACTACATTTGACACCATTATTCCTTGGTGCTAAACGTCTTACATTTGGACCCCGGTGAGCCCCTGACATCCTCTTTCCAGTATAACTGCTTTTCCTTCACAGCAGTTAAGGACATTGATATCAGAACTGAGTAGTTGAAGGAGGTTCAAGAAAAGGATCTGGAAATAAGACATGACAGGCTTGCACTATTGGTGAACTTGCTTGAAGGTCCACACGATCGTGTCATGTTCTACTAAGAATAAGAATTCCCACCACGATGATCAATTTCAGCTTTGACGTGGCTCAAGCAGAAGCTGTCTTTGAACACGTTGATCGAGCAAAGGTCTTGGTGTTTGTATTAAAAGTTAGTTTTCTGTGTGTCCTTTGCCACTTGGTAGAGCTCAGCCCTCCTGCTTTGCTCCAGCATCTTCGGGTGGCGGGGAGCTCGGCAGCCTGGGGATGGTCCCCCCAAGGCCGTGTGCGTCCTGACTCCCGAGCCCCCCGCTCTCCTCTCCTCGGTCCCCCGCGGTCCCAGCGCTTCTCACGCGGGGACCTCCCTTCTCCTCAGGGACCGCTGCCTGCCTCGCTCTAACCTGCCCTCTCGTCTGACTTGCTACAACCCTGGAGCAGACCCCTCACGGGCACATGTGTGTCCGTGGGGTGGGCGTGTCCCTTGCGGGACCTGGTGGGAAGCTGGGGCTCTCCTCTGAGGTCACGGCGCACACACACGTGTGGGGACAGCCAGAGGGCTCCTGGTCCAGTTGAGGGTCCACGGACCCCAGGTCAGCAGTCCCTGTCGGGAATTTTCACTTGGGAGAGGCTCACGCCTGATGGGACGCGGGACGCTGCTGTGTTCTTCCTGCTGCCCTGCCCCGTAGGGCTTTCGAAATTACTCACTGTTTTCTAAAATGTTTGCCTCAGTTTTGTCTCCGTGATTAGAGTGTAAGCTCCTTGAAGGAAGGGACAGAGGACTTAGATGACAAGACAACCACTTTGACTAAACAAGGTACAGTAAATGTAGTTGAACACCCGTCGGCCAGTCGACATTTAAATGGGAAGCAGGGCGTGTTTTGTTGCCTAAAATGACACACTTTCGGTACCAGGGCACATCTGATCCTGGAGGAAGCTCGATGAGCGTGGTGGCTTATTCTCTGTGATTTTAGGGAAGGGAGATTCCCACCCATCCCCCTCATGCCTGGAGGGGCCGACCCAAAGGCAAGGAGGGGCTCGGCAGGTATGAGAGGGGACAGAAAAAGAGGAAGGAGAGCAGGGGAAGCAGGGGACAGAGGAGGGGAGGGCAGGGGCCAGGGGCCGGCCAAGGGACCACACTGGTGCGTGGTCTCCGAATTCAGGCTCCTGAAAACTTCTTGGAGCAGTTATCCGTTCCTACCTTATCCATGGCGGTCATGAGACACACCCGTGCAGGCTGAGTGTCAGCTGCTGTGGCCACTCACCTGTTAGGTCCCAGCCTCGGAACCAGGTAGCTTTGCTTCTTGGTTTCCCTTCGCCCTTACATTCTATTGTTGCTCCTAAGGCCACTTCATGTCTGCTGGGGTTTATTTCATCGCTCCGCTACTGCTTTCAAGTAGCGGCCTGAGGCTAGTGTCGCAATAACCTGTCCTTGGCTGCCTCTCCCGGAGAACCCCACCCTTAGAAAGGCTCTGAGGAGTTTCAGAAGGTCAGAGGACGAAAACCATCTTGGCATTCGATGCATATTTGCACACGCATTTAATTTACTTGGGGAGAAGAGCAGCTATTACCCAAGCAAATACAATCATTGGCCTCATTGGCGATAAAGCTGGACTCGGCATTTTAGGAGACTCAGAGCCAATATGCTGGGCGAATAGCTGTTGCACAAGCTGTTACTGTTGCCGGCACCTACTTGAGCTGCTGTAATTAACTTCACTTTAATTATTAGACTCATGTTCGTTCCCTTCTGGGGCTTTGTATTTATAAGCACGTAGACAAGGGCTCTTTATTAAGTATGTTGAGGGAGAGGTACAACCGACAGCCCGGTGCCAGGTCCTGGACCCCGAAGGCTGGTCCTAAAGTGATGAGCTGAGCAGGGCTTGGCTCACCTTTTCTCTAAAAGGCCGAACAGCAGCTGCTTCGGGCTTTGTAAACCAGGCTCGGGGGAGGCTGGTCACGGAGGCTGCCTGAGGGGGGCGGGGCTGTGCACCAATAAAACGTGACGAAAACCGGCCAACTGTCCGAGAGATCATAAGAACATTTGAGCAAATGGAAGTCAGCCGGTGGGGACCGCGGACCGGGCGGCTGCCTGAGGTACAAGGCGGGAGCTTTGGGCCACAAACTGTTGACGTTCCCTTCTGACGCCTAGAGACCTCTGCTTTTCTCTTATTCCTCGATTCTTAGTTCAAGAGCTAAGGTTGCTGAAGGAGGGACGTTTCTAAAGGCCCAGGTCAGTAGCCTCGGCCGCAGGCCAGGCCGTGCCCCTGCCGGCTCCTGTCTGCACTTTCATGGCTGCTCTTGGGCTACAAAGGTGGGGGAGTAGTTGCTGCAGTGGCTTGGTGGACGGCACACAAAGACCACACATTTGCTCTCTGGCCCTTTACAGGAAGCGTCTGTGGGACCCTGCTGTACACAGGCAACTGCAGTCGCCTCTCGAAGGGAAATACGATGTGTGTGGTCAGCTGTGTATCATCACACACGCAACAAGTACCTGTGTCACGAGTGTACTGTTCACAGATAAGCCTGATAAACGTGTGAACACAGGTTATGGGTTATGATGCCACCAGAGAGGATCCGCGTTGCGCGCCTGGATTCTGGGCAGCCGCCTCGCTGCGCACAATCCCCACGGGAGGCTCCTGCTTCCGCACTGGCGGCCGCGCTGCTGGGGGTCAAGCCCGCCCGTCGTCAGAACAAAAAGGCCCCAGAAGGTGCAGGAGGAATGGCCGGAGGAGGCCACCTGGGGACAGATTCCACACGCACACCTTACAATAAGGACTTAAATGAGCTTCTCACCCAGAGTTTTAAAGTGCGGGTATTTGCACCGTGGACGGCTGTCTCCCTGCCTGCAAGACTTAGGGAAGCTTTGGAGAGGGCTCAGAGCCCCATCAGCGCCCCCTCCAGGGCCTGGTGGGTCACCCACGGTTTACACCCGCTGTCATTTTCTCTCCTGGTTTTCCAGGCTTTGCTGGATGCTAATTCATTGTCCAAACATCCCCCAAAGTGGGCTTTGTAGAGTTGAGAGACACAGCACCGCGGGGGAACGCTGAGAGAGGCCTCGGTCACCGGTCCCCGCAGGTGAGGAGACAGGCTGGGCGCTGACTTCCCACGCGCACTGCCCTTGGGGCCGTTTTCTGCGCCATCAGTGGTCTTCCAAATAGAGCCCTCTTAAATAAAACGCGCCAACATATGAGCCCAGGAGGATGCATCTGCCGCTCCCGGGCCCAGACGGAGCGGGTGGAGTCACCTGGAAGGGCGTCGGACACCCAGACCCTTGGTGGGGCCCTGTCCCAGAGCCCAGCTGGGCCCATACCTCCTGTCGAGGCTGCCTGCTCAGGCCTCCGAAAGGACTCACAGCACCCTTTCGGTTGCCAGACGTCGGTGTGATGGGCAGGGCCTGGGCCGGCCCCGCAGCATCTTACGACAGGGGCTCCGTCTGTGGCGCCTTTGGGGGAGTTTCTCCACGAGAGACTCCATGCAAGGGTCTCACCGACCTTTGCTGCCAGCCCCATGCCCTCCCAACCCCCGTTATTCATCTGCAGGACAGCGTGGGTCATGAAAGTGGTGGCCCAGGCCCCTTCACGCCTGTCCTGTGAGTCAGCGCCGAGGCTGCCGCGGCCTGAGCCCCCAGGGCCGTGCTGCGGGTCGGAGGCCCAGGAGGTGGGAGCTCAGACGCGGCCGATCTGCCCTAGACGAGGGACGAGATAGTAACGTGACCGTTTATGCCCGTTTGTGACCACACTGCTCCTGTCGTGCCGGCCAGACGTGCTCCCCAGGTGACCAGGCAGGAGGGGGCCTTCTGGGACTGGCCTTGGGCGGCCCCTTCTCAGGACAAGTCAGCGGCCCCGGCGGGGCCGCTTGGGCAGTGACCCCGCCCCACCTGGGCAGTGATCCCACCCCACCTGGGCAGTGACCCCGTCCCCCACCTGGGCAGTGACCCCGCCCCACCTGGGCAGTGACCCCGCCCCACCTGGGCCCCCTCTGCCTGCTGCTCCTGCAGGCGGTGACCCAGCAGGAGAAGCCGGTTAACCAGCAAAGGGGACCTTGACCCGCCTGCGGGACTGGAGAGACGTGAGTCCCTCTGGAGAGAAAAGGGCCAGGGCCCACGCTCTCCCCGTGTCTGTCTCTGTTCCGAGCGTGCATGTGTGTGTCCGTGTGCACGCGTGCCGGGGCGTCTCGAGGAGGAGCCCACGCACATGCCCTGTGCCCCCGGTTTGCCGGCAGTGGAGGGGCTCGTGTCTGCAGCCGCACGCCGCTCCTTCCGCCTGCAGGCAAGGTCAGCCCGTCTCAGTCCGCAGGTGCCGCTGCGCTTGGAGACTGCCGCCACCCCCAGGGTTCCGGTGAGTTCACTGCTGGGCCGGCGAGCGGCGGGGGCTGTTCTGCACGTGCACGTCTGCAGGAATCCCAGCCTTCTCCTCTGCGGACACAGGAATCCCAGCCTTCTCTGCGGACAGAGGGTTCTTGGCAGGAAGCATGAGGCTTTTTCTTCAGCAGCTGCTCACGTTAGTCGGCCGCCTGCTCCAGGGAGGCCAGGTTTGCTGACTTACAGGGACTGATCTGCAGTCAGGGGCTGCATTCCAGCGCGGGCAGGGCCGGGGTCTGCGCCGCAGCTCCTGGGACGCGCTATGCTGGTGGGCGGGGCCGAGGGGCGGCGGGGCCGAGGGGCAGCAGGGCGCGGAGCGCTGTCGTCTTCACTGCGCTTTAATGATGGGGTGAGCATGTTGGGCCGCAGCCCAATAGGTGAGGATAATTACGCCTGGAATTCATGCACCCCGGCCCCACGTTATCACTCACACCCGTCCTCCCAGCGCTTGGGGGCCGGAGAAGTGTCAGGATGGCTCCGGGGCTGGAGACCCCAGCTTCCTGGTGAAGCGCACGTCTGGCAGAGTCCTGAGAGCACTGCTGCTAGATCTGAAGAGGTCAGCAACCTGATTTTAGGAGAAAAGCACTCCTTTTCTTCCCAGGTTGCCCTCGAGGGAAAACTGGCTCAGAGGGAATTCACTTCCGGGGCTAACTTGCAGGGGCAGCAAGTAGGGGCTTTGTCTCGGTGCCCTCTTGAATCTCCTTTGTGAACTTGGAACAAAAGCCCCAAAACCTCTCTTGGTGCCCCTGCCTTCTCGGTGGGGGTGGGGGGTGGGGCTGGCCAGAAATGCAGCGCACGGCCACCCGGTCATGAAGCGGGAGACACAAGCTGTGTTTCCTTCCTTTTGTACCTTGGCAGTTTAACAAGGCATTGGTGGGAGGAGCTCCAGGGCCCTGGGTTAGGATGAACCGCGTCCCAGGAACATGTGCGGCCGGGCGCCAGGTGCATCAGGGGCGTCTCATCTGAGCGGTGACTGCCCCTCTGGGTATTTTCCTGTGGACGGTTTTGATACGGAAAGGAGCGGTTTACACGGTGGGCCTAGCTTAGTCTGCTATATTTAGCTGTTAAAAAGAGTTCTCTCTGATCTCTTTTCTGGGAACTGTCCTCTGCCCCAGCTTCTCTGTTACCCACTCTGCAGGGTGTGACAGCTGAGGCTGGTCACGTGGAAAAACAAAACAGGCTTCTCGCGTTGGGGAGAGTGATCGTATTTTATGCGGTGGGAAAAGTAAGGAGGAAGATAGGTTCTTTGAGCTACAAGAAGAGCCTGAGAGACTGTCCAGTCGAGTGGTTTTCAGCCTTCCTGTAGCCCTTGGTCCTCCAACATGAGGGTGGATGCCCGGGGCAGGTGAGGCCTTGGGAGCCCCTGCTCACGTGGTCACTCTGTCCTCTCTGGCCATGATGATCGACGACGAGGCCCAGCCTTGAAACCTGCTCCAAAGTGAGCACATCTATATGATTTCGTCTCGTTTTTATTTATTTATTTTTTTGTGCAAGTATAAACACAATTATTTATTTTTGGTTTTATCAAGGTCATAGTCATTCTATATAAACTCTTGTATTTGTTTTTTAGCATCTTTATTGGAGTATAATTGCTCTACGATGGTTCCTCTCATGTTTAAAGAAGTCATTTCTGCAACATTTTACAATTCATGTAATAGATTGATATGGTCAAATATATGCATATAAGTAATTTATAAATCGGTAAATATACATCTTCAGAGTATGGGTATATTCAAAGATTCTCCTGGAGGAGGGATAGACAGTTCAAAAGTTTGGAGGCCAACGTGTCCGTGGACACGTGTGGACAGCACGGCCCGCTACAACTAACACCCTGCTTTTGCCCCAAGGAGGCGGGAGATGCGGGGCCTTGCAGACAGGTGGCTGCTGTTCAGACGGGTGGGCGCCCAGGATGCCACCTCGCACACCAGGGCCTGCGCATCACAGCAGGCTGCCCTCTAGGCCCCGAGCTTGCACAGCTGACGACTAAAGTGTCAGGGCCCCTCAGGAGAGCTTCGGTGGGTACAAGCCCCCGGGGTGAGGCTTCACACCCCAGTCCATCCTCATCTGGCTTTGCTTCTTCCTCCAGAGAAGTTAATCAACCTCCTGCACAAACGTCTTTTCTTTTTTTCTCCCTACAAATAGATCCATCGAGATCAAACTTCAAAAAAAAAAAAGAGCTAGTTTGTCTTCACATAAGGAAGAAGAAAGAATGACCAAAAGTAGAATTTGGATGTGTCTTCTGTCTGTGACCAGGCTTCCCTGGTCTGGGGTTTGAGCCTCGTCTTAGACGCTGGTGAGAGCTGGATGGACCCCTCTTGTGAAGAAAGGCTTACGGGAAGGGGGGGGACCACAGGACACCTGTTGGGGTTTTGACCAGATGCTTCAGATGTGGATCAACTGAGGGGAACTGACGTCTTGATAATATTGAGTCTTCCAGCTCACGAGCAAGGTGTGTCTCTGCACTAATACAGGACTTGAATTTCCTCAGCAAAGTAGTGTGGGTCTTACGTACCTGTGTCAGACTTAGTTGTGAGTTTGATGCCATTGCAAATGGTGATGTGTTTTTAGTTAAAATCCCCAACTGTTCCTCATTCGTTGCAGTGCAGTCACCTCCCTGTGTCCGCGGGTGATGCATTCCAGGGCCCCTGAGGGCACCCAAATCCAAGGACACTCAAATTTCTCTATCAAATATTTGCATATAACCTACACACATCCTCCCATAGACTTTAAATCATCTCTAGATTGCTTGTAATGCCTGCTACAATGTAAATGTTATATAAATACTTGTAAATACGATGCTACGTATATAGGTCCCAGGATGTGGAAAATTCAAGTTTTGCTTTTGGGAACTTTCTGAAATTAAATATATGTATTTGATCTGTGGTTGGTTGGATCTGAGGGTGCTGGACATGCAGCTATGAAAGGTTGACTGTGTATAGAAATGCATTTGATATTTCATACTGACCTTGTACCCTGCACCCCTACTTTTACTTGTTAATTCTTGAATCTTTTTACTTAGAGTTCACTAGATTTTCTGCATAGGTGATTATGTTGTCTGCAAATAAGACAGGTTTAGTTCTTCCTTTCTCATCTGGGGCCATTTGATTTCTTTTTCTTTCCCTGATGGATTGCTGGGACCCCCCCCCCCCCATTACAATAGTGAGTACAAGTGGTGAAAGTCATGTCCTTGTCTTATTCTTGATCTCAGGAATAAAACTGTCAGCATTTCACCGTTATGTGCACTTTATCAGAGTGAAGAAATTTCTCTCCTATTCCCAGTTTACTGTGAAGCTGTAATTTGTAAAATACTTCTGTGTCCATTGAGATCATCGTGTGGTTTTTCTTTTTAGTTTATTGTAATATGGTAAAAGACATTGATTTTTGAATATTAAACCAACCTTGCATTCCTGGGTTAAGCCTCACTTAGTCATAATGTATGTGTATGTATATGCATGTATATAAACATAGATGTAAATATTCTAGACAAAATGTCAGCCAATCAAATACAATATACACATAATATTGGAGAGTACATATATTATTATATATTGGATTTGATTTGCTCACATTTTATTTAGAACATTTACATCTATATTCATGAGAGATATTGGTATATTTCTTTTTCTTTTTTTTTTTTTGAGGTACGTGGGCCTCTCACTGTTGTGGCCTCTCCCGTTGTGGAGCCCAGGCTCCGGACGTGCAGGCTCAGCGGCCATGACTCACGGGCCCAGCCGCTCCCCGGCATGTGGGATCTTCCTGGACTGGGGCACGAACCCGTGTCCCCTGCATCGGCAGGCAGACTCCCAACCACTGCGCCACCAGGGAAGCCCTCTTGTAATGTTTTTACATAGTTTTGATATCAGGATAACACTAGCCTCAAAGGTGAGTAACTATGTAGTCTTTTTAAATTTTTCTGGAAGAGTTTGCACAGAGTTGGTAATATTTCTTTCTTAAATGTTTGCTAGACTTCCCCTCTGAAGCCATCTAGGCCTGAAGTTTCCTTTTTTTAACTACAAATTAAATTTATTTAATAGATATAGAGCTGTTCAGGTTATGAATTTCTTAAATGAGAGGTGGATTATCTCTTTCAAGGAATTAGTCCACTTCATCCAAGTTGTCAATTGTATATGCATAAAGTGTTCATAATATTCCCCTATAAGTTTTTATTATCTGTAGAATCTGCTGTGATGTCACTAGCTTCACTCCTGATACTGGTGTTTGTTTCTTCTTTCTTTTTTTTCTTATTCATCTGGCTAGAAGCTTATCAATTTTGTCGATCTTCTCAAGCAAGAAGTTTAGTTTCATGATCTTGTCTCTTGGTTTTCTGTTTTTACTGCACTGAACGTTCCCTTTGATCTTTATTAT